>NC_091981.1:177048614-178248614 GCF_044704955.1 Pristiophorus japonicus
GTCCCTCGCTCTCTCTCTCTCTCCAGTCCCTCGCTCTCTCTCTCCAGTCCCTCGTTCTCTCTCTCGCTCTCACTCTCTCTCGTCCCTCGCTCTCTCTCTCTCTCTCTCTCTCTAGTCCCTCGCTCTCTCTCTCTCTCTCTCTCTCTCCAGTCCCTCGCTCTCTCTCTCTCTCTCTCTCCAGTCCCTCGCTCTCTCTCTCTCTCTCTCTCTCTCTCCAGTCCCTCGCTCGCTCTCTCTCTCTCTCTCTCTCTCTCTCTCCAGTCCCTCGCTCTCTCTCTCTCCAGTCCCTCTCGTCTCTCTCTCCAGTCCCTCGCTCTCTCTCTCTCTCTCGTTCCTCGCTCTCTCTCTCTCTCCAGTCCCTCGCTCTCTCTCTCTCCAGTCCCTCGCTCTCT
Source organism: Pristiophorus japonicus (assembly GCF_044704955.1). NCBI lineage: Eukaryota > Metazoa > Chordata > Chondrichthyes > Pristiophoridae > Pristiophorus > Pristiophorus japonicus. Next base: position 177,049,007 of record NC_091981.1, read on the forward strand.
CTCTCTTCAGTCCCTCGCTCTCTCTCTCTCTCCAGTCCCTCGCTCTCTCTCTCTCTCCAGTCCCTCGCTCTCTCTCTCTCTCAGTCCCTCGCTCTCTCTCTCTCTCTCTCTCTCTCTCCAGTCCCTCGCTCTCTCTCTCTCTCCAGTCCCTCGCTCTCTCTCTCTCTCTCTCTCTCTCTCCAGTCCCTCGCTCTCTCTCTCTCTCTCGTCCCTCGCTCTCTCTCTCCAGTCCCTCGCTCTCTCTCTCTCTCTCTCGTCCCTCGCTATCTCTCTCTCTCTCTCTCCAGTCCCTCGCTATCTCTCCAGTCCCTCGCTCTCTCTCGTCCCTCGCTCTCTCTCTCTCTCTCTCTCTCTCCAGTCCCTCGCTCTCTCTCTCTCTCTCTCTCCAGCCCCTCGCTCTCTCTCTCCAGTCCCTCGCTCTCTCTCTCCAGTCCCTCGTTCTCTCTCTCCAGTCCCTCGTCCCTCGCTCTCTCACTCTCTCTCTCTAGTCTCTCGCTCTCTCTCTCTCTCTCTCTCTCTCTCCAGTCCCTCTCGCTCTCACTCCAGTCCCTCGCTCTCTCTCCAGTCCCTCGCTTTCTCTCTCTCTCTCTCGTTCCTCGCTCTCTCTCTCTCTCTCTCTCTCGTTCCCTCTCTCTCTCTCTCTCTCGTTCCTCGCTCTCTCTCTCTCTCTCTCGTCCCTCGCTCTCTCTCCAGTCCCTCGCTCTCTCTCTCTCTCCAGTCCCTCGCCAGTCCCTCGCTCTCTCTCTCTCTCCAGTCCCTCGCCAGTCCCTCGCTCTCTCTCTCTCTCCAGTCCCTCGCTCGCTCTCTCTCTCTCTCCAGTCCCTCGCTCGCTCTCTCTCTCCAGTCCCTCGCTCTCTCTCTCTCTCCAGTCCCTCGCTCTCTCTCTCTCTCCAGTCCCTCGCTCTCTCTCCAGTCCCTCGCTCTCTCTCTGTCTCTCTCCAGTCCCTCGCTCTCTCTCTCTCCAGTCCCTCGCTCTTTTTCTCTCTCTCTCCAGTCCCTCGCTCTCTCGCTCTCTCTCCAGTCCCTCGCTCTCTCTCTCTCCAGTCCCTCGCTCTCTCTCTCTCTCTCTCTCTCTCCAGTCCCTCGCTCTCTCTCCAGTCCCTCGCTCTCTCTCTCTCCAGTCCCTCGCTCTCTCTCTCTCTCCAGTCCCTCGCTCTCTCTCTCTCTCTCTCTCTCGTTCTCTCTCCAGTCCCTCGCTTTCTCTCCAGGCCCTCGCTCTCTCTCCAGTCCCTCGCTCTCTCTCTTTCTCTCCAGTCCCTCGCGCTCTCTCTCTCTCTCTCTCCAGTCCCTCGCTCTCTCTCTCTCTCTCGTTTTCTCTCCAGTCCCTCGCTTTCTCTCCAGGCCCTCGCTCTCTCGCTCTCTCTCCAGTCCCTCGCTCTCTCTCTCTCTCTCTCTCTCCAGTCCCTCGCTCTCTCTCTCTCTCTCTCCAGTCCCTCGCTCTCTCTCTCTCTCTCCAGTCCCTCGCTCTCTCTCCAGTCCCTCGCTCTCTCTCTCTCTCCAGTCCCTCGCTCTCTCTCTCTCTCCAGTCCCTCGCTCTCTCTCTCTCTCCAGTCCCTCGCTCTCTCTCTCTCTCCAGTCCCTCGCTCTCTCTCTCTCTCTCTCTCTCTCTCGTCCCTCGCTCTCTCTCTCTCTCTCTCTCTCTCTCTCGTCCCTCGCTCTCTCTCCAGTCCCTCGCTTTCTCTCTCGCTCTCTCCAGTCCCTCGCTCTCTCTCTCTCTCCAGTCCCTCGCTCTCTCTCTCTCTCCAGTCCCTCGCTCTCTCTCTCTCTCTCTCCAGTCCCTCGCTCTCTCTCTCTCTCTCTCCAGTCCCTCGCTCTCTCTCTCTCTCTCTCCAGTCCCTCGCTCTCTCTCTCTCTCTCTCCAGTCCCTCGCTCTCTCTCTCTCTCTCTCCAGTCCCTCGCTCTCTCTCTCTCTCTCTCCAGTCCCTCGCTCTCTCTCTCTCCAGTCCCTCGCTCTCTCTCTCTCCAGTCCCTCGCTCTCTCTCTCTCCAGTCCCTCGCTCTCTCTCTCTCCAGTCCCTCGCTCTCTCTCTCTCCAGTCCCTCGCTCTCTCTCTCTCCAGTCCCTCGCTCTCTCTCTCTCCAGTCCCTCGCTCTCTCTCTCTCCAGTCCCTCGCTCTCTCTCTCTCCAGTCCCTCGCTCTCTCTCTCTCCAGTCCCTCGCTCTCTCTCTCTCCAGTCCCTCGCTCTCTCTCTCTCCAGTCCCTCGCTCTCTCTCTCTCCAGTCCCTCGCTCTCTCTCTCTCCAGTCCCTCGCTCTCTCTCTCTCCAGTCCCTCGCTCTCTCTCTCTCCAGTCCCTCGCTCTCTCTCTCTCTCTCCAGTCCCTCGCTCTCTCTCTCCAGTCCCTCGCTCTCTCTCTCTCGTCCCTCGCTCTCTCTCTCTCTCTCCAGTCCCTCGCTCTCTCTCTCTCTCTCTCTAGTCCCTCGCTCTCTCTCTCTCTCTCTCGTCCCTCGCTCTCTCTCTCTCTCTCTCGTCCCTCGCTCTCTCTCTCTCTCTCTCGTCCCTCGCTCTCTCTCTCTCTCTCGTCCCTCGCTCTCTCTCTCGTCCCTCGCTCTCTCTCTCGTCCCTCGCTCTCTCTCTCGTCCCTCGCTCGCTCTCTCCAGTCCCTCGCTCGCTCTCTCCAGTCCCTCGCTCGCTCTCTCTCTCCAGTCCCTCGCTCGCTCTCTCTCTCCAGTCCCTCGCTCTCTCTCTCCAGTCCCTCGCTCTCTCTCTCCAGTCCCTCGCTCTCTCTCTCCAGTCCCTCGCTTTCTCTCTCGCTCTCTCTCCAGTCCCTCGCTCTCTCTCTCTCTCTCTCTCCAGTCCCTCGCTCTCTCTCTCTCTCTCGTCCCTCGCTCTCTCTCTCTCTCTCTCTCCAGTCCCTCGCTCTCTCTCTCTCCAGTCCCTCGCTCTCTCTCTCTCCAGTCCCTCGCTCTCTCTCTCTCCAGTCCCTCGCTCTCTCTCTCTCTCGTCCCTCGCTCTCTCTCTCTCTCTCCAGTCCCTCGCTCTCTCTCTCTCTCTCCAGTCCCTCGCTCTCTCTCTCTCTCTCCAGTCCCTCGCTCTCTCTCTCTCTCTCCAGTCCCTCGCTCTCTCTCTCGCTCTCTCTCTCTCCAGTCCCTCGCTCTCTCTCTCTCTCTCTCGTCCCTCGCTCTCTCTCCAGTCCCTCGCTCTCTCTCTCTCTCTCTCTCTCTCGTCCCTCGCTCTCTCTCTCTCGTCCCTCGCTCTCTCTCTCTCTCTCTCTCTCTCCAGTCCCTCGCTCTCTCTCTCTCTCCAGTCCCTCGCTCTCTCTCTCTCCAGTCCCTCGCTCTCTCTCTCTCTCTCCAGTCCCTCGCGCTCTCTCTCTCTCTCCAGTCCCTCGCTCTCTCTCTCTCTCTCCAGTCCCTCGCTCTCTCTCTCGCTCTCTCTCTCTCCAGTCCCTCGCTCTCTCTCTCTCCAGTCCCTCGCTCTCTCTCTCTCTCTCACCAGTCCCTCGCTCTCTCTCTCTCTCTCTCTCACCAGTCCCTCGCTCTCTCTCTCTCTCTCTCTCTCTCTCTCGTCCCTCGCTCTCTCTCCATTCCCTCGCTCTCTCTCTCTCTCCAGTCCCTCGCTCTCTCTCTCTCTCCAGTCCCTCGCTCTCTCTCTCTCTCTCTCCAGTTCCTCGCTCTCTCTCCAGTTCCTCGCTCGCTCTCTCTCTCTCTCTCCAGTTCCTCGCTCTCTCTCCAGTTCCTCGCTCGCTCTCTCTCTCTCCAGTTCCTCGCTCCCTCTCTCTCCAGTTCCTCGCTCTCTCTCTCTCTCTCTCTCCTCGCGCTCTCTCTCATCCCTCGTTCGCTCTCTCGTCCCTCGCTCGCTCTCTCATCCCTCGCTCGCTCTCTCGTCCCTCGCTCGCTCTCTCTCGAGTCCCTTGCGCTCTCCCTCTCCAGTCCCTCACGCTCTCCCTCTCCAGTCCCTCGCGCGCGCGCGCTCCCTCCCTCTCTCTCTCTCTCTCTCTCTCTCTCTCTCGTCCCTTGCTCGCTCTCACTCTCTCTCTCTCTCCAGTCCCTCGCTCGCTCTCACACTCTCTCTCTCTCTCTCTCTCCAGTTCCTCGCTCGCTCTTTCTCTCTCCAGTCCCTCGCTCGCTCTCCCTCCCTCTCTCCCTCCAGTTTCTCGCTCACTCTTTCCCCAGTCTCTCCCTCTTTCTCTCCCATCCCCCCTTCCCCAGTCTCTCTCTCTCCCTCCGCCCCTGCCTCGCTTCTCTCTATCCGTCTCCCTCCCCCAGTATCTCTCTCTCTCCCCAGTTGCTCCAGTGTCTCACTCTCACTCTCTCTCTCACCCATCCATGCTCCCTCTCCATTTTCGATCCTTGCTCCCCACCCGCCGCCCATCCCAACAGATCCAGTCTTGTTGCAAAGCATGGCCTGTACTGTAGGCCGCATGCACGGTATCGGCAAAACCCACGCATGCGCAGAATAGGATTGGGCGCAGAGTCACAAAGTCGTCGGGTGTTTTTAATTCGGGCCGCTCCCCCGCTCCAGCTGCTATGCGGCTCTGTGCAGCAATTCAATTCAACTGCGTGGCAGCTCGAGAATTAGTGCGTGGGCATGCAGCCGTACATTTTTGAGGGAACAGTGTCCCAAAGTCCATTACTTCACAATTCTCTGCATTGAACTCCATCAGCCATGCTTTGCCCATTTCCCCATCCTGTCTATGTCATCTTGACGCTAACAACTATCCTCATCACTCTACTATGTTACCAAGTTTCGTATCATCTGCAAACTTTATAATGCTGCTCCCTACACCCGATTCTAGGGCATTTATAAAAATTGAAAAGAGTAAAGACCCAAAACTGACCCTTAGGGAACACCCCTGCAAACCACCTCCCAGTCTGAAAAAACTCCATCCACCACCACCCTGTGGTTTCTGACACTGAGAAAGTTACATATCCATACTGCCACTTAATCAATGCCTTTCCAAATCAAAGATTATTTTGTCCCCGATAATGGTTTCCAATAAAATCCCCACCACCAATGTTAGGCTCACTGGCATGTAATTTCCTCATTTATTCCTTTCGTTTTTCTTGAATAGTGGTACATTAGCAACCCTCCAGTCCTCCGGCACTACTCCTGTATTCAATGAGGATAGAAAGATCGTGACCAATGCATCTGATATACCTACTATTGTTTCTTTTAGCAAACTGGAAAGCATTTCATCTGGACCAGGTGACTTGACTTAACTTTCAAAAATGCTAATCTTTTTAATAGGAACATAGGAACAGGAGTAGGCCATTTAGCCCCTCAAGCCCATTCCGCCATTCAATGGGATCATAGAAAATAGGTGGAGTAGGCCATTCGGTCTTTCGAGCCTGCACCACCATTCAATAAGATCATGGCTGATCATTCACCTCAGTACCCCTTTCCTGCTTTCTCTCAATACCCCTTGATCCCTTTAGCCGTAAGGGCCATATCTAAATCCCTCTTGAATATATCTAACGAACTGGCATCAACAACTCTCTGCAGTAGAGAATTACACAGGTTAACAACTCTGAGTGAAGAAGTTTCTCCTCATCGCCGTCCTAAATGGCTGACCCCCTATCCTTAGACTGTGATCCTGGTTCTGGACTTCCCATCGGGAACATTCTTCCTGCATCTAACCTGTCCAATCCCGTCAGAATTTTATATGTTTCTATGACATCCCCTCTCATCCTTCTAAACTCCAGTGAATACAGGCCCAGTCAATCCAGTCTCTCCTCATATGTCAGTCCAGCCATCCCTGGAATCAGTCTGGTGAACCTTCGCTGCACTCCCTCAATAGCAAGAATGTCCTTCCTCAGATTAGGAGACCAAAACTGAACACAATATTCCAGGTGAGGCCTCACCAAGGCCCTGTACAACTGCAGCAAGACCTCCCTGCTCCTATACTCAAATCCCCTCGCTATGAAGGCCAACATGCCATTTCCCTTCTTCACCGCCTGCTGTACCTGCATGCCAACTTTCAATGACTGGTCTCGTTGCACCTCCCCTTTTCCTAATCTTGTCACCATTCAGATAATATTCTGCCTTCCTGTTTTTGCCACCAAAGTGGATAACCTCACATTTATCCACATTATACTGCATCTGCCATGCATTTGCCCACTCACCTAACCTGTCCAAGTTACCCTGAAGCCTCTTAGCATCCTGCTCACAGCTCACACCACCACCCAGCTTAGTGTCATCTGCAAACTTGGAGCTATTACACTCAATTCCTTCATCGAAATCATTGATGTATATTGTAAATAGCTGGGGTCCCAGCACTGAGCCCTGCAGCGTCCCACTAGTCACTGCCTGCCATTCTGAAAAGGACCCGTTTATGCCGATTCTTTGCTTCCTGTCTGCCAACCAGTTCTCTATCCACGTCAATACATTACCCCCAATACCATGTGCTTTAATTTTGCACAACAATCTCTTGTGTGGGACCTTGTCAAAAGCCTTTTGAAAGTACAAATACACCACATCCACTGGTTCTCCCTTGTCCACTCTACTAGTGACATCCTCAAAAAATTCCAGAAGATTTGCCAAGCATGATTTCCCTTTCATAAATCCATGCTGACTTGGACCGATCCGGTCACTGCTTTCCAAATGTGCTGTTATTTCATCTTTAATAATTGATTCCAACATTTTCCCCACTACCGATATCAAGCTAACTGGTCTATAATTCCCCATTTTCTCTCTCTCCTTCTTTAAAAAGTGGTGTTACATTAGCTACCCTCCAGTCCATAGGAACTGATCCAGAGTCGATAGACTGTTGGAAAATGATCACTAATGCATCCACTATTTTTAGGGCCACTTCCTTAAGTACTCCGGGATACAGACCATCAGGCCCTGGATATTTATCGGCCTTCAATCCCATCAATTTCCCAAACACAATTTCCTGACTAATAAGGATTTCCTTCAGTTCCTCCTTCTCGCTACATCCTCGGTCCCCTAGTATTTCTGGAAGGTTATTTGTGTCTTCCTTCGTGAAGACAGAACCAAAGTATTTGTTCAATTGGTCTGCCATTTCTTTGTTCCCCATTATAAATTCACCTGATTCTGACTGCAAGGGACCTACATTTGTCTTCACTAATCTTTTTCTCTTCACATATCTATAGAAGCTTTTGCAGTCAGTTTTTATGTTCCCAGCAAGCTTCCTCTCATACTCTGTTTTCCACCTCCTAATTAAACCTTTTGTCCTCCTCTGCTGAATTCTAAATTTCTCCCAGTCCTCAGGTTTGCTGCTTTTTCTGGCCAATTTATATGCCTCTTCTTTGAATTTAACACTGTCCCTAATTTCCCTTGTTAGCCACGGTTGAGCCACCTTCCCCGTTTTATTTTTACGCCAGACAGGAATGTATAATTGTTGAAGTTCATCCATGTGATCTTTAAATGTCTGCCATTGCCTATCCACCGTCAATCCTTTAAGTATCATTCGCCAGTCTATTCTAACCAATTCACATCTCATACCATCGAAGTTACCTTTCCTTAAGTTCAGGACCCTAGTCTCTGAATTAACTGTGTCACTCTCCATCTTAATAAAGAATTCTACCATATTACGGTCACTCTTCCCCAAGAGGCCTTGCACAAGAAGATTGCTAATTAGTCCTTTCTCATTACACATCATCCAGTCTAGGATGACCAGCCCTCTAGTTGGTCCCTCGATATATTGGTCTAGAAAACCATCCCTAATACACTCCAGGAAATCCTCCTCCACCGTATTATCAGTTTGGTTTGCCCAATCAATATGTAGATTAAAGTCACATGATAACTGCTGTACCTTTATTGCACGCATTCTTAATTTCTTGTTTGATGCTGTCCCCAACCTCACTACTACTTTTTGGTGGTCTGTACACAACTCCCACTAGCATTTTCTGCCCTTTGGTATTCCGCAGCTCTACCCATACAGATTCCACATCATCCAAGCTAATGTTCTTCCTTACTATTGCGTAAATTTCCTCCTTAACCAGCAACCCTACCCCACCTCCTTTTCCTTTCTGTCTATCCTTCCTGAATGTTGAATACCATTGGATGTTGAGTTCCCAGCCTTGGTCACCCTGGAGCCATGTCTCTGTAATCCCAATTACATCATATCCGTTAACAGCTATCATCTACCTTATTACGAATGCTCCCCACATTGAGATACAGAGCCGTCAGGCTTGTTTTTTAACACTTTGTCCTTTTAGAATTATGCTGTAATGTGGCCCTTTTTGATTTTTGCATTTGATTTCTCTGCCCTCCATCTTTCCTTATCTCCTTTCTACCTTTTGCTTCTGCCCCCATTTTACTTCCATCTGTCTCCCTGCATAGATTCCCATTCTCCTGACATATTAGCTTAAACTCTCCCCAACAGCACTAGCAAACACTTCGATAAGATCACTTCTGAATTCCAATGAGCAGAGGCCCAATCTCCTCAACCTTTCCTCATAAGTCAACCCACTCATCTCCGGAATCAACCTAGTGAACCTTCTCTGAACTGCCTCCAAAGCAAGTGTATCTTTTCGTAAATATAGAAAACAAAACTGTACGCAGTATTCCAGGTGTGGCCTCACCACTACCCTGTATAACTGTAGCAAGACGTCCTGCTTTTATACTCTATCCCCTTGGCAATAAAAGCCAAGATTCCATTGGCCTTCCTGATCACTTGCTGCACCTGCATACTAACCTTTTGTGTTTCATGCACAAGTACCCCCTGGTCCCGCTGTACTGCAGCACTTTGCAATTTTTCTCCATTTAAATAATAACTTGCTCTTGGATTTTTTTTCGGCCAAAGACCTCACACTTTCCAACATTATATTCCATCTGCCAAATTTTTGCCCACTCACTTAGTCTGTCTATGTCCTTTTGCAGATTTTTGTGTCCTCCTCACACATTGCTTTTCCTCCCATCTTTGTATCGTCAGCAAACTTGGCTACGTTACACTCTTGCTTGGAAGAATCCTGAGGAGAGGAAATTCAGGATCATGGTCACCTTCACAGCCATTGGTAGCGCAGTCTTTGCCCCGGTGTGAGGCTGCAGGTCTGGTTGAAAGAGGTGGCATAGTTCTGCGAGTGCCTCTTTCGTAAAGCGTAGATGTCTCACACACTGCCCCTGGCTCGGGCTGAGCTAAGAGAAATGCTGTTGGAAGAACCTAGATGGATAAGGCCTACTGAGTTTGAAGTTGGAGGGTGTTGCCGTAGGAATGAGTGTCGGTTGCAGTGCAGAAAGATAATGGCGAAATTGGCACACGTTGGAGGTCACTGTAGATCAAAGCGGCGGAGAAAATGTCAAACGACAAGCCAGCGACATGCAAAGCTGAAAAACAAGAACGAGTCACTGGACAGCAAGTGAAACAGCAGTTACTAGTCAGAAGAAATAAAAAGAGAAGCAAATGAGAAAAAAATGGGACAGATGCAGAAGAGGAGAGATGGAGAAACAGCTACACAGAGGCAGCATAAACATGCAAGAGTGTGACCATTATCTCCAACTTATCATATACAATGCCATGGAATATCAACTCATAATATATTAATTGTTGCATCTGGCATGTGCTTTTTGGAAGTATAACATTTACTTCCTCAAATATTTAACTCCTCATATTTTTTTCCAGCCTGTAATGCTTTTTAGTCGTGTTGATACTTACTATTTTTTAGATCTATTTCTTATCATTTACTTCCGATTAGCCTATCCTTCCCATGTGACTCAATCCACCTCTGGGTCTTCCCAGCTGAAAATTTGCATTTCTGAGTTGTGGATGTTACTGTTCTCCACAGCTCCATCTTCCTGAACCCTATGCCGGTCCAAACTCTTGACTGACATTTACAGCTGCTGCCTTTCCCTGCTACCCACGGGCCCAGAATACCACCTTTTTCTTGCTCCTGTGTGCCTGCCTCCTGCCAAACATAAGAACATAACATACGAACATAAGAATTAGGAGCAGAAGTAGGCAATTCGGCCCTTTGAGCTTGCTCTGCCATTCATTAAGATCTGATCTTCTACCTCAACTCCACTTTCCTGCACTATCTCCTTGATCCCTTTCAAAGACTGAGCCTCCAGAGCCCTCTGGGGTAGAGAATTCCAAAGATTCACCACCCTCTGAGTGAAGAAGTTTATCCTCATCTCAGTCCGAAATGGCTGATCTCTTATTCTGAAACTGTGACCCCTGGTTCTAGACTCCCTGCATCTACCCTGTCAAGCCCTGTAAGAATTTTGTATGTTTCAATGAGATCACCTCTTATTCTTCTAAGCTCTGGAGAATATAGACCGAGTCTACTAGGCTTTAGGAAGATGGAACTGTGGAGAACAGCAACATCCACATCTCAGAAATGCAGACCCACTGCTCCGAGCACCAATGGCTTTTACCATTTTCTCCCAGCTCGATCTTGCCATTTTCCCCCATCCTAGTCGACCCATCCTCCACCCCAAACTTTGATAGTACCATATTTGTCTCCTTCCAGAATAGCCAGCTACTACCTGGTAAGTGGCTTTAAGTTTTTTTTTAAAAAGTGTTTTCTGCTCTTTTACCTGAAATTATGAGACTCCTCACTAGACCGTGGGCCGAGTCTCAAAAAAAATGATTTTCCGTAGTAGACCCCTCTGTGGAAGTACTTCATATTCACAACAATATTAGTTTAGGGACCACTTATCACAAAAATCAATGTTTCCATCTTCAAAAAGTGAGCATTTTGCAGAAATTTTCATTAGAAAATAGGCAGAAATCTCATCAAAACCCAGTCGGTAATGACATAATTGCGAGTTACTTAAATGACCAATCACAACTGCTGTATTGGTTAGTACCGCAAAATCAGCCAATCACGATCTCTGTACTAGATCGATTAGTCAGTGACTACATGCACTACAACAATGGTGTGCTGCGTGCACGTAGTTGCGGGAACCAAAGGCAACATAATTTATTTTTCGGACTCTAGCTGGATAAAATTTTTCATGAGTGTTCATCAGTGGAAACTTACTGGAACTAGAGAAGCTAAAATTGCAGAGAATGCCATCGAAAGTTTCTATCTGGAGCTGGTTATTATACAAGAAAGACGCGCACCAATCCCACATTCTATTGGATATCATCGGCAGCTCTACCTGCATTTCACTGATAAATCCAAGATCGACAGAGCCAAAAAGAAGCAAGAAAGGGAAAATCAGAACTATGAACGCGAGTACATGTGATTTTACAGTACTTCTTATGAAACTGTCAGCCTACAACTGTTTATATCCAACTTTCATTCCTTAGTTCAATGGTTATGCCATTTGCCACGTTCCATTTTGTAGGTCTGCTTCAGCCCCATATACTTAATTTCTGTGTGGACTGACTGAACTTCTCACTCTGGTTATAACACGCACAAACACAGAAAAAAATATGTCCCGTGGCGTTGTCAGCGGGTAGTCGGCTGGGTGATTTTTATCGCGCTCGTTGCCTGTTGGTTTTGCCACGCTTACGTGGTAGAATCATGCATACGTGAGTAAAAGATAAACACAGATCTATAGTCGTTCCTTTTTATTTAATTATTCTATTAATACAGGCGGGCAGACCTGGAGTTAGAGCAAAGATGGATAAGTCCAGAGTGATCCACTTTGTTCCAGACAGACACAAGGCCAATAGCATCAAAAGTGGTGAAAGGGGACGGAGGTCAGTTGGAGGAACGCAAATGACCAAAATCTTCTCTCCTGACCAGAAAATTTTGTAGTAGTGGACAAAATTTCTGTCTTGCGGAGACAACAAGAAAAATCTTCTCCAGTTCCTCTATGAAAGATGGTGCAAGTCTGCAAAGGAGATTATTGATGATGTAACATTCCTTGTTGGACACGGAAGTGAGTGTCATGCTAAAAGTCAGAATGATAGCAAAACCGATCTGGAGGTGGTACCAATCCCAGCACTGTTCCCAAACCAGGAAGAAGCCGACACATGACTACTGCTTCACAGCACATTTGCTGCCAGCTCCAGTGAGCATGTCATCATAAACAGTCCTGACACTGATGTCTTTGTACTGTGCTTGTTGTTCTGCAAGGACATTGATGCCAAGCTTTACTTTTGCACAGGAAGAGGAAACAACACGCGTACAATAGATGTTCATCACATCTTTGATCACTTTAGGAAAGATGTATGTGCTGCTCACCAGGGGGCTAATTTTCCACATGGATGATTTTTGGCACAGTTGTAGAGGTACGTCCAATTATTTAGTGGCCGACTGCACCAAAAAAAAGTTGCAAGTTTCGCCGGAATAAACTTTCATTTTGGAGCGGCGCAGATTGTCCTCAAGCTTTGTGGGTGGAGCTTAAGGTCTGCACAGAAAAACTGAGGTTGCCAGGGTAACAGGGGACACACTGAAGGGCTGAGGCTGCAAAGTGAAACATACAAGATGCAGCAAGACAGATGCAGGTACATATTATATGCACCACTTCCAAGACCTCTTCATTTCTGTTTGTTGGAAGATTGTCGTGACAAACTATCATACTCTGTAATATTTATTTCTTTAATTTTAGATGAAACAGGCCTAATAAAATGAAAGTCATTCCACACACAATCGCACATTAGGTTAGCGCACTTTTCTAGAGTCCCAGTGCCGCTGCTATCCCGGGCCGAATGGCCCCCCTGCCCCAGTGTCTTCTTCCCTCCCTCCAAAACCTAACTCAGCTCAACTAAATCTCTGCGCCGATTTTCTCTTCTCTGCGCTAATTTTCTTAAGTGCAGGTAAGGTTTTTCAGAACGGTGCACTGCGTAGTTTTTGAAAAAACTCCTAGTTGGCCAAACTCGCTTAAATGGCCAGAAATGGCACTGCAGGCAGCCGGTACTCCCAGTAATGTCAAAAAAAATCAGGAACTAAAAAAAAATCGTCCGTAAGTAATTTAGGATAGTGCAGAAACCTTGGCGAAACGTGCAGATTTAGGTCTGATCCAAAAAAAAAGAGGACGCCAAAAAGACGGCATAGAATGGTGGCAAAAATAGGGCCCCATGGGGTTTCACTGTTTTTCAGGATGTGATTGAGTGAGTGCTCTGTATGGAATGGGGAAAGTGAAATCAGCAAAAGTCCTGATCGCCAGCAAAGAGCACTGTTCGGCATTTGGGAAGTTAGGGATCTCATTTGCTGTTTCACAATCCCTTTGTGAAGAACTAGAGGCATACTTGCAAACTCTACGGGCAGAGTGGATGCAGAGATGTGAACCAGGCCAGATGTCAAATGTTCAAGACAGAGAAGTGCTTGCCACCAAATAAAGATTCACTGTACAAGCATATACAGCGTGCCAATTACCAGTCTGCAATTCAGAAGCGATGTCTTGAGAAGATGCAGAAATCCCATCTCCAAAGGACCATGGGTGGAAACTTGAAGATGATGTACTTGTCACAGACTGAATGACACTGCCTCCAGCACCAGCAAGTGTAATGGAGCTTGCACACTGTTCATGCAAAAAGACCCAGTGTGCACAAGGAAGGTGCTCTTGTCTTCTGAACAAGCTACCTTGCACCGACATCTGCCAGTGTGTAGGTTGTGAGAATGTTACATCTTTGCCCGAGATTTCTAGGGCCGAGGAAACAGATACCCTTGATTCTGATGGTGATTCATTCCTTTTCAGCCCCTAATATTTTTTCCAGATTTATTTGTTTTTTCAGTAGTTCTATCTTTAAAAAAAAATCAATACTATTACTTTTATTATTATATGGTTGACAAATGAGTCTGGGTGTCCGTCTGAAATGTCAATAAGTGTGTATGAAATAAATGGTTGCTATGGTAGATTTCTTAGCAACAGATATGAAAACAAAAAAGTTAGATTTATGTATAACTGCACCAAATGATGCATCCAGACCTCAGATGTCCTCAGTGATACTTCTTTTTACCAATTCTTACACTATCCATGCTTAAAATTTAGCAATAACACTGATATGTTACCGTTGCTCGGGAAAAGAAAGTCCAAAGCAACAATTTTTCTGTGTTTCTTTGTTTTTGGCCATTTCTCGGTAACACTCAATTTTCAGACTTGGGAACATTTGGTTTTTGCTTTAGATACATATATTTAACATATTTCGCATGGCTCTTGGTACTTCCCACACGGAGACTTTGGAACTAAAAATCTAGGCAAGAAAACAGACTTCGGCCCACGGTCCGCACTTATAATAGTTAATTTTTGGTGCCAGAGAGGTTGACTCGTAATTATTAACACTCATTATGTCGTTAAAATGGTACTTAAGCTTCTAATTACTAGTACTAAATCTCTGTGGCGGGTTTAGTTCGTACTTAGTGGGCAAATACAGCAACTTCACAACATTCAATGCATCTCAATATTAAGGCAAACAGCAAAATGCCATTTTAGCTGTCTGCAGCACCATTTGCAACTCGGACAGCAACTTTTGGAAATTCACATTTAACCGCACATCTGCCCCTCGCCTGAAGTTGCTGTACCATTTATGGATAAATAATTAAGGGATATGGGAATAGTGTATTGGATATTAAGAGAATCAAGGGATATGGGGACAGTGCAGGAAAGTGGAATTGAGGTTGAAGATCAGCCATGATCTGATTGAATTGTGGAGCAGGCTCGAAGGGCCGAATGCCTACTCATGTTCTTATGACGGTGAGTGCCATTACCATTATTTTGACAGCAAAATTTGGCCCATTATACACAGATGGGGTTTCTGTATAATGGGTTTTCTCTGTCCCATTAAGGTTATTTTGCCATTGCAGGCATTATGATGGACAGAAATTGCAGGTCACCAAGCAGTGATATCAATTTAAATGCTATTGTGCCACATAATCGGAACTGGAATAATACTGGATGTTATTTTTATTGTACTTTACAGGAGACAAGCATATCCTGTGTCTCATAAATGAGAATTCTGATGACAGAAAGTGAAGCAATTACAAGTTTCTTGCAGCTTTCTCCAGTAATTTCAATTGTACAAAAATATTTAAAATTTTCTTTTTGTGTGTTTTATGAACCAGGAGAAAGAATTAATGCTCAATTTCCTGAACTTAATTTTTTTGTTACACATATTTGATAATTTGGTTGCATTCTCTCTCAATGCAAGGCCATTATTGAATATTTTCCCTTTAAATACATAGTTATGCCAGCTCCAAAGCCATCCAAGTTAACATGGGTCAAATTTATTTTAAAAGTCAGTTCAGCAGAGTTTTCCCTTGTACCTTTCACACACAGTGATACGTCCTTACTATACAGTATAAATGCACACAAGGCCCATGCTTGAGAAAAGGTCAGTCTGTGACCTGTCCTTTATTCCTTAGCACTCAAGTGATGAAGGTGGGTGGAGCTTCCCCTTTTATACCTGAAGGTCCAGGTTAGGAGTGTCTCCCACCTAGTGGTCATTGTTCTCACAGTGTACAACTTAGGTCAGATTATACATGGGTTACAATGCTGGTTGAATACATGACATCACTTCCCCCCCAAAGTCTGATTGGGATCACAGGTTAAGTCTCTCTGGTGGTTTACGCTCTCTTGTAGAGCGCATGAGTTGGGGCTCCGGTTGTTGGGCGCTGGCCTGAGTGTCTGCTGTTTGCGGTGCCTCAGGCCTATCCAGACTGCCCACAGTGATTGGACTCTCCTCCCTTTGGTTCCGGTGTTCGGTCACCTGTGGTGGAGTGAACTCTACATTGTGTTCTTCCTCTGCTTCTTCTATGGGGTTGCTGAACCTCCTTTTAGTTTGATCCACGTGTTTGCGGCAGATTTGTCCACTGGTAAGTTTAACTACCAGAATCCTATTTTCCTCTTTGGCAATCACAGTGCCTGCAAGCCATTTGGGCCCTGCAGCATAGTTGAGGACAAAAACAGGATCATTTACATCAATACATCGCGCCCTCGCATTCCTGTCATGGTAGTTATATTGTGGCTGGCGCCTGCTCTCGACAATTTCTTTCATGCTGAGGTGTATAAGGGATAGCCAGGTTTTGAGCGTCCTTTTCATTAGCAGCTCTGCGGGTGGAACCTCTGTGAGCGAGTGTGGTCGGGATCTATAGGCCAACAGGAGGCGTGATAAGCAGGTTTGTAGGGAACCCCCTTAGATTCTGAGCATCCCCTGTTTGATTATCTGCATTGCTCGTTCAGCCTGGTCGTTTGAGGCCGGCTTGAACGGTGCCGTTCTGACATGGTTAATTCCATTGCCTGCTATCAAGTCCTGGAATTCAGTGCTTGTGAAGCACGGGCCATTATCGCTGACCAAGACGTCCGGGAGACCGTGGGCAGAGAACATTGCCCGTAGATTTTCTACCGTGGCAGAGGATGTGCTTGAATTTAAAATGACACACTCGATCCATTTGGAGTAGGCGTCTATTACAACCAAAAACATTTTTCCCATGAAAGGACCTGCGTAGTCCACATGGATGCGTGACCAAGGCTTGGCGGGCCATGGGTTAAGGGGGACTTCCCTGGGCGCATTGCGAACACAAAGTTCCAGATCTGCGTCTATCCCTGGCCACCAAACACGTGACCTGGCAATTGCCTTCATCTGATGAACACCTCACTGCCCATCTGGGGCATGACTACACGGTTTCCCCACAGTAGGCAATCGGCCTGAATCGAGAGTTCATCCCTGCGCCTGTGAAATGGTTTAAATTCCTCAGGGCATGCCCTGTACGTGGCTGCCCAGTCCCCATTCAGGACACATTTCTTGACTAGAGACAATAGCGGGTCTCTATTTGTCCAGACTTTAATCTGATGGGCTGTCACGGGTGAGCCTTCGCTTCCGAAAGCTTCAACAGCCATGACCATCTCAGCAGCATGCTCGGTAGCCCCCTCAGTGGTGGCTAGTGGGAGCCTGCTGAGTGCATCGGCGCAGTTTTCGGTTACCGGTCTGTGCCGAATTGTATAGTCATAGGCGGCTAACGTGAGTGCCCACCTCTGTATGTGGGCCAATGCGTTTGCATTTATGGCCTTGTTGTCGGCCAAAAGGGACGTTAGGGGTTTGTGATCTGTCTCCAGCTCAAATTTCCTGCCAAATAGGTACTGGTGCATTGTCTTTACAGCATATACACATGCGAGCGCCTCCTTTTCTACCATCCCGTAACCCCTTTCTGCCTGGGACAGACTCCCGGAGGCATAAGCTACCGGCTGTAACTGACCCTTGACATTGACATGCTGCAACACACACCCGACCACCACAGGACGACGCATCGCACGTTAACACAAGTTTCTTACATGGGTCGTATAGTGTTAACAGAGTGTTGGAACATAACAAATTGCGTGATCTGTTAAAAGCCCTTTCCTGGCTGTCCCCCCAGACCCATTCGCGACCTTTGCATAGGAGTACGTGTAGCGGCTCCAGCAGCGTGCTCATTTTGGGAAGAAAGTTACCAAAATAGTTCAGGAGCCCCAGGAACGAACGCAGCTCCATCGTGTTACGGGGTCTGGGTGCTCTCTGGATCGCTTCCGTCTTGGACGCAGTAGGGCTGATCCCATCTGCTGCTACCCTCATCCCCAGGAATTCTACCTCTGGAGCTAGGAAGACGCACTTCGCCTTTTTCCAGTCGCAGCCCAACCCGGTCCAGTCTGCGTAGCACCTCCTCCAGGTTGTGGAGGTGTTCTTCAGTATCGTAACCCATGATGAGGATGTCGTCCTGAAAAACCACTGTCCCTGGAATCGACTTGAGGAAGCTTTCCATATTTCGTTGGAAGATCACGGCGGCCGAGCGAATCCCGAACGGACATCTGTTGTACTCAAACAACCCCTTGTGTGTCGTGATGGTGATCAGCTTCTTTGACTCACTCGCCAGCTCCTGGATCATGTAAGCTGAGGTCAGGTCCAATTTTGAAAAAAGTTTATCACCGGATAACGTCGCAAAGAGGTCCTCCGCTCTCGGTAGTGGGTACTGGTCTTGGAGTGACACCCGATTGATGGTGGCCTTGTAATTGCCACATATCCTGACCGACCCATCCGCCTTGAGCACCGGCACGATCGGGCTCACCCAGTCATGAATTCGATTGGCGAGATGATGCCTTCCCTCAGCAGGCGGTCCAATTCGCCTTCTATCTTTTCCCGCATCACGTACGGCACTGCTCGGGCCTTGTGGTGTACTGGCCTGGCGTCCGGGTTTATGTGAATCACTACCTTGGCCCCCATGAAAGTGCCGATGCCGGGTTGAAATAATGAGTCAAATTTGTCCAGGGCCTGTGAGCATGATACTCGCTCCACACAGAGGAAATTGCATTGACTTCACCCCATTTCCAGTTCATGACAGCAAGCCAACTCCTCCCCAGTAGTGCGGGACCGTCCCCTGGGACAATTCAGAGTGGCAACCTGCTCTCCGAATCTTTGTGGGTCACGACTACCATGGTGCTGCCTAGCACCGGAATGATCTGCTTTGTGTAAGTTCGTAGCTGTGCGTCAATTGGCAATAATTTTGGCCTCCTGGCCTTGGACGCCCACAACTTTTCGAACCGTTTGATACCCATCAGGGAGTGGCTGGCCCCCGTGTCTAGCTCCACTGATACTGGGATGCCATTGAGGAGCACTTTCATCATTATCGGTGGCATCCTGGTGTGTGAACTGTATACGTGCTCCACATGAACTCGCTGAACTTCAGCTTCTTGCGATTTCCCCCAGCGTTCACTTCTGCAATTTCTGCAGGTATTTTGCTCATCTCTGCAAACTCTGGCTGAGTGTGTGCCTCCACGCCTCCAACATGAGCTGTTGTTTGAAACAAAAGATCCCTTGCCAGTCGATCGTCCCTGACTGCCCCTGTGACTGTCCTTGAATGCGCTATTAACAGGTGTTGATGGCCCCATTACTGGCCGCATTGTCCCTTGTAATGGCGTGAATCGCCGTTCACTTTGCCACTGTCTCTGTCGAACTCCCCCTCTGGGTTCAACTACATGTTGGGGCATGCCCGACTGCCCTTGTCTGCCTGGAGAACTGCGTGCTGCTTTAACAATGTTGAATCTCTGTCCCAACCATTCCTTAACACAGTACCTCTCGTCTGTTCTGCTAGTGGCCATGCTCACGTGGTTTAAATCCCAGTTTCTCGTCGCCACTGATACGTCCTTACTATACAGTATAAATGCACACGAGGCCCATGCTTGAGAGGTCAGTCTGTGACCTGTCCTTTATTTCTTAGCACTCAGGTAATGAAGGTGGGTGGAGCTTCCCCTTTTATACCTGAAGGTCTAGGTTAGGAGTGTCTCCCACCTAGTGGTCATTGTTCTCACAGTGTACAACTTAGATCAGATTATACATGGGTTACAATGCTGGTTGAATACATGACACACAGATAATTGAAGACAGTGGCTAGAATCTTCCCAGCCCTGCCATTGCGGGTTTGGAGGTGAGCCCACTGTCAAAATGGCCCTGAATGACAGTGGAGCGGAAGTCGGCTCTAAACCGTGTCAGTTTCTCAACTGTCGGGTCTGCCTACATATTGCAGACCCGGCACCAAGCGGCGGGCCAGTCAATTAAGATGCTCAAGAGGTAATTTAAAAGGTATTTACAAGGATTTTACCCAGGCACTTACCATTTACCAAGTTTTCAACGAGTTTGCCATCCCTCGGGTTTCACACCAAGTTCTCAGTGACTCTCCATTGCTTTGGCTAGTTGACAGCTGCAGAAGTGGTATAAAAGCTACCATTTCACAGCTGATCACTTTCCAATCTCAGAAGCTGACGCCTTCAGGATTTGGAAGAAACTTTTAAGCTGTATGCAGTTTGCAAGTATTTGCAGTGAACTCTCTATCCACGGTCACCACCTTGCAGCAACCTCTCTCATCACTGACAGATCGATTCTGCCATCTTAACCTCACCTGCCATCTATTCCAGCATAATTGGAAAAATCTTTCCTTGGTCCTCAGAATCCCACCACAAATAGCCCCAACACCAACATCATTAAACACACCAGCTTCACCAACACCACCAACCTTCTCCGCAATCACCTGATGCTTCACATGACATTAGCACCTGACGACATTGCTGCCCGGAAGGCCAGGCATGGCCATATTTACTTCACTTGACACTTTGCACCCTGGCTGCCACATGATGCACCAGGTTGGCACCACCCCACAACAACACCATAAAGCATCCCTGCAATGTCCAGCCCATTCCTTTCACTCATCGCCATTGTGCGGGGTACCCTTATGTCTGACCATTCATTACAACTCACTAAGTCACTTCCAAAGGTGCACACAAATCTATCCAAGAACACAAAGTGTTGAAAATAAAGATTTCAACACATTAGCAGAAACTCTACATGAACATAGGCACTTGGATCTTTTAGCCAATCCTTGTGTTCTGTTTGTTGGTATGATTGGACATGGATGAGGGTGAATGTGAGGGGTGGCTAGGTGAGATGGGGAAGTGATAAAGTAGGTAGAGATGCAAGGTAAGGTGCAAGGTAAGTTGTTGTGAGTAAGGATTTGCAGGAGTCGGGTGGGGAAGGCAGAGTGATGGGGATGCGATGAGTGGCACAGCAGGATGAGGTTGAGTGTGGCCTTTTAGTAATGTTTCGTGATCTACTGAGATCATTGAAAGGTTTGTGCCACTGCAGCCAGGTCCTCCCGACGACAACCCTGCAATGTGTAACCAGTCTGCATTGGTGTCCTGTGGAGGTCTCTTGTGCCCATTGGAAGGGAAGAGAACCTCCTTCCATGCTGCGATTCCCTCCATAAGCATCTGGAGAGAGTCATGGGAGAGCCTGGGTGCAGCCGGGCACCTTTTTGCAGTGCTGGTCAGTGTTTGCAGCACCTCAATGCTGTAGAACACTGACAGAACTGTCCAAAAAAAAAGTTGGCCATGGTCCCTTTAAGGAAACTGGCTGATGATCCGTCATCAGATGACATCATCAGACCCGCTTCCTGTTAATTGACATGAACCTCGCAGGGCAGGCTTAACAAGCCCCATCAACATAAAACAGATCAACAGAGTTGCATGGAAGCGGGAGCGGGGTTCGCAGTCTACTATTTACCTTGGCCGCACTTAGCCCGCCTCGGTAAGTAAAATCACGGCCAGTGTGTGTAAATATAAAAACAAATCAAATCAAAAGAGTAAAATATGTAGTGTGACAGACATAAGAAGAATAGAGAGTTATACTTGGCATTCACTTGCCAAAGTGGATTTTATTAATGCTTCAAAAAGACTTGCTTTAAAATAAATAATGAATTGAATTAGAAATAATGCAGAATTAGGTGGGATCATAGAAAATACAAGGAAGTCTAAGTTAAATTTGGAGTACATGGGGGAGAGATTCATGTTAGCCAGTAAAGTTGGCCGTGTCACTGGTAACTGGAACTAACGACCGCTGAAAATAGCCAAAATGCTAACAGAGCAAAATTCACCTGGGGCATTGGAGATTGTTGACGCAGCATTTACCAGCTGTGCAACACCGTCTTAGTGGTGTTACTGGAGGCAACCGGCCGGAAGTTTGTGTGCAGGTGCGGCGTTCGAGCTTCGCACAGCTTCTGGAAGCGAGGCTGTGGAACTCACAAGGAATTGTGCGCAATGAAGAGGCCTGAGAATTAAAGGGACCATGCACACTGAAGCAATACAAGAAGTGAAACACTGCAGTTTTCAGCTCTTTCTGCCTTAAAAAAAACTTACATTAAAAAATCCCAAATATGAATATTCAGCTCTTAAAGCTGAATTCCCTTCCGCACCTCAAAAAATGGGAAAAATGCCTCAGCACTAACACAAATGGCTCAGCAAGCCAGCGAAGGAGCACCCAGGTTTCGCACGCAGCACTCCAGCTTTGTGCAAGGGGTCAATACTGCAAGACAGGCCCTCTACCCACAGGGGCCTGGAGGCCCTTCAGAAAGAACGATGTGGGAGTACATCACCGAGGTCATCACTGCCAGCAGTGTCGCCCCCATCACCTGGCTCCAGTGCCCAAAGAAGCTTCATGACCTCAAACCACTTGTTAATGCCAGTGAATGCATCTTCAAAAGCCATCTCCCACCAACTGCAGCACTAGCCACATACACTGCTCTCAATGCATGACCCCCACCCCAATCAATCACTCACCTACCAACAATCTGCACCAATCACAAGGCACATCTCCCATTCCTAGCCTTATCTCAACCTCTTGGAGGAGACAGTGCAGGCAATTCTTGGCAGGAGTATGGCTGAGCCCTTGGCCAGCAGCAGAGCTGAAAGGATACAATATCCTGGTATCCTCATACATTATTCTCCTTCTGGCATGCAACTCTTGCTTTCCTGCCCTCACCTCAGCACAACTCCACACTTGTTCCTTCCTCATTTCATAAACCCAAGAAATGTGACCAAGAAGGAGGAGAGGAGAGTGAAGAATAATAAGAAGATTGATTTGACACTCCCACCACCAGCTCCTCAAGGTCAACCAGCAAGGACATTTAAGAACACAAGAAATAGGAGCAGATGTAGGCCATCTGGCCCCTTGAGCCTGCTCCGCCATTCAATAAGATCACGGCTGATCTGATCCTGGCCTCAACTCCCCTTCCCTCTCCCCATAACCCTCGACTTCCTTATCTTTTAAAAATCTGTCCATCTCCAACTTAAATATATTCAATGACACAGCCTCCACTGCTCTCTGGAGTAGAGAATTTCAAAGATTCACGACCCTCAGGGAAGAAATTCCTCCTCATTTCCATTTTAAATGGGTGACCCTTTATTTTGAGACTATGCCCCCTGGTTCTCGATTCCCCCACGAGGGAAAACACCCTCTCTGCATCTAACCTGTCAAACCTCCTCAGAATCTTATACATTTCAGTAAGATCACATCTCAGTCTTCTAAACTCCAATGAGTATAGGCCCAACCTGCTCAATCTTTCTTCATTTAACAACCCTTCATCTCAGGAATCAACCTCGTGAACCTTCTCTGAACTGCCTTCAATGCAAGTAAATCCCTCCTTAAATAAGGAGATCAATACTGTACACAGTATTCCAGGTGTGGTCTCACCAACGCCCTGTACAGTTGTAGCAGGACTTCCTTACTTTTATACTCCATCCCCTTTGCAATAAAGGCCAACATTCCATTTGCTTTCCTAATTACTTGCTGTACCTGCATGCTAACTTTTTGAGTTTCATGTACAAGGACCTCCAGATCCCTCTGTACCGCAGCATTTTGCAATCTCTCCCTATTTAAAGAATAATTTGCTTTTTTATTTTTCCTACCAAAGTCCCCCACTGAAAGTCAGCAGCCTTCCACCAGCCATGCTGCAGCCACTGGGGTAGCACTGCGTGACATCAGTAGAACAGGCAATAGCACACACAAGACAGTCACTTAGAGAATGCTTACGGATGATGAGTTGATTTCTTAACGTCACATTGGATGGAAAGAAGTATATAGGTGGATTGGAAAGTTTGCTTTGTCATGGCTTTTATTTCAGCATCGTGGCCAAGAGGACGCTGTGATGGTTAATAACAGTTGGAAGGTAAGGTGTGGGATTAACGTTGAATGGGGAATTGGTGTTGTGGTCACTGGGACTGCAGGCAGATAATTCCATCCCACATATACCGGCCACAAAGGGGCTTTCTGGGATGCATCCTTCCGTCTGCTTCCTCCTCTTCTGCTTCTAACTCTTTGGCTTCCTCCTCTTCCCTCTGCAAGCGGATGCTGTAAATGTGAAATGACCACATAAAATGCTGGAAATACTCAGCTGGTCAGGCAGCATCTCAACCGGAGATGTGAACTCTTGTCTTTCTCTCCACCGATGTTGCGTAAAAAGGTTGTCAGAGGAGCGGTGGGTGGAGCCGATTAAAGACCAAAATGGAGAAATATTGGTGGAGACAGAAGGCATGGCTGAGGTACTAAATGAGTACTTCATCGTTGTTTACCAAAGAAGAGGACTTTGCCAAAACAATGGTAAATGAGGAGTTTGCTGGAATACTGCACGAGATTTTAAAAAAATAGATAAGAGAACATACTGGACAGTCTGGCGGTAATTAAAGAGGATAAATCACCAGGTCCGGATGGGATGCATCCTAGGTTACTGAAGGAAGCAAGGGTAGAAATTGCAGATGCTGGCCACAAATTTCCAATCCTCTTTAGATACAGAGTGGTGCCAAAGGACTGGAGGATTGCAATTATTACACCCTCGTACAAAAAAGGGGAGAAGGATAAACCTGACTAGTACAGGCCAGCCAGTTTAACATCGGTGGTGGGGGAAACTTTTAGAAACAATAATCCAGGAAAAAATTAACAGCCACTTGGACAAGCATGGTCTAATAAAGGAGAACCAGCATGGATATCTTAAGGGAAAATCATGTTTGACTAACCTGATTAAGTTTTTTTGATGAGTTAACAGAGGGGATGGAATGGGGATAGGAATGGATGTTGTGTATATGGCATTTTCAAAAGACATCTGATAAAGTACCGCATACTAGGCCCGTTAGCAAAATTACAGCCCATAGGATAAAAGGGGCAGAGGCAGCATGGATACAAAATTGGCTAAGGAATAGGAAACAGAGAGTTGTGGTGAATGGCTGTTTTTCAGGCTGCTGGGAGGTATACAGTAGCATTCCCCAAGGTTCAGCCCTCGGACCACTGCCGTTTTTGATATACATTAATGACTTGGAGGTACAGGGCACAATTTTGAAATTTGCAGATGACGCAAAATTTGTAAGTGTAGTAAACAGTGAGGAAGATAGTAATAGACTTCAAGAAGGTATAGACATGCTGGTGGTATGGGCAACACATGCCAGATGAAATTCAACGCAGAAAAGTGTGAGGTGACCCATTTTGATAGGAAGAATGAGGAGAAACCACACACATAAATGGTACAATTTTAAACGGGGTGCAAGAACAGAGGGACCTGGAGGTGCTTGTGCACAAATCTTTGAAAGTGGCAGAACAAAACAGTTAATAAAGCATATGGGATCTTGCACTTTATTAATAGAGTCAGAGGCCAGAATATTCCAGGGTGATAGCGGGCATGATCGGTGGCGGGTCAGGTGGGAAAGTTGTTATTTTTGACAGCGGGTCGGGAACCCGATGTCATGTCGCTCCCATGCCCCTTTTCCCCAGGCATGCCTGTCATTGCGGAGCTGGCCCGACGGCAGTGGCGGGTGACCTAAATGAAATAATTATCAGGTAGTTGACAGGCATTTATGAGCCTTTTTTCACTTACTTTTTAAATTTCCCTGCACGGCCACGGGATTCGCAGCTCGGGAAGTACGTCTGTCAATCTGAGGTGGGAGTTCCATGGCTAATGCTCCAGCTGATTACTTGACAGCATCAAATGTACATTAAAAGTTCCCACCTGAGATGATCACTTTCCAAGCGCAGAAGCTGTTGCTCAGTCCATTGCTAGCACAGATTCTGCAGGCTGGAAGTGTTTCCAGCAAAGTTTCCATTGTGTGTCACCTCATTGGAAGAACTCTCTCACCATTGACAGAATGCTGCCGTCATCTCTACTTCACCTACCATCTATTCCATCAACATGGGTGCTGTTTATACTGTCTTACCTTGGTCCTCAGAATCGGACTACGATGAACCCCAACACCAGCAGCACCAGGCATACCAGCAGCACCAACCTTCTCCACAATCACCTGATGCTGCACAGGACACAGGGCATCAGCACTGAGCACATTGCTGTCTGGGAGGCCAGGGATGGCCTCATCCTGGCCAGATTTAGTTAACTTTACACTGTACACCCATATGGCTGCCACATGATGCACCAGGTTGGCACCATCTCACAGCAACACCATAAAGCATTCCTACAATGACCAAGCCATTCCTTTCACACTCACCACCATTGCGGGAGGTACCATTATGTCTCACCATTCATTGCAACTCACTAAACCACTTCCAAAGATACACACAAATCTGTCTAAGACCAGAATGTGTTGAAAATAAAGATTTTTAGGTTTGACACCACATTAACAGAAACTTTACCTAAACATCAGATAAAGCACTCAAGTGCCTACCCTTGTGATTGTTAGTTGATGTGATTGTTTACATTATCACTCATCCTAGTGCAGAGAGGGATGGATGGAGGTGCAAGCTAAGTTGGTGTGAGTAAGGATGTGCAGGAGTAGGGAAGGGAAGGCAGAGTGATGGGGATGTGATGAGAGGCATAGCAGGATGCAGTTGAGTGTGGCTTTGTACGAACATTTCCTGATCTAATGAGATAATTGAAACATTTGTAGCACTTCACCCAGGTCCTCCTGACCACATCCCTGCTTGTGACCTCCTCTGCAATCTGCAGCTAAACGGTCTTGGTTTCCTTGGGAGGTTTCTTCCGCCCATCAGAAGGGAAGAGGACCTCCCTGCGATATGGAGGGAGTCATTGGACAACCTTGATGTAGCTCTCTGCCTCTGTGCAGTCATTATCAGTGTTTGCACTGACAGCACTACATTAGATTAAACTTTAAATGCAATGGGTGGTTAGGATTTGGAATGCACTGACTGATAGGTGGCAGATACAGATTCAATAGTAGCTTTCAAAAGGGAATTGGATAAATACTTGGAGAACAAACTGCAGAGATATGGGAAAAAAGAGTGGGGGGATTAGGACTAACTGGATTGCTCTTTGAAAGAGCCAGCGTAGACCCGATGGGCCGAATGGCCTCATTCTGCGTTGTACTATTCTATGATTCTATGGGATGAATTTTAATGGGGAGGGTGGGTTGGAAGCAGGGTGCTTCGAAGTGGTCAGAAAACCCAGAGGAATGAGTTTCCCACAAGCCCTGACAAATTTAATGGCAGGGCCAGATTTGCATGGGGAACTTGTGTTTCCCACCCGCAGCCAGCCAGATTGAGAGGCTGGCTGGCTGCGGGCGGTAGGTCTGTGGCACCAGACTGCAGAGAGGTTGGAGGGAGGGACCACGTGGGGGGGTGGGAGAAAAGAGGAGGGCAGCCCGAGAAGCCATGAGGAGGGCCGGGGGAGTTGGGAAACAACCGGTGGCCAGAGGCAGAGTGGGCTTTTGGGGGGGGGGGGGGGGTTGGCAACGCTCGGGGGCCAGATGAGAAGATTGGTGGCCGGAGGAGCACGGGGATGGGGGCTGAAGAGGGAGGCTTCATGGTGCGGGGGGTGGGGGGGGAAGAGAAATTGGAGGGCAGTGGGAGCAGTGGGAGGCCTGGGAGTGAGGATTGGAGGTGGAGGGGGGGGTTGGTGGATTGGAGGCCTCATGGGGCGGGCGGGTCTCCGATTACAGCAGGTGGGTTAGGCAAGGACACTGGATCCAGCAGTTAAGTGCCTTTATACTTAATGTAATCCTCGTCTTTCATTAGCTGGCGGGTTTCAGGAGGCCTGCAAAACCTGACCAGCTAAAGTTAAATTCAAAATGGATGTTAAAGCTGAGGCTTACAGCCTCATTATAATATTTAAATGGCGACCCGCCTACTCATCATAGGCGGTCCCTCGTGTCGAGGATGACTTGCTTCCATGCCAAAAAGGGATGAGTTCACAGGTATTTCAATGAAGGACCTAATATTCCAGATCCCGAACTACATGTTGAAGGGTGGAAGATGCCTGTGCGTGGATTTTTTTGACTAGCCACCACACGGGCTTGACAGAGCTAGGCCTTTATCCAGTGGCATGAGTTAACCAGGACGACTGGGGACCTCATCTGCTGCACGAACCGAGAGCACGCATACATCGCAGTGTGGGCTGGCCCATGCTGCCCCTGGGCCCTCGCCTCTTCTGGGCCCCGATCACGTCACTCCATGATCTCTCGCTGCTCCTGCGCCCCGACCTCGCCGCTCCTGTTGTACCTGCCCACACTCCAATCACCGACCTGGGTTATGGTGACGTCCAAACCAGTGGCCCTCTTCACAGCCATCGCCCTCCTGCACAGCACGCGCTGTACCTTTGAAGTGGTATGCTCCATGCTGCTCCTTTGACCCCGACCAGCTGATTCCCGCCTCCGTTAAAACCGGTGGGTGGGTTGAAGGCGTGTTCTGGTCAGGATTCAGATTTTTAACACTAACTTCCCACACAATCCCAACCCACCTGTTTTTTTAATTTAAAATTCCCCCTATGATTCTAATTCTCTGGTTGCAGAACTGCATTCATTGCTTTCGAGCACAGGCTCTCAATCATTTTTTTTGTTACAAGTGAGTCTTGCTATTTCAAAGTTTTTTTGCTGGCCAAGTCCACCAAATAAATTCCACAACCTTTCCCACTCT
This sequence comes from Pristiophorus japonicus, assembly GCF_044704955.1. Taxonomy (NCBI): domain Eukaryota; kingdom Metazoa; phylum Chordata; class Chondrichthyes; family Pristiophoridae; genus Pristiophorus; species Pristiophorus japonicus. Next base: position 177,076,959 of record NC_091981.1, read on the forward strand.
CTGGCTAAAGTGAGAGTTACTGATAATTATTAATTCTGCTGCAAAAAAATCTCTGCCCCTTAATTTCTCTCTCTCACACCCACATTTTACAAATCATCTTTGCCCCACCATTTCACTTTCTCTTTTCTCCCCTCATGTTCTCTCTTCTTTTACTTCTCCCTCTCAGCAATGATGTCACCCATTTACTATTTTTGCCATAATTAAAGTTATCATTTATATTTTTCCTATTCCACAGCAAAGATGGAATTGCTACATCTGCATCACTAGTGTGGGCTTTCATTTTTTTTAATTTTCTCTGCAGAGATGGAAGGGAGAGGATGAAAACAGCCCACGACTGGTCTGTAACTGATCACATGGACACATATGGTAACAGTGATTCACTACCGTGGCAGTATGACAAAATGAACAAATTCGGAGATTCATGAATAAGCCCTGTAGAAGGATTTTTTTTTAAACTCCAGTTCCAGTTTTTCCTAAAATAACAAGAGATCACAGTAACAATGAAAAGAACTATATCTTTTTTAACAATACAAGTCACATGTTAGATTTAAGATATTAAAAATAGAATGATCAACACAGCCAGATGCAAAAATGCAGATGTTGTTGGGACTCCTGCATTAGAAAGATAGGGACAGAAGGATATATTAAGACTGCAGCAATTAATAGTAGGCCAACAACCAAAAAATTGCATCTAAGGTTCACTGCATCTCTGGGTGCACAACATATCCAACTTGGAGTTCCATTGAGGGCCACCCAGAGTTCACCCAACAAACAAAACTCAAAGCGCTCAATTTTCCCCAAGCCAGTTTTACGCCTGTTTTTCTAGGCCAGAAATGCGGCAGAACTATTTTGCCAGTTTCCCTGATGTATAATTCGAATTTGGCGCTGCGCAGCGTGTCCAGTCGCTTCGAGGGGTGGAGCTTGCTGTCTGCGCCAAAAAACGAAGCTGCACCTTCTGCGCATTTGCGGAAAAAAATAAGTTACGTTTTTGACGTCGTTCCAATGGACATGTATGCTCAGTACAGCTCGGACTTGGCAATCGCCCATTTTTAAAGAGCCAGTTGTGTGTGAGAAGGAGTGCTGCGAGAGCATTGGAAAAATCGCAGCTGGAGCAATACAAGATGCAATGCGGTGCAAGGGCCAAGAATTTCTTACAGGAAGAAGTGGAGGCACTAGTTACTGTGATTGAGAACAAATGGCAGGAGCTGGACACCAGTAGAAGTCACATAAAAGTTCCACCCAGAGAAAAGAAACACTGGAACCAAGTTGCAGAAGATTACTGTGCAATGGTGACCATCATGCGATCTGGAGGCCAGTGTAAAAAGAAGTGGCAGGACCTTGGGCAAGTAGTTAGTGCAAGTAATATTTTCATTTATTCAATGGAATTGCAATTGTAAATGTGACCATCTGTATGTCATACCCAGCAGAAAGACACCCTCTCTTTAAAGAATTGCATTTTCATCTTTGCAGAGGAAGGTGGCACATAATAAAAAGGAAAGAACTCAAACAGGAGGAGGCCCAGCAAATCTGCACCCACTGACACCGTTGGAAGTGACGTCCTGCCTAAAAAGCAATCACCTCGGCACAAGCTGGGCCCACACTCGAGGGAGAGGGTAAGTCCTGCAAATTCATTGTGGTCCTTCAAATCAGCCTGCTGCCTGGCCTGCAACGTGTGAGCCTTCTCATGCCATCCACCCTGCCCCCTCCTCTGCTGCTAACCATTTGACTGTTCTGTTATCTTTTGCAGAACTTGAGGCCAACCCTAACAATGCAGAAAATTATTCAGACATGGATGAGCCTGAAGAGGAGAACGTCTTCCAATCCAACCCTCCAGACCAATAACTTGGGGGTGAGGGGGAGGGGATGGAGCTGGATGAAGCTCCCACTGTTGTACTGACTTTGGAGGAGATGCTGCTCATGGAGGTGACAGCCCCTTCAGTGACTAATGTTTTGAGTGTTGGTGGGACATTCCGTGGTTTCACACCTTCCGAGGTTGCAGGTCCCAGTGGTGGGGTGCAGCGAGGCACGCCCAGGGCCCCACCTTCCGAGGTTGCAGGTCCCAGTGGTGGGGTGCAGCGAGGCACACCCAGGGCCCCACCGTCCCAGGCTGCTGGTCCCAGTGTTGAGGTGCGAACCACACCCGTGAGGAGGAGGGGAAGAGAGCTCGACCGCGCTCTCCTGAGGTGCAGGATCTAACTGATGTGGTTCAGATGATGTTATTGAGTGCAGAGAGCATTAATCTTACTCGATCACTCCTGGACGTCATCAGTGGGGTGAGTGATGAGGTAGTGGGACTGTCAGGAGAAGTAACCGCAACGACATGAGAAATGGGCACGAATAGTGCCCATGAGGGAGGGAATGTCAGAGTTAGTGCAAACCACATTACTGACCATGAGGGAGGGAATGTTGCAGGTAATTCAGACAGTTTTGCTCAACACGAGGGAGGGAATGTTGCAGGTCATTGAGACACTGTCAGGGCACATGAGGGACGGTATGCTGGAGTTAGCTGCTGCAATAAGGGAACACGTCCAGACCCCGCACCCATTGTCAGAATCAACTGTCACTCCCACTCCAATCCCCACACCAGCCTCTAAAGAACCCCAAGCCGGGCCCTCCAACTTGACGCCTGTTTCGCGTGCCCACCCACCCCCCCCCCCTCCCCCAAAGAGGTGCGCAGTACCAGAGATGTTAGAAAGAATAAGCTTGATACCAAGTCCAGAAACACTGTGCCACCGCCTGCGGGCAGGGGCTGGTGGAGTGTCCAAGACCAAGCGCAGCGGGCGGTCTTAGAATAAATGGGATGAGAGATGGGTGTCCACTTTCTTTGCTGCTGTTGTTGTTGTTATTGTTACTGTTGTAACTGTTCTCAAATTAAAAGTTTTTTGTAAGTTATGTTATTTACAAGTTTTTAAGTGATCTTAGAGTAAAGTTTGTTACAAGAATGATTTTTATTAAAGTTAAGTACATTGTAAATTTTTTAATAAAATACATTTTACATTAAAACTGAATTATGATGCATTAACACAACACAACATTACGGAACAGCTTCAAACTGTAAACATGGTCCATGTGGAATAGTTGTCGCTGAACCCTCAGGCATCAGTAAAGCGCACACAGCTGAGCTGCTGGCGTAAGTCTCGCGCAATCGTTAAAGGGGCACGATGGCCCACCCTCCTCTGCGCCGGCCTCAGTCACCTGCATGGCTTCCTCATCATCCTCCTCCTGCTCGTCACGTGCATCTTCCACATCATTATCAAATGCCACTCTCACCGCAGGTAGGTCTTCCACTACCAGGTGCTGCTGCCTCATAATGGCTAAGTTATGCAGCATGCAGCACACAACAGTGAACTGACCGACTATCCCAAGGGAGGGGGAGAAAGCGAGTCGGGGCAGGAGGGGGAGAAAGCGAGTCGGGGGGGGGGGGGGGAAGGTGAAGAAAGAGAGTCGGGGGAGAAAGCGAGTCGGGGCAGGAGGGGGAGAAAGCGAGTCGGGGGGGGAGGTGAAGAAAAAGAGAGTCGGGGGGGGAGGTCGGGGGAAAGAGAGTCGCGGAGGGAGGTCGGGGGAAAGAGAGTTGTGGTGGTCGGGGGTGGGGAGAAAGAAAGTTGGGGAGGTCGGGGAAAAGAGAGTCACGGTGGGCGGTGGGCGGTGATGGGGGGGGAGGGAAGAGAGAGTCGCGGCGGGCGGGTCGCCGGGGGAGGAGCGGAGGTCGGGTTGCCGGGGGGGGATGGGGTGGGGGAGAGGTCGAGTCGCCGGGGTGGGGAGACCGGGAGTCAAGTCGGGTCGAGTCGGGAAGGAAGCTGGGCGTGGGAGGTGAGCCTTATACACACAGCCCCCGTGAGGCCATTCGGCCAGGGCTAGGGACTGCATGCTTCGGGCCCCTCCCACACAGCTTTGGGCGCCTGGAGCTACTGCACATGTGCGCCCACTGTAGCACGCATGTGCAGAGGTCCCGGCACTGTTTTCAGCGCAGGGACCTAGCTCCACCCCCACAGCTCGTGCTGCGCCGCGCCCAGCTCCAGAGGACCTGCAGGGAGCCGGAGAATCTGTAAGTTTTTTTTAGGCACACTTTGTGGCGCGAAAAACGGTGCGGCCCGAAACTTGGGCCCAATGAAAGGAGACTATATGCGTCCAGATTCAATCAGAGTTTACATAATTCTACCCTATTGGGTAACTCTCCACAAAGTATCTAATCCAGGCAGACCACATTTGTAGCACTGTCTGATGTCAAAGGACCATAACGCAATGACCTGTACAGGAACAGATGAATAAGGTAGCCCATCAATGAGATCTCCAGTATGAGCTAAAGCCCCAGAGGTGACAGCTAGGTTTAGGGTAAATGGTTGTGAGTCATAGACTTGATCTCTCTTAATATCATATATTGGTACAATAGGAATTATACTTTAAGATTTTTCCTTGGCTGTCATCAAGGCTTTGATTGGTCGTACAGTGTAAATACTTAACATAGATTTACCTTCTCTTAAGTGTATGGGATCCCAGTGTGGAATTGTTCTTACAGTACAAGGCACAAAAAGGACTTGCGCGTATTTGCTAACCTTTAGAATATTTTATTCCCCGAGGGACTTTCAGAATTCTAATTGTTCCTACTATGAAATATCAGAGTTCAGATGTTGATGGAGATGCTGTGTATTTCTACCAGTTTCTGCTAAGTTCAATATCTATGGAAGTGATTGTGACTTCTGAATATGGAGTTTTGTAAAACAGAACTACAAGTAGCATTGGAAACATCAACTATGTTCACAGTCTCCCCTAAAGCACTTGTTCCTTTAAAACAATGTTACAACCAAAAGTCCATCCATTATACAAATGATACCAACAAACAAGGATGCAAATGAAGGACTTACCATGGCTGATCCACCTTTCACCTTGGTCCCTATCCAATCGAAAACATTTGAGGCTTTGATGTTTGCACCCAAGCCATCATTGATTATCTCTTAAACTGCTCGTTTCTTCTAAAGGGGAAAAAATGAACTGGGTCAATTCTTTGAAAGCAGATATTTAAAACTCAAAACCTAATTGCAAAAAAAATCTAAAAGTATTGACTTAAAATTTGAAAAATAAGGTAGATTTAAGCATTTTAAACAACGAAGTGCAGACACAAATACAAAGCAAGAGCTGTTCTCATTAATGGCAGAGTAGAATAATAATTACAAAGCAAAACTGCAATTGTGCCTTTGGTGTTTATTTTTATTCATTCGCAGGATATAGGCTTTGCTGATGAGGCCAGCATTTATCGTCCATCCCTAATTGCCCTTCTTGAACCACTGCAGTCAATGTGGTGAAGGTACTCCCACACTTTTGTTGGGAAGGAAGTTCCAAGATTTTGAACCATTGACGATGAAGGAACTGCGATAAATTTCCAAGTCAGGATGATGTGCGACTTGGAGGAGAACTTGCAGGTGGTGGTGGTGTCCCATGTGTCTGCTGTCCTTGTCCTTCTAGGTGGTAGAGGTCGTGGGTTTGGGAGGTGCTGTCGAAGAAGCCTTGGCGAGTTGCTGCAGTGCATCTTGTAGATGGTACACACTGTAGTCACATGCACCACTGGTGCAGGGAGTGAATGCTTAAGGTAGTGAATGGGGTGTTGATCAAGCGGGCTGCTTTGTCCTGGATGGTGTTGAGCTTCGAGTGTTGTTGGAGCTGCACTCATGCAGGCAAGTGGAGAATATTCCATCACACTCCTGACTTGTGGCTTGTATATGGTGGAAAGGCTCTGGAGAGTCAGGAGGTGAGACACTCACCACAGAATACCCAGCCTCTGATCTGCTTTTGTTGCCACTGTATTTACATAGCTGGTCCAGTTAAGTTTCAGGTCAATGGTGACTCCCAGGATGTTGATGATGAGGGATTCAGCAATGGTAATCCTGTTGAGTGTCAAGTAGAGGTAGCTGGACTCTCCTTTGTTGAAGATGGTGATTTCCTGCTACTTGTCTGGCACAAATGTTACTTGCCACTTAGCAGCCCAAGCCTGAATGTTGTCCAGGTCTTGCTGCACGCGGGCACGTACTGCTTCATTATCTGAGGAGTTGTAAATGGAACTGAACACTGTGCAATCATCAGCGAACATCCCCAGTTCTGACCTTATGATGGAGAGAAGGTCATTGATGAAGTGTCTTGCAATCAGAATATATATTGCACACATCTATGATAAAAGGACAATCAGGCTGGCTCTGTTGCTAGCATGCAATCCTCCCTGCATTCCATGGACGATTTTAATCTTCATATTGATTGGACAAATCAAATTGGCCAAGGTAGCCTTGAGGAAGCAACCGGGGAGCAGGCTATCTTAGATCTTGTACTGTGTAATGAGACAGGATTAATAAATGGTCTCATATTAAAAGATCCTCTAGGAAAGAATGATCACAGCATGGTTGAATTTCAAATTCAGTTGGAGGGTGAGAAAGTTGGGTCTCAGACCAGTGTCCTGATCTTAAATAAAGGCGATTACAAAGGTATGAAGGCAGAGTTGGCTAAGATGGACTGGGAAAATAGATTTAAATGTAAGATGGTGGATAAGCAGTGGCAGACATTTAAGAAGATATTTCATAACTCTCAAATAAATACATTCCAATGAGAAGGAAAGACTAAGAAAAGGGAGAACCATCCGTGGCTAACTAAGGAAGTAAAGGATGGTATCAAATTGAAAACAATAGTATACAATGTTGCCACAATTAGTGGGAGGCCAGAGGATTAGGATATTTTTTTAAATCAACAAAGGACAACTAAAAAAATAAGAAAGAAGATGGATTATGAGAGTAAACTAGCAAAAAATATAAAAACAGATGGTAAGAACTTCTACAGGTATATAAAAAGGAAGAGAGTAGCTAAAGTAAACATTGGTCCCTGAGAGGATGAGACTGGGGAATTAATCATGGGAAACAGAGAAATGGCAGAGACTTTGAACAAATATTTTGTATCGGTCTTTACGGTAGAAGACACTAAAAACATCCCAATAATAGATAATCAAGGGGATATAGCAAGGGGGGAAATTTAAAACAAACAATCATTATCGCTAAAGAAAAAATACTCGGTAAAATAATGGTGCTAAAGGTGGACAAGTCCCCTGGACTTGATGGCCTGCATCTTAGGGTCTTAAAAGAAGTGGCTGCAGAGGTTACAATCTACCAAAATTCCCTGGATTCTAGAGAGGTCTCAGCAGAATGAAAAAACACAAATCTAATGCACCTATTTAAAAAAAGGAGGGAGACAGAAAGCAGGAAACGATAGACGAGTTAGCCTAACATCTGTCATTGAGAAAATGCTGGAGTCCATTATTAAAGAAGCAGTAGCATCATCATAGGCAGTCCCTCAGAATCCAGGAGGACTTGCTTCCACTCCCAAAGTGAATTCTTTGATGGCTAAACAGTCCGATACGAGAGCCACAGACCCTGTTATAGGTGGGACAGGCATTCATTCAGCGAGGGGATCGGTGGGGCTGGTTTGCCGCGCGCTCCTTCATGCCTGCGCTTGGCCTCTTCATGCTTTTTGCATTGAGACTCAAAGAGCTCAACGCCCTCCCGGATGGACTTTCTCCACCTCGGGCGGTCTTTGGCCAGGGTCTCCCAGGTGTCAGTGGTAATGTTGCACTTTACCAGGGAGGCTTTGAGGGTGTCCTTATAACGTTTCCACTGTCCTCCTTTGGCTCATTTACCATGAAAGAGCTCCGCATAAAGCATTTGCTTAGGGAGTCTCGTATCTGGCATGCGAACTATGTGGCCTGCCCAGCGAAGCTGATCGAGTGTGGTCAGTGCTTCAATACTGGGGATGTTAGCCTGGTCGAGGACACTAATGTTGGTGCGCATGTCCTCCCAGGGGATTTGCAGGATCTTGCGGAGACAGCAGAACATTTGGAAAAGCACAATACAGTCAAGCAGAGTCAGCATGGTTTTATGAAAGGGAAATCATGTTTGACAAATTTGCTGGAGTTCTTTGAGGATGTAACGAGCAGGGTGAATAAGGGGGATGTGGTGTATTTGGATTTCCAGAAGGCATTCTAAAAGATGCCATATAAAAGGTTACTGCACAAGATAAGAGCTCATGGGATTGGGGGTAATATATTAGCATGGATAGAGGATAACTAACAGAAAACAGAGAGTGGGGATAAATGGGCCATTTTCCGGTTAGCAAACAGTAACTAATGGGGTGCCACAGGGATCAGTGCTGGGTCCTCAACTATTTACAATCTATATAAATGACTGGGATGAAGGGACCGTGTGTAATGTCGCCAAGTTTGCTGATGATACAAAGATGGGTGGGAAAGCAAGTTGTGAGGAGGACACAAGGAATCAGCAAAGGGATATAGACAGGCTAAGTAAGTGGGAAGACATTTGGCAGATGGAGTATAATGTGGGAAAGTGTGAGATTATCCATTTTGGCAGCAAAAATAAAAAAACAAATTATTAAAATGCTGCATTACGGAGGGACCTGGGGGTCCCTGTGTGTGAAACACAAAAAGTTAGTATGCAGGTACAGCAAGTAATCAGGAAGGCAAATGGAATATTGGCCTTTGACTCTGGAGAGGTCTCAGCAGATTGCAAGGGGGTGGAGTATAAAAGCAGGGAAGCCATAAGAACATAAGAAATAGGAGCAGGAGTAGGCCATACAGCCCCTCCGCCATTTAATGCGATCAGGGCTGATCTGATCATGAACTCAGGTCCACTTCCCTGCCCACTCCCCATAACCCCTTATTCCCTTATAGTTTCAGAAACTGTCTATTTCTGTCTTAAATTTATCCAATGACCCAGCTTCCACAGCTCTCTAAGGCAGCGAATTCCACAGATTTACAACTCTGAGAATAAATTCCTCCTCATCTCAGTTGTAAATGAGCAGCCCCTTATTCTAAATTATGCCCCCTAGTTCTAGTCTCCCCTATCAGTGGAAACATCCTCTTTGCTTCCACCTTATCAAGCCCTCTCATAATCTTATACGTTTCGATAAGATCACTTCTCATTCTTCTGAATTCCAATGAGTAGAGGCCCAACCTACTCAACCTTTCCTCATAAGTCAACCCCCTCATCCCTGGAATCAACCTAGTGAACCTTCTCTGAACTGCCTCCAAAGCAAGTATATCCTTTTGTAAATATGGAAACCAAAACTGTACGCAGTATTCCAGGTGTGGCCTCACCAATACCCTGTATAACTGTAGCAAGACTTCCCTGTTTTTATACTCCATGCCCTTTGCAATAAAGGCCAAGATTCCATTGGCCTTCCTGATCACTTGCTGTACCTGTATACTAACCTTTTGTGTTTCATGCACAAATACCCCCAGGTCCCGCTGTACTGCAGCACTTTGCAATTTTTCTCCATTTAAATAATAACTTGCTCTTGGATTTTTTTTCTGCTAAAGTGCATGACCCCACACTTTCCAACATTATACTCCATCTGCCAATTTTTTGCCCACTCACTTAGCCTGTCTATGTCCTTTTGCAGATTTTTTGTATCCTCTTCACACATTGTTTTTCCTCCCATCTTTGTATCATCAGCAAACTTGGCTACATTACACTTGGTCCCTTCTTCCAAGTCATCAATATAAATTGTCAATATGTCGTCCTTACTATACAGTATAAATGCACACGAGGCCCATACTTGAGAAAAGATCACTCTGTGACCAGTTACCTTTATAACCAAGACCTTAAGAGGCAGACGGTGGGTGGAGCTTTCCCTTTTATAACCGAAAAATCCAGGTTAGGAGTGTCTCCCACAAGTTCGCGCCCTGTGGTCAGTGTTCTCAAGGTATACAACTTAGGTCAGCTTATACATGGGTTACAATGACAGTTGAAAACATGACATCACCTCCCCACCAAAGTCTTATTGAGATAACAGGTTAAGTCTGGTGGTTTACGCTCCCTTGTAGAGCGCCCGAGTTGGGACTCCGGTTGTTGGGCGCTGGCCTGAGTGTCTGCTGTTTGCGGTGCCTCAGGCCTGTCTGGACTGCCCATAGTGACTGGGCTCTCCTCCATTTGGTTCCGGTGTTCGGTAACCTGTGGTGGAGTAAACTCTACGTCGTGTTCTTCCTCTGCTTCTTCTATGGGGTTGCTGGACCTCCTTTTAGTTTGATCCACATGTTTGCGGCAGATTTGTCCATTGCTAAGTTTAACTACCAAAACCCGATTCCTCTCTTTGGCAATCACAGTGCCTGCAAGCCATTTGGGCCCTGCAGCGTCATTAAGGACAAAAACAGGGTCACTGACATCAATACATCGCGCTCTCGCATTCCTGTCATGGTATTCACATTGTGACTGACACCTGCTTTAAACAATTTCTTTCATAGTAGGGTGTATAAGGGATAACCTGGTTTTGAGCGTCCTTTTCATTAGCAGCTCTGCGGGTGGAACCCCTGTGAGCGAGTGTGGTCGGGATCTATTAGCCAATAGGAGGCCTGATAAGCGGCTTTGTAGGGAACCCCCTTGGATTCTGAGCATCCTGTTTGATTATCTGCACTGCTCGTTCCGCCTGGCCGTTTGAGGCCGGCTTGAACGGTGCCGTTCTGACATGGTTGATTCCATTGCCTGCCATGAAGTCCTGGAATTCAGTGCTTGTGAAGCACGGGCCATTGTCGCTGACCAAAACGTCCGGTAGACTATGGGCGGCGAACATTGCCCGTAGACTTTCTACCATGGCAGAGGATGTGCTTGAATTTAAAATGGCACACTCAATCCATTTGGAGTAGGCGTCTACTACAACCAAATACATTTTTCCCATGAAAGGACCTGCGTAGTCCACATGGATGCATGACCATGGCTTGGCGGGCCAGGATCAGGGGCTAAGGGGGGGCTTCCCTGGGTGTGTTGCCCAGCTGAGCACATGTCTTGCACCTGCGAACACAAAGTTCCAGGTCTGCATCTATCCCTGGCCACCAAACATTTGACCTGGCAATTGCCTTCATCATGACAATGCCCGGGTGCTCATTGTGAAGTTCTCTGATGAACACCTCTCTGCCCATCTGGGGCATGACTACTCGGTTTCCCCACAGTAGGCAATTGGCCTGAATCGAGAGTTCATCCTTGCGCCTATGAAACGGTTTAAACTCCTCAGGGCATGCCCTGTACGTGGCTGCCCAGTCCCCATTCAGGACACATTTCTTAACTAAAGACAGTAGCGGGTCTTTATTTGTCCAGACTTTAATCTGACGGGCTGTCACAGGTGAGCCTTCGCTTTAGAAAGCTTCAACAGCCATGACCATCTCAGCATCATGCTCAGCTGCCCCCTCAGTGGTGGCTAGTGGTAGCCTGCTGAGTGCATCAGCGCAGTTTTCAGTGCCCGGTCTGTGCCAAATTATGTAGTCATAGGCGGCTAACGTAAGTGCCCACCTCTGTATGCGGGCCGATGCATTCGCATTTATGGCGTTGTTGTCAGCCAAAAGGGACGTTAGGGGTTTGTGATCTGTCTCTAGCTCAAATTTCCTGCCAAACAGGTACTGGTGCATTTTTTTTATTGCATATACACATGCTAGCGCTTCCTTTTCCACCATCCCGTAGCCCCTTTCTGCCTGGAACAGACTTCTGGAGGCATAAGCTACCGGCTGTAACTGACCATTGGCATTCACATGCTGCAACACACACCCGACCCCATAGTACGATGCATCGCACATTAAAAGAAGTTTCTTACATGGGTCATATAGCGTTAACAGTTTGTTGGGACATAACAAATTGCATGCTCTATCAAAAGCCCTTTCCTGGCTGTCCCTCCAGACCCAATCGCGACCTTTGCGAAGGAGCATGTGTAGCGGCTCTAACAGCGTGCTCAATTTGAAAAGAAAGTTGCCAAAATAGTTCAGGAGTCCCAGGAACGAATGCAGCTCCGTCATGTTACGGGGTCTGGGTGCTCTCTGGATCGCTTCCGTTTTGGACGCAGTAGGTCTGATCCCATCTGCTGCTACCCTCCTCCCCAGGAATTCTACCTCTGGAGCTAAGAAGACGCACTTCGCCTTTTTCAGTCGCAGCCCTACCCGGTCCAGTCTGCGTAGCACTTCCTCCAGGTTGTGGAGGCGTTCTTCAGTATCGCGACCAGTGATGAGGATGTCGTCCTGAAAAACCACCATCCTTGGAATCGGCTTGAGGAGGCTTTCCATATTTCGCTGAAAGATCGCGGCAGCCGAACGAATCCCGAACGGACATCTGTTATATTCAAACAACCTCTTGTGTGTCGTAATGGTGGTCAGCTTCTTCGACTCACTCGCCAGCTCCTGGGTCATGTAAGCTAAGGTCAGGTCCAATTTTGAACAAAGTTTTCCACCGGATAGCGTCGCAAAGAGGTCCTCCGCTCTCGGTAGCGGGTACTGGTCTTGGAGTGACACCCGATTGATGGTGGCCTTGTAATCGCCACATATCCTGACCGACCCATCCGCCTTGAGCACCGGCACGATTGGGCTCGCCCAGTCACTGAATTCGACTGGCGAGATGATGCCTTCCCTCAGCAGGCGGTCCAATTCGCATTCTATCTTTTCCCGCATCACGTACGGCACCGCTCTGGCCTTGTGGTGTACTGGCCTGGCGTCCAGGTTTATGTGAATCACTAACTAGGTCCCCATGAAATTGCCGACGCCAGGTTGAAAGAAAGAGTCAAATTAATCCATTGCACTGACATCGCCCCATTTCCAGTTCATGACAGCAAGACAACTCCTCCCCAGTAGTGCGGGACCGTCCCCCAGGACAATCCAGAGTGGCAACCTGTTCTCCGAATCTTTGTGGGTCTCGACTACCGTGGCGCTGCCTAGTACCGGAATGATCTCCTTTGTATATGTCCGTAGCAGTGCATCAATCGGCAATAATTTTGGCCTCCTGGCCTTGGACACCCACAATCTTTCAAACTGTTGGATACTCATCAGGGACTGGCTGGCCCCCGTGTCCAGCTCCATTAATACTGGGATGCCATTGAGGAGCAGTTTCATCATTATCGGTGGCGTCCTGGTATATGAACTGTATATGTGTTCCACATGAACTCGCTGAACTTCAGCTTCCAGCGATTTACCCCAGTATTCATTTGGCCTCATAGGGCTTACATCGGGCTCGTCCTCCTCGTACATCAACCTGGCTGCAGGCTTCCTGCACATACGCGCCAAGTGACCGCTGACGTTGCAGTTTCTGCAGGTATATTGCTGATACCTGCAAGCTCTGGCTGGGTGTTTGCCTCCACACCTCCAGCATGAGCTAGAGGCTCCATTGTTGGAAACAAAAAGGTCCACTACCAGTCGATCGTCTCGGACTGTCTCTGTAACTGTCCTTAAGCGCACCATTAACAGGTGTTGATGGCCCCATTACTGGCCGCATTGTCCATTGCGATGGCATGAATCGCCGTTCAGCTGGCCATTGTCGCTGTTGAATTCCCCCTTTGGGTTCGACTGCATGCTGGGGCATGTCCGATTGCCCTTGTCTGCTTAGAGAACTGTGTGCCGCGTTAACAATGTTGACTCCCTGGTCGTTTGCCGCATTTGAGCCAAGATTTTTGCCATAAATCATTCTGGTCTCTTCCTCCCCTGAGATAATTGTCTGGGCTATCATAGTCGCTGCTTCAAAGGTCAAGTCTTTGGTCTCAATCAGTTTCCTGAGAACCCCAGCCTGCCCGATGCCCTCAATAAAAAAGTCTTACAGCATCTCCGCTCTGCAATGCATCTGGGAACTTACATAGGCTCGGCAGTCACCGGAGATCTGCTATGAAGTCTGGAACGCTTTGCCCCTCTCGCCGCCGGTGTGTGTAAAACCAGTGTCTCGCCATGTGCATGTTGCTCGCCGGTTTAAGGTGTTCCCCGATCAACTTACTGAGCTCTTCGTCCGCCGGCTTCTCTGGCACTAGAAGGTCCTTCATCAGGGAGTACGTTCTGGATCCACAAACCGCCAGATGAGCCCTGCGTTTGTCGACCGAATCCTGTCCCAACCAATCCTTAGTGACAAAACTTTGCTGTAGTCTCTCAATAAAGTCGTCCCAATCATTACCAACACCTCTCTTCTGTGCTGCTAGTGGCCATGCTCGCGTGGTTTAAATCCCAGTTTCTCGTTGCCAATATGTCCTTACTATACAGTATAAATGCACACGAGGCCCATACTTGAGAAAAGATCACCCTGTGACCAGTTACCTTTATTACCAAGACCTCAAGAGACAGACGGTGGGTGGAGCTTCCCCTTTTATATCGTAAAGTCCAGGTTAGGAGTGTCTCCCACAAGTTCGCCCCCTGTGGTCAGTGTTCTCAAGGTATACAACTTAGGTCAGCTTATACATGGGTTACAATGATAGTTGAATACATGACAGTAAATAGTTGGGGTCCCAGCACTGATCCCTGCGGCACCCCACTAGTTACTGATTGCCAACCCGGGACTGAACCATTTATCCCGACTCTCTGTTTTCTGTTAGTTAGCCAATCCTATATCCATGCTAATATATTACCCCCAACCCCGTGAACTTTTATCTTGTGCAGTAACCTTTTATGTGGCACCTTGTCGAATGCCTTCTGGACGTCCAAATACACCACATCCACTGGTTCCCCTTAATCTATCCTGCTACAACTGTATAGGGTATTGGTGAGTCCACACTTAAGAGTACTGCGTACAGTTTTGGTCTCCTTATTTAAGGAAGGATATACTTGCATCGGAAGCAGTTCAGAGAAGGTTCACTTGGTTGATTCTGGAAATGAAGGGGTTGACTTATGAAGAAAGGTTGAGCAGGTTGGGCCTATACGCATTGAAGCTTAAAAGAATGAGAGGTGATCTTATTGAAACATACAAGATACTGAGGGGGCTCGACAAGGTAGATGCAGAGAGGATGTTTCCCCTTGTGGGGGAATCTAGAACTAGAGGGCACAGTTTCAGAATAAGGGGTTGCCCATTTAGAACTGAGATGAGGAGGAATTTCTTCGCTCGGGGGTCGTAAATTTGTGGAATTCTCTGCCCCAGAGAGCAGTGGAGGCTGGTTCATTGAATATATTTAAGGCAGAGAGAGACAGATTTTTGAACGATAAGGGAGTGAAGGGCTATGGGGAGCAGGCAGAGAAATGGAGCTGAGCCCAAGATCAGATCTGCCATGATCTTATTAAATGGCGGAGCAGGCTCGAGGGGCCATTCCTGCTCCTATTTCTTATATTCAGAGACAATAATCCATGCCTAGGCAGGACAGACAATAATCTACACCACTGTATTATTCTGCTGCTGAAGTGCAATTGTGTGTCCCTTTCAGGCTACAAGGTTTAATGGATAAAAATTGGGTGCGTTCAAAGGTCGGTCAATTAAGAGGTTGCAGCCATTGCGGGTTCTGAAATTTTGTGTTGCTGGTGAATTTGTACATTGCAAATGACTGTCTGGGACCCTTAAGAGAAAGGGAGCCATGCAAATGAGGACCAAATTTTCCCTTAAATACACTCGGCCATCAGACAACCACCCCCATTACATTCCCACCAATCTATGACTATATCAATGACTTGGACTTGAATGTTGGGGGTATGATTAAGAAAGCTGCGGACTGCAGGAAGATATTAATGTACTGGTCAGGTGGGCAGAACAGTGGCAAATGAAATTCAATCCAGATAAGTGTGAGGTAATGCAAGTCGAGATCGAACAAGGCAAGGAAATATACATTAAATGGTACAACACTGGAAAGTGTAGAGGAACAAAGGAACCTTGGAGTGCAGGTCCACAGATCCCCGAAGGTAGCAGGCCAGGTAGATAAGGTTGTTGAGAAGGCATATGGAATACTTGCCTTTATTAGTCGTGGCATGGAATACAAGAGAAAGGATGTTATGCTTGAATTGTATAAAACACTGGTTAGACTGCAGCTGTATGCAGTTCTGGTCACCACATTACAGGAAAGACGTGATTGCACTGGAAAGGGTGCTGAGGAGATTTACAAGAATGTTGCCTGGACAGGAGAATTTTGGCTATGAGGAAAGATTGGAGATGCTGGGTCTGTTTTCTTTGGAACAGAGGAGGCTGAGGGGAGACCTGATTTCAGTGTATAAAATTATGAGGGGCCTGGACAGAGTGGATAGAAAGGACCCGTTTCCCTTGGCAGAGGGGTCAACAACCAGGGAGCATAAATTTAAAGTAATTTAGCGGGGGTTTGGAGGAGATATGAAGGGACTGATTCCCGGGCTGACAGGACTGACATATGAGGAGAGACTGGATCGACTGGGCCTGTATTCACTGGTGTTTAGAAGAATGAGAGGGGATCTCATAGAAACATATAAAATTCTGATGGGATTGGACAGGTTAGAGGCAAGAAGAATGTTCCCGATACTGGGGAAGTCCAGAACCAGGGGGCACAGTCTAAGGATAAAGGGTAAGCCATTTAGGACCGAGATGAGGAGAAACTTCTTCACTCAGAGAGTTGTTAACCTGTGGAATTCTCTACCGCAGAAAGTTGTTGAGGCCAGTTTGTTAGATATATTCAAGAGGGAGTTAGAGATGACCCTTACGGCTAAAGGGATCAAGGGGTATGGAGAGAAAGCAGGAAAGGGGTACTGAGGTAAATGATCAGCCATGATCTTATTGAATGGTGATGCAGGCTCGAAGGGCCGAATGGCCTATTCCTGCACCTATTTTCTATGTTTCTATGAAATGTCTTTACCCAGAGGATGGTGGGGGTCTGGACCTATCAGCCTGAAAGGGTGGTGGAGGCAGAAAGCCTCACCACATTTAAAAAATACTTGGATGTGCACTTAAAGTGCCGTAACCTACAGGGCTCATCATAGGCAGTCCCTCAAGTCAAGGATGACTTGCTTCCACGCCAAAAAGCTACAGGGCTACGGACCAAGAGCTGGAAAGTGGCATTAGACTGGATAGCTCTTGATCGGCCGGCACGGATACGATGGGCCGAAATGGCCTCCTTCCGTGCTGTAAATTTCTATGATTCGCCTCCTCCTGACCCGTCCCAGACACCTTTTGGTCTGTCAAACACCTACCCCCAATCCACGCCGCACCCACCTCAGAACCTCAGAACCCCCCGCATCCCCCCTCCCCCGTCGTTAACTGCTCCTGCCATACTGCACTTGGTGTCTTTAATAAATACAACATTTCAAGAACAAAAATTACCTCATAAAAGCTCAAAAGTTTATTATTTATGCAATTTCCAAGTTTTTGCAAAGAAACCTTCAATCCCCCAAAATGATTCACCGTCTGAGAAAAATTTAGAGTCAATGTACAAACACACAAAAAACACAAGTGCTCCATTACCTGTCCCATCAGAAATGGTGCATCAAACACCCTCTCCCCCATAGCACTTACACAATCTTTTGAGATGAAAAAAAATATGGAGGCCAATTTAGGGGGATTTTTTTTTTGTCAAAAACCCTTGAAGGCAATCAAGCAAGCTCCAGAAGATTGCAGTACCTCCAGTGAAAAGAGAGACAATTCCTTGAGCCCATCCTGACAGTTAAGAACTAGAAACAAACCATCATTCTAGTTGCCTTCATCTGGTGCTACCGTGTCCCTCATCACTTGAAGGAGCCAAAACTGGAGAAAGTAGTCCAAATGCAGCTCTACCAAGGCCTTGTATAAACCAAGTAACATTTCTAGTTTTATACTGGACTGACCTAGTAATACACTTCAATAGTCTGTTTGCTTTCCCTATGGCCTTGCCACATTGGTGTGGTTCTTCAATGTTTGATCTACTACGACCCACCTTCTCTTGCTCCACAACCTTTAATCCTGCATGGTATACACAGACTGTATCTTGACTTACCCAGACTGCATCACACTGCATTTAACCACACTGAAGGACATATAATCACACATTGGCTTATTCCCACAACATATCTAAATCAACCTGTCCCCTATTTATTTAATCTACATTCCCAATGCCACATTTCGTGTCTTCTGTTGAAGAGCAATGATCCCAACACAAATCCCTGCAGTACTCCACTAGTGATTGGACCCATGTACAACTGCTTACTATACCAAGAATACAACCTATTCACTCTCCGGCTTAAAAGTCGCCCACCAATCCCACACAATAACTGACGTAATGCCTTTAGTGTGGCACTTCATTGAAGGCTTTCTTGAAATCAAACATATTAATATTAATTGGATGAAGAGTGTGGGACTTTGCTATGATTGACATAGACACCAGCTAATTGGGGGGTGCCCAATAATTCAAAATCATCTTCCAGCTAGGTATAAATCACTTAGAAAAACAAAGTAATAAACAATATAACCTTTCCACTAAGAAAAATAAATATAATCTCAATAAATTGTCTTTGTTTTACTTTCCAAATGTGAAGAGAAAAAAAAGCACAGGCATCGTCAGTCACAGGTGTTGTCAAAATGAGTTAAAACTTGAGCAACTCATAATAGAAAGGTAGAAATAAAACTTGGAGAATTCAATAATCAGTTTGCTTGAAGTATTTTGGAAAAATGCTAAGAAACTCAGAAATCCTCAGAGAATGAAGGGCAACCAACCTTCTACTTAAATCTCCTGATATATACTGCAAAATTCTGCAAACTGCACATGTTCAGATCTATACATGTGGCTGGTAACTCAACTGTGCTGGGAAACCATATCCAGCCAACGGCTAAGCTTTTGAGAATAGAAATATAGAAACATAGAAACATAGAAAATAGGTGCAGGAGTAGGCCATTCGGCCCTTCGAGCCTGCACCGCCATTCAATGAGTTCATGGCTGAACATGCAACTTCAGTACCCCATTCCTGCTTTCTCACCATACCCCTTGCTCCCCCTAGTAGTAAGGACTACATCTAACTCCTTTTTGAATATATTTAGTGAATTGGCCTCAACAACTTTCTGTGGTAGAGAATTCCACAGGTTCACCACTCTCTGGTTGAAGAAGTTTCTCCTCATCTCGGTCCTAAATGGCTTACCCCTTATCCTGAGACTGTGACCCCTGGTTCTGGACTTCCCCAACATTAATAAGAACATAAGAATTAGGAACAGGAGTAGGCCATCTAGCCCCTCGAGCCTGCTCCGCCATTCAACAAGATCATGGCTGAGGTCTTGAAGCAAAAACTTTCATGAAGAGATTGATAGAGACAAAAGACAATTCAATCGATAAATGTAATTACATTATTATAAAATACATGTTTTTAAAAAATTGTATGAACTTTATTTTGGACATTAGTAATTTCAGTTACAGTCAAAAATGGCAGTCAAAAATGTTTTGAGTGAGTTGATTGGTTTGCCCCATTATTTCTAGGTTATCCTCATTGATCATTCAGGATTGGTTGTCTTTCTACATCCTTAATACTTTCTCAATAGCAATTTTCATAATATTTTCCTCAGTTATGATCTGTACGTTTGCTGCTATTTTACTTTGGGTGAATGGAAGTAGGAAGGGGAAAGTGTAACAGAAAGATACTCTAGCAGGAAGTACACACTATTTGTAAGACTTTTAATATATTGGTCCGTAAATTGCGGCTTCTCCGGGTGCATACGACATGCGCACACGCCCGAAGAAACCCGCAAGTTCCGGGTTTAGGCGCGTGAAGCGCATGCGCCTAAATCCAAAACTTATCGCACTTATCCCCAGGAGAAGGGCCTTTGCGGGCAAAGAGTTAAGCTATTTACCCAACTCTTGCCCAGCGAATCTCTTTAGATAGAAAAAATGTTTAGGACTCATTTTTACATTAAAAATCCTGTTTATTTTTTAACACTATTAAAACATTTGTTTAAATTTCAAAAAAATAAATTTTTCTCTAAAACATTCAAATTAATTATTTTTTTTTTAAAAAAGTGAAATGTTTTGTTTTAAATTAATGTTTGTGTTTTCTTTGTTTTTAGCTCCCGTTACTAGGAATGAGAATACTACATTTTCATTGGTGGTCCATGCCCACATGATCCAAGGAAGTGCTTCGCTCCTGGGATGCGTGGGCCGCTGCGCAGCTAGGCATGGGACCCGAAGTCTATGTTGGACCAGGTATTTTCGGGGCTTTTTGTGGTCAGAAGTATCCACACCCAGGAAGGCTCCGATCGCAATTTTTGGCCCAATATACAGACAGATGATCTTGCATCTGACATACACTTAATTTGTCACACGTATTTCTTCTGTCACGATTTTGTCATGCAGTTCCCAAAGGAAGATGTGTTTCTGCAGCACTTTAAAACATATGTTTTCAACATTCCTTTCCCCCTCATTCACTCGTTCTTCTGTATGACTCCCATCTCCGTTGTTATGTATTCCAGCTCCATTGAGACCCAGTGTTCAACATTTTCACACTGTTTTCAGTCACCAAATGGCCGGTAGGTAAGTTCCCAGTTGCTAACAATGTTCACATTTTGTTTTTCAGCCAAGCTTGTGCAAAACTTGTGGAGTGCAAATCAGGAGTGAAGTACTGAACTGACTTTGCAGCAAAACTCCTTCCTCCAGGGAGTCTCCATTTCATTCTGGCATTAGGTCAGCCCTGACACTAGAGTCCAGCTGCATTTACACTATAACTGCAGCACGGGTGCAAAATGAAACCATTGCTATAGTTACAGTGTAAAGACACACTAAACATTTTCCTTCAGCCGCAAGCCGGCCTCGCTCCACAAGAGTATTTGAAATTTTATCTTTATTTATCAGCCCACAAGTTCCAATAGGAAACAACATTTACATTTTTTCCCCAGATATAAGCAGGCCGCACCCCAAATCCCTAGCCACAATGCAGGAACTGCACTTAAGTATTTTACCCTTCAGCTATTTAGAATGCCTTCCTCGAGTGATGATTGAATAGAAGCTTGCTAAGCAACATTATCTATTCATTGCTGTTTGTGGAACCTTACTGTGTGCAAACTGGCTGCTGTGTTTCCTACGTTACAACAGTGACTATACTTCAGAAGCACCTCATGGGCTGTAAAGTGCTTTGGGACGGTCTGAGGTTGTGAAAGGTGCTATATAAATGCAAGTCTTTCTTTCTTTCAGACTGTTCAGTCTTGGCATTCTGTTTGATCCCAAACTGAATTTCCAACCCTAAATCCTCTCCATCATAAAATGCACCTACTTCCACCTCAAGAACATCATATCGCTCCTCCCCAACCTCAGCTCATCTGCCACCGAAGTTCTCATACATGCTTTTAGCAATTCCACAATCAACTACTCCAATGTTCCCCTTGACTCCAGCTCATCCAAAACTCTGCTCCCAATATACTATCGCACACCAAGCCACACTCGTCCATCACTTCTGCCCCCACTAATTTACACTGGCTTCCAGGTTCCCTCACCCTCCAATTTAAATTTATCTTCTGTCTTTAGTACTAGATGAGCAGAAATTTCCTCCAACTAACTATTGGGAAGCCCAAAACCATTGTCTTCGGTTCCCGCCACAAACTCAGTTCCCTAGTCACCAACTCCATCCCTCCCCCAAACAGTCTCCCACACTGTTCGCAACTATGACTTTGAAATGAGCTGCCGACCACATATCCGTGCCATAACTAAGACCGCCTATTTTTACCTCTGTAACATCACCCGACTCCACCCCTGCCCAAGTTCATCTGCTGCTGAAACCCTCATCCATACCTTTGTTACCTCCAGACTGGACTATTCCAACGCACTTCTGGCTGGCCTCCCACGTTCTACCCTACGTAAACGAGGTCATCCAAAACTCTGCTGCCTGTGATCTAACTCGTACCAAGTCCCATTTACCCATCACCCTTGTGCTCGCTGACCTACATTGGCTCCCGGTAAAGCAACGCCTCAATTTAAAAATGCTCATCCTGGTTTTCCAAATTCCTCCATGGCCTCGTCTCTCCCTATCTCTGTAATCTCCTTCAGCACAACCATCCCCCTCCCTTCCCCCGGTGATTCTTGTCTTGAGGTTTCCTAATTTTAATCGCTCAACCATTGGTGGCGCTTCAGCTGCCAAGGCCCTAAGCTCTGGAATTCCCTCCCTAAACCCCTCCACCTCTCTTTCCTCCCTTAAGATGCTCCTTGAAACCTACCTCTTTGACTAAGCTTTTGGTCATCTACCCTAATTTCTCCTTATGTGGCTCGGTGTCAAATTTTGTTTTATAACCCTCGTGTGAAGCTCCTTAGGACTTTTCATTACATTAAAGGCGCTATATAAATACATGTTGTTGTTGTTGTTGTTAGGCATCAGCTGTGGCTCAGCAGTAGCATTCTTACCTCTGGGTCAGATTGCTGTGGGTTCAAGTCCCACTCCAGAGACTAGAGCACATAATCCAGGCTGACACTCTAGGTGCAGTTTTGAGGGAATGCTGCACTGTCGATAGTGGTGTCTTTCGGATGAGACATTAAGCCGAAGCCGCGTCTGCTCTCTCAGGTGGATGCTAAAGATCCCATGGCACTATTTCGAAGTGCTTTATTATAACATTGCTGTTTGGAGGATCTTGCCGTGCAAATTGGCTGCTGCGTTTCAAAAAAGTGCTTAATTGGCTGTAAAGCACTTTGGGACATGCAGCGGTCATGAAAGCTGCTATATAAATGCAAGTCTTTCTCTTTTTTTTCTTTAAATGTTTCCATGTTCTCACCTCACCCACCTCCTTAACGTCTTAATTCCTCATCTCACTTACCTTCTCACCCGATCTCTCTGCTCATTAAACACATGCCCTCAACCAAATTCTCCATTCTTCCAATCTCTTGTGCATTGCTCCTCCTTCACGCCACCATTTCCTGCAGCCACTCTAATAATATCCCTATCTAAACCCCTCCACCTCTCAAACTTCCTGTCCTCCTTTAAATTCACCTCTTTACCCAAGCTTTTAAATCACTGCTCCTAATCTAACCTTCTTTGGCTCCGCATCCATTTCATCGTGCCTTGTGACATTTTTCTACATTAATGGAGGTATATAAAACGCAAGTTCTTGTTATTATGATAACTCGGTCAAGAGGATGGCAATAAGTATTGGTGGGAGAATTGATGTATAGTGTCAGACTGAGTAGCTTTGAAGTGTGGTAGATGAGAAAGACCTTGAAGGAAAGGCAAGAGATATTCTTCCTGAGGTATAGTGCCCAAAACTGAACGCAGTACTCCAGATTACCAATCCATGCCACAAAGTTACCTCCAATTCCATGCACTTTAATTTTTGCTAAATTCAACTAGTCAGACATGATCTATCCTTTACAAATCCATGCCGACTATCTAGATCAGCTCACACATGTTCAAGTGCTCAGTCACTCTGTCCCTAATGATACATTCCAGTAACTTCCGCACAAGTGATGTTAAACTGGTAGTTACCTGGTTTCTTTCTCCCACCTTCTCAAATAAAGAAGTGACGTCACAATTTTCCAGTCCAAGGGCACAGTTCCAGAATCTAGAGAGCTTTGGAAAATTATGACTGACGATACTGTAATTTCCTCACCTATTTCTTTTAATACCCTGGCATGGAAACTATCAGGTCCAGGAGATTTGTCTATCTTAAGTGCAATTACTATCACCATTTAAAATTTTTTTATCTTAATTCTTCCAAGTTCCTCCCCTTGACTTATTTTTAGGTTTCATTATACTGCTGGTATTTTGTTCTCTTCCTCTATCTTGAAAATGGATATAAAGTATTAATTTAACAAGCCATTTCCTTATTGTCCATTATAATATTGCCTGCCTCAGTCTTTAAAAGGGCTCACTACTCATTTTCTCGTAATATACTCGTAAAAACTTTTACTGTTGCAGTCTTTGTATTCCCATTTTGCATCTATCACTTTCTTTATAACCCTTTATTGCTTTTTCTAACTCTCCCACTCTGCTGGATTTCCACTTTTCCTTACATTTGTGTAAAGTTTTACTTTTAGCTTGATTCTGTATATCACCTCATTTGCTTCACTTCATAAATGCAGCTTTTGCCTTTTAGAGCTATGTACTTGTTTTGTAATCCACCAAATATCTCTTTTTTCCCCACTGTTTGTCTATAGGCTTACCTATCAATGGTTCAGCTAATTTGTGACCAATTTATTTCTCATCCATTTGAAATTTATCTTAGTTAAATTTAAAACCTTGGTGACTTTTCCCTTCTCCTCCTCAAACTCAATATCAAATGTAATTATATTATGGTCACTATTTGCAAAATGTTCCTTTTGGTAACTAATTCTCATTCATTACTTATCACTAAATTTAATATGGCCTGTTCCCTTGGCACTTTTTAAAGATATTGTTCCAGCAAACTGTTCCAAATACTTTATTCAAAACCACGTCACATCCAATCAGTTATTTTTGAAGTGCAGTCACTATTGGTGTGTCAGTAAACTCAATACCTAATTTGCACAAAGCAAGATTCAAAAACAGCAAATGAGATGGACGACCAGTTAGTGGAGGGGTGGGGGAATATTGGCCAAAACACTGGGTGAACTACTTGCTTTTCTTCAAATAGTGCAATACGATATTTAACATACACCTGAACAGGTAGACAGGACCTTGGGTTAATGCCCCATCTGAAAAGATGATAGCTCCAACATTCCCTTAGTACTGCACTGGAGTATCAGCCTAGATTTCACACTCAACTCAGAGAGGGTCTAGAACTACAACTTTCTGACTAACTACTGGATCAAGGTTATATTTCAGTGTACACGGTAAGTTTAAGAAATTCAAAACCAACCAAGCAATGTTCACTAAGTGCCTGTGTTTGTATTTGTCCTAACAAAAAAAAAGACCTGCATTTATATATCACTAAATCTAATATGGCCTGTTCCCTTGTCACTTTTTAAAGATATTTTTCCAGCAGACTGTTCCAAATACTATATTCAAAACCACGTCCCAATGCACTTACAGCCAATTAAGGACTTTTTGAAGTGTAGTCACTGTTGTAATGGAAACGTGGTAACCAAGTACGAACAACAATGTGATTTAAAAAAACACACATTATGTGGTTAAGTGTTGGTTGAGGGATAAATGTTGGCCAGGACACCGGGGAAAACTCGAAATAGTGCCTTGGGATCTTTTCCGTCCACCTGAACAGTTGGACGGGACCTTGGGTTAATGCTCCATCTGAAAAGACAATAGCTCCAACAGTTTAACGTCCCATCCGAAATATGGCACCGCCAACAGTGCAGCACTCCCGAAGTACTGCACAGAGAGAGTGTCAGCCTAAATTGTTGTGCGCATGTCTCTGAAGTTCGACTTGAGCCCACAACCTTCTGATTCAGACACTAATTCTGCTACCCACTGAGTCACGGCTGACACAATGCAACACTCCAACTCTATTTCCATAGAACTTTTAAATGCAAATATGTTTTAAATGATAAACACATCATTATCATATCAAGTGCATATCTTATCCGTACACAAATAAACATGTTCTTCTCACTACCCAAATGAAAATGATTAGCTATTTTCCTTTTCACTGCCCCTTTAAAAATCAAAAATGCTGAACACCTTCACTTCAGCACCAACCAAATCATTCGGTGTTACACATTATTGTCACTTTAGAATAAAACATTAGCTGACAGTAGGATTGGTACGACGTTGTTTACCTGCAGCTGCCGAAAGGCCCAAGAAAAACCTGGAGACAAGTTTTCAACTTGGAGCTCTTTTGATTCTTTCCTTCCACTTATGTAACAGCACAGACAACGTCCAAGGTCAGTGTCCGAAATAAAGATAGCAACTCGCGAATTTACCCTCCGGCAATCGGACTCCGGTTATTAATTCAGACACTATTACATTTTTCCAAACTCCCCCTCTTCTACCGCCAGGCGCGCGCTGCATTCTGGTAGTTGTAGTCTTCCCCCCGCAGCCGCTACTTTGAAACAGCCTATAATGTGGAAGTGCTGGCACTACAACCACCGGCATGCAGTGCGACAGACAGGAAGTGCTTGTGTGATGTTTCCTCCCCCTCCGTCGGGCGGTGGGGATCTGGTTCCGGGGGCGGCCTGCGGTGCAAGTGGAGCGGAGGGAGAGGAGAAGAAGCAGTGTTGAGCGCGGCCAGCCCACCGAGACCAATATCATGACATTTACAGCGCCTCTGCTGCACTCTCACTCCACCAGACACATCCTCCTCCTGCTGGTGAGTCCCTCAATCCTTTCGTCACCTCGTTCAATCCCTGTACTCGGAGCGGGGTCTCGGCCGAGCGCCGGTCCAAGAGGAAGGGGGAGGAAGAGAGAGCAAGAGCCTGAGGCCACCCGTCACAGCCGGGGAGAGGCTGGCTGTCAAGGCCCTGGCTGAGCCTCTGTCCTTGGAGCCGGCACCGAGATCCACCGTCAGGCGCTTCCGGCCGGTGTTTTGTGTCCCTCGGCGGCTCGTCCTGTAAGGTGCCTTGTATGCCCTCCCCCCCCGACCCTGAATGCGGCCCAGGCCGGTACAGAGTATAAAGGAGGCGCGCCGCCTCGCCTCGGGCTTTTCGCTGGGACGCGAATGGGATTTAAAAAACAATGAGAGTTTAACGGCCGTTTTATCTCATCCGTAAATAATGCCTGCTTCCGTCAAGGACTGGCTCCTAAAATACTTCTATCTGCCGCTTTGAGTCTCTCCCGGACCTGGTGGAAAGAGCCCCGCGCACGTTGTGTTGTGTCCGCCTTTCATAGGCTGATAGTTTGGTCCAGGCACCCGGAAATGGAGACAGTTTGGTGTGTCACCATCATGGGCAGTCCCTCGAAATCGAGGAAGACTTGCTTCCACTCTAAAGGTGAGTTCTCAGGTGACTGTACAGTCCAATGTGGGAATTACAGTCTCTGTCACAGGTGGGTCAGACAGTGGTTGAAGGAAAGGATGGGTGGGGAGTCTGGTTTGCCACACACTCCTCCCGCTGCCTGTGCTTGATTTCTGCATGCTCTCGGCGACGAGATTCGAGATGCTCAGCGCCCTCCCGGATGCTCTTCCTCCACTTAGGGCGGTCTTGGGCCCAGGTGTCGGTGGGGATGTTGCACTTTATCAAGGAGGCTTTGAGGGTGTCCTTGAAAATTTTCCTTTGCCCGCCTGAGATCGCTTGCCATGTCGGAATTCCGAGTAGAGCGCTTGCTTTGGAGTCTTGTGTCTGGCATGCGGACATGCGCCCAACGGAGCTAGTCAAGTGTGGTCAGTGTTTTGATGCTGGGGATGTTGGCCTGATCAAGAACACTGATGGTGCGTCTATCCTCCCAGGGGATTTGCAGGATTTTGCGGAGACAACGTTGGTGGTATTTCTCCGGCGATTTGAGGTATCGACTGTATATGGTCCACGTCTCTGAGCCATGCAGGAGGACAGGTATCACTGCTGTCCTGTCGAGCATAAGCTTGGTGCCAGATTTCAGGTCCTGGTCTTCAAACACTCTCTTCTTCAGGCAACTGAAGGCTGTGCTGGCGCACTGGAGGCGGTGTTGGAACTAATTGGGAATGTCTGCCCTTGCTGATAGTAGGCTCCCAAGGTATGGAAAGTGGTCCACATTGTCCAAGGCCGCGCCGTGAATTTTGATGATCGTGGGGCAGTGCTGTGTGGTGGGGTCAGGTTGGTGGAGGACCTTTGTCTTAGGGATGTTTAGTGTAAGGCCCATACTTTTGTATGCCTTGGTGAAGATGTTGACGATGGCTTGGAGTTCAGCCTCTGCGCAGCCGCAAGCGTACTGTAGTTCGATGACAGAGGATTGGATGGTCTTGGATCTAGCCTGGAGGCGACGAAGGTTGAACAGGTTTCCACTGATTCTATCGTTTAGTTCCACTCCAGTGGGGAGCTTGTTGAGCATGAGGTGGAGCATTGCAGCGAGGAAAATCGAGAAGAGGATTGGCGCGATGACTCAGCCCTGCTTAACCCCCGTCCGGATGTGGATTGGATCTGTGGTGGATCCATTGGTCAGGCTTGCATGTCGTTGTAGAGCAGTTTGGTGTGTGCGAGGCTGCTCTCCTTCATCGAACCAAGACTCAGCCTTGACCTGTGGCACATAGAACCTTTTCTGATTTTTCATTGGAATTACATGATCTTTTAATTCCCACTCATCAACAACGAATGAATAGTTAATTTTACTTAGAAAAACGTATCAAGGAGCTGCACAGAAAAGTAGTCAGACAAAAATGGCTATGGGACTAGGGAAGGAAATATTAGAGGGATGATTAAAAGTTTGGTGACAGAGGTGGTATTTAAGGTGGGCGTTAAAGGAGGAGAAAGAGGTGGATACGTGGAGAGCATTAGGAAGAGAATTCCAAAGCGCAGTGCCTAGGCGGCTGCCAAGGATAAGTTAAGGAGATAGGGAGGGGTTTGTACAAGAGACTAGAGTTGGAGGAACGAAAGTTTCTGGTAGGGTTGGAGGAGGTTAGGGAGATAAGAGGCAAGACTATGAAAATATTTAAACAGGAGGATAAGAATTTTAAATCCGAGGTATTGGACGAACGGGAGCCAATGTAGGCTAGCAAGGAGTGGGTGATTGAGGGGGAAGACATGCTGCAGGATAACATGCGGACTGCAGAGTTTTGAGTCATTTGAAGTTTATGGAGGGTGGAGAGAAGAAGCATTGAAGTCATCAACAGTGCATGATCAATAACCTGCTCTCATCGATGCTCAATTGGGGTTTTGCCAGGGCCACTTGGCTCCAGACCCCATTACAGCCCAGGTCCAAACATGGACATGAAGTGAAATGGGAATGACTGCCCTTGACATCAAGGCAGCATTTGACTGAGTGTGGCACCAAGGAGCCCTAGAAAAACTGGCATAATTGGAAGCATGGGGGAGCCCTCTAGTGACTGGAGGCAATTATCTCGACCCCCAGAACATCACTGCAGGAATTCCGCAGGACAACGTTCTCAGTTGAACGAACATCTGTTGCTTCATCACAGCCCGTTCCTCCACCATTGATTGCACCATGTTCGGCTCCATTTGCAGTTTCTTGCGCCAGGCAATGACCATCTCCAGCAAGACAGAGCCTAACCATCTCCCTTTCACACTCAATGGCATTTGCATTACCAGGTCCCCCAGCATGAACATCCTGAGGGTCACCATTGACTGGAAACTCATCTGGGCCAGCCACATACACATTGTAGCTACCAGAGTATCTCGGATGCTGGATATTCTGAACCAAGTGGCTCACTTCCTGGCTTCCCAAAGCTTCTGCACCTACAGGCAGAAGTCAGGAGTGTGATGGAATACTCTCCACTTGCCTGGATAAATGCACTGCAGGAGCCCACCAAGGCTTCTTCGGCAGCATCTCCCAAATCCACAACCTCCACCACCTAGAAGAGGGGTAACGGGTGCATGGAACACCATTACCTCTAAGTTCACCTGCAAGTTGCATACCATACTAACTTGGACATGGATCGCTATTCCTTTCAATGTCGCTGGCTGAAAAACTTGGAACTCCATGTCTAATTACATTGTTGGAGTACCTTCAACACGCAGACTGCAGTGATTCGAGAGGGCGAATCACCCACCACCTCATTCTCAAGGAAAATTAAAGGTTGGCAATAAATGTTGGTCCTGCTAGCAGCGCCAACATTCCAAGAATGAATTAAAAAAAAAAATAATAATTGTAGATCATCCAAGATTGGATAGCTAACAAGCAATCTGACAACACGAGTAGTGGAAGCATCACGAAAGATGGAGCAGTGGAGTCTAGTGTTCGGTGTACATTTGGAAGATGACCCTACGTTTTTGGATGATGTCACCAAGGGGCAGCATGAGGAAGAAGACTGGGCCAAGGATAATCAATAATACCCAGGAATTAAGGGATAACTCCAAAGATCAGAGAATGGGCCTGTTTTCATTAGATAGAGATGGTTCGGCAGATAAGAGGTGTTAGGAATTGAGGGGTTTTGATGAGACTAAATTAAAAATCATCCAATGAACAAGGAAGTGTTTAGGAAAATTTTTATGCAAAGGCTTGTTAGTACATGAAATAGTAGTGGAAGCAGAATCTATAATCGCTTTTTAAAGGGAAGTGGATAAATGTTCGAAAAAGGAAAATTGAATATTATATGGAGAAAAGGTTCTACGTGGATTGTTCTTTGAGAGTTGACACAATGGACTATCTGTGCTGCAACATTCTAAGATTCAGATTGTAAAGACATTGTATAATGTGAATATTACTGAAGTCGTAAAACACTGGCAATTTTTACTAAATTAACACGTTCACCATAAATCATGCTAATTTTAGATCATTCTTCACCATTCAATTTGGGCTGAAATATTTCACATTTTCAAAATACTATAAAGTCACCTTGAATAGTTATATAACAGCAAATCATGCACATTCTTCTATCTGAAAAAAATTGCGCTGAATCTGATTTCCCTATTGGAAATCTTTAAGTCCAGATTAAATCTGAACAGTTGGCAAACATTTTGCTCCAGGTACAGAAGATCTGAATCGTACTTACTTATAAGTGACAACAGACTAGCACTAACTAAACTTTCACATGCAGCCAACAGGATACTCTGGAACTGGTCAATAGATTTTGGCTGGACAAGGATTTAAAAGGATATGGAGCCAAAGCAGGTGGATGGAGTTGAGATACAGATCAGCCATGATCTCATTAATTGGCGGAACAGGTTCGAGGGGCTGAATGGCCTACTCGTGTTCCTATGATATTTTTGGTAAAATGGTCACATTTCACGTCATGTAAAACCTTAGAATATTGCCCGGTAATGCAAATATAAAACAGTATAATAATATTTCAATTCCTTCCATGGGGTCAGAAATTCAAAGACTAACATTCAAACTTGCTTGCTTTGGTGAGATTTGTCAGTGCTGAGCATGGCAATTTAGGGGGATATCACCCATACTCAGTAATTCTTAAATGTCCTGCCTGTTATGTTCTTCATAAAGTAATGTAACTGAGTACTGTAGACATGAGTAAGTGTGACCTTAGCTCCTTTATTCAAACTCCAGAGTGTTAGTACAGCATTGGAGGCCTGCTTATATAGTGCTCCCAAGGAATGCTGGGATTCCTTGGGACTCCAACAAGCATGCCCTCTGGTGATGGTATGATACAGGTTACCTAGGGTTGCATACGTAACATCACTCCCTCCCAAAGTCAATAGTACACTTTATTTACAAGGTGAGATGATCTGGGGCTTTTCGCTTCCTTCTCGATCGTCTCGGTACAAATGCGGGTGTGGGTGAGTTGGTTGGTTCTTCACTGGGCTGTCGGCCTTGCCGGGCTGCTGAGGATGGTGAGTTCGGCTTCGTGGTTGACCGTGATGTCGGTTGCCACTTGTGTGTGTTGGAGGGTCGAAGTTGGTGGTGTCCTCTTCAGGTTGCTCATGGCTGTCTGAATCGCAGTTTGGTTTGGTCCAAATGCTTTCTGCAAGTTAGTCCATTACCAAGTTTAACCTGAAACGCCTTGCTCCCTTTGGCTATGACCGTGCCAGTAAACCATTTGGGACCATGTCCATAATTGTGTACAAATATAGGGTCATTGACTTCAATATCGTGTGACAAGTTTGCGTGAACATGGTACATAGCTTTGTTGATGCTGCCTGCCCTTGACGTGATCATGGAGATCAGGGTGGACAAGGGAGAGCCTTGTTTTGAGCGCCCTTTTCGTGAGCAGCTTGAGTGCGGGAGCCCTGGTGAGCAAGTGGGGTCTGGTATGGTAGCTGAGCAGGACTCGGGACAGCCGAGTCTTCAGGGAGCCTTCTGACAAGCGTTTCAAGCTTTGCTTGATGGTTTGGACTGCCTGGCCGTTGGATGCGGGCTTGAACGGGGCAGATGTGCTTGATCCCATTGTGGGTCATGAATTAATTCAGCACAGGTGAAGCACAGCCCATTGTCGCTGACTAGGACATCAAGTAGGCCGTACGTGGCGAACATGGCTCGTAGGCTTTCGATGGTGGCAGTGGACGTGCTTACAGACATTATTACACACTCAATCCATTTTGAATAAGCATCCACAACAACCAAAAACATTTTGCCTAGAAACGGGCCCGCAAAGTCAACGTGGATCATAGACCACGGTTTGGAGGGCCATGACCACAAACTTAGCGGTGCCTCCCTGGCTGCAATGCTCAGTTGAGAGCAAGTGTTGCACACATGACTCCAAATCTGAGTCGATGCCGGGCTACCACACATGGGATTTGGCTGTAGCTTTCATCATTACTATGCCTGGATGGGTAGTGTGTAGGTCGCGTATGAACATTTCCCTGCCTTAAGCAAAACCACGCAATTGCCCCACAAGACAGTCCACCTGTATGGACATTTCGTCTTTGCGCCGCTGGAACGGCTTGATCTCTTCATGCATCTCCACTGGGATGCTGGACTAGCTCCCATGGAGGGCACAGTTTTTTTTTACAAGGGACAGTAAAGGATCCTGGCTGGTCCAGGTCCTGATCTGGCAGGCAGTAACGGGTGACTTTTCGTTTCCAAATGCATCCATCACCAAGAGCAAGTCTGCAGGCTGTGCCATTTCCACCCCGGTGGTGGGCAATGGTAGCCGACTGAGAACATCAGCACAGTTCTCTGTGCCTGGTCTGTGGCAGATTACATAGTTATATGCAGACAGCGTGAGCGCCAATCTTTGGATGCAGGCAGAGGCATTGGTATTAATCCCTTTGCTCTCTGAGAATAGCGAAATGAGCAGCTTATGGTCAGTTTCTAACTCAAATTTGAGACCAAACAGATACTCCTGCATTTTTTTCACCCCATAAACACATGCAAGAACTTCTTTTTCAATCATGCTGTAGGCCCTTAAGGCCTTGGACAAACTCCTGGACACATAGGTGACCGGTTGCAATGTTCCCGATTCGTTAGCTTGTTGTAACACACACCCGACCCTGTACGAAGACGCATCGCAAGCTAGCACTAAACGTTTACATGGGTCATACAGAACAAGCAGTTTGTTGGAACATAACAGATTTCTGGCTTTCTCAAAAGCAGCCTCTTGTGATTTCCCCCATATCCAGTCATCTCCCTTGCGTAGCAGCACATGTAGGGGTTCCAGCTTAACCCGGGTCGGAAATGACAAATAGTTGAGTCCCAGGAACGACCGCAGCTCCGTCACGTTCTGTGGTCTCGGCGCGTTCTTGATGGCCTCCGTCTTGGCGTCGGTGGGTCTGATGCAGTCTGCCACGATTCTTCTCCCTAAGAACTTGACCTCTGGCGCCAGGAAAACACACTTCGAGTGTTTCAACCTGAGTCCCACGCGATCTAGCAGACTTAGAACCTCTTCCAGGTTCTTCAAGTGTTCGATGATGTCCCCGACCTGTGACCAGTATGTCGTCCTGGAAAACCACGGTGCGTGGAACCGACTTTAACAGGCTCTCCATGTTCCTTTGATAAATTGCCGCGGCTGATCGAATCCCAAACGGGCATCTATTGTAGGTGAACAGACCTTTGTGCGTGTTAATGCAGGTGAGGTCTTTCGAAGATTCCGCCAGCTCCTGCATCATGTAGGCTGAGGTCAGGTCCAGCTTGGTGAACATCTTTCCTCCAGCCAGGGTCGCAAATAGGTCATCTGCCTTGGGTAGCGGGTACTGGTCCTGTAGCGAAAAACGGTTAATCGTTACTTTATAGTCCCCACAAATTCTGACTGTGCCATCGCCTTTGAGAACCTGAACAATTGGACTGGCCCACTCGTTGAACTCCATCGGCGCAATGATGCCTTCTTGCTGCAGCCTGTCCAGCTCAATTTCCACTTTCGCTCGCATCATATATGGCACCGCCCGTGTCTTGTGGTGGATGGGTCGTGTACCGGGAACCAAGTGGATCTGTACCTTCGCCCCCGAGAAACTTGCGATGCCTGGATCAAACAATGACGGGAACTTGCTCAGAACCTGGGCACATGAGCCGTCGTCGACAGACGAAAGCACTCTGATGTCCCAGTTCCAGCGGATTTTTCCCAGCCAACTTCTGCCGAACAGTGAGAGGCCATCACCTGATGCAATCCATAGTGGGAGTTCATGCACTGCTCCATCATAGGAGACTTTTACTGTTGCGTTGCCAATAACAAGGATCAGCTCTTTAGTGTAAGTTCTTAGCTTGGTATGAATGGGGCCCTGTGTGCCTTGTTGAACCACAGCCTGTTGAAGGCCTTTCTGCTCATGATAGACTGACTTGCACCCGTTTCCAGTTCCATGGATACTGGAATTCCGTCCAGTTCGACTTTTGGCATGATCGGTGGACATTTCGTGGTGAAGGTGCATACCCCGTACACTTCTGCCTCCTCAGTTCGAATCTCTAGTTCAACCTGATCCGTCATGGATTGATCTTCCTGCAACGTGGTGGTTTGCAGCTTGTCTGCATATTTGCTGGAGGTGTCCCATTGTTCCACAGCCTTTGCACATAGTGTTTGAAGCGGCATTGATGGGCTCGAAGATCACCTCTGCAGCGCCGACAAGGTGTTAACTGCCTCGCATTAACGTTTGATGGCGGACTCTGGGTCATCTGAGGTTGACCAGCTGCAGGCGTGTACGTTCTGTCATATGCATTCCTGCCTGAAAACAACATTACTAGCCGAAACCTCTATGCTGCAAAATTTGTTTGGTGTTATCGTTGGACATAATTGCCTGGGCTATCGTTATGGCTTTGCTCAGGTTTGGTGTTTCAACAGTCAATAGTTTGCAGAGGATAAGCTCATGGCCAATGCCATGCACAAAGAAGCCTCTCAGCATTTGCTCAAGGAATCCATCAAATTCGCAGTGTACTGCAAGGCACCTTAGTTCGGCGACGCAGCTCGCCACTTCCTGGCCTTCAGACCGTTGACCTGTGTAAAATCGATACATTGCCATCAGAACACTTTCCTTCGGATTTAGGTGCTCCCAGACCAGCGTACACAGCTCTTCACACGATTTGGTTGTTGGTTTCACCGGAGCTAGAAGATTCTTCATGAGGCCATAGATTGTTGCCCCACAGATGATGAGGAGGATCGCCCTTCGTTTGTCAGCATTCTCATCTCCTTCCAGCTCGTTGGCCACAAAGTATTGGTCGAGTCTCTCCACGAAGGCCTCCAATCGTCCCCTTCTGAGAACTTCTCCAGGATACCAACAGTTCTCTGCATTTTCACGTGATTGTTCGTTATCTTGTCGCCATCATGTTCATAATAAAGTAATGTAACTGAGTACTGTTGACATGAGTAAGTGTGACCTTAGCTCCTTTATTCAAACGCCAGAGTGTTAGTACAGCATGGGAGGCCTGCTTATATACAGTGCTCCCAAGGGATGCTGGGATCTCTTGGGACTCCAACAGGCATGCCCTCTGGTGGCGGTATGATACAGGTTACCTAGGGTTGCATACACAACACTGCCCAGCTCAATATCTTCCAAGTATCCATTTGCTGAAGTGAATAGTTGCAGGTGACATAATGATTTTCATTGGAGGCAATAAAATATAATTAAACTGGAGGCTCAATGCATGTGTATTATAATTGGTCCTTCATCTATGGCAATGTATCATCACAACAAACTAGTTGGTGTAATGGAAATGCCGTTGTACTTGTGCAGGAGAGTAATATAACTGCACAAATGGGCTTATATTTGACTCATTAGTTGTGGGTTTGTTTTTCATTATAAATCATGTAACCAAATTTTATAGAGCCAATCGTTGGTCAGTTGCTAGTCAATGGTTTAAATTTCTGATTATTTTTTGTTTTAATGGAAGGAGATTGAATTGATGTAAAGAAATAAACTCAGAAAATGCTGGAAAACCACAGCAGATCATCTACCATCTGAAAAGATAAAAGACATTATTATATTTTCAGGTGTGTACTCTTTATCAGATTGAAGGCTAACAGATAAATGGATGGTTTAATAAAGTTTGAACAACAGAGAAAAAAGGTGGGGTGGAAAGAGAATCCATAAGTATACCATTACTGAAGGGGAGATAATGTGTTAAATGACTGGAAAATTGTAACTAAAAACAAGTGACTTAAAAGATCATCAATGAGAGGGTGCAGACATATAGGGCCCAAGTTTCGGGCTGCGTCGAGAACGGCGCAACCCCGACCTGGACGGCAGTTTTTTGCGCCACAAAGTGCACCTAAAAAAAAACTTACCTACTCTCCGGCTCCCTGCAGGCCCTCTGGAGCTGGGCGCGGCGCAGCACAAGCTGTGGGGGGCGGAGCCAGGTCCCTGCGCTGCAAACAGTGCCGGGACCTCTGCACATGCGCGCTACAGTGGCCGCGAATGTGCAGTAGCTCCAGGCGCCCAAAGCTGTGCGGGGGGGGCCCGAAGCACGCAGCCCCTAGCCCTGGCCGAATGGCCTCACTGGGGCTGCGTCGATAAGGCTGCCTCCCACGCCCAGCTCCTGCTTCCTCCCGACCGGACCCAACCCGACTTGACTCCCGCCCCGACCCGACCTCCGCTCCCAACCCCCTTCCCGACCTCCGCTCCCAACCCCACCCCTCCCCGACCGACCGACCCGCGCTCCCAGACTCGACGACACCTACCTGTCAATCCGGTAAGTCTAAGCTCGAAGTCTTGGGGCCCGGCCCGGCCCGTTCAGGCTCCCTCTCCTTTTCTTTCTTTCGTTCTCTCTCTCTCTCTCCTCCACCTCCGCTCCCCTCCCTCCCTTCTCACCCATCCCCCCCATCCTCCACCCCCCACTGTCAGAAACACAGACAGTGAGAGAGACACACACAGACAAACTGAGAGATACTGACAGAGCCACACGGGGGGAGGGGGGCCGTCCCAGCACGCTGTTGGAGGACTCCTGGTGCTGCAGTCAGTAAGTAGAAAATATTTTATTTATTGATTTTTTTTAATGTATTTTTTATTAACTTTTTTGATTGATTTATTGATGTATTTATCATTTATTGATGTATTTATCATTTATTATTGATGCTCTTTTTGTAAAACTGAAGTGTTTAATGTTTGTAAACTTCCCTTTTAAACCCCCCTCCCCATCCCCCCCCCCATTCCCTACGCCTGATTTGTAACCTACGTCTGATTTTCTAAGTGTAGACAAGGTTTTTCTGAGCATACAAAAATCTACACTTACTCCATTCTAAGTTAGTTTGGAGTATGTTTTCACTGCCTAAACTTTCAAAATGGGCGTAAGTGGCCGGACACGCCCCCTTTAAAAAAAAAAATCTGTTCCAAACTGAAACTGTTCTAACTGACTAGAACTGGATCAAACTAAGTGCCGAGAATTGCAATTTCTAAGATACTCCATTCTAAACCAGTTGCTCCAAAAAAACAGGAGCAACTCAGGCCGAAACTTGGCCCCATAGAAAGGACAAAAGTATGTGCAAATATTGGGAGAAAAGTCAGGAGGTCCATGTATAACAAATGTATGAGAAATAAATAGGGCAAAACAATTTGAAGACTGGTTGCAGCAGAAATAAAATTAAAACACAAAATGAAAGCCAAGCATGGTGGATCCGGATAAGAAAAAGAACAGGTCCATACCAAACTTTGCTCTGACAATGGGTCTCCCACAAAGACCATACCCTTGCCACCACTTCCTTCCCCTACCCCGGCCACTGGCAAAGGTTGAACCAGACTGTTTGCAGCTCCTATTCGGCTCCCAGCTGTGCTTCCGACCCCATGTCCTCTCCATCCCAACGACCACCTACTTCCACCACTAGCTTCTACATCATTGCCCCTGCATCAGACTATCTCCTACTGAAAGCCTCATCCATGCCTTTATCACATCCAGATGACTGTACCACTGCTCTCCTATTTGGCCTATCGTTCTCCACCTTCCATAAACCTCAGCTTACCCAAGTTCTGCTTCATATATTCTATCCTGTGGCAAGCCTCTCTCGCCCCTCTCCTCTGCCCTTGCTGACTATATTGGTACCCGGTCCTCCCAACACATCCACTTTAAATTTCTCATCCACGGGTTTAAATCCCTACATGGCCTAACCCCTCTCCATCTCTTTCTCAATCTTCCTCCAGCTTTACATCCCTCCAGGAATTCTCTGTCTCTGGCCTTCACCCTACCATTGGTGGCCATGCCTTCAGTTGTCTAGGCCCCATACTTTGGATTTCCATTCCTAAAGCTCTGCATCTTTCCTCCCTTCCTCTTCTCCTTTTAAGGTGCTCCATTTTGTCGAAGCTTTGGGTTGTCCTCTAATATATCCTTCTTTGACACAATATTAATTTTTGTTCCTGTGAAGCATCTTGAGATAGTTTTCTATGTTAAAGGTGCTATATAAATGCAAGTTGATGTTATTCTTTGATAAGAGAGAAATAATAGTCTTGAAAATAAGTTTCACTTTACTGCAATTGTTCCTTCTGTTCTGGATACAGAGACGTGTGTACAAGTATTTTTTATTTTGGTAAATTTTTTAATTGAGCTTGATGACAACATCAGGTCTAATTTAAACCTTTCCAAAATGGTGGTGGAGGCTTGCTTGTGTGCGAAGTATCCCAGGTACTTGTCTTTTTCCTTTTGTGAACAGGGCAGAGCTCCAGCAACTTCCTTGGAGGGAGGGACTGGATTATTGATTTCTAAACTTGCTGTGAATAAGTAGGCTTTGGCTGCCAAGTAGCCTACAATACAAAACTAACTACACTTTGAAAATACTTAGTTGGCTGTAAAATACTTTGGGATGTTCTGAGGCCATGAAAAGTTCTATATAAATGCAAGTCTCTTTTTTCCCCTTACTTTTCAGAAAGAAAATTATTTCATTTATACTGTGGTTTTCAGGACAGCAAAGCATCCCAAAGCACTTTATAGGCAATTAAATACCCAGTGTAATAGTTGTAATGTAGAGAAACATGTCCGCTAATTGCGCACAGCAGGATTCCACAAACACCATTGAGATAAAAATGACCAGTTAATCTGTGTTGTTAAAAGGATACATGTTAGCAAGGACACAGGGAGAGCTTCTCTGCTTTTCAAATAGTGCCGTAGGATCTTTTACATTTAGCTGAGGAGGCAGACGGGGGTTTAGTATAAGGTCTCATCTGAAAGTATGTCCAACAGTGCAGCACTCCCTCTGTCCTGCACTGGAGTGTCGGCCGAGATTTTGTGCTTGAGTCTCTGGAATGGGTTATGACCCCAGAGGCTTCTGACTTGGACAAGAGTGAGCCGAAGTTGACGACGTGATAAGCTTTAAATTCAAGATAACACAAATATAGTCTTGGCCAAATCTGTTTCGGTTGCAAGAAAAGCTGACTGTGAATGTTTTGTATTAGAACCCTTTCTGTGCTGAAAGACGTTGATCTGTTTTTCAAAATGCATCTGTTATAGCGTTATGATTGTATATTTAACAATTTTTGTTATAGTAGTCTTGGAAAAATGTAGTTAGCATGAGCTAACTAAGGACAGCCAACATGGGTTTGTAAAAAGGAAATGGTTTCTGTCAAATTGAATAGGGGTCTTTTGAGGGCATAATGGACTATATGATGAAGTAAATTCAGTGAATGCTATGTATATGGATTTTCAAAGGTGCTTGCTTAAGGTGTGGCCTAAAGAGCAATGTTGATTAAAGCGCGTGGCTTTAAAGGGAATGTGATCGTTTAAATAGCAAACTATCTAAAGGACAGAAATTAGAAGCAGTGGTTACTGAATTTTATTTGGGCCAAACAGCTGGATAAAATGAGGTTAGTGATACCACTGTCTACCCTGTTTCTCCTGCAACTCTCCCCTCCCCCGGCCTGTGTTCCCCACCGTCCCTCATTTTAATTTTCATATATATAATATTTGGATTCCAATATAGGGGCAACAACATGACACCATGCAACTGAAAAAGACTGCATGGTTGACTAAGGACTAAGTGACTTATGGAGGATGCGGATAGGTTAGTAGGTTGGGTAGACAAATGTTGGATGATATTTAATATGAAGAAACGTAAAGTGATACATTTAGGGAGGACGAATAAAAGATCCATGATGTTACTATGGACGAGAGCATTTAGTTATGAAGAGATTGGAGAAACTGGAGCTCTTTTCATTCGAACAGAAAAGCTTAAGAGGGAATCTGATGGTGGTTTAAAGTATGAGGGGTTTTGATGAGGCAAATGGGAGGAGGTTTTTTTTTCATTGGTTGAATTGCTAACCAGAGGGCATAACTTTAAGATCATCAAAAGGATTAAAGAAGAGATTAGCAGATATTTTTATGTGGAGGATTGTTAGGACATTGGATGCCCCACCAGAAACAGTGGTAGACACAGAATTCATAATGGCCTTTAAATGAGAAGTGGATAAGTATTTTCAAAAGAACATTTTAAAGGGAACAAAAGTTAATAACTCTTGTGCAGACATGATGGGCCAGATGGCTGCCTTGTGTGCTGTAAAATTATACAATTCTCCAATATTCTTGAAATAAGTTTAGTTGTAATCTTACACGCTTTCTATACTGAAATGTAAGACTTTTTGAAAGCTGAGTTGGCTTCTCGCCAGCTGAAAGGTGCATGCTATGAACATCCTGCATTTAAGGATGTTGGCTTGAATAAGTAGCACTTGAAGGTCTTTGCCAAAATTAATGAATTACTTCTAACTCTTGACTGCTTTTGAAAACAGTCCGGGGAGTGGTGTTTACCTTTTTTTTTTAAAAAAACACTTATGTTACCGTTCACTTTGAAGTTTAATTGTGATAGCTGTTGATATTGAATCATTTCTGAAGTATATCTGCTAATAAATGTTGCTTGAATATTGGCTTCAAGGCTAAAATAATTATGTTGATTTAAAAAAAATAACATTGCTGGCTTCCCTCAATTAGGAACGCACTTTCAGATAATCTGGTCTCAAATTATGGATTCTTAGAATTTGCCAACAACTGGCAGTGTCCTAGATCTAACTATCTTGAACTGCTTCATCAATGATAGACCCCCATCATCAGGTTAGAAGTGGGGCTGTTTGTTGATGGTTTCAGTGTTCAGCTGTATTGACAATCCCTCCGAATACATAGGATTACATGCCCAAATGTAGCAAGACCTGGACAAAATCCAGGCTTGGGGTGATAAGTGGCAAGTAACATTCATGCCACGTAGGTGTTGGGCAATGACCATCTCCAACAAGAGAGCATAACCACCACCCCTTGACATTGAGTGGCATTACCATTGGCAAGTCCCCCAGATCCTGGGGGGAGGGTCACCATTTACCACAAATTGTTACCCTTGAGTATAGATTAAGGGGTAATCGAATTGAGGTGTTTAAGATCATATTAAAGGAGTTGATTGGGTAGATAGAGAGAGAATATTTCCTCTGGTGGGTAAAATTCGAGCCAGGCCTTTGAGGTAGAGAGCTGGAAATTCGACGATTTTGCAACCAGGTTTTTGGTGCTATTTCATGTTTTTTTGACGAAAACCTGGTAAGTTAAAGTTTTAATGTTTTAATTCTTTTGCAGTGATTTGCTAGATAAGTGTCTTGTAAATGTGTTGTGAATATTTTTTTTGTTTTTTTTCTGATTTATTTTTAGGTATTTTTTCGCCCTCCCTAGGCATAACTCGCAATGGTATCGGCCTCGGACTAAAGTTGCCAAAATTCGCGGTTTGTGCTGCGAATCCTCGTGCAACGCCAATTTTTAATGCTGCGTAAATTAAACCTTGAATTTACGGCCTCATAGCAATGCGATAACGGTAATTTTGGTGAAAAAATACCTTTATTGCTGAGAACTGAATTTCTAGCCAATGTCCGGAAACACATCTTCATAGAATAGTTACACCAAGGAGGCCATCCGGCCTATCGAGCAGATGCCAGCTCTCCAAGAGCATTTCAACTAGTCCCAATGCAACTTTTTCAGCGTAGCCCTGTAATTCCTTTCAGGTACTTATCCAATTCCTATTGAAAGCCACGATTGAGTCTGCCTCCACCACCCTTTCAGGCAGTGCATTCCAGATCCTAACCACTTGCTGCATAAAACAGTTTTTCCTCGTGTCGCTTTTGGTTCTTTTGCCATTCACCTTAAAT
This sequence comes from Pristiophorus japonicus, assembly GCF_044704955.1. Classification (NCBI taxonomy): domain Eukaryota; kingdom Metazoa; phylum Chordata; class Chondrichthyes; family Pristiophoridae; genus Pristiophorus; species Pristiophorus japonicus. Next base: position 177,118,521 of record NC_091981.1, read on the forward strand.
TTGTGTCGTCTGGTTGTCGACCCTTCCACCAGTGGGAACTGGCTAGACCCCTCATGATTTTGAACATCTCTATCAAATCTCCTCTCAACCTTCTCTGCTCAAAGGAGAACAACCCCAGCTTCTGCAGTCTATTCACGTAACTGAAGTCTCTCATCCCTGGAATCATTCTTGTAAATCTTTCTGACCTAAGGCCTTCACATCCTTCCTAAAGTGCAGTGCCCATAATTGGACACAATACTCTAATTGAGGCCAACTCAGTGTTTTATAAAGGTTCATGATAACTTCCTTGCTTTTGTACTCTGTGCCTCTATTTATGAAGCCCAGGCTCCCGCATGCTTTTTTTTTTAACCGCTTTCTTCTTCACACAAAGGGTAGTGGAAAAAGATAACTTTATTTTTCCCTAAACTTTGCCTTTTCCCAGAACAGCATCTTCATCTTTGACATTTATACCTTTACATTGAATCTAACTATGTTGTGGTCACTGTTTCCTAATTGTTCACCTACTCTCACTTCTTCAGCTGTGTGTCCAACTGAACTTTTAACATATAAAAATGTGCCATGGTGTAAACCCCTGAGTTGTGTTCTATCCCAATCTCTGCTATTGTTTTAATCCCCTGCTTCACAGTGCAGCATTGTTGCTCAGGAACATAAGAACATGGAATAGGAGTAGGCCATCTAGCCCCTTGAGCCTGCTCCGCCATTTAACAAGATCTTGGCTGATCTGGCCGTGGACTCAGCTCCACTTACCCGCCCGCTCCCCGTAACCCTTAATTCCCTTATTGGTTAAAAATCTATCTATCTGTGACTTGAATACATTCAAAGAGCTAGCCTCAACTGCTTCCTTGGGCAGAGAATTCCACAGATTCACAACCCTCTGGGAGAAGAAATTCCTCTCAACTCGGTTTTAAATTGGCTCCCGCGTATTTTGAGGCTGTGCCCCCTAGTTCTAGTCTCCCCGACCAGTGAAAACAAACTCTCTGCCTCTATCTTGTCTATCCCTTTCATTATTTTAAATGTTTCTATAAGATCACCCCTCATCCTTCTGAACTCCAACGAGTAAAGACCCAGTCTACTCAATCTATCATCATAAGGTAATCCCCTCATCTCCGGAATCAGCCTAGTGAATCGTCTCTGTACCCCCTCCAAAGCTAGTATATCCTTCCTTAAGTAAGGTGACCAAAACTGCACGCAGTACTCCAGGTGCGGCCTCACCAATACCTTGTACAGTTGCAGCAGGACATCCCTGCTTTTGTACTCCATCCCTCTCGCAATGAAGGCCAACATTCCATTCGCCTTTCTGATTACCTGCTGCACCTGCAAACTAACTTTGCTAACTGCAATCTTTAATGTGGGTGCAGCCAACACTTGCACTGTAACTAATCCCAGCCTTGACTAAGAGTTGATTTCTAAAATCATTCTCTTTCAATTAATTTGAGGAGATTTGGCTGAGAGAGCACACTGATAAAATATAAGCTTGATATTTAAAGTCTTATTCTCCTAAAAGAGTTTCATGCACAAGGACCCCCAGGTCCCTCTGCACCGCAGCATGTTTTAATTTCTCCCCATTCAAATAATAATCCCTTTTACTGTTTTTTTTTTCCCAAGGTGGATGACCTCACACTTTCCAACATTGTATTTCATCTGCCAAACCTTAGCCCATTCGCTTAACCTATCTAAATCTCTTTGCAGCCTTTCTGTGTCCTCTACACAACCCGCTTTCCCACTAATCTTTGTGTCATCTGCAAATTTTGTTACACTACACTCTGTCCCCTCTTCCAGGTCATCTATGTATATTGTAAACAGTTGTGGTCCCAGCACCAATCCCTGTGGCACACCACTAACCACCGATTTCCAACCCGAAAAGGACCCATTTATCCCGACTCTCTGCTTTCAGTTTGCCAGCCAATTCTCTATCCATGCTAATACATTTCCACTGACTCCGCGTACCTTTATCTTCTGCAGTAACCTTTTTTGTGGCACCTTATCGAATGTCTTTTGGAAATCTAAATACACCACATCCATCGGTACACCTCTATCCACTATGCTCGTTATATCCTCAAAGAATTCCAGTAAATTAGTTAAACATGATTTCCCCTTCATGAATCCATACTGCGTCTGCTTGATTGCACTATTCCTATCTAGATGTCCCGCTATTTCTTCCTTAATAGTTTCAAGCATTTTCCCCACTACAGATGTTAAACTAACCAACTTGCTCTTGCTGTCACTGCCCACGTCATACTTATTTAACTATTGGACAGTGTCAGCAACTTGGGCATTCCCTGCAGCTGTGATTCAGAGAGTATGATCCAGTAACCCCTTATCCTCTCTGATGCTGAGGTGTGCGAATAGACTCCATTATGGCCCACCTATAGCACTCTACACAAATTACATGGGTCCACTGCACCACTGTCTAAATTTTTTAAAAGTAGGTAAAAGCAAAATACCACAGATGCTGGAAATGTTTTGATTGCAGGTCCCACTGCTTTGTAAAAGAGTCTACACCCAAAACATTAACTTGCCAAAAGTCGACGTGGCAGCTCTTAATTGAATTCAGGTATCCAGGTTAGCAATGCAAATCCTTAATACCTGTACCTGCTCACTGGGTCACTAGAAAAGCCTGTTTGGGTGTTTCCTGTCTGGTGAATCGTAACTCTTGTTTGCCATTCATTATTTGCCAATTAAATAAAGTTTTGCCGATATGGAGGACAGGTGACGGAACTTGACTGAAATCTAAAGAACCAAATGAGTGTGTGTAAGTTGTGGTTGTCAGTTATAAATGTGGGTTCAGAAATAAATTGCAAACAAATCATTGACATTCTAGCCACAAATATTAAAGTTTACTGATCATTGGCTTTTGACACTTTATCCCCCTTTAATTGAATATCATCAAATATAAATTTATGATACATTTCTCCAAAACAATGGGATGTGTATGCTGGTATTCCAGGAATAGGAATATTCTGAAACACTTGGAAGCAATTTATTTTTTTCTTCCCAGAGCTATGTACACAGAGCTGGGAGTATCTGATAAACGGAGTGGCTTGCTATACAGAGTGGCAACGGGAATTTAGGGTGTGGTAAATCGTGGGTAAATAGTACAGAATGCATGTTTTTATTGAGCTGAAATAACATACTTTTACTTTAAAACTTGCTTTAAAACTGACTAGTGGGTACCTGACTAGCTGGTAATTGTTGTGCTGTTGATGGACTAGTAACCATTGTGTTTCTAGGACTAGTAACCAGTGTGTTTCTAAAAAGTATATTTTAGAGGGATATTTGCTGCACAGAGCGGGGAGTATCTGTTTTACAGAATGGCAACGGGAATTCCATGAGAGTGGGAATTTGGTGTAGTGGAAGGGGAAAGGAGGTGCTAAGTGCTTTAAACCAGGAGATGGTCACCCTGCAGCTACAGGACGTTCAGGAGGATAATAAGTGGGTGGCCATCCGACAGGGTAGGAAGAAGCAGGCAGTGCAGGAATCCTCCGGTTCTCGATGTTGAATACCAGTGAGGGTGATGACATCTTGAGGGAGGGAAGTCCAGAGCACTTCCACAGCACTGTGGGTCAAATTACTGCACAGGGGGAACAGCTAAGTGTAGACATGCAGTGGTCATAAGGGATTCAATAGTCAGGGAATAGACGGGTGTTTCTGCACCCGCCGATGTGAATCCCGCATGATGTTGCCTCCCGAGTGCCAGGGTAAAGTACATCACTGAGCGGTGAGGGGAGAAGGGGGAACGGCCAGAAGTTTCAGGAGCTAGGGAGGAAGTTTAAAAGGAGGACCTTAGAGGTAGTAATCTCTGAATTATTCCCAGTACCACATGCTAGTGAGTATAGAAATAGTAGGGTAAAAGAGTTACCACGTGGCTGGAGAAATGGTGCAGGAAGGAGAGCTTCAGATTCCTACAGCATTGAAATCAATTCAGGGGCAGGAGGCACCTGTTCAAGGTGGATGGGTTGCACCTCAACAGAGCTGGGACCAATTTCATTTCGGGGAGGTGAACTAGTACTGTGCGGGAGGGTTTAAACCAATGTGGGAGGAGGATGGGCACCAAGATGAAACATTAGAGAGGAGAAACAAGGTGAACAGAGGACTGAGAGGGCCAAATAGCTCAAGTAAAGAATAGTTCAGAAATAGGAGGGATCAAACGGTGCAAATTCAAAGCAGTCTAAAATGGGTTTGGAGTGCATGTACGTAAATGCACAAAGTGTGGTAAAGAGCGTTTGGTGAGCTGCAGGCAAGAGTCTCCGTGTGGGATTATGATATAGCTGCAATAACAGAGACTATTAATGAACTATTATAGCATTGGAGAGACATGATGCAGTTCAGCGCTCGAAGACCGTCTACTTGGTTAAAATGAAGGAACAATAGAGGAGCTATTATCCTGCTGGGTGTATATTATAGGCCACTAAATAGTGGGAGGAGGGAGAGAAAATTTGTAGGCAAATTACAGAATGATGCAAGAACTACAGTGATAAAGGGGGATTTCAATTATCCTAATATAGACTGGGATAGGAACAGTATTAAGGGCAAGGAGGCAGAGGAATTCCAGAAATGTGTAAACTTTCTTGATCAGTGTGTTTCTAACCCAACAAGGAAGAACGCAGTGCTGGATCGAGTTGAAGGGGGCAGGACTCGTTGAGAAGGCTGTTTTTTTTTTGAAAGCAACGGATTCTTGGCTTTATTAACAGAGGAATAAAGTACAAAAGCAAGGAAGCTATACCAAACGTTTATAAAACACTGGTTAAGCCTTAGCTAGAGTTCTGTGCTCCGTTCTGGACGCCACCTTTTAAGAAGGATGTCAAGACCATGGAGAGAGTGCAGAAGAGATTTACTCAAATGGTACCAGGGATGAGGTACTTGCGTTATATGGAGAGACTGCAGAATGTGGTTATCTCCTTGGATCAGCGAAGATTAAGAGGAGATTTGATAGAATCATAGAAACTGCATCACAGATGGAGACCATTTGGCTCATCGTGCCTGTGCTGGCTCTTTGAAAGCGCAGTCGTGCTTCTCTGTATTTTGTCCGTAACCCTGTAAGTTCATCATCCTCAAATACCTGTCCCACTCCCTTTTAAAATTATTTATGGAATTGGCTTCCACCACCCTTTTCAGGTAGAGCCTTCTAAATCCCGGCAACTCAGGGAAAAAATTTCTTATCTCCCCTCTAGATCATTTGCCAATAATTTTGAATCTATGACCTTTGGTTATTGACCCACGTGCCGGAGGGAATACTTGTCAAAACCTCTCATCTTGAAAACCTCTATTACGTGATCTCTTAACCTTCTCTATTCCAAGGAGAACAGTTCTAATTTCTCCAACCTCTCTTTGGGGTCAAGTTTTGGCCTGAGTTGTTCCTATTTTTTTGGAGCAACTGGTTTAGAATGGAGTATCTTAGAAATTGCAATTCTCGGCATTTAGTTTGCTCCAGTTCTAGTCAGTTAGAACAGTTTCATTTTGGAACTGATTTTTTTTTTCAAAAGGGGGCGTGTCCGGCCACTTATGCCTATTCTGAAAGTTTCGGCAGTGAAAACATTCCACACTAACTTAGAATGGAGTAAGTGTCGATTTTTTTTGTACGCTCAGGAAAAACCTTGGCTACACTTTAGAAATCAGGCGTAGGTTACAAATCAGGCTTAGGGAACGAGGGGGGGGGGCGGGGGGAGGGGAGGGAAGTAATGAAATTCTACAAGCATTCAACAGTCTTAATTATACAAATAAAGAGCCATCCTGAATAAAAAATTATAAACAAAGCAAAGACAAAATATTGAATATTCCTACCTGTGTGAAGCAGCAGCAGCCTTCGAGCTGCGGTGCGCAGGCAGGCCTTCCTTCCATGTAGGAGACGGGGCAGCGTCAGTGGCTTGACAGCAGCCGAAGACACAGCAAGCAGCCTTCGCGCTCTTTACTTTGTCTTAAAGAGGGCTTTACCACACCTTCCCTTCTCCCCCCTCCCACGCCTACTGCTCCTCTGCAGTGGGGTCTCGGCCTTCAGCAAGGCTGGTAGTCGATTGCTGACTTCGATCTGCAGCCACACATGATGGCCCTGGAAGACCCAGCTGTGGACTGCATCACCTCGGCATGGTTGGAAACACTCTGTTGTGGATGGGGTGTAGAGCGCGGCAGCTGCGAAAGCGGAATGATGTCCTGAGAAAGGACATCAGGGTTCAATTGGCCCAACAGGCTGATACTGCCCCGGGACAGAACATCATCATGAGCAGAAATCTGGGTGAGGCCAGAATCCCTGCGCTGGGCTGGCAAGGTTGGGGCCCCAGAGCAGATGGCAGCGGTCAGTGCGTCCGTTGAATCGATTTGCCTCTGCATCAAGAGTGTCTGCAACTGCAGTACACCAGAGAGCTAACTCAGGACACCATGCACTGATGACATTTGTGTATGGAGGCCTAAAATAGCATCGGCCTGGTGCTCAATGGCTACTGCAGTGTCAGCCATAGCTCATGCCACCATGTCTGGGACCCCATGGGCACTGTTTGCATCCAGCATCTGTTGGTATCTACCAAGGGTGGGCTTGATGGGCTGCTGAGGCATAAGCAACAGTTGAGGTGGACTCATCCATCCTCACAGCTAGTGCATCAAGACTCTGTGGCACCCTCGCGAGTGCATCCAGCAGAGCGCTGTGCAACTGCAGGGATTGTCTTGCAACAATGTCTAGGTCGGGCTCATCGTCAGAGTGTTGCTGAGCATCAGTCAGGCGCGCACTCTCCCTGCGGGGAGCTGGTCCCCGGACTTCCCCTTCCCCGTGGTGTTGCTGGAGGCCACTGGGTGGGTCCCGGAGCGTCACCCACCTCCGCCTTCCCCAACACCCCTTGGTCAGCAACGCTGCTAGCCCCGATCTCTGATGGTGCAGCCTCCTGCGTGAGGTCGAAGGATGTGTCGTCCTCCTGCTCCTCCTCGTCCTCTTGGAATTTGCCACCATCTGCACCCATGGAAGGCCCTGGATCTGGCTGGTCATCTGAAAGCACAAACACAGAACAGCGGTTACCTGCAGGGGAGGGGGTCAGGAGCGGGAAAGGCATTCGTGAATGCCAGTCTCATGGAAATGGCCCTCAAACCATCAGCGTGCAGCCAAGTGTCCTGCAGGTCGCTGCAAAGGAACTCAACATACAGTCACTGTCCCGAGGAAGGTTGGTTGCATCCACCCCCATCGCATCAACTTGGATGCCCACCAGGGCAGCTATCCGTTCCTCCAACGGAGTGAGCACTTGGAGGTCTAGCTTCCCTCCACCAGTCCGCATTTGCTCCCATCGGTTGTGGGCGAGTTTCGCCTGTAACATTAAGCAGAAAGTCGGTGTTGGAGGCCTTCTATCTGTGTCCCAAGCATTTTATATACTTTACTACCATTTATTCTATGAGAGTCTTCACAGCTCGATGTAACTACCATTTGCAGCGTCGACTTGCTGTGGCAATGCTTGAATTAGGGTGACGGGACCTCACAGTAAGGGGGAGGCTACCGTCTTTGAGACACATCAAAACTGAAGAGTAAACAACGAGGGGTGTGTCTGCAGAGCCAAGCAGCAAGGTTAACAGCGCATGTAGGCCCTTGAAGTGGGTGAGGCTGCAAATGGGAACCTTGACTGTGGCTTCACCCACTTAGAGCATGGATTTCAAAACACTACAATGAGCAGAGAGTGCACATTGAGGTGAGAGCTTAGCATGTTGAAGTTTGAAATTAAAGATACTCTCTCACTATCTGTGTCAGGTCGTTCCACTTTTTTGGACATTGCATCGCTGTCCTTTGCACCGTGTCACTCGCAGACACTTGCTCTGCTATCTCCCTCCATAGCCTTCGATATGTTTGGGGTTGGGGGTCTCCTCCCAGCCTCTATCCTCAGCACGTGCCGACGCCTCTCCAGAGCATCAAGGAGTGCATCTGCTGCTGCTGGGTCTGCTATCCTCATGCTCTATGAAGCGAATATAGCCACGAGGCATTGAGGCGCCCAATCAACATCTCCATTCAATCCAGGTGGCACCAAATGATGCCCAAGTCCGGGATGTTGAGCCCACGCTTAACGGCCCACAGTGCAGTGTAGCGCATCCAGGTAACTGTGCAACGCCATGATTTAATGCTGCTATCAATTATGGTTCCTGGGCGTCATCACTGAATTTCGCGTTTCGAATTTTGACCCAGCGATGAAGGAACGACGATATACTTCTAAGTCAGGATGGTGTGTGACTTGGAGGGGAACATGGAGGCGATGCTGTCCCCATGTGCCTGCTGCTCGTCCTTCTAGGTGTTAGCGATCGTAGGTTTGGGAGGTGTTGACGAAGAAGCCTTGGCGAGTTGCTGCAGTGCATCTTGTCGATGGTACACACTTCAGCCATGGTGCCCCGGTGGTGGAGAAAGTGAATGTTTAAGGTGGTGGATGTGCTGGCAATCCATCGGGCTGCTTTGTCCTGAATGGTGTGAAGCTTCGAGTGTTGTTGGAGCTGCACTCATCCAGGCAAGTGGAGAGTATTCCATCACACTCCTGACTTGTGCCTTGTAGTTGGTGGAAAGGCTTTGGGGAGTCAGGAGGTAAGACACGCGCCACAGAATTCCCAGCCTCTGACCTGCTCTTGTTGCCACAGTATTTATGTGGCTGGTCCAATTAAGTTTCTGGTTAATGGTGACCTCCAGGATGTTGATGGTGGGGGACTTGGCGATGGTAATGATGTTAAATGTCAAGGGGCGGTGGTTAGACTCCCGCTTGTTGGAGATAGACATTGCCTGGCACTTGTGTGGCCCAAATGTTACTTGCCACTTATCAGCCCAAGCCTAAATGTTGTCCAGGTCTTGCTGCATGTGGGCATGGACTGCTTCATTATCTGAGGAGTTGCGACTGGCACTGAACACTGCAGTCATCAGTGAACATCCCCACTTCTGACCTTGTGATGGTTGGAAAGTAATTGATGAAGCATCTCAAGATGGTTGGGCCTAGGATGCTGCCCTGAGGAACTCCTGCAGTGATGTCCTGGGGCTGCGATGATTGACCTCCAATCACCACAACCATTGTTCCTTGTGCTAGATATGACGCCAGCCAGTGGAGAGTTTTCCCCCTTATTCCCATTGACTTCAGGTTTATTAGGGCTCTTTGATGCCACACTCGGACAAATGCTGCCTTGATGTCAAGGGCAGCCACCTCACTCCTAGAATTCAGCTCTTTTGTCCATGTTTGGACCAAGGCTGTAATGAAATCTGGAGCCGAGTGGTCCTGGCAGAACCCAAACTGAGCATCGGTGAGCAGGTTATTGGTGAGTAAGTGATGCTTGATAGCACTGTCGACAACACCTTCCATTAGTTTGCTGATGATTGAGAGTAGACTGATGGGATGGTAATTGGTCGGATTGGATTTGTCCTGCTTTTTGTGGACAGGGCATAACCTGGCCAGTTTCCACATTGTCAGAAAAATGCCAGTGTTGGAACAGCTTGGCTAGAGGTGCGGCTAGTTCTGGAGCACAAGTCTTCAGCACAACAGCTGGAATGTTGTCGGGACCCAAAGCCTTTGCTGTATCCAGTGTGCTCAGCCGTTTTTTGATATCCTTAACTTTGACACTTAACTTTTCGAAGATTCAGAATTTCCTCCAATTGAGCATTGGGAAGAACTACGGTATAATTACCACCAACTGCATCCCTCACTCCAGCTTCTGTCTCAGGCTGTACACACCCATGGCATTCTGTTTGACCCAAAGCCGAGCTTCAAATTCAATATCTCCTATTCATCAGCTTTCTTCCACTTGTTAAATTCTTCGCCTCCACCCCTACCTTATCTCCCATTACTACCGAATCCCTTTTCCAATCCTTTCTTGGTTTTAGACTAAACTTTTCCAGTGCTCCCCTTTTTGGGCCTCCTGATCTCACTTCCAGAAACTTCAAGTTGACCCATATTCTGCCACCTGCGCCTTGTGCCACACTAATCCCCACTCTCCAGCATCCCCACCCATGCTGACCTAGACTGGCTTTCAGTCTCCTATTAGATTGAGCTGCAAGTCCTCACCCTTGTCTACAAATCCTACTAATGCATCACCCCACCCACCCTGCAACTCGGCGTATCCACCTCCCCCTGCCCTCCAATTCTCTGACAGTGATTTTTGCATCTGTACCTTTGCTCCACATTTGGTGTTGGAGCTTTGAGCCGTCTCCACCTCGCGACCTTCACTGCATCCTTAAAAGCATTCTTGAAACCCATCTCTTTTTGATCAAGCATTCATTTACTTCAAACCTGCTTTTCCCGCTCCCAGCGGAGAATCCGCCTCTGCCTCTTTCACAAAGCTGCAGATCACAAAAGATAAGTACAATGAACTATGTATTAGCTCATCCTTCTGTAAAACCTAGGATCCTTCTCATTACTGCATCTGATTGCCTCTCGAATGACTCGAGTTTTTATCTCAACTACAATGCCCAGAAGACCATGCCAGGTATTACTTACTTAGTGTAAAGAAGTGCTTCCCACCATCAGTCCTGAACTTGCCGTTTGTACCAAGGTACTCTTCTCATGCAATCCTAATTTAATCTAAAATAGTGCTCATGATGAACCTTTTCTATTCCACTTAGTATTTTTGCTTCTCCTTGTGAGGCTGAAGTGTCCTTAATTTCTCCATCATCATATCATAGGCAGTCACTCTGAGTCAAGGATAACTTGCTTCCACACTAGAAATTAGTTCTCGGGTGACTGATGAGTCCAATGCGGGACCTACAGTCTCTCTCAGGTGGGGCAAACGGTGGATGAAGGAACAGGTGGATGGGGTGCCTGAGTTGCCGCTTGGCTTCAGCTTGCTCTTGGCGAAGAGACTTGGTGTTCAGCGCCATCCCGGATGCTTTTCCTCCATTTTGGGCGATCTCGGGCCAGGGATTTCCAAGTGTCGATGAGGATGTTACATTTTTTCAAGAAGGCTTTTAGGGTGTCTTGAAGCGTTTCCTCTGCCCACCCTGGGGCTCTCTTGCCATGTTGGAGCTCCGAGTAGAGCGCTTGTTTTGGGAGTCTCGTGTCAGGCATGCAGACGACCTGGCCCGTCCAGCGGAGCTGATCGAGCGTGGTCAATGCTTCGATGCTGGGGATATTGACCTGAGTGAGGACACGGACGTTGGTGCGCCTATCATGCCAATGAATTTGCAAGATCTTGCGGAGGCAGCATTGTTGATACTTCTCCAGTGTTCTGAAGTGCCTGCTGTACATAGTCCATGTCTCTGAGCCATATAGGAGGGTGGGTATCATCACTGCTCTGTAGACCATGAGCTTGGTGCCGGGTTTGAGATCCTGGTCTTCAAACACTCTCTTCCTCAGGCGACCAAAGGCTGCACTGGCACACTGAAGGTGGTGTTGGACCTCGTCGGCTATGTCTGCCCTTGTTGCCAGAAGGCTCCCGAGGTATGAAAAATGGTCCATGTCCAAGGTCTTGTCGTGGATTTTGATAACCGGGGGCCAGTGCTGTGTGGCAGGGGCAGGTTGGTAGAGGACCTTTGTCCTACGGATGTTTAGTGCAAGGCCCATGGTCTCGTACGCCTCGGTGAAGGCGTTGATGATGGCTTGGAGTTCAGCCTCCGAGTGTACGCAGATGCAGACATCGTCTGCATACTATAGTTCGATGACGGAGGATGGGACGACCTTGGATCTGGCCTGGAGGCGGCGGAGGTTGAACAGATTCCCGTTTGTCCTGTAATTTAGCTCCACTCCAGCTTGCTGAGGGTGAGATGGAGCATTTCAACAAGGAAGATCGAGAAGAGCGTTGATGCGATGACGCAGCCCTGCTTGACCCCGGTCTGACCGTGGAATGGGTCTGTGGTGGATCCATTGGTCAGGATCACGACATGCATGTCATCGTGGCGCAGGCGGAGAATGGTGACAAACTTTTCATGGCAGCCGAATCTGAGGAGGATGCTCCATAATCCCTCACGGTTGACAGTGTCGAAGAAGGCCAGGTACAAGGGTTGGTGCTGTTCCCTGCATTTCTCTTAAATCTGCTGCGCGGTTAAGATCATGTTCATTGCGCCCCCAGTGGGCGGAATCCGCATTGCAACTCTGGGAGGAGTTCTTCAGCCACAGGAAGAAGGCAATTCAGGAGGATTCTTGCGATGACTTTCCCTGTGGTCGACAGCAGGGAGATTCCTCAGTAGTTGCTGCAGTCAGACTTGTCACCTTTCTTGAAGATGGTCACGATTACAGCATTTGAGATCTCCTGGCACGATCTCCTCCTTCCAGATAAGAGAGATGAGGTCATGGATCCGCGCCAGCAGTGCTTCGCCGCCATGTTTTAGTGCTTCGGCGGGGATTCCATCTGCTCCTGATGATTTGTTCTTCAGTTGTCGGATGGCCTTTTCTACCTCGTGCCAGGCTGGGATTGTGTTGAGATGGTGGTGGGTGGAGTTGAGGACATGCACATCGAAGACAGAGGCTCGGTTGAGGAGATCCTCGAAGTGCACCTTCCAGCGGGTACTGACTGCCTCCCTGTCCTTGCTGAGCACCTCTCTGTTCTTTGGCCAGTAGTGGGGTCGAGCCTTAGGTGCTTGGGCCGTAGGTTGTCTTGATTGCGCTGAAGAATCCTCACACGTCATGGTTGTCGGCTAGCTGCTGGATTTCTTGAGCTTTCTCTACCCTCCATCTGTTCTTTAGGTCACGGGTTTTCTGTTGGACCATGGCCTTCAGACATCTGTAGAGCTGCTTTCTTGCCCTCGAGTTGTGTTGCTGCTTCAAGTCCAAAAAAGCTTTGCGCTTGTGACATATTAGCTCCCGGATCTCCTGGTCGTTCTTGTCGAACCAGTCTTGGTGTTTCCTGGTCAAGTGACCGAGTGTCTCTTCGCAGGTGCTGATTATGGAAGCCTTGAGGGCAGACCAGACGCTGTGGACATTGTGTCTCTGGGTCACTGGGAGTTGTCGGGTTGGTAGCGAGGCTGAATAGGGCTTTCTTAGCAGGATCTTTGAGTGCACCAGCATTGATTTTCCTGGGGGGATTGTTTCTGTTGCCGTCGCTGTTTTGGGGCAATGTTGATGAACGAATCAGGTGGTGGTCCGTCCAACAGTCGTCAGCTCCTGTCATAGCGCAGGTGATGTGCACGTCTTTGTGGTCCTTTGCTTGGACAATGGCGTAGTCTAGCAGATGCTAGTGCTTAAAGCGAGGATGTTGCCATGAAGCTTTATATTTGTCTTTCTGATGGAACAGGGTATTGGTTATGATGCATTTCGTCAGGCGGAGGGTACCATTGGAGTTGGCTTTCCCTACCCCCTTTCTGCCGATCACACCTCATCAGAAGTCAGTGTCCTTTGGGACTCTGGCATTGAAGTCGCCAAAGAGGATCAGCTTGTTGCTATTGGGGACTCTGGACAGGGATTGTTCTGGGCTGGAGTAGAATTCCTCTTTGGTCTTGTCTGTAGCTTCCAGTGTTGGGCGTATGCAGTGAAGACCGTAGCACACTGGTTCCGGGCTAAGGTGAGCCGAAGAGTCATGAGTTTGTTTATCCCGCAGAAGAGGAGTCTCTGAGATGGCCCACTAATTTGTTTTTTACGGCAAAGCCAACCCTATGGAGGCAGCGTTCTGTTTCTGGTTTGGCTTTCCAGAAAAAGGTGTAGCCACCACCTTGATCTTTGAGCTGGCCTTCCCCGGCCTGCTGGGTCTTGCTTAGGACGGTGATATCGATGTTGAAGCGCCCAAGTTCCCGGGCAACGATAGCAGTACAGCATTCTGGTCTGTACCTGTTAGGGTTGTCCATGACGTTCCAGGTCCCGAACTTTATCCTAAAGTGAGGAAGATGCCTGTGCGTGAACTCTTAATGTGGCGTGGCCGTTGCACACCAGCTGCCACACGGGCTGGACAGAGCACGGTCTTGGTCCAGTGGCAAGGGGATCCAAGACGACTGGAGACCCAGGCTCTGCTGTATGGGCCTAGTTCATACACACACGCATACTCCTACTATCCTCCTTCCTCCTTCCCACAGGGCCTCAATCCCTAGGTTTCGTAGGTCACAATGGCAGTCACTCGAACTCGCCGTTGGCCCGTTGGACAGAGGGAGGTCGGACGGCAGCAGCAGGGTCGTGGCCTAGTACCGGAGCAACGCAGACCAGCAGCGTGGCCCAGGCGCGGCGCAGCATGGACCAACAGCGAGCTCGTGAGCGCGCAATTGCGTCCTTAGTTTTTCTTACCTTCCTTCTGTTTCAGTCCTTTGACACAAGGAGGTCAATTTTAACACACTCAAATTGCAGGTGGCAAGAACACTCGCCCAAAACTGCCGGGTGCCTTTTTAAATATGCAGATCTGGTTCCGCAGTCACTGGGGCCCGATCTGCTATTTTAACCTGAGGCCTGAGCAGGGGAGCAGTGACATGGGTAAAAAAAAAAGGGATGAGGTCCTACGAAACGAATTTAAGGAGCTAGGAGCTAAATTTAAAAAGTAGGACCTCAAAAGTAGTAATCTCGGGATTGCTACCAGTGCCACGTGCTAGTCAGTGTAGGAATCGCAGGATAGCGCAGATGAATACGTGGCTTGAGCAGTGGTGCAGCAGGGAGGGATTCAAATTCCTGGGGCATTGGAACCGGTTCTGGGGGAGGTGGGACCAGTACAAACCGGATGGTCTGCACCTGGGCAGGACCGGAACCATGTCCTAGGGGGAGTGTTTGCTAGTGCTGTTGGGGAGGAGTTAAACTAATATGGCAGGGGGATGGGAACCAATGCAGGGAGACAGAGGGAAACAAAAAGGAGGCAAAAGACAGAAAGGAGATGAGGAAAAGTGGAGGGCAGAGAAACCCAAGGCAAAGAACAAAAAGGGCCATTGTACAGCAAAATTCTAAAAGGACAAAGGGTGTTAAAAAAAAAACAAGCCTGAAGGCTTTGTGTCTTAATGCAAGGAGTATCCGCAATAAGGTGGATGAATTAACTGTGCAAATAGATGTTAACAAATATGATGTAATTGGGATTACAGAGACGTGGCTCCAGGATGATCAGGGCTGGGAACTCAACATCCAGGGGTATTCAACATTCAGGAAGGATAGAATAAAAGGAAAAGGAGGTGGGGTAGCATTGCTGGTTAAAGAGGAGATTAATGCAATAGTTAGGAAAGACATTAGCTTGGATGATGTGGAATCTATATAGGTAGAGCTGCAGAACACCAAAGGGCAAAAAGCGTTAGTGGGAGTTGTGTACAGACCTCCAAACAGTAGTAGTGATGTTGGGGAGGGCATCAAACAGGAAATTAGGGGTGCATGCAATAAAGGTGCAGCAGTTATAATGGGTGACTTTAATATGCACATAGATTGGGCTAGCCAAACTGGAAGCAATATGGTGGAGGAGGATTTCCTGGAGTGCATAAGGGATGTTTTCTAGACCAATATGTCGAGGAACCAACTAGAGAGCTGGCCATCTTAGACTGGGTGTTGTGTAATGAGAGAGAATTAATTAGCAATCTCATTGTGCGAGGCCCCTTGGGGAAGAGTGACCATAATATGGTGGAATTCTGCATTAGGATAGAGAATGAAACAGTTAATTCAGAGACCATGGTCCAGAACTTAAAGAAGGGTAACTTTGAAGGTATGAGGCGTGAATTGGCTAGGATAGATTGGCGAATGATACTTAAGGGGTTGACTGTGGATGGGCAATGACAGACATTTAGAGACTGCATGGATGAACTACAACAATTGTACATTCCTGTCTGGCGTAAAAATAAAAAAGGGAAGGTGGCTCAACCGTGGCTATCTAGGGAAATCGGGGATAGTATTAAAGCCAAGGAAGTGGCATACAAATTGGCCAGAAATAGCAGCGAACCTGGGGACTGGGAGAAATGTAGAACTCGGCAGAGGAGGACAAAGGGTATTAGGGCAGGGAAAATGGAGTACGAGAAGAAGCTTGCAGGGAACATTAAGGCGGATTGCAAAAGTTTCTATAGATATGTAAAGAGAAAAAGATTAGTAAAGACAAATGTAGGTCCCCTGCAGTCAGAATCAGGGGAAGTCATAACTGGGAACAAAGAAATGGCGGACCAATTGAACAAGTACTTTGGTTCGGTATTCACTAAGGAGGACACAAACAACCTTCCGGATATAAAAGGGGTCAGAGGGTCTAGGAAGGAGGAGGAACTGAGGGAAATCTTTATTAATCGGGAAATTGTGTTGGGGAAATTGATGGGATTGAAGGCCGATAAATCCCCAGGGCCTGATGGACTGCATCCCAGAGTACTTGAGATGGCCTTGGAAATAGCGGATGCATTGACAGTCATTTTCCAACATTCCATTGACTCTGGATCAGTTCCTATCGAGTGGAGGGTAGCCAATGTAACCCCACTTTTTAAAAAAGGAGGGAGAGAGAAAACACGGAATTATAGACCGGTCAGCCTGACCTCAGTAGTGGGTAAAATGATGGAATCAATTATTAAGGATGTCATAGCAGCGCATTTGGAAAGAGGTGACATGATAGGTCCAAGTCAGCATGGATTTGTGAAAGGGAAATCATGCTTGACAAATCTTCTGGAATTTTTTGAGGATGTTTCAAGTAAAGTGGACAAGGGAGAACCAGTTGATGTGGTATATTTGGACTTTCAGAAGGCTTTCGACAAGGTCCCACACAAGAGATTAATGTGCAAAGTTAAAGCACATGGAATTGGGGATAGTGTACTGACGTGGATTGAGAACTGGTTGTCAGACAGGAAGCAAAGAGTAGGAGTAAATGGGGACTTTTCAGAATGGCAGGCAGTGACTAGTGGGGTACCGCAAGGTCCTGTGCTGGGGCCCCAGCTGCTTAGATTGTACATTAATGATTTAGACGAGGGGATTAAATGTAGTATCTCCAAATTTGCGGATGACACTAAGTTGGGTGGCAGTGTGAGCTGCGAGGAGGATGCTATGAGGCTGCAGAGTGACTTGGATAGGTTAGGTGAGTGGGCAAATGCATGGCAGATGAAGTATAATGTGGATAAATGTGAGGTTATCCACTTTGGTGGTAAAAACAGAGAGACAGACTATTATCTGAATGGTGACAGATTAGGAAAAGGGGAGGTGCAACGAGACCTGGGTGTCATGGTACATCAGTCATTGAAGGTTGGCATGCAGGTACAGCAGGCGGTTAAGAAAGCAAATGGCATGTTGGCTTTCATAGCGAGGGGATTTGAGTACAGGGGCAGGGAGGTGTTGCTACAGTTGTACAGGGCCTTGGTGAGGCCACACCTGGAGTATTGTGTACAGTTTTGGTCTCCTAACTTGAGGAAGGACATTCTTGCTATTGAGGGAGTGCAGCGAAGATTCACCAGACTGATTCCCGGGATGGTGGGACTGACCTATCAAGAAAGACTGGATCAACTGGGCTTGTATTCACTGGAGTTCAGAAGAATGAGAGGGGACCTCATAGAAACGTTTAAAATTCTGACGTGTTTAGACAGGTTAGATGCAAGAAGAATGTTCCCAATGTTGGGGAAGTTCAGAACCAGGGGTCACAGTCTAAGGATAAGGGGTAAGCCATTTAGGACCAAGATGAGGAGAAACTTTCTTCACCCAGAGAGTGGTGAACCTGTGGAATTCTCTACCACAGAAAGTAGTTGAGGCCAATTCACTAAATATATTCAAAAGGGAGTTAGATGAAGTCCTTACTACTAGGGGGATCAAAGTGTATGGCGAGAAAGCAGGAAGGCGGGTACTGAAGTTGCATGTTCAGCCATGAACTCATTGAATCGCGGTGCAGGCTAGAAGGGCTGAATGGCCTACTCCTGCACCTATTTTCTATGTTTCTATGTCAAACCTGCCGGGAACTGGAGCCAGGGCTAGAAGAGGCCCGGCAAGTTAAGTTTTCAATTTTTATTTCCTTGTATGCCAGGAGAAGCAGAGCGATCCTCTGAGCCCCACAAGAAAACATTGGGGTTCTCCTGCCTCGGGTTGCCCCTTCTTTCCCGACCTTGTGATGGGGACCGTTCTCATGGGTCCCTGACAGTGGCCTGATTTTAATTGACGGGCTTCCATTTCCTTTTTGGCCAAGAAGTTGGCAAGTGACTTGTAAATGAGGCCAGCCTGCTAAAATTGACTCCGTCTGCCTGCTGTGACTCCCGGACAGGCATTCGGCTCACTTTGCTGTGTTCCTACCCAGGGGCTAAAATCAGTGAATCAGTCCTGCATTGTTTTCTCTAAGCTTGGGTGTTTCCTAAAGATGCAGTCTGACCAGCTATACAGCTGCAGAATGGCTACCTTAAACTGAACTGGTTTAGCAACACATTGTAGCATTGTGTATGCTTGAATTGCTGCTCTGTAACAACAAAGTAGTCTGTGTACTATCTTTTCCAGATCTCTTTCAGCCTCTTCCCTAACTAGCTTGATGTAATTCATTGTGTACAGATACACAAGTCATTAAAAGTAGTGACGCAGGTTACTGAGGCCTTAATAAAGCAAACCAAACCAAACACTGGGGTTCATATCTGGAGAGATAGAACTGAAAAGCAAAGTTAAACTTGTATAGGACCTTGGTTAGACCACATTTGAAGTATTGGACACAGTTCTGGTCTCCATATTGTAGAAAGGATAGAGAGACATTGGCGAAGGTGCAAGAAAGATTCATAAGGATGACACCAGAACTGAGACAATGGCCTGGATTTTACAGGGACTAGGCATACGCACAGCGAATGCTGTCATAAGTGCTCTGCAAGATCAGTGTTTCCGCATGCACGAAAACGCTTGCGATCTGTCAAGTTTCTCCATGACCGATTGTACGCATTCGCTGTACAAAGAGGGTTGTGAATCTTTGGAATTCTCTACCCCAGAGGGCTGTGGAAGCTCAGTCATTGAGCATATTTCAAGACAGAGCTCGATTAGATTTTTGGATATTAAAGGAATCAAGGGATATGGGGATAGTGCAGGCAAGTGGAGTTGAGGTAGAAGATCAGCCATGATCTCATTGAATGGCGGAGCAGGTTCGAGGAGCCAAATGGCCGCCTACTGCTTCTAATTCTTAAGTAAATTCACTTACTACTGCCCACAAAATCCTTACGCCTGGTAAAAGCAGGTGTATGGCATTTTATCAGCGTACAGGTTTAAATAAATGTAATTTTTTTAATGATTTAAACATCCACTTACATTTAAAATTAGTTTAATCAATTTTGTCTCAGTTAAAAATGTCTACATTTATTTTTCAAATTTTTTTTATATTAATGTCTAAATGGTATTTTAATTAATTTTAAACCTGTGATCATTTATTTTTATTTCAGTGTTGTGAAATTGTAATAATTAGGTGATTTCTATTATGCTTATGGGGATTCCGTACGTAAATAGAACCCCCATAAGCGTAATAGGAATCCCCCTTTGTCATTGGTCGACCTGGCCCACATGATCCCAGGGACGCTTGCGAACCGCTTGCACCTCTAGGATTCGTAGGCCTTTACATAGGCAACGCCTGTAGGCCCAGGACTGGAACAATCCGAAGCTCCAGAGACAGGTAAGTATACACTTTTCTTGCTGTTCGGAGGCATACGTGGGTGGCAAGCCTCCAATCACAATTTCCAGGCTAAAAATACATATCAGGAAAGGATGAACAAGTTGGGGCTCTTTTCTTGAGGAAAAGAGAAGGCTTGAGGGGTGACCTGGTAAAGGTCTTTAAGATTATGAAAGGCTGTGATAGGGTAGATGTCGAGAAAATGTTTCCACTTGGAGGGATGGCGGGAGAGTCCATAACTAGAGTTCATAAATACAAGATCGTTACTAATAAATACAATAGGGTATTTAGGGGGAACTTCTTTACCCAAAAAGTGGTAAGAATGTGGAATGAGCTACCACAAGGAGTAGTTGAAGCGAATAGCATAGATACATTTAAGGGGAAACAAGATAAGTACACGGGAGAGAAAAGGATAGAAGGGTCTGCTGATGGGATTTTAGAGGATGATGAGTGGGAGGAGGCTTGTGTGGAGTATAAATGCTGGCATAGACCAGTTAGGCCAAATAGCCTGTTTCTGTGCTGTAGACTTGATGTAATTCTATATGAAAATAAGTTACCAAGTTGATATATTTTCAATCCGGTGGGACCTCCCTTATATCTGCTGACACCCTAAACATAATTAATACTACTTTATAGATTTTAGCCCTCGTCTCACTTAGCACCATGTGTATATAGTGTTTGTTCCGAGAGATGTAATAGTTTTAGACTGTCTAGAATATCCTGCAAATAATACCTAAGTCACTAACTTAGTTGTAGAACTTCCTGCAATTTGATTTTTTTTTAAAGCAAAAAATGCTCAAATGTCTCAGCAGGTCAGTCAGTATCAGTGGAAGGAACAGATTAATTTAAGGCGGCATTACAGATGAACAGCATTTAAAAAGGAACAGAAGAAATGGAATGGGGAGGGAAACACAGGCACACTTACTTGGTGTGCTGTTGGCATCTTCTCTGGTGAATATCTCCCGAGAAATAATTGTTTAATGTGTTTTTCTGTTCGTGCTCAGTTTCAACCTTGTTTACATCCTTAAGGGAACTCGAATCCTCTTTGCTGTCTTTCCCTCTTGGTAAGTGCCGTGGGACAATGGGCTTGAAATTCCGGCCTCCCCGGGTCCATATGTAGTAGTGTGTACGGACCAGGGAAGGCATCGGAAAAGCCGGTTTTCGGAGCACGATGCGCATGCGCCAAAAAACAACTTTTCCGATCTGTCAAGTTCTGGCTTGACCGATCCAATGCATCTCGGCAGCAAGGACATTCGCATGGGTGAGGTTGCGCTATTTGCCCATCTCTTGCCCAAAGATTGTCCTTAAAACTCTTGCGCCTGGTAAAAGCAGGCGCACGGAGTACTTTTACCAGCATAAGAGTTTTTAAAACATATTAAAAACATATAGAAAATAAAATTTAAACCCTTTTTTAATGTTTAAAAACCCTGCCCACTAAGGTAAGTTTATTTTAAACCCTAATTAGAAAACTTAGGGGAAAAAACATTTCCGATTTTTTTTTTTAAAAAGAGATTTTTTTTAAACACATCAACTTTAATTTAAATATATAGGGTGTTTTGTTATTTGTGTTTAGGTGTTTGGGGGGCGGGGGGTGGTTGGAACTCCTACTTATTATGAATGAGAAAATACTTTACCTTGATTGGCTGTCCAGGCCCACATGACTCCAGCTCTACGTCCATTCAGATGTGCACGCGCTCCGATGCGCATGCAGAGGAGGCCTAAAACCACAATTGCTGCTGGGTGCCCGAACTAAAGGTAAGTGCGCATCTTCTCTCTTTTCAGGTGACCATCTGCAAAAGCCCAGAACCGGGATCTCTGGGCCATTCTATTAAAGGCACTATAAAGTTGCAAATTTTTCTTTTGTTGTCTAAGATGTTAACTGAGATTTAATCATTTGTATCTTCACATTCTCTGTGGGAATAACGACATTAAATGGAATATAATTTATTGGTGATCTTTTTGCATATCAAGTTTGGGGAGAAATTGGTGGGATTATCTTAACCATTTTTGCAAGTAAAGGTATCCTTTGTACTTTTCTTTAAAAAGCTATATATACGTTAAATTAAGTGACTTGTCCAGGCATTATTGGAACATGTGTTTAAAACTTTTCTTTTTACATTTGCTGCCATCCCTCTTGCCCAATTATCATTTTAGAATTCTAAACCGCTCAGCTGCAACATGGTGCCCTTTTGGCCCAGATTTTGTGGTTGTAATGACGACGAAACTGATGGCGCTCGCCGTCATTACACTGTGAACCTGACCGCAAATTCCGGCGTCCGCACATGCGCAATTAAACGAAGAAATCCAGAAGTTGCTGTCAGTGACACCCTGCTCCTCCACAGGGTGCGGTGCTAAAGACCCTGCAGACGAAAATCTTTAGAAATTACTTGAATTTTTTTTTATTCGTACCTAGGATGTGGGCATCGCTGACGAGGCCAGCATTTATTGCCCATCCCTAATTACTCTTGAGAAGGTGGTGGTTAGCCGCTTTCATGAACCGCTGCAGTCCGTGTGGTGAAGGTACTCTCAGTACTGTTGGGGAGGGAGTACCAGGATTTTGACCCAGGCGATGAAGGAACAGTGATATACATCCAAGTCGGGATGGTGCGTGACTTGGAGGTGATGGCGTTCCCATGCGCCTGCTGCCCTTGTCCTTCTAGGTAGTAGAAGTCATGGGTTTGGGAGGTCCTGTTGAAGAAACCTTGCCGTGTTGCTGAAGTGCATCTTGTCGATGGTACACACTGCAGCCACGGTGCGCCAGAGATGGAGGGAGTGAGTATTTAAAGGTGGTGGAAGGGGTGCCAATCAATCGGCCTGCTTTGTCTTGAAACCTTGAGCTCCAGAGCTAGCTGCACCTCTAGCCAAGCTGTTCCATCCTTAAGGATGTAAACAAAGTTGAAACTGAACATGAACAAAAACAACAACACACTAAACGATTATTTCTCTCGAGTTATTCAGCAGAGAAGATGCTAACAGCACACCAAGTAAGCTTCTTGAATGTTGTTGGAGCTGCACTCATCCAGGCAAGTGGAGAGTATTCCATCGCACTTCTGGCTTGAGCCTTATAGATAGTGGAAAGGCTTTGGGGAGTCAGAAGGTGACACACTCGCCACAGAACACCCAACCTCTCCATCATCATCATCATCATCAAGGATGACTTGCTTCCACGCCAAAAAAAGGACGCGTTCACGGGTGTTTCAATGAAGAACCCGAACTACATCCTAAAGGGTGGAAGATGCTTGTGCGTGCATTTTTTTAATGTGGGGTGAACGTTACATACCAGCCAGCACACGGGATTGACAGAGCTAGGTCTTTGTCCAGTGGCAAGGATTACCCAAGACAACTGGAGACCAGCTCTGTTGCACGGACCTAGTGTGCACACGTATCGCAGTGTGGGCTGGTCCGTGCTGCCCCTGACCCCAAACTCGCGCCTCCCCTGGGCCCCAATCACATCCCTCCACAGTCTCTCGCCGCTCCTTCACCCCAACCTCGCTGCTTCTGCTGTACCTGCCCACGCTCCAATCACCGACCTGGATCTTGATGATGCCACTCTTCGCTGCCATCGCCCTCCTGCACCAGCTCGCGCTGTACCTTGTGGTATGCCTCGACGCTGCCCATGGCTGCCCCTCGCTGCTCCTTTTATGACCCTGACCTGCCGCTGATGTTCCCTCGCAGGTCGGGGCCTCCACACTGCCCATGGCCGCCGCTCGCCGCTCCTTTTATGGCCGCAACCTGCCACAGATGTTCCCTCGCAGGTCGGGGCCTCCATGTTGCCCAAGGCCACCTCTGACCTGCACATGTAGTCATAGCATTTATATGGCTGATCGAGGTAAGTTTCTTGTCAATTGTGACCTCCAGGATGTTGACGGTAGGGGATTCGGTGATGGTAATGCCGTTGAATGTCAAGGGGAGGTGGTTCGACGCGCTCTTGTTGGAGATGGTCATTGCTTGGCACTTGTGTGGCAACAATATTTCTTGCCACTTATCAGCCCAAGCCTGAATGTTGTCCAGGGTTGCTGCATGCGGACATAGACTGCTTCATTATCTGAGGAGTTGCGAATGGAACTGAACGCTGCAATCATCAGCGAACATCTCCACTTCTGATCTTATGATGGAGGGAAAGGTCATTGATGAAACAGCTGACTATGTTTGGGCCGAAGGAACTCCTGAGGTACTCCTGCAGTATTGTCCTGGGGCTGAGATGATTGCCCTCCAACAACCACAACCATTTTCCTTTGCGCGAGGTATCACTCAAGCCAGTGAAGGGTTTCTCCCCTGATTCCTATTGACTTCAATTTTACTAGGGCTCCTTGATGCCATACTCTGTCAAATGCTGCCTTGATGTTAAGGGCAGTCACTCTCACTGGAATTTAGCTCTTTGTTCCATATTTGGATCAAGGCTGTACTGAGGTTTGGAGCTAAGTGGTCCTGACTGATCCCAAACTGAGCATCAAAGAGTAGGTTATTGGTGAGTAATAGCTGCTTGATAGTACTGTCGTGACACCTTCCATCACTTTGATGATTGATGGGGCAATAATTAGCTGAATTGGATTTGTCCTGCTTTTTGTGGACAGGACAAACCTGGGCAGTTTTCCAAGTTGTCGGTTGTTGTACTGGAACAGCTTGGCTAGAGGCGAGGCTAGATCTGGAGCACAAGTTTTCAGATCCACAGCCGGGATGTTGTCGGGGCACGTAGCTGTATTCAGTGCACTCAGCCGTTTCTTGATATCGTGTAGTGAATTGAATCGGCTGAAGACTGGGTTCTGTGATGGTCGGGACCTCGGGAGGAGGCCGATATGGATCATCCACTCGGCACTTTTGGCTGAAGGTGGTTGCAAATACTTCAGTCTTGTCTTTTGCACTCACGTGCTGGGCTCTGCCATAATTGAGGTTGGGAATATTCATGGAGCCTGCTCCTCCCACTAGTTGTTTAATTGTTCACCACCATTCATGACTGCGCAGGATTGCGAAGCTTTGATCTGACGTGAACTTCCATTTTTTTATACACTAATCTCGCTGTAAAAACCCCCCAAAAAGTTACACCTTTTGCATAAGGTGTAACTGGATTATTAATGGCATACTAAGTCATAACTGCTGCTGAACAATCTCTCTCAACCTGAAAAATTAACTTTATATTTGTGGAATGTCAATTTTCTCCATTATGATACAAAAATTCCATAGGTTTTTAATATAATTACAAATTATTTTTTTAAATGTTTGATATTCCAGCTTCTACCTTAATTCCATGTGTATGTCACAATCTTTATTTTTCTCTCTAAGATGATTAAAATGTAGCGGATAATCAGTGCATTTTAGTTCCTGGTTTGCTATCTGAGAATTATTCAAAGTGATTGTCTGCTTAGTCTCCTTGATGACAACACTGTTGCTGGACGCTGGAGATCTGCTATAGGTGACGCCAGAATGAAGTCAATGTTGGGAACGGTGAGATCCACGCCACAGAGATCACTAGATCTTTGTGGGTGTATTTGAGGTCAGTGGCGAGTGTCATCACTTCACCGCTGATTGCAAAATCCAGGCCAATATCTATATTAACGATATCACTTTCCTTAAAATTAAGTCTTCCACCTTGCCCCTGCTAGGACTTTGCAGTGGCCCAGACTGATAGTGGGCTAATGCATCCCACTGGTGGTACTGTGACTGGGTTTGGATCCTACTCCACTAAGTTCCCTGTTAATAGCTTTGCCGAGCAGAGATGTATTGACCAGAGCAGAATCTTGCATGCAAGGGAAAATCAAGAGGGAAAATCAGACCTATACAGTCTCTGGTGCAACTTCAGGTACTGGCAGCAATCTGGGAGCAGGTGCAAGCCTTACCCTTTCAACTGCCAGCATCAAGGACAAAGAAGGGAAGAAACTTCAATGCCCCATCATTTTTCTATAAAAATCTTGTTGGTGAAAAATTATTAAGCCTTCCAGTGATTCAGCTTTTAGTTGGCTACAAGAGTTCAATGGCATTTACCTAAGATAGAAGTTTGAAATATGGTTTTATTTAAAAACTTGAGAAAAGCATGTTGTTAACGGGTTAATATCCAAAAGAAAATAAATGACCTCAGTTTCTGGGATATTGCACTCAACAGCAAATAATTAATTTTTGTTTCGCCCACTGCAACTAGATAAGCAAATGTTATGAAAACATTGATTTGCTTTCAAATTGGACATTTAAATAACGGAGCTGTCTCATTTGCTCTTGTTGTCTGTCTGTCTTGCACTCAGTCTCGCTTCCCCCTCCCAACTTGACAAGTTTTCTGAGGGGAAAAATGAGGCTTGGCTAAAAGTTTCGTGAAAAACTTACTCCATTTCATCCAATTTTCCACTCGAGAAAAATAGATTGTGTAGCCTTTAAAGATAAAAGGCCACAAATGTGTAATTGTTACTGTTTGTCATATTTGTGTGTCTGTTTCTCCTCCCAAAAAAAACGCAATATAAAGTTTTGAAATCTGTCTCTACATGCAGCCACTACCTCCCCACGCTTTCTCATGTGGCTTCTAGCTGGAATCCACCACCCTATCCCAGATTCCCCTATTACTTTAGTTTTTATTTTAAGCTCTTCCCTCTCCAAGCTTATCTCTTCCATGAGACCCACCTCCTGTTCCTCAATGCTTTCCATACCCAACTCCTAACCACTTTTTTACTTTTCTGCCCCCCCACCCCCATCCCACTCCATGCTTGCTAACTTTAATATTTTCCCTTGCTCAGGCACCATCTTTTTTCCCCTTCAAATCTGCCATCAATAACAACTTGCATTTATATAGCTCCTTTAACATTGTAAAACCTCAGCGTTGTCAAACAAAATTTTACCTGAGATATTAGAACAGAGGCAAAATTTAAGGTGCATCTTAAAGGAGGAGAGAGGTAACCCTCACCTATCCATCCTCTTCAACTTTTGTCTCATCTCTAACCCCCCTGTCCTCTCCTCAAGGTGTTTAAACATGTCTGTGTCTCGCAGCCTCGTTTCCAATACTCCCTTTTAAAATTCCTTTTATTCTGGCTTCTGCCCACCTCACAACATCATGACTTCCCAGGCCAAGAGTCAAAAATGACATCATCTGTTACTCCAACCACCTGGAGTAATCCATCCTTGTCCTTTAACTTTCTGCTGCATTTAACACAGTCAACCATGCCATTTTCCGCTTTCATCCAGCTCTGTACTTGGCCCAGTGCGAGTAAGAAAAGAGAGACTTTACATTTATATAGCGTCTTTCATGACTTTAGGACACCCCAAAACTCTTCACAGCAAATTAAATATTTTTGAAGTGCAGTCACTGTTGTAATATTTGCTGTGAACCCCCTGCTCAATAAAAGTTGTCTGACCAGAAGTGGAGGCCCTCCAGGGTAAGCTTTTTAAAAAATGTTTTTAAAAAAAAAACAATTGGTGTTAGGAGGAGTAGGAGTTACCCCGTGCTCGCCACCCATCCACATGCCCAACACCCCTGACATTGCACCAACTCAAATCTGGTGAGCTACCTCTGGACATATGTTTGGGGCAGGCTGTTTGCCGTTCCATTTTAAACGAGGCCTGGCTGTTAAAATAGACCTGGTTTAAAAAGCTTGTGTGTTTAGCAGTTGAATAAGGACATTTTAAAAAAAATATTGACTTATTTAAATGTCTATAAAGAGGGGCTAATATTACAACCGAAGAGACCTGGAGCATAGAGATTAAGGTCATCCAAACTTCACACTAGTTGACGAGAAAAAGTTCCCTCCTAAAATTGCTTGCAATTTCTGTGCCATTTTGGTGTCTTGTTTTGTTAGAACTTGCTGTTAGAATGCTGCAGGGAATCCCAGAGCATTGCATATTGATTGATGGCTTTCAGACAAAATTTCAGGGGTGGTTGTAACACAGTTTACTCTAGGGACTATTGCATTAAACTGGCAGACAACAAGAAAATGCAGGTCTATTACCCAGCTCTAGAGGGTGGATGTTCAGTCTCCAAGCACAACAAGATAAGCGCACGTGGAGAAGCGAGAGTGCGTCAGGGACCAGAGTAATCCATGGACTCCTGTGGACTTGTAGCTCAAGGCACGATTTTCAGCTTGTCAATCTGGATTAGGACTGCGAAAGATGACTGGTGGGCTTTTACAAAAAAAAAGGTTACTATTCATTAGAATAGTTTCTGCTTTGGATCTGTGGCATCTCCCTGCAGAAGGAAAGTCAGAGAAAACAGATTTGCCAGAAATTAGTTAAGCTATCAAACTATGTTGTGCGCCAGATGTAATGCTAATTAGAAAAACTACTGCCGGGAGAGACTGGATTACTAATATCCTCTAGGCATCATACATTAGAGGTGAAAACCTCCATTACATGATACAAATTTGTATATGCACTGAACCACAGGAAAGTCTGTCACTGCTCCATTATTGACAGCACAGCATGCGTCTGCTAACCAAGTCTGTTTAAAAGGCTGCAGCTCAGGTAGCAGGAAAAACTCCATGCTGTAGAAATTAAACTTGGCTTTCTATATTCATACTGACTAAAATAATGTGCTTTTAGTACAACTTTAACTTATGAATGAATGGCAGCTGAATATAAATGGTGTAATTAAATGGTATTTTAAATTCCCTGTATAAGTTTTTTTTTATTGCATGAATAAATTGTGGAGGAATGGCAGTACAAGTACAAATTGCAGTCGAAGGCAACAGTGCTAAACCAGTGCCTCAGAGGGCTACAAGAATGATTAATATAATATAATCTGTAGTTACAGAGTGACATTACTGCACACTAGAGGGCATGGTTTTACATTTTTCGAACCTCATTGAATTCAACACCATTGCAATCAACGTGTCAATCTCTAACTCTCTGGACTGCGATAGCACTTTCAACAGGAAAACAGAAATATAGCTTAGTTTTAATACATTTTGATCTGCTGTTATTAGCAGTAAAATGTGCAGCATTTAAATCTGGTTTCATATTTTTGGTTCTGTGACAGAGAATATGATTCTATGTAATTTAGCTGGTTGACCAAGACTAGCGAATAATTTAATCCTGTGTAGATGGTGGCTGATCAAGCTTCATAGACATTTATTGTCATGTACTTGGATGCGATTATGTAGAAAGTAGAATCTCTTTAGTACGCATGCACGGAGCTGCAGTATCCCCACTTACTGAGGCAAGTAATCTTATTAACCAGGCTATCTGTAGATAAAGTGTACTTTTGTGGAAATTGATGCGGTATGTAATCAGCATGGTAGGTTTAATGGTGGTGTCTCAGAACTGTTCACTCGCATCCATTTCTTTACTTTTGTGAATACATTGAGTAAATGCTGGTTGTAGTAAACGACTAGAGTTAACCAGCCAGTCTTGTGAACCGATGAGGGATAATCCACTTTGTTTAGCATGGGTCTTATGCATGAGTTAAGACAAAGGTCCTCCACCAGCCTGTCCTCGCCGCACAGCACTGCCCCCCAGTCATCAAGATCCACGGTGCGGCCCTGGACAAAGTGATCCATTTCCCATACCTCGGGAGCCTCTTATCAACAAAAGCAGACATTGACGATGAGATTCAACACTACCTCCAGTGTGCCAGCGCACCCTTCGGCCGCCTGAGGAAAAGAGTGTTCAAAGACCAGGCCCTCAAATCTACCACCAAGCTCATGGTCTACTCGCCCTCCTGTATGGCTGAGGCATGGACCATATACAGTAGACACCTCAAGTCGTTCGAGAAATACCATCAACGATGCCTCCGCAAGATCCTACAAATCCCCTGGGAGGACAGACGTACCAACATTAGCGTCCTCGACCAGGCCAACATCCCCAGATTTGAAGCACTGACCACACTTGATCAGTTCTGCTGGGCAGGCCACATTATCCGCATGCCAAACACGAGACTCCCAAAGCAAGCGCTCTACTCTGAACTTTTTCATGGCAAATGAGCCAAAGGTGGACAGAGGAAACGTTACAAGAACACCCTCAAAGCCTCCCTGATAAAGTGCAGCATCCCCACCGACATCTGGGAGTCCCTGGCCAAAGACTGCCCTGAGTAGAGGAAGTGCATCTGGGAGGGTGCTAAGCACCTCGAGTGTTCTCGCCGAGTGCATGCAGAAAACAAGCGCAGGCAGTGGAAGGAACGCGCGGCAAACCAGTCCCACCCTCAATGACTGTCTGTCCCACTGTGGCTCTCGTAAGGACTTATTTTAAGAGTGGAAGCAAGTCTTCCTCGATTCCGAGGAACTATCTATGATGAATCCACTTTAAACTTCCTGTCAATTTGTAGCTTCTAACGGGAGCTGTAAATTTAATTGTTTTTTTTGACTATGGAAAATGCATTTCATAGGAACAGGTGAAGGCCATTCAGCCCCTCGAGCCTGCTCTACCATTCAACCAGATCAAGAATGATGTGTACCTCAACTCTCTACCCCCTTCACTTCATATCCCTTGATCCCTTGATAGCCTTGCCTAACAAAAATCTATCAATCGCAGTCTTGAAAGCTTCTATTGTCCCAGCATCCACAGCCATTTTGGGGAGAGAATTCCACATTTCTACTACAAACTAATCTATTATACCATCATCTAAACTGAAGGCAAAATCCGTGGAAATGTTTTGATTGTAAGGATGTGGTAAATACCTATTGTGTGGGATGCCAAACTTGATTCTCGTGATTTTTGTTTTAACAATAGTTGAAAAATAGATTTTTTTTAAATTGAAAGTTTGCCAGTGTGTACCAAAGGGAAAAAAAGTTTGGAAATTGTATTTTTTTTGTATTAGCTTGGATTAAATAAATGCAGTTCTTTAACTGGTGATAGAATTGCTAATAGGATTTTATTTTTATTTCAAGCAGTGAAGCACTCCTTCCCTGCTGTGTTCAGTGTGGCAGCTAAGCAAGCTACAGCTGCACATTCCCACCCACCTCTAGCCAGAGCCCATGGGACAGTGATGCATGTGTTAGATTCTCTTGCCATGTCATGTTACTGAATCCGATGTGAAGTGAGCCAGGGTGAGCTGGGATAGAGGTATGCTTGTGCATCTTTATTGAATTATTTTTCTTAAACTTCAAAAGTGATGAGGTGAAATTGACACTCAATCGCTTCAATAATAAAATAAAAAGGGAAATTAATTTTCTATGATTCAGTACATACATTGAACTAAATTTCATATCTATAGACTGGCTTCTTAGGGATTTTTTAACCTGTTAGAAGATCAGATTCTGGTCTAGAATTGATTTCCCCCCTCTCTTTCCACCACCGCCCCCCCCCAGCTTTCCCTCGTTTTGCCCATCTTTCACCAGAGAACTTGTAATTACATTTTTAATATTTTCAATTTGTTAAGGAAGGGTTTATTACAGCACTGGGGTTTCCACATAGATGGAGTGAATGTTCTTGTGTTGACAGTGTTTTCAATGCAAGGTATTTACACTTTGTCTTTCACATTCCTGCCTGAACAGTAATTGCATTAAACATCCCTGCAATTATCAGCTCATGTCAGCTGAACAATGAAGCCGGGCCTTTATAGTTTTTTCACTTGCTGTCCATTCCTGAAGGCACAAACTCGTGCTGGGATACAGTTCCAGAAGTGTCAAGACCATAAGAATGTACAGGACCTGAAAAGACTTTTGTGATCCATCTAGGAAATACCATATCCCACGATGTATTTCATGTCTCAAAATTTTCTCCAAATAATTATCCACCTCTCTTGTATTTGCAGATACAAACTCTTCCTTGCCTCCCCCCCTCCCCCCACTTCCTGAGGCCCATTTTATATATTCATCACCTGTGTAAAGTAGTTAAATGTAAACTGTCATTTCACCCTCCCTCTTCTAAGTTTTAGGCTTTTCTCTCATCGTTGATGTGGCTGTTAAACATACTGATGCTTATCTTGTCTATGCTCTTTAGGATCTTGAATAATTTGATAAGATCACCCCTGAGCCTTCTCTTCAATGCAAGCATTTCCAGCTTCTGCAGCCTCTCTTTCACAACTCGGGTGCCGAATCCCACCTATCAGTTTAGTTGCCCTTGATTGCATCCCCTCTAATGTCTGTCTGTCTTTCTCATAATATGGTATTCAGAATTGTGCTCAGTATAATCTTGATCACTTCCTGAGATTTTTGCGCTATTGCTATAGCAATGGAGTCCAAGATCCTATTCTCTTTGCTGGTGCTGCAGATTGTGCTAATGGTTTCAGCAATCTGTCTTATCCTGTACAATAGTACCATTTAACTTAATTTGCCAGAGTTGATGATTTTGGATTTGTCCACATTAAGTGATATCTGCTATTTTTCAGCCCAGTTCCTCAATTCATCCAGGTCCCTATTTATTGAATCAGCTGTGCTTGGTTGTTTGCAGTTCTTTACAGTTTAGTATCATCTGCAAATTTGGAGAAAATTATTTCTGTCACTACTTCCAAGTCATTTATGTGCATTTGTAAACAGCAACAGCCCCCGCCCTGCTCCCTGAGGTACTGGGGTGAAGTTGCTGCGGTCCAGCTTCTTCTTCACCCAATTTTCGATCCACATCAAAAGCGCTCCATCTCATACCTTGTGGATCAGTCTCCTGTGTGACACAATATCAAAAGCTGTGGTGAAATTGAATTAAACAAATTCACAGAATTTCACCATGTTTGCATAGTTTGTTACCTCAAAGAACTCCCAAGAGATTTGTTAGGCATGATGCTCCTTTCAAAAAGGGATACTGGCCTTCTCTTATGGTTCGATGGATGCCCTTCAGTACTTTCTCTACAATGGATGTCATGCTGATGGGTATGTAGTTATCTCTGTACCCCATTTTCATAGATGGGCATCGCATTCCCTTTTCTCCAGTCCTTGGGCATCCTCCCATTTCCAAGGATTCTCTAAAGATACCTGCTAGAACATATTTAATTGGCTATAATCCTTTAATTACTTGAAGATACCATCTATCTGATCCAGAGTCTTGACTTCAGTTGCCTTCAGCCTCTCCCATTAACTCTCAATTTCATCTGCTTTTCTTCTTATCTCAATTTTTCCTATATATTTTACCTCAACAGTGTTCAGAAGGCTGTCTGGGGTTTCCTCTGTGGACACAGACTAATGATTCATTTATAATACTTGACAATTCCTTGATCCCTTCATATAATGTCACTTTCGGAGTCCTTGTTTCCCTGTTTGCCTATTTGCTACAAAAAGAAAAGCCAATCACTGTCATTTTTCTCAGCAATCTCAATCGTGTTGTCTATTTTGGGTCTTTTGACCAGTTTCTTAGACTACCTAACTTTACTCTTGTATTATTTGCCCTCTGGTCTGTGTATGACTTTATACTTGAGGAAAGCTCTTTTTCATCCTTAACCTCTGCAGTACTATACTTCTCTTTACACCCCACATCAGTCCCCTTTTCTCTCTACTGCTCTTCTTTGAGTGGTATATAGTTACTTTGTATTGACAAAGTATATTCCTGAAAATGTTCCAATCTTCCTTCATATCCTGCCTTCTAAAAGGCTTGTCCAGCGTCTCCGCCAACTCTCGCCCCCAATTCCTTCATGTTCCCTCAAAATCCACTTTCCAAAATTTGAGGGTTTGTTAGGTACTTCTTCCCTCTAGTGTGAGCCTGACATTTGGCTTGTGCTCTCGGCGAATACCCTTATAATGCAAACAGTAGCTGCAGATTGCCATGTACAAAGGAAAAACACATTTTCTGTTCCCCTGGAGATGGTCCCTGGTGGAATCCAACAGTGATGTCAGCTGAGCACCTTCCATGCCCCTGTAAAATAAATCTGCAGGCAGCTGTGGAGTTGCTCTTTTGTACAGGATTATTCAGATTGCTATTGGAAGTAAGGTGCAAATAAATACTTGGATTTCCCTAACAGCGATATTCTACTTTAGTTTCATTTACAGCAATAGTACAACTTTGCAGAATAAAGCTACCTATACTTTAAAGATGCTACAATTTTGTGAAATTGCTGAATAGTGAATCTTTTTGAATGATCCACTGAGCACATCAGTACATTCAGGGAATATGCTGCTTTCACAATGTACACAAGGAAGGGTCATCAGGGAAATACATTAATCAGAGGCAGAAAGCCAGAAAAGGAACATGGGTGAAGCCATGGTCAGTTAACGGGGATCGCAAGAGGGAAAGGATTTTAAATTGAAGCATGTGTGTCGAGGTTAATCCACATTTTCCACTACGTACTATAACATACTGAATTAGTCAATTAGATGCTGGTATAATTGTCTAAATTTCAAAACTGAGCAAAGTGTAATTAACTTGGATGAAATTGGGCTCACTTCGTGCCTCGTTGAACAGTGCACGTTAATCTTGGGGAGCATAATGTTCTTTTTAACTATTGGATAATACCATGACATGGTAATCTTTAAGGCATGTGTTACATTTACTGTCACAGTACAAGTCCATGACTGAACAAGAGAAAAGCTGGTCCAAAGCTAGAGGAATGTTGACTGTTGCTCATAATGTAGTGAAAACAAAGTCTGTCTGGTGAGGTTTATGACCCAAGATGACTCTTTGTAGAAGTAAGCACATCTTGAGGTTAGATCAATTTGATGTCATTAAATTGAACTTTTTACAGAATCCTTCCCTTTTCTGTGTTTTTAAAAAAATGTATTACCCAGCTTTCTTTCTGCTTTTGAATTGATGCTTAATATTGAGTTGCACTGGTAGCAACTCTTGTGTTCTTTGCAAAAATGTGGAAGTCTAGCTTGGGTATTAGTGAAACTTGTGTTGCTTCAGTCAGGATCCTGAAGTCTGTTTTTCTAGTGTTGTAATGGTGGGCTATAATCTGGAGTAAGCCATCCTCATTCACCCCGATTTTGCTGGCTTTGATAAAATATATTTTGGATGTGCCTTATGTTGTACCTTGCCTTAACCGTTGCAATGGTATGGATGAGTTATTTCCAAGCATGATATTTGAAATAGCACCACTCGTTAAAATTAGATTAAAATTGTCAAAATGAGAGAAAAGAGGAGGGAAAGGGAACGACTGAGCAAACGGACATAGTGCTTACATTTGAAGCATTTATTTATAGAATATACGGTTAATATTACAGTAACACAATTATTCTTCATGAGTGAGCCAAGATTTCCATGGACCTGTTGGAAGGGTTAAGTTGGTGTGGAAAATATTGTCATCCTGAAAGTTACTTCTGAGTGCAAATACAAACACTGATTTAAATGAAAACTGAATGTATTTTTAGTGTGTTGTAAACCGGAACTGCAACAATGTTCAACGCTGTAACTCCATTAAGGTTCAAAAGATGAATCGGAAACAGCAATTTAATTTGCTGCTCTATGCCAGTTCCTTCCCTGTGTGGAACTGTTATGAATGACTTCCTTCCCCTCTGTGGTTGCAACCATTAAGTAAATAAAGCAAAATCAAATGTTATACTGTCATCTAAAAACTTCATTTTTTGTTTCTTTCAGGCCATGTGGTTCAATACTTCAGCTCAAAGTGAAATAGCAAATCTTGATAGTGGAAATATTGATGAAATCTTAGGTAAGTGTTCTTTCAAAATTTGATGTAAGTTTTTTGCTTTCATGTGACTAGGGGTTGGAATCAGAGTCCATGTAGACCCTTAGAATGTAATCTGCTGAAGACCCATATCATTTGAAAAAGAAAAAATTGAAAGGGTATGGAAAAAGCATTGGGGCATTAGATTAAGTGTACATCTTTTAGAGACCAGTGAAGGCAAAATGGACTGAATAGCCTCTTCTATGCCATAAAATTCAAAGATACGATGGCGATATAAAAGATGCAATCTTGTAGACTGAGCACAGACATCCTACCACTTCAATATAGATATTCTACAGTCCTTTCCAGTATTGTGATGCTTCATCATCTGTTGACAGTCTATTGACCATCTTCTTTATTTTTCATCTTCCACCCCCATCCTTTTTTAACAATAATACCTTGCTTGGGTATTCTAATAACTGTTGAATTAATTATTGATAGTTTACAATGGCAATAATGGAGTAAGCTTGAAATGAGGTATCTTTGAGTTCCATGAATTAATTTCTAACTACTTGATTAAAACTTAATACCCTGAGTTTTTGCCGCGTGTTGATATAATGATGTAAAGCACATTGTCAGTTATGCACATAAAATGATAACGTTTCTGGCTAGTTGATTGACTCAAAGATTGTATGGTAAAGTCAGAGTATTGTATTTAAGATGCTGTTTAAAAAATCCGCATTCAGAATCTTATTTCTATTTGTGAAGACTTTAAAATGTCTGATGAAATCGCATGAAGCTGATCGTATTATATGAGTGCATTGATGAACTGTGCCACCAAGTAAGAAATTCTACAATGTTCATAGATTCAACATGCCACTCCTAGCCAAGATGACTGGGAAGCTTTTAAAAGCCAGCAAAGAACGACTAAAATAATGATTAAGAAAGGGAAGATAGACTATGAAAGTAAACTAGCACAAAATATAAAAACAGATAGCAAGAGTTTCTATAGGTATATAAAAAGGAAAAGGGTGGCTAAAATAAATGTTGGTCCCTTAGAGAACGAGACTGGGGAATTAGTAATGGGGAACATGAAGATGGCAGAAACTCTGAACAAATATTTTGTATCAGTATTTACGGTAGAGGGCACTAACAATATTCCAACAGTGGATAGTCTAGGGGCTATAGGGCGTGAGGAATTTAACACAATCACAATCACGAAGGAGGTGGCACTCAGTAAGATAATGGGCACAAGTTTCCACATGATTTGCGCCTGATTTTTAGGAGCAACTGGTGGAGAACGGACTATCTTAGCAATCGCAATTCTCCACATTTTTTTTTCTGCAGTTCTAGTCAGGTAGAACAGTTCTACTTTGGAACAGAATTTTTTCTTCAAAAGGGGGCGTGTCCGGCCACTGACGCCTGATTTGAAAGTTTCCACAGTGAAAATGTACTCCAAACTAAAGTAGAATGGAGCAAGTGAAGATTTTTGTAGAACTGAAAAAACCTGTTCTACACATTAAAAAATCAGGCGCAGGTTACAAATTAGGCGTCCAGAACGAGGTGGGGGGGGGTGGGGAAGTCATTAAATTCTATAATAAATCCTTATTTATACTTATACAAATAAATCCAACCTGAATAAATATTTATAAGCAAAGAAAAGATTAAATAAACTATCTTCCTACCTGTGTGAAAGTGCTTCAGGCAGGCCTTTCGGGACCGAAGGCTGAACGGGCCGGCCCGAGACTTCGGGCAGGGCCCGTCCCCAGCACCAGATTTACAGGTAGGTGGCGTTGGGTTGGGTTGGGTCGGGGAGGTTCGGGGAGGGAGGGAGAGAGAGAGAGAGATCCAGTCCAGGAGGGGGGGAGCGGGAACAGGAGCGCGGGTCGGGTCCAGTCGGGGGGAGCGGGAACAGGAGCGTGGGTCGGGTCCAGTCGGGGGGGGGGGGGGTGGCGCGGGTCAGTCGGGGGGGGGTGGGGGGAGCGGGTGTCGGGTCTGGTCCGGAGGCAGGGGGGGAGCGTGTGTCGGGTCTGGTCCGGAGGCAGGGGGGGAGCGGGTGTCAGGTCTGGGAGGGGGGGTGGGAGGGGGGAAGCAGGAGCTGGCCGTGGGAGGAGCCTTATTCACGCAGCCCCAGTGAGGCCATTCGGCCAGGGCTAGGGGCTGCGTGCTTCGGGCCCCTCCCACACAGTTCGGTGCCTGGAGCTACTGCACTTGCGTGCCCACTGTAGCGCGCATGTGCAGAGGTCCCGGCACTGTTTTCAGCGCAGGGACCTGGCTCCGCCCCCCCACAGCTCGTGCTGGCTGCGCCGAGGGCAAGAGGACCTGCAGGTAGGTGGAGAATACCGAGGATTTTTTTAGGCGCACTTTGTGGCGCGAAAAACGGGCGTCCAGATCGGGACTGCGCCGTTCTAGGCGCGTGTGGAAACTTGGGCCCATTGGGACTAAAGGCAGATAAATCCCCTGGACCTGATGGCTTGCATCCTAGGATCTTAAGAGAAAGAGTGGCAGGGATAGTGAATGCATTGGTTGTAATTTACCAAAATTCCCTGGATTCTGGGGAGGTCAAAGCAGATTGGAAAACTGCAAATGTAACGCCCCTATTTAAAAAAAGGAGGCAGACAAAAAGCAGCAAACTATAGACCAGTTAGCCTAACATTTCTGGTTGGGAAGATGTTGGAGTCCATTATTAAAGTAGCAGGACATTTTGGAAAAGCAAAATTCGATCAGGCAGAGTCAGCATGGACTTATGAAGGGGAAGTCATGTTTGACAAATTTGCTGGAGTTCTTTGAGGATGTAACGAACAGGGTGGATAAAGGGGAACCAGTGGATGTGCTGTATTTGGACTTCTAGAAGGCATTTGACAAGGTGCCACATAAAAGGTTACTGCACAAGATAAGAGGTCACAGAGTTGGTGGATAATATATTAGCATGGATAGAGGATTGGCTAACTAACAGAGTCGGAATAAATGGTTCATTCTCTGGTTGGCAACCAGTAACTAGTGGCGTGCCGCAGGGATCGGTGCTGGGACCCCAACTATTTACAATCTATATTAACGACTTGGAAGAAGGGACTGAGTGCAACGTAGCCAAGTTTGCTGACGATACAAAGATGGGAGGAAAAGCAATGTGTGAGGAGGACATACAAAATCTGCAAAAGGACATAGACAGGCTAAGTGAGTGGCAAAAATTTGGCAGATGGAGTAGAATGTTGGAAAATAGGAGGTCATGCACTTTGGCAGAAAAAAAATCAAAGAGCAAGTTATTATTTAAATGGAAAAAGATTGCAAAGTGCTGCAATACAGCGGGACCTGGGGGTACTTGTGCATGAAACACAAAAAAGGATAATATGCAGGTTACAGCAAGTGATCAGGAAGGCCAATGGTATCTTGGCCTTTATTGCAATGGGGATGGAGTATAAAAGCAGGGAAATCTTACTACAGCTATATAAGGCATTGGTGAGGCCACACCTAGAATACTGCGTGCAGTTTTGGTTTCCATATTTACGAAAGGATATATTTGCTTTGGAGGCAGTTCAGAGAACGTTCACTAGGTTGATTCCGGAGATGAGGGGGTTGACTTATGAGGAAAGGTTGAGTAGGTTGGGCCTCTACTCACTGGAATGCAGAAGAATGAGAGGTGATCTTATCGAAACGTGTAAGATTATGAGGGGATGTTTCCACTGATGGGGGAGACTAGAACTAGAGGGCATGATCTTAGAATAAGGGGCCGCCCATTTAAAACTGAAATGAGGAGAAATTTCCTCTGAGGGTTGTAAATCTGTGGAATTTGCTGCCTCAGAGAGCTGTGGAAGCTGGGACATTGAATAAATTTAAGACAGAAATAGACAGTTTCTTAAACAATAAGGGGTTATGGGGAGCAGGTTGGGAAGTGGAGCTGAGTCCATGATCAGTTCAGCTATGATATTGAGTGGCAGAGCAGGCTCGAGGGGCCGTATGGCCTACTCATAGAAACATAGAAATTTACAGCGCAGAAGGAGGCCATTTCGGCCCATCGTGTCTGCGGCTACCGCCAAAGAGCCGCAAGGCCCTTCGTCAGCAGCCCTAAAGGCTACATACAAACCCATGAACAATAACAGAAAGGCAAAGAGCACCCAGCCCAACCAGTCCACCCCACACTATTGCAACACCCCTTATAGTAAAAACACTTGCACTCCACCCCAACTGGAGCCATGTGATCTCCTGGGAGAGGCAAAAACCAGATTAAAAACCCAGGCCAATTGAGGGGGGAAAAATCTGGGAAAATTCCTCTCCGACCCATCCAGGAACTCGTCCAGGAGATCACCCTGGCCGTATTCTATTCCCTGCAGTACTTACCATTATATCTATGCCAACCAACAACAGGTCATCTAGTCTAATCCCAATTGCCAGCTCTAGGTCCGTAATCCTGCAGGTTACGGCACTTCAAGTGCCCATCCAACCATCTCTTAAAAGTGGTGAGGATTTCTGCATCCACCACTCTTCCAGGCAGCGAGTTCCAGATCCCCACAACCTTCTGTGTAAAGAAGCCCTCCCCCCCACCCCCTCAAATCCCCTCTAAATCTTCCACCAGCACCTTAAAACTATGCCACCTCGTAATAGCCCCCTCCACCAATGGAAATAGACCCTTACGATCCACTATGTCCAGGCCCCTCAATATTTTTTACACCTCGATGAGGTCTCCTCTCAACCTCCTCTGTTCCAACGAGAACAAACCCAGCCTATCCAATCTGTCCTCATATAACTAAGATTCTCCATTCCAGGCAGCATTCTAGTAAATCTCCTCTGCACCCTCTCTAGTGCAATCACGTCCTTCCTATAATACAGCGACCAGAACTACACACAGTACTCCAGCTGTGGCCTAACCAAAGTATTATACAATTTAAGCATAAATTCCCTGCCTGTTCCTGTTCCTGTTCCTATTTCTTATGTTCTTATGATTATATGAAAGCTGCAATTAAACTAGTAAATGTTTATATGCTGCAGGGTCTACACTACTGTATGTACATGTTTTGCACTTGTAAACATAGGATTTGTATTATCTTTGCTAGCGCAGTATTTGTAGCACTGTTTTTAAATTAATATTCAGAATTTTAAGTGTGTTGTGTGATTATTGTAGAAATTTTAACTTCCTGTAACTTTTTTCATTTTTTTCCAGGCAATGCAGATGTTGCACTAGTCAATTTTTATGCTGATTGGTAAGTGAATCATAAATAATGCATTTGAAGATTGTTTTTAATATTTGCTGTCGGGATGTGGCGACACTGGCAAGACTGCATTTATTGCCCATTCCTAATTGTCCCAAGGTGGTGGGCCTTCTCCTGCAACTGCTACATTTCTTGTGGTGATGATCCCACATTGGTGTTCGGTCATAAATTCTAGGACCCAACAATGAAGAAATGGAAAAATGTGACTTTAAGGGGAGCCTCCATGCAATGGTGTTTCCATGACATGCTTGCTCTTGTTCTTCAGTTGTAGAAGTCATAAACAGGGCAGGATTGTAAAAGTAACCTTGTCGAGGGGGTAGATTTAGGCCTAGATTTTCGACAGGTTTGCGACCGGTTTTATGCCTAGGTGAAGTGCAAAAACTAATTTTTTTTGGCACTAAACGAGTCTCTCAACATTTTGCGCCCGGGCAGAAATTTCGATGGTGGTTTTGCAGCAGCGCTTAAATTTAGCACCTGCCTGATGTTTTCACCATTTGGGTGACGACAATCGGTGTGCAACGCTGTGCTATCGCCCCGGTTAGAAAATTTGGCTATCGCCTGTTTTACCGTCCACCTGGAAACCTGATCGAAAAATTCAGTCGAACACAGGGCACACCTGGCGCTAGCGGCGCTATCTTGAAAACGTAGCAAAAATTCAGTGTATAAAAGGATTTGGAGAAGGACGGCTGCATTTCACACTGAAGTTTTATGTGAGTTTATAGTTCGTTTTAAAGGACATTTAAAAAAAAAATGGGAGCTTATACTATGTCGGCCATTATTCCTGGCTGTTTTTTCTATGCGGCATCGAACTGGAAGAAGTCTTATTGATGAGCATTTTGAGTGTAATCAAAGAGATCGCAGACATATAGGGAGGAGGCCTTAAGCTCCACTAATTTACAGGCAACAGCACTCATACCTGCAGCTCTCTGAGGCACAGTGCATTAGAAGTCTGTGCTTCCAAAAAGAGGTGGTCACAGAGATATGCCAACTTATAAAGACAGACCTACAGCCTACCAGCGGCAACAGGACTGCACTGTCTGTCGAGGTGAAGGTGACTGCAGCACTTGCCTTCTATGCCTCCGGCTCCTTTCAGGCATCAGCAGGGGAGTTATGCTCCATCTTGCAGTACACTACACTGTTGCATTCATCAGGTGACTACTGCACTGTACGCATGCAGGATGGACTTCATAAACTTCCCAATGACCACGGAGGCACAATAGAGGGCTGTAGGTTTTGGATGCATTGCTGGTTTCCCCAAGGTTCAGGGTGCCATTGACTGTACACACATCGCCCTACGAGCACCTTTACTTGATCCAGAGGTTTACTGAAACCGAAAGGGATTCCACTCCATGAATGCAGAGATCGTCTGCCACCATACTCAGCGCATCATGGCAGTAAATGCCCATTATACAGGGAGCATCCATGATGCTTTCATCTGAGTGGCAAGCTTCTTGCTCGGCCTCGCCACTCACAGATGATGTGGGTCTGGGTGTGATGCTGGGGATGGCAGTGTCACAGATGGAAGTCATCAATTGCGCATGGGCATTGACAGCCTCGCAGATTTCGCGGCTCGCACTGACAATGTGTGACCTGACCTCCATCATGTTCGCGGATAGTGCCGCGATGCTTGCGGGAATCCTACCGAATACCTCTAGGAGCTATCGGATAAGCTGGATGCTCCACTTGGACAGTCCCACCATGTCCAGGTGTGCGTCTGCCTGTCTGTCAGCAGACAGTCTTTGCCGACTCACCCTCCGGAGAGACGGCATACGGGATTCAACCCCGGGAGTGCGTTACTGCATGCCACTTGTACCTGGGGCCTCGGATGGCTCAAAGCCCAAGAATGTTTTTTCCTCGGACAATGTACTATCCGGAGAAATAAAAGGTGTCTAATGTATTAGCCCCTCCCCCACCCCCCCGAATAAGCTGCTTGGTCTGCTCCTCCCTTGAAGTTCCTCGCCCTCATCCCCCTCCTCCTGATGGACTAAGGTGGAGGCTTCCATTGGAAGATGAGGCGCATGCGACTCCTCATCTGGAAATAGAAAACACCAGACGAGTGGTTAGCAGCAGGGGAGGGGGCAGGGTGACATGTATAAGGTCATATAGCACAGGCTCATATGAAGGACCACCTGTACTCCATTATAATGTAGTCCAGAGACACTGCATCACATTGCCCCAACCTTAGTCCAGAGACACTGCATCACATTGCCCCAACCTTAGTCCAGAGACACTGCATCACATTGCCCCAACCTTAGTCCAGAGACACTGCATCACATTGCCCCAATCTTAGTCCAGAGACACTGCATCACATTGCCCCAACCTTAGTCCAGAGACACTGCATCACATTGCCCCAACCTTAGTCCAGAGACACTACATCACATTACCCCAACCCGGCCCGAAGATTTTGCAGGACTTGCCCTCACTTTCGAACAGTGGGTCAGCACCCCCACGGACAGTTGCCCTCCCTGAGGCACTGATCAGAACAACCACTCTTTCCTCCAGGTTTATCAGAGGCATGGTTCTGGGTAGATCGCCGCTGGTCCCGGCGGTTATGGAACATCTTACCCTGCAAAGATGACAATGGGAATGGTTACCAGAGGGCCCATCTGCTCTTGTGGATCACACACATAGCCAACAAAGCACTTATACCATACTGTGCACATTTAATACAGTCCTCTGTTTAATGGCCCTGGAAATTGCACATGGTTCATGAAGACATCGCAGTGTGGAAACATCTTTTAAGATCTTGGAAAGCAATCTTAATAATGTGTAAAGATCATTCATGGCAAATAAGGTGCAACACTAAGCCTACCTATACCAACATTTCAGATTTATAATTTAAGTAATGAAGGAGTGCATCAATAAAAATATTATTTACTTGCTGGGTGTGGGTCCTTCAGATGTCGTCAATACAAGACACCTCCTCAGTGATGCTGGTCCAAATGCGACGGAAAAATGCTGGGAGGGGGGATTACTTGCACCCCTCCTGTTTAATTCCACAGCAGTTACAAGGGCTTCATTGGTCTCATTGCTAAATTTTCTGGCTTGCTGCCTGCTTCCATCGTGAATACAATCTAAAAATGGCTGATTCAGCCCTGGGTGTACTGCACATGCACGGGCACTCCCTGATTAGCTGACCAGAAGCGCAGGAAGAAAAAAAAAATGGCAAAAAAAAACAAACACAAAATTCGCGCATGTGCAGGTCTGATTTTTTTTTTCGATCACTAGTTTCGGCTCCGGCAGACACATTCAGTTCTGCAACGCTGGATTTATAACTATCGCTCTTCACCGTTTGGCGAATTTTGAGAGCTCTGGCAGTAATGGTACCCCAGCGCTTTTATTTTTTTTTAAATTCCACCGCGATTATTACCCAAAAACGGGCGAAATCGCTAAAACCAAAAATTC
The DNA here is from genome assembly GCF_044704955.1 of Pristiophorus japonicus. Lineage (NCBI taxonomy): Eukaryota > Metazoa > Chordata > Chondrichthyes > Pristiophoridae > Pristiophorus > Pristiophorus japonicus. Next base: position 177,161,904 of record NC_091981.1, read on the forward strand.
TAGTCCAGTGGGAGGGACACTTATCAAGGTAACTACTCTCTGCATTATGGCTCCTAAAATTAAATTAGCTTGAAAACCTTTATACTAGGAGCTTGCTTGCTTTCTGGAGTGTACTATAGACTGTAGAACAATGGAAAGAGAATTGAGGATGAATGCTGTAGACAGCTGATAGGGGCATGTATTAACTATGGAGTTGTAATTGTACAAGATTAATTATCCAAGAATGGACTGGGACAGGAAAAATGTCTATTGAGAAAGTGGAGATTTTGCAGTGTCTTTGGGACTGATATCAGTCAATACTCCTAAGTGGAGGAAGCACCTCAAGTCTCAACGCCGAGAGCATGCAGAAATCAAGCGCAGGCAGCGGATAGAGCGTGCGGCTAAACAGTCCCACCCACCCCTTCCCACAGCGACTATCTGTCCCACCTGTGACAGTCTGTGGCTCTCGTATTGGACTGTTCAGCCACCAAAGAACTCACTTCAGGAGTGGAAGCAAGTCTTCCTCGATTCCAAAGGACTGCCTATGATGATGATGATGAAATAAGAACAAGATTAAATGGATATTTAAATAGGAAATGGAAATGGTACAAATCCAGTACTTTCCAGCAAGGAAATATGGAGGTACATTTTTAGCCCATGGTTCCATGACTGAAACAACAAATTTGCATTTAGATTGTGTCTTTTACGACCTCCTGATGTCAATTTATGGCCAATGAAGTGCTGCTTCAATTTTAGTTACTATTGTAATTAAGGAAACGCAGCAGATAATTTACACACAGCAGTAAATGACCAGATAATCTGTTTCAATTATGTCAACTGAGGGATAAATATTGGCCAAGACACCACGAGAATTCCCCACCTCTTCAAATAGTGGCATGGGATATTTTATGTTCACCTAAAAGAGCAGACAGGGCCTTGGTTTACTGTCTCATCTGATGATGCAGCACTCCCTCAATACTACGCTGAAGCATCAACCTAGATTTTGTGCTCAAGTCCTGGAGTGAGTCTTCAACCCACAGCCTTCTGACTCGGGTGAGAGTGCTTACCACTGAACTAATACCGACACCATGGATGAGTAAATGACATTAGATCACATTAGAAACTTAAAACAAATACCACTTATAGGACAGATAATAAAAATAAAAGACAGGAAAAATATAAAGATTTTGTAGAAAAGCCGCTAAAAATGAGATTAGAAAGTAAGAAGGAATAGGAGACAATTGGGCTCAATTTTCGCTAGCGATTTGTGCTGTTTTTTTGGCCTAAATTTAAAAATCCAAGTTTCCCCAAAGATATTGTGCCAGTGTAACTCAGTTACGATTTTTTTAGGTTAGTGTTTTTTTGTGTCATAGGGCGGCTAACCTGATGTCTGCGCCAGTTTCTCACAATTATGCAAGTTTGGCCAACTTACAATTCTCCACGGACAGCGTATGTGACCACTTCCAAAAAACCTTCTGGGCACTTAAGAAAAACCAGCGCACATCAAAAAATCGGTGCAGAAAGGTGCCATTGTTTTTAGGTGAAGTTTTGGAGGGAGTCAAGAACACACACATGCATCATCAAGCTTAAATTGTTCCAAATGAAAACACAGAAAATAGAAGTTTCATGCAATTCTTTAAATTTGGATTTTTTCTTAAGTGCCACGTCACCACTGAACATCTCCAAACCGGGCTCGAGGGTCGGCGTATCGGCCGGCAGAATCGGTCCCCCGTCTGGACACAGGCTTGGCTTGAAAAGAAGCCTGTGGGGGGTGGAGGGATGTGGAAGCCAAACTAAAGGGATGAGAACCCTTACACTATGCATCAAAAGAAGCCTGGTTTGGGGGAGGGGTGGAAGCCGAACGCTGAACTGAAGGCATGAGAAGCCTTACACTATGCAGCATCAAATGAAGCCGGGGTGGGGGGGGCGGTCCCGATCTGAGCACAAACCTATTGCGCATGCTCAGACCTGGGTGTTGTCCATACTAGGACTTTGATATTGGGGAGAGAGACAACAAAGCTTGTCCTGCCTGCTGTTTTGAGCTTCTTGCAAAAGTACAATTTAATCATGGGGGCAATACTGACAATGGCATACCTCATGCAATCCTTCTGCATGATGGTGCTGCGGAGGACAATTGATTCGACGCCGTCGCATGAGGAACCTCAGAGCATGTAGGATGATGGGCAGGAGGCCTTACCCACATCGGGTATATCGAGACAGGCAGACATACCTACACCTGAGTGATGCAGACTGTCAGAAGGCTGCGTTTCCGCAAAGAAGTTGTAACCGAGATCTGAGTTCATAAACGCAGACCTGCAACCTAGAAGCATTAGGAGGACTGCTTTGTCAGTTGAAGTGAAGGTTACAACTGCACGCACTTTCTATGCATCCGGATCATTCCAGGCCACAACTGGGGATGTGTGCGCCATTTCTCAACATGTAACATGTATCTGTGTTCGGCAGGTGACTGCTGCACTATATGCCCGGAGGAATGACTACATAAAGTTCCCCATGACCGCCCAGGCAATGCGTGAAAGGGCTGTAGGCTTCTCCAGGATTGCTGGCTTCCCAAAGGTACAGGGCTGCATTGATAGTACCCACATCGCCTTGCGAGCACGTTTGGAGGATTCCGAAATGGACAAGAACAGAAAAGGCTTCCACTCTGTTAATGTGCAACTCGTGTGCGACAACATGCATCGCATCATGGCAGTTGATGCAAGATACCCTGGGAGCACCCATGATGCGTTCATCCTATGCGAGAGCGCGATATCTGCCATGTTTCAGCAGCAGCCAGAAGGGCAGAGCTGGCTACTGGGAGACACCGTATGACCTCGCCACCTGGCTAAGGCCATCCCTACGCGTAACCCGGACAGAAGCTGACCGGGAATACAACATGTCGCACATTGCAACGCACAGCATTGGCATCTTGAAACAGCTTTTCCGATGCCGTGACCATTACGAAGGCTACTTATAATACTCCCCTGAGATTGTCGGTCAGTTCACTGTTGTGTGCTGCATGCTGCATAACTTAGCCATCGTGAGACAGCAGCAGCTGGTAGTAGGAGACCCACCTGTGGTGAGAGTGGCTGATGATGAGGAGGAGGACAAGGAAGCCATGCTACTATCTGAACCCGGAGCACGATGGCAGAGGAGGGCGGGCCATCGTTCCCCTTTAACGATTGCTCGAGCCTTGCGCCAGCAGCTCATCCGTGAACGCTTTGCTGCCTGAAGGCTCAGCGGCAACTATTCCAAATGGACCATGTTTACTGTTTGGACCTGTTCCGTAATGTTGTGTTGTGTTAATGGAAATTATTCAGTTATACTTTAAAATATATTTTATTCAAAAGTTTAACAGACATTAACAAACAAAAATATTCTTGTATCAAACTTTAAAGTTTTACTTTAAGATCACTTACAAACTTTTAAACTTGTAAATTTCCGTAACTTACAAAAAAACTTTTAATTTGAGAACAGTTGCAACAGTAACAACAATAATAATAATAGCAGCACAAAGAAAGGCTGCACCCATCTCTCCTCCACCTTATTCTAAGACCGCCCGCTGCACTTGGTCTTGTTGACTCCACCCCTGCCCGCAGGTGGTGGCGCACCATTTCTCAGGTTGGTACCAAGCTTATTCTTTCGAACATCTTGGGGAATGCACACTTGATGGGGGGGGGGGGGGGGTGTAGGCAGTAATGTGGAAGGCCCGGCTTGGGCCTCTTCAGAGGCTGGTCTGAGGATTGGATTGGGAGTGGCAGTTGATTCTGTCAATGGTCGCGGGGTTTGAACGTGTTCCCTTATTGCAGCAGCTAACTCCGATATTCCCTCCCTCGTGCCCTGACAGTGTGTCAACTACCTCCAACATTCCCTCCCTCATGTTCACTGACAGCGCATCAGCTACCTGCGACATTCTCTCCTTCATGTGCACTGACATTGTATGTGCTGCCTGAGACATTCCCTCCCTCATGTTCCCGGACAGTGTTCCCATTTCTCGTGAGCGTGTTGTTACTTCTCCCGACAGTCCCGATACCTCATGGCCCACAATGCTCTCCGCACTCATTGCCATCATCTGAACCACATCTGTTAGATCCTGCACCTCAGGAGAGTGCTGTCGAGTTCTCCTTTCCGCCCCCCCTCCCTCACCGAGTGTGCCTCGCTGCATCGCACTGGGACCCGCAGCCTCGGTCTGTGGGGCCCTGGGTGTGCCTCGCTGCATCGCACTGGGACCCGCAGCCTCGGATGTTGGGGCCCTGGGTGTGCCTCGCTGCATCGCACTGGGACCCGCAGCCTCAGACGGTGGGGCCCTGGGTGTGCCTCGCTGCACCCCACTGGAAACCCCAGCCTCGGACTGTGAGAAACTATGGAATGTCCCAACACTCGTACTAAGGAAAGGGGCTGACACCTCAATGGGTGGCACCCACACCTCCTCCAAAGTGAGTATAACAGTGGGGGCTTCATCCATCCCCTCCCCCTTCCCCTCACCTCCATGCTCTTAGAAACATAGAAACTTACAGCGCAGAAGGAGGCCATTTCGGCCCATCGTGTCCGCGCCAGCTGACAAAGAGCCGCACGGCCCTTGGTCAGCAGCCCTAAAGGTTACATATCATCCATCATAGGCAATCCCTGGAATCGAGGAAGACCTGCCTCCACTCCCAGCATGAGTTCTTAGGTTGCTGTACAGCCCACTGCGAGAACCACAGCCCCCGCCACAGGCGGGACAAACAGCCGCCGAGGGAAGGGGTGGGTGAGACCGGCTCGCCGCATGATCCACTCACGCCCCCGACGACGAGACTCGAGGCACCCAGCGCCCCCTCGGACGCACCTCCCCCTCCCCCCACCCAGGGTGGCCCCCGGCCAGGAAGTCTCAGGCGCCAGCGGGGATGCTGCACCCCACCTCTTGGTCTGAAAGGTGGGATTAGAAGATGTTTTCCTCTTCAGGCTCGTCAGCGTCTGAATCTTCTGCATTGTCAGGGTTGGCCTCAAGTTCTGCAAAATATAACAAAACAGACAAATGGTTAGCAGCAGAGGAGGGGGCAGGGTGGGTGGCATGAGTAGGCTCACACAACACAGGCAGCAGGCTGATTGGAAGGACCATGATGAATGATAGCACATTGCATCAACCGAAGTGTAGCTGACGGAGACATTCCCAGGAACCGAAGCATGGCTAGCCCGCGCAGTACTTAATATTTAGCAAAGCCAGACTGTGGAATTTGCAGGACTTACCCTCTCCCTCGAGTGTGGGCCTAGCTTGTGCAGTGGTGGTTGCTTTTCTCCAGGCAGGACCCATCAAAGCAGCGACCCTGTCTTTCAAGTGTGTCAGTGGGTGCAGATTTGCCGGGTCTCCTCCTGTTCGAGTTCTTTCCCGTTTGTTGTTTGTCACCTTCCTCTGCAAAGATGAAAACATAACTTTTTAGGGAGGGTGAGAATTCTGCTGTGTGGGACATATACAACTGGTCACATTTACAATTGCAAATCCATTGAATAAATGAAAATATTACTTACACTGACTACTTATTCAAGGTCCTGCAACTTCTTTTTGCACTGGCCGCCAGACCTTTGGGTGGTCACTATTGCACAGTAATCTTCAAGTTGGTTCCAGCGTTTCTTCATTTCTTTTGGTGAAACTTTTGTGACCTCTGCTGGTGTCCAGCTCATGCCATCTGGCCTCAGTTACAGTAACCAGTGCCTCCATTTCATCCTGTAAGAAATTCTTGGTCCTTGAGCTGTGTTGCATCTTGTATTGCAACTCCAATTTTTCCAATGAGAATTAAAGTTCACACACAACTGGTTCTTTAAAAACGTCCGAATGCAGACCGGGAGGTGTACTGGCATGCATGCCCTTAGCAATCGCAATCGCATCAAAAACGTCTTTTTTTTTCACGCATGAGCAGAAGTGGGGGGGGACATCATTTTTTTGGCGCAGACATTAGATGCCGCCATCCACCCCCCCCCCCCCCCCCCCCGAAGCTACAGAACCGGCTGCACAGCACCAATTTCAATTTCAAAACATAGAATGGGGAAACTTGGTACTTTCTTTTGAGTAGTTGGGTCCAGAAAAACAGGCGTAACTCTGGCAATATGCCAAAAAGGACACTGGGGAAAATTGAGCCCAATAAAAGTATTTTTAAAGGTGCATTGCTAAGAGATTAGTCAAGGTAAGGGCAGGGCTACAAAGTGATGAAAGAGGCAGAAATGCTAAATAATTACTTTGCCTCCATTTTCACAGGTGATTGTTCAATGAGAAATAGTATTAAAGAAGTTGCAGAAATTAAAGGTAAACAAGTCACCAAAACCTGATGGTTTACATCCAAAGATCTTGAAGGAAGCTAGGGAAGAAACAGCAGATACTCTGACTATAATTTTCCAACTGAAGGATAGTAGATGTAACAGCCCCTTTCCACAAAGAGGGAATTATAACTCAGTGAATCCTACTTCGGCTTTGGTAAACTATTCGTCTATAGTACAGGATGAAGTTACTAAGCACTTGGAGCAGCATGGATTTCTAAAAGGCAGGTCATGTTTGACCAACCTCACAGAATTATTTGAAAAACTAACAGAGGACATGCAGTAGATGTAGGTTCTATGGATTAAAAAAAAATTGATGAGAGACTTTGGGAAAGATGATGGCAAATTGAATTAAATGTGTCCTGATGGATAGAGGGATGTTTGGAGGGCAGTAAGCAAAAAGTTGGGATAAAAACAGGTTTCTCAGACTGGAAAGATGTGGTATTCCACAGGGTGTTTAGGACTACCCTTCTCCATTCTATATATAAATGATCTGAATGTTCCTTCAATTCCTAAAATGTTGAAATTTACCAATGACGGCAAATTGGGTATCACTAATTGTGGTAACGATTGTGAACAACGGAGGACGTAGATAGGCTAGCAGGTGGACAGTGACTGGTGAGATCCAGTGTGGGAAAATGTGATGTCATACATTGTGAAATAAAGAATAGGGAAAGGAAATGCAACAGTTTTGGTCTCCTTATTTAAGGAGGCATGCGCAGCGTCGAGAATCTAGAACCCTCTGGACCGAGGCCATTCTGGATTCCAGGCTTTTCTGGACTTTCGATCGTCTTTCTGACGTCACAAATCCAGAAACATCTGAGCTCAGGGTCAGATATTTCCGGATTTTGGAATGTCAAGGGGAGGGGGTTGGGGGGTGTAGAGAAAGCAGAGGAGCATTTCGGGCCGGCAGGCTCCACCAAGGAGCAGGTGTTTGGGCCCGCCGAGGAGGAGCTGTTCGTGCGGGCCAGCCCCGCCGAGGAGCAGGTGTTCGGGCCAGCCAGTGAGGAGGCCCCGACGTAAGGGCAGGAGCGAGGCCCGAGGTTGGCAGCGTCGGCGGGTCTGGATTCCGGAACGATTTACGAATTCTGGACGACCATGCCACCAATCGGTCTGGATTCTCAACGCTGCACCTGTACTTGCATTGGAGGCAGTTCAGAGAAGGTTCACAAGGTTGATTCCTGAGATGAAGGGGTTGTCTTATGAAGAAAGGTTTAGCAGGTTGGGCCTATACTCATTGGAGTATAGAAGAATAGGAGGTGATCTTATTGAAATGTATAAGTTTCTGAGGGAGCTTGACAGGGTAGATGCAGAGAGAATGTTTCCCCTCAGGTAATCTAGAACTAGGGGGCATAGTTTCAGAATAGAAACATAGAAAATAGGTGCAGGAGTAGGCCATTCGGCTCTTCGAGCCTACACCACCATTCAATAAGATCACGGCTGATCATCACCTCAGTACCCCTTTCCTGCTTTCTCTCCATACCCCTTGATTCCTTTAGCCGTAAGGGCCATATCTAACTCCCTCTTGAATATATCCAACGAACTGGCATCAACAGCTCTCTGCGGTAGAGAATTCCACAGGTTAACAACTCTCTGAGTGAAGAAGTTTCTCCTCATCTCAGTCCTAAATGGCTTACCCCTTATCCTTGGACTGTGTCCCCTGGTTCTGGACTTCCCCAACATCGGGAACATTCTTCCCGCATCTAACCTGTCCAGTGCCATCATTATTTTATATGTTTCTATGCGATCCTCCCTCATTCTTCTAAACTCCAGTGAGTACAGGCCCAGTTGATCCAGTCTCTCCTCATATGTCAGTCGTGCCATCCCGGGAATCAGTCTGGTGAACCTTCGCTGCACTCCCTCAATAGCAAGAACGTCCTTCCTCAGATTAGGAGATCAAAACTGAACACAATATTCCAGGTGAGGCCTCACCAAGGCCCTGTGCAACTGCAGTAAGACCTCCCTGCTCCTATACTCAAATCCCCTAGCTATGAAGGCCAACATACCATTTTCCACTTCACCGCCTGCTGTACCTGCATGCCAACTTTCAATGACTGATGTACCATGACACCCAGGTCTCGTTGCACCTCCCCTTTTCCTAATCTGCCACCATTCAGATAATATTCTGCTTTCGTGTTTTTGTCATCAAAGTGGATAACCTCACATTTATCCACATTATACTGCATTTGCCCACTCACCTAACATGTCCAAGTCACCCTACAGCCTCTTGGCATCCTCCTTACAGCTCACACTGCCATCCAGCTCAGTGTCATCTGCAAACTTGGAGATATTATACTCCATTCCTTCATCTAAATCATTGATGTATATTGTAAATAGCTGGGGTCCCAGCACTGAACCCTGCGGCACCCTACTAGTCACTGCCTGCCATTCTGAAAAGGACCTGTTTATCCTGACTCTCTGCTTCCTGTCTGCCAACCAGTTCGCTATCCACGTCAGTACATTGCCCCCAATACCATGTGCTTTAATTTTACACACCAATCTCTTGTGTGGGACCTTGTCAAAAGCCTTTTGAAAGTCCAAATACACCACATCCACTGGTTCTCCCTTGTCCACTCTACTAGTTACATCCTCAAAAAATTCCAGAAGATTTGTCAAGCATGATTTCCCTTTCATAAATCCAAACTGACTTGGACCGATCCTGTCACTGCTTTCCAAATGCGCTGCTATTTCAGCTTTAATAATTGATTACAACATTTTCCCCCACCACTGATGTCAGGCTAACCGGTCTATAATTCCCTGTTTTCTCTCTCCCTCCTTTTTTTAAAAGTGGTGTTACATTAGCTACCCTCCAATCCATAGGAACTGATCCAGAGTCGATAGACTGCTGGAAAATGATCACCAATGCATCCACTATTTCTGGGGCCACTTCCTTAAGTACTCTGGGATGCAGACTATCAGGCCCTGGAGATTTATCAGCCTTCAATCCCATCAATTTCTCTAGCACAATTTCCTGACTAATAAGGATTTCCTTCAGTTCCTCCTTCTCACTCGACCCTCTGTCCCCTAGTATTTCCGGAAGGTTATTTGTGTCTTCCCTCGTGAAAACAGAACCAAAGTATTTGTTCATTCGGTGTGCCATTTCTTTGTTCCCCATTATAAATTCACCTGATTCTGACTGCAAGGGACCTACATTTGTCTTCACCACTAATCTTTTTCTCTTCACTTATCTATAGAAGCTTTTGCAGTCAATTTTTATGTTCCCAGCAAGCTTCCTCTCGTACTCTATTTTTCCCCTCCTAATTAAACCCTTTGTTCTCTTCTGCTTAATTCTAAATTTCTCCCAGTCCTCAGGTTTGCTGCTTTTTCTGGCCAATTTATATGCCTCTTCCTTGGATTTAACACTATCCTTAATTTCCCTTGTTAGCCACGGTTGAGCCATCTTCCCCGTTTTATTTTTACTCCAGACCAGGATGTACAATTGTTGAAGTTCATCCACGTGATCTTTAAATGTTTGCCATTGTCTAGCTACCGTCAACCCTTTAAGTATCATTCGCCAGTCTATTCTAGCCAATTCACGTCTCATACCATCGAAGTTACCTTTCCCTAAGTTCAGGACCCTAGTCTCTGATTTAACTGTCACTCTCCATCTTAATAAAGAATTCTACCATATTATGGTCAACTCTTTCCCAAGGGGCCTCGCACAACAAGATTGCCAATTAGTCCTTTCTCATTACACATCACCCAGTTTAGGATGGCCAGCCCTCTAGTTGATTCCTTGACATATTGGTCTAGAAAACCATCCCTAATACACTCCAGGAAATTCTTCTCCACCATATTGCTACCAGTTTGGTTAGCCCAATCTATTTGTAGATTAAAGTCACCCATGATAACTGCTGTACCTTTATTGCATGCATCCCTAATTTATTGTTTGATGCTGTCCCCAACCTCACTACTACTGTTTGGTGGTCTGTACACAACTCCCACGAGTGTTTTCTGCCCTTTGGTGTTCCGCAGCTCTACCCATACAGATTCCACGTCATCCAAGCTAATGTCCTTCCTTATTATTGCGTTAATTTCCTCTTTAACCAGCAACGCTACCCTACCTCCTTTTCCTTTCTGTCTATCCTTCCTGAATGTTGAATACCCCTGGATGTTGAATTCCCAGCCTTGGTCACCCTGGAGCCATGTATCCGTAATGCCATTTATATCATTCGTTAATAGTTGCCTGCGCAGTTAATTCGTCCACCTTATTCCGAATATTACTCGCATTGAGGTACCGAGCCTTCAGGCTTGTCTTTCTGACACACTTTGCCCCTTTAGAGTTTTGCTGTAATGTGGCCCTTTTTGCTTTTTGCCTTAGGTTTCTCTACCCTCCACTTTTACTTTTCTTCGTTCTATCTTTTGCTTCTGCCCCCATTCTCCTTCCCTCTGTCTCCCTGCATAGGTTCCCATCCTCCTGCCATATTAGTTTAACTCCTCCCCAATAGCATTAGCAAACATTCCCCCTAGGTCATTGGTTTCGGTCCTGCCCAGGTGCAGACCGTCCGGATTGTACTGGTCCCACCTCCCCCAGAACCGGTTCCAATGTCCCAGGAATTTGAATCCCTCCCTTGTGCACCACTTCTCAAGCCACGTATCCATCTGAGCTATCCTGCAATTCCTACTCTGACTAGCCCGTGGCACTGGTAGCAATCCTGAGATCACTACTTTTGAGGTCCTACTTTTTAATTTAGCTCCTAGCTCCCTAAATTCGTCTCTTAGGACCTCATCCCATTTTTTAACCGATATTGTTGGTACTTATATGCACCACGACAACTGGCTGTTCACCCTCCCTTTTTAAAATGTCCTGCACCCGCTCCGAGACATCCTTGACCCTTGCACCAGGGAGGCAACATACCATCCTGGAGTCTCGGTTGCGGCTGCAGAAACGTCTACCTATTCCCCTTACAATAGAATCTGCTACCACTATAGCTCTCCCACTCTTTTTCCTGTGCAGCAGAGCCACCCACGGTGCCATGAACTTGGCTGCTGCTGCCCTCCCCTGATGAGTCATCCCTCTCAACAGTACCCAAAGCGGTGTATCTGTTTTGCAGGGGGATGACCTCGGGACCCCTGCACTACCTTCCTTGCACTCCTCTTCCTGTTGGTCACCCATTCCCTGTCTGGCTGTGTACCCTTTACCTGCAGTAAGACCAACTCACTAAACGTGCTATTCATGTCATTCTCAGCATCGTGGATGCTCCAGAGTAAATCCACCCGCAGCTCCAGTACCGCAATGCGGAGCTGCAGGCGATGCACTTCCCGCACACGTAGTCGACTTCCCACATATTACAGGAGGAGCATAACGCATGTCCGAGCTCTCCTGCCATGACTTAACCCTTAGATTAACTTAATTTGGCAACAACAATGCTAAAAGGTTACTTACTGATAAAGAGGAGAAAAACTACTCACCAATCACTTACCCCCTTGGCTGTGACGTCACCTTTCGATTTCTTTCTACTTCTTATAAGCTCCTCCTCGAAGACAATACTAAGAGAGCTCAAATGAAGGTTCGGGGCCCAGAAGAGCCAAGGGCAGCATGGGCCAGCCCACATGGCGATTTGTGTGCGCTCTAGGTCCATGCAGCAGAGCAGGTTAATCCTTGCCCTGGATCAAGGCCTAGCTCTGTCAAGCCTGTGTGGTGGCTGATATGCAAGTACAGGCATCTTCCACCCCTGGAGTTCAGGACTGGAATATTGGGTCCTTCATTGAACCATCTATGAACTCATCCCTTTTGATGTGGAAGCAAGTCAGCCACATTCGAGGGACCGCCTATGATGATAAGAGTAATTACTGTGTCTGAATTTAAGCTCTCATAAGATCCGGTCCAGTAACTCACTCCTCTTCCTGATGGTCTTCACGGTTGAAACAACTTGTTGAGAGAAGAGACACAAAAATGAGCATCAACTTAAAGTTTAAAGGGTTGATGGCAAGACTATTTGCTTGTAAAGTGACTTTTGCATTACAGATGCTGAAATTAACCAGATGTATTTGGTTGGCTTTAAGCACAAACATTACCAAAGTCTTGAAGTTTTTAATAAGATTTTGTGGCCAGGTAGGAGGAGGAGTTTGTGTGCGGGCAGAAAACAAAATTGTGGTTGAGATTAGACATATGAAGCTTTGATCCTAACTTCCCAGTTCAGAATCTAGGCAAGAAAAGACTAGACCCATGTAGCATAATTCTCTATGGTGCCTTCTCGGAAAAAACAAACTTGCTAAATTATGTATTGTAACTGAGTGACAAGGCCATCCTTAAAAGTAAAAAAAAAAACAATATAATACTGCAGATGCTGGAAGTCAAACAAAAACGCAAAATACTGAAAGCGCACAGGTCAATCGGCATCTGTGGAGAGAAAAGACAAGCTAATGTTGCGGGTGCAAATTCTTCTTCCAAAATAAAAAATGACATGCAGACAGACATACAATCAGAAAAATGGGAGGAGTGCAATATGTAAAGTAATCTATAAACCGAGTGGAATCATGAGTATAATGATGTAACCTCAGTCATGTAATTGACAGAAAATTAAGACATTGTTTGACTGAGATTTCTATTTCACTCATGACTCTTCTGAGTTTGTCTCTGTCTTTATTTTTCCACTCCCCTTTTTCTGATTGTATTAATGCACCTATCTGCCTCCTATTTTTCAGTTTGAAAGAAGGGTGTGCACCAAAACAGTAACTAGTCTGTTCTCTCCATAGATACTGACTGACCTGCTGTAAAAAATAAAGTAAGGAACAATGCAAGAAATGAATAAGTTAAAGGAACTTGAACAATAAAGAACATTGTTGTGTTATTATCTTGTGTAGTTTAGACTTGAGTGCAATTAATTCATTTTTTTTTCACCAGGTGTAGATTCAGTCAAATGCTGCATCCCATCTTTGAAGAGGCCTCCTCGGTTGTGAAAGATGAATTTCCAGACTCAAAGCATGTAGTCTTTGCCAGGGTTGATTGTGACCAGCATTGTGAGTAACCAAGCTTGAAGATACTTTGGAAGCAGACCAATGAGGTTGGGCACAAAATATGAAAAGTAGCAACAGCTAAGTGGTGTCGCACATTGGTACAATTTGCTCTTGTGTCCCATGCATTTGAAAAGCTAACCCATTGCCAAGTGTCGGCTGCATGTTGCCTGCTTCTGCAATCTGATACCATGGTTAATCTAAAAGTTTAGCTAGTCTCCGTATTGAATTTATCAATGAATGAATAGCTCTGCTATACTATGAGTTTAACTCTAGAGGTTTAAATCAACAGTTTATAGAAATGCTGATCCAAATGTAAAATATAATTGAATTGTATTTTGAAGGAGCATTTCTCAATAGAAGTGGAATATAGAATCAAATTCATTAAGAATATTATGCTCGGATGAGTTTGGCATTTGATGCCCAGTCTTCTCTCAGCTTTGAATATTTTCCAGAAGCAGCAATTGCCAACATGTTGGTTTAAAATTCAAAGCTGAAAGTTGAACTAAAGTTTGCTTTACTTTCTCCTATTACAAAAAGAACGTTCCTACAATGTTTGAATTACAAATCAAAATGATGACCTTTTGAGCAGTTATTGAAAGTTTGTGGGTTTGTTCATGTCTTTTTGTAACACATCCTTCTTGGGGCTATTTTCAACCAAGCAAAACCTTCTTGATTTCCCCCAACCCCCACCACTATGCCCCATATTCCTTCATCCCTTCCAAAAGTGGGGAATAGTGTGTTTTGTTTTTTGTTTCCCTTCCCTGAAGAGCATTAGTGAACCAGTTAGGTTTTTGAGAAAAAGGCAGCTTTCTCTAAATCTCCTGCTGAAGGTTACACAGCAAGGCAGCTGCCATCCAGTGTCTCATCCAAATGACCATTCTTCATATTTGGGTCTAGATCTTGAATGTTGGCAGACTGTTCAACCATGACAACATAACATTAGAAAGGAGGCAAATCGTTTCTTCGAGCCTGCTCCACCATTCAATAAGATCATGGCTGATCTACCTCAACTGCAACTTCCTGCACCATCCGCCTATCCCACGATTACTTTTGTATCCAAAAATCTATCGATCTTGTCTTGAATGTACTCAATGACTCAGCATCCACAGCCCTCTGGGGTAGAGAATTCCAAAGATTCACAATCCTTTCAGTAAATAAATTTCTCCTCATCTCAGTCCTAAATGGCCAACCCCTTATTCTGAGACTGTGACCCCAGCCATTGGAGACATCCTCCCAGCATCTACCCTGTCAAGCCCTGTAAAAAATGTTTTATGTTTCAATGAGATCACTTCTCATTCTTCTAAACTCTGTATGTACAACATTACAGCCAAGTCCAATGCTAACCCAACCTGAATTCTATAGCGAGAATTGGCCAACATGAGCACGGAAACCTAGCAGACTTTTTTTTTTTCAACCTCCTTAACCCGGACACACTGGAAATGATTTTTGTGTTGTTACTGTCCTGTTTGCGTTTCAAGGGTAGTACTGAAACCAAAATGGTATGTATGGTTGAAGTGGCAACATAACACTTGGCGGGGTAGGGAGGACCTTTCAATCAACAATGCCCAACGGGAATGGTCGGCAACGCAATTAAAATTGCTTCTGAAAAATTTCCCCCGTTCCTACTCGATTTTCACCCACCACCACCATAATTGGGACCTTTTCTTAGCCGTCCAAGATACCTGTCTGACTCAGGTGGGAGCCTCATTAATGCATAGAGTAGACATTTGAAGTCCTCAACCATCATTCTGATCCCTGGATAGGTCTGATGATGTCTTCCAATATAGCCCACAGTGTCTGATGTGATAGTGCTTCGTAACTGCTCTGCAATGAAGGCAACATGTGGAGTGACTGTTGGAGGAGGACCTTTTAGCACAGATTTATTGTTGGCCCCCTCCTATGTCTCATCTACATGTTGCCCCTTTGAGACATCATCCATCAAGTTCCAGATGTAGGCTGACGACACCCAATTCTACCTCACCACCACCTCTTACCATCTCCAGTACTGTATACTCTCTCTGTCATTAATATCAATGGTGGCCTCTTCTGTCGGTGTCTGTAGAATGGCAATTCTTCCTGCTGTTCTGCTTCTCTCCTTCCTGTTGTCTGCCAGCTTCTCTTGCAATAAGAGTGGAAGTGGTTAATATGTGACCTGTTTGAGTTTTCAACATGTATGAGCCAGCTTACCATAGCATGCATGATGACTGGAAGAAGCAACAGGTGTAGCTAAGAGGAGGAAGAAGTAGTTGTGAAGCCAGTGGTAGGTTTTGAGGGTCTGAATGCAAACAGGATGGAGGTGCGGTGAAGTGTTCCCTGCTGACCCGAGGAGAGCAATGCGGAGGGGAATTAATGTGCTGAGGCTAAAGTAGGGTCCAACAGAGCTGTATTGAACGTAAGAGATGTGAAGGAGAGTCTTGTCTTTCTATCCCTGGTCAGATTATGAAATGATTTCCTGCACTGTAGCCAAGACTGGGGACAATGCTAATGGCATTGAAATTTTCTGCCATCTCTTTCCGTGCCTATTAGCTATTTTGTCTTGACACCCAACATTCATCGGAGAGAAAGAGGACCTCTGTCCTGCTGGTCAGTTGGTCAATCTGCACCTCCACCACTGCATTAAAGAAGCTGGGGACCTGGTCCGATGACCTTGGTTGCTCCTGCACAGTCTTGCTGTCTGCTATCCACCACTGTACAAAGTACCTTCCATTTAAGGTGCTGTAGGATGCCTTTAAGTCGTGGCTACCCTGCAGGATTTCCCGCCGTCCCACTCGGCAAGCTGGCAGCACGAAATGTGCTCCCTATTGGAAGCTCACAGGTTTGATATGAATTAGACCCATCCATGAAAATGGCACAAGCCCCATGCTAATTCCTTCAGCCAAGCGCAGCACTTCCACCGCCTCCTGATTTATACTGGAAATTACAATCACCACCCATTACCAGAATATTCCCAGTGGAATAATGCTCAAGTGAAGACATGCAATCTCTCATGTTGGTCTTTCTGACACCATTCCAAATCTAGGAGGTTCATCTGGAGATCCTACGTCAGTTGACGATCAGGTCATTTATATTGAAGAGCATCAT
This sequence comes from Pristiophorus japonicus, assembly GCF_044704955.1. Taxonomy (NCBI): domain Eukaryota; kingdom Metazoa; phylum Chordata; class Chondrichthyes; family Pristiophoridae; genus Pristiophorus; species Pristiophorus japonicus. The sequence continues at coordinate 177,178,209 of NC_091981.1, forward strand.
TGACTGGTATATCATGGGTCTGTTGTTTGTCATTCCTTCAATGCAATACTTTGATTCTGACTTGGAATTGTAGAATTTTACAGAACAGAAAGATGACATTTGGCCCATCAAATCTGTGCTAACTCTCTGAAAGAGCTATCCACTTGGTCCCATTGCCCTACTTTTTTCCCCATATTGCTTCCCTTGTTGACCTGATTAATGCACAGTAAAATTGATGCTGGGAATTTTCTTGCAGTAGTTGATAGTGCATCTGCATTACTAATATGCTCTATAATGACTGTCTAGCCTGTGAAATGTTTATATTGCTGTTAGGTGAACATAAGAATTAATAACAGAAGTAGGCCTTACGGCTCCTCAAGCCTGCTCCGCCATTCAGTAAGGTCATGGCTGATCTTCGACCTCAACTCCAGATTCCCCGAGGGTCCAAAAATCTATCTTTATCAGCCTTGAATATATTCAATGATTCAGCAACCACAGCCCTTTCGGGGTTGAGAATTCCAAAGCTTCACAACCCTCTGAGTGAAGTAATTCCTCCTCATCTCACTCTTAAATGGCCAACCCATTATCCTGAGACTATGCCCCCTAGTTCCAAGTCTCCAGCCAGGGGAAATAACCTCTCGGCATCTACCCTGTCAATCCCCCTCAGAATTTTGTATGTTTCAATGAGAACACCTCTCATTCTTCTAAACTCCAGAGAGTGTAGGCCCAATGTACTCACTCTCTCATAGGGCAACGCTCTCATCCCAGGAATCAATCGAGTGAACCTTCGTTGCACTGCCTCTAAGGCAAAAATATACTTCCTCAGATAAGGAGACCAAACCTGTGCACAGTACTCCAGGTGTGGTCTCACCAAACCCCTATACAATTGTAAAAAGACTTTCTTACTCTTCATCTAAATCATTAATATAAATTGTAAATAGCTGAGGCCCAAGCACTGATCCTTGCGGCACCGCAAAAGTTACAGCCTGCCATCCTGAAAATGACCCATTTATCCCTACTCTCTGTTTTCTGTCTGTTAACCAATTCTCTGTTTGACCCCATGAGCTCTTATCTTGTGTAGCAACCTTTTATGTGTCACCTTATCGAATGCTCTTTGGAAATACAAATATACTACATCTACTGGTTCCCCTTTATCTACCCTGCTAGTTACAGTCTCAAAAAAACTAAAATTTTGTCAAACACAATTTCCCTTTCATAAAACCACGATACAAAATTTGTTTCTGACATTTCCTTATTCCCCATTATAATTTCTCCTGTCTCAGCCTCCAAGGGACCAATGCTTACTTTTTCTACTCTTCTTTTTTACATACTTGTAGAAGCTCTTGCAATCTGTTTTTATATTTCTTGACTTGTCAAGTGGTGTACTTGTGTTGTGTAGAACTTCAACTGTACCAGGAATCATCATTTCTGCAGTGAGATTTACTCTCTGCTCTTATGCAAGAGTTGTCTTTAGAATGAAGTAGAATTAAAGCCATGGTTCATCTAATTCACAGCTAATGGAAAGCCTGTTCTCACACAAGCTATGACTAGCCTGTTGGCTTTTGCTTTTCACCTGGGGAAACCATAAATTGATTTTGTTACTCTTAAACTTTTGGATATCTGACATTTCTCTGCATCCAGGAAGGTGAAATGAGAACATACAACCTTTATCTTTATTGGCTGGATTTTGTTGCTGCACCGCTAAACTACATAGGATATACGGCACAGAAATAGGCCATTTGGCCCAACCAGTCCATGCTGGTGTTTACGTTCCACTCGAGCCTCCTCACATCTTTCCTCATCTAAATCTATCAGCATAACCCTCTATTCCCTGTTCCCTCATGCTTGTCTAGCCTCCCCCTAAAGGCATCTGTACCTATTCACTTTAATCACTCCCTCTGGTAGCGAGTTTCACATTCTCACCACTTTTTGGGTAAAGAAGTTTCTTCTGAATTCCCTCTTGGATTTCTTGGTGACTATCTTATATTATAACTTGATGGTCTCTAGTTAATCTCTACCCATCTGTACTCCAACAAAGTGGGTTGCTTTTCTATTCAGACCTAAACAGTTTGGCTGTTGAGCAAACACATTGAATATATTTGTATGGTTCTGACTAAGTTGTTATATTCCCTCTGTCCTCCAGAAGAGCTCTTTGCAGTGGGAAGTGAAAGAGAATCTGCATTTGGTGCTCTAAATTTGTCCTCTGATCACTTGTAGCTTCTGGCCATTTTTTTTAAAGAGCAAATTCTGTCAAGGTCTACTTGTCTGCCTTTCACAAAACTTTAATGGCATTTCAGCTACTGTCTCTATTCTAAATGAAAGTCATGTTAGTTGGTAATTAAACCCATCCTTCCTACATAGAATCTCAACTTGCTGCAATCTAAACTTGTGGCAGATGAAATTAACTTGCCCATCGTAGAATGTTTCTGGACAATAAATCACGAGCGTTATAGTTATTTTATTTAATTCCTCAGTGATCATACTGTAATTTTTGTCCAAATTCCTCCTTTCATAATTATCCACAAATTTCAGCATCAAATTAATTTCTTGGAGCTCTGTGTCCTTTTTTCCACACATTAGATGGCATATTAGACTGATGCCACTTGAAATTACCCTTGCTTCTTGAGAGCACAAAAGGGCATGGTGAAAGAGATTTCCCATATCCTGATGCATGCTCCAACTATCCTTCTTCTGCTCCTGGCTGCAGAAATTGAAGTGCAGAACTCCGCAGGCAGCATCTGTTTGAAACTTTACTTGTATTCTGCAAGAATGTTGAGATGCAGCTCTTGCATGAATATAAAGGCCTAGGGCTAGATTTTCGGTCTTCTGCTGTCCCTGTTAGCCCCCCGGAGGGGCGGCAATGGTGAGGGTAAGCACTTCTGGACAGGCGGCCAGCTACCTGCGTTGCGGAGCATTACCTCCCGGAAGAGGCGAGCCGGTGTGCAATGCCCCTGGTTGCGACACTGGCTTGATTTTTGTCTGCCGCCCAACCCTTAGCGCTCCACAGAGCTGGGACCGCCGGTGAAAGCGGGCGGTCCGAGCTGTAGCGGCTGCAGTGAAGTAAGTAATGTTGGCCTCAGGTAAGTGTGATTGTTTTTTAGCGCTCCCAAACCAGCTGTTTAGCTTGGGATTTTTGCTTGCTCAGTCAGCCTAGCGCCCTAAGAGAGGTGCCTTAGCACACCACCCCACACTCTGGGAGCAGCTGATGAATTTTGCTGACTGAGGCACAAACTGTTTCTGGGTGCAAACTTTACTGCCCCGAAATGAGCAGAACCGAAAATCCAGCTCCTAGTTTTAGTAATAATAACTTGTGGTGTTGCTTCAGTCATAGATAGTTGTGTACAAGACTTGATGCCTGTTTACATCTGACATTGAAGAGGGCAGATTCCGGCATGTCATCCTTCCGTCAGTCCATTGCTCTGCTTAGTTTTTGACTCTTGATTCTGTGTCTGTTGTAGACTAATTAAGAGATTAGTTTCTATGATTACTTAACAATTCCATTATTATTGTATTATGCGACTACCAGCATGGTAGAAGGTGAATTAGATGGACATTGGTCGTCTTTCATCCAGTAATGAGAAATGTTTCTTGAACTTCACAAACCTGTGGCTTTTGTCTTAACTGGGATAAGAATTTTCAGATTTAGGGCAAATTACTTTCTTTTCCTCACACTTTTTTTTTCTTGGGGAATGCCTATCAAAAGTTAAGTAGGAATTATGTGCTGTCTTAGAGCATTTATTTCCAAAGCATTCCACAAACAGCTAATGTCAGTTTAAAGGCTATTGCATCTGCTAGCCTGCATTATCCTGTATTTTGAATACTGTTAGATTGCATCTGTGCTGCTTATTCGTCCCTAAACAATTTACAGAGATAATATTTAAGCAGTTATTTTAAGGCAGCTGTTATCTGCTGTCAAGTCTAAAAAGTGGATCTGAAAAACTAAATTTCTTGGAAAAGTAAGAATTTCTGTTTATCGGGACTTTCTTTAAAGTCTGTTGGTCTTTTTTTCCGTTCAATGCCTAGGCTCGTGTGCTGCATTTAGTCAAAGTTGGAGCCATTGATTGCCTTATTTCCATTTTTGAATAAATCAGCTTCATGCCTTGGAGTCTGTCTGCAGTTATTAGAGTACAGTAACCAGGTAGCTTCAATTATTACTAGTTATGTATTTCATATTCTTATGACTCTCTTACAGCGGATATAGCACAAAGGTACCGAATTAGTAAGTACCCAACATTGAAATTGTTCAGGAATGGGATGATGATGAAGAGGGAGTACAGAGGTCAAAGATCAGTAAGTGCACTGGCAGACTTCGTCAAGCAGCAGAAAAATGATCCTGTTCAAGAGATTCTGAATCTGGATGAATTGGAAACAGTTAATGTAAGTCTGCACATTAGACCTGCAGAGTTCAAGCAATTTGTATGATGTGTTTTCAAAACCAAAGCTTTCTAGGTCAAGAAGTTCATTTGAAGCAATGATCTAAATTATGTGATTATCCAAGGTAATTATTTTACTCATGACAATCTAGGTAAAATATATGTTTCATGACAAAGACTGAAAATTAATGCACTCATCAGCCTCAACTATTCAATTAAAAAAAAATCTTGCAATAATGTACGTGCATCTATTTCAGAAAAAGCCAAATCAGAATGATGCCACGGGGCAGTGATTCTTCCCAAAAACTGGTTCAATTATGTTTCACCTAATAAATTGCTCTAATGAGGAAATTTTCACATTCAAAATCCTACAAAGAAGCTGCCAAATGCATTGAATCCAACATAAATTAAGAAAACTTTTCATTAGAAGGGAATACTTGAAATGAAAGCTGTTGTATATCGTCATTATGTCTTTGTTAATTATAAGAACATTTTGCCTTTTTTGTTGAAAATGCTAACTAACTATTCTGGTGTGTTTTATGTTGCATACATAACACTTTAAACTGGATGCACAAATGACTAGAGTGGGAAGGACAGAATGTTCAGGAAAGAAATAGTCAAGCCAGGTTTCCAGTCCAGTGTTGAAAATGCTAGACCTAATCCAAACATACCAGAGATCCTAGGTTTCTACTAAGTTAGTTGACAATCAAAGTAGTGAGATCGGGAATGGAGGGGGTAAGAGTTGCTACAGTTGGCCTCATTGATTTTTTTTTTAATTTGAAATTCTTCAAAAGGTTAATGTGAATGTCTTTAGTTTGTGCAATGTGCAAATCTCTCTTACAGCACAAATCTTGCCTCAGGCTGTCTGAAATTTCACTTCTGTGCCATAGTAAATACTTACTATAGTGAAAAGACCTGTATTTTGAGAAAACTTAAAAAAAGAAATAAGAGCAGGACTGTAGGCCATTCGGCCCCTCAAGCCTGCTCTGCCATTCATAAGATCAAGGCTGATCTGATCTTGGCCTGAACTCCACTTCTCTGCCCGCTCCCCATAACCCTTGACTCCCTTATCATTCAAAAATGTGTCTATCTCCACCTTAAATATATTCAATGACCCAGCCACCACAGCTCTCTGATGTAGAGAATTCCAAAGATTCACGACCCTCTGAGAGAAGAAATTCCACTTCATTTCTGTTTTAAATGGGCGACCCCTTATTCTGAAACTATGCCCCCCTAGTTCTAGATTCCCCCACCAGGGGAAACATCTTCTCCGCATCTACCCTGTCCCGCCCCCTCAGAATCTTGTACATTTTAATAAGATCACCACTCATTCTTCTAAACTCTAAGCAGGCCCAACCTGCTCAACCTTTCTTCATAAGACAACCCCTTCATCTCAGGAATCAACCTTGTAAACCTTTTCTGAACTGCCTCCAATGCAAGTATATATACTTCCTTTAAATAAAGAGACCAAAACTGTACGCAGTACTCGAGGTGTGGTCTCGCCAACGCCCTGTATAGTTGTAGCAGGACTTCCCTACTTTTATACTCCATCTCCCTTGCAGTAAAGGCCAACATTTCATTTACTTTCCTAATTACTTGCTGTACCTACATGCTAACTTTTTGTGTTTCATGTACAAGGACCTCCAGATCAAATGCTTTTTTTATTTTTCCTACCAAAGTGGATAACCTCACATTTTCCCACATTATACTCCACCTGCCAAATTTTTGCCCCTCACTTAGCCTATCTATATCCCTTTGCAGATTATTTGCATCCTCCTCAATACTTTCTTTCCCAACTATCTTTGTATCATCAGCAAATTTGACTACATTACACTCGGTTCTTTCATCCAAGTCATTAATATAAATTGTAAATAGTTGAGGCCCCAGCACTGATCCTTGTGGCACCCCACGAGTTACAGTTTGCCAAACTGAAAATGACTCATTTTATCCCGACTCTGTTTTCTGTTAGTTAACCAATCCTCTATCCATGTTAATATATTACCCCTTACCCCGTGAGCTCTTATCTTGTGCAGTAAACTTTTATGTGGCACTTTATTGAATGCCTTCTGGAAAACCAAATACATGACATCTACTGGTTCCCCTTTATCTACCCTGTTCGTTACATCTTCAAAGAACTTCAGCAAATTTGTCAAACATGATTTCCCTTTCATAAAACCATGCTGATTCTGCTCCACTATATTATGATTTTCTAAATGTCCTGCTGCTACTACCTTTAATAGTGAACTCCAGCATTTTCCCAATGACAGATGTTAGGCTAACTGGTCTATAGTTTCCTGCTTTCTGTCTCCCTCCTTTCTTAAATAGGGGCGTTACATTTGCAGTTTTCCAATCTGCTAGGACCTTTCCAGAATCCAGGGAATTTTAGTAGAGTGGACAAAGGAGAACCAGTGGATGTGGTGTATTTGGACTTTCAACAGGCTTTTGACAAGGTCCCGCACAAGAGATTGGTGTACAAAATCAAAGCGCATGGTATTGGGGGTAATGTACTGACGTGGATAGAGAATTGGTTGGCAGACAGAAAGCAAGCAGAGAGTCGGGATAAACGGGTCCTTTTCAGAATGGCAGGCAGTTACTAGTGGGCTGCCGCAGGGCTCAGTGCTGGGACTCCAGCTCTTTACAATATACATTAACGATTTGGATGAAGGAATAGAGTATAATATCTCCAAGTTTGCGGATGACACTAAACTGGGTGGCGGTGTGAGCTGTGAGGAGGACGCTAAGAGGCTGCAGGGTGACTTGGACAGATTAGGTGAGTGGGCAAATACATGGCAGATGCAGTATAATGTGGATAAATGTGAGGTTATCCATTTTGGGGCAAAAACACGAAGGCAGAATATTATCTGAATGGCGGCAGACTAGAAAAAGGGGAGGTGCAACGAGACCTGGGTGTCATGGTTCATCAGTCACTGAAAGTGGGCACGCAGGTACAGCAGGTGGTAAAGAAGGCAAATGGTATGTTGGCCTTCTTGCTAGGGGATTTGAATATAGAAGCAGGGAGGTCTTACTGCAGTTGTACAGGGCCTTAGTGAGGCCTCACCTGGAATATTGTGTTCAGTTTTGGTCTCCTAGTCTGAGAAAGAACGTTCTTGCTATTGAGGGAGTGCAGCGAAGGTTCACCAGACTGATTCCAGGGATGGCTGGGCTGTCATATGAGGAGAGACTGGATCAACTGAGCCTTTATTCACTGGCGTTTAGAAGGATGAGAGGGGATCTCATAGAAACATATAAGATTCTGACTGGACTGGACAAGTTAGATGCGGGAAGAATGTTCTCGATGTTGAGGAAGTCCAGAACCAGGGGACATAGTCTTGGGATAAGGGGTAGGCCATTTAGGACTGAGATGAGGAGAAACTTCTTCACTCAGAGTTGTTGACCTGTGAAATTCCCTGCCACAGAGTTGTTGATGCCAGTTCATTGGATATTTTCAAGAGGGAGTTAGATATGGCCCTTACGGTTAAGGGGATCAAGGGGTATGGAGAGAAAGCAGGAAAGGGGTACTGAAGGAATGATCAGCCATGATCTTATTGAATGGCGGTGCAGACTCGAAGGGCCGAATGGCCTACTCCTGCACCTATTTTCTATGTTTCTATGCAGGCCATCAGGTCGAGAGGACTTATCCATCTTTAGTCCCATTAGTTTGCCGAGTACTTTTTCTCGATTGATTGTTTTAAACTTTCCCCCTCCCAATAGCCCCTTGATTATCAATTATTGGGATGCTTTTAGTGTCTTCAACTGTGAAGACCGATACAAAATATTTATTCAAAGTCTCTGCCATTTCCCGGTTTCCCATTATAAATTACCAGTCTCATTACACATTGCCAGATATAAAATAGTTTGCTCCCTGGTTGGTTCCACAATGTATTCTTCTAAAAACATAAGAACATAAGAATTAGGAACAGGAGTAGGCCATCTAGCCCACTCGAGCCTGCTCCGCCATTCAACAAGATCATGGCTGATCTGGCCGTGGACTCAGCTCCACTTACCCGCCCGCTCCCCATAACCCTTAATTCCCTTATTGGTTAAAAATCTATCTATCTGTGATTTGAATACATTCAATGAGCTAGCCTCAACTGCTTCCTTGGGCAGAGAATTCCACAGATTCACAACCCTCTGGGAGAAGAAATTCCTTCTCAATTCGGTTTTAAATTGGCTCCCCCGTATTTTGAGGCTGTGCCCCCTAGTTCTAGTCTCCCCGACCAGTGGAAACAACCTCTCTGCCTCTATCTTGTCTATCCCTTTCATTATTTTAAATGTTTCTATAAGATTACCCTCATCCTTCTGAACTCCAACGAGTAAAGACCCAGTCTACTCAATCTATCATCATAAGGTAACCCCCTCATCTCCGGAATCAGCCAAGTGAATCGTCTCTGTAACCCCTCCAAAGCCAGTATATCCTTCCTTAAGTATGGTGACCAAAACTGCACGCAGTACTCCAGGTGCGGCCTCACCAATACCCTATACAATTGCAGCAGGACCTCCCTGCTTTTGTACTCCATCCCTCTCGCAATGAAGGCCAACATTCCATTCGCCTTCCTGATTACCTGCTGCACCTGCAAACTAACTTTTTGGGATTCATGCACAAGGACCCCCCAGGTCCCTCTGCATCGCAGTATGTTGTAATTTCTCCCCATTCAAATAATATTCCCTTTAACTGCTTTTTTTCAAGGTGGATGACCTCACATTTTCCGACATTGTATTCCATCTGCCAAACCTTAGCCCACTCGCTTAACCTATCTAAATCTCTTTGCAGCCTCTCTGTGCCCTCTACACAACCCGCTTTCCCACCAATCTTTGTGTCGTCTGCAAATTTTGTTACACTACCATCCCAAATACATTCTATGAACTCTTCCTCAAGGCTACCTTTGACAATTTGATTTGTCCAGTCAATATGAAGATTAAAATTGCCCATGATTATTGCCGTACCTTTCTTACAAGCCTCCATTATTTCTTGATTTATACTCTGCCCTACAGCGTAGCTACTGTTAGGGGGCCTACAGACTATTCCCACCAGTGACCTCTTTCCCTTATTATTTCTTATCTCCACCCAAACTGATTCTACATCTTGATCTTCTAAGCCAATATCGTTTCTCACTACTGCACTGATCTCATCCTTTATTAACAGAGCTACCCCACTTCTTTTCCTTTCTGCCTATCCTTCTGAAATGGCAAATAGCCCTGAATATTCAGTTCCCAGCATTGGTCACCTTGCAACCATGTCTCTGTAATGGCTATCTGATCATACCCATTGATTTCTATTGGTGCCGTCAACTCATCTATCTTGTTACGAATGTTGTATGCATTCAGATAACAAGCTTTTAATTTTGTCTTTTTACTATTTTTCTCTACTCTGACCCCACTTTCTGATGCACTCATGTTTATATGCTCTGTCCCTTCCTGTCACACTCTGGTTATCATTACCCCTATCACTACCCTGCACTATTGCCTTCTCCTTTCACTTTTTGACTTTTAAAATTTCCGCCCACCTGATTCCTCCCCCACTCCCCCTCCCCCCCCTCCACTTATTTAGTTTAAATAACTATCTACAACCCTAGTTATTCGATTTGCCAGGACACTGGTCCCAGCCTGGTTCAAGTGAAGCCCGCCCCGACAGAACAGCTCCCCATGTATCCCATGAATCGAAACACATTTCTCCCAAACCAATCTTTGAGCCACGCTTTCATCTCTCTAATCTTATTTACCCTATGCAAATTTACTCGTGGCTTAAATCGCATCCTCTGGTCAACGACCCTTCTGCCACTGGAAACTGTTTCTCCTTATTTACTCTATTAAAACCATCCATGATTTTGAACAGATGTATTAAAACTCCTCTTAACCTTCTCTGCTGTAAGGAGTACAACCCCAGCTTCTCCAATCTCGCCACAGAACTGAAGTCCCTAATCCCTGATACCATTCTAGTAATTCTCCTGTACCTCACCAAGGTCTTGACATCCTTCCTTAAAGTGTGGTGCACAGAATTGAACACTAATTGCTCCACCATTGGGAACCATGCCATCTGCTGCCTATCCCTAAGCTCTGGAAATCCCTCCCTAAACCTCTCTATCTCTCTTTCCTCCTCTAAGACGCTCCTTAAAACCTATCTGTCATAATGGCCCAGAAATCCCGGTCGGCTGCTTCCCGCAGGCGATCGAGGGAAAAACTTTTTTAAAAAGATGCACATTTACCTGAAGCTGCTGCGCCCACGTGAGTTCCCGGTCCTAAGGCCTCCACTGACCGCATCGCATCGCACCGCGTGCACGTCAAGATATGCGCAGGGCTGGAGCTGCAGTCAAGTAGCTCTGGACAGCCAATCAGGTAAAGTATATTCTCATTCATAATAATGAGAACTCCGTAAGTTGGAATTCCCGTTATTGTGAATGAGAATGCCTTCTACCGCCCCTCCCCCCCCCCCCCCCCCCCCAAACTCCCAAAACACTAATAAAAAATATATAGAAGAAATGCACCACATTTTTATGTATTATAAAACATATTTTTCCAATTTTTTTAAGTTTTTAAAATTATGGTTTAAAATAAACTTACCGTAGTGGGAAGGGTTTTTAACAATAAAATGTTTTGGTGTATTTTAAAATTCTTACACCTGTAAAAGTAGGCTATGCGCCTGCTTTTATCAGATGCAAGAGTCTTCAGGACATTTGCTGGGCAAGATGTGGATAAATACCGCAATCTTGCCCTTGCAAATGTCTTGGCTGCTGAGATACGGCAGATCTGTCAAGCTCCAGCTTGACGGATCGGAAAAGCCGGTTTTCAGCGCATGCGCATTGTGCGCTGAAAACCAGCTTTTGCGGTACCTTCCGGGGTCCATATGGACCCGGCGGGCCGGAATTTCTGCCCCAATATCTCATGTGGCTTGATGTCAAACTTTGTTTGATAATACTCCTGTGAAATGTCTTGGGACGTTCTACTACGTCAAAGGCAAGTAGTTGTACTCCAGCTGAGGCCAAACCAGTGTTTTATAAAGGTTTACAATAACGACTTTACTTTTGTACTCTCTTCCTCTCTCAATACAGCCAAGCATCCCATATGCTTTTTAACACCCTTCTCAACCTGTCCTGCCGAAGATGTGTGTACATACACCCTCAGGTCTCTCTGTTCCTGCACCCCCTTTAATATTCCATTTAGTTCAAATTGCCTCTCCTCATTCTTACCAAAATGTATCACTTCACTCTTCTCAGTGTTGAATTTCATCTGCCAGGTGTCTGCCCATTTTACCAATCTGTTCATATCTTCTGGTAGTCTGTTACTATCCTTCTCATTGTTTACTATATTTCTGAGTTTCATGTCATCTGCAAACTTTGAAATTATGCTTTGTACACTCAAGTCCAGGTCATTAATATACATCAGAAAGAGAGTGGTTCTAATACCAACCCCTGGGGAACACCACGGTCTACCTCCCTCCAGACTGAAAACAACCGTTCACCACTACTCTCTGCTTTCTGTTTCTTAGCCAATTTCATATCCATGTTGCCACTGTCCCTTTAATCCCGTGGGCTTTAATTTTGTTAACAAGTCTATTATGTCACATCTTTGATAGTCCATATCCACAACATCAACCCTCTCCATTTCTTAATCAAAGAACTCAATCAAGTTAGTCAAACACTATTTGCCTTTAGTAGATCTGTGTTGACTTCCTTTTGTCCCGGATTATTAACTGAAAAGTTTCCCCACTGTTGGACTGCCTGGCCTGTAGTTGCTGGATTTATCCCTTTCCCCATTTAAAAAAAAAAACAGGGGTGTAACATTTGCAATCCTACAGTCCTTTGGCACCACCATATCCAGGGAGAATTTCAAGATTGTGGGCAGCACTTCCGCAATTTCCACCCTTCAGCAATCTAGGGTGCCTTCCATCTGGACCAGATAACTTTTCTACTTTGAGTACTGCCAACCTTTTCAATACCTCCTTTTTACCTATTTTTATTCTATCCAATATCGCTACTGCCTCCTCCTCGACCGCTACATTGCAGGCACCCTCTTCTCCCGTGAAGACAGATACAATTTTGTCCTAATCAGCCCACCCTTAGACTACCCTTTTACTATGTGTTTATAAAGGACTTTTGGGTTCCCTTTTATGTTAGCCACTAATCTATTCTCATACTCATTCTTTGCTGCTCTTATTTCCTTTTTTTTAAGATCTCCTCTGTACCTTCTATATTCAGCTTGATTCTTTACTGTGTTCTGAATCTTACATTTGTCATAAGCCTCCTTTTTCTGTCTCATATTTTAACCTCTACCTTTAGCCATCTAGGGAGATCCAAGTTTGGATGCCCTTTCTTTCCCCCTCATGGGAATGTGTCTACTCTGTACCCAAACCCTTTCCTCCCATTGTTCAATTTCTGTATTGCCAACTAATTTTTGATTTCAATCCACCTGGGACAGATCCTTTTTGAACTCGCTGAAGTTAGCCTCCTCCAGTAAAGTATTTTACGCTGGATTGTTCTTTGTCTTTTTCCATAACTATTCTAAACCTTATTACGATCACTGTTCCCCAAATGCTCTCCCACTGAAACATGCTCCGCTTGCCCCACTTCATTCCTCAGATCTAGATCCAGCACTGCATGTCAGGCTCGAAACCCACGTTTTCCTGTACATATTTCAGGAATTCCTCCATCTATTTGCTCTTTACCCCGTTACTATCCCAGTCTGTGAGGATAATTGAAGTCCCCAATTCTCACTGCTCTGGTTGCAAACACTTCTTTATGCAAATTCTCTAGCTTTTCTAAAATTGTGTTGTACTACAGTGCTAGCTTTTTGTCATTGCTGTAAGGGAGATCAATGCGTTAACAATTTTTGATGTGTTTGTTATAACTATATAGTTAGTTGTGAATTGTGACATGGTCTGGTTCCATTTCCTGATTAGCAAATCATTTTTTTTGTTAAATAGTGTTAAGCATTGTAGTAATACAGCATCTACTCCATGGACACACATTACACACTATAGCATGCGAGACACTTCTCAATATAGTTAAGTAATTATTTTATGTGTTCTGTCAGTGTACTCTTAATTTTATTGTGCTTTTATAATCTATTATAATTGTCAGTGGCGCTGCAGCACCGAGTTTCCTGCTTTTATACTGACAATGCACTCGATAATGTAGATTGACAACTATAAGGCACAGCTGTTGCCAGGATCAGCTGAAACAGGCAGACGTGGAGTTTCTGAGCCTGATGAGCGTCTCATTAAAGATTTCTGCAGCTGGGAAACTCGTTTAGCAGCAATTTAACTTTTTATTTTACCATTCTGCCTACACAGACCTGGATTTGCTTCTCACTACATCTGACCAGGTCAGACCACGAGCTGACCTTTGCTTTCACCGCTCCCTCCCCCGCCCCCGTACTCATTACCTAAAATCAAGGCTTCACAGGAGCAAATATGGTATTCCCGACAGGTATACATGGAGGGGGAGGATCAGCAAAGGTTGAGTAGAGTCCGGCAACATTTGGGGGAGGATTCAGCCCACCAAATAATACTCACTCCCATAGAATATAACAACATAAAAACATAAGAAATAGGAGCAGGAGTAGGCCATATGGCCCTTCGAGCCTGTTCCGCCATTCAATAAGATCGTGGCTGATCCGATCATGGACTCAGGTCCACTTCTCTTCCCGCTCTCCATAACCTCTTATTTCCTTATCATTTAAGAAACTCTCTCTTTATTTCTGTCTTAAATTTATTCAATGTCCCAGCTTCCACAGCACTCTGAGGCAGCGAATTCCACAGAACCACAATCCTTCGAGAAGAAATTTCTCCTCATCTCAGTTTTAAATGGGCGGCCCCTTATTCTAAGATTATGCCCTCTACTTCTAGTCTCCCCCATCAATGGAGACATCCTCTCTGCATCCACCCCGTCAAGCTTCCTCATAAACTTATACGTTTCGATAAGATCACCTCTCATTCTTCTGAATTCCAATGAGTAGAGACCCAACCTCCTCGACCTTTTCTCAAAAGTCAACCCCTTCATCTCCGGAATCAACCGAGTGAACCTTCTCTGAACTGCCTCCAAAGCAAGTATATCCTTTTGTAAATATGGAAACCAAAACTGCACGCAGTATATCAGGTGTGGCCTCACCAATACCCTGTACAATTGTAGCGAGACTTCCCTACTTTTATACTCCATCCCCTTTGCAATAAAGGCCAAGATTCCATTGGTCTTCCTGATCACTTGCTGTACCTGCATACTAACTGTTTGTGTTTCATGCACCAGGACCCCCAGATCCCACTGTACTGCAGCACTTTGCAATCTTTCTCCATTTAAATAATAACTTGCTCTTTGATTTTTTTTCTGCCAAAGTGCATGACCTCACACTTTCCAACATTATACTCCATCTGTCAAATTTTTGCCCACTCACTTAGCTTGTCTATGTCCTTTTGCAGATTTTTTGTGTATTCTCCTCACACATTGCTTTTCCTCCCATCTTTGTATCGTCGGCAAACTTGGCGACGTTACACTTGGTCCCTTCTTCCAAGTCGTTAATATAGATTGTAAATAGTTTGTGTCCCAGCACTGATCCCTGCGGCACCCCACTAGTTACTGATTGCCAACCCGAGAATGAACCATCTATCCCTACTCTCTGTTCCCTGTTAGTTAGCCAATCCTCTATCCATGCTAATATATTACCCCCAACCCCGTCAACTTTTATCTTATGCGGTAACCTTTTATGTGGCACTTTGTCAAATGCCTTCTGGAAGTCCAAATACACCACATCCACTGGTTCCCCTTTATCCACCCTGTTAGTTACAGCCTCAAAGAATTTTAGCAAATTTGTCAAACATGACTTCCCCTTCATAAATCCATGCTGACTGCCTGACTGAATTATGCTTTTCCAAATGTCCTGCTACTGCTTCTTTAATAATGGACTCCAACATCTTCCCAACCACAGATGTTAGGCTAACTGGTCTATAGTTTCCTGCTTTTTGTCTGCCTCCTTTTTTAAATAGGGGCGTTATATTTGCAGTTTCCCAAACTGCTGGGACCTCCCCACAATCCAGGGAATTTTGGTAAATTACAATCAATGTATTCACTATTCCTGCTGCTACTTCTCAAGACTCTAGGATGCATGCCATTAGATCCAGGGGGTTTATCCGCCTTTAGTCTCATTATCTTACTGAGTTCCACCTCCCCTTCCCCCCCCCCCCCCCCCCCATATAGCCCCTTGCCTATCCACTGTTGGAATACTGTTCATGTCCTCTACCGTAAAGACTGATACAAAATATTTGTTCAGAGTTTCTGCCATCTCCTTGTTCCCCTTTACTAATTCCCTAGTCTCGTCCTCTGAGGGACCAAGATTTACTTTAGCCACTCTTTTCCTTTTTATATACCTATAGGAACTCTTGCTATCTGTTTTTATATTTCGTGCTAGTTTACTTTCATAGTCTATGCAGCTGCACAGGTCATTGAGGGCCAATGTGAAGAATGTGCTTTACCCAAGAGCAGTGGGAGAGGGAAGGACGGGAACAGGAGGGGAAGAAAAGGGGTGTGAGGGGCAGGAACAGGAGTGGGGGTGGGGGGGTTGAGGGTTAGGAAGATGAGCAAGAGGAAGGAGGAAGGAGCGACAGGAACAGGGGAGGACGCACAACAACCACCCTTTTCTGGCTGTGCTGTGTCCATGATGGACTCATTCGACTATGATACCAGTGAATGAAACCCCAATTCCTCATTCACCAATAGTCTTGCACCTTACCTTCCCTCTGTTCCCTCGTCCTTCTCCTCCCTCGGTTCCTCCCCTTTCCCCCCCCCCCCTGGTTCCTCCTCCTCCCCTTCCCTCGGTCCCACTCCAGAAACTTGAGCACATAAATTCAGGCTGACACTCTAGTGCAGTGCTGAGGGAGTGCTGCACTGTCGGAGGTGCCATCTTTGAGATGAGAAGTTAAACCTAGGCCCCGTCTGCGCGCTCAGGTGGACGTAAGAGATCCCATGGCACTATTTCTAAGAAGAGTAGTGGAGTTATCCCCGGTGTCTTGGCCAATATTTATCCCTCAATCAATATCATAAAAACAGTTTATCTGGTCATTATCACATTGCTGTTTGTGGAAGGTTGCTGTGCGCAAATTGGCTGCTGCGATTCCCACATTACAACAGTGACTGCACTCCAAAAGTACTTAGTTTGGCTGTAACATGCTTTGAGATGTCTGGTGGTCATGAAAGGCGCTATATAAATGCAAGTCTTTTTGTTCTCTTGCTAAACCGAAGAATTAAAAGCAAGCATTCTGAAGTGTTAAGAACTGGCATGCCAACTAATCCCTCTGGAATCAGTTTATTAAAATCCTGTTGTCTCCCCTGTCCCTCCCCTATCCAACATTTTGGCACCTGGCCAGTGAGATGCAACAGTATTTAAACTGTACTGACTCCTATCTTTTGTCATGACGCAACTTTGTTCTGATAAACTTAATTAATGTCAGGAGGTTTCAAATATCTATCAAGGTGTCACTTACAATGTGACCAGAGATCAAGTTAAAATTGTGCTCTGAACAGACTCCTCTGTAGAAGAGCTTTAAATTGCCGTTACCTCATCACAGTGCATAGATTTTATGGTGGTACTCATAAATCACAACTTACAACGGAAGGTATTTGTCCTGAGGATGTTTGTCATTATGGAACATGTCAAGAATCAACAGTTCATCTCTACTTTGTGATTTACTAGTTAACTGCAGGTACAAGGCACTTGGTGGGATTGTGTGGTTTTGATCATTAAGTGGTTCGGCATAGTGGCACCATGCCACAGAGTGATGGGATGCAGTTGATTAGCTGTTAAGCTGAGTTCCTGATCTCCTGTGATTGTACGGACAGGTGCTGAAGTGAGGACAAGTGAAAAGGCAGGAAGTCAAACCCAGACTGCTCTCTTGCACCTGCTGAAGGCTGGCCCAGAGCAGCACTAGTGCAGTTACTTCCCTGCCCAGTCACAATTCGTGTGCAGAGTTTTTGGGGGGGCGGGGGCGGGGGGGGGGGGTGGGGTGGGATTTATATTCTCAGACAAAAAAAGCTTCCTTGATTTTTTTTTAAAGAGGGAATTTAAACTCAAATTGCTAACATTTTTGCTGCTTTGGCCATTTCACAAAATAAGCATCTCTTTTGACTTGAGGAATTTGTACTGAACAGGATTGTAAAACTATTTTCTGATATCTAAGTTTAAAGGCAGTGTATCAGTTGAACAATTCAGTATGTGGCTGTTATTTTACAGCACAGCAAGCGAAACATCATTGGATTTTTTGAGCAGAGAGATTCCGACAACTACAGAGTTTTTGAAAAAGTATCCAATATTTTACGGGATGATTGCGTCTTTCTGGCTGCATTTGGGTAAGAGTGAGCTAAATTTGTTCAATAATTGTGCAATTTTTTTGATGTGGAAATGATAGTACTAAGAATGTATTAATTTTTGTAGACTATGCATTATTCTGGTATTAGACTGGGCAGGTGACCTGCTCTAAGGACTCTGCTAGAGCTCCTCTGTAACTGGCTAAGAGTGCATGAGAACTGCTCAACAGGAATACTTTCTCTTCCCCCACCTTTGTGGGGGAACACCCTGTCACAGTAGCACAACTGAGATTTTGATCTTGATTTGTGGTGCTTTGTGATAGCAATGTGCATCCTACAACTTTGGTACAGTGCTTTAAGATCCAGTGTGCTGAAGGTGAAGTATTGTGTCATTTGGTTTGTTTATAAAGCAACAAGGGAAAAGATATTCTATGTACATACTATGCAACAAAATTGTAAATTATTTTATAAGAATGTATTCACAGTTTCACTGCTCATAGCGAATAGATAAGTTTTTCCAGCAAATTGTTTAAATCAGAGTCTGCTGTGAAATTCTAAATATTTTGTTGTGAAAAATTATTCAGACAAATATGAATTATAGAAGGTGTTGTGAACAATGTCGCTTTGACCATATCTTATTTAAAGAGAACATGCAGTTGAATGCACAAGTTTATTTGCACTAAGGTTAATAGAAGATAAATAGTGATTCAAAAGAAAAATTACATCTCTTCAAACTAATCAGCTCCTTACAGGGACACAGTGGGATTGATGACAACTAATAATACTCTCTTCCAGAACTGATAATTAAGTGTTGTTTGCAGCTGTTGTACACTGATCAGAAACAAAAATCAGACTGTTTTTGTCAGGAAAATAACTTGCTTAATATGTAATCCTGTAATATGCAATGTGGATTTACTTAGGAATTGCCATAGCATATGCCACACAACAATGCCTAAGGGATCATGCTCTCTCAGGCATGGTATGAAAGATGCCTAGGCATTATTAAAAAAAAACTTCATATTCTCCCCAGATTCAGTCAGTACAACAGGTGGTCTCCATGTTGGTACAGCGCTGCCATTATTTGTATTAGATATATTTTAAAAACTTTCCCATGCCATTAATATAGGCAGTATCTCATAAGTGGGGGGAAAAATTCCAGAACGAATTCTTGTTTGCTTCAGATTACTTCGCTGCGCCAAGAACGAATGAGACTAGAAATAGGGTAGATTATTTTGTATCTTAGAACTGGAAGCTTATTCTATAGCTGCATCTGATGAAAGGGATTTGGAGAAACTAAGACAACTGTAGTTTGCATTTTTATTGTGCCTTCAATGTAGAAATTTTTTCCAAAAGCTTGGTCAAAGAGGTAGGTTTTAAGAACAATTTTTGAAGGAGTAGTGGGAGGTGAAAAGGCAGAGGGGTTTGGGGAGGAAATTCCAGAACATGGGGCAAGGTGGCTAAAGGCACGGCTTCCAATGGCGGAGCAAAGGGAGATGGGGGGCACAAGAATCAGGAAGTGTATGTTTGAGAGGGGCTTTAGCACTGGAGGAGATTGTACAGATGGGGAGAGGCAAGGAGAAATTTGAACAGTGGGATGAGATTTTTAAATTGGAGGACCAGGTGCCGACCTAGGTCTGTAAGGGCATTGGTAGTGGACAAGTGGGAATGGTGCAGGCAGCAGTGTTTTGGATGATTTGAAGTTTGTGGATGGTGGAGAATGAGAGGCTGGCCAGGAAACCATTGGAATAGTTGAGTCCTAAGGCGACAAAGGCGTGAATGAAGGTTTTAACTAACTGAGGTTGGGATGGAGGTCGAATTCAAAGGCTTTTGTGATGGAGAGAATATTGGGTTAGGATATTTGGTCCAAAGCTGAGCTTGGTGAAATGGGTGCTGAGGTTGTGGCCTGGTGGAGCCCGCGGCGGTAGCGAGGAGGAGGATGGGGTCTGGCGAGGATACGAAGTTTGTGGTGTGGGGGCCGATGACTCTGACTTCAGTCTACCCAGTGTTTAGCTGGAGAAAACTCTGGCTCAGCCTAGACTGAATTGTTAACAAGCAATCTGATATAACCAGCAGTGGAGGGGATGAGAAAATTGGTGGAGAGGTCGAGTTGAGTGTCATCAGCCTCCGTGGAAGCTGACCTCATGTCTGCGGGTGATACCGCAAAGGGGCCATGTGTAGATCAGGAGAGGGGGCAAGAATGGATCCATGGGGGGGTGGGAAGGAAATCCATGAGTAGATATAGATAAAAACATAGACATTTACAGCGCTAAAGGAGGCCATTTTGGCCCATCGTGTCCGCGCCAGCCGACAAAGAGCTACACGGCCCTCGGTCAGCAGTTACATATAAACCTATGAACAATGGCGGATAGGTAAAGAGCATCCGGCCCAAACAGTCCGCCCCTCACAACTGCGATACTCCATGTATCGCAACATTTTACACTCCACCCCACCCGGACCCATGCGATCTCCTGGGAGAAGCAGAAAAACAGATAAAAACCTTGGCCAATTGGGGGGAAAAAAATCTGGGACAATTCCTCTCATTATATGCTCTTACCTATCATATGCACTGGCTACAATTGGATAGGTAAGAGCAAAAATAAGCAAGCATGGTTCCACTGAACTCAAAAAACTGAGGAAAATCATTGGAGGAGGATAATGTGCCTGACTCTGTCAACGGCTGCAGAGAACACGAGGAGGGATAATGTATCACAGATACAGAGCTGTTCAAGATTTTTCTGAGGCCTGTTTGTGTTGTAGGAGGGGCAATTCTAAAGGAGTAAATAAGTCTCGGTTGTCAGAAGAATGTGATAGTGGAAATGGAAAGTTTGGTCACACATATACTCACAACATTGTTATAATGCTATAGTACTCTGAACAGTTCTAGTCTCCAAATTATAAAAAGGATATAGAGGCACTGGAAAAGGTGCAAAAAAGATTTACAAGGATGATACCAGAACTGAGAGGCTACATCCATCAGGAATCGTGACAGCTGTGGCTCAGTTGGTAGCACTCTTGCCTCTGAGTCAGAAGGTTTGTGGGTTCAAGTCCCGCACCAGAATCTAAGCTGACACTGCAGTGCCATGCTGAGGGAGTGCTTCACTGACTGAGGCCCTATCTGGTCTCAGGTGGACGTAAAAGATCCCGTGGCACTATTTTGAAGAGGAACGTTACAACAGTGACTACACTTCAAAAAGTATTTCATTGGCTGTAAAGCACTTTGGAATGTCCTGAGGTCATGAAGGATGCTATATAAATGCAAGTCTTTTTCTTTCTTTTTGGAAAGGTTAGGGCTTTTTTCTCTAGAAAAGAGAATACTGAGCAGTGACCTGATAGAGGTCTTTAAGATTATGGAAGTGTTTGAGAGGATAGATGTAGAGAAAATGTTTCCACTTGCGGGTGAGACCAGAACTAGGGACCATAAGTATAAGATAGTCACTAATAAATCCAATAGGCAATTCAGGTGAAGGTTCTTTACCCAGAGAATGGTTAGAATGTGGAATTTGCTACTACAGGGAGTAGTTAAGGCAAATAGCATAGATACATTTAAGGGGAAGCTAGATAAGTACACGAGGGAGAAAGGAATCATAGGATATGTTGATGGGGTCAGTTGAAGAAGGTGAGGGGAGGCTAGTGTGGACCATAAACACCGCGGTGCATGAATCTGTTGGTCCGAATGGCCTGTTTCTGTGTTGTAGTAATACTATGTAACAACATAACTGCCTTCAGATTACAGTAAATTACAAGCAAGTAATACAACTTGATTCGTAGACTCGAGGTGATCGGTCTCGACTCCCGTAGTTTGCCTGTTTGGCTGTGGACCTCCAACCGTCCTGAGAATTCTAACAACCACTGATCTAGCCCTCTAATTATGTCCAATAGGCCAGGGTCTAATTGCATACATATTGGCCTTGTCCCCAACATTAACCATCTGTTATCTGTAATTGTCTGGTCCTTGCAGCTACAAGCACAGTCTGTTCCCAAACAATATTCTGCTAGTACATCAAGAGCCAGCAGGTCACAAGGACATTTTAACTTGTCATATGCAGGCAGTGTCTGATGGGAAAATGGTCAACTAGTAATGGTCATCTTTCTTACAACCCTTCAACCTTATAAATTCAAGGGAAATACAAGCCAGATTTATGCAATCTACTCTCATAATTAAACCCCCTCAAATTCCTGGTATTCTGGTGCTCTGTACTCTGCTTATAAACTGCCTTTGTTTACACACAGAGGACTCCCATCTGCCCTCTTGCTAAAATGTCTGAAGTTAAGCAAGCTGGGATACTTGACTTTATTTAGGTTTAAACCATATTATTAAAATATTCTAACAACCTCTGAGCAGCATCTTAGGACATTTTCCTACTTAAAATGTGCTATTTAAATGCAAGTTGTTGTAAAGGTACAGGAGGAGGCAATCAGATAGAATAACAATAGGTAAGGAAGTATTGAAAAACCTGGTAGAATTCAACATGGAAAGGGTATTGGGCCCTGATGGATTGCTGAGTGGTCAGAAAGGAAGGAGCAGAGGTTCTGACTGTAATCTTCCAAACTTTCTTAAATATATAGGGTTGTCAATCAATGCTTTCCCCCTTTATTTTTTTGGGTGCATGGCTCCTTTTAAAGGGGGGGGGGGATGGATATAAGTGGATAACTTGCTTTAGACAATGGGATGAATGGCGGCCTCCTGTGCTATAAAATATTCATTTATGAAGAGGAAAAGAATAATCCATATTTTTGAGGCTGTCATAGTTTATGTGCAGTCTAAATCCTAGGATTACTCATGATCTATTTTCGGTGTTTCTCAACACTGATTGCCTTCTGACTTTTTTGACAATTAGTTAATATTTTCTCTGATACACAGAATCAAACCTCACATGATTCACACTGGTTAAACATGTCATTCTGTGAGTAATGTTCTATTTCAAGTTGTATTCAGTACCTACCAGTAGGTATGTTCAACTCTCCTCTGCACAATGTATAGGTGACCAGATCAAAATGACTTGTATCCTGTGTTTCAGCAAAAAATAAAATGTTCATTTCATTTGTTTTCAGCTGTACTAACCCATTCGTCTGACAGTTCTTTTGTTCCACTAAATCATGACTATTTATGCCCTCTTATATTCAAGAAGATAGATTGCACACTGGCTTGCAGTGGATAATTCTGTTATAGAATAGATATGCTGTTACCGAATAATTTTATAGCACAGTATTGAAACTAATGTGAGTGATATGTGTCCTGATTGCTCTATTTCCTTTTTTTTTAGGAGCATTGCAAAACCGGAGAGGTATAGTGGTGACAACGTAATTTACAAACCACTTGGGGTAGGTTCATAGCCTCCTCGTCAGTAATTGCTCGAACCACTTAGCCTACTGTTTGCCACTTAGAATTCATAACTTGTTTTTCCTAATAGCATGGCAATCATTCAGTAGCATTAACTCTTGTAGTGCTGTGAAGCTGTTGCATGTTTCAACATGCCACTTTATTTGGTTCTAACTTGACGTGTGTATATTTTACCCTATTTCATAGGAGAATAGTCCTGACATGGTGTATTTGGGTTCATTAACCAACTTTGACCTGGCCTTTGCCTGGACTCAAGATAAGTGTGTTCCACTGGTTAGAGAAATCACTTTTGAAAATGGTGAGGTAAGCATGAGTTAAATCTACCTGTATATTATATTTTTTTTTTAATTGATCTCTTATAAGAACATAAGAATTAGGTGCAGGAGTAGGCCATTCGGCCCCTCGAGCCTGCTCCACCATTCAGTGAGATCATGGCTGATCATTTACCTGAACTCCACTTTTGTGCCCTATCCCCATATCCCTTGATTCCCTTAATATTCAAAAATCGATCAATTTCTGTCTTGAATATACTCAAAAACTGAGCATCCAAAATTCTCGGGTAGAGAATTCCAAAGATTCTGAGTGAAAAAAATTTCTCCTCATCTCAGTCCTAAATGGCCGACCCTTTATTCTGAGATTCTGAATCCTGGTGCTAGACTTCCCAGCCAGGGGAAACATCCTCCCTGCATCTACCCTGTCAAGCCCTGTAAGAATTTTGTAAGTTATAATGAGATCATTTCTCATTCTTCTAAACTCTAGAGAATATTCAAGCCTAGTCTACTCAAGTTCTTCTCATAGGACAATCACCCCATCCCAGGAATCAGTCTGGTGAACCTTTGTTGCAGTCCATCTATGGCAAGTATATCCTTCCTTATGTAAGGAGACTAAAACTCCAGATACACAATACTCCAGATGTGGTCTCACCAGGGCCCTATATAATTTCAGTAAGACATCTTTACTCATATACTCAAATCCTGTTGTAATAAAGGCCAACATACCATTTTTGCTTTCTTAATTGCTTGCTGTACCTGCATGTTAATTTTCAGTGATTCATATACAAGGACACCCAGGTCCCTCTGAACACCAACATTTCCAAATTTATCACCGTTTAAATATAAACATTTCCTTGCAGCAGGAGTTCTCAAGCAAGGGTCCGCGGCCTCGTAGAGGTCCATGAGGGTTTCTGGCAGTCCGCCATAAATAATCTTCGGGATTTTAAAAAAATACACCATTGCATAAAGGTGGGATCAAGCTGAGCAAACTTGCACCTCCGACCCCAACTTCTGTTTTCCCCCCTGTCTCGAACGTTTGTGCGATGCCATTGAGTCCAGGCCCCTGCTCACTGAGAAGGGAGAGAGTCACAGGTCCCCTGGCTCGAGCTTTCCATCCTCCGCTCTCCTCTTCGCCAGGTCCTGCTGTATATACGGGCGGACTGGCCTGCAGGCCAAACCATTTCAGTACAACTGGCAGAGCATCACTGGAACCACCTATATGTCAAATCGATTTGGCATCTAGACTCGCAACCAAAAGCATCCAATTGCACCCTTACCTAACTATCAGAAACTCCCGAATAGTGGATAGATTTTAGCACGCATGTCGAGTCACACTGTAATATAGTTACAAGGGTGCGAGCTTCCCTTTGGTGCCTAATCTCATTCCTTCTTCACTGCGAGCCTATACCTTGAGAGTTAACAGCCTTAATTTACCAAGGAGTACATCAAGGCAGACCTGATTGTTCACACCCAATGTTGGGCCCCAGCCAGATTTCAACCTGCCAGGATTGTCCTGGAGTTGCAAGGAATAAAACATTAATCTGGACACTGCTGCGAGCAGTTTGGGAAAAAGATCATTAGAGCCTTAAAGAAAAGTTATAAACATTTATAAAGATATTGCCGATGGGGGGAAAAAGGCTGTTTGGGTGACGATCAAGCAGAGAACCGGGACCAACTGATGTGCCGAACAATCGTTGTGGGGCAGAGAGGGAGAATTGGGGTCGGGTGATTCAGGCTCATGTGGCGAGAAAGAGGAAATGGGATGGGCATGGGGACCAGTATTTTCTGCAGTGCCAGGATAGTTGAGGTAATTTTTATACAGAAGAAATACTTGTGTTACGGGGAGTTTGTGGAATTTTTATAGGGTGCAGCTATTTGCATGAGTAAAAACCTGTGTCTCGGATAGGCTCAAATGATCACATGACCTGATTGCTCATTGGTCTCCTTGGAGGATAAGCCACACCCAGAAGTTTCTCTGGAATTCAAGTTCAAGTTCTGAGTGACTTTGCAAAGTGTAATTCAAGCTATTCTGACTTCAGCCCCCAGGCAGGATAGAGCTGTGCCAGCCCAAGTTCCTGACAATCCCCCCCCGCCAGCCCAAGTTCACGGCCTCCCCCCACCTCTACACATCCAAAGTTCCTGACTTCCCCCTCCCCCAGCCCAAGCCCCTGGACCCTCATCCCAAGTTGCTGCACTTACCCACCCCCGCCCCACAATAGTTGGGGCATTGTGTGTGGGTCACGGATTGTTGACAGGTTTATTGGGTATGAAGTGAATAGTGACAGTGCCGTGATTTCCAGATTTCATCCTCTCCAATGATGTCCATGGTGACACAAGCACCGAGCTTTCTGTGAAATCGGGTGTGGGGGTAAAGGGAGGTTTGAAGAACGTGATCCGTCTACTCTGAGTTCCCGCCAATCCCCTCTGCTACTTCCCCTCATTCTCCCCCAGACCCCCTCTGCCTTGCTGCCCCCCCACCCCAGTCTCTCACTCGCGCGCTCTCCATCCACACCCGCCCCCCCCCCACCCCACCCCAGTCTCTCTCGCTCTCTTCCGCTCCCGCCCATCCCCCGCTTGCTCCCGCCCCGCCCGCCCTCGCTCCCGCACCCACATCCCCCGCCCACCCTCACTCCCTCCCGCCCTTTCCGCCCCGCCCCCGCACCGGGTTCCCCCACCCCCCCCCCCAGTCGCGCTAACTCTCTCCCCCCTCCCCTCCCTGCCCCGGGTACCACTAGTCGCGCTCGCTCCCCAGCCCCCCAACCCCCAGTCTCTCTAGCTTCAAACAGGAAATTAGAGATGCATGTAACAAGGGTACCACAGTAATCATAAGTGACATTAATCTATATATAGACTGGCCAAACCAAATTACTAATAATACTATGGAGGATGAATTCCTGGAGTGTGTACGAGATGGTTTTTTAGACCAGTACGTTGAGGAGCCTACGAGGGAACAAGCTATCCAAGATTGGGTATTGTGCAATGAGAAGGGGTTAATTAATAGTCTTGTTGTGCGGGGTCCTTTAGGGTAGAGTGACCATAACATGATTGAATTCTTTATTAAGATGGAAAGTGAAGTAGTCCAATCCGAAGCTAGGGTCCTAAATCTAAACAAAGAAAACTACGAAGGTATGAGGAATGAATTGGCTATGATAGATTGGGAAGATTCATTAAAAGGCATGATTGTGGATAGACAATGGCTAGCATTTAAGGAATGAATGCATGAATTGCAACAGTTATACATTCCTTTCTGGTGCAAAAACACAAAAGGAAAAAGTGGTCTAACCATGGATACCAAAAGAAATTAAGGAAAGTATTAGATCCAAAGAGGAGTTATACAAAATTGCCAGAAAAAGTAGCAAGCCTGAAGATTGGGAGCAGTTTAGAATTCAGCAAAAAAGGAGCAAGAGATTGATTTAATAGAGTATGAGAGTAAACTTGCAAGGAACATAAAAAACGACTGTAAAAGTTTCTACAAGTATGTAAAAAGAAAAAGATTAGTGAAGACAAATGTAGGTCCTTTACAGTGAGAAACTGGAGAATTTATAATGGGGAACAAGGAAATGGCAAAACAATTAAATAAATACTTCGGTTCTGTCTTTACAGAAGAGGACACAAGTAACGCCCAGAAGTGCTAAGGAACCAAGGGTCTAGTGAGCAAGAAAAATTAAAGGAAATGATTATTAGTAAGAAAATAGTGCTGGAGAAACTAATGGGACTGAGGGCCAATAAATCCCCATGATCTGCATCCCAGAGTACTTAAGGAGGTAGCCATGGAAATAGTGGATACGTTGGTTGTCATCTTCCAAAATTCTATAGATTATGTAACATTTCCTGCAGATTGGAGGGTGGCAAATGTAATCCCATTATTTAAAAAAGGAGGGAGAGAGAAAACTGGGAACTACATCTGTAGCCTAACATCTGTAGTAGGGAAAGTGCTAGAATCTATTATAAAGGATATAACGGGACACTTACAAAATATCAACAGGGATTTATGAAAGGAAAATCATGTTTGATAAACCTACTGGAGTTTTTTTTGAGGATGTAACTGATAGAATAAATAAGGGAGAACAAAGTTAAATGGCTTGGAAAGTATCGATGTACAGAGGGACCTTGTACACCAGTCATTGAAAGCAAACATGCAGGTGCAGCAAGCAGTTAGGAAGGCAAATGGTATGTTGGCCTTCATTGCAAGAGGATTTGAGTACAGGAACAAGGATGTCTTACTACAGTTATACAGGGCCTTGGTGAGACCACACCTGGAGTATTGTGTGCAGTTTTGGTCTCCTTACCTAAGAAAGGATATACTTGCCATAGAGGGAGTGTAATAAAGGTTCACCAGACTGATTCCTGGGATGGCAGAACTGTCATATGAGGAGAGATTGGGTCTTTTATGTATGCATGCTTGTATTGTTATATGATGTCTGTAACACTGAATGTACCTTACCTGTACACCAGAGGGTGCTGCTGCTGGAGACCTAAGGGTTACCTACACACTGCAGGTAACCCAGTATAAAAGGGAGCTTGGTGTCCGGACTCGGAGCTGTAAATAAAGGACTACAGTCTACACAGTTTAAGTACCATACCCTGCCTCGTGGAGTCATTACCAAAGGTGCCTACATACACAATCGGGTCAACTAGGCCTGTATTCACTAGAGTTTAGAAGAATGAGGGGGGATGTCATTGAAATGTACGGGGCTGGACAGACTGGATGTGGGGAGGGTGTTTCCCATGGCTGGGAAATCTAGAACAAGTGGTCACAGTCTCAGGATACAGGGTAGAAAATTTAGGACTGAAATGAGGAGAAATTTCTTCAGAGGTTGGTGAACCTGTGGAACACTCTGCCACAGAAGGCTGTGAAGGCCAAGTCACTGAATATATTCAAGAAGGAGATAGATTTTTAGACGCAAGGCATCAAGGGGTATAGGGAAAAAGCGGGAATATAGGGCCCAAGTTTCCACACGATAAAAAACGGGCGCCCCTCCGAGCTGAGCGCCCGTTTTTCGCGCCTAAAACGGCGCCGGAAAAAAAAGCGATTTTGGAGCGCCCTGCAGCTCCTTGTCTGTTTCGCGCGGCGCCCAGGGGGGCGGAGCCTACCACTCACACCGATTTTGTAAGTGGGAGGGGGCGGGTACCATTTAAATTAGTTTTTTTCCTGCCGGCAACGCTGCGCGTGCGCATTGGAGCGTTCGCGCATGCGCAGTGTGAAGGAAACATTGGCACTCGGCCATTTTTGTAGTTCTTTGTAGCTGTTTAATTTTTGAACATTTTTAAATAAAAGCACATTGCCATCAGCACCGAGAAGACTGCAGGAAGCCGTTTCCCTCCCCCTCCCCACCCGCCGTCGGGAACAAACGGCTGCCTCCCCCTCCCCCCCCCCGCGGGAACGACCGGCTTTTTCCTCTCTCCCCCCCGCGGGAACGAACACCTGCAGCATTCTCCCTGCCTGAAGCACTTTCACACAGGTAGGAAGATGGTTTATTTAATCTTTTCTTTGCTTATAAATGTTTATTCAGGTTGGATTTATTTGTATAATATTTGTAGAAGTATAAATAAGGATTTATTATAGAATTTAATGACTTCCCTCCCCCCCCCACCTCGTTCTGGACGCCTAATTTGTAACCTGCGTCTGATTTTTTTTTAATGTGTAGACAAGGTTTTTTCAGTTCTACAAAAATCTTCATTTGCTCCATTCTAAGTTTGTTCGGAGTACGTTTTCACTGTGGAAATTTTGAAATCAGGCGTCAGTGGCCGGACATGCCCCCTTTTGAAGAAAAAATTCTGTTCCAAAGTAGAACTGTTCTACCTGACTAGAACTGCAGAAAAAAAATGTGGAGAATTGCGATTTCTAAGGTAGTCCGTTCTCCACCAGTTGCTCCTAAAAATCAGGCGCAAATCATGTGGAAACTTGGGCCCATTGTGTTTAGATAGAGGATCAGCCATGATCATATTGAATGGCGGTGCAGCCTCGAAGGGCCGAATGGCCTAAGACTGCTCCTATTTTCCATGTCTATGTTTCTTTGGGCGGTTACACTCTCAAATTAGGAATCTCATCCTAAGGAATTTGCCAATACATTCCTGCCTTCTACCAATCAATTGTATCTTTCAAGCGGGTGCACATTTTTTTTACAAGGACCAACAATGATGTATCTCGCTTTGAGGAAATTCTTGGCCTTAATGTGGGAAGTGCTGAGTGGACTCCTGCATAGATCATTGCTTGCATTCCTGTTTCTA
The DNA here is from genome assembly GCF_044704955.1 of Pristiophorus japonicus. Lineage (NCBI taxonomy): Eukaryota > Metazoa > Chordata > Chondrichthyes > Pristiophoridae > Pristiophorus > Pristiophorus japonicus. The sequence goes on from NC_091981.1 coordinate 177,207,691, forward strand.
ATCTATGTAAATGACACGGGAATGAAAACCAAAGGTATATTTGTTAATTTGTAAGTTTTTGAAGTTGGAAAAATAGAGATAATGTAGCAACAGAATTTCAGAATGAATTAAATCAGTTGTGCAATTGGGCAGAAAAAATGTCAATTTAAGTTAACTGTTATGTAAAGCATTGAAAATTGGTTAAAAATGCAGCGTAAGAATGTTGGTGTATTAAATTAACAAAGGGAGAATTGGAAATGGACCTAGGCATAGTCATAGACTGGTCACTGTGGCAAAATAATTTTTTCTTAAACAGAATGAGTGAGTATATAGCCAGAACAGTAAATACTTCAGAGATTATGCAATGGTCAGGCCACACTTTGAGTGCTGGTGGTCACTGCAGTTGGAGAATGTAGAGAAAAGCACCAGAGAACATAAACTTTAATTTTGAAAGGCAAGTTTATTAAATGGATATTACGAACAACTTCTTTATTCCAAAATAAAGATTTGGAATAACCTATTAGGCAGGGCAGTAGTGAAAATCAAATGCATTTGGATTCTAAAATGGGTACTAGATGGAGGAGCTTCTGTGACCAAATGGCCTTTTCTCATCTGGATTTGTGTTATAAAGTATTTTGTTTAATAGCTGTCAAAATACAACTGAACTAAAATGTGTTTGAGGACTGATCATTCAAAAGAGGTTGTTTAAAGTTTTTAATGGAGTTATTTTACTTTTTAGGAGCTAACTGAAGAGGGGCTACCATTTCTTATACTGTTCCACTTGAAAGAGGACAATGAAAGCTTGGAGAAATTCCAGCACGAAACTGCACGGCAGTTGATCAGTGAGAAAGGTAATTTTATTTCTCTGCCAATGTATTAGTTTTCTTGTTTAACTACCAATCAGTTGTAGTATGTAAAAGTATTTGATTAATTATGTGAGTCATATATATAACATGCATTTTATCTAAGATTGTACATTTATAAAGTATTTTCATGGTCAGAATGTCTCAAAGCAATTCACAGCCAATGATGTACTTTTAAAGTGTAGCCACTGTTGTAATGTAAGGAAACATGGCAGCTCATTTGCACATCGCAAGGTCCCATAATGAGATAAACAGCTAGATAATCTGTTTAAATGATCATCCTAGAGAGCAAAGATAACCCATGACTTATTTTCTTCACAATCAACCTTAAATACTTCTCCCCAGTCTCTCTACCAATATCAAATGCGAGGAGCACGTGGAATTCATCACTAAGATTGAGATCATCCATTTAGCTGCCTCTGATCCTTCCCCACTCTTCTGCTTGCCCACTAATCCAAGCTCTCCCAATTAGCCCTGAACCCATGACTTTCACTAGTCTTGTCTCCCCTCATGCCCTCGCCAATCTTGTTCAGAGCCCTACTTCCTGCTCCCTTAACCCCATTCCCACTAAAGAGGTCACCACTCAACTTCCCTTCCTGGCCACTAAGCTAGCTGACATTGTAAATGATGGCCTCTCCTGCGGTACTGTCCCCACATCTTTCAAACTCGCTTGAACGTGTTGTAGCTTTCCAAATCCAAGCCTATCTGTCCCACAACTCCACAATTGAATCTCGCCAATCGGGCTTCCCTCCCTGCTACAGCACCGAAACAGCACTAACCAGTGACCATGGTGCATTATCCTTCCTCGACCTCGCTGCAGCCGTTGACATGGTCAACTAAACCAGCCTTCTCCAAAGCCTTTCCTTCATTGTCCAGCTCAGTAAGATTTCCCTCGCTTGATTCCACTCTATTGGTTCCAATATTTATCCCTCAATCAACATAACAAAAACAGTTTATCTGGTCATTATCACATTGCTGCTTGTGGGAGTTGCTGTGTGCAATTTGGCTGCTGCGTTTCCCACATTCCAACAGTGACTACACTCCAAAAGTACTTCAATGGCTGCAAAGCGCTTTGAGACGTCTGGTGGTCGTGAAGGGCGCTATATAAATGCAAGTCTTTCATTTTCTTACAACAATGTCCCAAGACATTTCACAGCAGCGATTATCAAATCAAATTTGACACCAGGCCACATAGATATTGGGACAGGTGACCAAAAGCTTGGTAGGTTTTAAGGAGCGTCTTAAATAGGAGGGAGAGATAGAGGGGTTTAGGGAGGGAATTCCAAAGCTTAGGGCCTTGGCAGCAGAAGGCACAGCTGCAAATGGTAGAGGAACTCGGGGATGCGAGAGGCCAAAATTGGAGGAGCGCAGAGTTCTCGGAGGGTTATAGGGCTGGAGGTGGTTAAAGAGATAGGGAGCGGCGAGGGATTTGAACACTGATGAGAATTTTTAAATCGAGGTATTGCAGGACCAGGAGTCGGTGTAGGTTAGCGAGCGCATGGGGTTAACCGTGAATGGGACTTGGTGCGTGTTGGGATACGGGCAGCAGAGCTTTGGATGAGCTCAAGTTTACAGAGGAGGCCAGGTTGGAGGCCGGCCAGGAGAACATTGGAATTCTCCGGTCTAGAGGTAACCAAAGCATGGATGAGCTTTTCGACAGCAGATAAACTAAGGTAGGGGTGGAATCGAGTAATGTTATGGAGGTGGAAGTAGATGGTCTTGGTGATGCAGAGGATATAGGGTTGGAAGCTCCGCTCAGGCTCAAATAGGATGCCACAGTTGCGAACAGTCTGGTTCAGCCTTGGAGAGGGGTAGAGTCAGTGACCAGGGAACGGAGTTTTTGGCGGGAATCAAAGACAGTAGTTTCAGTCTTCCCAATATTTAATTGGAGGAAATTTCTGCTCATCCAATACTGAATGACGAGCAACGTGACAAATCACAGGCAGTGGAGGGGTCGAGGTGGTGGTGAGGTAGAGCTGGGTGTCATCAGCGTACATGAGGAATCTGACGTGTTTTTGGATATTGGTCCGTGCGGGAAGAGAAGCCATTGCAGGTGATTCTCTGGCTGTGACTGGATAGATAGGACTGGAAATGGGCGAGTGCAGTCCCTCCCAGCTGGACAATAGAGGAGAGGCGTTGGAGGAGGACCTATTCAATCGTAGCCAGAGCATCTCCACCAATGGCTTCTCTTCCCACCCTCTGTTATCTCTGGCTACCCTAAAATTCTGTCCTTAGCCCCCTCTACATTTGTATGCTGCCCTTTGGCAACGTGAATCAAAGATGTCTGGTCACATTTCAAACACACGGTGATGAAACCCAGCTCGACCTCTCCACTAATGTCAACCACTCCAGTGATGTCGGGTTTCTTCTTCAATGTCCAGTCATGGATTAGCCATACTTTTCTCCATTGGGAAGACTGAAGCCATCGTCTTCGGCCCCCTTAACAATGTCCATACCTGTGAGACCAATTCTGTCCCATCCCAGAAACTGTCTCATACTGAATCGTGCAGATTACAATCTCGGCATCCTATTCAACTCCTGAGCTGAGCTTCCAATCCGGTGTACTTTACATCACAGAACACAGCTACTTCCACCTCAGTAACATTGCTCACTTCTGTCCATGCTTCAGCCTGTCTGTCACTGAAACCCTTATCCATTCTTTCACCTCCAAACTCAACTGTTCCAATGCTCTCCTGGCAACCCTCCCTCTAAACTTCAGCTCATCCAAATCTGTGCAGGCCATATCCTATCCTGCATCAAGTCCAATTCGTCCATTGCTCCTGTCCTTGCATTTACATCCCTTTTTGGCTTTGCCCCTCCTATCTCTGTAACTTCCTCCAGCTCTACAACCCACACCTCTGGTTGTTGCCTTTTATGCAACCCCAAAACGTAAGCCTTCTAGGCTTCACACTCTGGAATTCCCTCCCTAAAGCACACACTTCCTTCTTCTTCAAGACTCCTTAAAACCCACTCTGACCAAGCTTTTGGTCACCCCCTCCTAATGTATCTTACTTTATCTCCATGTCTATTTTTGCCTGATTACACCTTTATGAACCACCTTGGTTATTTGTCCATGTTAAACATGCTTTAAGTATACATCAGGTGTTTAGTGACCACACTGTTTAAGACTCTCAGGTCTGTAATTCTATATTCCTCAAATATATTGAATTCTATGCTTTGTTACAAGTAATTTTATGTTAAATAATTTTATCTACTGTATATGCCTGCATTGACCTTCAACCATTTACAACATCCTAGCTTGTATATAACACATGCACATGAAATATAACTGTTTGCAACCAATATTAAACCTTTGGGTTACTCATGAACTATAGAGTTAACTCATTATAAATTTTGAAAATCTGCTAGTTTTGGGGACTGTAACTACGTACAGCTCTGCTTGGGGGTGGGTTGTAGTGGTTGGGTGAGGCGCAGCTAATTGTGATGTCTCTTTCACAAGTGCTAATTCAACTGTTTTTTTTTAATTCAGTAGGTTGCACAAAGCCACATAAGTGACACAAATATATTTAGAGATAAGACACCGTGCTGCACCAAGATGTAATAAACTCCCGGCAAGCAGTTTTCAGTTTGTCAAAGCAGTCGACATTTTTTGTTGTTGTTGTAGTCATTATTCCTGGTACAATTTTAATGCTACATTGCTGTTGAGGCTCACTTGGAACTCATGTCAGTTGTTCAATTATCATAAATGCTAATGAAGATTTTCAGTGTTACCAGTCAACCTTCAGACCCTTTCATAAAAATGTTAAATGGACCATTAACCACAATTAATATCTAAAGAATATCAATTTTAAATATTTATGGAGAATTTATTAATCCTTTGAGCAGAGCTATTCAAGAGTGAAAAATAGCTGTTATAAGATTCCAGCTAAAGAATAAAGCAGCTCGTGATTGCCCTGCCTGTAAGATATCTATAGCGTGGTGGGGAAATCATTGCACCATTAGTTATCAGAAATATCATAGGAAGACTTTATGCAAACTAACAGTTTTACAGCTCGCAGTAGCATAGTGAAGTAATAAGTCTCATTTATTTTTAATAAACGCTATACGTAGCGGAGTTCCTCTGCTTGTGTAACACATTTTTAGCAATGTGGTTGCTGGCTCAATCAAGACGACTTTTTAAACAGGATCCTGATATAACACCAGCTAAGTGTACAGTAAATATAATTGACTTGTGAATTATCTATCTGCACACATCTAATGCAACAAAAACACTTATTGAAGATTTTATGAATCTGGAATCTGTACTTTTGTTTGTATATATTTCTTGGCTTATGTAAACATAACTTAAATGGATAGTAATTGCTTTAAAGTAGGCCTATATTTGCACAACACTGGTCTGGGAAGCTGAAACTAACTGCTGCCATTTGAAAGCTGTGACTACACTACAAAAGTAGCTTTCTCGAATGTTTGAAAAGCCAGCTCAATTCGGGAGGGGATTGAGGGAAGGAAGAAATGTATTTTTTCATCTGGATGTAAATGCAATGTCAGTTTATTATGCTGTATTCGGCTCAAAGAACCTCATGCTTTTTATGTGACAATGTTAACCCATGAATAAATTGTCTAGGTACAATAAACTTCCTGCATGCCGACTGTGACAAGTTTCGTCATCCTCTACTACATATACAGAAGACACCAGCAGACTGCCCAGTTATTGCCATTGACAGTTTTAGGCATATGTATGTCTTCTCAGACTACAAAGACTTAGAGTAAGTATAGCTTTCCCTTCTGTAACGGGTTGTATTTGGAGAATATTGAAGGAAAAAAAATCAACTGGTGCTTCTCTGTCATGCAGATCTTAAATATTTGTGCCCTTGGTGTCTGTAGAAGCATTGCATCCTCTTGTGATATTACATTCTATATTCTGAAATCCTAGTTATGCCACCACTGTAAAACATATTCTCCAGTAATTTCCACAGCAATTCTCCCAATTCCCTGCCATAAAGTGTAAGAATCCTTATGGAAATTCTACCCCTTTTTATGTCGTTGCTCACAGAAGACTTAACTTTGCAAATTTTGTTGAACCTTCTCTTTCCACCAAAATATAAGAAACAGGGAACAGAAGTAGGCCATACGGCCCCTCGAACCTGCTCTGCCATTCAATAAGATCATGGCTGATCTGATCATGGACTCAGCTCCACTTCCCCACCCGCTCCCCATAATCCCTTATCGTTTAAGAAACTGTCTGTTTCTGTCTTAAATTTATTCAATGTCCCAGCTTCCACAGCTCTCTGAGGCAGTGAAAACCACAGATTTACAACCCTCAGAGAAGAAATTTCTCCTCATCATCCGTTTTAAATGGGCTGCCCCTTATTCTAAGATCATGCCCTCTAGTTCTAGTCTCCCCCATCAGTGGAAACATCTCTGCGTCCATCTTGTCCAGCACCCTCATAATCTTATACATTTTGATAAGATCACCTCTCATTCTTCTGAATTCTAATGAGAAGAGGCTCAACCTACTTGACCTTTCCTCATAAGTCAACCCCCTCCTCCCCAGAATCAACCTAGTGAACCTTCTCTGAACTGCCTCCAAAGCAAATATATCCTTTCATAAATATGGAAACCAAAACTGTACGCAGTATTCCAGGTGTGGCCTCACCAATACCTTATATAGCTGTAGCAAGACTTCCCTGCTTTTATACTCCATCCCCTTTGCAATAAAGGCCAAGGTACCATTGGCCTTCCTGATCACTTGCTGTACCTGCATACTATCCTTTTGTGTTTCCTACATAAGTACCCCCAGGTCCAGCTGTACTGCGGCACTTTGCAATCTTTCTCCATTTAAATAACTTGCTCTTTGATTTTTTTTCTGCCAAAGTGCATGACCTCACACGTTCCAACATTATACTCCATCTGCCAAATTTTTGCCCACTCATTTAACCTGTCTGTCCTTTTGCAGATTTTTTATGTCCTGCTCACACATTGCTTTTCCTCCCACCTTTGTATCGTCAGCAAACTTGGCCACGTTACACTCAGTCCCTCCTTCCAAGTCGTTAATATAGATTGTAAATAGTTGGGGTTCCAGCACTGATCCCTGTGGCACCCCACTAGCTACTGGTTGCCAACCAGAGAATGAACCATTTATCCCGACTCTCTGTTCCCTGTTAGTTAGCCAATCCTCTATTCATGCTAATATATTGCCCCCAACCCTGTGAACTTTTATCTTGTGCAGTAACCTTTTATGTGGCACCATGTCAAATGCCTTCTGGAAGTCCAAATACACCACATCCACTGGTTCCCCTTTATCCACCCTGTTCGTTATACCCTCAAAGAATTCCAGCAAGTTTGACAAACATGACTTCCCCTTCATAAATCCATGCTGACTCTGCCTGGCTGAATTTTGCTTTTCCAAATGTCCTGCTACTGCTTCTTTAATAGTGGACTCCAACATTTTCCCAACCACAGATGTTAGGCTAACTGGTCTATAGTTTCCTGCTTTTTGTCTGCCTCCTTTTTTAAATAGGGGCGTTACATTTGCAGTTTTCCAATCTGCTGGGACCTCCCCAGAATCCAGGGAATTTTGGTAAATTACAACCAATGCATCCACAATCCCTGCCACTACTTCTCAAGACCCTAGGATACAAACCATAAGGTCCAGGGGATTTATCTGCCTTTAGCCCCATTATCTTACTGAGTACCACCTCCTTAGTGATTGTGTTAAGTTCCTCCCCCCCCACATAGCCCCTTGACTATCCACTGTTGGAATAATGGGCCCAAGTTTCCACAAGAAAAAAAACGGCGCCTAAAAAAATCCTCGGTATTCTCCACCGACTTACAGGTCCTGTGGCACTCGGCGCAGCCGGCACGAGCTGTGGGGGGGGCGGAGCCAGGTCCCTGCGCTGAAAACAGTGCCGGGACCTCTGCACATGCGCACTACAGTCGGCACGCAAGTGCAGTAGCTCCAGGCGCCGAACTGTGTGGGAGGGGCCCGAAGCACGCAGCCCCTAGCCCTGGCCCAATGGCCTCACTGGGGCTGCGTGAATGAAGCTCCTCCCACGGCCTGCTCCTGCTCCCCGCCCGACCAGACCCCAGACCCGACACCCGCTCCCCCCCCCCCCCGACCCGACACCCGCTCCCCTCCCCCCCGACCCGACACCCGCTCCCCCCCGCCCCGACCGACACCCGCTCCCCCCCCCCGACCTGAGACCCGCTCTCTCTCCCCCGCTCCCCGACCCGACACCCGCTCCCCCCCCCCCAGACCCGACACCCGCTCCCCCCCCCCCCGACCCGACACCCGCTCCCTCCCCGACACCCGCCCCCCCCCGACACCCGCTCCCCTCTTTCCCCCCCCCCCCCCGACCCGACCCAACACCCGCTCCTGTTCCCCGACCCCCCCCTCTCTTCCCTCCCCTCTCCCCTCCCCTCCCTCCCTCTCTCCCCTCTCTCCCTCCCTCTCTCCCTCGCTCAGCGGCACGAACAGCTGCAGAATTCTCCCTGGCTGAAGCACTTTCACACAGGTAGGAAGATGGTTTATTTAATCTTTTCTTGGCTTATAAATGTTTATTCAGGTTGGATTTATTTGTATAATATTTGTAGAAGTATAAATAAGGATTTATTGTCGAATTTAATGAGTTCCCTTCCCCCCCACCTCGTTCTGGACGCCTAATTTGTAACCTGCGCCTGATTTTTTAATGTGTAGAACAGGTTTTTTCAGTTCTACAAAAATCTTCACTGGCGCCATTCTACTTTAGTTTGGAGTACATTTTCACTGTGGAAACTTTCAAATCAGGCGTCAGTGGCCGGACACGCCCCCTTTTGAAGAAAAAATTCTGTTCTAAACTAGAACTGTTCTACCTGACTAGAACTGCAGAAAAAAAAATGTGGAGAATTGCGATTTCTAAAATAGTCCGTTCTCCACCAGTTGCTCCTAAAAATCAGGCGCGAATCATGTGAAAACTTGGGCCCATTGTTAGTGTCCTCTACCGTAAAGACTGATACAAAATATTTGTTCAGAGTTTCTGCCATCTCCATGTTCCCCATTACTAATTCCTCGGTCTCATCTTCTAAGGGACCAACATTTACTTTAGCCTCTCTTTTTTTTTTTTCCTTTATATACCTATAGAAGCTCTTGCTATCTGTTTTTATATTTTGTGCTAGTTTACTTTCATAGTCTATCTTCCCTTTCTTAATCTTCAATCATTTTTAAATATAAAAAGGTAAGAAAATATTTTAAGATGTGAAGTGTATCTATTATAGATGAACATAAGCCCGTGGTTGTTTTATATACCAATATATTTCTATCTAAAATTACTTTCTAGCCTCAAATGCTTTAACTGGAGAAAAAAATCAGGAAATCTTTTTTTTTTCCAGATACAAGTTTCCTTAAACCCTAGAGTGGAATTTCTCCACATGCAAAATATATTGCTTGAAATAGCTGGTGGGGGGGAAGCTGATATGCGATTCTTTTTTTAAAACTGGTGTATTGCATTTGATACTGATTGTCTCAAGCAGAATTTATAATTCTCATCTTTTGATTGTTCATTTTCATTCTACTGTACAATCATGAATTATTGGCCAACATAAGTCTTCTACCCAGATATTTAGGAGATTTTCTAATTGGTCATATTCCAAAGCTCCCTTTGGTAAAATGGAGTAAATGCACTGTTTGGTACGGTGCTGAGCTATAAAGGACCAGGAGGGTTCCAGATGTAGCCCTCTTGTGTGCTATTGCATGATCTCCATTTGGGTGCTAGTGGGTTCCTTTAAATGGCTTCAAATGTCCCTGGATTAGGCAGGGATAAAATAACCAGGTTTCCTACTCCTAATCTCTATCCACTGACTTCTGCTGGAAAGTGGATTTGTTAATCTTTCTTTACCTTTGGTCATGATGGATGGATGGTATAAGACTTACTGTAACTGTAAACCCATCTTCACTTTACTTGCTATGGCCATTACATTATGGAATAAACTCCTTTAATTTTTAATGCATGGCTACTTTGGCAGCTTACTGCATATTTGTACCATTAGCGACTCACTTTTACTGCTGTGTATCAGAATAGCTATTAAAAGTATTAATTTTTTAGTATGCATTGACGGAACAGTATTCCATCTTTTTAAAGGTTACTTAGTATGCCCTTACTTCAGGTCAGATTTGAAATATGGCTGCAGTTCAGGTATTGAGGATGTACCGTAAAGAAATTACTATAGCAAGATGCTTGATTTTAAAAAAGCACAGTATCTATACAATTTGATTTTATGTTTAGATCATTCATAAATTGCTGTCTGCAGCTTACCAGGAAGCCCAGTGTATAAGATGTAATGTATTCTTCAGAGCTTTTGAGATCAACTAACAGCAGTTCCCATGATTGCAGCAAATCTGACATTTTATAGATAAAATTGATTGCTGCATTTTAGCACTTTGCAGTAGGTGAAAACAGATGATCTAAAATGAAATTTAAATTGATCTTCCCTCAGCATTTATCTCTGGTATGTATGCAATTACTTTGCTCTAGAGGACCTTGTGAAAGCCTTCTGTCAATACCAACTACCTGACTGGTGCTTGTATTTGTAAACTCTGTGTTTGACACCTGCTGTTGGCTGCTTTTTGGCTGCTATACAGAAAAGCTGTTGCAGGGGCTATGCACCGTGGGAGTTATTGAGGGGCAGCAATAGGTTGTCATTGCTGTAGTGCCCTCGGGGAATGGAAGAATCCCAGGATCCTGCGTGAGTGTACAAACTGACACTCTGTCTTCTGCCTCCTTTTAATTAAATAGCCTCTGACTAACAAAAAAGAATCAATTGGGATTGACTTTTTAAATGGCTTGTTTTTATGTCCTATTTCATGCTCTGTACTTTACCCAGATAGTTAACTGTTAAATTTTAATTTCAGTACTCCAGGTGCACTGAAACAGTTTGTATTGGACCTACACTCTGGCAAATTACACAGGGAATTCCACCATGGCCCAGATCCCACTGATGTAGCTCCTGGACAGGTAAGAAACACAAGTGTCCAGAATCTCAATTGTTAAGATAAAGTAATAGATGCCCAAGTTGAGTTGGAGCTCTGAAGTACTGGTTATCATCGGGTGAGTTACAAATATTTAATCTAAACCACAAGACAAAGGGCTCTATTTCCCCCAGTTATCTGTGCCGTTTTTGTTGCGTAAATTAAAATATCCAAGTGTGGGCGCGGGTGGACGCCGAGTCTCTGTGTCCGGGTGAGGGAGCGATTCTGCCGGCCGACCCTCGAGCCCGGTGAGGAGACATTCGGTGGTGGGGTGGTACTTTGGGGGGGGGGAAACTCAAGATTTGCATTCGACTTAAGTTTTATTATTGAATGCCTAGCTTCCCGTTCTAAGCACTCCTAGTATAGACCAGGGTGTGGTCCATACTAGGGCGTTGACCTTGGGGAGAGAAGAAAGAAGACGTGAGTGCTTTGTCCTGCTGTTTTGAGCTTGCACAGCTACAATTAAATTATGGGGGAAATATTGACATTGCCATACCTCGTGTAAAGCTTCTGCATGATTGTGCTGCAGAGAAGATTGATTAGACATCATCACATGAGGAACCTCAGAGCATGTAGGATATTCGGCAGGAGGTCTTACCCACATCGGGTATATTGAGACAGGCATTCATACCTGCACCTGAGTGATACAGACTGTGTGAGAAGGCTGCGTTTCCGCAAAGAAGTTGTAACCGAGATCTGAGAGTTAATAAAAGCAGACCTGCACCTAGAAGCGTCAGGAGGACTGCTTTGTTAGTTGAAGTAAAGGTTACAGCTGCACTTTCATTTTATACATCTGGATCGTACCAGGCCACAACTGGGGATGTGTGCACCATTTCTCAACATGCAGCATATATCTGCATTCGGCAGGTGACTGCTGCACTATATGCCCGGAGGAATGACTACATAAAGTCCCCCATGAACGCCCAGGCAATGCGTGACTGGACTGTGGGCTTCTCCAGGATTGCTGGCTTCCCAAAGGTACAGGGCTGCATTGATTGTACCATCGCCTTGCGAGCACCTTTTGGAGGATTCTGAGATGTACAGGAACAGCAAAGGCTTCCACTCTGTTAATGTGCAGCTCGTATGTGACGACATGCAGCGCATCATGGCAGTTGAAGCGAGATATCCTGGGAGCACACCTGATGTATTCATCCTACGCGAGAGCGCTATATCTGCCATGTTTCAGCAGCAGCCAGAAGGGCAGAGCTGGCTGCTGGGAGACAAAGGGTACAGCCTTGCCACCTGGCTCATGACGCCTCTACCCGTAACCCGGACGGAAGCTGACCGGAATACAACATGTCGCTCATTGGGACTCGCAGCATCATTGAGAGGACCATTGGCATCTTGAAGCAGCATTTCTGATGCCTGGACCATTCCAGAGGCTACTTGTAATATCCCCCTGAGATTGTCGGTCAGTTCACTGTTGCCTGTTGCATGCTACACAACTTATCCATCATGAGGCAGCAGCATCTGGTAGTAGAAGACCCACCTGAGGTGAGAGTGGCTGATGATGAGGAAGAGGCAAATGACTAGGAGGACGACGAGGAAGCTGTGCAACTATCTGAACCCGTAGCACGACGGCGGCGAAGGGCGGACCGTCGTGCCCCTTTAACGATTGCTCGAGCCTTGCGCCAGCAGCTCATCTGTGAGCTTTGCTGTTTGAAGGCTCAGTGGCAACTATTCCAAATGGACCATGTTTGTGTTATGTTAATGGAACAAATAATGGAAATGATTCAGTTATAATTTAAAATATATTTTATTCAAAAGTTTCCAAACACTTGTTTGTACTTACAAGAATATTTTTATTAAAGTTATCCAACTTTAAAGTTTTCAGTTAAGATCACTTGTAAATTTACATCACTTACAAAAAACTTTTATTTTGAGAACAGTAACAACAGCAGCAAAGAAAGGCTGCACCCATCTCTCCTCCACCTTATTCTAAAACCGCCCATTGCGCTTGGTGTTGTTGACTCTCTTTTCCTCCCCCTTTCCCCCCCCCCCCCCCCCCCTGGCCTGCAGGCGGTGGAGCAGCGTTTCTCGGGTTGTTACCAAGCTTATTCTTTCGAACATCTCAGATAATGCGCACTTCTTGATGGGGGACTTGGGTAGGCGGCAATGTGGAAAGCCCGGCTTGGGCCTCTTCAGAGGCTGGTCTGGGGATTGGAGTGGGAATGGCAGTTCATTCCGTCAATTGCCGCGGGGTCTGGGCGTGTTCCCTTATTGCAGCAGCTAACTCCGACATTCCCCCCCTCGTGCCCAGACAGCGTTTCATCTACCTGCAACATTCCCTCTCTCATGTGCCTGGACAGTGTTCCCATTTCGCGTGTGTTGTTACTTCTCCCGACAGTCCCGATACCTCAACACCCACCCCACTGATGGTGTCCAGAAGTGATCACGTAAGGTCAATGCTCTCCCCTCTCATTGCCGTCATCTGAACCAGATCTGTTACATCCTGCACCTCAGGAGAGCGCTGTCGAGCTCCCCTTCCCCTCCTCCCTCTGGGTGTGGCTTGCTGGGATCCGCAGCCTCGGACGGTGGGACCCTGGGTGTGCCTTGCTGCATCCCACTGGAACCCGCAGCCTCGGACTGTGTGAAACCATGGAACGTCCCAACATTCGTACCACTCAGGAAAAGGCTGGCACCTCAATGGGTGTCACCAGCACCTCCTCCAGAGTGAGTACAACAGTGGGGGCTTCATCCTCCCCCTCACCCCCATAGTCTTGATCTGGAAGCTGGGATTGGAAGATGTTCTCTTCAGGCGCGTCTGCGTCTGAATCTTCTGCTTCAGCCTCGTCAGGGTTGGCCTCAAGTTCTGCAAAATATAACAGAACAGACAAATGGTTAGCAGCAGAGGAGGGGGCAGGGTGGGTGGCATGAGTAGGCTCACACAGCGCAGGCAGCAGGTTCATTTGAAGGACCATGATGAATGATAGCACATTATATCAACTGAAGCGAAGCTGACAGACATCCCCCTGAACCGAAGCATGGCTAGCCCGCGCAGTACTTGACTTTTACCAAAGACCAAATGTGGAATTTGCAGGACTTACCCTCTCCCTCGAATGTGGGCCCAGCTTGTGCCGTGGTGGTTGCTTTTCTCCAGGCAGGACCCATCAAAGGTGTCAGTGGGTGAAGATTTACTAGACCTCCTCCTGTTCAAGTTCTCTCTGTGTGTGCCATCTTCCTCTGCAAAGATTAAAATATTACTTTTTACAGAGGGTGTCTTTCTGCTGGGTGGGACATACAGATGGTCATATTTACAATTGCAATTTGTGAATAAATGAAAATATTACTTACACTAACTACTTGTCCAAGGTCCTCTTTTTGCACTGGCCTCCAGACCTCTGGGTGGTCACCATTACACAGTAATCTTCTGCAAGCTGGTTCCAACGTTTATTAATTTCTTTTGGTGAAACTTTTATGTTACCTCTGCTGGTGTCCAGCTCGTGCCATCTGACCTCAATTACAGTAATTAGTGCCTCCACTTCATCTTGAGAAATTCTTGATGCTTGAGCCGCATTGCATATTGCAGCCTTCGGTCGCCTGAGGAAGTGTGTTTGAGGATCAGGCCCTCAAATCTGGCACTAAGCTTATGGTCTACAGGGCTGTAGTGATACCTGTCCTCCTGTATGGCTGAGACATGGATCATATACAATCAGACACCTCAAATTGTTGAAATACCACCAACGCTGTCTCTGCAAGATCCTGCAAATCTACTGGGAGGATAGATGCACCAATGTCAGTGTTCTCTATCAGGCCAACATCCCCAGCATCAAAGCACTGACCAAACTCGACAGCTCTGTTGGGCGGGCCACATTGTCCGCATGCCCGACACAAGACTCCCAAAGCAAGCGCTCTACTCTGAATCCTACACGGCAAGCGAGCCTCAGGTGGGCAGAGGAAATGTTTCAAGGACACCCTCAAAGCCTTCTTGATAAAGCGCAACATCCCCACCGACACCTGGGAATCCCTGGCCAAACACCGTCCTAAGTGGAGGAAGAGCATCCGGGAGGGCGCTGAGAGCATGCAGAAACCAAGCGCAGGCAGCGGAAGGAGCGTGCGGCAAACCAGACTCCCCACCCACCCTTTCCCTCAACTACTGTCTGTCCCACCTGTGACTGAGACTGTCATTCCCATATTGGTCTGTACAGTCACCTGAGAGCTCACTTTGAGTGGAAGCAAGTATTCCTTTGATGATATTGCAGCTTCGATTTTTTTTTTTCCACTGAGAATTAAAGTTCTCACACAGTTGTCACACACAACTGGCTCTTTAGAAATGGCCGAAAAAAAGGGCTTGGCTCTTTTTTTAAAAAAACAGCTTTTTTTTGCGCATGCGCAGGAGGAGGGTCATCCTTTTTCGGCGCAGACATTCGGCTCCAACCCCTCCCCCCCGAAGCTAAAGGACAGGCTGCGCGGTGCCAATTAAATAAAATTAGAACGGGGAAATTTTCACGTTATTTGGAGTAGTCGGGGCCAAAAAAAACAGGCATAACTCTTAAAATACGCCAAAAAACGGCATTAAGGAAAACTGAACCCCAAATCTTAATCAGTTTCCAAATGTCTGAATTCCAGCCTGTGCTAACTCACTCCATGGTATTTATACAGTACACTTTCTAATGAATTTTAAAGTTCTGGAACAGTGGCAAATTTGAGCAGAAAAGACAATTACAATTACAGTATATCTGACGCATTACATAGTGAATAATGAATGAACAGAAGTAATTACAAGGTAGAAATCTCAGTGAAGTGTTAAGTAGGGGGTGCCATAAACCCAGAGCGAAACTAAGTCTGAATATATAATAAATGCAGAGCCGAGATATTTAAAAATCCATGTGCACAATTTTTATAATCTACAAAAGTTTCTTGGATGGCATTATTCGGTTTTGATTACCCAATTACTATTTTTTCTTTTACTGGGGGTAAATATAACCAACACTGGCCAATGAACAATTAGACTGTGATGTGATCACTACAACACTATTGAGAGATGATAATCAGATGATTACTAGGAAATGATGAAGGTTAAATACCATCGTGGACCTGTTGGGCCAATGGCCTGTTTCTGTGCTGTAAATACTTTTCTAATACTATATTATTTTATAAATACCTGATTTATACCGGTGAATCATGTCATGTTATTTGGCAGTTGAAGACTTGCATTTATATAGTGCCTCATTACATCCCAAATGTTTTAAGTGCTTCCCATATAATTAATTACTTTGAAGTATTTTGTGCACTGGAAAAATGGAAAGTGTCTCAAATAGCAATGCCATGATTGGCCAGCTAATACTTTAATATCCCTTCTTTTTACAGCCCATATTAACTATAATAAAATAGGAACTGCTATAAATATACAGTAATCCTGTCCACCTGCAAAACAAAAATACCAATTAATGTTTTACCAAATATGAATGAAAAATATTTGGATTTAGTTTGAATCATTTCAATGAATAAACATACTACTGTATACACTGGTGTTTAATGAAATGTGCTAAAATGCAATGTAGGTAATGGGGTCAATAATATGGTAATACTAAAGTTTAGTTTTAAAATTGTCATAACTTATTTTTAAGATTTATTGTAGCTGTAGAAATCAAAATAGACTAGATAATACAAGTTCTCATCTTAGAGATTGCAATAATCTACATTTGCTTATTTAAATCACCATTTAGGAATTTTCAATTGTACTTCAAAGCAATACATTATATGGGAAGTACATACACATTCTTGTTGCTCACATTGAAATGAACAGGGGTTGTTGAGAATATTAAAAAATAAACTGAACATTTTTATCACAAGAAAACCTGAAACACTCAATTAAGCACAAGGTCGTTTTATATAAATAGGGTAACAATCGTTTTTTTAGGTACCATCAATTTATTCTCTCCACATCATAACATTAAAATATTTTTGAAAATACTTCAAATCTCAACCATGATAGAAACACAGAAAATAGGTGCAGGAGTAGGCCCTTCGTGCCTGCACCACCATTCAATATGATCATGGCTGATCATGTATTTCAGTATCCCATTCCTGCTTTCTCTCCATACTTCTTGATCCCTTTAGCCGTAAGGGCCACATCCAACTCCCTTTTGAATATATCTAACAAACTGGCCCCAACAACTTTCTGTGGTAGAGAATTCCACATGCCCACAGCTCTGAGTGAAGAAGTTTCTCCTCATCTCGGTCCTAAATGGCTTACCCCTTATCCTTAGACTGTGACCCCTGGTTTTAGACTTCTTCCAACATCAGGAACATTCTTCCTGCATATAACCCATCCAGTCCTGTCAGAATTTTATGTTTCTATGAGATCCCCTCTCATTCTTCTAAACTCCAGTGGATACAAGCCTAGTCAATCCAGTCTTTCTTCATGTGTCAGTCTTGTCATCCCAGGAATCAGGCTGGTGAACCTTCGCTGCACTCCCTCAATAGCAAGAATGTCCTTCCTCAGATTAGGAGACCAAAACTGTACACAATACTCAAGGTGTGGCCTTAACAAGGCCCTGTAGAACTGTAGTAAGACCTCCCTGCTTCTAGACTCAAATCCTCTTGCTATGAAGGCCAACATGCCATTTGCCGCCTTCACCGCCTGCTGCACCTGTATGCCAACCTTCAGTGACTGACGTACCATGACACCCAGGTCTCGCTGCAACTCCTCCTTTACCAATCTGTCACCATTCAGATAATCAGCCCTCCTGTTTTTAACCACCAAAGTGGATAACCTCCCATTTATCCACATTATACCGCATCTGCTATGTATTTGCTCACTCGCCTAACCTGTCCAAGTCACCCTGCAGCCTCTTAGCATCCTCCTCACAGCTCACACTGCCACCCAGCTTAGTGTCATCTGCAAACTTGGAGATATTACTTTCAATTCCTTCATCTAAATCATGAATGTATATTGCAAATAGCTGGGGTCCCAGCACTGAACCTTGCGGTACCCCACTAGTCACTGCCTGCCATTCTGAAAATGACCAGTTTATTCCTACTCTCTGCTTCCTGTCTGCCAACCAGTTCTCTATCCACGTCAGTACATTACCCCCAATACTATGTGCTTTAATTTTGCACACTAATCACTTATGTGGGTCCTTGTCAAAAGCCTTTTGAAAGTCTAAATACACCACATCCACTGGTTCCCCCTTATACACGCTACTAGTTACATCCTCAAAAAATTCTAGGAGATTTGTCAAGCATGATTTCCCTTTCATAAATCCATGCTGACTTGGACCAATCCCAAAGTCACTGCTTTCCAAATGCGCTGCTATTACATCTTTAATAGTTGAGTCCAACATTTTCCCACCACCGATGTCAGGCTGACCAGTCTATAATTCCGTGTTTTCTCTCTGCCTCCTTTTTTAAAAAGTGGGGTTACATTAGCTACCCTCTTGTCCATAGGAACTGATCCAGAATCTATAGAATGTTGGAAAATGACCACCAATGCATCTACTATTTCTAGGGCCACTTCCTTAAATACTCTGGGATGCAGACTATCGGGCCCTGGGGATTTATCGGCCTTCAATCCCATCAATTTCCCTAACACAATTTGCTGACTAATAAGGATTTCCTTTAGTTCCTCCTTCTCGCTAGACCATCGTTCCCCTAGTATTTCCGGAAGGTTATTTGTGTCTTCCTTAGTGAAGACAGAACCAAAGTATTTGTTCAATTGGTCTGCCATTTCTTTGTTCCCCATTATCACTTCACCTGATTCTGACTAAGGGACCTACATTTATCTTCACTAATCTTTTTCTCTTCACGTATCTGTAGAAGCTTTTGCAGTCAGTTTTTATATTCCCTGCAAGCTTACACTCTCATTCTATTTTCCCCCTCCTAATTAAACCCTTTGTCCTCTTCTGCTGAATTCTAAATTTCTCCCAGGCCTCAGATTTGCTGCTTTTTTTGGCCAATTTATATGCCTCTTGCTTGGATTTAACACTATCCCTAATTTCCCTTCTAAGCCACGGCTGAGCCACCTACCCCGTTTTATTTTTACGCCAGACAGGGCTGTACAATTGTTGAAGTTCATCCATATGATCTTTAAATGTCTGCCATTGCCTATCCACCATCAACCCTTTAAGTATCATTCACCAGTCTAGCCTAGCCAATTCATGACTCATACTGTCGAAGTTACCTTTCTTTAAATTTCTGTGTTAACTGTGTCACTCTCCATCTTAATAAAGAATTCTACCATATTATGGCCACTCTTCCCCAAGGGGCTTCGCACAACAAGATTTCTAATTAATCCTCTCTCATTACACAACACCCAGTCTAAGATGGCCAGCTCTCTAGTTGGTTCCTCGACATATTGGTCTAGAAAACCATCCCTTATACACTCCAGGAAATCCTCCTCCTCCATATTGCTACCAGTTTGGTTAGCCCAATCTATATGTAGACTAAAGTCACCCATGATAACTCTTGTACTTTATTGCACGCATCCCTAATTTCCTGTTTGATGCCATCCTCAACCTCACTATGACTGTTTGGTGGTCTGTACACAACTCCTACTAGCGTTTTCTGCCCTTTGGTGTTCCGCAGCTCTACCCATGCAAATTCCACCTCATCCACACTAATGTCCTTCTTTATTATTGCGTTAATCTCCTCTTTAACCAGCAACGCTACCCCACCTCCTTTTCCTTTCTGTCTGTCATTCCTGAATATTGAATACCATTGGATGTTGAGTTCCCAGCCTTGATCACCCTGGAGCCATGTCTCTGTAATCCCAATTACATCATATCCACTATCTGCGCAGTTAATTCATCCACCTTATTATGAATGCTCCTCGCATTGAGACACAGAGCCTTCAGGCTTGTTTTTTAACACTCTTTGTCCTTTTAGAATTATGCTGTAATGTGGCCCTTTTTGATCTTTGTCTTTTTCTGCCCTCCACTTTTACTTTTCTTCTTTCTATCTTTTGCTCTGACATTTTACTTCCCTCTGTCTCCCTGCATAGATTCCCATCCCCTGCCATATAAGTTTAAACCCTCCCCAACAGCACTAGCAAACACTCCCCCTAGGAGTTCGGTTCCGGTCCTGCCCAGGTGCAGACCGTCCGGTTTGTACTAGTTCCACTTCCCCCAGAACCAGTTCCAATGTCCCAGGAATTTGAATCCCTCCCTCTTGCACCATTCTTCAAGCCACAAATTCATCTGAGCTATCCTGCTATTTCTACTCTGTCTAGCATGTGGCACTGGTAGCAATCCTGAGATTACAACCTTTGAGGTCCTACGTTTTAATTTAACTCCTCGCTCCCTAAATTCAGCTTGTACTACCGCATTCCGCTTTTTACCTATATAGTTGGTACCTACATGCACCATGACAACTGGCTGTTCGTCCTCCACCTCCAGAATGCCCTGCAGCCGCTCAGAGACATCCTTCACCCTTGCACCAGTGAGCCAACATACCATCCTGGAGTTTTGTTTGCGGCTGCAAAAACACCTATCTATTCCCCTTACAATAGAGTTCCCTATCATTACAGCCCTCCCACTCTTTTTCCTGCCCTCATGTGCAGCTTTCATTCACTTCAAAGCTATGTAGTCTCTACATTGAAAATTCCCAAATGATGATTTTAATATGCAGTGTAGACTTTTCCAGTCCACAAGATAAGGACTTGTATTATCTAGTCTATTGTGGAGCATTGTGTTTAAATAGAATACTGCAATGAAAAATATGTTCAAGCACTGAGTTTCTGTTTGCATCTTACTGCCTCCAAAGATTTTATTCTTCCACAAATTATAATTTATAATGAACATAAAAATAAATAAAGTGTAAGATTGTTTTATAACTTAATTACAAATGTATCTAAAAATGCTGTCTGGAAAGCTAATCCTTCACTACCCAACAACTCATTACTTTAGGTGAAGGGGAGAGTCTTGATGGGATACATTAATATTGATATTTTTGGGGGGCAGGTTACCAGTGGGGAGAGTTGATGTGAATGTATGATGTGAATGTACTCTACTTTTGTTGTCACACTTTGGGATTATACCTGTGCATTTTTCTCTTGCTTTGTACAAAGAAGCAGTTCTTTAAACCATTGTCAGCAGGGAAGGTGTACAAAACGTTTTACATGCATTGCTTTTCTGTCACAGTTGTGGTGTTTACTGTGACTCGAAGCTTCAAGCACTCCCATTCCTTGTTTTATTCCCCAAAATGTATTTCCTCACACTTAGCCACATGAATCTCCCATCTGTCTGCACAGCCTGCTATCCTGAAGTTCTTTACAGTCCTCCTAACTGTTTGCCAAACCTATTTTTCTGTCATTGGTAAATTTCAAGATTGTGTTCCCTATAGCCAAGTCTAACACTATAAATGCAGAGAACCCAGTACTGACCCTGGGATAATCACTTCCAATCTTTCCCTGGTCCAAGTAAAACCCAGTTACCCTCATTCTGTTTCCTGGTCGTCAACCAAGAGGAGCTACACTTACTCTTCATATCATACACCTGCATTTTTGTAACATGCTTCTTGTGAGACACAGAAGTTATAACACATGAGTGGAGGGTAGCCAATGTAACCCCACTTTTTAAAAAAGGAGGGAGAGAGAAAACGGAATTTTTGACCGGTCAGCCTGACATCGGTAGTGGGTAAAATGATGGAATCAATTATTAAGGATGTCATAGCAGTGCATTTGGAAAGAGGTGACATGATAGGTCCAAGTCAGCATGGATTTGTGAAAGGGAAATCATGCTTGACAAATCTTCTGGAATTTTTTGAGGATGTTTCCAGTAGAGTGGACAAGGGAGAACCAGTTGATGTGGTATATTTGGACTTTCAGAAGGCGTTCGACAAGGTCCCACACAAGAGATTGATGTGCAAAGTTAGAGCACATGGGATTGGTGGTAGTGTACTGACATGGATTGAGAACTGGTTGTCAGACAGGAAGCAAAGAGTAGGAGTAAATGGGTACTTTTCAGAATGGCAGGCAGTGACTAGTGGGGTACCGCAAGGTTCTGTGCTGGGGCCCCAGCTGTTTACACTGTACATTAATGATTTAGATGAGGGGATTAAATGTAGTATCTCCAAATTTGCGGATGACACTAAGTTGGGTGGCAGTGTGAGCTGCGAGGAGGATGCTGTGAGGCTGCAGAGCGACTTGGATAGGTTAGGTGAGTGGGCAAATGCATGGCAGATGAAGTATAATGTGGATAAATGTGAGGTTATCCACTTTGGTGGTAAAAACAGAGAGACAGACTATTATCTGAATGGTGACAGATTAGGAAAAGGGGAGGTGCAAAGAGACCTGGGTGTCATGGTACATCAGTCATTGAAGGTTGGCATGCAGGTGCAGCAGGCGGTTAAGAAAGCAAATGGCATGTTGGCCTTCATAGCAAGGGGATTTGAGTACAGGGGCAGGGAGGTGTTGCTACAGTTGTATAGGGCCTTGGTGAGGCCACACCTTGAGTATTGTGTACAGTTTTGGTCTCCTAACCTGAGGAAGGACATTCTTGCTATTGAGGGAGTGCAGCGAAGGTTCACCAGACTGATTCCCGGGATGGCGGGACTGACCTATCAAGAAAGACTGGATCAACTGGGCTTGTATTCACTGGAGTTCAGAAGAATGAAGGGGACCTCATAGAAACATTTAAAATTCTGACGGGGTTAGACGCAGGAAGAATGTTCCCAATGTTGGGGAAGTCCAGAACCAGAGGTCACAGTCTATGGATAAGGGGTAAGCCATTTAGGACCGAGATGCAGAGGAACTTCTTCACCCAGAGAGTGGTGAACCTGTGGAATTCTCTACCACAGAAAGTTGTTGAGGCCAATTCACTAAATATATTCAAAAAGGAGTTAGATGAGGTCCTTACTACTAGGGGGATCAAGGGGTATGGCGAGAAAGCAGGAATGGGGTACTGAAGTTGAATGTTCAGCCATGAACTCATTGAATGACGGTGCAGGCTAGAAGGGCCAAATGGCCTACTCCTGCACCTATTTTCTATGTTTCTATGAACAGGCCATTCGGCCCATCCAGTCTATGCTGGTATTACCCTCCATGAACAAATGGGTTTAATCACATTTACTCACCCTGTTCCCATATCCCATCAACCTCTTATTGAACAACTTCTAAAAATCCACATACACTGCATTCTTTGTCCATCCAATTAGTCACATTTTCAAAAAATGATAAATTTGTCAAACACAACTTGTCTTTAATAAATCAATGCTGGCTGTCCTTGATTATCCTATGCATTTTTAAATGTTTAATTATGGATGCTTTCTTTTAAATTTAGTAAAGATAAAGTGCAAGGAACTTCTACAAAAGTTTACTTTAGTGCTTCAGTTCACAAATGCACACTTTTTTTTCCTAACCCACTTTAGCCAAGTGAAGAAGTTGCAAGCAGCCCTCCAGAAAGCTCATTCCAGAAATTGGCTCCAAGTGAACATAGGTATACCATCCTCAAGAGAGAAAAAGATGAATTATAGATCTATGAAGGAACTGTACAAGACCAGAAATCAAAGAGCTTTGCCTGATGAGAGGCAAAAATACTAAGCCTATATTTTCATAAGTCTGTGTGTACAGTTTTTATTTTGGATAAAACTGAAAACAAATGTCTGACAAATTGTGGGTTTTTATTTTTCTTTGCTTCCCTGGCTTGTGAATATGTTGTACTGTGGTCATTCAGTGAGTAGATTTTAATAAAACTGTTAAATGTATAAATGCTGGAAAACACTGATCATTTGCAGATCCTAACTTTTTCTAATAAAAGGCCATATCTTGTATTTGCCAGGAAGGAGTATGTCTGCCGCATACTTACTTACATTGTCCCATTAAACAGGTCTCATCGTTTGGTGTTCTGTTTCCACATTTTGTTGGTGCATTTTTTCTTTAAATGAGGGGAAAGTGTTAATTTACTACTTGCTATGTGGGAGTAGCTGAGGGGGTTACTGTTCCACTGTCAATTCTTGAGAGAATGTGTTGACCTCTTGAGGAAACAAAAATAAAATAAGTGGCCTACCAAGTGGGGTTGAGAGATTTTGTTCAAGCTACAGTCATACAATTTGCATTCAAATGAGTTTTTAAAATAGTAAATATTTTAATGAAGCACTTAAAAATATACAAAAATCAACATTTAATCACTGTACATTCTTTAAACATCACTAATGGATGATCAGCTGTACTGAATATGGTTATCAGTGTTTTTTTTTTCATTTTCAATGACTAAGATTGTCAGTTGGAAATGAATTTTGCTGACAGCTTGCAAGTTGTATATAAAATATTTTTATCCTTTTCCCCAGCCTTAGTATTTCTTCTGAAAGGGCCAATGTCTTGGTCGTTCAGCTGGATTTTTTTACAGCTTGAATCTTCAGTTCTGGGCAGCTGGACGAAAGTGCAAGTTCCTGGTCTATCTTCTGCTGCTGTTTCTTCAGTAACATCCTCCCACCGGTGAAGCCCAGTATCCCTCCACTGACTGCAGCTGCGACGCCTGCCACTTTGAAGCCTGCCAGGAGACCAATAGGCCCTCCCATTACCCCACCAATGAGAGCACCTGCCACAGGCAACATTGCAAGTTTATATTTAGCAGCCTGAAAAATCAATGAAAAACAGGTTTAACAAAGACACAAACCAGATTGTCAGTTACTGTGTGATTTCTTGCTGTCTTAAGAGCTGGTACTAATCCATCAGTGTAAAGTCTTTCTTTAGTGCAGCTGTTTTATGGATGATTACTATGTACAGAGCAGTGCTAGTTGGTTTCACTGCACGAGACCATCACAATACAGATTGATTTTTTTTTGACAAGCAGTGTGTCACTTCTCCCTTATTTTCTTAATTGCTGGTTCCCTCAACATTAGAGAGCCCAGATCAATCAGTTGGGTTAATTCAGAGTATTGCTGGCAGGCAGAGTGCCATTGATTACTCAGCAGGCAAAGATCCCTACCTGGGCCAGGTTCTTGGTTCCCTCTTCAACATTCTCAGCAGCAGTACTGACATGGTCTTCAATGCTGTCAATCTTCTCCTGTTGGGTCTAGATGCAAAGGAATTATGTGCTAGCTTCCCAGCTGGGAAGCAGCAGTCAACCACTACACACAATTATAATTCCTATAATCAGAGTTTGCTGCATCTTTCATCTGCTCGTCAATGCATCTACAATTTAACAGTAACTCCTCTACCACTTCCCTCGTAGACTGTTCACATAGTTTGCCAAGTGTTTAAATATTTATCAATACTAAATGTGTCTTTAAATGATTATAGATTGGTGCTATTTTAACCCACAGGGCCAGCAGTTCTAATTCATAACCAAAAAAATCATTATGAATCCTTTATTAAAGATCTTGAAGTGTTCATTTCTTTAATAATTGGGAAGGCAGAATGAATATTGCCCAATCTGCTTGAGGTAAAAACATGATATGGGGAAGATGTAATGGTCACACCTTGGAGTTCCTGATCTCAGCTGTGCCTCCCTGTGGAGGCAGGGAGGTCGAGGTCCAGGCCCCCCTACGGCACTGACAAGCTGAAGGACCGTAGAGGGGAGGAAGAAAACTGTCAACCACTTGAGAAGTAAATTTCAATATTTAAATCGTCACACATTCTGCAAATTTAGTTCAAAAACACATTTCTGGCATAGCCTGGAACTAGCATAAATATATACATCTGGTCTTTCAAACTTCTCACCATACGCTGTCAGTGACATATCTCAAGTGCGCAATCATTAGATAATTGGTAGAGGTTCACGCCACCATAAACATTCTCTTTCGATTTGTTTTACATATACCAATGGATCCTTTGAAACAACATGGAAAGGGGTACAGGGATTTTTAGTTACAAATAATTAATGCCCTTCCCTTAAAGGGGAAGCATATTCCTAAATGCTGTAAAAATATCTACTGCTGTCGGTCTGTCATTCCTTATTACCCTGCTTTGATTCAACTGCTGGTTTCAAGAACTCGGGCAGCAAATGTTTTGTGACAAACTCAAACGTTGCTTCTAGCTAACACAAAATAAGTTAATAAGTTGTAGGTAAGTGCGGATATTTTGTTTTTCTAAAAATTTAAGCTTATGGGGCCACATTCCCGGTGGCTTTGTGCCTGTGTGTGCTTACTAGTGGTCAATTCAATGCTCAATTAGCTGATCTAGTCAACAAAAGGGCTAGTTTTGCTAAAACATGAATCTTCATATGTAATGACTTGAGCTGGAAAGTATGCAAGATTGGCTGGGAAGAGAGTTGGGCTCAGCTATGATGTGTCCCCCTCCCCGAGTCAAATAACATGCCACTTTTCCTGCTTGAAGAATCTTCACATAGGAGTGGTACCAAAGGGCTACTGCCACCCATTAAATCAGTGAGTCAGTTTAGGAGAAAATGGGGTGAGGGTATATCAAAGAGGTGATGTAATAGAATGTATTTTTGAAGGACACAGTTATTGTCTGATTTATTCTCTAAGGGGACCCAATCAGGTCATGTGATAATGGAGAGCCATGAAGTTTCTCTGGAATGTGTAACTGGAACTGCCCAGCCCAAGATCTGACTGACTGCAAAGTATAATTCAATCCATTCTGACTTGAGGCCAGAGGGTATAGATCTCCACCAACCCAGCAAAAGCCCCTTACCCCCACCCTAGATGGGGCATTGTGTGTGGGGTATGAAGTGAATAGTGAGTGTCGTGACTTCTGGATTTCATCCACTCCAATGATGTCCCTTGTAGCATACACGCCGAGCTTTCTGAGAAATCAGGTGTGGGTGTAAAGGGGGTTGGAAGAACGTAATACATCTTCCCTCCCCCCCCCCCCCCCCCCCGTTCCCTTTCTCTCCCCCCCCGCCCCCGCTTGCTTGCTCTGTACCCACTTTTACATATATCTCTCTCTCTCCCTCCCCCTTTCTCGATTCTTCTCTCCTCCTCTACCCCCCTCCCCCCTCTTTTCTCCTCTACCCCCCTCCCCCCTCTTTTCTCCTCTTCCGCCATCCTCCCTGCCGCTCGGAGGAACAACGTAGTCAATTGCAGGGCCCCACTTCCGGTTGCGGGGGAGGTGGAGTCCAGGGGACACCGGCACAGAAATACAGAAAAAGGATAGTACAAATAGTCACACTGATTTTTGAAATTCTCTGAGGGGGAGGTTCTTGCACTATTTTGTTTCAAGATGGTGCGAGCAGTTCCAAGTGATTAATTTTCCTTCCCAAATGCCCTTGCTGAGATCAGAAATGTGATTGGACTTTAAAAAATTTTTTTACCAATGTGCTGCACCTGGCATTAATACATCACTTATCCTCTCAATTGGTGCATGGTTTTAGGAAACCAGCTAATACAGAGAAATCAAATTTTCGTGAGACAACATACCTTTGACTACTTGCTAGTATTATCTTGGGTCATAGAAAAAGGGTCTTTTCTAGTCGATTTGTATTAAAACATTCAGTTCTGCACATTTTCTAAGAGTTAAATTATTGCTGCTCTGGTTAAATGTTACATGCTTCTTTATGGATCCATGTCAACACCTTTAAAACTACATTAAAGTACAAAATTTAGCATTTGTAATGTCTGATACAAGTCTAAAGGCTACTATGATTCTAGCTCATTTCTCAGTACTGCTGTACCAATATAAAGACAACATTTGAAAAGGCAATCTACAGAATGTTTATGATACCAACTTCTTGACAAACAATCTCTAATGTATTCCTAAAATGCACAAAAAGATTCGTACAAATTAATCACTACAAACACAAAGTTGTTATGGTAACTTACCGAGGCAATTCTCTTTAATCAAAACAGGGGCCAATAGTTTTGTGCAATATACCATTGCCCTTTTCTCACAACTACATAACTTTAAAACCCACTGTTTTATCATTCTGCAGTAATGGGCTACTGCTGTTTGTGTCTATATAAAACAGATTTCTATAAAATAACACCTCAAATTCATTTGCTTTTTTGCATGGTCACATTTTGTATCCTTCAGAATCTTCACAAACCAAATATAGCTCCATACTCTTGTGGACTTCAAATGCTGCATCTCTACTTCAAAGGAGAAGGATCATGGTTTACATGAATTTACTAGGTGCATATTTAATAAAGTTGTAAATGCAATATTACTATCCAAAGTTCCCATATTTTAGACTCAAAATATGGGCTAAAATAAATCAGCAGTAAAGGTTCCAACTTAGACTGGTAGAATTCATAAGAGGAATTGCTTGTACAGATAGTAATTACCATTTGGGGGAAGGGGTGAGATGGAGTAACAAGGAAATTAAAAGCAGAAGAGGTAGAGCTACCACAGAATCATAGAAGTTTACAGCACGGAAGGAGGCCATTTCGGCCCATCATGTCCGCGCCAGCCTAATCCCATTTTCTAGCTCTAGGTCCATAACCTGCACTTCAAGTGCACATCCAAGTACTTTTTAAATGTGGTGAGGGTTTCTGCCTCTACCACCCTTTCAGGCAATGAGTTCCAGATCCCCACAACACTCTGCATGAAGAAATTTCCCCTCAACTCCCCTCTAAACCTTCTGCCAAGTACTTTAAATTTATGTCCCCTGGTTGTTGACCCCTCTGCTAAGGGCCAATATCTAGATCCCTCATAATTTTATACACCTCAATGAGGTCTCCCCTCAGCCTCCCTTGTTCCAAGGAAAACAAACCCAGCCTATCCAATCTGTCCTTATAGCTAAGATTCTCCACTCTCGGCAACATCCTTGTAAATCTCCTCTGTACCCTCTCTAGTGCAATCATGTCCTACCTGTAATGAAGCAAGCAGTGGAAGAAAACAGAAGGAAGAGGGGAAATTACAACACAAATATGTTTGTGAGTAGTGATTAAATAGTTATGCCTGAAGAACAGTTGTGGTTGTACAGCTCACAAATGCTGACACTGGGTCCTGAACTCCACAGATGTATGGTCATGTTTAATTTGGCAATGGGGACATTACAAATTACAACTGGTGTTAAATCTAATTTCTCCAGAACCAGATGTTAAACTATGGTGCCGCTTGTGCGTCAAAATAAAATAATTTTTTTAGTTCCTACAAATGAAATTCTGTATTTAACCATAAATTATTATTGCAAGCCCC
This sequence comes from Pristiophorus japonicus, assembly GCF_044704955.1. Classification (NCBI taxonomy): domain Eukaryota; kingdom Metazoa; phylum Chordata; class Chondrichthyes; family Pristiophoridae; genus Pristiophorus; species Pristiophorus japonicus. Next base: position 177,236,477 of record NC_091981.1, read on the forward strand.
AAACCTATGGCAGCCATGAACTAAAGATACAGCTTTTCCTTCATTCCAGTAAACAAGTAATTGGAAGATAAATACTTACATGAAGCAGCTGAGAAAATCCATTTACCAATTTGCTAAGATCAATTAAATTCTGAAAAATAAATACGTACATTAACATTACAAACTACTGCTTGTACAGATAATAATTACCATTGGGGGGAGGGGAGAGATGGGGTCACAAGGAAATTAAAAGCAGAAGAGGTAGAGCTACCATGAGGCAAGCAGTGGAGAAAACATAGAAGAGGGGTTTGGAAGAAAATCAGTTCGATACAAATATCCAAAAGTGCCTGTAGTAATCCTCACTATTTGCCAACATAATTTATATAGAGATAAAGGAAATTAAATACTCTTAGTATTTACATTATCGGAGCATGCACACTCCATATAATAAGCTATATAAACTTTTGAAGTATTTAAGAATTAGAGACTAAACACAGATGATACCAAAAAGAGAAAACACAAAGCAAAACTGATGTGTTACAAAAAATTTAAAATAATAAGTCAGGTTTTGTCTGTCCTAGAGTTGGGCCGGAGGCTGGGAGCATGTGGTCCGGACTGAATGAGAGTTGTACCGACCAATGTACGATCAGGGCCCGCCTGACCTCGTAACCAATCAGGACAGGGAGCGATGGCGTGAATTTTTAAAGTTTCATTGACGCTGCATCTGCTCCAAAGAGGAGACGGCGGTGGAGCAAATGGGCTTGGGCATGGGGGCGGATCCGGGAGGAGTGAGCAGCGGGTGAGAGCGAAACAGAGAGGGAGGGTGGGAGAAAGAGAGGGAGGGTGGGAGAAGGAGAGGGAAAGGGAGGGTGGGTGGGAGAGGGAGAGTGAACAGCCAGTTGTCATGGTGCATATAGGTACCAACGATACAGGTAAAAAAACAGGATGAGGTCCTACGAGACAAATTTAGGGAGCTAGGAGCTGAATTAAAAAGTAGGACCTCAAAAGTAGTAATCTCAGAATTACTACCAGTGCCACGTGCTAGTCAGAGTAGGAATCGCAGGATAGCCCAGATGAATACGTGGCTTGAGGAGTGGTGCAAGAGAGAGGGATTCAAATTCCAGGAACATTGGAACCAGTTCTGGGGCAGGTGGGACCAGTATAAACCGGACGGTCTGCACCTCGGCAGGACCGGAACCAATGTCCTAGGGGGAGTGTTTGCTAGTGCTGTTGGGGAGGAGTTAAACTAACATGGCAGGGGGTGGGAACCTATGCAGGGAGACAGAGGGAAATAAAATGGAGGCAGAAGCAAAAGATAGAAAGGAGAATAGTAAAAGTGGAGGGCAGAGAAACCCAACACAAAAAACAAAAAGGGCCACATTACAGCAAAATTCTAAAGGGGCAAAGTGTGTTAAAAAGACAAGTATGAAGGCTCTGTGCCTCAATGCGAGGAGTATTCGGAATAAGGTGGACGAATTAACTGTGCAGACAGCAGTTAACGGATATGATATCATTGGCATCACGGAGACATGGCTCCAGGGTGAACAAGGCTGGGAACTCAACATCCAGGGGTATTCAACATTTAGGAAGGATAGGCAGAGAGGAAAAGGAGGCGGGATGGCGTTGCTGGTTAAAGAGGAAATTAATGCAATAGTAAGAAGGGACATTAGCCTGGATGATGTGGAATCGGTATGGGTGGAGCTGCAGAATACCAAAGGGCAGAAAACGTTAGTGGGAGTTGTGTACAGACCACCAAACAGTAGTAGTGAGGTTGGGGACAGCATCAAACAAGAAATAAGGGATGTGTGCAATAAAGGTACAGCAGTTATCATGGGCGACTTTAATCTACATATTGATTGGGCTAACCTAACTGGTAGCAATGCGGTGGAGGAGGATTTCTTGGAGTGTATTAGGGTTGGTTTTCTATACCAATATGTCGAGGAACCAACCAGAGAGCTGGCCATCCTAGGCTGGGTGATGTGTAATGAGAAGGGACTAATTAGCAATCTTGTTGTGCGAGGCCCCTTGGGGAAGAGTGACCATAATATGGTAGAATTCTTTATTAAGATGGAGAGTGACACAGTTAATTCAGAAACAAGGGTCCTGAACTTAAGGAAAGGTAACTTCGATGGTATGAGGCGTGAATTGGTTAGAATAGACTGGCAAAGGATACTTAAAGGGTTGACGGTGGATAAGCAATGGCAAACGTTTAAAGATCACATGGATGAACTCCAGTAATTGTACATCCCTGTCTGGAGTAAAAATAAAAGGTGGCTTAACCATGGCTAACAAGGGAAATTAAGGATGGTGTTAAAGCCAAGGAAGAGGCATATAAATTGGCTAGAGAAAGCAACAAACCTGAGGACTGGGAGAAATTTAGAATTCAACAGAGGAGGACTAAGGGTTTAATTAAGAAGGGGAAAATAGAGTACGAGAGGAAGCTTGCAGAAAACATAAAAACTGACTGCAAAAGCTTCTATAGATATGTGAAGAGAAAAAAATTAATGAAGACAAACGTAGGTCCCTTGCAGTCGGATTCAGGTGAATTTATAATGGGGAACAAAGAAATGGCAGACCAATTGAACAAATATTTGGTTCTATCTTCATGAAGGAAGACACAAATAACCTTCCAAATGTACTAGGGGACAGTGGGTCTAGTGAGAAGGAGGAACTGAAGGATATCCTTATTAGGCGGGAAATTGTGTTAGGGAAATTGATGGGATTGAAGGCCGATAAATCCCCGGGGCCTGATAGTCTGCATCCCAGAGTACTTAAGGAAGTGGCCCTCGAAATAGCAGCGCATTTGGAAAGCAGTGACAGGATCGGACCGAGTCAGCATGGATTTATGAAAGGGAAATCATGCTTGTCGAATCTTCTGGAATTTTTTGAGGATGTAACTAGCAGAGTGGACAAGGGAGAACCAGTGGATGTGGTGTATTTGGACTTTCAAAAGGCTTTTGGCAAGGTCTCACACAAGAGATTGGTGTGCAAAATTAAAGCACATGGTATTGGGGGTAATGTACTGACGTGGATAGAGAACTGGTTGGCAGTCAGGAAGCAGAGAGTCAGGATAAACGGGTCCTTTTCAGAATGGCAGGCAGTGACTAGTGGAGTGCCGCAGGACTCAGTGCTAGGACCCCAGCTCTTTACAATATACATTAACTATTTAGATGAAGGAATTAAGTGCAATATCTCCAAGTTTGCAGATGACACTAAGCTGGGTGGCGGTGTGAGCTGTGAGGAGGACGCTAAGAGGCTGCAGGGTGACTTGGACAGGTTAGGTGAGTGGGCAAATGCATGGCAGATGCAGTATAATGTGGATAAATGTCAGGTTATCCATTTTGGGGGCAAAAACACAATGGCAGAATATTATCTGAATGGCAGCAGATTAGGAAAAGGGGAGGTTCAACGAGACCTGGGTGTCATGGTTCATCAGTCACTGAAAGTGGGCATGCAGGTACAACAGGCGGTGAAGGCGGCAAATGGTATGTTGGCCTTCATAGCTAGGGGATTTGAGTATAGGAGCAGGGAGGTCTTACTGCAGTTGTACAGGGCCTTAGTGAGGCCTCACCTGGAATATTGTGTTCCGTTTTGGTCTCCTAATCTGAGGAAGGACGTTCTTGCTATTGAGGGAGTGCAGCGAAGGTTCACCAGACTGATTCCAGGGATGGCTGGACTGTCATATGAGGAGAGACTGGATCAACTAGTCCTTTTTTCACTGGAGTTTAGAAGGATGAGAGGGGATCTCATAGAAACGTATAAGATTCTGACGGGACTGGACAGCTTAGATGCGGGAAGAATGTTCCCGATGTTGGGGAAGTCCAGAACCAGGAGACATAGTCTTAGGATAAGGAGTAGGCCATTTAGGACTGAGATGAGGAGAAACTTCTTCACTCAGAGAGTTGTTAACCTATGGACTGCCCTGCCGCAGAGAGTTGTTGATGCCAGTTCATTGGATATATTCAAGAGGGAGTTAGATATGGCCTTTTCGGCTAAGGGGATCAAGGTGTATGGAGAGAAAGCAGGAAAGGGGTACTGAGGGAATGATCAGCCATGATCTTATTGAATGGCGGTTCAGGCTCGAAGGGCTGAATGGCCTACTCCTGCACCTATTTTCTATGTTTCTATGAGATGGAGAGAGAGGGTGGGAGATGGAGAGAGAGAGAGAGAGAGAGGGTGGGAGATGGAGAGAGAGAGAGAGAGAGAGAGAGAGGGTGGGAGATGGAGAGAGAGAGAGAGAGAGAGAGGGTGGGAGATGGAGAGAGAGAGAGAGGGTGGGAGATGGAGAGAAAGAGAGAGAGGGTGGGAGATGGAGAGAAAGAGAGAGAGGGTGGGAGATGGAGAGAGAGCGAGGTGGGAGAGAGAGAGAGCGAGGGTGGGAGAGAGAGAGAGAGGGTGGGAGAGAGAGAGAGAGAAAGAGGGGTGGGAGGGAGGGAGAGAGAGAGGGGTGGGAGGGAGAGAGAGAGGGGTGGGAGGGAGAGAGAGAGGGGTGGGAGGGAGAGAGAGAGGGGTGGGAGGGAGAGAGAGAGGGGTGGGAGGGAGAGAGAGAGGGGTGGGAGGGAGAGAGAGAGGGGTGGGAGGGAGAGAGAGAGGGGTGGGAGGGAGAGAGAGAGGGGTGGGAGGGAGAGAGAGAGGGGTGGGAGGGAGAGAGAGAGGGGTGGGAAGGAGAGAGAGGGGTGGGAGGGAGAGAGAGAGGGGTGGGAGGGAGAGAGAGAGGGGTGGGAGGGAGAGAGAGAGGGGTGGGAGGGAGAGAGAGGGATGGGAGAGAGAGAGAGGGGGTGGGAGGGAGAGAGGGGGTGGGAGGGAGAGAGAGAGAGTGGGAGGGAGAGAGAGAGAGTGGGAGGGAGAGAGAGAGGGTGGGAGAGGGAGAGAGTGAGGGAGAGAGTGAGGGAGAGGGAGAGGGTGAGAGAGAGGGAGTTAGAGGGAGTGTGGGAGGGAGTTAGAGGGAGGGTGGGAGAGAGTTAGAGGGAGGGTGGGAGAGAGTTAGAGGGAGGGTGGGAGGGAGTTAGAGGGAGGGTGGGAGAGAGTTAGAGGGAGGGTGGGAGAGAGTTAGAGGGAGGGTGGGAGAGAGTTAGAGGGAGGGTGGGAGAGAGTTAGAGGGCGGGTGGGAGAGAGTTAGAGGGAGGGTGGGAGAGAGTTAGAGGGAGGGTGGGAGAGAGTTAGAGGGAGGGTGGGAGGGAATTAGAGGGAGGGTGGGAGGGAATTAGAGGGAGGGTGGGAGGGAGTTAGAGGGAGGGTGGGAGGGAGTTAGAGGGAGGAGGGGAGGGGAAGGGAGGGAAGGAGAGAGGAGAGGGAGGGAGGACATCAGCATTGATTCTATAGATGAAGATGATGATAAGTCTAAACAAGTATTGTTGCAATAAAGATACTAATTTGACCACAAATGTTTTGCGAGTTTCTGCTAGTTACAATTTTCCATCGTTATTGTCTTAAAGTTAAGAGATTATGACTTGCCTCTTCCAGCTTCTCCCATGATTCAGCTGCATCTTGATCCAGTGGAATCTGTGGCAGTGGCATGTTCAGCTGAACCAGATGTTGGGACAACAACGAGTCAGAGTCTTGGGAACTCATAAATGTTCCTACAGCAATAAAAGCTATTCAGAGCCAGGACTGTACAATTTCTAGTCACACAAATTCAGTCTAAAAATCTTAGATGTTTAAATATCACCTACTGCCTCATTTGCAGGCAATTCCTATTTAAAAAAATCCCTTTTCCTGGAACTTTATATTGAGATTTTTATTTGAGCATCGGATCCCATTGGTTTCTTAGAATTCTGTAAATGATTTCACACAAATAAATATGCTTTAAATGAATTTAATTGCACTGCAGTAAAAAGATCCTTGGGTACAAGAGATCACCTCTTGGCTGATTGGTCATTTATAAAACTGGCGAGTCTGTCAAATCAAAGAAAGTTGTGGACATAAATCTTTAAAAGTGTGTGAGGGGCTATATGAGGGTAAATTTAGCAATCTAAACAGAAATGTCAAGGCAATAGAGCAATGCAGTGAATTAGGCGAAGATAAGCAGTGTGTGACAAGAAGGGACAGAGGACTAGAATTTCCTATCAGGCTGCCAGCACCCGATCACCACCCAAAAGACCGCTAAGACTAGGAAGAGTATCGCCGGCGAAAACTTCCCCCCAAAAAATTTTTAAATCCGCCAAGCAAAAAACATAGGCCTTGCACCCCTATTCTGGGCGAAAAAGTGCAATTTAGCGTCGATTGGGCGGTTCGTAAACAAAATGGGCGAAAAATGTAAAAAAATCAATAAAAATTTACCCCGAGGCTGTGGGTTGAGCTTAATACCAGAAAAACAATAAAAATAATTTTTCGAAAAACATCAACTAGAAAAAAAAATCAAAAAAACATTCCCAAGACACTTTGGCCCCAAGTTTCCACACGCGGTGAAAAAGGCGCACCTCAGAGCTGGGCGCCTGTTTTTCGCGCCGGAAAAAAAGTGCGATATTCTCGAGCGCCTTGGAGCTTGGCGCGGCGCACAGGGGGCGGAGCCTACCACTTGCGCCGATTTTGTAAGTAGGAGGGGGTGGGTACAATTGAAATGAGGTTTTTGGTGCCGGCAACCCTGCGCGTGCGCGTTGGAGCGTTGGCGCACGCGCAGTCTGAAGTAAACATTGGCACTCGCCCATTTTTAAAAGTGCTGCAGAAAAAGTGAAGATTTGTTTCTTGGACCCCTGCAAAGACTTGTATTTTAATTTTCTTGACATTTCTGTGTGTGAGGGAGTGCTTTTAGCAGCACTGCTGAATAAGTCACCTGCTGAAATCAGTGAGTTCAGCTTTTCACTGCTAAACTTGCAGAACCGGTGCCTGCAAATTAAGGACTGTGTGTTTGGAGAAATAAAAGTGCCAATTCAACTTTGCAATGGATCAAACCATTGCATAATATGTGGTGTTGACAAAGCAGCACCCATTCTGCAAATTTAAATATAAAACTGTCGATGTGGCTGCCTCTCCCTGTCCAAATGGCCTCAGTCCCCCTCACAGCTCGAAGGCTGCTGCTGTATCTTTGGCTGCCGGCCAGCCACTGACGCCGCCCCTAAAGCGTGGCCGAATAGCCTCAAGAGCCTTAATGAGCTGCGTGTGTCCTGTGTTCATTCTTCGGCTCCCGGCCAGCCACTGACGCCGCTGCAATCCCATGGCCGAATGGCCTCAAGTCCGTCCGGGTGCTGCATCTTCGCGGGAAATGAAAGCCTGCCTCAAGCACCGCAGCTCAGCTCGAAGGCTGCTTGCTGCCTGCCGCTGCCGTCGAGACACTGACGCCACACCCCTGCCTCAAGCACTGCAGCTCAGCTCGAAAGCTGCTTGCTGCCGCTGCCGTCGAGACACTGACGCCACACCGCTGCCTGAAAGGCCTGCCTGAAGCACTTTCACACAGGTAGAAACATGGTTTATTTAATCTTTTCTTTGCTTATAAATTTTTATTCAGGTTGGATTTATTTGTATAATATTTGTATAAGTATAACTAAGGATTGTAGAATTTAATGACTTCCCTTCACCCCCCCCTCCCCCCCCACCTCGTTCCCGACGCTTAATTTGTAACCTGCGCCTGATTTTTTAATGTGTAGACAAGGTTTTTTCAGTTCTACAAAAATCTTCACTTGCTCCATTCTAAGTTAGTTTGGAGTACGTTTTCACTGTGGAAACTTTCAAATCAGGTGTCAGTGGCTGGACACGCCCCCTTTTGAAAAGAAAATTCTGTTCCAAAGTGAAACTGTTCTACCTGACTAGAACTGCAGAAAACTAAATGTGGAGAATTCCGATTTCTAAGATATTCGTTTCTACACCAGTTGCTCCTAAAAATCAGGAGCAAATCATGTGGAAACTTGGGGCCATAAAAACTAAATCACAACACATTTTTAAAATAATTAGTAAAAAACCAATTACTAATCTTTTTCTTGAAGAGTTACTCACCTACCACCCAGCTCCACTGATCCTCATGGGCGTTTTTTAAAAACTTACCTACGGGTCACCACTCAGCCAAATATCATGCCACGGTGATCTGAGGATGGTGCACACCAGTGGTCAGCTCCCCAGTGGTACCTCGAAACCGTCGGCGTAACTCAGGTAAGGACATTTTCGTTCACCTGATTACCACCCGCAATGGCCAACTGAGCGGTAAGCCATAGGAAATTCTAGCCCAGAGAGTTTAAAGGTAATAGTGCATCAGTGAGTAAGATGAAAGCAGGTAAAAAGTTAAAACTAAAGGCTCTTTACCTGAATGCACGAAGCATCTGTAACAAGATAGATGAATTGGTGGCACAAATAGATATAAATAGGTTTGATCCAATAGCCATTACAGATACATGGTTGCAAGGTGATCAGGGTTGGAAACTAAATATTCCAGGGTACTTGACATTTTGAAAAGATAGGAACAAGACGGGGGTGGGGTGGGGTGGGGGGGGGGGGGAGTAGCCCCGATAATTAAGAGTGAAATAAGGACAGTAGCGAGAAAGGATCTTGGCTCAGAAGATCAGGAAGTAGAATCAACATGGGTGGAGATAAGAAATAACAAGGGGCAGAAAACAGTGTTGGGAGTAGTTTATAAGCCCCCGAACAGTAGCTGTAGCATTGGACAGAGTATTAATCAAGAAATAATAGGTGCTTGGAGCAAACATAATGCAATAATCATGGAGGACTTTAATCTTCATATAGAAATGTTCAAATCAAATTGGCAAGGATAGTCTGGAGGACGAGTTCATGGAATGCATTCGTGCCAGTCTCCTAGAACAATATGTCATAGAACCAACCAGGGAACAGGCTATTTTAGATCTTGTTTTGTGTAATGAGACAGTGAATTAGTAATCTTCTAGTAAAGGATCTTCAAGGGAAGAGTGATCATAATATATTAGTATTTCACATTGAACTTGATAGTGTCATTCTTAAGTCCGAAGCTAGAGTCTTAGGGGCCGAAAATGCCCTCCAACCGAAACGGGGCACATTCACCATTTTCTTTGTTGATTTACTGCCCCAAGACTGGAGCGCTTTTGCCCTCTTTTTTATTTTTCTTCTGGCGGGGTGGTAAAGTTGGGCTGTGGCGGGGCGGAAATCGGTCGAGCGCGGGACAGAAGGCGGGCCGATTCATAAGAGCCGTGCTGACCATGCACCGCGCTGATGTCCGCGCACAGCACGTCCGCGTCACGCTGATGCGTCACAACATCCCTCCCTTTCAGTTAAAGAAGAGGGCCACTGCGAGCTCTGCATAAACTTTAGTGGCGTCCACTGGGCAACCAGGGAGGGTTTCAGGTGGGCCAGCGGCCCAGTACCCAAAAGCGGTGCCGGGCTACCTGTTGGCAGGGCAATTTCCCATGCGGGGCGGAAAGGGGATTGTCGCCGGTCGGTAAGGGGTCGACGCATGCCCGACGGGGTGGGAACACGGGCGGGGCGGTAGCATGCAGCACCACAAAAATAAAGGAGGGTAATTTCTCAAATGTCGGCACGTCCGCCCCGACTGAGTAGTAAGTGCTTACCGACTCTTTGAGGTGGTAACGGCTCTTCAAAAGAGGGGCAATTTCGGCCCCTTAAATTTAAACAAAGCCAATTACATAGGTATGAGGGGCGAGTTAGCTAAGGTAGATTTGTAAATTAGATTAAAGGTACGATGGTAGATAAGTAGTGGCAAACATTTAAAGAAATATTTCTAAATTCTCAACAAATATACGTTCCATTGAGAAATAAAAATCTACGGGAAAAGTGATCCATCCCTGGCTAACTAAAGAGGTTAAGGGTAGTTTTAGATTAAAATAACTGGCTTATAATATTGTGAAGAATTGTAGTAAGCCTAAGGATTGGGAGAGCTTTAGAAGCCAGCAAAGGATGACCCAAAAAATTGATAAAATGGCAGAAAATAGAATATGAAAGTAAACTAGCAAGAAATATAAAAGCAAATAATAAGAGCTTTTACAAGTATGTAAAAAGGAAGAGACTAGCAAAAGTTTACATTGGTCCCTTAGAGACTGAGGCAGGAGAAATTATATTTGGGAACACAGAAGAAGACACAAAAAGCATACCAAAAATAGTGGGGAGCCAAGGGGCTAATGAGAGCGAGGAACTTAAAGTAATTAAGATCAGTAGAGAAAAAGTACATGAGAGACTAATGGGACTAAAAGCCGACAAATCCCCTGGACCTGATGACCTATATCCTAGGGTTCTAAAAGAGGTGGCTGCAGAGATAATGGATGCAATGGTTGTGATCTCCCAAAATTCCCTAGCTTCTGGAACAGTCCCAGCGGATTGGAAGATAGCAAATATAACTCAAGCTATTCAAGAATGGAGGGAGAGAGAAAACAGAGAACAGTTAGCCTGGCATCAGTCATCAGAAAAATGCTAGAATCCATTATTAAGGAAGTGGTAACAGGGTACTTAGAAAATCATAATATGAAAGGGAAATTATGTTTGAAAAATTTGAGAGTGAATACAAGAAGATCTAAGATAGGTTTACAGTGCATGTGTGTGAATGCGCAAAGTGAGGTAAATAAGGTTGGTGAGCTGCAGGTGCAAATAGCCACATGGGAATATGATATTGTGGAGATAACGGAGACCTGGCTCAAAAAAGGGCAGGATTGGGTACTAAATATTCCTGGATATAAGGTGTTCAGGAAAGATAGGGAAGGAAAGACAGGCGATGGGTAACAGTATTGATTAAGGAGAATATTACAGTGCTGGAGAGAGAGGATGTCCTGGAGGGCTCAAGGACAGAATCTATTTGGTTAGAGTTGAGAAACAATAGAGGTGCCATTACACTACTCGGTGTATTCAATAGGCCGCCAACTAGTGGGAAGGATATAGAGGAGCAAATTTACAGGGAAATTACAGAGAGGTGCAAGAACTGTAGAGTAGTGATAATGGGGGACTTCAACTATCCTAATATAGACTGTGATAGTAATAGTGTAAAGGACGGGGCCGGGGGGGGGGGGGAGGGGGAGGGGCGAGAATTTCTGAAGTGTGTTCAGGAGAACTTTCTTGATCAGCACATTTCCGGCCCAACGAGGGAGGAGACATTGCTGGATCTCGCTCTGGGGAATGAGGTGGATCAAGTGGTTCAAGTGTCAGTAGGGGAACATTTCAGGAACAGGGATCACAGTATCATAAGGTTTAGACTAGCTATGGAAAAAGACAGGGAGCAATCTAGAGTAAAAAATATTTAATTGGAGGAAAGCCAATTTCAGTGGGTTGAGAATGGATCTGGCTCAGGTAAATTGGAATCAAAGATTGTCAGGCAAGACTGCAATCAAACAATGGGCTGCCTTTAAAGAGATGATTCAGGTAGAGTTGAGGTACATTCCCACGAGGGGGAAAAGGTAGGGTAATCAAAACCAGAGCTCCCTGGATGACAAAAGAGATAGAGAGTAAGTTGAAGCAGAAAAAGGGGGCATGTGACAGATGTCAAGTTGAGAATATATGAGAACCAGGCTGAATATAAAAAGTTCAGAGTGAAAGTGAAAAAGGAAATAAGAGGGGCAAAGAGAGAGTATGAGAATAGATTGGTAGCTAACATAAAAGGGAATCCAAAAGTCTTCTATAGGCATATCAATAATAAACAGGCAGTAAGAGGAGGGGTGGGGCCGATTAGGGACCAAAATGGAGACCTACGCATGGAGGCAGAGGGCATGGCTGAGGTACTAAATGAGTACTTTGCATCTGTCTTTACCAAGGAAGAAGATGCTGCCAAAGTCATAGTGAAAGAGGAGGAAGTTGAGATATTTATTGGGTGGGATAAAAATTGACAAGAATGAGGTACTAGAAAGGTTGGCTGTACTTAAAGTAGATAAGTCACCAGGACGGATGGGATGCATCCTAGGAAGTTAAGGGAAGTAAAAGGTGGAAATGCGGAGGTACTGGCCATAATCTTCCAATTCTCCTTGGATACGGGGCTGGTGCCAAAGGACTGGAGAATGGCAAATGTTATACCATTATTCAAAAAAGGGAGTAAAGATAAACCCAGCAGTTACAGGCCAGTCAGTTTAATCTTGGTAGTGGGAACCTTTTAGAAACAATAATCTGAGACAAAATTGTCACTTGGACAAGTATGGATTAATTAAGGATAGCCAGCATGAATTTATTAAAGGCAAATCGTGTTTAACTAACTTGATTGAGTTTTTTGTTGAGGTAACAGAAAGGGTTGATGAGAGCAATGTGATTGATGTGGTGTACATGGACTTCCAAAAGACATTTGACAAAGTGCCACATAATAGGCTTGCCAGCAAAGTTGAAGCCCATGGAATAAAAGGGACAATGACAGCATGGATGCAAAATTGGCTAAGTGACAGGAAACAGAGAGTAGTGGGTGACCGGTTGTTTTTGGGACTGGAGGAAGGTATACAGTGGTAGGACCACTGCTTTTCTTGATATATATTGATGACTTTGACTTGGGCGTACAGGGTACAATTTCAAAATCTGCAGATGACACAAAACTTGGAAGTATAGTGAACAGTGAGGAGGATAGTGATAGACTTCAAGAAGACATAGACAGGCTGGTGGAATGAGTGTACACGTGGCAGATGAAATTTAACGCAGAAAAGTGCAGTGATACATTTGGTAGGAGGAACGAAGAGAGGCAATATAAACAAAAGGATACAATTCTAAAGTGGGTGCATAAACAGAGAGACCTGGGAGTATATGTGCATAAATCATTGAAGGTGCCAGGGCAGGTTGAGAAACCAGTTTTAAAAGCATACGTGTTCCTGGGCTTTATAAATAAAGGCAGAGTACAAAATATAAACTAAAGGGTACAATTCTAAAGTGGGTGCAGGAACAGAGAGACCTGGGGGTATATGTGCACAAACTGTTTAAGGTGGCAGGGCAGGTTGAGAAAGCAGTTAAAAAAGCATAGGGGATCCTGGGCTTGATAAACAGAGGCATAGTATACAAAAGGAAGGAAATTATGATGAACCTTTATAAAACCCTCGTTGCGTAATTTTTTTTTTCCTCATGTCGCCTTTGGTTCTTCTCAACTGGAGTATTGTGTCCAATTCTGGGTATAACACTTTAGGGAGGATGTGAAGGCCTTAGAGAGAATGCAGAAAAGATTTACAAGAATGGTTCCAGGAATGAGGGACTTCAGTTACCTGGATAGACTGGAGAAGCTGGGATTGTTCTTCTTGGAGCATAGGAAGATTGAGAGAAGACTTGATAGAGGTATCCAAAATCATGACAGGTCTTGACATAGTAGATAGAGAGAACTGTTCCCATTGGCAGAAGGGTCGAGAACCAGAGGTCACAGATTGAAGATGATTGGCAGAAGAACCAAAGGCGACATGAGATCTAAAATTCACTGCCTGAAAGGGTGGTGGAGGTAGATTCAATTGTGGCTTTCAAAAGGGAATTAGATAACTACCTGAAGGAAAAAAATTTGCTGTATTACGGGGAAAGAACGGGCGAGTGGGACTAGCTGGAGTGCTTTTGCAGAGAGCCGGCACAGGCTTGACAGGCCAAATGGCATCCTTCTGTGCTGTAAGCATTCTATGATTCTATGTAACTAGCAGGATAAAAGGAAAACTAGTGAATGTAGTACATTTGGATTGTCAAAAAGCATTCGATAAGGTGCCACATAAAAGGTTGTTACACAAGATAAGAGCACATAGGGTTGGGGGTAATATATTAGCATGGATATAGGATTGGTTAATGGACAGAAAACAGAGTAGGGATAAACGGGTAATTTTCCGGTTGGCAGGCTGTAACTAATGGGGTTCCGCAAGGATCAGTGCTTGAGCCTCAGCTATTTACAATCTATTTTAATAACTTAGATGAAGGGACCGAGTGCAATGTATCCAAGTTTGCTGACGATACAAAGCAAGGTGGGAAAATAAGCTGTGAGGAAGCCACACAGAGCCTCAAAGGGATATAGACAGGTTAAGTGAGTGGGCAATAAGGTGGTAGATGGAGTATAATGTGGGGAAATGTGAGGTTATTCACTTTATAGGAAGAATAAGAAAATAGAACATTTTTTAAATAAGAAACTATTAAATGTTGGTGTTCAGCGAGATTTAGGTGTCCTCGTACAAGAAATACAGTGAGTTAGCATGCAGGTACAACAAGCAATTAGGAAGGCAAATGGCATGTTGGCCTTTATTGCTAGGGAATTGGAGTACAAGAGTAAGGAAGTCTTGCTACAATTGTACAGGGCTTTGGTGAGACCACACCTGGAGTACTGTGCACAGTTTTGGTCTCCTTATCTGAGGAAGGAAATAGTTGCCTTAGAGGCGGTGCAACGAAGGTTCACTCGATTGATTCCTGGGATGAGAACATTGTCCTATGAGGAAAGATTGAGTAGATTAGCCCTATACTTGCTGAAGTTTAGAAGAATGAGAGGTGATTTCATTGAAACATACAAGATTCTGAGGGGGATTGAAAGGATAGATGTTGAAAGATTGTTTACCCTGGCTGGAGAATCTAGAACTAGAGGTCTCAGATAAGGGATCAGCCTTTTAAGACTAAGAGGAGGAGCAATTTCTTCACTTAGAGGGTTGTGAATTTTTGGAATTTTCTGCCCCAAACGGCTGTGGATGCTGAACCATTGAGTATATTAGATAGATAGATTTTTGGGGGCCGAAATCCAGCCTCCCGATAAAGCCTGTTACCGCCGGAAAGCAGCAGTGTCAAACGGCTGTCGATTTGTAGTCGAATAGCCGCCGCTTGCGAAATTCTCCCCAGTGGTTTTTCTGGCGGTCCCTACTTCCGCCCCACTGCTGCCGAACTCTCCTAAATGCATTATCAAAGCACGCTCTGCTGTCCTGCCCCGCAAGCAAAATTCATCTTAGAAAATCTTCCTTCTGCCGCTTGGTGTCCCCGACAGTTTTTTCTGCTGGTGCACTGTGTTTGCAGTGTGTGTGAAATGGCAGTGCAGCCTTCATTAAAGGGGAGGGCACACTGCCGCGGCCGCCATCTGATTTTATTTAGTCGGCCGACTGCCAGGTCGGCCCGACAATTATGCCCCCGGGTTCTGTCGGGCCGCCAACAGGCAGCCTGGTACCCTCTCTTGGGTGCCAGGCTGCTGGCCTGGCCGAAACCCTCCCTGGTGGCCCAGTGGACCTAACTTAAAAAGCTGCAGAGCTCGCAGCGGCTCTCCCCTTCAACTGAAGGGGAGAAACGTGTTGACGCGTCAGCGCGATGACGTCACCAGCCCAGCGCTGATGACTGACGGTGGTGGAGAGTCCGTCCCGCCCCCATTATGATGGACTCGCCGCTTCTGCCCCCATTGTGACTTTAACTTCCGCCCTGCTCGAAAAAAAATGTCAAAGTGCTGAATTTCGCAAGATGGGCTGCCGCATCCATTGGGGCGGCCAAAACATAAGAAAAATGGTAGGTGCAACCTGTTTCCGGCGGGGGTAAATTTCAGCCCCTTGGACTATAGGGGAATCAAGGGATATGGGGATCGGATGGTAAAGTGGAGTTGAGGTCGATGGTCAGCCATGATCTTACTGAATGACGGAGCAGGCTCAAGGGGCCATTCGGCCTACTCCTGCTCCTAATTCTTATGTTCTTACATTCTTATCCAGCTCTACCTCTTCCAATACCCAATGGTCACGCCTGTGCTATTAGATTTCTTGCCTGACATCAAGTTCTGAACAAGTTTAAATTTTAGAATCATAGAAAAATTATCACACAGAAGGAGGCCATTTGGCCCATCGTGTCCGTGCCGGTCAAAAAAGAGTTACCCAGCCTAATCCCACTTTCCAGCACTAGGTCCGTAGCCCTTTAGGTTACGGCTCTTTAAGTGCACATCCAAATACCTTTTAAATGTGATGAGAGTTTCTGCCTCTACCGTCCTTTCATGCAGTGAGTTCCAGACTCCCAGCACCCTCTGGGTGAAGAAATATTTCCTCATCTCCCCTCTAATCCTTCTACCAACTACTTTAAATCTATGCCCCCTGATTATTGACCCCTCTGCTAAGGGAATTAGGTCCTTCCTGTCCACTATCTCGGCCCCTCATACTTTTATACACCTCAAATAAATCTCCCCTCAGCCTCCTATTCCAAGGAAAACAACCCCAGCCTGTCCAATCTATCCTCATAGTTAAAAGTTTTCCAGTCCTGGCAACATCCTCGTAAATCTTCTCTGCACCCTATCTAGTGCAATCACATCCTTTCTGTAATACACATTGGAGTTCAGAAGAATGAGAGGTGGTCTTATTGAAACATATAAAATAATGAGGGGGCTCAACAAAGTGGATGCAGAGAGGATATTTCCACTCATAGGGGAAACTAAAACTAGGGTATAGTCTCAGAATAAAGGGCCGCCCATTTAAAACTGAGATGAGGAGGAATTCTCTCAGAGGGTTGAAAATCTATAGAATTCTCTGCCCCAGAGAGCTGTGGAGATTAGGTCATTGAATATATTCAAGGCAGAGATAGACAGATTTTTGAGTGATAAGGAAATAAAGGATTATGGGGAGCGGGTAGGGAAGTGGAACTGAGTCCATAATCAGATCAGCCATGATCTTATTAAATGGCGGAGCAGGCTCGAGGGGCCAGGTGGCCTACTCCTGCTCCTGTTTCTTATGTTCTTTTGTGGTGACCAGAACTGCACGCAGTACTCAAGCTGTGGCCTAACTAGTTTTGTATACAGTTCTAGCATAACTTCCCTGCTCTTGTATTCTCTGCCTCGGCTAATAAAGGAAAGCATTCTATATGCCTTTTTACCTGGCTTATCGACCTGTCCTGCTACCTTTAAGAATCTATGGACATATAATCCAAGGTCCCTCTGTTCCTCCACATCTCCCAGTATCTTCCAATTTATTGTGTATTCCCTTGCCTTGTTGCCCCTCCCCAAATGCATTACCTCACACTTTTCCAGATTGAATTTCATAGGACACTTTTCTGCCCAAATGACCAGTTCAACGATATTCTCCTACAGTCTAGAGCTTTCCTCCTCACTGTCAACCAATTTTTGTATCATCTGCAAATTTCTTTATCATGCCTCCTCTATTTAAATCTAAATCATTCATATATACTACAAAATGTAAGGGACCGAGTACTGAGCCCTATGGAACACCACTGGAAATAGCCTTCCAGTCCATCTCCAACTATCTCCACTCCCTTGCCACCAACTTCCCTCCCTCCTCGGCTACTCTTGCAGACTAAACCAGACCATGTGAATCTTTTGCATCTTGTTAGAACCAGAGCTGAACTTCAAACCCAACATCCTATCCACCACCAAGACTCCTACCACTACTTCCATGTTACCCGCCTCCAGCTCTACCTCAGCCACTGTTGCTGAAATTCATATCCACACTTAGGTCACCTGAACTCTAGTTCTCCAATGTCCTCCTTGCTGATTTTCTATCCTCCTCAAACTCGTCCAAAACGCAGGCACCCACATCCTGTCCCACTCATCAATCATCCCCATACTTGCTCCCTGTCTGCTACCGCATTAAATTTAAACCCCTTATTCTCAAATCTCTCCACAGCCGGGCAAAAAAAAGAGTTGCCCAGCCTAATCCCACCTTCCAACACTAGGTCTTGTTAAATGCGGAAATCAGGAATGTCAGTGATATCCTGATCTTCCACAAACTTTGCTCTAACAGTATCTCGCTGAGAATCTCGGCATTCAATCACATGAAGGGCTTGAAGTTGCTGTACTTGCCCACCAGATACCCACTTAACATGCTGGAAAAAGTTTGGGCTTGTATATTCAAGTGTAATTGAATTTTTAACAGTGGGATAACTTCTAATTACTACCAAACAACACCTCCGGCACTGAAAATTTAATTTTACAAATGTGGAATTCCATTACTTCATATTTAATTATTGTTGGAGATTTAACAAAAATTAAAAATTAAAATAAAAAAATATATTATACTTTCAGTCTCTTTTATCTCTCTCTCTTAATCCTACCTTTCTTACCCTCTCTCTATTTCACTTTCTGTACATGATTTTACATTGGATTGAATATTCTTACTTACATTTCCTGGTTTAGTCTCTGCATGCCTCAATAATCATTCATCAATCTGATTAGTTGAAGAGACCTGTTCACACAATCCCCTGTAGAGGGCTCTGTGATGTTTCAAACTTCCGACGGCTGTAAGTTGCCGCTCAAAAGCCCACGAAA
The DNA here is from genome assembly GCF_044704955.1 of Pristiophorus japonicus. Lineage (NCBI taxonomy): Eukaryota > Metazoa > Chordata > Chondrichthyes > Pristiophoridae > Pristiophorus > Pristiophorus japonicus. The sequence continues at coordinate 177,254,520 of NC_091981.1, forward strand.
AGTCTGTGGCAGCTGTAAGCATAATGAACGCGAGTGTCGTTCGTTTGCCGCTGACCACAAAATCCGGACCCATATCAATATAAAGTTTGCTAATGCATTTTATAAAAGAATACACTTGCCCTTTAATGCTACTGTGTGCTATGGGTCTGTGGTTGGTAAAAGTTTCCATTCCTACCCTTATGAGTGAGGGCAACAACAGGACAAATGGCATAAAAAAGATTTGTTTTCTAATTGCACCGAATATCAGATAGAAGAAAAGGTGCACACAAACCAAACACACATAAAAATAATCATATAAGAAGCATAATATGGGAGTAAAATTATACCGCTTCCTTGCCAAGTAGGAAGTGTAGTCCCTCACTGAAGCTACACTGCTGTCAAATAAGAAGTAAACAATCAACAGTCATAGATAAAGGAGGTAAAACAGCCATTTTTAGTTTTTTTGCACTACTAAACTGAATAGTTTACCTTCTATAGTCTGGGACCTCACTAGAGATGAGTGCAGTCCCTGTGAATTGTCTATGTTACAATGGCCACTCTGCTCCTCTTCAAGTTCTGAATGGAGTTTCAGGAACTTCAGCACTGCTGCTGCAGCCCGCTCCTTTACAGGGTTTATTATTTTCTCCAAATCTCGAGAATCTTCATCTCTTACCCGAAGGCATAATGTTTCCATTTCCCTCACGTTAGCTCGTAGTTGCTGTAGAACAAAGTGAGGAAATGTCAGTCTGTAGAACATCAGATCTAGTAGATGTTTTATTTTTCAGTGAATGTTTGTGTTCATAAAGGTGAGGAATACACTCTGCAGTACTTATCCAGTATCATGATCAAACACACTCAGCTGAAGCGCATCACTGCCAGAGGCACTATAATCCTCTCATACTCTGCCCAACAAATTGCCTTAACTTCCGACTCAGAAAAGCATCCCATAAACCTATGTAAATCATGAACTCTGTCCTCAAAGAATTTGTTCTTAATTCCAGACAATTAAAATTGTTTAAACTAATTCTGACATGAATGGAATTTGCAATTATAATGCACGTTGAATTCTCTGACAAACACAATATCCTGCAGCGTATTAAAAAAAAATCCTGAACACAATTTTAGATAAGTCTGATAAATCTGATTAAGTCACAACCAGTTGGAATTTTCTGATGTAAGTATACACTTGTGTTTATCCATTAACATTTATTATCGTGTTCCAATCCAGTTTCTTTATTTAAATTACTATTAGCTTAGTCCAAGTCCACTAGCCCAAGATTACTGTAAAACTAGAACATAATACACCAGCCCACTACACTTACCAATTTATCACAATAGAAAAGTGAGTCACTTTGCCATGACATTGCACATGGAGACTCATGACTAAATGTAGTCTACAGGTGACGTATGGCAGGAGATAATCGGATCAGGATGTGCAGATACAATTCGGTCCCCAATTTTAAAATCATACATTTGTCCTGATTATTATATAATATTTAGGGTTTATATATTATTATTTATAATTTAAAAAAAATAAGGTATGGCAACTTGAGAAGGTTGGTTGGAGTGTAGCAGTTTCTCTGCAGCATAGGCTGAGGATCTGAGAGATGCAAAATTGAGGCAAGAGAGCCTCGCCACTGGCTGGAGGGTGTAATTACAGTGTGACAAGTTTCCACAGGCAGTTTCCATTATAAATGTGGACATAGGTATTTGTAATGGGAAAAAGTTGACAAAAACATAAGTAGTAAGGTTTTGTAGACAGTAAGTGTATGCAGACAGGGTATTTTTTAATATATTTAATGTATTTTGATAACATAACAAGCTTGAAATTTTTAATTTTTATTTTCAGATTTGGTTTAATTTCTTCCCTGTCTCTAAAATATGTTCAGTTCTGGGCTGGAAGGAGAGGAAATCAGACAAATACAAATGTAGTGCTCTGGTTTTCCAGTTAAAAATTTCTAATCTCTAAAATGAGCTTTCAACCATATATCCGCAGCATAACTAAGACCGCCTATTTCCAACTCGCCGGTCTCTGCCCTTGTCTCAGCTCATCTGCTACTGAAGCCCTCATCCATGGCTTTGTTACCTCTAGACTTGACTATTCCAACACACTCCTGGCTGGCCTCCCACATTTTACCCTACGTAAACTAATGATCCAAAACTCGGCTGCCCGTAACTGGCACCAAGTCCCGCTCACTAATCACCCCTGTGCTCGTTGACCTACATTGGCTTCCAGTTAAGCAATGCCTCGATTTCAAAATTCTCATCCTTATTTTCAAATACCTCCAAAGCCATGCCCCTCCCTATCTCTGTAATCTCCTCCAGCCCCACAACCTTCCCCCCAAGATGTCTGCGCTCCTCTAATTCTGTCGTCTTGAGCATCCCTGATTATAATCACTCAACCATTGATGGCCGTGCCTTCTGTTGCCTAAGCCCCAAGCTCTGGAATTCCCTGCCTAAACCTCTCGACCGCTCTTTGCTCCTTCAAGACACTTTTAAAAATCTCGCTCTTTGACCAAGCTCACCTGTGCTAATTTCTACTTATGCAGCTCAGTGTCAAAAGTTTTATCTCATAATACTGCTGTGAAGTGCCTTGGGACATTTCACTACATTAAAGGTACTATATAAATACAAATTGTTGTTGTTGTTGTAGTAATGTGTGAAACTCTGTCCACTGCAAACACAATGGCCAATGGAATCCACAGTATGTGGAAGAGAAAGTTTGGGATGGGCAGAGTGCATTTTTTTAAAATTCTAAACTTTTTGAGAAAGGAGGTAATTTAACTTAATAATCTGCAAAGGAAAACAAATGTTTTGTACCTTTGGAAGTGGAAGATATTAGAAGACAAGTTGGTAATTTGAAAGCTCTTAGAAAATTGGAAGTGTCAGGGTTGCGAGTGAGTGCTTGTGGCAGTGATTGACTATTGATTTGGTGTGCTCATGTGTGTACATGGAAAGAAAATAGCCCAAAATCATCATAAATATTTATAAAGAAAAATGGAAATTGAATGACAACAAATTTAAACAGTACAAAATGCAAACAATTTGGCCAATTTGAAACAATGAGGCCGAGAATATACGAAACTCTGCAAGTACAACTGGTAATAATGGGCCCAAGTTTCACCAGGAGTTGCTGTTTTTTTTGGACCAACTAGATTTTTTTGGAGTAACTTAAAATTCGCAATTCTCCCCATTTAAGTTGCTCCAGTGTAAGTGAGTTAGTTAGGTTTTTTTTTTGTTCAGCTTTTTTTCCAAAAGGGGGTGTTACGAGCCACTTACGCCTGTTTTGGCCATTTAAGCAAGTTTAGCCAGCTAAAAGTTACTCCAAACTAACTTGGGTCAGAGTAAGTGGCCACTTTTGTACATTCTGAAAAACTCTGCGGTGAATTAAGAGATCAGTGCAGGTAGCCAGAAATAGAGGGGGTGGGGGGGGGGGGGGGAAGGAAATGAGAGCACTAAACACCTTCTCAACAACATTCATTAAGCATAAAAACCATCAATAATAATTTTAAAGTAAATAAATTAAAAAAATTAAAACTTAAGTCCTACCTTCATACTGGGTCGGGGAAGTCAGCGGGCCAGGAGGCCACACGGCCAGGGATAGGGGCGGAAGAACTCGCCGGGAGGCAGGCAGGCAGGAGAATTCACAGATAGAGTTAAGGGTGCAGGTGGATGGCGCTCGACGCGGAGCATTGGTGACTGTGAGCCGTGGAATGTGAAGTAGTGAGTGCGACAGGCTGGCTCTCCGCAGTGACGGTCTGTCCCGGCACCGGCCCTGGCAGGTGTAAGTGCAAATGGCAGGCGGACAGGTATCATCAGCGGCTTTGGGCAAAGCTCAGGCGATCACACCCATTCCCAGCGAAGCCGACCGAAAGCTCCTTTGCCACATTCGCGCACACATCAAGATCGAGACTGGCGAGCTGGGCTGTCCTGCCCAGGGACCCGATGACCAGTGCTACATTATTTGCAGAGGTTGTTGAAATCAATGGCTTCTGAGCCGATTACTTACGTTGCTTACAAGAAAAGGGCCAGTCAGCTTCAAAACAAGTAGGAAAGGAATCCTGGGCTAGAAGTCCTACCTTCATCTGCCCACTCGACCAGGGATAGGGTCAGCAATTGTGAGCATCCGGTCCCTCTCAGGCTACAGGACGCGCTGGGGGCGAGGAGCTACTGCACATGCGCGCACACTCTAGTGCGCATGTGCTGAGGTCCCGGCACTGTTTTCAGCGGCGGGACCTGGCTCCGCCCCCCACTGGATGTGGTGCGCCACGCCGAGGCCGAAGACGTCCCGAGGAGCGGGGAGAATTGGAAGGTAACTTCTCGGTGCCCTTTTTAGTCTAGAAAGTTGGCGCACCTCATGGAGGTGCGACATTTTTACAGGGGAGGGAACTTGGGCCCACTGTCCCTCTCTCCACTATCTGTACTGAAAAGTGGACTTGAGCAATAAGTGATGTAACGTCAGCAGACAGTGCTAATGGCTATTCATCAATATTCAGCACTAATATGCGGATTCCTTGCCCCTTCCAAAATGGATTAATGAACATTAGTGAAACGTGGGTTTTAAAAAGAGAGTTATTTTGCTTGTTAGCATTTTAAGGTTACAGCAATAACTTGCTTTTCTATAGAACTTTAACATGAAATATGTGCTATGGAAAAAATAAAGAAAGGAATGGATGCTGAGCTCAGGGAGAAGAGAGATTAGATGGGGTGACTGGAAGCTTAGTCAAAGAGATGATTTTAATGGTGGTGAGAGGAGTGAGGAGGTGGATAGATTTAGGGAGAATATTGCAGAGAATGGAGTCAAGATGGTCAAAGACTATGTCACCAGTGGTAGTTATGGGGGGAGGGGGCGCCATTGCTTTCAACATCCTAAGCTTCACTCCCGCGCCAGAGTGTGGGAAGGGATATAAGGCCAGGGAAGGTTGCAGGGATAGGATTTGGTGAGGCTATAGAGGGATTTGAAGATGAGGATGAGAATTTTAAATTAAATGCTTTGGGGATCAGAGGACCAGTGTAGGATAAAGGGCACATAAACTAGGTGACTAAATTGCAGACAAAATGGAGTTTATGGAGAATGGGAAGCCAGCCAGGAGGACATTGGAAAATATGAATTCTAGAAATAATAAAAGCATGGATAAGGGTTTTAGTGGCAGAGGAGCTGAACTAGGCAATGTGAAGGTGAACAGGATGTGCGTTTTGAAATTTAGCTCGATGTCCAGCAAGACATCAGGGTTTTGCACAGTCTAGTTTAGCTTGAGTGAGTGGAGTCGGTGGTGAGGGAATAAAGTTTATGGTGGTAGCCAAAACAATGGTTTACTCTTCCTGCTTTCCAGTTGAGGGAAGTTTTGATTCATCCACAACTTGATGTTGGACGTGAAGTCTGCCAGCATAGAGGTGTTTAAGGGCTGAGGGGGCTCGGGTAAGGGAAAGCAGCATGTCATCTGTGTACATATGGCAGCTGAACCCCATACCTAGGGATGATGCCAAAATAGCAGATGAGTCTCATGGAAAAGGTAAACTGGGAGAGGATGGGTGGGGAGATGGGGGAGAAGATCTGAAACAGTAGAGAATTAGGGCTAGAATGAGTGGGAGGTTGGGAACAGCAATGGACAGGAAGGGGTGGTAGCAACAAAGGCAGCTGCATGAATTGTCTTAATCTTAGAAATGAACAAATCTATGAGCTCTTTACATAGAATTACATAGCATGTACAGCACAGAATCAGGCCATTTGCTCCAATGGTCCGTGTTGGAGTTTATGATCTACACGAGCCTCCTCCCACCTTTCTTCATCTAACCGTATCAGCATAACCTTCAATTCCTTTCTCCCTCAAGTGCTTATCTAGCTTCCCCTTACTGCAACCTCTCCAGTGCCTCCATTATCCTTTTTATAATATGGCGACCAGACCTGTACTCAGTACTCTCCAAATGGCGACCTGGGTCCTTATGACGTCACCAAGCCGCCCACCTCGAAGCCGTCGCACATTTGTGTCAGCTCGTGCTGGAAGCTGCAGAGGCATGCTCCAGCTCTTTTTATAGCCCTGACCTGCGGAGATGTTCTCTCGTAGGTCAGGGTGGCCCACGATGTCCCAGGGCCCGGCGCTCCATCTCTTTTTATAGCCCTGACTTGCAGAGATGCTCTCACAGAGGTCAGGGTGGCCCCATGTTTGGGTCGGGTCGGGGGGGAGCGGGTCTCGGGTCGGGGCGGGGGGAGAGCGGGTGTCGGGTCGGGGTGGGGGGGGTGAGAGCGGGCCTCGGGTCGGGGCGGGGGGGGGGGGGGTAGCGGGTCTCGGATCGGGGCGGGGGGGTGGGGGAGTGGGTGTCGGGTCGGGGCGGAGCGGGTCTCGGGTCGGGGCGGGAGTGGAGCGGGTCTCGGGTCTCGGGTCGGGGCGGGGGGGGGGGGGTAGCGGGTCTCGGATCGGGGCGGGGGGGTGGGGGAGTGGGTGTCGGGTCGGGGCGGAGCGGGTCTCGGGTCGGGGCGGGAGTGGAGCGGGTCTCGGGCCTCGGGTCGGGGCGGGGGGGGGGGGGGGTAGCGGGTCTCGGATCGGGGCGGGGGGGTGGGGGAGTGGGTGTCGGGTCGGGGCGGAGCGGGTCTCGGGTCGGGGCGGGAGTGGAGCGGGTCTCGGGTCTCGGGTCGGGGCGGGGCGGGGGGGGGGGAAGCGGGTGTCGGGTCTCAGGTCGGGGGGGGCGGGAGCGGGTGTCGGGTCGGGGCGGGGGGGGGGGGAGCGGGTGGGGTCTGGTCGGCGGGGGGGAGCGGGTGTCGGGTCGGGTCTGGTCGGCGGGGGGGAGCGGGTGTCGGGTCGGGTCTGGTCGGCGGGGGGGGGGAGCGGGTGGGGTCTGGTCGGCGGGGGGGAGCGGGTGTCGGGTCGGGTCTGGTCGGCGGGGGGGGGGAGCGGGTGGGGTCTGGTCGGCGGGGGGGAGCGGGTGTCGGGTCGGGTCTGGTCGGCGGGGGGGGGGGGGAGCGGGTGGGGTCTGGTCGGCGGGGGGGGGGAGCCGGTGTCGGGTCGGGTCTGGTCGGCGGGGGGGGGGGGGGGAGCGGGTGGGGTCTGGTCGGCGGGGGGGGGGGGAGCGGGTGGGGTCTGGTCGGCGGGGGGGGGGGAGCGGGTGTCGGGTCGGGTCTGGTCGGCGGGGGGGGGGGAGCGGGTCGGGTCTGGTCGGCGGGGGGGAGCGGGTGTCGGGTCGGGTCTGGTCGGCGGGGGGGAGCGGGTGTCGGGTCGGGTCTGGTCGGCGGGGGGGGAGCGGGTGTCGAGTCGGGTCTGGTCGGCGGGGGGGGAGCGGGTGGGGTCGGGTCTGGTCGGCGGGGGGGGAGCGGGTGTCGGGTCGGGTCTGGTCGGCGGGGGGGGGGGGGGAGCGGGTGGGGTCTGGTCGGCGGGGGGGGAGCGGGTGTCGGGTCGGGTCTGGTCGGCGGGGGGGGGGGGAGCGGGTGGGGTCTGGTCGGCGGGGGGGAGCGGGTGTCGGGTCGGGTCTGGTCGGCGGGGGGGGGAGCGGGTGTCGGGTCGGGTCTGGTCGGCGGGGGGGGGGGGAGCGGGTGGGGTCTGGTCGGCGGGGGGGAGCGGGTGTCGGGTCGGGTCTGGTCGGCGGGGGGGGAGCGGGTGTCGGGTCGGGTCTGGTCGGCGGGGGGGGGGGGAGCGGGTGGGGTCTGGTCGGCGGGGGGGGGGAGCGGGTGGGGTCTGGTCGGCGGGGGGGAGCGGGTGTCGGGTCGGGTCTGGTCGGCGGGGGGGGAGCGGGTGGGGTCTGGTCGGCGGGGGGGGGGGGAGCGGGTGGGGTCTGGTCGGCGGGGGGGGGAGCGGGTGTCGGGTCGGGTCTGGTCGGCGGGGGGGGGAGCGGGTGTCGGGTCGGGTCTGGTCGGCGGGGGGGGGGGGAGCGGGTGGGGTCTGGTCGGCGGGGGGGGAGCGGGTGTCGGGTCGGGTCTGGTCGGCGGGGGGGGAGCGGGTGGGGTCTGGTCGGCGGGGGGGGGGAGCGGGTGGGGTCTGGTCGGCGGGGGGGAGCGGGTGTCGGGTCGGGTCTGGTCGGCGGGGGGGAGCGGGTGTCGGGTCGGGTCTGGTCGGCGGGGGGGAGCGGGTGTCGGGTCGGGTCTGGTCGGCGGGGGGGGAGCGGGTGTCGGGTCGGGTCTGGTCGGCGGGGGGGGGGGAGCGGGTGGGGTCTGGTCGGCGGGGGGGGGGGGGGAGCGGGTGGGGTCTGGTCGGCGGGGGGGAGCGGGTGTCGGGTCGGGTCTGGTCGGCGGGGGGGGGGAGCGGGTGGGGTCTGGTCGGCGGGGGGGAGCGGGTGTCGGGTCGGGTCTGGTCGGCGGGGGGGGAGCGGGTGTCGGGTCGGGTCTGGTCGGCGGGGGGGGGGAGCAGGTGTCGGGTCTGGTCGTCGGGGCGGGGGGGGGGGGCAGGAGCGAGTGTCGGGTCTGGTCAGGCGGGGAGCAGGAGCTGACCGTGGGCGGAGCCTCATTCACGCAGCCCCAGTGAGGCCATTCAGCCAGGGCTAGGGGCTGCGTGCTTCGGGCCCCTCCCACACAGTTCGGTGCCTGGAGCTACTGCACTTGCGTGCCCACTGTAGCGCGCATGTGCAGAGGTCCCGGCACTGTTTTCAGCACAGGGACCTGGCTCCGCCCCCCCACAGCTCGTGCTGGCTGCGCCGAGGGCCACAGGACCTGTAAGTCGGTGGAGAATACCGAGGATTTTTTTAGGCGCCGTTTTAGGTGCGAAAAACGGGCGCCCAGCTCAGAGGGGCGCCCGTTTTTTTTCTTGTGGAAACTTGGGCCCATAGTGTCATTTGAAACAATGTAAGCAGTAAATCACCTATTAGGTTGGACACCAACAAAAGATTGCAATCAGAAAACAAAATTATATCAAGTATCTGGGGTTTTAAATGCTTCCATAGCAACACTCTTCTCCTTCTTCTTAAGCGGTCCCTCGTATCGAGGATGACTTGGTTCCACACCTAAAAAGGATGAGTTTGCAGGAGTTGAAGGGTGGAAGATGCTTGTGCGTGGATTTTTTTAACGTGTGGCGGCTGTTGCACACGGGCTTGACAGAGCTAGGTCTTGGTCCAGTGGCAAGTATTATCCAAGACGACTGGAGACCACCTCTGCTACACACATATCGCAGTGTGGGCTGGCCCATGCTGCCCCTGGGCCCTCGACTCTTCTGGAGCGTGATGGCCCCGACCTGCATAGGAACATCAGCGGCAGGTCAGAGCCATAAAAGGAGCGGCGAGCGGCGGCCATGAATAGCATTGCTGCATGCCACAGTAAGGCACAGCACAGAGGGCGACTGGATAGGACGTTGCCAAAATCCAGGCCGTTGATTGGAGCATGGGTTTTTACAGCAGGAGTGGCGAAGGAGAGCGGGGTGAAGGAGAGCGGCAAGAGATTGCAGAGCGATGTGATCGGGGCCCAGGAGAGGTGTGATAGCAACACTAGAAGCATTAGGAATAAACTGATAGAACGACAACTGAAAACCTTGAGCTGAAAAGCCCTCACAGAAACATGGCTGGTTTTAGGACGAGTCTAAATTTCACATTCTGAACAATGTTTATTGCAGTAAGGATAAAGTACATAGGAAGTACAAATAGTCATATTTGATCGGAAAGGAATGAAAGTAGCAGAGTGGAGAAAGTAGTTGGGAAACACTGGCTCCAATTGAAGTTTGTCAGAGGAAAAAGTGGCAACTAAATTGAAGGGGTTTAAGGTGGAAAAAGCACCAGGGCAGGGCCAGATTTAATTTATCCTAGGGTAGCCGAAGGAAGTTACAACCTAGCAACTATACTGCAGTAAGTTTAAACTCAATGGTGGGAAAATTAATGGAAAGCATCATTAGGAAAGCTATTAATGCTCACCTAGAGAACTCAGGTTTGATAAAGCCTCAATACAGCCTCAGAAAATGAAAACATGTTTGACAACTTGTTCCAATTTTCAGAAGTTGTCACTCGAACAGCAGATCTGAGAGATCCAGTAGATATCATCTACTTTAATTTCCAAAAGGTTTTCAATAAAGTACGTGAGGAACCCTGTGCTAAAATTAAGTTTCACAGGGTATGGGGAATATGCAAGATGGATGATAAATTGGCTAAAGGACCTTCGGCAAAGGATGATTTGTATGGGGCTGCTTCCCAATGGAGTCTGGCCACTAGTCGGGTGCCCAGAGTTCAATGCTGTTTCCACTCCTGTTTATTATGTTAATAATGCAGAGCAGGGCATAGACAGTATGGTTATTACATTTGCAGATAATGCTAAATTATAAATTATATAGTAGAGTCAGGACCTTAAAAGGGAAAAGATTACAAATGTTACAACTGGATTTGGATAGGCTGGGAAGTTGGGGCACAAGGGGTACATATGTCCTTCAATATGGATGTATACAGTTATGCACATAAGTGCACATAATTCAGCTTTATAGAGTATAACATAAGTCTACGTAGGTTAAAAGTCACAAGAAGGGAGAGAGACTGGGGAGTGGTCATTGACTATGCCCTAGAGATTCAAACCCAGCGTCAGGCAGCTGCAGCCAATACAAACAGGGTCCAGTTGGTATTTTCTGGAATGTTCTATATGATGATAAGGCCACAATAATAGAGCTGCATAAGGCTTTGGTGAGACCTCATCTGGAGTACCTTTTTAGTCCCCCCTCCTCAAAAAGAAGATTTGGCTCTACAGATGGAACAGGGAAGAGCAATAAGGATGATCCTCAGCCTAACTGCATTGAGCTGTGGCTACAAGAGCAGGTCAAAGGCTGGGTATTCTGCAGCGAGTGTCTTACCTCCTGACTCCGCAAAGCCTTTCCACAAATCTGCAAGGCACAAGTCAGAAATGTGATGGAAAACTCTCCACTTGCCTGGATGAGTGCAGCTCCAACAACACTCGAGAAGCTCAACACCATCCAGGACAAAGCAGCCCACTTTTTGGCACCACATCCACCACCTTAAACATTCAATCCCTCCACCACTGGTGCACCGTAGTGTGCACCACTACAAGATGCACTGCAACAACTCGGCAAGGCTTCTTCGACAGCACCTTCCCAAACTCGCGACATCCACCAGCTACAGGGACAAGGGCAGCAGGCGCACAGAAACACCATCGCCTCCATGTTCCTCTCCAAGTCACACCATCCTGACTTAGAAATATAGCGCCAGAGATGCCCACATCCCATGAATGAATAAATTTTTTAAAATAATGCCTCTGGTATCTCTTCCCTAACTTCTAATGGCGGAGCAGGCTCAAGTGGCCAAATGGCCTACTCCTGTTCCTAATTCTTACGTTCTCTTAATATGCGTGGATGCAATCCATCCAGACCAGGAATTTTATCCTCTCTTAAATGTGATTATCAATTATTTCTCCTCTTTCTATCTTAAATGTCTTCATATCTTTTTTGATTTCTTCTTCTAATGTCATGCCCATCTGGTTAGTCTCTCTCTTAAATACTGAGAAAAAGTAACTATTCAATATTTCTGCCATTTCACTGTCTGTACCTGTGAGTTTAGCTTGTGCATCCCTTAGTAGTCCTACACCGATCCTGTTCTTTTGTTATTTATGTATCTGTGGAATACTTTACTATTTCTTTTTATATTCCTTAATAACTTAATTTTGTAGTTCTGTTTTCCTAATTGTGTTTATTGACTTCTTTCCTGGCCTCTTCCTATTCCTTTTTGTCATCCTTTGCTTTATTGTCTATATACTTAGTGTATGCCTTTATCTTTAGTTTCAATTTTACCCTTATCTCTTTATTCATCCATGGTGTTTCATTATTGGCTAGTTTGTTCTTGTCTTTTAGCAGAATATATTTCTCCTAAACTCTACTGATCACTGTTTGAAATAATTCCCACTGCTGTTCTCTCTCTTTGCCTGTCACAATTTTTTTGTTTCATGAGTTGCCAATTGAGATGAAAGAACGGCTTAATAAACACTTTGCTTTCTCTTTTAAAAAAATTGGAAAGTGAAAGTGAAACTAGGTATACTAGAGTAGGATGTACAAGAATCATTATGTAAGATAAATATTCAATAGAAAACTGTATAAAAAGTAAGTTAATGGGGTTCAGGGTAGAAAACTAATCAGACCTAGATTGTATGCATCCTGGAATATTGAAGAAGCCCAACCACCTTCTTGACTTTTAACAGCACCACCATTGCCAAAATTGCCCATCATCAACATGTTGAGGGTGGGGTGTTACCAGTGACCAGAAGCTTAACTGGACCAGCCATATCAATACCTTGGCGAAAAGCGCAGAGCAGAGACTGACAACCTGTTGACCTCCTAGCTCCTCCAAAGCTTTCTCAAGGTCGACACGGCTCCAGTCAGCCACCAGTTGCCTGATTGTGTACAGCTGCACAAATACAAGCAAGCAGCCTGATAGTTTTCAAGACACAGCAGACTGCTTGATCATCACTGCTGACACTGGACTCAATATGTAGCATCTGCACCAGTGTACAGTGGCTACAGTATATATTATCTAAAGGATACAGTGACCTCAAGCAATTTATTCACCTGTATGTTATTGACGTTTTTAATGACTTGTATCAGTTCCCCACTCAGTCCATGTCTCTCCAGTGAATCCATGAAATATATCTGCATTGCTTTTTAAAAATTAATTCCTGGAATGTAGGCGTCGCTAGCAAGGCCAGCATTTATTGCCCATTCCTAATTTCTTTTGAGAAAGTAGTGCTGAACCGCCTTCTTAAACCGCTGCAGTGCGTGTGGTGAAAGTACTCCCATTGTACTGTTAGGTAGGGAATTCCAGGATTTTGACCCAGCGACGATGAAGGAACGGTGATATACTTCCAAGTCAGGATGGTGTGTGACTTGGAGGGGAACTTGGAGGTGGTGGTGTTCCCATGCGCCTGCTGCCCTTGTCCTTCTAGGAGGTGGAGATCGTGGGTTTGGAAGGTGCTATCAAAGAAGCCGTGGCGAGTTGCTGCAGTGCATCTTGTAGATGGCACACACTGCAGCCATGGTGCACCAGTGGTGGAGAGAGTGGTGGATGGGGTGCCAATCAAGCAGACTGCTTTGTCCTGGATGGTGCTAAGCTTCTCGAGAGTTGTTGGAGCTGCACTCATCCAGGAAAGTGGAGAGTATTCCATCACATTCCTGACTTGCGCTTTGTAGATGGTGGAAAGGCTTTGGGGAGTCAGGAACTTAGTCACTCCCCACAGAATACCCAACCTCTGACCTGCTCTTGCAGCCACAGTATTTAAGTGGCTCGTCCAGTTAAGTTTCTGGTCAATGGTGACCCCCAATGATGCTGATGGTGGGGATTCGATGATGGGAATGTCATTGAATGTCAAGGGGAGATGGTTAGACTCTTTCTTGTTGGAGATGGTCATTGCCAGGCCCATGTGTGGCACGAATGTTGCTTTCCATTTATGAGTGTTGTCCTGATCTTTCAGCATGGAGGCACGGATGCCCAGTGTTGAGCTGCTAGATCTATCCCATTTAGCATGCTGGTAGTGCCACACATGATGGAAGGTGTCCTCAATGCAAAGAAGGGATTTTGTTTCCTTTAAGGAGGTCACTCCTACCAATATTGTCATGGACAAATGCATTAATAGCAGGATGATTGGCGAGGACGGGGGTCAAGTAGGTTCTTCCCTTGTCTTAGTTCTCTCACCACCTACTGCAGGTCCAGTCTGGCAGCTATGTCCTTCAGGTCTCAGCCGGCTCAGTCAGTAGTGGTACTGATTGTCCATGACAATCTTGGTGATGGACATTGAAATCCCACCCAGAATATACTCTGTGCTCTGTGCTCTTGCTATTACTCAGTGCTTCTTCCAAATGGTGTTCAACATAGCAAAGTACAAATTCATCTGCTGAGGGAGAGCGGTAGGTGGTAATCAGCAGGAGGTTTCCTTGCCCATGTCTGACCTGATGCCATGAGATTTCAGGGGGTCCAGAGTCAATGTTGAGGATTCACTCCTGACTATACCACTGTGCCGCCACCTCGATACCCACGTATAGTGATGGAGGAATCTGGGCAGTATGTGCTTTTGTTGTGTCTGAATCTGATGCCCTAGGTCGATGTCAACTGGTCCGTCTGGTTTCATTCTTATACTATTTTGTAGCAGTTTGATACAACGGAGTAGCTTGCTACGCCATTTCAGAGGGCAGATAAGAGTCAACCACATTGCTGTGGGTCTGGAGTCACACAAACAGATAGCTTTATGCCACCATTACTGATACTAGCATTTTATTCCAGATTTATGTAATGAATTAATTCAAATTCACAACCTGCCATGGTGGGATTTGAACTCACGTCTCCAGATTATTAGTCCAGGCCTCTGGATTACTATGCTATCATACCCGATGCATATAACAATTCATTAGAAAAGAGAATAGTGCCAGAGGACTGGCGGACAGCTAATGTTATTCCTATATTTAAAAAGGGAAATGGAATAAGTCCAGCGAACTATAGACCAGTTAGCTTAATGTCAGAGGTAGGAAAGATAATGGAAACTTTACTCAAAGATAGAATAGAAAAACATCTAGAAACCAAACATATAATAGAGTAGTCAGCACAGATTTCAAAAGGGAAAGTCTTGCTTGACCATCCTTATTGAATTCTTTGAAGAAGAACATATAAGAAAGAGTAGATCGGGTAATGAAGTAAATGTAATATATTTGGATTTCAAAAGGCCTTCGATAAAGTACCGCATAGTTGACTCATGACTAAGGTCAGAGCATGTGGAGCTGGGGGACAGGTAGCAGAATGGATAGCAAGCTGGCTACAAAACAGAAAACAAGTAGGATTTAAGGACTGCTACTCAGACTGGTAAAAGGTAGGAAATAATGTTCCACAGGGATCAAAACTGGAACCGTCATTGTTTACAATTTATATTAATGATTTGGAATCAGAAGTACAATTTCTGAAATTGGGATGCATAGTTAATACAAAGGAAGAATGTGACAAAATACAAGTAGACTAGTGGGGTGCCGCAGGGACCCCAGCTATTTACAATATACATTAATGATTTGGATGAGGGAATTGAGTGTAATATCTCCAAGTTTGCAGATGACACTAAGCTGGGAGGCGGTGTGAGCTGTGAGGAGGACGCTAAAAGGCTACAGGGTGACTTGGACAGGTTTGGTGAGTGGGCAAACACGTGGCAGATGCAGTATAATGTGGATAAATGTGAGGTTATCCACTTTGGTGGCAAAAACACGAAGGCAGAATATTATCTGAATGGCGGCAGATTAGGAAAAGGGGAGGTGCAATGAGACCTGGGTGTCATGGTACATCAGTCATTGAAAGTTGGCATGCAGGTACAGAAGGCGGTGAAGAAGGCAAATGGTATGTTTTGAGTATAGGAGCAGGGAGGTCTTACTGCAGTTGTACAGGGCCTTGGTGAAGCCACACCTGGAATATTGTGTTCAGTTTTGATCTCCTAATTTGAGGAAGGACGGTCTTGCTATTGAGGGAGTCCAGTGAAGGTTCATCAGACTGATTCCCGGGACGGCAGGACTGACATATGAGGAGAGACTGGATTGACCGGGCCTGTATTCACAGGAGTTTAGAAGGATGAGAGGGGATCTCATAGAAACATAAAATTCTGACGGGACTGGACAGGTTAGATGCAGGAAGAATGTTCCCGATGTTGGGGAAGTCCAGAACCAGGGGACATAGTCTAAGGATAAGGGGTAAGCCATTTAGGACTGAGATGAGGAGAAACTTCTTCACTCAGAGTTGTTAACCTGTGGAATTCCCTACGCAGAGAGTTGTTGATGCCAGTTCATTGGATATATTCAAGTGTTAGATATGGCCCTTATGGCTAAAGGGATCAAAGGGTATGGAGAGAAAGCAGGAAATGGGTACTGAGGTGAATGATCAGCCATGATCTTATTGAATGGTGGTGCAGGCTCGAAGGGCCGAATGACCTACTCCTGCACCTATTTTCTATGTTTCTATGTTGATAAACTTTCAGAATGGGCATTTAATTGGCAAATGAATTTCAATACAGATAAATGTGAGGTGGTGTATTTTGGTAGGAAGAATAAGGAGGCTACATACTGCTTGGATAATAGTGTAATCCTACCACTTCAAGCAAAAGAGACTATGCAATCTTAGTGAGATATTGTGATAGTATGCAAAAGGAGGTAGGCGGAGCACTCAGTAATTTTAAATTTTTCCAAACATAAAAACTGCCCACCTGTTTGCATTTTCCTACTGTATTGATAGATTTTACACCTGCGAGATAGATCAAGCACAAAATCTGGTCTTTTACACATATCCTAAAATTTGATTCTTCCAAAAATATATAGATGGTGGGAATTCCTAAGTTTCACTGGAACAGATGACTTACAGCAAGTGGGGGCTACCTTTAAAAAAAAATCATCCACAGGGTAGGAAATAATGTCACGATGCTGAGAATTAAGGGTTAATACTACCACTTCAAGTAAAAGAGGCTATGCGATCTTAATGAGATAAGGGTTAAGCCTTCTGCTGTCATGCTCATAGTTCAGCATAGCAGCAGGACAGTGCTGACTGCAGACTTCTTTGTGGCTGCTCTAAATGCAGTGACACACTCTTATACAGAGCCAAGAGACAGGCATCTCCAGCATTAGACCTCCAATATACATTTAGTAGCGAGGCAAAGAATGAATAAAAATGTTCCCAAAGAGGGCAGGAAAATCCATCAGATTTTAAGTTACAATAGTATGTGTTTAGAATCTGAAAGAGCCACCAGTAGAGAATCTGTTCTATGAACATGCTGCATTTTAAATTAAATTAATTAAAGCACATGCTTTTATTTGGTTGGGCCTTCGGTAAATTTCAAATTACTGAGCACTTTATATTTAAGGCTGTATGCATTTTGTTCCATCCTTGGAAAAATGTGTATGGACTCAATGACATTAAATCCTCTTGCATCATAGAGGCATCATCTTTTCCAAGTGACATGACTTTGAATGCTGGACACTGCAGGTGACCAGTAGTATGTATAGGCCCTCCTGATTTTTATACAATAACTAACTGAATATTAAACAATATTCACAAAAACTATAGTCCTTCACCCTTTCATCTTTAGAATCATACATAAAACTTTTAATATGGCAATCTGCATAAGACCATGCGAGTAAAGAGGTCACATGAGATGGCTGGGGTGTCCGTGGATATGGTTATGAGAGTTTATATGGAGGGAGAGGCATGAGGAGAATAGGACAACAGTGAAATCAGAAGCGTGAGGGCAAGGCGAGTTGAGATGGACATTTACCATACCTGGAGTCGTCTGACTGACCTGTGTGTAAAGTATGAGACGAACAGAGAAATCAAAGCTCAATCAATATATGGATCAAAGACAAATCTGTTATTAATAGTCACTAAAGGAAAAAATTACTTAATGAGTTGCATTTTGCAGAAAGACAAATAGATAAAGCTGCAACGAGAATTGATGAAAAAGATCAAAGAAGCTGCAAAAACAAAAACAAAGGGGGTTATTTTGGCCAACGGGTGAAAACAGGTGCTAAATGGGTGTTGTGCTAATAAGACGTGACTGTTTAAAAGTTTGGGTTTAGCCTGCAATTGTTGGGGAAGGGGGAGGGGAGAAGGCGACTACGGAGGCAACCAATGAATGGATTTGGGAGCAGTTGTCCCCAGGTGAGAGCAGCTGAGTGAGCACAGAGCTGGGCCTGGTACAGGCCGGGGAGCGGAAGGAACAGCGTGGCAGCCTGGCCCAGCAGTCCCCGGCCTGCGATCACCATCGGAGCAGGCCAGGGAGTGGAAGGAGCAGCGTGGCAGCATACCACTCCAGGAAGCAGCACAAGCTGCAACAGGAGAGCAACGGCAGTGAAGAGGGTGACTGGATTGGACGTCACCAAGATCCAGGTCGGTGATTGGAGCGTGGGCAGGTACATCAGGAGCAGCAAGGTCGGGGCGAAGGAGCGGCAAGAGATTGTAGAGGGACGTGATCGGGGCCCAGGAGAGGCTTGAGTTTTTGGCCCAGAAGAGGTGAGGACCCAGGGGCAGCACGGTCCAGCCCACACTGCGATATGTGTGCGCACTAGGTCCGTGCAGCAGAGCTGGCCTCCAGTCATCTTGGATAACCATTGCCACTGGACCAAGACCTAGCTCTGTCAAGCCCATGTGGTGGCTGGTGCGCAACAGCCACCACACGTTAAAAAAAATCCACACACAGGCATCTTCCACCCTTCAAGATTTCGTTTGGGACCTGGAATATTCGGTCTTTCATTGAAACACCTGTGAACTTTTTGACGTGGAAGCAAGTCATCCTCGACTCGGGGGACTGCCTATGATGATGAGATCACCGAGGAGATCACAGCCAGGAGCCCCAAGACATGGTTCCAGTGGCGCAAAAAATGTAGGGCTTAATTTTATTGGGGGAGATGGGTTGGGGGCAGGGGGGCTCCAAGGCAGTCGGGAAACCTGGGAGAACGGATTTCCTGCAGGCCCTGCCGACATTAACTCATTACAGTATTTAAATAGACCGTCCACTTCCTGGCAGCGAGTTGGCTGCCCGTCCCCGTTAAAACCAGAAGTGAGCGGTTTGGAGGTGGGTTTAGGTCGGGATTCCGATTTTTAACACTTTAACTACACTCCCTAACAACAGTGTGAGAGTACCTTCACCACACAGACTGCAGCAGTTCAAGGCGGCAGCTCACCACCACCTTTTCAAGGGCAATTAGGGATGGGCAATAACTGTTGGCCTTGCCAGCGATGCCCATATCCTATGAATGAATAGTATAAAAGATGCAGCAAGTCACCAGGAATCCAGAGCCCCCAACCCACTTGTTTTTTTAGGCTAAAAATCCCCCGTAATGATTTGACATGAACTGTCACGGTAAGATCCCACCTCTCAAACAAACTTCTCAATAACAGCACCACCACCAGTATCACAACTTCAACATACTGTATCTACTTATAATATACACTGACATTCACACAACCCACACTATCGCAAACTTCACTGGCACTACTCACACCTCAGACACATTTCACAACTCTTCAACCATGTAAGGCATCACACACACAAAAACACACACACACCAGCCAATACGCTCATTCACAATCATCACTCTTTCTCTTCTAGGACAATATAGTACATAACAGGTGCCCGCAGGACTTGACCAGGCGAGGGGAAGGATGTAGTATCTAATGACTAAGGTCGCAGCTTCCACTTCAGTCATAGTAGCTTCAATGGAATGCCAAACAGCTTACATGAAACGACAAAGTGCTGCAATAGAAGCTCAGGCAGCTGCCATGGTGGCTCAGGACTCCTCGATTGAAAGGGGCTTGCAGTGTCTCCGCTGCCTAGAGATCTGCCCTCCAGCCGATCACTGGACTGGCTGAACAGACTCCTCGAGATAGTGCTGTGGGAATTATGGAGCAGGAACTTACCAGCCTGTCTCTGGACATCAGAATTCCTGCTCCATCCCCCACCACTCCATCATTGCTCTTGCAGTTGCCGTTCAAGCCTACGCTGAGATGGTGCAGTCTGAGGCAGGGCTATCACCGCCCACAGCCTCTCAAGGGCATCGCAGGAGGACATCTGAACTGTCCTCTTCAGATTCTCAGCAGCCATCCACCTAGTGTGCTGCTGCCACTCGGATTGCACTTCGTAGAAGAACCAAAGTAAGCAAGAGCACTTATAGGATAGCCACTGACGGTAAGCACCACGTGCGGGCTGTTTAGAACCTTCTGGTGCTCCCCCTGGTCCCCCTTATCTTTCTCCTCCTCCCAGTGTGGCTCCTGAGCTTGACCCTCTAGTACAATTGCTGATGTTAATGGCTGGTCTCTCATGATCACAGATTGGATCAGCCAGATAAATACAGTGGCTACAAGAGCAGGTCAGAAGCTGGCTATTTTGTGGCAAGTGTCTCACCTCCTGACTCCCCAAAGCCTTTCCAACATCTACAAGGCACAAGTCAGGAGGGTGATGGAATACTCACCATTTGCCTGGATGAGTGTAGCTCCAATTAACACTCAAGAAGCTCAACACCATCCAGGACAAAGCAGCCCGCTTGATTGGCACCCCATCAACCACCTTAAACATTCACTCCCTGCACCACGAGCGCACCGTGCCTGTTGTGAATACCACTACAAGATGAACTGCAGCAACCCACCAAGGCTTCTTCGGCAGCACCTCCCAAACCCACAACCTCCACCACCTAGAAGGACAAGGGCAGCATGAGCCTAGGAACACCACCAACCTGCAAGTTCCCCTCCAACTCACACACCATCCTGACTTGGAAATATATCATCGTTCCTTCATCGTCGCTGGGACAAAATCCTGAAACTCCCTCCCTAACAGCACTGTGGGAGTACAGACTGCAGCGGTTCAAGGCAGCGGCTCAAGGGCAATTAGGGGTGGGCAATAACTGCTGGCCTTGTCAGCGATGCCCATATCCTAGGAATGAATAGTATAAAAGATGCAGCAAGTCACCAGGAATCCAGAGCCCTCCTCTCCCTCGTTCATCCAGCAGCTGGTGCTGCTCTGCCTGGCCACGTCTCCTCCTATAGGCCAAGGGGGACCTCTAGCAAGATCCCCATGACCAAGCACTCCCTTTTTCCTGGTGACTCCTGTAAGGGCTCCAATAAGTTACAGTAGCACAGCAATCACTCTCTTTCAGTGAAGTCCTCAGAGAATTTCCAGAATAAATGTTGATAGACTGTTGAAGTCTTGACAAAGAGTCCCAGAAAGTCTCCCGATGTGCATCAAAAGTCCTCTTCAAACGCAGTGAATCAGTCGATCTCAATCAGCAAGTGAACAGTGAAAGCTAAGTATAGCTTTAAGTGGAGCTCGAATCCTGAGCAACAACTTCTTTACTCCTGGTCAACTGGGCGCTGATAGGAGAGGGTGGTAACTGCAGCGCTAGCCAACAAAATGTCGTGCAGCCTCTTTAAGGAACTTTAGGAGTCAATTTAATTGGCTTAATCATGCTCAGGGCAGTCGTTTCTAGCGCATGCGTAAACTCCTTTACCAAGATTGCACCTTCCTAAAGGCAGGTTAACCAGGCGTTACAGCACAAGACCCCAGCTTGGTCACCTCGGAGACTCTTAGCATATAAACTACCGGCACTACAGAGGGGAAAATAGCACCCAAAATCTTCTAAGGATAAAACTTTACAATTGCTTTATTTTTGATCAGGATTATATAATACTCATATCTTCCAAATTATGTATTTTTTTAAAATTCATAACTGCCCCCCGCCCGGCAAGGCGGCTATCTTCACCTTTTTGCAGGATAGGTGCTGAAATGTCACATTTCTGTTGCTCACCATCTGCACTCAATGCTTCCTGTTCATTATTCAGAAGAGGGGCTGCAAATTGAGAACCAGGGAACAATCACAGTTTAACACCTTGCCTTGGAAACACAATGAAGACAATAGGGCTGATTTAGGAGACTAGCCACCCCAGGATAAATTTTACAATTAAACATATAATCCTCTCTTCTGCCTTAATAATCTCAAAGATTAATTTAAACTGCTTACTTTGTACTGTTGAACAAAAATGAGAAAAAGAATGAAATTTGCATTTTACACCCCAGCTATTCAGCATCCCTATGTGTGCACCTTGCATTGCACCATGCAGCTATTGTGACTCAGACTTTCACAAAGAGGCACAGAATGAGGTGACAGCCAGATGTTTTCTCCCAAATTACTAAAGATTAACTGCCACTAAAAGGAGTGTTTTCACACATCCGTACCCAAATTAAGTGCTTATAATACACCACTGGAAGTAAACCCTGCAGGGAAGTGTAAGCCTTTAATAAAAGGCTACCTACAGTGAACCCAAGAACCGCTAATTGCAGGTGGAAAGTAGTGAAACAAGCAAATAGTAGCTGATCTTGCTCAGGCCCAGTATCTTGGCACACAGGTATATTTTTTCTGATTGGCATTAACCCAAAGATGAAATTACTAAATATCTAGATGAAGAGAAAATAATTAGAAGCAGCTGAACAGATTTCAGAAAGGTAGATTGTCCTTAACAAACTTAACTGAGTTCTTTGAGGAAGTGACAGATATGGTGGATGGGGGAAATACAGATGTGGGGTATATGGATTTTCAGAAGGCCTTTGACAAGGTACAACACAGGCAGTTATTGGAGAAGATTAAAGAGTACAGAATTTGGGGGAATAGTAGCAAATTGGATTTAAAACAGGTTAGAAGGGACAAAACAGAGTAGGGGGTTAAGGGCAGTTTCTCAGGATGATTCGAAGTGGGTAATAGTGTCACCCTGGGTTTTGTTCTGGGACAATTTCTGTTCACTGTGTACATCAATGATTTGCACATAGGCCTAAATAGAGTGGTGTCCATATTTGCAAACAATACTAAATTAGGAGACATAGTAAATAATTCTGAGGCCCAAAGGAAACTGCAAGGGAATACTGATAAGATAGTGGAATGGATAGAAAAGTGGCAGATGCAATTCAATGTCAGTAAATGTGAGGTGGTACTTTTTAGTAACAAAATAAAACTAATACTTTGAATGGGCGAAAACCGAGTGATATGGAAGAGCAGAAGGATTTGGGGCTTCAGGGTTGCAAGTTATTAAAAGCAGTATCTCAAGTGGATAAAATCCATTAAAAAAAGCTAATGGGATACTGGGTTTTATGGCAAGAGGTATGGAAAATAAAAGTCAATATGTTAATAGCGAAAAGACCACAATTGAAGTACTGTACTGTGTGAAGTTTTGAGCACCAAACTACAGCAAAGATGTTGAGGCACTAGAGATGGGACAGCAAAAATTTATCAGGATGTTGCCTCATATGAGGAAATACACATACAAAAAAAGTATTACGAAATTGGGGCTGTTTTTGTTTGAGACAGAAGAAATCAATGGGTGATTTGATAGATGTGTATAAAATTACAAAAGGATGGGACAGTGTGCAATCAGAAGGGTCTAGAAATTGGATTAGGCCCGAAAACAGGCGGTGTCAAGGGCCAGTGTTATTTGCCTGCGCCCACTGAAAGTGTTCCAGGCAGCAAAATTCGTTCTGCATGCTCATTATAATGATTGGAGCGCTGATCTCAGCACTAAGCACGCTCTTGATTGGCTTAGCACTCAACTGGGGGGGGGGGGGATGGAAAGAGAGACAATATTGGTGCAGTCTAATGGCCAGTAATGTTTGGTCTAGGCTCTCTGCACTACTTAAAAGGGAGGTACTTTGTTGCTGCAGCATCTCATCGTCAGTCTGGCTGAAGACATGGCTCAGCAACCAAGGGAGTGAGCACAAAGGTTCTCGAATGCTGCACTCGAGGCCTTGGTCATGACCGTTCAAAGAAGCGGGCTGCACTGTTCCCGCAGAGTAGCCGGTAGCCATCCAAGGTGACTTGCAGAAGGCTCTGTGAGGAGATAGCTAACTCCATCCCTGTCACCAGTTTGGTCCCAAGAACATGGATCTAGTGCCGCAAAAGCTTAATAACCTCACACGGTTAGTCAAGGTGAGTTAAGGCTTCAGCAAATGCCACAGACCATCATCTGCACCACAAGCCTCACACACTGCTCAATGCACCACACCCCTATCACTCCCCTACCAACAATCTCTATCTATCACCCACTCATATCTCACAATCATGGCTTCAACTCACCCTCACAACCTTACCACTGCTGCAACAATCACACCCACATCTCACACCTTGTGTATACTGAGAGGTATTCAACTATGGCAGGCACATCACCCAAAAACATTGCATTGCACTCACTGATGCACTTCCCTTTCTCCTGCAGGCGAAGGTGACACAGAATAGGAGGGAGCAATGGCAGACGGGAGACAGCCAAGCCACAATACAGAACCTCAGCGACCTGGAGAAATCCATGCTCGACATAATTGGAGTGGCAGTGACAGAGGCCGTGGCAATGAGAGAAGTTGAAAGCATTGCTGATGATGACATTGCTGCTCATACCTAATCCTTCTTCTCATATCCCACTTGGCCCTCATCCCCCAATCTCTTCTCACTTACAAGCTGCTGATAGTGCATGCATGGATATCTTGCTTTCCCACGCTTCCCTCACCAAAACCCGACCCTTGTGCATTTCTGCTTTCAGGTACCCAAGAAGTGCCACCAGCTCAGCCCGTCACTGAAATTCTGGGGCAAAGTGATGGAGGAAAAGACGACGACACACCGCCAATGAATCTGACACTTGCAGACAGCAGCTTAGAAAATGGCAGTGTATGGAATTTAGAGGTTAGAACAGAGGGGGGAATCTACACATGATGAGGGACTGGGTACGAGTGGGCTGCAGCAAGGCCAGGGGGAAAGGATATCTCAGGGAGCAGTTTAGAGGACAAATTCGCACGTGTTCTGCTGCACATGACTCAGGTGAGGACACAATGGGGCAGCCTTCAGAAGAAGGATGATGGGCTGCACACGGAAATGCTAGGTGCAATGGCAGGCCTGCCAGAGAGCCTCTTGTCAGTACCAAGGAGCATGGAGGACCTTGTGGATCTAGACATGATGTTGTTGGTGATGATGATGTCACAGCTTACATTGCAGCACTGATGGAAGCAACCCAACATCTCAGTGCTGCAATGGAAGCTCAGACGGCTGTCCCGCAATCTCAGCTTGCTGCCATGTAAGCGCAGACTGCTACCATCTTCGCCGGTTTTACGAGAATCGAAAGGGGCTTGCAGGGTGTCGCAGCAGGCCAGCATTCTGTCCTCCAACAGATTGCAAGGAATGCTGAGGTACCACCTCGGGGGAGTGGCAGTGGGTCTGTGGAGCAAAAGCTTGCTGTCCTCTCTCAGGAGGACAGCATTCATACTCCCACCACTGCCAACCTACCATTGCCCTTACCCATCAACCAGTCGGCCCAGACTGCCGCTGCCTATGCAAAGATGGTGCAGTCTACAGCAGGCCTTCTAGGTCCACAGCTGGTCAAGGTCATCTGTACTCTTCCCCTACTGAAAGTCAGCAGCCTTCGACCAACTATGCTGCAGCAACTGGGGGAGCACTGCGTAGGAACACTAGAGTAGAAAAAGGTATACGAATGACAGGCACTAAGGGAAAGCACAAGGGTGATTAATTGACATTGTAATGTTGATTGAATTCTGATAAATTTATTGGTGTGTTTGAAATGTGTGTTTTGTGTGGCTCTCATTCAGCTTTGTGCCCAGGAGGACGCTGTGATATTCCGTGACAGAGGGATGGTTATAATGGGGAAGTGGTGAGCAACAGACATCTGCGGTTTCATTCACTAGAATCGGAGTCTGATGAGGTGTTTACGGACAGCCTGTCCGGAACAGGGATTTGCTGCCTGTCTTATCCCTCCCTCCTCTTCCGTTTCCTCATCCTCCTCCTGAGGTGGTCCCCCAAACTCTGGTGCCAATGGCTGTGCCCTCATAATGGCCAAGTTGTGAAGCATGCAGCAAACCACCATGAAATGTGACACCCACTCTAACGAGAAGACAATGTAGTCCCTTCTGCCTCAGTGACCTCCTGGATGCAGCGATGGATGGCGAACTGGGAGATATTAGCTATGTCTCCTGCTGCAGACGGGAAGGATCCGCTGACGAAGAAATTGAG
Organism: Pristiophorus japonicus; assembly: GCF_044704955.1. Lineage (NCBI taxonomy): Eukaryota > Metazoa > Chordata > Chondrichthyes > Pristiophoridae > Pristiophorus > Pristiophorus japonicus. Next base: position 177,279,947 of record NC_091981.1, read on the forward strand.
GGCTCCATGACCTTGAGGGCCACTAGAATAGCTATGCTCTGAGGCTGCAGGAGATGAGAGTTCTGTGACCATATCCTTGGTGAAGCGGAGCCTCCTAATACACTGCTCTTCGCTGAAGTGGAGATAAGAGAAGTGCTCTCAGAAAACCCTAGGTGTGTAAGACCTCCTGTTGAAAGCACCTCCTCCACCTCCCTTTACATGCATCTTCTCCTCTTCTTCGCTGCCTCCGCTCCCTCTCCCGTAGATACTCGAGTGTGAGGAGCCCCCATGATTGTGAGCAAGTGTTGTGAGCAGAAGCCTCTAAATGAAAATGAAGGCATTCTCCACTTGCACCAAAACTCCCCATCACCTCAGGAACTTTAAGTAAGTTTAAAAAGCTGCAAGAGTTGCAGAACGTTGCACAGAGCCAGTCAAACCAAAAAAACCATGTCAGCTGCAAGTTGTTATTCCTTACAAGATCACAAGTTAGTTAAAGATTAGGAAGGCCATTTGGCCCACTTTGATTCATCCATCCAGAGAGATTCAAAGTCCCCTCTCCTTGCTCCCCACTGTGGCATCCAATTGTTTATTATAAATGATCCCCGAATTTTTGCCTCCACAACTCTATCTAGAAGTGTATTCTACATGTTGAACACTCTTTGTGAAGAACTTTCCAATATCAGTTATAAAGTCACCTACTACGAGTTCCCCTTCCGCAGTTTAATTTAGCATATTATTCTGGATTAACTTTTTCTATATCTTTAACAATCTTGTACACCACTGTAAGATCACCACTCAAGACATTCTTTCGAGGCTGAAAAGCATAAGTTTCTCCAGGCTTTTCATACTTCATTATCCTGACAATAGTGATTAGACTCATGGCTCTTCTCTGCATTGCCTTCAGCACCCAAATGTCTCCCTTGTTTCTGAGCGACCAGAACTGGATGCAGTATTCAAGGTGCTGTCAGATCAGAGTACTATAAAGTTTGATCATTACATCCCAGAAACATAAAGAACAAGAGTTCTTTATTTAGCCCCTTGAGCCAGCTCTGACATTGTTAAATCATGGCTGATCTGCACTTCAACTCCATTTTCCCACCTTTGCTCCATACCATTGCCTAAAAAAATATCTATTCATCTCAGTCTTAAAAGCTCAAATGATCCTAGCCTTTTGGGAGAGTTCCAAATTTCTACTATCTTTGGCATGAAAAAGTGTTTTCTGATTTCGCTCCTGAATGGCCTAGCTCTAATTTTAACATCCTGTCTCTTTGTTGTTGATTGCCCCACCATATATGAAATAGTTTCTCCGTATATACCCTATTAAATCCTTTTAACATTTTAAACACCTCAATCAGAGCAGCCCTCTGTCTTCTATACTCAAGGGAATACAAGCCAAGTTTATGCAACCTGTCCTCTTAATTTAACCCGCTAAACCCTGGTACCATTCTGGTGAATCTGCACTCCTCTGATTTATATTCTATTGTTTGTACTATGTAGTTAAATCTCCTATTGTCTTTGATGATTGCTGCTCTGCATTAGTTGGTCACGTTTAGCATTGAGTCCATTAAGACTCCGAGCTCTCTTTTAGCCTCATCATTAGCTATTTCAACACCATTCATGGAGTCCATGTGTCATCTATTTTTTCTTTCGATGTGTAGCACTTTACATGTGTCTGCATTAAATTTCATCTGCCATATTCTACCCACTTATATACCTTATCCAACTCATTCTGTAATTTCTGAGCTACATCTTCCAATTCCACTGCTCCTCCTAGTTTGGTATCAAGTGCAAATCTGAGCACCTTGCAATGAGCTTATGAAGCCAGGTCATTTATGTAAATTAGAAACAACAGTAGTCCCAGCACTGAGCCCTGAGGCTCCACAGTCAGTAATTGCCTACTCTGATGTAATTGTTTCTTACCCATTAGCCAATTTCCTATCCATTCCTAGGATTCACCCTGAAACCCACCAGTTTAAGTTAATTTAACAGCCTTTTGCTTGGAATTTTGTTAAAAAGCATTTTAGAAGTCAAGGTCATAGAGCTTCCTACAGTTCATTTGGGTTGTGACTTCCTCAAAAAATAGTAATGGAGGTACATCAGGCAGGATCTTCTCCTTCGGAATTGATGTTTACTAAATTGTTACTGTAAAGATGGTTCTCACATTTACTCTGAATAATCGATTCCATTATTTTATATGGAATGAAAGGACTATTGGGACTGAAGTGGTTTGTGTCTGTTCTGTCACCCTTTCTGAATACAGGTACTACATTAAGCTTGTTTCCAATCTTCCGGTATCTCACCAGTGTCCACTGACCCCCTCATAAGCATTGCCCATGCTTCACAAATCTCTTCCCTAGTGTCTTTCAGCACCATCTATTTCTGTCTTTCCTTATAAATACTTGGAGAAAGCATTCATTCAGAATACTACACATCAAATCAAGGTAGAGCTGTCTAGTTATGGGCAAGACTTTTTTGTCTGCCTGGACCCATTACAGATGTAAAGCACTTCAGTGTACCTTGGAATTTAAAAAAATGATGTGGTAATGTAGCTTTAATTAATAGTCAGTCAGTGAACAGACCCCAGATTAAGTGCTTTAGGACTAGAGGCACCAACTGCCATTTATCTACAAGTCAAATTCCCCAGTCCCTTGTGGGCTAAACAATGAAAGATTAGCACTCAGATTTACACTGTAAGGCAATATTAATTTAATTACAAGGATGTTATTCTATTCAGTTACAAAAGGAATAGACACACTTGAGTCTCATTATATCTACATTCACTATACCTTCAAGCATAATCCATAATAATGTTTAAAAAACATACAGGGAAAAGGCACTACATAATAGTGCACTATTACGTTCGGATAGGTACTGGGCTATGTCCAATGATTCAGTACACTTGCCTCCACTGAAAGAGAGGGGAAAAAAAGAGAAGTTGGTTTTCTCTAAATTGAATAGTGAGTCCAGGCACGTGGCAAGCAGCAACATGGATTGTGAAACAAATGTTTTCCAGTTAGCTGGGCTCCAGGTCAATTGAGCCCATCCACCACTGTTGAGACAGTTGTCAGTTTTAGCTTGGCCAGCAGATGGAAGAGCTCACTCTGCTGGAATGACCCATCGTATGAGGGAAGGGCTGGTGGAAAGAAAGAAAAATAAAAAAGACAGAATTTAAAAGTAAATATATGGGCAATACTCACAAAATTTCCTCACAAAAATGTGTTGATAATGAAGTTTGTGAAAATGATTCAAAAGTGCTCAATATATCAGGAAGCAGATGAGCAAATGTCAATGCAAAATTAAAAGTCTCAAACTTTCAAAAATATAGTTCCACAAATGTGTTTTTGTACCAAATGCAGTACTAGCATTTCATCACCCAAATGTTAAGTGTGTTTTTGGGCTGGTACATGGTTTGGCATTTTTGCAAAGCACAAACTTAGTGCAAAGGTATGGTCGGAATTGGAATCAAACAATTACTTCTGAGCATATAAATGTCTTAAATCAATTCAGTGCCCGATTAAAACTTAAATTATTTACCTTAACATCACAGCCCAATTTTGTGCTGGCCCTTGGGGCAGGGGGAGGGCTGTGCCAAATTTTGGGATGAGAGCACCTTATCTCTAATGTGAATAGGTTTCCAGCCAAAGAAAAGCTTGCCCAGACAACATGGTCTGAAGAACATGTGGCAGGGGAGCACAAAACCTGACAAGGCAGCAGCTCTTAAAGGGCTGCAGTTCTTTTTAAAGGGGAAATTATGTTGAAGGTAGAAAAGTGGATGAATTGTTCACAAAAGTACAGCGTGGACAGTGCTGCTTCCTTTGATGCTGTAGAAAGATGCTGCTGCAGATGCAGCACCAAAAGAGGACGCCTCTGTTCAGGGCTGAAGGCCACTCTTTAGTAAAAGCACAGGTGCCAGCTGCATGGCAAGAGGTCACCAACCATGGTGCTGCAGTCACCCAGGTCCCTTGTCCTTGGCCTCCAATAGGAAAAGAGTTTGCTGCTGTCAGAGGAAGGCAAAAGTGTTTTAGTTTTTGCACATTTCCTTGTGGGGCCCATCAAGGATGGCACAAGTCCACGTTAGGAACTCCTGTCCCCTTTAAAGATGCAAGTTCTTTCTTTAGGCGATACTATTTTAAACATTGGACATAACCAGTCTTTCATTGTACCTAAGTTGGATGGCATATTTTTCTTCTGGTTGCAGCTGTGGAACAACAAATAGATGCTAAAGAATTGAGATCAGGTGCGTCTGTCATCTCCAGACTCGACTGTTTCAAAGCTCTCTTTGACAGCCTCTCATCCTCCATGCTCTGTAAACTTCAGCTCATCCAAAACCTTTGCTGTCATCCTATCTTGCACCAAAGTCCCACTCACCAATCCAAGGAAATGGCATACAAATTGGCCAGAAATAGCAGCGAACCTGGGGACTGGGAGAAATTTAGAACTCAGCAGAGGAGGACAAAGGGTTTGATTAGGGCAGGGAAAATGGAGTACGAGAAGAAGCTTGCAGGGAACATTAAGGCGGATTGCAAAAGTTTCTATAGGTATGTAAAGAGAAAAAGGTTAGTAAAGACAAACGTAGGTCCCCTGCAGTCAGAATCAGGGGAAGTCATAACGGGGAACAAAGAAATGGCAGACCAATTGAACAAGTACTTTGGTTCGGTATTCACTAAGGAGGACACAAACAACCTTCCGGATATAAAAGTGGTCAGAGGGTCTAGTAAGGAGGAGGAACTGAGGGAAATCTTTATTAGTCGGGAAATTGTGTTGGGGAAATTGATGGGATTGAAGGCCGATAAATCCCCAGGGCCTGATGGACTGCATCCCAGAGTACTTAAGGAGGTGGCCTTGGAAATAGCGGATGCATTGACAGTCATTTTCCAACATTCCATTGACTCTGGATCAGTTCCTATCGAGTGGAGGGTAGCCAATGTAACCCCACTTTTTAAAAAAGGAGGGAGAGAGAAAGCAGGGAATTATAGACCGGTCAGCCCGACATCGGTAGTGGGTAAAATGATGGAATCAATTATTAAGGATGTCATAGCAGCGCATTTGGAAAATGGTGACATGATAGGTCCAAGTCAGCATGGATGTGTGAAAGGGAGATCATGCTTGACAAATCTTCTGGAATTTTTTGAGGATGTTTCCAATAAAGTGGACAAAGGAGTACCAGTTGATGTGGTATATTTGGACTTTCAGAAGGCTTTCGACAAGGTCCCACACAGGAGATTAATGTGCAAAGTTAAAGCACATGGGATTGGGGGTAGTGTGCTGACGTGGATTGAGAACTGGTTGTCAGACAGGAAGCAAAGAGTAGGAGTAAATGGGTACTTTTCGGAATGGCAGGCAGTGACTAGTGGGGTACCGCAGGGTTCTGTGCTGGGGCCCCAGTTGTTTACATTGTACATTAATGATTTAGACGAGGGGATTAAATGTAGTATCTCCAAATTTGCGGATGACACTAAGTTGGGTGGCAGTGTGAGCTGCGAGGAGGATGCTATGAGGCTGCAGAGTGACTTGGATAGGTTAGGTGAGTGGGCAAATGCGTGGCAGATGAAGTATAATGTGGATAAATGTGAGGTTATCCACTTTGGTGGTAAAAACAGAGAGACAGACTATTATCTGAATGGTGACAGATTAGGAAAAGGGAAGGTGCAACGAGACCTGGGTGTCATGCTACATCAGTCATTGAAGGTTGGCATGCAGGTACAGCAGGCGGTTAAGAAAGCAAATGGCATGTTGGCCTTCATAGCGAGGGGATTTGAATACAGGGGCAGGGAGGTGTTGCTACAGTTGTACAGGGCCTTGGTGAGGCCACACCTGGAGTATTGTGTCCAGTTTTGGTCTCCTAACTTGAGGAAGGACATTCTTGCTATTGAGGGAGTGCAGCGAAGATTCACCAGACTGATTCCCGGGATGGTGGGACTGACCTATCAAGAAAGACTAGATCAACTGGGCTTGTATTCACTGGACTTCAGTAGAGTGAGAGGGGACCTCATAGAAACGTTTAAAATTCTGAAGGGTTTGGACAGGTTGGATGCAGGAAGAATGTTCCCAATGTTGGGGAAGTCCAGAACCAGAGGTCACAGTCTAAGGATAAGGGGTAAGCCATTTAGGACCGAGATAAGGAGAAACTTCTTCACCCAGAGAGTGGTGAACCTGTGGAATTCTCTACCACAGAAAGTAGTTGAGGCCAATTCACTAAATATATTCAAAAGGGAGTTAGATGAAGTCCTTACTACTCGGGGGATCAAGGGGTATGGCGTGAAAGTAGGAAGGGGGTACTGAAGTTGCATGTTCAGCCATGAACTCATTGAATGGCGGTGCAGGCTAGAAGGGCTCCTGCACCTATTTTCTATGTTTCTATGTTTCTATTTCATTCATAGGCAGTCCCTCGGAATCAAGGAACTGCCTATCTTGCAGTCTTAAAAAAAAGTCCTTAGGTGGCTGAACAGTCTAATACGAGAACCACAGTCTCTATCATAGGTGGGACAGATAGTTGTTGAGGAAAAGGCTGGGTGGGACAGGTTTGCCGCACGCTCTTTCCGCTGCCTGCGCTTGATTTCTGCATGCACTCGGCGATGAGACTCGAGGTGCTCAGCGCCCTCCCGGATGCACTTCCTCCACTTAGGGCAGTCTTTGGCCAGGGACTCCCAGGTGTCAGTGGGGAGGTTGCACTTTATCAGGGAGGTGGAGCTGATCAAGTGTGGTCAGTGCTTCAATGCTGGGGATGTTGGCCTGGTCGAAGACACTAACGTTGGTGCATCTGTTCTCCCAAGGGATTTGCAGGATCTTGCGGAGACATCATTGGTGGTATTTCTCCAGTGACTTGGTGTCTATTGTACATGGTCCATGTCTCTAAGCCATACAGGAGGGCAGGTATTACTACAGACCTATAGACCATGAGCTTGGTGGCAGATTTGAGGGCCTGGTCTTCGAACACTCTTTCTTTTCCTCAGGCAGCCGAAGGCTGCACTGGCGCAGCCGTTGAATCTCATTGTCAATGTCTGCTCTTGTTGATAAGAAGCTCCCAAGGTATGGGAAAGGGTCCACATTGTTCAGGGCCGAGCCGTGGATCTTGATGACTGGAGGGCAGTGCTGTGCGGCAGGGACAGGTTGGTGGAGGACCTTTGTCTTACCAATGTTTAGCGTAAGGCCCATGCTTTCGTACGCCTCAGTGAATATGTTGATTATGACTTGGAGTTCAGCCTCTGTATATGTGCAGACGCAGGCGTGGTCCGTGTACTGTAGCTCGACGACAGAGATTGGGGTCGGTCTTGTACCGGGCCTGAAAATGACGAAGTTTAAACAGGTTCCCACTGGTTCTGTAGTTTAGTTCCACTCCAGCAGGGAGCTTGTTGACTGTGAGGTGGAGCATGGCAGCGAGGAAGATTGTGAAGAGGGTTGGGGCGATGACACAGCCCTGCTTGACCCCGGTCCTGACATGGATTGGGTCTGTAATGGATCCATTGGTAAGGATCACGGCCTGCATGTCGTCGTGGAGCAGGCGGAGGATGGTGAAGGACTCTCCCCTGTGCTTGTTGACCTACATTGGCTCCTGGTCTCCCAAAACCTCCAATTTAAAATTCTTATCCTTGTGGTTAAATCCCTTCATGACCTCGGCAATCCCCACCCCTTTCAGAACTCTCAATTTCTCTAACTCTGGCCTCTTGTGCATCCCCCTCCCCTTTGTCCCACTATTGGCAGTCGTACCTTCAACTGCCTAGGTCTTACACTCTGGAATAACCTCGCTAAACCTCTTTACCTTTTCACCTTCCTCTCCTTAAAACCCAATTTTGACCAAGTTTTAGGTCACTGCTCCTGGTATCTCCTTCTTGCCTTTGCGTTCATTTTTGTCTGAGTAAGCCTGTGTAAAGTGCCTTTGGACATATTAAACATTTAACATATTACATTAAAGGTTCTATAAAAATGCAAGTTATTGTTGTTGCTGTTGGGGGATTTTTTTCAGTGGGAGTCAGCAGCCATGGATGCAGAGCTTCGCGCTGGTCTCCTAAGAGCTATCTAGTCACTGTTTCTTCTTCAAATAATGCTGGAACTTTGAAATGCTGCACAATGAAGACATGATGATTGCTTCCTGGATGTGCATAATGATGTTTCTGTGATCAGATACCACTTGAAAATTGATTGAGTGCCAACTCTTTCTATTCACGATATGAAAAGCCCTGATGCCCACAAGAGTACCCTGTGCAACATTTTGTACTTGAGGAAACCCTGCCAACCAATGAGAGCTGTGTGTCCTGTCAAGCTGACAAGAACATAAGAACATAAGAACTAGGAGCAGGAGTAGGCCATTTGACACCTCGAGCCTGCTCTGCCATTTAATAAGATCATGGCTGATCTGATCATGGACTCAGCTCCACTTCCCTGCCCGCTCCCCATAACCCTTTATTCCCTGATCGCTCAAAAATCTGTCTATCTCTGCCTTAAATATATTCAATGATCCAATCTCCACAGCTCTCTGGGGCAGAGAATTCCATAGATTTACAACCCTCAAGAAGAAATTCCTCCTCATCTCAGTTGATGGGAAAAGTGATGGATTCCCCTCATGAAAGTATTGAGACCGTCACTTATTTGATACGTGTGCACTGCAGACTGCGTGACATGGCAGATTACTCCTGAATGGTTTCAAAAGACCCGCTAGAGTAAAAACTCAATGATGCGGTCATTTTCACTTTCCCCAAGAGGAGTTATCCCTGATTCAGAGTTTGTGCACAGGTCATTGTGCAGCAGAAGACGTAACTCTGTGGCAACCTGGCTTGTGAAGAGGGGACAACGAAGACAAGTTTCCTCTGATATGTCCAGGTACATGCTGATGGAGGTCTAGATGTACAGATCTCAGGGTAATGACACCAGGATTGTTGCATTTACATTTGTTGGTCCCAAATGAACTCGTCTAGCTCATAGCAATTATACATTGATAACCCCCATAAGAATTCCCGTTACCAACTCTTGGCAAGGTACAATGTCAAAGCCAGCAGCAATGAGCTACAAAAATAAGTAAATAAGGAAAAAATTCTGATGGAGAGTACATGTCTGAAATGTCAATGTCTTTTCTATTTACAGATGGTGTGTATTTCCAGGATTTTCTGTTTTCAGTAACGAAACAAGTATTGCCAAGGGAAAAAAAATCAAAAGTGAAAGACAACCAGCAACGCCAATTAAGGCATGGAGCAAAATGCAGTGAACAGCACGTGAAAACATAAAATTATTTTGTGGAAAACCTACGTGCTGCTTTTAAGTAATCTGCCTTTAGACAAGGTCTTGTGGCTTCTGTACATCCAGTATTTTGGCCGAACCCCAAACAGTGGGCAGAACTTTATGCAAAATGTTTTAAATTAACATGTGCCCTTCTCTAGATAACTGAAATATTGATATGAGGCCTGCACTTGCTAGCAATGTGGCTTCTTTTTCTTGACCCCGAATCTCTCATCAGAAAATCAGGCATTCCTCACATTAGTTCCATGGACTTTGTGGACAATTTTCCAACACACTTCCCACAAAGTCCTGTGCCACCAGCAGGGGCTCATAAATTCGGCAAAATATTTCAGTATTATTGGGCCCAAGTTTTCACACGATAAAAAACGGGCGCCCCTCTGAGCTGGGCGCCCGTTTTTCGCACCTAAAACGGCGCCGGAAAAAAACCGCGCGATTCTAGAGCGCCCTGCAGCTCCTTGTCTGTTTGGCGTGGCGCCCAGGGGGGCAGAGCCTACACTCGCGGCGATTTTGTAAGTGGGAGGGGGCGGGTACTATTTAAATTAGTTTTTTTCCTGCCGGCAACGCTGCGCGTGCGCGTTGGAGCATTCGCGCACGCGCAGTGTGAAGGAAACATTGGCACTCGCCCATTTTTGTAGTTCTTTGTAGCTGTTTAGTTTTTGAACATTTTTTAATGAAAGCACATTGCCATCAGCACATCAGCACTGAGAAGGCTGCAGGAAGCCTCAGAAAGTTGAGGCAGCCGTTTCCCGACGACCTCCCCCTTTTGCCGTCGGGAAATGGCTCCTCAATTTCTGAGGCTTCCTGCAGCCTTCTGTCTCCTTCCCTCCCTCCCTCCCGCCGTCTGGAACGTCTTCCTCCCCCCCCACCCCCCCGCTGCGTTCGGTCGGTCGGGCCCGCACTCCCCCCCTCCCCCCCCGCCCGGAACGGCTCCCCCCCGCGTTCGGTCGCTTGCCCGCCGTCTGGAACGGCTTCCCCCCCCCCCTGCGTTCGGTCGGTTGTGTCCCTCCCCGCCGTCTGGAACGGCTTCCTCCCCTGCGTTCGGTCGGTTGGTTCCCTCCCTCCCGCCCGCCGTGTGGAACGGCTTCCTCCCCCCCCCGCGTTCGGTCGGTCGGTCCCCTCCCTCCCGCCGGCCGTCTGGAACGGCTTCCTTCCCCACCCCCGCGTTCGGGAACGGCTGCCTCGTTTTGTGAGGTTGGCTGCAGCATTCTCCCTGGCTGAAGCACTTTCACACAGGTAGGAAGATGGTTTATTTAATCTTTTCTTTGCTTATAAATTTTTATTCAGGTTAGATTTATTTGTATAATATTTGTATAAGTATAAATAAGGATTTATTGTAGAATTAAAAATCTTCCCTCCCCCCCCCCCCACCCCTTCCCCCACCTCGTTCTGGACGCCTAATTTGTAACCTGCGCCTGATTTTTTAATGTGTAGAACAGGTTCTTTCAGTTCTACAAAAATCTTCACTTGCTCCATTCTAAGTTAGTTTGGAGTACGTTTTCACTGTGGAAATTTTCAAATCAGGCGTCAGTGGCCGGACACGCCCCCTTTTGAAGAAAAAATTCTGTTCCAAAGTAGAACTGTTCTACCTGACTGGAACTGCAGAAAAAAAAAATGTGGAGAATTGCGATTTCTAAGATAGTCCGTTCTCCACCAGTTGCTCCTAAAAATCAGGCGCAAATCATGTGGAAACTTGGGCCCATTGAGTTGGCAGGTCCATGCTAAATGAAAACAGTATTGTCGGAGTGGAGAAAGCACATGCAATACAAAGTATTTCAACCTTTCTGCCACCCATGTACAGATAATATTTTTTTTAAATAAGAGAAATCCAGATTCAGTGTGTCTAGCTCCCATTCAGACTCTGCACCATAAGGTTCAGCTGGCATCAATCATGGCCCTATTTAATGATCAATTACTTGGAAAGAATGGTAGTCATCACCTTTTCATTCCTGTCTGCTAATTCAGAGTACACAGTCTTTCCTTAACTCTGCAACCCGAGTACAAATCTGGGCTCTTCAGCAATTCAAGTGCAAAAAGATAGTGAATTAAAAAAAATACAGGTGGGAAACATAAAAAAAAAAAGAGGGAAAACTGCGTTAAGATATCTCTAACCAGGGGACAGTGCAACAAACTAACATTTTTTTTTTAGCATGATCATGTTCAAAAACAACCTGAGGAAGGTCAATGAAAGGATTTCACTTTTCAAAGAAAAATATTCAGGGTTTGCTAAGGAGAGAATCCCTCTGAAGTTTGGTTAGAAGGTGAAAAGTTAACGTTTATTGAAAGCAATGTAAATAAAGCATGTACATACTAAAACATGACAAGTGGAAACACACTGCTTGGCATAAATTGGCTTTTTCCATTAAAAATTGTACACTTCTGAACTTCAAAACTTTTTTTACTCCAAACAAATTTAAAGCTATGGTTATCAAAAACTGCTGAAAGAGGTTTGCCTTCAGCAGTGCCCTCAATGAACTAGATGATCAACTGTTGCAAACACTGACTGATGCAATCAGCCCTGCATGGAACACCCACTATAGCTCCAGTAAGGAACTCCCATTTGTTTCCAAATATTTGGCACCAAGCCTCCATTGCTTCCAGTTACAGATGCCGTAGGGGTCTGGTTTGAGATGAAGTTACCACTTACCAGTGTCACTAATTTATTTAAAAATCAAGCTAGGAAAGGGAAAGCACTTGATAGGACAACATATTTTCCCCACCAGAATACCTAATTATAGCAAAATAAGTTTGAGATGAAAGCAAAAGTTAAGGTAAAACCACCAAAAGTAATACAAAACAAAACACAAAACAGTATCATAATGAAAGGAGAAGCTTTATAATTGAAACATCTTGAAAGGATATACTTCAAGATTTATGATTCAAAATTGGTAAATAATGTACAGATCTATATTTTGAGAGTAGGGCACTTTGATTTTCTGTCTCCGTGATCTCTTGGACAATGTGCTAACTGATGACAGGCCATCATGACTTGTGCCCAAAACCTTTATTCATGCCACTTGCAGGGTCTCTTATATTCTTAGAAGTTGACGAGACTCAAATCCGGTGGTAGTATCCAGGCAAACTTTATTGGTTCAGTTACATCTTGCAGTTACTAAGAATAAAGCGCACTCTACCGCGTGTTACAGCTTCAGTTATAGTCGTGAACGTGGGGTCTTCCCATTCCTGATTGGCCCCCCTGCTGTTACTGGGGTCAGTTTTTCGACTCCGGACTGGCCGCTGGTTATGACCCAGCTGTCCATTGCAGATAGCAATCGCCTTGGTCATGATGTGATTACCACATCATGCCCCTTCCTCCTGCTGTTCACTGTTTCGCAGCATGTTCCTGTTATCTGGTCGAAACAGCGCTTAACCCTGTGACTGTGCTTTGGCCCCAACCACGCTGCAACCTTTTCCATTGTTAGTGAGCACGTACACAGCTACTCTATAATTATAAATTAATCAGGTTCCAGTTAATCAGGTCGCACAATCCCCCCTTTGATTCCCTCCTTAGCCGGAATCATAACGCCCCGATTATATATATATCCTATTCTTAAGGTGCAGAAGTGGGTGGCGAAAGCTCCCTTCCACATTCCTTATTCCGGGGTTAGTCGTTGTCATCATACGCATAGCCAAACATCTAATCAAAGCAAACAAACAGTATAATGCTACTATTACAGCAAATACAAATATAATTCCTTGTACCAATGAGCTGCCCACGGAGCCTAGCCATCCTGTGGCCCAGCCCCACAGTGTGGTAGCTGAGGGTTGTTTCAGCTGTTCTATTTCCTTTTTGATGTGGTCTGCTAGCTTGGTGATATCCTCGTAACTATCCGGGATTTACGTGCAACATTCGGTGCCGATCAGGGCACATGCGCGCCGCCCCCCCCCCCCCCCCTCTCCGCCAGGATAAAGTCAAAGGCCATTCGGTTTTGTAAGGCCACTGTGCGAATGGCCACCATTTCGGCGTTTATTTTAAGTAGGGCTCCCGCAGTGTCATTAGCCACCTTTTCACCTTTTCCAGGACAGATGCCATGTTAATGGACTCCCTTGCTAATTTACCAGTTCCAAGGAACCAGAAAGGCGAAGAACCTTTCAGTCTCCGTAATCGCCCGTTTACTCTTTTGTGGAGAAAACAACCCTGGAAGGGAAGTGAAGTGGCGAATGTAGGGTATCACATAACCTAAATAACAAAATCCTGTCCAGTTCTGTGGCAGCCAAGAATAAGCCCTGTGGCCGCAAATAAAGTAGGTACCGTTGTATGGGGAATATCGGCCACTTCCTATCACTACCCATCCTTGTGTAAAGTTCTGGCCCGGGGTGGTCTTATTCGGGAAATGCAGGAAGCTCTGCATGCTTCCTTTCGTCACATTCACATTTTGCCTACACGTACTATTCCCCATTCCCTGCCCTCCGGTTTGGTTTCTGATCAGACATACCGACCCTTGTGGCCTTCCTATCCCTGAGGTGTTAGTGAGGACCAAGAACGGGGGCTTTAGGGTCTGGTTATACATGGGCTGATACCACTCCAAAAAGGTGTTTAACCCATAACCCGCCGACCGCCATTCGGCCTGTGGTAATCCTACGTCTTCCCCCAGACTATTGGTCCTATTCCCGTTTGTACGGTTCTGGTTAAAAAACCATTCCGCCATCTCAGATTCATTGAGGGGGACTGGTCTCAAAGGGATTCCTCCCTTTGAATGGATCGGTACCTGCGCACATACCCAACAACTGGAGATGTTGGCTTCCTTAGCATAGCTATATGACATGTACATAAAAATATTTACATGTAGCTCCATGTTACACAGGGGTCTGGTCAGACCCATGAGTACAATCAGTCCAAACATTTTGTTGAGTTCAAAAGTTCAGTTCTTTTAGTCTGTTTCCGATACGGGTGCCCGTTTAACGTGCGAGGCGTGGATCCAAGCCTTCTTCCCTTGAATTTTAACCGCTGATCGGGTCGTCAGTAATACTTGGTACGGTCCTTCCCACTTGGCTCCCAGCGGTTCTTTGTGTATTTTCTTTACGTATACCCAAACTCCTCGGACAATATCGTGTCCTCCCTCTGGGGGTTCCCCCCAAGCCGCTTTTACCTATTGGGAAGCAAAACTGATAGCATTTGTTAAATTCTGGCAATATTCCAACAATGTGTCATTCATCAGGTGACAGTCTGCTTTTCGCAGATCGATGGTCCCCGGGAGAGACATTGGTCTTCCGGTGATCACCTCTAAAGGGCTTAAGCCCGTTGTTCAGTTTGGGGTGGCCCTGATATTACACAAGACCATTGGGAGTGCTTGAGGCCACGGGATCCCCTCTTGGTGGTACTTGGCTAGTCGTTGTTTCAAAGTTCGATTCATACGCTGCACTTGGCCTAACGACTGTGGGTGATCAGGGCAATGTAGATTCCAGGTGATGCTGAGCAATCTGCAGACCTCTCGGCACACGGCTCCAGTAAAATGGGTCCCTGATCAGAGTCAATACTTGCGGGGACTCCCCATCTAGGTATATAGTCTTTACACAGCACCTTAGCCGTGTGCACAGCGGTGCTCCTTCGGGTGGGTACGGCTTCCACCCACCTAGAGAATCGATCCATAATCATAAAGACGTCCGAATATCCCTGACATGGGGGCAATGAGATGTAATCTACTTGTAAATCTCGGAAAGGCCCTGCCGGGGCCAGAGAAGGGGCATTGTAGTGGAGGGCCCGGGGTTATTTTTCTGGCAAGTGACGCACCTGTCCACTGTGGTCTGAGCGTGTTTCCTAAAACCCCGGCCCCACCAGCTTTTCTGGAACTGAGCCGTCATTTGTTGGGGGGCTAAGTGCCCCCAGGAATGTATTTGATGGACCAAAAAGGGCATTAGCGTTTGTGGTGCCACTGGTTTTCCTGTATCAGACTGCCTCCACATTCCATCTGCCCATAGCTTTATCCCTTCACTTATCCATTCCCATTTTTCCATCTGGAGACATTCCTCCTGCATTTTTGCAAGATCCTGTGTCAGCGTTCGGGTCCCCAGTTGACATACAAGGATGCCCTTCTCTGGTTCCATTAAGGCGGCTTCCTTAGCTGCCTGGTCAGCCTGTGCGTTCCCTTTAGCCTCATCTGTATTCTCCTTCGTATGGGCCTTGCATTTCAGGGTAGATACCTCCTCTGGCAGCAATAATGCTTCAAGTAGGTCGCGGACTTCCGCTCTGTTCCATATTGGGGTTCCCACTGCAGTCAAGAATCCTCCCTTCCACCGTAACTGGCCGAAATCAAATGCCACCACAAATGCGTCCTTGGAATCTGTGTATATATTAGTTGTTTGTTCCTCGGCTACCCTGCAGGCTTCGGCCAGCGGTCTCAATTCGGCCTGCTGAGCGGAGATTCCGGCAGGGAGCACCCCCTTCCTTACTACCTCGTGCAGCGTCGTGACTGCCCAGCCCGCCTTCCATGCTACACAGACGAGGATCCGTCCGTAAATAGGATCAAGTCCAGATTGGGTAACGGCTCTTCGGCTGCCGCAGCGGCTCCTTCTGCTTCTTCTAACATGCCCGCACAGTCGTGCTGGTCTTCATACCCTTCTTCAGGCAGGGGAAGCATGGTGGCCGGATTAACCGGGCTAGCTCATACAATTTGCAGGTTTAGAGCTTCCAGGACTGTTGTCCATCTGGCTGAGGTCACCTGGGTGATCCGGTTCATGGCTAGCATAGCATGTACTGTATGGGGACACTTGATGATCAGTTTCTGGTCTAAGGCTAATCCCGCCGTTACCATTACTGCTCGGCATGGCCCTCAGGCAACTTCCCCATCCGAGAGCCACTGTGTCCAGTTTGGCAGAGTAGTATCCGATGGACCTCTGTTGGTCCCCATGTTCTTGAGTCAGGATAGCAGTCATGTATCTTCTTTCTCATGCACAAATAGGGTGAAGGGCTTCCTGGTGTCCGGGATCCCTAGGGCGGGTGCCGTGCACAGGGCCTGTTTCAATTTTTCAAACGCCTCCTTTTGCTCCTCAGCCAGGGTGATAGCTTCTTTTGAGGTCCGTTTTCCTTTTAGCAGGTCATTCAATGGTTGTAGCAAGTGTGTAGGAGTCCACCCAGTTCCTATTAAAATTACACAGACCCAAGGAGGATCGAAGTTCCTGGATCGTGGCGGACTGTTTAGCCGTGCTAATAGCCTCGGTCCTATCCTGGGTCAGTCCCCGCTTTCCCATTGAGATCTTTTGTCCTAAGTAAATCACTTCTTCCTGGGCTATCTGGGCCTTGGCCATACTGGCCTTGTATCCCTTTTCGACGAGGTGGTCCAATAAGGTCAGCACGTCTCGTTCATGCCGTTCTTCCGTGGTGGACGCCAGTAGGATATCATCGACATATTGTATCACCGTATATGACCCTTGAGGGCCATGTGGAACACTGTTGGGCTGTTGTGGAACCCTTGAGGTAGACGGGTCCAGGTGTATTGCTGTCCCTGGATGGTAAAGGCAAAACACGGCTGCACCTCCGGGGCCAACGGAATTGCCCAGAATCCGTTGGCCATATCAATAAGGGAGAAGTACTTGTCTTCTGGTGTCAGAGTCTGAAATATAGTGGAGGGGTCCGCTACTAATGGGGCTTTTTTGTCAATGCACTGGTTGACCTTCCGGTAGTCCACCGTCATGCACCAGGCATCTTTATCCTTATGCACTGAACATATGGGGCTGTTGGATGAGCTGTGGGTCTTAACTAGTACCCCTTGTTCTTCTAACTGCCAGATGATGGGTAATATTCCTGGGATTGACGTCAGACTGATCGGGGTGGGCTCTACGAGTTTTTTTGCACACAACTGCAGCTGCTGATCGAGGGAAAGTTCTTTAAACCGCTCCATCACTGACCGCCCGTCGGCCTGTTTCTGGCCCGTCCCCGAGCTTCCCTGGTTGTTCTGTTTCTTCGCTCGGCACGATCGGGACCAATGTCCCTCTTTACCGCAATAGTGGCACTTTCCCGGCAGTCTGCCTGGTTCTTTGGTTTCCATCCAGTCTGCATTACTCGGATCTTTGAAGTTAAATCCCGATCTAACTGGCTACACAGGTCTACAAACTGCGCGAAGGAGGTTCCCCAATCATCCCAATCTGCCAGGGTCGCCTTCACTAATTTAAATAGTTTTGGTTTCAACCCCGCCATAAAGGTAGCCTTCAAGGGTCCAACTCTTTTGTCATCCATCCGCTCCGCATCTTGATGCAGACCCCGAATGTTCCAGCCACGTAGACTTGAATCGCTCCTCATACTCGAGTACCTCCTCTGTGCCTTTTTGCTGGCACACTGCAATCTTACTCCAATCCATCCTTGCTGGCCCATACTTTCTTAACCACCCTTTCACTTCTCCCCTGCATCAATCCCCTGTCCAGTGTCTCCAAGTGCCTCTTTTACTGCCCTCTGGAGCTTACGTGCCGATCGTCCCGGCACCATGACGATCAGAATCTGGACTCCGTCCAAAGGATGGAGTGTGTAAATACTTCGCAGTCGATCTCATTGTTCCCAAGTTCTCACCCCCCACCTTTTTCGGGTGTTGGAGTTCTTTCGACGATTTATCTATTTTTTCAGGTTCCGTGGTTACGTAAACCATCATATTCTCGTATCTTTGTTTACGTTTCTTAGTTCCGCCTTCCGTCTTAGTCGTCGTCTCTACTTTAACTCTCGTTGTTTTTAGTGGGGCTAATATAGGACTAATATCGCTGCCGTCCGAGTCTTCGTCGGATGACGAGGAGCCTGAATCCGACGTCACTGATCCCGCCAGTTGCCTTTCCAGCTGTCGGTGTTCTTTCCCTAATTGTGACAGACTTGGATAGACAGCTTTATACTCCAGACGCACCCCTGCGTACTGGCTGCGACCAAATCTTTCATCTCACCCTTCAGTTATCTCTTTCTTCCCTATTTCTGAATTTTTCTTGGTCACTTGTTCCCCAAGTGCCTTGATTTGATCTTTAGCAGCTTTCAGATCCCGATCGAATTGGGACTGGGTCATGATTTCTTTTCTCTGTCGAACTTGGCTCATGACGGCCAGGGACCAGCAGGTCCTTTCTTTATCTTTCATGCATGTGGTTTTCCCCCATACCCGTTTTATATCGTCCAGGGTCCACTGACTCTTAGAGGTTCCGTACTTTTGTTCAATTTCGGCACATGTCGTTCGTAAATCAAGCCGCCGTTCGATGTATTCCCGAAGGCTTTCTAACACTTCCTCGTCCGTGACCTCTGGTGGGGCCAGCCCTCCTTTTTCAGTCGTGGGGCGGTTTTTGTTTCCGCCTTCAGCCATTGTGCCGATTTAAAACCCTTAGTTGCGGCGGGTGCGAGACATGGACCTTAAGTCTGGGACAGGACCTTATGTTCTGTCGAGTGGAGAGCTCTCTGTTACGGGGGTCTCGACCCTAATACTACCCACAAACGGTTCTTTTAAAGATCGCGTGAATGACGCCTGCCGCGAAAGACTTCGGACGAGGACTTTTATTTAAAGAGATGTCCTTACCCTCGTGTCGATGTGGGTCCTAGGGTCTCCCAGCGGCTGACATTCAGCGATCCTGCCGACTACGCCAGAATGTAGGGTCGCTTATATTCCTAGTAGTTGACGAGACTCGAATCCGGTGGTAGTATCCAGGCAAACTTTATTGGCTCAGTTACATCTTGCAGTTACTAAGAATAAAGCGCACTCTACCGCGTGTTACAGCTTCAGTTATAGTCGTGAACGTGGGGTCTTCCCATTCCCTGATTGGCCCCCCTGCTGTTACTGGGGTCAGTTTGTCGACTCCGGACTGGCCGCTGGTTATGACTCAGCTGTCCATTGCAGATAGCAATCGCCTTGGTCATGATGTGATTACCACATCATGCCCCTTCCTCCTGCTGTTCACGGTTTCGCAGCATGTTCCTGTTATCTGGTCGGAACAGCGCTTAACCCTGTGACTGTGCTTTGGCCCCAACCACGCTGCAACCTTTTTCATTGTTAGTGAGCACGTACACAACACACAGCTAGTCTATAATTATAAATTAATCAGATTCCAGTTAATCAGGTTCCACAATAATTAATCAGGTCCCACACCACTTTAACAAGCATGAACTTGAACAGAGAACATACTCATTGATAAAGTCCTTAAATTATTTACTATACTACCAAACACTATATATTAACATGGCCACCATTAACAGAAATAACCCAAACTTCAACATTAACAAGCTGGAGGTTCCAAATAGGCTGAAAAATAACTAACCCCTGGAGATAGATTGTATCCCAGGATACTAAGAGACAGTAGGGAGGATGACAAATATCATGAGAGAATTGCTAAATGCTAAAGCGGTCCCACTAAATTGAAACCAAGCCAATGTGGTACCTCTATTCAAAGAAGTGGATACATCTTATTTGGGTAACTATAGCCTCATCAGTCGAACACTGATAACCGATAAATCAATGGAATAGATCAGACGCAAATTTTAGGATACACTGAATGCTTTCAGTAACATTTTTTAATGAAAGCTGCTGCTGAAACTGAAAGCAGTGAGATTTCAAAATAAAATCTGGATATATTGATAAAACATTGGCTGAAGAAAAGAATGCAGCGGGTACTTGTAAAGAGATTGACGTATGGTGAGAGAGAGAGGAAAGTATTGAACAGAGCTCCCCAGGGATCAACATTGAGACCCCTGATTTGAATTTAGAAATATAGTGCACTTGGATCAAATTCATCGATGATAATAATTGTGTGGGTGAGGGGTTGAGTAGTTGATCCAGGGGAACCAGCCATGGACCTACGAAAGGAATTAGATAAAATCTATAAATGGACATAAAAACAACCTGCATTTATATAGAGTCTTTAACAAAAAGAAACACCACAAGGCATTTTACAAATAGACATAAGGAAAACAGATAGACATAAGGAAAACATGAAGGGAGGAAAGCTACTTAGAACAGATTTATTTTGCAATGGTTTTAAACGAGAAGGGCGAATAGGCAGTATGGTTTAAGGAAGGACTTGCAAAGGGAAGGACTGCCAAAGATGATGATCGAAGCAACTGACAACAATAGTGGGGAGAAGAGAGTGGCACTGCACAAAAAGCACGCAGTTAGACGAACGGGGTGTCCAGGTGGGACTATAGGGCTGCAGGAGATTGTACATACGCTGGGGAAAAGCCATAGAGAGCTTTATAGATGAGAACAAGGAATTTTAATTTAACGCCTTGGGGGATGGGAAGCCAGTATAAGTCAGGGAAGATGGCAGTGACTGATGAGCAGGATTAATGGAGGATAGTTAAATTTGGCGGAGTTTTGGACATGTTGAAGTTTATGAGGAGTTCAGGATGAGAGCCTGACAGGGAGAGTGTTGGAATACTTGAGTCTGGAGCAAAGACATGTATAAAGATTTCAGAACGAAAGCAGCTAAGGTAGGGACAGTGGTGGACAATGATGTAAAGATGGAAGTGATATTGGTGATGGATAGGATGTGGGGTTCAAAACTCAGCCAGGGTCAAACAAGACACCAAGGGGGAAAAATTCAGTACCTTAGCACCAACGGGGTGCTAAAGCATTATCGTCGAGGCGAGGCGAATCCAATGCGGCACGCCAAATCCCCCCACCCACCCTCCGCAGTGCCGGCGCTAACAGTTATCGGCGGGAGCTTCAACGCCAGGTGGATCGTGACATTAGTAAGTGTGCATCGTTCACTGTCCGCCTGATCTGCAAAATTGATCACCACCAACCTTAGGGCCTGGAGGAAACAACGACAGGGAGAGCTGGCATGAAACAGTAGGAAGCCGGCTCCAGGGACATTATTTAAAGGGATCATCATAATGAGCTGCAACGGTAGATTAGTGGAGTTTCAGTGCTTTCTTGTCATTTTCACATAGTGCAACAATCTCATTCTGTAATTTCAAAGTTATTTAGTATCATGAGTGTGTGGCAACTAAAAAGTAGCTGCATTTATTGTTTAAAAAAACCAAACTGCAATACTTGGTTACATTAATGGGCGCAGTACTGGCAGTCAAATCGCCCTCCAGGATCTATGGGGGAGGGAGCAAAGGCAACGAGAAAGATGGGAACATGTGGCCAGAGGAAGGAGGGTCAGCAGGGCTCTCAACAGGGAGCCTTACCCTCTAAGGGTATTCCGAGAGCACGTCTCCTACCTCCAATTAAATGAGGAGCAGTGTATTAGAAGGTTCCGCTTCACCAAGGAGGTGGTCACAGAACTCTGCAAACTCCTGCAACCAGACCTGCAGCCTCAGATCAGATCAGCCACGATCTTATTAAATGGTGGAGCAGACTCGAGGGGCCAAATGGCCTACTCCTGCTCCTATTTCTTATGTTCTTATCAGGATAACCACGGCTCTCTCAGTGGCAGTCAAGGTCACTGTTGCCCTCAATTTCTTTGCCAGCGGATCCTTACAGTCTCCAACAGGAGACATAACTAACACCTCGCAGCCCGCTATCCATCGCTGCATCCGGGAGGTCACAGAGGCTCTCTCTACAGTAGAAGGGACTACATTTCCTTCACCACCACCAGAGAGAAGCAGGACAAGCGTGCATGTGGCTTTTCCAGGATAGCGCGATACCCCATGGTGCAGGGTGCCATTGTCTGCACCCACGTGGCTTTGCGGGCACCACGTAACAATCCTGAGATCTTCTGCAACCACAAACGCTACCACTCACTTAATGTGTAATTGGTGTGTGACCACAGACAACGAATCCTCAATGTCAATGCCCGCTATCCAGACAGCAGCCACGATGCCTTCATCCTGCACCAGACTGGTGTGCCAGCACTCTTCCAGCCACCATGTCAAGCTCGCGGTTGGCGGTCCAAGACAAGGGCTATCGGCTCCCCACCTGGCTCATGACTACCTTCCATGACCCAAACACTCCTGCCCAGCACTCCTATAATGAGTGCCATGCTGCCACCAGGAACATCATCGAGCGGATCATTGGGCTGCTGAAGCAATGCTTTTGCTGTCTTGACCGCTCAGGAGGAGCCCTCCGGTACTTGGCTGAGCGGGTGTTCCATTTTGTGGTGGTCTGCTACATGCTCCACAACTTGGCCATCATGAGGGCCTAGCCCTTGCCACCAGGGATTGCAGGACCACCTCAGGAGGAGGGAGAGAGAGAGGACGAGGAAGATGAAGAGGACGAGGAGGAACAGGAGCGAGGGAGGAGGCAGCCACGCAATCAGCCTTCCAGAAGGGCGTTCAGTGACTGCCACATCATATTGCGGTTCGAATGAATTAAACCCCAAATCCCCATTGCTCACAACATCCCCATCATTCCATCCCTGTCGCAGACCATATCACAGCGCAGAGCTGAAACAAGACATACCACAAAAGAATCCAAACTGACTTAATAAATTTATCAAAAATCAGTGAACATATTTACAATAAAAATACTATTCACCCTTGTGCAATCCCTTAGTGCTTCTCGTTACTGTGACTTTGCCTACTCTAATGCTCCTATGAAGTGTTGGCCAGTGGCTGTAGCAGGGCTGGTGGAAGGCTGCTGAGTGTCTGTGTGGGAGACTTCAGATGGCCTGGCAGGGCGCCCTCGACCAGCTTCAAGCCTAGAAGGCCCTGCTGTAGACTGCACCACCTCAACATGGGTGGCAGCAGTCTGGGCTGGCAGGAGGACAGGCTGCGACAGGGGCAATGAGAGAGGACAGCAGGTTCTTGCTCCACTGACCCACTGCCACTTTCCTGGAGCATCAGCTCAGCATGTCTAGCAATCTGTTGGAGCACAGATTGGTGGCCTGCTGCGACAACGTGAAAGCCCTGGTCGACAGTGGTAGACCCAGCCACAATGGCAGCAGTCAGAGCTTGCGTGGCATCCAGCTGAGACTGCATGAGAGCAGTCTGATATTGGATGCCACCAAGCACAGACTGTATTACAGCACTAAGACATTGTGTTGCTTCTGCCTGTGCTGCAATGGAAGCTGCCAGATCCCCCATCACACACGGCATCAGGTCTAGGTCGCAATGGTCTCTCTGGGATTCTACCATCTTTTGCAGACTGGAATTGGTGCGATGTTGGAGGCGGTCTCCTCCATGCTCCTCATCATTGCTGAAAGGTTCTCAGGCACCTTTTCCATTGCGACTATCAACTCCGCGTGCATGCTCATCACCCTTCTTCTAAATGCCTCCCCATCGCGGTCCTCATCCGAGTACTGTGCAGCAGAATTTGCCCTCTGGGGAGCTGACCCCCGAGCTACCCTTTCCCTGGCTTTGCTGCCGCCTACTCGTCCCCGGTGCCTCACACTGTGTGCAGATCCCGCTACTATACTAACTTCTAAAGAACGCATTGTGCCAGTATCTGAGCTGGTACCTGCAGGTGAGACATGCAGTGACGTGGTGTGTTCTTCCTCCTCCTCGTCTCCCACCTTGCTCTCTACGGTGCCCTCGGACAGACAGCTGAGGTACTTGCTCATTATCCGAAAACATAAAGGCACAAGAGTCGGGTTAAGGTGAAGGGAGTGGGGCAGGAAGGGAGAAATGCTGCATACAGCATGATTAGCTGGAAAGTGCAAAATGCTGGTGGGGTGAGGGGGAAGTGGGATGTGAGAAGAAGGAATAGGGATGAACATACCATTGTTGTCCCCAAGGGGGTCAATGTTGCCGGTTGCCAGGGCACCCACCACCTGGCGCCGAATAATCTGCAGCACTCTATTCTCCAGCGCAGACAGTGGTTGATTGTCGGCTTGTCCCCCACCTGTGCAATCCTGCTCCCTCCTGTTGTGAGCCACCTTGGCCTGCAAGAGAAAGGAATGTGTGTGTTTAAGTGTGGAGCAATGTGTTTTGTGATGTGCCTTCTATAGTTGAGTTGCTGTCATTGTGTGCAGGGTGTGAGATGTGGGTGTGAGTGTTGGTAGGTAGAGTTTGTTGGTGGGTGAGTGCTGGGGGCTTTGGGCAGTGTGTGAAGACTGCGGTTCAGATGATGGTCACCCTGACTACCCGAGTGAGGTTGTTAAATTTCTTCCTACACTGTGTGTGGGTCCTGGGGACCACAGTGCTGCCCTAGACATGCTGCACTACCTCCCTCCACATGGTGCGGAAGACTTGCGGCAAGTGCTTCCTACCACTTGACGGAGAGAGCACCACCCTCCGTCTCTCCACAGCGAACACCAATGCTTGATCACAGAATCTATAGGCTCTCTTCCTGGGGCATGGATCTGCCATGAGTATAGCTGCTCAGTCCTCCGGCTCCTTCTTGATCTGCTGCTGCTTGCTGAGGCAGCTGCGCAGCCAGCAATACTGAGAATGAGGTTCTGCGGCATCAATGAACCTCCTCTTTATGAACTGAAAAAAGTCAGTGGCAATCATGACTTGCGATTAGACTGCACCTGATCTTGGTCCACCCTTTCAGTGTATCATCAAGGAGCTTGGGCTTGAATACTTGAATTAGGACTCCAATCATTTCGTTGAGCAGTGAGCACGAATTTTGCGTGCAATCCTGGCGCTAATTCTCCAAATTTTCTAATTATACCATCCATTCCTGGGCTATAATAAATTTCTAACCCCTAGATTGCAAATGGTAGGTTTCGGTCAGAATATGGCTGAGAAGGGGGATGGAGTCAGTAGCAAGGGAGCAGGTTGAAGTCGTGTCAAAGATGATGGGCCCGAAATTCAGTACCGCTGGAAAGCTGGTGCTCCCCCCACCTTTTTGTGGTCATTAGCGCTGAAATTTGTTCGTGGTTGGGCCACCCCATATTCAGCTCCAAAAGTGAACAAATGGGTTTCAGCGCTAATGAACCCTTCCAAAGTGGATTTTTCAGCAGTGTGGCTGTCTTAATTGGAGCGTATCACCACTGGGAAATTCAGCATGCAGGTAAGGATTTGTAACGAGCCAGCTGGCTGGCCTTTTTAAAGGTCAGAGTTTGCAGCAAGGCCCTGAAGGGGGAAGGAGTCTGGAAGGATGGTTGGTGTAAGAGATGCAAGGAGAGCCAACAGGTTCACTGATATGGAGCTGGAGACACTGATGGACAGTGTGGAGGACAGAGAAGAATACTGTTTCCTGATGTGGGGAGACCTGGCAGGCAAGCAGTACATAATGCATGGAGGGAGATTGCAGGGGAGGTGTCGGGCACCTCTATATGTAAGGACGCACCCTCCCAGGAACGTGCTGGCAAGTCTTCACCCGGCCCTTCCAGGCTCAGAGATGCTCCAGGACGTCCTAGAAGGACAGCTGTAGGTCCCAGACAACAACCACAGCAGCCTTCCCGGACCCATGATGCAGCCACAGGGATGACAGTTAGGCATAGTGTTAGGGTATTCACATGTAATAGGTGTTATAGTGAGATGCACAGGGGTAAAAAATGATAATATATTGTTCTTTATGGTCTGTTTTTGCAGTGATTTGGATAATTGGATAAATCTTTATTTTTGGCACATATATCTGGCCAGGTGTTTCATCTGGGAGTGGGCATTTCTGCGTTAAGGCACTCATTGTGATGGCCATTGAAAGTGGGAGCTGAAGGGTCATGTGTGGATGGGATTATCTGAAGTGAGCAGCTATGAGACACAGCTGCACCTCTCTTCCAGGGTTGCGATGGGAACGACACCTCCTAGCTCTGGGGTGATGGGCGATCCTCCTCCTCCTCAGGTGGTACTGCTGCTGTCCCCTCATAATGGCCAGGTTATGCAGCAGGCAGCAGACCATGACGATTATCGAGACCCGTTGAGGGGAGTACTGTAAGGGGGCCACTAGAGCGGTCCAGGCACCAGAACCTCTGCTTGAGGATGCCTATGCACTGCTCAATGATGCATCTAGTGGCACAATGAGCGGCACTGTATACATGCTCTGGCACGATCCTGGGGTTCCGCAGTGGAGTGAGCAGCCAAGAGAATAGGAGTTATCCCTTGTCCCCAAGCAGCCAACCGCAATCCTGATTCGGGTCGGTGAAGATGGCGGGCACACTAGTCTGGTGCAGAATGAACGAATCATGGCTGCTGCCTGGGTAACTGCCAGAATCCGACGCTGGTGGTCACACACGAGCTGCACATTCAGAGAGTGGAAGCCTTTGTGGTTCACAAAGACCTCGGGGTGATGATGTGGCACCCTCAGCCCAATGTGGGTGCAGTCAATGGCACCCTGCACCCTCGGGAAGCCTGCCATTCAGGCAAATCCGGCCTGCCACTCCACCTGTTTGTCCCTTGTCATTGGGAAGATGTACTGGACACTTCTCCTGTCATCATCATAAGCAGTCTCTCGGGATCGAGGAAGACTTGCTTCCACTCTTAGCATGTGTTCTTAGGTGGCTGTACAGTCCAATATGAGAACCACAATCTCTGTCACAGGTGGGACAGATAGTCGTTGAAGGAAAGGGTGGGCAGGGAGCCTGGTTTGCCACACGCTCCTTCGGCTGCCTGTGCTTGATTTCTGCATGCTCTTGGCGACGATACTCGAGGAGCTCAGCGCCATCCCGGATGCACTTCCTCCACTCAGGGCGATCTATGGCCAGGGACTCCCAGGTGTCAGTGGGGATGTCGCACTTTATTAGGGAGGCTTTGAGGGTGTCCTTGTAATGTTTCCTCTGCCCACCTTTGGCTCGTTTGCCGTGGACGAGTTCCGAGTAGAGCGCTTGCTTTGGGAGTCTCGTGTCTGGCATGCGAACTATGTGACCTGCCCAGCGGAGCTGATCAAGTGTGGTCAGTGCATCAGTGCTGGGGATGTTGGCCTGGATGAGGGCGCTAATGTTGGTGCGTCTGTTCTCCCAGGGGATTTGTAGGATCTTGCGGAGACATCGCTGGTGGTATTTCTCCAGCGACTTGGTGTCTACTGTACAGCCTTCGGCCGCCTGAGGAAAAGAGTGTTTGAAGACCAGGCCCTCAAAACTGTCACCAAGCTCATGGTTAACAGGGCCATAGTAATACCCACACTCCTGTATGGTTCAGACATGGACCATGTACAGTAGACACCTTCTCCTGTACAGTGCATCTGTGAACTGCTGGATGCACCGAAAATTATGTATCTTACATTATTATATATAACTGTATCCTAACATGCTTTACATGACTGTAATAAGATATGACCTGTAACCACCAGCATACCTTACCACCAGGGGTGCACTTGCAAGAGACAGGTATATAAGGACAGGTCTCAGGCAAGTGCAGCATTCCAGAGCTGTGAAATAAAGGTGCAGGTCCAGAGTGTCCTTGACTTCACTACATGCCTCGTGTGAATCTGTACTGAGGGGACAGGACTTTACACCAGGAATTTTACCTCCGTCAGGCCGATCTGTGCCTTCTTGGGGTTTACTTTAAATCCCTCTTCTTTCAGCAGCTCCAGCAGTGGGCCATGCTCCTCCCCCTCATTGGTGAGCAGGAGCAGGTCATCTATATACTGCACTAATCGCTGGCATCTGCTGAAGCTCTTTAAACAGTTGGCCATACACTGATGGAAAATACTGGGGCTGTTGTGGAAGCCCTGAGGGAGACAGTTCCAAGTGTATTGCTGTCCTTTAAAGGTAAAAGCAAACTTGTACTGATCTTCCCTTCTTAAAGGTATGGACCAGAACCCGTTGGAAATATCCAGCACCGTGAAGGTGATCGCGGAGGCTGGGATACTTCCAATGAGGTCGGCGACAGCAGCAACAGTGGGTGCACAAGCGGGAATGTTACAGTTGAGTGCTCGATAGTCCATCGTGGCTCTCCAGGAGTTGTCTGGTTTCTTAACCGGCCACAATAGAGAGTTCACATGGGTAGCTATTGGTCTCAATACCCACTGTTTAACTAAAGAACCCAAGTTTGTTTCCATGTCTGCCTCCGCCTCCCTGGGGGAAGTTGTACTGTGTCTGTGGTCGGGTCATGGGATCTCCATCTATTCTAACCTCGACCCCGTTTATTCTCCCACAGTCGTGTTTGTGAGTGGCAAAAGCTGCAAGGTGTTGCCTCATCTATTCTTGGTATTCTATCGGAGTGTTACTGACCAATGATTCAAGGTCGTAACCCTCCTTTGGTTCCATGGTGCACACCGTCCCTTTACCCTGTTTTCCCGGGATAACCATCACCTCACTCTCCTGTCTCGTACAGACTGACCCCCAAAGACAGTGGTTTCTTAAATCCACTAGTATCCCGTGGCCTCGGATGAAGTCAGCCCCGAGGATCCCTCTCCCCTCCTGCTCCCACTTCATCAGGACACAAGTCCACTTAGTGTGGAATGCGCCTAAATGAATGGAGAGCGGAAAGGAGAATGAGCCAGTCTGTTCAGTGCCTGTGAAACCCACCAAGCTGTAGGGGACCCTGCGAGGCAGAGGTGAGGCGGGTTAGCTGCATAGACAAGGGTGCTTTAGGATTTCAAACTTTCCGGTAGATAGTCCCAAATTAAATTTCCTTTCGAGAAAGCAGGAATGAGGTACTGAAGTTGCATGTTCAGCCAT
The DNA here is from genome assembly GCF_044704955.1 of Pristiophorus japonicus. Lineage (NCBI taxonomy): Eukaryota > Metazoa > Chordata > Chondrichthyes > Pristiophoridae > Pristiophorus > Pristiophorus japonicus. The sequence continues at coordinate 177,308,495 of NC_091981.1, forward strand.
GAACTCATTGAATGGCGGTGCAGGCTCGAAGGGCCAAATGGCCTACTCCTGCACCTATTTTCTATGTTTCTATGTTTCTAAATTGGGAGACGTTGCCAATGTCTGCAGTGGCAGACTGGAAAGACCCCGTTGCGTAAAAATTCAAGGGGACGGTGACCTTGGTCTCCAGAGTGAGGGCGGTCCCAAGGCGTGTTTGAGACTGCAGATCTTCTCACAGAACAGTGCAGAGCTCCCTCAGTACGTCCATCTGAAATTGTAGCCTTTGCAGGTATTGTTCATCAATGAGCTGGAGGAAGAACGGAGGTCTATTGACCCTTTGAGGGTATGGCTTCCTTCCCCCACCTCCCCTGGCAGTCTCCCTGGTCCTCCTCATTCTTGGGCTCCTGGGGAGGCTTTTGCTGGAAAGGCTCCTCTCCCAATATTTGGAGGAGCGGGGGGGGGGGGGGTGGGGGGGGTTGCAGTCAGCATCTTTCAGCCTCCTCCTGATGCCATCTCCCTCCTGGCCACCCTGTCTAGCTGCAGGTCAGTGCACATATGCACACCTTTCTCTCCATGGCTGCTGCCTCCCTTGCGCGCTGCCTCACTGCACGGTGCTGATGGCGACGCCTTTTCCTGCATGCCGCCCTGCTTCTCACCAGTGTACGAGGTGTCGCCCTCCCAACACTCCTCCCATCCTCAGGGGGAACCCTGCCAGCAGGTCTCTGCAGCCCACAATGAGGCCTCATCATCATAGGCAGTCCCTTGAAATCGAGGAAGACTTGTTTCCACTCAAAGTGAGTTCTTAGGTGACTGAACAGTCCAAAATGGGAATTACAGTCTCTGTCTGTCAGTCACAGGTGGGACAGACAGTTGTTGAAGGAAAGGGTGAGTGGGGAGTGTTATGTATGTAACTATTTAATACTTGCCACCAGAGGGCACGACTGTTGGAAGGCCTAATGGTCACCTGCACACATGTGCAGGGCCAGTATAAAAGGTTAGCTGCCATGTTGTTTCGGCACTCTGGAGTTGCAATAAAGACTACGGTCACACTAAGTTTAGCTCACAGTACTCAGCCTCGTGGAGTTCTTCTATATACACAACAACTGGCGATGAATAACAGAATACGAACCTTTATGCAACCATGGTTGCCGTTGGAATATGAGAGAATCATAGAGGGTGAGGATTGGGAAGCCTTCGTCGAGAATCTTGACCGGTACTTTGTGGCCAACGAGCTGGAAGGAGACACTAACGCGGCCAAGCACAGGGGGTTCTCCTCACTGTCTGTGGGCCTAAAATATATGGCCTCATCAAGAATCTGTTCGCATCGACAAAACCAACGGAGAAGGAATATACAGAGTTGTGCACGCTGGTTCGGGACTACCTCAAGCCGAAGGAGAGTATCCTCATGGCCAGATATCATTTTTACACATACCATCGCTCTGGGGGCCAGGACGTGGCGGATTGCGTTGCCGACCTGAGACGCCTCGCGGGATCTTGAGATTTTGGAGCTGCGTTGGGGCTAATGCTGCGGAACTTTTTCATGCTGGGCATCAGCCATGAGGTCATTCTTCGAAAGCTGCTGGCTGCTGAAACCCTAGACCTGAGCAGGGCCATCGCGATCGCCCAGGCATGCATTGCCATGGACGATAAGACCAAACAGATATCTTCTCAACATCGAAGCTCACCAGCAAGTACTGTGCATAAAATGACGTCACTAGCAGGCCATACTACATATGGCAGGGCCTATATGTCTGCGGCTGCAAAACCTGTGATGACTCAGAGTCCGCCATCGGGGATGAATGTGAATCCATTAGCACCGTGTTGGCGCAGCGGCGGTAATCATCGGGCCCATTCAAGCACTACGTGTGCAAAGGCTGCACAACGATGGGATACCTCCAGCAAACGTGCAGACGTGCTGCGACATACCACGTGGCAGAGGATGATTGATCCGGCGTGGATCACGCAGCACAGACAACTCAACCCGAGGAAGAAGTGTACGGGGTACATACCTTCACCACCAAGAGCCTTCCTATAATGCTGAAAGTAAAATTAAATGGAGTTCCAATATCCATGGAGTTGGACACGGGGGCGAGTCAGTCAATAATGAGCCAGAAGACTTTCGAGAAACTGTGAGGCAATAAGGCACAAAGGCCCAAACTGAGGTCGATTAATGCAAAGCTGCGTACCTACACAAGAGCTCATGCCAGTCATTGGAAGTGCGGCAGTGAAGGTATCGTATGATGGAGCTGTGCATGACCTATCATTGTGGATTGTTCCAGGCAATGGCCCAACGCTGTTCGGCAGAAGCTGGCTAGAAAAGATGAGATGGAATTGGAAAGACATCAAAGCACTATCTTCAGTGGATGACGCCTCGTGTGCTCAAGTGTTGAGCAAGTTTCCCTCGCTATTCGAACCAGGCATCGGCAACTTCACAGGCACCAAGGTACAGATCCATCTAGGCCCCGATGCACGGCCCGTCCATCACAAGGCTCGGGCGGTTCCGTACATGATGAGGGAGAAAGTTGAGATCGAACAGGACAGACTCCAAAGCGAAGGAATCATATTGCCAACCGAGTTCAATGAGTGGGCCAGTCCAATTGTTCCGGTGTTGAAAAGCGATGGCATGGTCAGAATCTGCGGAGACTACAAGGTAACGATTAACCGAGTCTCACTGCAGGACCAGTACCCGCTGCCCAAGGCGGATGACCTGTTTGCAACGTTAGCTGGGGGCGGAGGGAGGAGGAGGAGAGTCGTTCACCAAGTTGGACCTAGGAGCTGGCTGAATCTTTGAAAAGACTGACATGCATCAACACACACAAAGGGCTGTTCATATACCACAGGTGCTCTTTTGGGATTTGCTCGGCTGCAGCCATTTTCCAGAGAAACATGGAGAGTTTGCTGAAATCTGTTCTGTGCACCGGTATGTTTCAAGATGACATCCTGGTCACTGGTCGTGAATACAACCTGGAAGAGGTTCTAAGTTGCATAGACAGAGTGGGACTCAGACTGAAACGATCCAAGTGTGTTTTTCTCGTGCCAGAAGTCGAATTTTTGGGAAGAAAGATTGCAGCAGATGGCATCAGGCCCACGGATTCATAGACAGAGGCCATCAAGAATGCATCCAGACCACAGAATGTGACGGAGCTGCGTTCATTCCTGGGACTCCGCAACTATTTTGGTAACTTTTACCCGGGTTGAGCACGTTGTTAGAGCCTTTGCACATGTTGCTATGTAAGAGTGACGACTGGGTTTGGGGCAAATCTCAAGACACAGTCTTTGAGAAGGCCAGGAACCTGCTATGTTCAAATAAGTTACTTGTACAATATGACCCATGTAAAAGTTTAGTGCTAGCTTGTGACGCCTCATCGTATGGGGTCGGTTGTGTGTTACATCAAGTCAATGTATCGGGTAACCTCCAACCGGTTGCATATGCATCTAGAAGTCTGTCTAAGGCTGCGAGAGCCTATAGTATGGTCGAGAAAGAGGCGTTAGCATGTGTATATGAGGTTAAGAAAATGCACCAATACCTATTTGGACTTCGGTTTGAGCTTGAAGCTGACCACAAGCTACTCATTTCAGTGTTTTCAGAGAGCAAAGGTACAAATACCAATGCTTCGTCCCACATCCAAAGATGGGCACGAACATTATCCGCTTATGACTGTTATCCACCACAGACCAGGCACTGAAAACTGTGCCGATGCTCTCAGCCGGCTACCATTACCCACCACTGGGGTTGAAATGGCGCAGCCTGCAAACTTGCTACTGGTCATGGATGCTTTTGAGAGCGAGGGGTGACCCGTCACGGCTGGCCAGATCAGGGCCTGGACTAGCCAGGATCCTGTGCTATCAATAGTAAAGAGTTGCGTTCTAAATGGGAACTGGTTGGCCGTTCCCGGGGTAATGCATGAAATTAAGCCGTTTCACCGACGCAAAGATGAAATGTCCATCCAGTCGGATTGTCTCTTATGGTTATTGTCTCGTGTGGTTTTGCCAAAAAAAGGCAGGGAAACGTTTATACACGACGTACACAATACCCACCCAGGCATTGTCATGATGAAAGCAATTGCCAGGTCGCGTGTTTGGTGGCCCGGCATTGACTCGAACTTGGAGTCATGTGTGCACCAGTGTAATACTTGCTCGCAACTGAGCAATGCACCAAGGGAGGCTCCACTGAGTCTGTGGTCATGGCCCTCAAAACCGTGGTCCAGGATCCACGTAGACTTTGCCGGCCCCTTTCTAGGAAAGATGTTTTTAGTAGTTGTGGACGCTTATTCCAAATGGATTGATTGCGTAATCATGTCATCCACCATTGAAAGCCTCCAGGCCATGTTCGCCACCCATGGCTTGCCCGACGTCCTTGTCAGCGACAATGGACCATGTTTCACCAGCTCGGAATTCAACAAGTTTATGACCCACAATGGCATCAAGCATGTCAGGTCTGCTCCGTTTAAGCCCGCATCTAACAATCAAGCAGAGCGGAAAGTCCAAATAATCAAGCAGAGCATGAAATGCGTGACTGACGGCTCCCTGCAGATCCGCTTGTCTTGCATTCTGCTCAGTTGCTGGACGCGACCCCATTCGCTCACCAAAACCCCGGCAGAATAGTTAATGGAGAGCCCTCAAAACCAGGCTCTGCCTAGTCCACCCGGATCTTAATGATCACGTGGAAACTCAGCGACACTGGCAGAACATGTACCTCGATCACGCGGCTGTTTCACGTGACCTTGATGTTAACAAATCTGTGTTTGTCCTGATTTGCGGTCATGGTCCCGATTTACGGTCATGGTCCCAAGTGGGTTGCTGGCACTGTTTTGGCCAAGAAGAGAATAGGGTGTTTATAATCAAACTGTTAAATGGCCAAACATGCAGAAAGCATTTAGATCAGACCAAATTGCGATTTACTGACAACCAGGAACGACTTGAAGAGGACATCACCATCGACGATCCAGCAATCGACATGGCTATCAATCACGAGGATGAACCCACCGTTCCTGACAGTCCAGTCAGACCAGCCAAGGCAGTGCAGCAATGGTCCGGCTAACTCACACATGCCAGGGTTTGAGCTTGGACGATCAACCGGGAGCGAAGGGCTCCGGATAACTTGGACGGGGGCGGGGAAAAGAAGAGAGAGAGCGCGACAGCGATGTAATACTTGCCACCACAGGGCGCGACTGTTGGGGTCCTAATGGTCACCTGCACACACGTGCAGGGCCTGTATAAAAGGTTGGCTGCCATGTTGTTTCAGCACTCTGGAGTTGTAATAAAGACTACGGTCACACTAAGTTTAGCTCAGTGGAGTTCTTCTATATGCAACAGGGAGTCTGGTTTGCCGCAAACTCCTTCCACTGCCTGCGCTTGCTTTCTGCATGCTCTCGGCAATGAGACTCGAGGTACTCAGCGCCTTTTCGGATGCTCTTCCTCCACTTAGGACGGTCTTTGGCCAGGGACTCCCAGGTGACGGTGGGGATGTTGCATTTTATCAAGGAAGCTTTGCTGGTGTCCTTGAAACATTTCCTCTGTTCACCTGGGGCTCGCATGCCATGCAGGAGATCAGAGTAGAGCGCTTGCTTTGGGAGTGTTGTGTCAGACATGCAAACAATGTGGCCCGCCCAATGGAGCTGGTCGAGTGTGGTCAGTGCTTCAATGCTGGGGATGTTGACATGATCTAGAACACTGATGTTGGTGCGTCTGTCCTCCCAGGGGATTTGCAGGATCTTGCGGAGACATCGTTGGTGGTATTTCTCCAGCAATTTGAGGTGTCTACTATATATGGTCCACGTCTGAGCCATACAGGAGGGCAGGTATCACTATAGCCCTGCAGACCATGAGCTTGGTGCCAGATTTGAGGGGCTGATCTTCGAAAACACTCTTCCTCAGGTGGCCTACAGGCCTCCACTAAACAGTCAGCAGGTTTATTGAAGCAAGAACAATCACTACAACGTATTACACTTTAAATTCAAATCAAAACGTAATTAAAATATTTTCCTGCCAAAGGGCCCCGATCCCAGCAACACTCCGGCGGTGTAGCGTTCGAGCACTGACTCGAATACCTGGCGGGGGCACTGCTTGAAGAACTCCTACCTTTTTTTTTAATAACTGAAAATCCAGGTGGTGTCCGTTTTCCAGTGGCCCGGCCACTGCTTCCCTTACCGCACAAAACTTCTTCTTTACTGTGGCTTCACCCCGCCGTTTATGGCGGAAGTGCGCACTGCTGAACGCCCCCCCCCAGCTGAACGTGGCTGGGGGAGGGAAAAGTCCTCGCCCACGGCGGCCGATCGATTTTTTATTTCCGATCGACTACTCAAACTCCGTGGTAGCCATCCCTTCGGGGATGGTGAATTTCGGGCCCAATGGCTTCAGTCTTCCTGATGTTGAGTTGGAGGAAGTTACAACTCAACCAGGACTTGAGTAGTGCATGACATTTAGTACAGACAAGTGAAAGTGAAAGTGAAACAGTGAAATATAAATATACATACATACATACAACGTGTAGGAATTCACTTGTCTGTACTAAATGTCATGCACTACTCAAGTCCTGGTTGAGTTGTAACTTCCTTCAATATATATATATATGATAAATAAAAGTTAAAAGTAAGATTGAGTGATCTGGGGTTGATGTTAGATTCAGCAATTATTGGCTCAAAAATTGCGTTCGAAGGCTTCCTGCGGGCGGACGCCTCCAACCGAAATTTTTTTGACGAAAATACCTGGTGGTCCCGGAGGAACATAGGCTTGCGCTCCGAGGCCTAGTTGCACAGTCCAGCATACGGGCCCATATTTCCCAGGAGCGTATGGGTATCCTGGGATCACATGGGCCTGGACCACCAATCACAATGTAGTACTCTCATTCATAATAATGGGAGCTCTGAGCTTTTACCAGGCCCAAGAGTTTGAAGGACATTCGCTGGGCAACAGTTGGGCAAATAGTCCAAATCTCCGCCTGCAAATGTCCTTCTCCCGGTGATGTGCGCGCTCTGTCGAAAGACATTTGGACAGATTGCAAAAGCCGGTTCTCGCCGCATGCGCATTGCGCGGCAAGAACCGGCATTTGCGAGGTCTCTTCGGGTGCGTGCGCACATTGTACACACTTGGAGAGGCCGCAATTTGTGGGCCAATATGTCAAATCAATGAGCAGCAGCTTTAAACAAAGTGAATAGAATGCTGAACTATATTGCTGGATCAGTGGAGAAAAAGTCAGAAGGTGTCATGCTAAAACTGTACATCATCATCATAGGCAGTCTCGAAACGAGGATGACTTGCTTCCACGCCGAAAAGGGATGTGTTCACAGGTGTTTCAATGAAGGACCTAATATTCCAGATCCTGAACTACATCCTGAAGGGTGGAAGATGCCTGTGCGTGGATTTTTTTTAAACATGTGGTGGCCGTTGCACACCAGCCACTGTACAGTAAAACTGTACAATACCGTCAAATTTCACCTTGAATATTGTGTTCAGTTTTATATCAGCAAGACATAAGTGAAACATTCATGCCATAGAAACGATGCAGAGAAAAGCTACAAGGCGGATCCCTGATATCAGTTACAGACTGAAAAAACCTGGTGGTCTTTAGGCTCGAAAACGGAGGAGTGTTATAGAAGTTTACAAGATATTAAAAAGGTATAGATTTTTCCTTGGATGGATGAGCTAAGACAAGGCAATTAGCCAATCTGTATTTAAATTTTATTTTTTATTTTTATTTTGCCAATCTGTATTTATCTGGTGATTTTGTGAGCCAGCCGCTATGAAGTGAACGAGACCAAGCCAGGAATGACTTTCATGTCAATCGTAACTCTAATCAGAGCAGCACCTGGTCTCCGTCAACACTTTCCAACACTATTGTAGGCAAGGTCAGAAAGTTTGCTGCTTGGTAAAATTAAATCTCTGTCCCATCACACTATGGCTCTCGAAGGATTCAACTTATTAAAAATATATTCTGTGCACATTCCCAATGGTTCAGTGAATACATGCCTTGTGTGATACTAAACCATACAGAACCAGGAAGACTTGCATCTATTTGAAAATCTGTGCTGAGTTAACTGAGCCAGTGCACTAGTTAGCCTCAGCGTCCTTTGACTAGGGAGAGGAAAAATAAAATTAACTAGGGTTTTCTCTTCCATTTGCTATTCAATGACTGCTGTTGAAAAGTGTGCACATGTGGATGTTAGGGAATGACAGGATCAGGTTTGTCTGTGATGCCTCCCATGATTGAACAGCCTGTAAAAAAAAAAATCAATGTCTATTTTTATACAAGTCGTATAAAATAGAACAGGATAATATAGGATTGCTGGCACGCGAGTCTGTATCTCAGCACAAGTTAGCACTTTCAGGAGTGAAGGAAAATCTATTTTAAACATCTCTAACAAGAAGAATTTTAATACAAAAGTGAACTTTTAATTATGGCTAAACCACTTTAAAATGTAAGTTGAGAATAAAGAATATGGTCAGTCCTGAGAGAGACCCTCATTAATCTGCAACAAGTGACATGCACAATGAAGTAACCCCATTAAACTTTGAACCAACCATGAATGACAAAGGGAAAAGCCATGCTTAAATAAGCCAATTATTGGAGTCAACATGTGAACGCCACAAGAAGATTTTGAGCAAAAAAAAAATAAGAACTGACACAATAAAGTACCTAGTTTTTTTTTAAAACTGCAGTTGACCAGGATACCCTGGTCTAATGAAGAGAAGACATCTAAAGATTTAAACAGTGTTCGTCGGTTTGTCCACCAGACGCTTGAGGACTCCAGGAAAGGTTAAATTGGGTTCTTATTTAATCAGTGTGTTACTGGTTAAATAAAAGACCTCTGGGAGATAGTATATCTGTGTGTTTCTGTTAAATTGGATTCAGGTCTACGACCCCTACTCGAACACCTAAGGCAGGAGGTGTGAAAGTCATAAATAATTCCTACAGGAGGAAGAGGAAAGAAAATGTTTTAAATGATGGAGTGATTATTTACACCGCAGTTGTGTCTCTGCAGATGCGCGCCCGTTTAGTACTGTATTCGATCCGGCAATGTAGCACCCTGCATCACCACGCTTCCGTGTGGAGAATGTCAGAGGATTCGCTGGTGGCTGGCGGGGGGGCGGGGGGAGAGAGAGGGGATGGGAGAGAAGAGATCAGAGGGGGAAGAGCGGGGATCGGAAGGGGAAGAGAAGAGATCACAGAGGGGGGAAGCGCAGGGATCGGAGGGGGAGAGCGGGGATCGGGGGGGAAAGAGAGGAAGAGATGAGTGAATGAGAGAGGATCGAAAAGAGGGGATAAGGACAGTGGATAAGAGAGGAGAGCAGATCGGAAGAAAGGGGATCGAAGCAGGAGGGGAGAGGAGATCAGGAGCTCGGGGGAGGAGATCTGGTTGATTTCTCGGAAAGTCCGGCTTATTGAATTGGACAAAATCCAGATGTTATGGCACCGTCACTATTCACTTTATACCCAATAAATTACAGTGATTATTTGCACCACAGCAAGGGGAGAGCGAATCGTAAGAGGGGGAAGAGAGGAGAGAGGTCAGGAGCTCCGGGAGGGGGGGGGCGGGGTAGAGAAAGAGGTCAGGAACTGGTGGTTGTGGGTGGTCGGCGGGGGGGAGGTCAGGGCATCGGGGAGGGGGAAAGTCAGGAAGTTGATGGGGGGGGGTGGGATGGTCAAGAGGTCGATAGAGAGGTGGGGGGAAATGTCAGGAGCCTGGAGGGGTGGGATGGAGAAGGTCAAGAACCCGGAGGGCAGGAACTTTTAGGGGGATGGGGAGACAGTCGGGAGAAAGAGGATGGTGGTGGGGAAGGTCAGGAACTTATTGCGGGGAGGGGGACAGGGGAGAGAGAGCCGGTACTAACCCACAAGGTGAGCCCTGTCTGTTCTCTGAAAGCAGTAATATGATCTCTGTCTTGAGCCTGGCAGTCAGAATTAATGGATCAAATTACACATTGCAAATTACTTGATTACTCAGGCAGGCAGGATCTAATTACACATTCCAGACAAACTGCTGGGTGTGGCTCGTCATCCAAGGGGACCAATCAGAACTTTGATGTTGCAAATACGCACTGCCTTTAAATTATTCTGCAATCACTTTACTTCTTAGACAAAAACAGGATTTTTTTTCATTCATTTTCAAATTGTTTAAAATCTAATCAATCCATAATATAAATTCCCAAAACAAAAGCATTTCAATTAGAAATTAAATCATATTTTTTTGGAATTACTAGCCATCTGCAAAGCAAGAAAGTTAATTCAAAACAGTGAAAAAGTATTCATTATTAAAAATTGTACAAGGCATTAATTGTTTTATTCAACATCCTTACAGATTTGTACAGCATCACAAACAGGTTATAATGTGAAAACTTTTAAACAGAGAAATATTAAACATCAGTGAATGCAGAAACAAAATCGGGGAGGGATGTAAGATGAATGATCTCATAAAAGTGCTGAATAGATGCATTTATCTAAAAGAGCAAATCCCATTTATAATCCTACAGATGGTCAAATCACATTTACTCCTTAAAGATGTGTTTAGTGCATTTACTCAATGGTACAGCAGATACACTCATGTGGTACCGAACCACAGACCTGAAAAGGCCTATGTTTGATTTTAAATCTGTGCTGAGTTAGCTGATTTTGGACAGTGCACAAGTTGGTACTGCAGTTGGCCTCAGTACCCATAGGCTAGGTATTTAATGAACCCCATGTAATTATCCACTAGTACATAGTACATAGTACACTGCATACTTTACAAAGGCAGGGGTAATGCCGCTGACTGCTAGCGGACAATAAACCCTCAAAATACAAAATCCCATCTCTGGTTACTATATTTAATTTATGTTGCAGTATCACTGCAAAGTCCAGAGCAGAAACTGATCTGGAACACATTAGTATAAGAGATTATCAGCTTTGGTGGTTGACCATTCAAATACCTGCGTATTAATGCATCTAATTTTAAAGAGATATGCTCTCTTGCCACCTGTCAGCTTCATGTCCATATCATGCCAGCAAATGGTTGCATCACCACTTGACTCATTGCACTGTCCACTGTGAGTGATGCACTCTCTACATACAGCAGACCATGTACCACCCGACAGCTATCAATTCACAGGTCTAAGCAGCCTGTGCCAAAGACAGCCTCGAGAGGGTGCTCCAATCTTACTTGTGCAACAACTAAACAAATTACTAATATGCGCCTACTGTCGCTTCAGAAGAACATTAAAAACGGAGAATAAGTAGAGAAATAACAATTCAAGCTTATAAGCTATGGGGTAATAAATATCTGTAATAGGCAGTCATGATTAAGATCAATTCCAAAAGCCAAAAAATTATTTTGTTATTACCATATACTGTTAACAGCTATGCAAATTAAATCAAATTGATAATGAATCTTGCTGTCAAGTCAGCCACCATTAGCATGGTACACTTGCATCAAAAGCAGTTGGCATTCTTGAGATATAGCATTGTAATATATTGTAGGTCTTTATTTTGTCCACTGTACATGGTCCATGTCTCTGAGCCATACAGGAGGGCAGGTATTACTTCAGCCCTGTAGACCATGAGTTTGGTGGCAGTTTTGAGGGCCTGGTCTTCAAACACTTTTCCTCAGGCGGCCGAAGGCTGCACTGGCGCACTGGAGGCGGTGTTGGATCTCATCGTCAATGTCTGCTCTTGTTGATAGGAGGCTCCCGAGATAAGGGAAGTGGTCCACGTTGTCCAGGGCCGCGCCATGTATCTTGATGACTAGGGGGCAGTGCTGTGCGGAGAGGACAGGCTGGTTGGAGGACCTTTGTCTTACGGATGTTTAGCGTAAGGCCCATGCTTTTGTACGCCTCAGTAAATACGTCGACTATGCCCTGGAGTTCAGGCTCTGTATGTGCGCAGACGCAGACGTCGTCCGCGTATTGTAGCTCGACGACAGAGGTTGAGGTGGTCTTGAATCTGGCCTGGAAATGGCGATGGTTGAACAGGTTCCCACTAATTCTGTAGTTTAGTTCCACTCCAGCGGGGAACTTGTCGACTGTGAGGTGGAGCAGAGCAGCGAGGAAGATTGAGAAGAGGGTTGGGCGATAACGCAGCCCTGCTTGACCCCGATCCGTTGGTAAGGATCACGGTCTGCATGTCGTCGTGGAGCAGGCTGGAGAAATACTATCAACGATGTCTCTGCAAGATCCTACAAATCCCCTGGGAGGACAGACGCACCAACGTTAGCATCCTCGACCAGGCCAACATCCCCAGCATTGAATCACTGACCACACTTGATCAGCTCCGCTGGGCAGGCCACATCGTTTGCATGCCAGACACGAGACTCCCAAAGCAAGCTCTCTACTCGGAACTCCTTCACGGCAAACGGGCCAAAGGTGGGCAGAGGAAACGTTACAAGGACACCCTCAAAGCCTCGCTGATAAAGTGCAACATCCCCACTGACACCTGGGAGACCCTGGCCAAAGACCGCCCTAAGTGGAGGAAGTGCATCTGGGAGGGCGCTGAGCTCCTCAAGTCTCGTCGCCAAGAGCATGCAGAAATCAAGCACAGGCAGTGGAAAGAGCGTGCGGCAGACTAGTCCCACCCACCCTCTCCCTCAACGACTATCTGTCCCACCTGTGATAGAGACGATGGTTCTCGTATTGGACTGTTCAGCCACCTAAGAACTCATGTTAAGAGTGGAAGCAAGTTTTCCTCGATTCTGAGGGACTGCCTATGATGATGATTTATGTTAGCTGGGAAAGAGGAACGCTGGCAGAAAAATGAAATCCAAACGAGACAAGGTTCATTCAGCGTGACGATACAGCACACTGCAGAACCCACATTCAACCAGACTGCTGTACCATTTCAATTGAGATGCAACAAGCATTTTAATAGTCTATTATCAAAATAGTTACTTGCTGCAGCCCCAAATGAGTCATCCATTTACCTCACCGCCAGAGGAAGAATTTTGGAAACTGACCAGGTTGACATGCGTGCTTCATAAGAACATAAGAATTAGGAACAGGAGTAGGCCATCTAGCCCCTCGAGCCTGCTCCGCCATTCAATAAGATCATGGCTGATCTGGTCATGGACTCAGCTCCACTTACCCGCCCGCTCCCCATAACCTTTAATTCCCTTATTGCTTAAAAATCTATCTATCTTTGACTTGAAAACATTCAATGAGCCAGCCTCAACTGCTTCCTTGGGCAGAGAATTCCACAGATTCACAACCATCTGGGAGAAGATATTCCTTCTCAACTCGGTTTTAAATTGGCTCCTCCGTATTTTGAGGCTGTGCCCCCTAGTTCTCTCACCCACCAATGGAAACAACCTCTCTGCCTCTATCTTGTCTATCCCTTTCATGATTTTAAATGTTTCTATAAGATCACCCCTCATCCTTCTGAACTCCAAGGAGTAAAGACCCAGTCTACTCAATCTATCATCATAAGGTAACCCCCTCATTTCTCGAATCAGCCAAGTGAATCGTCTCTGTACCCCTTCCAAAGCTAATATATCCTTCCTTAAGTAAGGTGACCAAAACTGCACGCAGTACTCCAGGTGCGGCCTTACCAATACCTTATACAGTTGCAGCGACACCTCCCTGCTTTTGTACGCCATCCCTTTCACAATGAAGGCCAACATTCCATTTGCCTTCCTGATTACCTGCTGCACCTGCAAACTAACCTTTTGGGATTCATGCATAGCTCAAAAAAGGAAAAATTTGTTTTTAGTGCCCAAAAAAAAAAACCACAAAAAAAAAACCCCCCGAAAAAAAAACCCAAAAAAAAAACAAAAAAGGGCCTTGTAAATGTCTTGTGTGTGTCATCCAGGTCGGGTGGCACGGATACATGTTTTATGTTTTGCAGGTTAACTCAAAAGAGTTTCATGCATAGCTCAGTCGGTAGAGCATCAGACTTTTAATCTGAGGGTCCAGGGTTCAAGTCCCTGTTCGGGCGTTCTGTTTAAAGCATATTACGGGGCCCTGTTCTCTCCGGATCCGTCCAGCGAGGAAGCGCGTAGAGTTTTGTGGGAGGACCTGCTGAAGGTCAGCCCGGAGGGCGCCGAAAATCTGGAAGCTCCGCTAAGCCTGGCGGAGCTGACTGGTGCCCTCGACCGGCTCTCGAGGGGAAAATCCCTGGGGCTGGACGGGCTGACCGTGGAGTTCCACAGGGCGTTCTGGGACGTCCTGGGGGGCGACTACGCGCGGGTCCTGGGGGAAAGTCTGGCGACCGGGGAGATGCCCCTCTCTTGGCGCAGGGCAGTCATCGTCCTGCTGCCTAAGAAGGGCGATCTCCGCCTCCTTAAGAACTGGCGCCCGGTCTCCCTCCTCAGCACGGACTACAAAATCTTCGCCAGGGCGATGTCTGCTCGCCTTGGTGCCGTGCTGGACCACATGATCCACCCCGACCAGTCCTACACGGTCCCGGGCCGGACAATCCACGATAACATCCATCTGGTCCGGGACCTCATCCATTGTTCCCAAGAGGCTGCTCTGTCGGTCGCCTTCCTATCCCTCGACCAAGAGAAGGCGTTCGACAGGGTGGATCACGACTATCTGCTCGGAACTCTGCGCGCTTTCGGGTTCGGGACGCATTTCGTCGCCCGGATCCGACTTTTGTATGCCGCCGCGGAGTGTCTGATTAAGGTTAACGGGTCCTTGACGGCGCCCCTTCGCTTTAGGAGAGGGGTGCGCCAGGGATGCCCCATGTCCGGCCAGTTATACGCCGTTTGCGTGGAGCCTTTCTTGCGCCTCTTGCGGACGAGGTTGACGGGACTGGCTCTGCAAGGGCCGGGCGTGGAGGTCATCCTCTCGGCTTACGCCGATGACGTGCTCCTCGCGGTAGAGGATCCCGCTGACCTGCGGAGGATGCGTGAGTGCCAGGAGATTTATTCGGCCGCGTCCTCCGCCAGGATCAACTGGGAGAAATGTTCCGGACTCCTGGTGGGTCAGTGGCGGGTGGACTCCCTGCCGGAGGAGCTCAGGCCTTTTGCCTGGAGCACGATCCATCTCCTCTATCTGGGAGTCTACCTTAGCCCCGACGAGGGAGCCTGGCCGGCGAACTGGCAGGAGCTGGAGGCCAAGGTCGCCGCTCGCCTAGAGCGCTGGACAGGACTGCACCGAGTGCTGTCCTACAGGGGTCGAGCGCTAGTCATAAACCAGCTGGTGGCCGCAATGTTGTGGTACCGGCTGGTCACTTTCACCCCTCCCCCTGCGTTTGTCGCCAAGATACAGAAGAAGCTGGTGGACTTCTTCTGGAACAACAGGAAGCACTGGGTCTCTGCTGCGGTCTTGAGTCTCCCGCTTGAGGAGGGCGGTCAGTCGTTGGTGTGCGTCAGCGCCCAGCTCGCGACTTTCCGTCTTCAGACCCTGCAGAGATACCTTTACGTCGAGCCCCCTCCTAGGTGGTGCGCTCTGGCGAGGTATTTCTTCCGCCAGCAACGCGACCTCAATTATGACACCCAGCTCCTGTTTGTGAACTTGGGGGGTGCCAGGACCGCCCTCCGGGAGCTGCCTGTCTTTTACAGGGAACTCATCAGGGTCTGGAACAAAGTCTCCACCAAGCGCAGCTCTCCGCCGGCTGGAGTGGCGGCCGTCCTGCAGGAGCCGCTGCTCGGGAATCCGTACCTCCACGACCGAGGTTTTATGTGGCGGTCGGAAGAGAGGGCTGTGGCTGGTGAGGTGACCAGGGTCAGGGACCTGCTCGATGGCGGAGGAGCGGGCTGGATGGCGCCAGACACGCTGGCGCGGCGCCTAAATTCTGCCAACGTCCGCCACGCGGCCGATGCCATCGAGTCGCTAAAAACAGCTCTGGGCCCTGACTCCGTTAGGTGCATCGAGGAGGCTCAAGCACGTGGGGAGATCCCGTCCGAACTGACCCCCGTCCGGACGGAATTCCTCATCGGCGCCAAACCCCGGAACCTCCCTCGGGGGCCGGCACCTCACAACTTGAGCCGCCTCGGGGAAATCCCCTCCGTGCCTTTCAGTTCCGCGCGGAGGGGTTTCCTGTACGGGCTGCTCCTGCACACTCTCAACTTTGCCATCCTCGCCTGCCGTCCGGACACGCCGTGGCGTACCATCTTGCCGTCCGGAGGAGGCGGGGGTCCCCGATGGAGGGCACTCTACGCAGGGGTCCTCCCACTATTCGTCGGGGACTTGGCCTGGAGGGTGGTGCACGGAGCAGTGCCGTGCAACAAATTTTTAAGCCGGTTCACGGACTCCCAGGCCGCCTGCAATTTCTGCGGTCTGGAGGAGTCCGTGTTCCATGTTTTTATTGAGTGCACAAGGTTGCAGCCCCTGTTCCATTATTTGAAGGGGCTGCTCCTGAAATTCTAGCTGCACTTCAGTCCCACTCTCCTGATCTTTGGGCACCCTGTGCGGAGGGGAGCGGGTAGTTCCGAGGGCCTCCTCGTAGGACTGCTCCTGGGCACGGCCAAGGGTGCCATCAGCCGGTCCAGGCAGCGGGCGGTCGAGGGGGTCGTTCAACCTGACTGCCTGCCTCTCTTCCGCTCTTACATCCGGTCCAGGGTGTCCTTGGAGATGGAGCACGCGGTGTCCACCGGTACGCTCGTGGCCTTCCGCGAGAGGTGGGCACCGGAGGGACTGGAGTGCATCATCACGCCCGGCAACCAAATTTTAATTTGATTTTACGTTTTAAAGTTTAATTTGTTTTAATTGCCGGTGTTTTTAGTGTCCCCTTCCCTTTTATAGGGGGCACTGGGGAAAAATTGTGATTTTAGTGCCCAAAAAAAACCCCCCCAAAAAAAACCCAAAAAAATGAAAAAAAGGGCCTTGTAAATGTCTGGTGTGTCACCCAGGTCGGGTGGCACGATTTAATGTTTTATATTTTTGCAGGTAGACTCTAAAAGAGTTTCATGCACAAGGACCCCCAGGTCCCTCTGCACCACAGCATGTTGTAATTTCTCCCCATTCAAATAATATTCCCTTTTACTGTTTTTTCTCCCCAAGGTGGATGACCTCACACTTTCCAACATCGTATTCCATCTGCCAAACCTTAAGCCCATTCGCTTAACCTATCCAAATCTCTTTGCAGCCTCTCTGAGTCCTCTACACAACCCACTTTCCCACTAATCTTAGTGTCATCTGCTAATTTTGTTGCACTGCACTCTGTCCCCTCTTCCAGGTCATCTATGTATATTGTAAACAGTTGTGGTCCCAGTACCGATCCCTGTGGCACACCACTAACCACTGATTTCCAACCGGAAAAGGACCCATTTATCCCGACTCTGCTTTCTGTTCGCCAGCCAATTCTCTATCCATGCTAATACATTTCCTCTGACTCCGCGTACCTTTATCTTCTGCAGTAACCTTTTGTGTGGCACCTTATCGAATGCTTTTTGGAAATCTAAATACACCACATCCATCGGTACACCTCTATCCACCATGCTCGTTATATCCTCAAAGAATTCCAGTAAGTTAGTTAAACATGATTTTCCTTTCATGAATCCATGCTGCGTCTGCTTGATTGCACTATTCCTATCCAGATGTCCCGCTATTTCTTCCTTAATGATAGTTTCAAGCATTTTCCCCACTACAGATGTTAAACTAACCGGCCTATAGTTACCTGCCTTTTGCCTGCCCCCTTTTTTTTTTAAAAACAGAGGCGTTACATTAGCTGCTTTCCAATCCGCTGGTACCTCCCCAGAGTCCAGAGAATTTTGGTAGATTATAACAAATGCATCTGCTATAACTTCCGCCATCTCTTTTAATACCCTGGGATGGTGGGATATAGAAACATAGAAACATAGAAAATAGGTGCAGGAGTAGGCCATTCGGCCCTTCTAGCCTGCACCGCCATTCAATGAGTTCATGGCTGAACATGCAACTTCAGTACCCCATTCCTGCTTTCTCACCATACCCCTTGATTCCCTTAGTAGTAAGGACTTTATCTAACTCCTTTTTGAATATATTTAGTGAATTGGCCTCAACGACTTTCTGTGGTAGAGAATTCCACAGGTTCACCACTCTCTGGGTGAAGAAATTCTTCCTCATCTCGGTCCTAAATGGCTTCCCCCTTATCCTTAGACTGTGACCCCTGGTTCTGGACTTCCCCAACATTGGGAACATTCTTCCTGCATCTAACCTGTCTAACCCCGTCAGAATTTTAAACATTTCTATGAGGTCCCCTCTCATTCTTCTGAAGTCCAGTGAATACAAGCCCAGTTGATCCAGTCTTTCTTGATACGTCAGTCCCGCCATCCCGGGAATCAGTCTGGTGAACCTTCGCTGCACTCCCTCAATAGCAAGAATGTCCTTCTTCAGGTTAGGAGACCAAAACTGTACACAATACTCCAGGTGTGGCCTCACCAAGGCCCTGTACAATTGTAGCAACACCTCCCTGCCCTTGTACTCAAATCCCCTCGCTATGAAGGCCAACATGCCATTTGCTTTCTTAACCGCCTGCTGTACCTGCATGCCAACCTTCAATGACTGATGTACCATGACACCCAGGTCTCTTTGCACCTCCCCTTTTCCTAATCTGTCACCATTCAGATAATAATCTGTCTCTCTGTTTTTACCACCAAAGTGGATAACCTCACATTTATCCACATTATACTTCATCTGCCATGCATTTGCCCACTCACCTAACCTATCCAAGTCGCTCTGCAGCCTCATAGAATCCTCCTTGCAGCTCACACTGCCACCCAACTTAGTGTCATCCGCAAATTTGGAGATACTACATTTAATCCCCTCGTCTAAATCATTAATGTACAGTGTAAACAGCTGGGGCCCCAGCACAGAACCTTGCGGTACCCCACTAGTCACTGCCTGCCATTCTGAAAAGTACCCATTTACTCCTACTCTTTGCTTCCTGTCTGACAACCAGTTCTCAATCCATGTCAGCACACTACCCCCAATCCCATGTGCTTTAACTTTGCACATTAATCTCTTGTGTGGGACCTTGTCGAAAGCCTTCTGAAAGTCCAAATATACCACATCAACTGGTTCTCCCTTGTCCACTCTACTGGAAACATCCTCAAAAAATTCCAGAAGATTTGTCAAGCATGATTTCCCTTTCACAAATCCATGCTGACTTAGACCTATCAAATTACCTCTTTCCAAATGCACTGATATGACATCCTTAATAATTGATTCCATCATTTTACCCACTACCGAAGTCAGGCTGACCGGTCTGTAATTCCCTGTTTTCTCTCTCCCTCCTTTTTTAAAAAGTGGGGTTACATTGGCTACCCTCCACTCCATAGGAACTGATCCAGAGTCAATGGAATGTTGGAAAATGACTGTCAATGCATCCACTATTTCCAAGGCCACCTCCTTAAGTACTCTGGGATGCAGTCCATCAGGCCCTGGGGATTTATCGGCCTTCAATCCCATCAATTTCCCCAACACAATTTCCCGACTAATAACGATTTCCCTCAGTTCCTCCTCCTTACTAGACCCTCTGACCCCTTTTATATCCGGAAGGTTGTTTGTGTCCTCCTCAGTGAATACCGAACCAAAGTACTTGTTCAATTGGTCCGCCATTTCTTTGTTCCCCGTTATGACTTCCCCTGATTCTGACTGCAGGGGACCTACGTTTGTCTTTACTAACCTTTTTCTCTTTACATATCTATAGAAACTTTTGCAATCCGTCTTAATGTTCCCTGCAAGCTTCTTCTCATACTCCATTTCCCCTGCCCTAATCAAACCCTTTGTCCTCCTCTGCTGAATTCTAAATTTCTCCCAGTCCCCGGGTTCTCTGCTATTTCTGGCCAATTTGTATGCCACTTCCTTGGCTTTAATGCTATCCCTGATTTCCCTTGATAGCCACGGTTGAGCCACCTTCCCTTTTTTATTTTTATGCCAGACAGGAATGTACAATTGTTGTAGTTCATCCATGCGGTCTCTAAATGTCTGCCATTGCCCATCCACAGTCAACCCCTTCAGTATCATTCGCCAATCTATCCTAGCCAATTCACGCCTCATACCTTCAAAGTTACCCTTCTTTAAGTTCTGGACCATGGTCTCTGAATTCACTGTTTCATTCTCCATCCTAATGCAGAATTCCACCATATTATGGTCACTCTTCCCCAAGGGGCCTCGCACAACGAAATTGCTAATTAATCCTCTCTCATTACACAACACCCAGTCTAAGATGGCCTCCCCCCTAGTTGGTTCCTCGACATATTGGTCTAAAAAACCATCCCTTATGCACTCCAGGAAATCCTCCTCTACCGTATTGCTTCCAGTTTGGTTAACCCAATCTATGTGCATATTAAAGTCACCCATTATAACTGCTGCACCTTTATTGCACGCACCCCTAATTTCATGTTTGATGCCCTCCCCAACATCACTACTACTGTTTGGAGGTCTGTACACAACTCCCACTAACGTTTTTTTGTCCTTTGGTATTCTGCAGCTCTACCCATATAGATTCCACATCATCCAAGCTAATGTCCTTCCGAACTATTGCCTTAATTTGCTCCTTAACCAGCAATGCTACCCCACCTCCTTTTCCTTTTATTCTATCTTTCCTGAATGTTGAATACCCCTGGATGTTGAGTTCCCAGCCCTGATCATCCTGGAGCCACGTCTCCGTAATCCCAATCACATCATATTTGTTAACATCTATTTGCACAGTTAATTCATCCACTTTATTGCGGATACTCCTTGCATTAAGACACAAAGCCTTCAGGCTTGTTCTTTTAACACCCTTTGTCTTTTTAGAATTTTGCTGTACAGTGGTCCTTTTTGTTCTTTGCCTTGGGTTTCTCTGCCCTCCACTTTTCCTCATCTCCTTTCTGTCTTTTGCTTTTGCCTCCTTTTTGTTTCCCTCTGTCTCCCTGCATTGGTTCCCATCCCCCTGCCATATCAGTTTAAATCCTCCCCAACAGCACTAGCAAACACTCCCCCTAGGACATTGGTTCCGGTCCTGCCCAGGTGCAGACCGTCCGGTTTGTACTGGTCCCACCTCCCCCAGAACCGGTTCCAATGCCCCAGGAATTTGAATCCCTCCCTGTTGCACCACTGCTCAACCTAGCAGCAGCATCAAAAGTGATAGTCAAGTGCACATAAGTCAAACCAAGTGTCTTCTCTGGAAAATAGCAGAGATTTGGGGATTAAAAAGTTTGAAATTACAAAACTGACAAGAAAAGATAAATAACTGCTGTCAGACTAGGTTTGAGGACAAGAAAACAATAGAAGATCACGTAGTACTTAAATTCTTAGAAATGAATAGATCATGATCCACAAGACCCCACATATTCTCAAAGGACATGACATATAGTGTGGATTATTTACAATTCCTTACCGAGGAAAAGGAGTGAAAATTGCTCGACATAAATCAGAAATGGAGAAAAAGGAGCTAAATGGGACATATATAGAAGAACAACAACTTGCATTTATATAGCACCTTTAACACCCGGTGTTTCACAGGAGCGTTATCAAACAAAATTTGACACTAAAGTCACATTAGATGTTAGGGCAGGTGACCAAAAGGTTGGTCAAAGAGGTAGGTTTTAAAGGAGTATCTTAAAGGAGGAGAGAGAGGCGGATAGGTTTAGGAAGATAATTTCAGATCAAGAGCCAAGGCATGGCCACCAATTAGAAGGATTAAAATCAGGGATGCGCAAGAGGCCAGAATTGGAGGAGCACAGAGGTCTTGGAAGGTTGTAGGGCTGGAGGAGGTTACAGAGATAGTGTGTGTGTGTTGGGGGGGGGGGGGGGGGTGGGGGGCGGGGGGTGCTGGTGGGATTTGAAAACAAGGATGAGAATTTTAAAATGAAGGCATTGCCAGACCAGGAGCCAATGTAGGTCAGCGAGCACAGGGGTGATGGGTGAACGGGACTTGGTGCGAATTAGGATACATAATAATGATATAGATATTGAAGGCTTTAATGCTCTTAAAGTAGCAAAAGTACCTTGCCCAAGCTACTAATAGATCTCCTGAGACATTGCTCATGGTGTGTCAAACGACACAATGCTACAGAATACGGTGGAAGTACAATATCAGCTAGTGGCTGCAGCCTAAATCCACACTGTCACAGGACCTGTTTACACAGGGAATTTCTATCATAACTAAATACACAGGCATTTTCAATGTTGGATGTTGATATAAAAAGTATGACCAAAAATCAATACAACTAGAAGTGAAGTTTTCAGGCAAGAAATGCATGCACAAATATTACACAATAACAAATAAATATATATATATATATAATACAGATCTGTAATAAACTAAAATCTTACATTTTCACGCACTTCCTGTGTCAAGTTATTTTCATAATAAATTGTATGTCTAGATTTGTAATGGAACCATCTATGTAATTTTTTGAAATGTAATTACACCCTTCCACTGTGGTAGTGCCTTAGTTAAAGAAAGACTTGCATTTATATAGCACCTTTCATGACCTCAAGACATCACAAAGCACTTTATAACCAATTAAGTACTTTTGGAGTGTAGTCACTGTTGTAATGTGGGAAACACGGCAGTCAATATGCACACAGCAACAACAACTTTTATTTATATAGCGCCTTTAACGTAGTAAAACACAGCAGTGTTAGAAGACAAAACAGATAAATTTGTCACCGAGCCACAAAAGAAAAAATGAAGGCAGATAACCAAAAGCTTGGTTAAAGAGGTAGGTTTTAAAGGAGAAAAGAGACGTAGAGAGGTGAAGAGGTTTAGGGAGGGAGTTCCAGAGCTTAGGGCCCAAATAGCTGAAGGCATGGCAACTGATGGTTGAGCAGTTATAATGAGGGACGTTCAAGAGGGCAGAATTTGAAGAGCGCAGACATCTTGTGGAGTTGAGAGACTGATAAAGATTACAGAATTTTGAAATCGAGGCGTTGTTTAACCGGGAGTCAATGTAGGTCAGAAAGCACAGGGGTGATGGGTGATCGTGACTTGGTGTGAGTTAGGACACGGGCTGCTAAGTTTTGGATGACCTCAAGTTTACGTAGTGTAGAATGTGGGAGGCCAGCCAGGAGTGAGTTGGAGTAGTCAAGTCAAGAGGTAACAAAGGCATGGATAAGGGTTTCAGCAGCAGAAGAGCTGAGGCAGGGGCGGGCACAATGTTACGAGGTGGAAAAAGGCGGTTTTAGTTATGCCGCAGATATGTGGCCGGAAACCCATTTCAGGGTCAAATATGACATCAAGGTTGTGAATAGTGTGGATCAGCCTCAGATTGATGCTCGGAAGAGGGATGGAGTCAGTGGTTCGGGAACACAGTTTGTGACGAGGACCAAAGATAATGGCTTCGATCTTCCCAATATTGGAGAACATTTCTGCTCATCCAGTACTGGATGTCGGACAAGCAGTCTGACAATTTAGATATCAAGCAGGGGTCGAGAGAAGTGGTGGAGGTGTAGAGCTGGGTGTTGTCAGTGTACATGTGGAAACTAACCCCGTGTTTTCGGATGATATCGCCAAGGGGCAGCATATAGATGAGAAATAGGAGGGAGCCAAGGGTAGATCCTTGGGGGACACCAGAGGTAACGGTGCAGGAGTGGGAAGAGAAGCCCATTGCAGGGGACTTTCTGGCTATGATTAAACAGACAAGAATGGAACCCGTCAAGGTCCACAAACAGCAATTAGATAATGATCCGATAATCTGTTTGATGTTGGTTGAGGGATAAATATTGGCCAGGGCACCAAGGAGAACTCCCCTGCTTTTCTTCGAAATAGTGTCATGGGATCTTTTATATCCACCTCAGAGGGGGCCTCGGTGTATCATTTCATTCACAAAGGAGTTCATGATGCTCATGGCCCTCGAGGAATTGCCAGTGTTGGGGTAAGCCTGCTTCGTCATTTTTTACACGTAGATTAAATCTCCTCCCTCAATTTTCTACATTTCTTGCCACTGTTCCTTTCAGTCTGGCACCCTTCTTGCCCTTTATTGATTAGATATTAATCACCAATCTGAGAAATAGCTCTATTAAACAAATATTATTTTTCCTTCCTTTCTTCCAACAGGCACACTGGTGAATTGGTGATCTTGTACCTGCATCTCAAGTGTGGAACTCAGTAGACACTCTATACTCCTGCAGCAATCGTAACTCCGATAAAAAAAAAACTTGTAATTAAACAGCATCTGTTCACATCCGCATCATATCTCTCAGAAAGGTCTGAAGTTCAGTGATTATTGTAATGTAAACAAACATTACAGCTGTTTACAATACAGCAAGATCTTACAAGCAGCAATAAGATGAATGATCAGTTAATATTTTTTGGTGTTGGCGGTTGTAATGTATGCACCGGTGAGTATCATCACAGGTTTGTAGAGCCGTTGCATTGTGAGTGGCTTAACCAGTCATGTGATGTTCACAAGACTCAATAAAACCCCAGTCAGTTGGGCCTCGGTCATCCACAATGAGGTATGCAGTTGTGAGCCGAGTGGATGAATTGGTAATGTGTAGTGTGATTGTTAAACCTTTGTTAATAAACCAACTAATTCTTAATAGCAATGCATTGCTATGAATCCTTAAGCATAGAACCCATGAAGCAAATGCATTACAGCGGTTGAGGGAGGATATTGGCCATAACACTTGGGGAACTTCCTACTCTTCCACAATTAGTGCCATGGCAACTATAATGTCTAATCTGTGTTCACACAGTACAGCACTTCCTTAGTATCAAATTCGAGTGTCAGCCTATATATGTGAAGTCCTGGAGCTTGAACCAGCAATCTTTTAGTTGAGAGGTGAAAGTACTACCACCTTAGCCAGGCTATTACTTGAACCATTCATACGTTCACAACTGCAAATTTTTCCATTTACAAGTCGTCCTGAGCGAGAATACAAATTTTGTGACCATTAGTGACAAATTATGGGCACTTTTGTCCTGCAGACTGACACTCCCAAGAAGTAGGTGCCCTACTTCATTTCATGTTGGATTTTTAAATCCCTACATGAAATGAGTTGGGCACCTAATTATGCAAACAGAGGAATGTTCAAACATTCTAGATTGAATTAAAATCCAATTTTCACAGGTAAAAGAACACTGTTTTGACTGGAAGAGAAAATTAAAAGTAAAATAATCAGGCTATGCTGAATCCCAGCGCTGAGCAGTTGGGGGAAGGTCAACAGCAACAACTGGAATGTAACCAGACAAAAACTGAAATGGAGCCAAAGGAGATATTAGGACAGGTGACTAAAGAGACAGGTTTTAAGGAATGTCTTAAAGGAGGAGAGATCAGAGATTGGGCTACGGTCATACTCTGAAAATGCAGACTTCACAGAAGTTTACTAGAATTGCAGTGTCTGACTGCCTAACTTAATCAAACATTTAATTGAGGTAGAAATTCCGACGTCCCTGGGTCTGTACGAAGTTTCTACGGACCCGGAAAGGCATCGGAAAAGCCGGTTTTCAGCGCGCAATGCGCATGTGCTGAAAACCGGCTTTTCCTATCTGTCAAGCTGGAGCTTGATAGTTCGTAGACATATCGGGAGAGTGGACATTTCTTGGGCAAGATTGCGGGATTTACGCATATCTTGCCCAGCAAATGTCCTCAAAAATCTTGCGCATAGCCTACTTTTACAGGCACAAGTGTTTTAAAACATACAAAAACACGATACAATTAAATTATAAACACATAGTTTATTGTTAAAAACCCTCCTCACTACAGTAAGTTTATTTTTAACCATAATTTTAAAAACTTTTTCTTTTAAAAACAGGAAATTATTTTAGTTTTTATGACATAATAACTTTAATTTCAATTAATTTTAAATATGTGTGGTCGGTTTTTTATTTATTAATATTTTGTGTGTTTGGTTTTGTTCCCATTAATAGCACTGAGAACTGGTAGATACACGCGTCTCAGTACTATGGGAACCTGTGAAATACCTGCCTGATTGGCTGAGCAGTCACGTGACTGCATCTTCTGCATGGGACAGGAGCGCGCTTCGCAGCGCGGGAAGAGAAGGCCTCCCCACCGGAATCCAGGGCGCCTCCTAGACCACCAGGTACTTTTGTAAAAAATCTCCAGTGAGGAGGCAATTGCCCATGGAAAGAGAAATTTCTGGGCCAATGCTGTTGAAAGTGGAGACAAATCTAACTAATCAACAAAATTCAAGCAAATGAGCACAAGAACAAGTGATGCATCAGAACAGTGTCATTATTATACATATTCTTTTGAAACACGTTCTGTCGATAAAAATAAGAAATCAGTAACAGAGCACAAAATAAAGTACAAATACAGCACTGGATATTGGTGACTAAAACATTAATTTATTCTGGTATCATTGCCAGTCCAAGAGCCTCATGACAAATGCAACGAGTAATTATTATAACATTCCTGTGATACTACAAATGCAACAGAAAAATGAACTAGCTCAAAAATGATTGTTGCATCCTACTTCCACTACACGAGTGTTGGTTCAGAACATTTAGAAAAATAAGTTAAATCAGCGATTTTCAAACTTTTTTGTGTGGGGACCACTCCCTGCAAATATCGACACCACCCCAGAAACGCCTGGAAATAATGATAGTCCTGGGGATCCCCTGCAAATATTGGCACAGTCCTGAGGACCCCTGTACTAAGTTCCAAAAGATAATGTTATTAGCATATAGCAACAGAAGCATTACAGACAGATAGATAGAAATCTGACCTTGCAGATCCTCTGGGATCTTCTAGGATCTGGGGGTGTCAATTTGAAAACCTATGACTTAAATGTAGTCCTAGCTTCTGAGATTAACCTTTGTTAGCATCTTGATGACTTTTTCCTCTTTTTTTTTTAAGCATTTTTTTTTCTTTGTCTTACGAATTTTCAGGCCGAGGGGAGGCAGGCATCCAGCGGGCGGGAAAGTATTTTTTTTTGACAGTAGGCCAGAAACCCGCTGTCAACCCGCCTTTCCCAATGCTGGGCTCGTCAACGCTGAGCAGACCCGACAGGCAGCGGTAGGCAACCCAATTAAACTCATTATAATGTACCAAGCAGACCCTTAACAGACTTTTTTAAAAAACATAATTTTTAACTTTAACTTTATGGCCAAGGGAACCACGCTGTTCGGTGACCACGTCTGTCAACCAGAAGCGGGGTTCAGTGGCCATTCCTCCAGCTGATTACTTGACAGCTTCAAATGTACAGTAAAAGCTCCCACCTGACAGATCATCACTTTCCTCAGCCACAAACTGTTTCTTAGTCCATTTTCAGCACAGATTGTGCAGGCTCTCCATTTTCCACTCTCCATCCACTCTCACCTCATTTGAAGAGCTCTCTCAGCATTGACAGAATGCTTCTGCCATCTCTACTTCACCTGCTGTCTATTCCAGCAACATGGGGCCCTTTATACTGTTTCACCTTGGTCCTCAGAATCTGACTATGATCAGACCCAAACACCAGCAGCACCAGGCACACCAGCAGCACCAACAACACCACCAACCTTCTCCGCAATCACCTGATGCTGCACAGGACATCAGCACTCAAGCACATTGCTGCCCGGAAGGCCAGGGATGGCCTCACCATGGCCAGATTTACTTAACTTGATGCGCCAGGTTGGCACCACTCCACATCAACACTATAAAGCATTACCAAAATGTCCAAGCCATTCCTTTCACACTCACCACCATTGGGTGGGGGGTACAGTTATGTCTCACTAATCACTTCAACTCATTAAGCCAATTCCAAAGGTGCACACAAATCTGTTCAAGAAAGCAAGTGTTGAAAATAAAAGTTTCAATGTTTGACACTACATTAACAGAAACTTCACATGAACGTTGGATAAAACACCCAAGTGGCTACCCTTGTGTGTTGTTAGTTGGTATGCTTGCACTAGGATGAAGGCGAGTGAGAGGGGTAGCGAGTGAGATGCGGATGTGATAATGTAGAGAGGGGGATGAGTGGACATGCAAGGTCAGTTGGTGTAAGGACGAGCAGGGGTAGGGTAGGGAAGGCAGAGTAATGGGGATGTATTGAGAGGCACAGCAGGATGAAGATGAGTGTGGCTTTGTACGAACATTTCACGATCTACCAAGATCATTGAAAAGTTTGCGCCACTGCACTGAGGTCCTCCTCCGACATCCCCACTTGTGACCTCCTCTGCAATGTGCAACCAGACTGTGTTGATCTCCTGGGGATTGAAAGGGAATTGGAAGGGAAGAGAACCTTCATGTGCATTGTGACTCCCTCCATTAGCATATGGAGGGAGTCAAGGGAGAACCTGGATGCAGCCCTGCATCTCTGTGCAGTCATTATCAGTGTTTGCAGCACTTCAGAGAAACCTTAGGCAAAAAGAAAAAAGGGCCAAATTACAGCAAAATTCTAAAGGGGCAAAGTTTGTTAAAAAGACAAGCCTGAAGGCTCTGTGCCTCAATGCGAGGAGTATTCGGAATAAGGTGGAAGAATTAACTGCGCAGATAGCAGTTAACGGATATGATGTAATTAGCATCATGGAGACATGGCTCCAGGGTGACCAAGGCTGGGAACTCAACATCCAGGGGTATTCAACATTTAGGAAGGATAGACAGAAAGGAAAAGGAGATGGGGTGGCGTTGCTGGATAAAGAGGAAATTAATGCAATAGTAAGGAAGGACATTAGCTTGGATGATGTGGAATCGGTATGGGTGGAGCTACAGAATACCAAAAGGGCAGAAAACGCTAGTGGGAGTTGTGTACAGACCACCAAACAGTAGTAGTGAGGTTGGGGACAGCATCAAACAAGAAATTAGGGATGCATGCAATAAAGGTACAGCAGTTATCATTGGCAACTTTCATCTACATATTGATTGGGCTAACCAAACTGGTAGAATTGCGGTGAAGAACAATTTTCTGGAGTGGGTTAGGGATGGTTTTCTAGACCAATATGTCGAGGAACCAACGAGAGGGCTGGCCATCCTAGACTGGGTGATGTGTAATGAGAGAGGACTAATTAGCAATCTTGTTGTGCGAGACCCCTTGGGGAAGAGTGACCATAATATGGTAGAATTCTTTATTAAGATGGAGAGTGACACAGTTAATTCAGAGACTAGGGTCCTGAATTTAAGGAAAGGTAACTTCGATGGTACGAGACGTGAATTGGCTAGAATAGACCGGCGAGTGATACTTAAAGGGTTGACGGTGGATAGGCAATGGCAAACATTTAAAGATCACATGGATGAACTTCAACAATTGTTCATCCCTGTCGAGAGTAAAATTAAAAGGGGAAAGGTGGCTCAACCTTGGCTAACAAGGGAAATTAAGGATAGTGTTAAATCCAAGGAAGAAGCATATAAATTGGCCAGACAAAGCAGCAAACTGGAGGACTGGGAGAATTTTGTAATACAGCAGAGGAGGACAAAGGGTTTAATTAGGAGAGGATAAATAGAGTAGGAGAGGAAGCTTGCTGGGAACATAAAAACCGACTGCAAAAGCTTCTATAAATATGTGAAAAGAAAAAGATTAGTGAAAACAAACGTAGGTCCCTTGCAGTCAGATTCAGGTGAATTTATAATGGGGAACAAAGAAGTGGCAGATCAGTTAAACAAATACTTTGGTTCTGTCTTCAGGAAGGAAGACACAAATAACCTCCCGGAAATACTAGGGGACCGAGGGTCTAGTGAGAAGGAGGAACTGAAGAAAATCCTTATCAGACAGGAAATTATGTTAGGGAAATTGATGGCATTGAAGGCCGATACATCCCCAGGGTCTGATAGTCTGCATCCCAGAGTACTTAAAGAAGTAGCCCTAGAAATAGTGGATGCATTGGTGATCATTTTCCGACAGTCTATCGACCCTGGATCGGTTCCTATGGACTGGAGGGTAGCTAATGTAACCCCACTTTTTAAGAAAGGAGGGAGAGAGAAAACGGATAATTATAGACCGGTTAGCCTGACATCAGTAGTGGGGAAAATGTTGGAATCAATTATTAAAGATGAAATAGCAGCACATTTGGAAAGCAGTGACGGGATCGGCCCAAGTCAGCATGGATTTATGAAAGGGAAATCCTGCTTGACAAATCTTCTAGAATTTTGCGAGGATGTAACTGGTAGAGTAGACAAGGGAGAACCAGTGGATGTGGTGTATTTGGACTTTCAAAAGGCTTTTGACAAGGTCCCACACAAGAGATTGGTGTGCAAAATTAAAGCACATGGTATTGGGGGTAATGTACTGACATGCATAGAGAACTGGTTGGCAGACAGGAAGCAGAGAGTCGGGATAAACGGGTCCTTTTCAGAATGGCAGGCAGTGACTAGTGGGGTGCCGCAGGGCTCTGTGCTCGGACCCCAGCTATTTACTATATACATTAATGATTTGGATGAGGGAATTGAGTGTATTATCTCCAAGTTTGCAGATGACACTAAACTGCGTGGCAGTGTGAGCTGTGAGAAGGACGCTAAAAGGTTGCATGGTGACTTGGACAGGTTAGGTGAGTGGGCAAATGCATGGCATGTGCAGTATAATGTGGATAAATGTGAGGTTATCCACTTTGGTGGCAAAAACACGAAGGCAGAATATTATCTGAATGGTGGCAGATTAGGAAAAGGGGAGGTGCAGCGAGACCTGGGTGTCATGGTACATCAGTCATTGAAAGTTGGCATGCAGGTTCAGCAGGCGTGTGAAGGCGGTAAATGGTATGTTGGCCTTCATAGCTAGGGGATTTGAGTATAGGAGCAGGGACGTCTTACTGCAGTTGTACAGGGCCTTAGCCTGGCCTCTCCTGGAATATTGTGTTCAGTTTTGGTCTCCTAATCTGAGGAAGGACGTTCTTGCTATTGAGGGAGTGTAGCGAAGGTTCACCAGTCTGATTCCCGGGATGGCAGGACTGACATATGAGGAGAGACTGGATAGACTGGGCCTGTATTCACTGGAGTTTAGAAGGATGAGAGGGGATCTCATAGAAACATATAAAATTCTGACGGGACTGAACAGGTTAGATGCAGGAAGAATGTTCCCGATGTTGGGGAAGTCCAGAACCAGGGGACATAGTCTAAGGATAAGGGGTAAGCCATTTAGGACTGAGATGAGGAGAAACTTCTTCACTCAGAGAGTTGCTAACCTGTGGAATTCCCTACTGCAGAGAGTTGTTGATGCCAGTTCATTGGATATATTCAAGAGGGAGTTAGATATGGCCCTTACAACTAAAGGGCTCAAGAGGTATGGAGAGAAAGCAGGAAAGGGGTACTGAGGGAATGATCAGCCATGATCTTATTGAATGATGGTGCAGGGTCGAAGGGCCGAATGGCCTACTCCTGCACCTATTTTCTATGTTCCTATGTAGAACACTGACAGCACAAACATAAAAAAAAAGTTGGTTATGGTCCCTTTTAAGGAAACCGGCTGACTTATGAATGGCGTCACCAGACCCACTTCCTTCTAATTGGACCAGGAAACATGCTGGGCGGACTTAATAAGCCCTATCAATTTAAGTTCATTTTAGACAGCGGGATGGAGCCAGCAGTGGGGCCATGACCCACCACCAATATCGCCTGCACCAAATCCGCCGAGGTGAGCAAAATCCCGGCCATAATGCTTGTGCAAGATCTAAATTAGCCAAATATTGACTGCTAATTCATCAGAAAGCTGACTGTAACTGGAACAATTCAGCAGAACAGGAAGAGGTGAAAAAAGAGCTCCTACGATACACACGTTCTTGGGAGTTCAGGACATCGAAGGTAAGAGATTCAAGGCAGTTGGTAAGTAAAATTAAAGTTAATAATGGTGGCTGATTCTAAACACCATACATTATTTTATGGTACAAGATGAAAGAATGCATGCCAGTCAGATCAGCGGGGATCACAGCCGGATTGCCTACACTATTATATCAAAAACCATAAATGGCCCTGTCATACCTACCTGGCAAAGACCGTGGGGGAACTAGCTTTACAAGCATTGGGTCAATATTGACTTAGATTAACAGTATATACCACCGCCTTTCACAATCTCAGGAGGCCCCAAAGAGTTTCACAGCCAATGAAATACTTTTGAAGTAAAGTCACTGTTGTAATGTGGGAAACAGTGATAGCATTTTCACCTCCAAGTCACAAGATTGTAGGTTCAAACTCTACTCCAGGACTTTAACATATAATCTAGGCTGATACTTCAGTGCAGTTCTGAGGAAGTATGTCATTCTCGGAGGTGCCGTCTTTCCAAAAAGACATTAAACCAGGGCCCTTTCTGCCCTTAAGGTAAAAGATCCTGTTGCACTATTTCGAAAAAGAGCAGGGGAGTTCTCCCAATGTCTTGGCCAACATTTATCCTTCAACCAACACCACTAAAAATTGTCTGGTTACTGGTCTTATTACTGTTTGTGGAACCTTGCAGTATGTAAATTGTTTGCCACACTTATCCTACATTCCAACAGTGACTTCACTTCAAAAGTACTTTATTGGCTGTCAAGCATATTGGAACATTCCGAGAATGTGAAAGCCGCTATATAAATTTTTTTATGAATATAAATGTCTCCGCAAGATTCTACAAATCCCCTGGGAGGACAGACACACCAACATTAGCATCCTCGGCTAGGCCAACACCTCCAGCATTGAAGCACTGACCACACTTGATCAGCTCCACTGGGCAGGCCACAATTGTTTGCATGCCTGACACAAGACTCCCAAAGCAAGCGCTCTACTCGTAACTCCTATACGGCAAACAAGCCAAAGGTGGGCAGAGGAAATGTTACAAGGACACCCTCAAAGCCTCTCTGATACTGACACCTGGGAGTCCCTGGCCAGAGACCGCCCTAAGTGGAGGAAGTACATCTGGGAGGGCGCTGAGCACCTAGAGTCTCATAGAAACATAGAAAGTAGGTGCAGGAGTAGGCCATTCGGCCCTTCGAGCCTACACCACCATTCAATATGATCATGGCTGATCATGCAACTTCAGTACCCCACTCCTGCTTTCTCTCTATACCCCTTGATCCCTTTAGCCATAAGGGCCACATCTAACTCCCTTTTGAATATATCTAACGAACTGGCCTCAACAACTTTCTGTGGTAGAGAATTCCACAGGTTCACAATTCTCAGTGAAGAAGTTTCTCCTCATCTCGGTCCTAAATGGCTTACCCCTTATCCTTAGACTGTGACCCCTGGTCTGGTCTTCCCCAACATCGGGAACATTCTTCCTGCATCTAACCTATCCAATCCCGTCAGAATGTTATATGTTTCTATGAGATTCCCTCTCATTCTTCCAGTGAATATAAGCCTAGTGGATCCTGTCTTTCTTCATATGTCTGTCTTGCCATCCCGGGAATCAGTCTGGTGAACCTTTGCTGCACTCCCTCAATAGCAAGACTGTCCTGCCTCAGATTAGGAGACCAAATCTGCACATACTGCAGTAAGACCTCCCTGCTCCTACACTCAAATCCCCTCGCTATGAAGGCCAGCATGCCATCTGCTTTCTTTACTGCCTGCTGTACCTACATGCCTACCTTCAACCATGACACCCAGGTCTCGTTGCACCTCCCATTTTACTAATCTGTCACCATTCAGATAATAATCTGCCTTCCTGTTTTTGCCACCAAAGTGGATAACCTCACATTTATTCACATTATACTGCATCTGCCATGCATTTGCCCACTCACCTAACCTGTCCAAGTCCCCCTGCAACCTCCTAGCATCCTCCTCGCAGCTTGCACTGCCACCCATCTTAGTGTCATCTGCAAGCTTGGAGATATTACATTCAATTCCTTTGTCGAAATCATTAGTGTATATTGTAAATAGCTGGGGTCCCAGCACTGAACCCTGCAGCACCCCACTAGTCACTGCCTGCCATTCTAAAAAGGACCTGTTTATTCACTCTTTGCTTCCTGTCTGTCAACCAGTTCTCTATCCACATCAATACATTACCCCCAATACCATGTGCCTTAATTTTGCACACTAATATCTTGTGTGGGACCTTGTCAAAAGCCTTTTGAAAGTCCAAATAAACCACATCCACTGGTTCTCCCTTATCCACTCTACTAGATACATCCTCAAAAAACTCTAGAAGATTTGTCAAGCATGAGTTCCCTTTCATAAATCCATGCTGACTTGGACTGACCCTGTCACTGCTTTCCAAATGCGCTGCTATTACATCTTTAATAATTGATTCCAGCATTTTCCCCACCACCGATGTCAGGCTCACCAGTCCATAATTCCCGGTTCTCTCTCTCCCTCCTTTTTTTAAAAAAGTGGGGTTATATGAGCTACCGGCCAGTCCATAAGAACTGATCCAGAGTCTATAGAATGTTGGAAAATGACCACCAATGCATCCACTATTTCTAGGGCACTTCCTTAAGTACTCTGGGATGCAGACTCTCAGGCCCTGGGGATTTATCAGCCTTCAGTCCCTTCAATTTCCCAAACACAATTTCCTGACTAATAAGGATTTCCTTTAGTTCCCCCTTATCGCTAGACCCTCAGTCCCCTAGTACTTTCAGGAGGTTATTTGTGTCTTCCTTAGTGAAGACAGAACCAAAGTATTTGTTCAATTGGACTGCTATTTCCTTGTTCCCCATTATGAATTCTCCTGATTTTGACTGCAAGGGACCTACATTAGTCTTCACTAATCTTTTTCTCTTCACATATCTGTAGAAGCTTTTGCAGTCAGTTTTTATGTTCCCTGCAAGCTTACTCTCATACTCTATTTTCCCCCTCCTAATTAAACCCTTTGTCCTCCTCTGCTGAATTCTAAGTTTCTCCCAGTCCTCAGGTTTGCTGCTTTTTCTGGCCAATTTATGCTTCTTCCTTGGCTTTAATACTCTCCCTGATTTCCCTTGTTAGCCACGGTTGAGCCACCTTCCTTTTTTATTCTTACGCCACACAGGGATGTACAATTGTTGTAGTTCATCCATGTGATATTTAAATGTCTGCCATTGCCTATCCACCGTCAATCCTTTAAGTATCATTCGCCAGTCTATCCTAGCCAATTCACATCTCATACTGTCAAAGTTTCCTTTCTTTAAGTTCAGGATCCTAGTCTCTGAATTAACTGTGTCACTCTCCATCTTAAATGAAGAGTTCTACCATATTATAGTCACTCTTCCCCAAGGGGACCCGCATGATCAGATTGTTAATTAATCCGCTCTCGTGACACAACACCCAGTCTAGAATGGCCTGCTCTCTAGTTGGTTCCTCGACATATTGGTCTCGAAAACCATCCCTTATACACTCCAGGAAATCATCCTCCACAGTATTGCTACCAGTTTGGTTAGCCCAATCAATATGCAGATCAAAGTCACCCATGATAACTGCTGTACCTTTATTGCACGCGTCCCTAATTTCCTGTTTGATGCCATCCCCAACCTCACTACTACTGTTTGGTGGTCTGTACACAACTCCCACTAACATTTTCTGCCTTTTGGCGTTTCACAGCTCTACCCATATAGGCCCCAAGTTTCCACATGATTTGCTCCTGATTTTTAGGAGCAACTGGTGTAGAACGGAGTATCTTAGAAATCAGAATTCTCGTCATTTCGTTTGCTCCAGTTCTAATCAGTTAGAACAGTTTCACTTTGGAACAGAATTTTTTGTTCCGGCCACTTACACCTGTTTTCAAAGTTTCGTCAGTGAAAACTTACTCCAAACTAACTTAGAATGGAGTAAGTGAAGATTTTTGTACGCTCGAAAAAACCTTGTCTACACTTTAGAAAATCAGGCGTAGGTTACAAATCAGGCGTAGGGAATGGTGGGGGGGGGGGGGGGGGGTTTAAGGGGAAGTTTACAAACATTAAACACTTCAGTTTTACAAATAAAGAGCCATCATCAATAATAAATGATAAATACGTCAATAAATCAACCAATAAATCAATCAAAAAAAAATAAGAACTAATTTTTTTTTTAAATCAATAAATAAAACATTTTCTACTTACCGACTGCAGCACCGGGAGCCCTCCAACAGCGTGCTGGGATGCCCCCCCACCCCAACAGTGTGTCTCTGTCAGTGTCTCCACCTCTCGGTCTGTCTGTGTGTGTCTCTCATTCTCTGTGTCAGTGTCTGTGTTTCTGACAGCGAGGGGAGGGGGATGAGGGGGGTGAAGGAGGAGGGATGGGGGAGAAGGGGGAGGGGGGAGAAGGGGATAAAGGGGAGAAGGGGGAGAGGGAAGGAGATGGGGGGGGAGAAGGGGGAGAGGGAAGGAGATGGGGGGAAAGGAGATGGGGGGAGGAAAGGAGATGGGGGGGGGGAAAGGAGATTTGGGGGGGGGAGGAGATTTGGGGGGGGGAGGAGATTTGGGGGGGGGAGGAGATTTGGGGGGGGAGGAGATTTGGGGGGGGGAGGAGATTTGGGGGGGGGAGGAGATTTGGGGGGGGGAGGAGATTTGTTGGGGGGGGAGGAGATTTGGGGGGGGGAGGAGATTTGGGGGGGGGAGGAGATTTGGGGGGGGGAGGAGATTTGGGGGGGGGAGGAGATTTGGGGGGGGAGGAGATTTGGGGGGGGGAGGAGATTTGGGGGGGGGAGGAGATTTGGGGGGGGGAGGAGATTTGGGGGGGGAGGAGATTTGGGGGGGGAGGAGATTTGGGGGGGGAGGAGATTTGGGGGGGGGAGATTTGGGGGGGGAGGAGATTTGGGGGGGGAGGAGATTTGGGGGGGGGGAGGAGATTTGGGGGGGGGGGAGGAGATTTGGGGGGGGGGAGGAGATTTGGGGGGGGGGAAGGAGATTTGGGGGGGGGAAGGAGATTTGGGTGGGGGGGAAGGAGATTTGGGGGGGGGGAAGGAGATTTGGGGGGGGGAAGGAGATTTGGGGGGGGGAAGGAGATTTGGGGGGGGAAGGAGATTTGGGGGGGGAAGGAGATTTGGGGGGGGGAAGGAGATTTGGGGGGGGAAGGAGATTTGGGGGGGGAAGGAGATTTGGGGGGGGAAGGAGATTTGGGGGGGGGGGAGATTTGGGGGAAGGGAGGAGATTTGGGGGGGGGAAGGAGATTTGGGGGGGGGGAAGGAGATTTGGGGGGGGGGGGGGGGGGAAAGAGGAGAAGGGGGAGGGAGGCTGAACGGGCCGGGCCCGAGACTTCGGGCGGGGCCCGTCCCCAGCTCCAGATTTACAGGTAGGTGACGTTGGGTCGGTCGGGGGGGGTGTTGGGAGGGAGGTCGGTTCGGGTCGGGGGGAGGGAGGGAGGGAGGGAGGGAGGGAGGGAGGGAGGGAGGGAGGGAGGGAGGGAGAGAGAGAGAGAGAGAGAGAGAGAGAGAGAGAGAGAGAGAGAGAGAGAGAGAGAGAGAGAGAGAGAGAGAGGTCAGGTCGGGGAGAGGGAGGTCAGGTTGGATCCAGTCCGGGGGCTGGGGGAAGCGGGAGTCGGGTCGGGTCCAGTCGGGGTGGGAAGGGGGGGAAAGACGACGGGGAGTCGGGTCGGGTCCGGTCCGGGGCTGGGGGGGGGGGGGGGGGGGGGGGGTAGCGGGAGTCGGGTCGGAGCGGGAGTCGGGTCGGGTCCAGTGGGGGGGGAGGGGAGCGGGAGTGGGTGTCGGGTCGGGTCCAGTCGGGGTGGGGGGAGAGCGGGAGCGGGAGTCGGGTTGGGTCCTGAGGCGGGAAGCGGGAGTCGAGTCGGGTCGGGAGGAAGCAGGAGCTGGCCGTGGGATGAGCCTCATTCACACAGCCCCAGTGAGGCCATTCGACCAGGGCTAGGGGCTGCGTGCTTCGGCCCCTCCCACACAGTTTCGGGTGCCTGGAGCGCGCATCTGCAGAGGTCCCGGCACTGTTTTCAGCGCAGGGACCTGGCTCCGCCCCCTACAGCTCCTGCTGCGCTGCGCCGAGGGCCAGAGGACCTGCAGGGAGGTGGAGAATACGGAGATTTTTTTTAGGCGCACTTTAAGGCGCAAAAAACGGGCGTCCAGGTAGGGACTGCACCGTTCTAGGCGCGGCTCGAAACTTGGGCCCATTGATTCCACATCATCCACGCTAATGTCCTTCCTTACTATTGCGTTAATCTCCTCTTTAACTAGTAACGCTACCCCACCTCCTTTTCCTTCCTGTCTGTCCTTCCTGAATATTGAATACCCCTGGATGTTGAGTTCCCAGCCTTGGTTACCTTGGAGCCATGTCTCAGTAATCCCAATTGCATCATATCCATTAACAGCTATCTGCGCAGTCAATTCATCCACCTTATTACGAATGCTCCTCGCATTGAGACTCGGAGCCTTCAAGCTTGTTTTTTTTTTTAAAAACACTCTTTGCCCTTTTGGAATTATGTTGTAATGTGGCCCTTTTTGATTTTTGTCCTTGATTTCTCTGCCCTCTACTCTTGTTTTTCTCCTTCCTAGCTTTTGCTTCTGCCCCCTTTTTACTTCCCTCTGTCTCCCTGCATATATTCCCATCCCCCTGCCTTTTTAGTTTAAACCCTCCCCAACAGCACCAACAAACGCTCCCCCTAGGACATCGGTTCCGGTCCTGCCCAGGTGCAGACCATCCGGTTTGTACTGGTCCTACCTCCCTCAGAGCCGGTTCCAATCTCCCAGGAATTTGAATCCCTCCCTCTTGCACCATTCCTCAAGCCACGTATTTATCGGACCTATCCTGCAATTCCTACTCTGACTAGCACGTGGCACTGGTAGCAATCCTGAGATTACTACCTTTGAGGTCCTGCTTTTTAATTTATCTCCTAAATTCAGCTTGTAGGACCTCATCCCTTTTTTTTAAAAAACCTATATCGTTGGTACTTTTCTGTACCACGACAGCTGGCTGTTCACCCTTCCCCTCCAGAATGCACTGCAGCCGCTCAGAGACATCCTTGACCCTTGCAGCAGGGAGGCAACATACCATCCTGTAGTCTCGTTTGCAGCCGCTGAAATGCCTATCTATTTCCCTTACAATAGAATCCCTTATCACCATAGCTCTCCCACTCTTTTTCCTGCCCTCCTGTGCAGCAGAGCCACCCCTGGTGCCATGGACTTGGCTGCTGCTGCCTTCCCCTGATGAGTCATCTCTCCCAACAGTACCCAAGGTGTTTTGGAGGGAGATGACCCCTGCACTACCTTCCTTCCACTGCTCTGCCTAATGGTTACCCATTCCCTATCTGGCTGTGTAACCTTTACCTGCGGTGTGACCAACTCACTAAACGTGCTATTCACGACATCCTCAGCATCGCGGAAGCTCCAGTGTCGCAATGCGGTCTGTCAGGAGCTGCAGCTGGATACGCTTCCTGCACATGTAATTGTTAGGGACACTGGAAGTGTCCCTGATTTCCCACATAGCACAGGAGCAGCATGACATGAGTCTGGGCTCTCCTACCGTGGCTTAACCCTTAAATTAACCTAATTGATAACAATGCTAAAGATTTCTTACTGATCAGAAAATAAAAAGGAAAAGATTAAATACTCACCAATCCACCAGCCAATCACCTACCCTTTTGGCTGTGACGTCACACTTCGATTTCTTTTTACCTTCTGCCCCTTCCACTACCTCCGACTGCTGAGCCCCCTTTTATGGGCCTCGCTGCTCCAGACCTCCTCCGCCTCCCACTCTTTTTAAACTGCCCGCTCTTCCGACTCTCCGATCCTCGTCAGAAGTGAATTCCTCACCTCCCTCCGGCTCCTCGGACTCCTGGCCTCCCAAACTCATCGCCGAGAGCATGCAGAAAACAAGCGCAAGCAGCAGAAAGCATGTGCGGCAAACCAGTCCCACCCACCCCTTCCCTCAACGACTATCTGCCCCACCTGTGACAGAGTCTGTGGTTCCCGTATTGCACTGTTCAGCCACCCAAGAACTCATGTTAAGAGTGGAAGCAAGTCCTCCTCGATTCCGAGGGACTGCCTATGATATAAATACAAGTTTTTATTTTCTCAACAATTTTGCCTCCCATTTGTCCCAAACTACCGCAGGGACCATTTTCAGTATCAGCCAATATGCTCCCCGGACATGTATTAAACAGGTGTCTGATGCAAGATCAACATGGATGCAAATTGTAATTTGCAGCTTGACTGTGTACCTTATTAGAATATGAACATGCATGATGTGCAGTGAAAAAACAATAAATGCGCAACAGATTGACAGGCAACACTTTGTGAGCCATCCAGATAGTAATTAGGTTTAAGGTGCCATTCTTCTTCCACTTTGCCAGCTGTCAAACAGTTGTGCCATGCTACTCCACCATAGAACCACAAAAGTTTACAACACAGGAACCAGCTTTTCATCCCATCATGTGTGTACCAGTTCTGTGCTCAAGCAATCAAAAACTAATCCCACTGCCTTGCTCTCTCCTTTCTATCGTCCGCTGCTAAACAGCTTTGTTGTTTGCCAAGCACCGTGCTTTTATGTCATCAGCAAATTTTGAGATTGCGCTCACTGAACCCAAGTCCAATTCATCTATGGGACAAGCACTGACTCCGGGTTACACCAATCCAAGCAACACACAATTACTCTAACTCTATGTTTCCTGTAAGTCAACAAACTTTATATTCATGTTGTTACAAAATTTTAAACATATGATACATTTCATCTTGTAACAAACCTTCTTTGAGCCACTTTGTTGAACACCTTTGGAAATGCATGTACTCCACATCTACTGCATTCCCTTTATCTGTACAATTGGTCAAGTCTTCAAATATGTATTACATTTGTCAAACATGTGGTGGCTGTCCTTGATTAACCTATTCATTTCTAAATGCTCAGTAATTTTATCTCAAATTATGGATTTTAAGTGTTTGCCCACACTAAAATTGGACTCACTGCATGGTCTATAGTTACCTAGTTTATCCTTTCCTCTTCTCGAGCAGAGGTGTTACATCAGCTAACCTCCAGTCCCACAACACAATTGCATATCTTAGAAGAACTGAAAATTTGTGGTCAAAGCCTCTGCTATCTCATCTCAAACTTCCTTCAACAGTATGTCATCAAGGCCAAGTGACTCATTCACCTTGAATTCTCCTAATTTGTTCAGACCTAAATCTTTTTCTACAGTTATCTCACAATTGTTCCAAATCCTCCCCTCGAGCACCTACACTCTCACTTCCACCATCATACAAAAATATAAAATATATATTTAAAATATCTGTACTACCTATCCTGAGATTTCTCATCTCATCTTTGCATAGACCCTCTCGTTTAGTCCTACAATATTTGCTATATTCATTATTTTCTTTAGTGCTGTTAACCCTAATTTTATCAAATACTACCCGTACAGTCTTTGGAAAGGCGATAATATTCACTCTCATATGCAGGCACTTAACCTTAAGTGGGCACACATACCATTAAAGTCTCTACCCCGCCCCCCTCCAAGCCTTTGGCGAACTTCATGTGTGTCAGGCACAATGGGTCAGGCGCTCACCATGAATTGGGACTGAACAGGGGATTCCCAAGAGTTCTGCCTGGCTGAAAGTCATCAAGGGTTGCACTCACCATGCTCCAATCCCATTAGTACTAGGATCAGAAAATATATCAAAGACAGACTTAGGTCAAGTAACCCAGACAATACATTTTACATTTACAAATCAATAAACTATATGCAATGAAGAGGAGAAAGCTAACCAAATTCATTAAAACTACAACATGCGGATCATACAGAATCTGTGGGCATGGAGCCCACAACATCACAAGAGTAGCTTAGAGGCAGTGCTCACAATGAGAGACTGTCCAGGAGCGACCACGGTCTGCTATTTCAGTAGTCATGGTCTATAAAGGAGGTAGTTCAGGAGATGACTTCATAGAAACATGCTAAATATTAAATGGTAAACCTAGAATACTTCAAATCAAGGCCGGGAGAGCACATCCAGAGGATATAAATCTAAATGAATGAGGAACAGTTTAAAACAGAATGGAGGATGAACCTCTTTACTCAGTGTGATAGATATTTGTAACAATATGCCAGCAGGGTAGGAGAGGCAAAATATTAAGACATTCAAAATGAGACTGAATGTTATAATAGAAAAGCTGGGATATTAGAGAGAAGTTCTCAGTGATCTTTTATCATCCTTGACTTTTCTTATGTTAAAAAAAATACTAGCTTCTAACATAGTGGAGAAA
Source organism: Pristiophorus japonicus (assembly GCF_044704955.1). Classification (NCBI taxonomy): domain Eukaryota; kingdom Metazoa; phylum Chordata; class Chondrichthyes; family Pristiophoridae; genus Pristiophorus; species Pristiophorus japonicus. The sequence goes on from NC_091981.1 coordinate 177,350,214, forward strand.
ATACAGCCGAGTAATATTTCCAAGATCTTATTATTTAGAACTTACAAAAGTAATGTTGCTTTCTTGGTAGGAGGCTGTTCAAATCATGCAATTTGTCAGGATATTCCTTGCAATATCTCTTTAAAATGTTGTATACAGAGTGTCCTTTGTAAATATTACAAAATACGATAGACATGTTCTATTACATATTTGCAAAATTACAAAACCTAAAAGCGTGTGTAAGTTACAGATAAACGGTGTGTAACTGATACGACAGACCACAGACTGTTAAAGGCAGTAGCTTGTTATAACCTCCGCCTCAGTGGTTTCGATGCAGCTTTGTTTTCACAAATAGTAACAGCTAATCAACTAGAAATATCAGCAACACTGGCATAAATGTCTATACCCCCCACCTCCCCATCCCCCCCAAACACACAACAGTTGCTGCTGGTGAAAATCTTAAAAAGTAGTCAAAAATGTCACGGGTTACATGAAAACATGCTAAAAACTATATGGGCTCAATTCCCCCCGCTCCGCCCCAAAATAATGCACGTCATAGTGCATGCACGCCATTTTAAAATGTGCTAGATACGTAAATCTGTGAAAAAGTTACAATCGTGTTCATTATTTAATCGAAAAAGCAAACTTCTGTACGTTTGATGAGTAAATGACTCAGAAGTCTGGTTAATGTCTATTGAAGATTTTCAACTTCTTGGGGTCACAGATAAGGTGCAACTGCATACGCTAGTTGTTCAAAATTAAAACTTTAATTTCTTAAAAAAGGGTTATCTTTCACCAATTTAACTGCCCATCAGACTGCAATTGAAGATTCAAAAATTCAAACTGATCAATGGGTAAAGTCCTCAATAATGGTCACCTAAAATGATTATACGCTTTCAGAAGGCACAATTTATTCATCTGCTTCCAGTGATTCCCACTCCACATACAATTCCCTGGCAGAGAGACCAAGCATGCAACCTGGACCCACAACTCTAGTAAAGTACTTTTGAAACTAGACACAAAAAGTGTGTAACACTGAGCTCTCAGGCACCAAACATCACTTCCTTTCTTTGCCTGATCTCCATTCCAATGGGCTGACATTATAAGAACATAACAATTAGAAGCAGGAGTAGGCCATTCGGCCCCTCAAGCCTGCTCCGCCATTCAATGAGATCATGGCTGATCTTCTACCTCAACTCCACTTTCCTGCACTATCCCCATATCCCTTGATTCCCTTAATATCCAAAAAGTTAATCGATCTGTCTTGAATATACTCAGACTGAGCATCCACAGCTCTCTGGGGTACAGAATTCCAAAGATTCACCACCCTCAGTGAAGAAGTTTCTCCTCATCTCAGTCCTAAATGGTCGACCCCTGAGACTGTGATCCCTGGTTCTAGACTTCCCAGCCAGAGGAAACATCCTCCTCCCTGCATCTACCCTGTTAATCCCTGTAAGAATGTTGTATGTTTCAATAAGATTACCTCTCATTCTCCTAAACTCTAAAGAATATAGGCCTAATCTACTCAATCTCTCCTCATAGGACAATCTCCCCATCCCAGGAATCAGTCTGGTGAACCTTCGTTGCACTCCCTCAAATGGCAAGTATATCCTTCCTTAGGTAAGGAGACCAAAACTGTACACAATACTCCAGGTGTGGTCTCACCAGGGCCCTATATAATTGCACTAAGATATCTTTACTCTTGGCCAACCAACCAATAAAGCCAACTTACTGTTGTGCACACGCCACAGGGAGAAGGAGCCACAATGAGATCAGATGAAGTTAATGCATCAAATGCCATCGAAGGAATTCAGGAAACCAAAGGCCATCTTCACCTTAGTCATCTGGCTAGCAAACGCCAGGCCTCATGGATCCTAACTTGTGTGCAGAGGTACAGCCGGAGTTTAACTACCTGAAACTAGGCAGATTACCAGCACAGAGCATTGGTACGCTTTCCACTGTTTGTCCAAATAGGATCCATTAGGATATTGGCTTGCATTATCTGAATGCTTTAGGGGAAGGATCACAACCCCCTAGTGACAGATATAACCTACCAAGTCTCAATGAGGTAGGCTGCCTGATCTATTGTTAATTGCATCTTGTTGGAGTACAACAAACCTTCCTGCCGAGCTGCAAATTTTTCTGGTTCAGATATTGAGTTTGCCATAAGGATGGATTTGATTCCAATCTCCCATTATTGGGCATATCAACTTAGAGCTACTTTGGCCACAATGAAACGCTGCTTACTGCTCCAAAAAGGATAGTCACTATTTTTTCATTAAACAGCTGACAAGTTTGAGTTTGATCCTTTGCTAGCTAGACAGCAGAAGCTAGGAACTCCTCCAAACTGGCACAACTCACTTTAAAATGGGTGAATTGATTTTCTCCATTCTCCTAGCCACAGCATGGGCCTACACCATATCTTTCTGCAACTCAATCAAGATAAACATTCAACCCTGGATACATGATTATGTGATTGCACGTTGGTAATACTTTGCAGCAACTGTCACCCTAAAGCTCAAGAGTTTTCTCATCAGCTATATAGTACAAATCTGTTTTAAGAACAGTGGAAAAACCTTGGATTGGCAGATTTTTCCTTTAGAAATTGGGCTATTGTGTAAGAATTTGAGTTCACTAGCTAGACTTTAGTCTTGAGCAGCAAGAAGTCAGTTGAGTTTGGTGTTCAGCCTCAATGGGACCTCTGCTTTCAGGTACCATTGACCCATAATCTACACTTGAGTGCAGTACTGAGGAAGCACTGCACTGTCAGGAATGCTGTCTTTCAGACGTGATGTTAAACCGAGGCCCTGTGAGCCCTCTCAAGAGGACGTAAATGACTACTACTAAAAGGCACTATTCGAAGAAGAGCAAGGGAGTTCTCCCGGTGTCCTGGTCAATATTTATAATTTAACCAACATCACTAAAAAACAGATTATTAGGAAGGCAAATGGTATGTTAGCCTTTATTGCAAGGGGGTTGGAGTATAAGAGTAAGGAAGTCTTGTCGCAATTATATAGGGCTTTGGTGAGACCACACCCAGAGTTGTGTACAGTTTTGGTCTCCTTACCTGAGGAAGGATATACTTGCCTTGGAGGGGGTGCAACAAAGGTTCACTACATTGATTCCTGGGATGAGCAAGCTGTCCTATGAGGAGAGATTGAGGAGAATGGACCTATATTCTCTGGAGTTTAGAGAATGAGGGGTGATCTCATTAAAAGAGCTTGGTAGGGTAGATGCTGAGAGGTTGTTTCCCCTGGCTGGAGAGTCTAGAACTGGGGGTCATAGTCTTAGGATAAGGGGTCAGCCATTCAGGACTGAGGTGAGGTGAAATTTCTTTACTCAGAGGATTGCTAATCTTTGAAATTCTCAACCCAATGGGCTGTAGCTGCTCAATCGATGATTATGTTTAAGACTGAAACCAATAGATTTTTTGGTACTAAGGGAATCAAGGGATATGGGGATAGGGCAGAAAAGTTCCACCATGATCTTATTAAATGGCAGAGCAGGCTCGAGGGGCCATATGGCCTACTCCTGCTCCTATTGCTTATGTTCTTATGCCTGGAGCTGTAAATTAGTTGCCTCACTGTTGCCATATGTTTTGCCTTAAAGCTTTAATTACCAATGGAAAAGGAGCAAAAGTTATTGGCTTGGGTCTATTCAAATTAAAATGGATTAAGTCACCAAACTGGGAAATATTTCTTCATCCAAAGCATAATTCACCCAACCTCAAATGTACAACATCAGTATACCAGCACCATTATGGAAATGACTTAGTCCTGTTGAAAGAGCTCACAATTAACAAGCTTAATTAGAATGGAAGTCCTAAATAACATAATAAAATGAATACAGAATTCAATTTGTTACTTTCTAATTAGATTATTGGACTCCAGAAAGTTTCAACAGTCCAACTCCTTAAATCAACCCTAAAAAGAATAGACCATTTATTTTCTAAGAGTACTGGAACTATGAATCAATCTATTATCAAATACATCAAACATGCTACAAAAGGAGCTTTAAAAAAAGGCCACATATTTTAATAATTTTAAGTCTCCCATTACGACAAAATATGTCTGAACGGTTCCTTTTTCAGATTAACAGTACAAGCCAGCAAACATCTGTGGAGAGAGAATTCTTCACAGTGGCACTCAATCATTTTCAATATAAAAACTATATAACAACCTAAAAAGGCAGCACACAAACACTATTTACCTGCACAGTACGGCTTGCATGGATGTGCTCTTGGTGCAGCTTGTCCCACTGACTGCATCGCTGGTACTGCATAAGAAAATTGCATTGTCACATCACAGAGTTAATCTATTCTGAAGATAACAAACATAACTTAATAACCCTAGGACTGGTGTGATACACGGACTGTGTAAAGAATCATAATGTTTAATTTTAGGTAACAAGTGTTCTGCAATTCTAGTTCTCTAATTTACTTTTATTATATTCTGAAAATGTCCTATGCAGTGTATATTTCAAATGTTATACAATGCATATTTAAATAAATCTAAATACATTGCATAAACATATCAAGAATTCTGATACTATAGTTTACATATTTTACCAAAGGCCAGAGTTAAATATTCGATGTGTCGAATGCTAAGTACAGTTACTATGAATTGTACACAAACATTGAATAATCCCGAATGGACTCGCTGCGTAAAATGAAAAATGTAATCGCGTGATTTGGATTCAATTTTTTGATGTTTCAGTACTCTAGATGTATTGATAAAGTAATTAAACTATATACTAATTCAGTCTGAGTAAACTTTTTGAATGATCAAAACAGGGTTACACCATATTATAACATTTTGAAGATCATTTTGTTTTCTGTCTCAGTGCCCTGAACTCTAACAGCTTTAATACAACCTACCTGCATTTCAACAAATGATATGCCAGAAGTTTCCAGTTTAGTGTTCTATAAAAGGATCAAAATGGCTGCAGACCCCACAAAAAATGTATTTTCTATATGGACAGTTGCCAGAGGCTACCACATACTGAACTCTTGTCTCTGGGTTGCCTCTATTTTAGATTGTGTGGGGCATGCTCCTGCCAGCTAACAATCTACAGTTTAATAAAAAAATATAAGTTTACAGCCAACTGAAGCAGTCAAACATTTAATCTCCAATTTCAAATCCAGGAGCAGCACACTGCTAAATTACCTCATAAAATAATTGCTTTTCCAATTCACATCCTTTGCAGATAAAAGTTTCAGACATTGAAGCTGTGAGCAATAAATTGGTCATACTGTTTAAAACTCTGTCAGTGACTTAGAAATGACCTCATAAAAGATGGGTCTACGAGCTTCAATAGAAGCTATTGAGAGACTAGAGCTGACAAATCAATGTTTAATACTTAGAACTTTTATCATGAGCTGCTGCACTGGTTTTTAAGCTGTGATACTTCAAGAGATCCCTACTTGAAAGGGCTCTGAACTGGCAGAACAATCAAAGCAAAGTTATCTAGTAGTAAAGTGCCCCTAGATTTTTAAACAGCAAAACTATCAGGTTTTAAAATTGTAGCTGTTCTTGTTGATTATAAACTTCTACCAAGATAGATAGATAGACACGTCAGTCAGCATTTGTCATCAGAACAGAAAAGACTTCCTGCCACGTGTCAAAGTCTAGCAAAAAGTTAAAGCAATTCTGGGTTTTGGCTTTTCTGGCAAAGTCCATCAAATCTGTTTGACTCACAAGAGAATGACACCAGGAGCTGATACTTTATGGTTAAAAATTAACTTTTAAAAAAATGTCCAACATAAAGCATTTACAAGAAATGTAAAATTAAACTCATGTTTAAAAGTGTAACTCGCAAAGCCCGATTAAAGAATTCACTTCTGGGCATTAGCAGAGCCAAAAGTACTTATTTTCTTTCAGGTATGTTATCATAACTCCGACTAATATTACCCTTCTGTCATTATACATGTTTCAGTAATGTTGCTGCATGTGGAGATTATCCACACCTGGGATACAGACATTTTACAGTGATAGTTCTTTGGTACTGCACTTTGTTAATAAATGCTTTAGAGTCGAAGAAACATTGATATAGGACAACAAAACACAAGTAAAGAAAAAAACCTGCATTTATATAGCGTCTTTCACATCCTCAAAATGCCCCAAAGCACTTTACAGCCATCAAGTAGATTGAGGGGGTGAATTCCATCTTGGCCAATAATGTACAACAGGCAGTAGCGAATCGGCAAGTGTAAAAGGGGCTGTGATTCGTATCGCCCAAGACAAATTTCACCTCCTGAATGTCTATTCAGCCTGAAAAGAGGGTACATTATTAGGGAACTATTCAATCAATAACCTGAAACCTTTGAGCTATTAAAAAAAAGAAACACTGTAATTTAATGTCATATAAATAACCTGATTGAAGAAGCTATTCAGCTTCTGTCACAAAAGCTGATCTATGCACTGCAAGAACGTTGAAGCCAGTGGAGGAATGGGATAAAAGCACAAGACTGGAAGCTATGGGAAGTAATCAAGTAATCAATTTCTAGAGGGTTTCTTAACAGCACCCCCAAAATGGATAGCTAGCTGGCTTCAAGACAGAAAGCAGAGAGTAGAGTAAAAAGTAGCTATTCAGAATGGCAGAAGGTGGGAAGCGGTGTTCCGCAAGGATCAGTGCTGGGACCACTGTTGTTCACAATTTATATTAACAATTTAGACTTTGAAATCAAATGCACAATTTCTAAATTTGCAGATGACATCAGATTTGGGGGGGGGGAAAGAGATCGTCAATACTGAGGAGGACTGCAACAAGTTACAGAAAGACATTAATAAACTTACAGAATGGGCATATAATTGGCAAATTAATTTCAACACATAAATGTGAGGTATTACATTTTGGTAGGAAGAATAGGAAGGTCACATTATTTGGAGGATGCGAGTCTGGGTGGGGTAGAGAAGCAAAGGGATCTTGGAATACAACTACACAAATCACTAAAAGTAGCGACACAGGTCAACAAGGTCATCAAAATGCAAACCAAGCTCTAGGATTTATTTCTAGAGGGATAGAATTGAAAAGTAGGGAAGTTATGCTAAATTTGTATCGAACCTTGGTTAGACCACACTTGGAGTACTGCATACAATTCTGGTCGCCATATTATAAAAAGCATATCGAGGCACTGGAGAGGGTGCAGAGAAGATTTACAAGGATGATACCAGAAATGCGAGGCTATACCTATCAGAAAGGGATGAACAGATTGGAACTCTTTTCTCTTGAAGAGAGAAGGTTGAGGAGTGACCCAATAGAGGTCTTTAAAATTATGAAAGGTTTTGGTAGAGTGGATAGAGAAAGAGTGTGTTTCCACTTGTGGGGAGAGCATAACTAGAGGCCATTAATATAAGATGGTCACCAAGAAATCAAATAGGGAATTCGGAAGAAACTTCTTTACCCAGGGTGTTGAGAATGTAGAACTCGCTGCCACAGGAAGTGGTTGAAGCGAATAGTATAGATGCATTTAAGGGGAGGTTAGATAAGCACATGAGGGAGAAGGGAATAGAGGGTTACGCTGATAGATTTAGATGAGGAAAGACGGGAAGAGGCTCAAATGGAGCATAAACACTGGCATATGTCAAATGGCCTGTTTCTGTGCTATATATTCCATATATGGTATTCCATGTAAAAATTTTGATTTTGACAGTGCATATTCTGACATTTTGGAATCTACTGTAATTCTGTACAACTTTCAGATTCAGTAATACTGACCTATTATGTTACTGTAAACTGAAATCCTTGACCTACAATAATCCCAAGCAGCAGTGCATTTTACATGTGCAAAACAAAACTGGCTCACTATTGCAGCTGTCCCTACCATCAACCCTATGGCAGTCCATAGGCAGGTGCATGATTACATGAATTGAGGGCATGCTGATAGAGCGATAAAATTTAATTTTATCGCTCTAAGTAGCTTCAGGAAGGAAATAAAACCTTAGAACATGAATTCTAATAAAGGGTTAAATCTAGATATTAAGCCGATTTTAAATCCTTTAGCTGCTGATCATTTCAAACCTTTGCTAACATGTGGCTATAAATTACTGGTAGTTAAAACAGCAGACAGATACTTAACGTGCTCAAATAACATTCCTCTTATGACATTTTAGCACCTTCCTTGCTATTTTAACAGAGTTAACCTATTTTAAATTGAGTTTATACTCTCGAATAAAATAGCAAAGATAAGTCATTCAAACGTGTTAATCATTCATTTATTATTACCTAGTGTATTTTCTTCCTATACTACTCTTTTGATTGTCAAAATGTTTTATTTTCTTGTACAGAAATCAAAACCACAGCAATTATTAAAAATACTAAAATATACAAAATTACAGTATGCAGGAATGGGGACAATGTTTTGCTCTCAGGTGGACTTGACTTGACTGTCTCCAGTTTGAGGTTTACAATCTATTATACTCTTATTGATTAGTCACATTTCATATTTTCCCGAGGTACTGATCTCTCTAATACAGACGGTGAGGGCTCATTCTCTGGTTACTGCATGGTAACACATAGATCTCCACCATGAGCACGTAAACAAACTGAAAACTGCTTTCAAAATTACCAAACATAGCCAGGCGCTACAGCTCACTCACAAACAGGTCAATGTTCCATTTCATACATCACAATGATACACTGTAGTAAAATCTTTTATGAGAATATCATTGTGATTTTTTTTTTAAAAACTCATCACCCCTCTAAACCCACTCTATTTTATTTCCAAATCCTACCAATCCAGCAAATGCAGCAATAGGAATAGCACCTTAATATATAGCACCTTTCACTATCACAGGACAGTCCAAAGTGTTTTACAGCTAATGAAGTACTTTTGAAGTGTAGTCACTGTGGTCATGTAGGAAATGTGGCAGCCAATTTGCTCACAAGGTCCCACAAACAGCAATGAGATAATGACCTAATAATCTGTTTTTTTAGTGATGTTAGTCGAGGGATAAATATTGGTCAGGATACTGGGAGAACTCCCCTGCTCTTCTTCAAATAGTGCCATGGGATCTTTTACGTCCACCCGAGAGAGCAGACAGAGCCTCTGTTCAACATCTAATCCAAAAGATGGCGCCTCCAAAAGTGCAGCACTTCCTCAGTACTGCAGTGAAGTGTCAGCCTAGATTATATATTGACATTTTTCACTACAATATTTACAAAGAATGGTGCAAGTCATAATTAGCACAATGACTTTTTCTCCACTTGGAATCCAATGCTGAACCCCTAAAGTGCAGCAATGGAAGTCTGTGGACCAGGCCCACAGCACACAATCAAGGTTGAAGAGTAGAGGCGAAGACAGGGTAAATCAAGTTATCACAAATTAGCTGACACTAATCTTGGATTTGCTAAATTTTAGAGTCCTTAATCGGATAATGATGACTGCAGTATACTATTATCCTTATTATTTACTGTACAAACAAACAGAACAGAGCAATGCCCAATACACCAAAGATGCACATCATATTGGATACAAAGATCAATACACTATCTGAAAATTAATAAGTACATTGAGAAAGAATAATAATAATAGACCCAGGCCACATCAAGGCCTCTTTTTAGAAATGCGAGACGAAATGACTGACACTGCTCCACAACTTACAAGGCCACATATGGGTCAAGTCAGATTAAATTTCTGAAAAATACAGTCCCACGTGCTATTTCCTACAATGACTCAGGCCAGCAGTGTTAAAGATCTACCATTTCACAACAGTAGTTGTAATTGAATTACACGCCATTATCTTCCATCCCTAACCTGACCAGAACTAGCCAACTATTTCTGTATCTCTGGGTAGTTCATGGTTGATTACAATTACTGAGCAGCCTGCTTCTAAATACTACTGCAGTTTACATTTTACAATAATCAAGATTCGGACCATCATAGAGGGCTTTTAATTCTCGCTTTTCTAGGTAAATGTTTTAAATACATTTGATCATTTAGGGAAATCCTCTGCAATTTGCTTTCCATTGGTCCAGACATAAAAGTGTGGAATTGAGATTGATAATAGAGTTCACTTAAAGGTTGGTATATTATGCTGGTAAGCGTATGCAAAAAATACACACTAGACAACTTGCCTTATTACTTTTAGAAACATAAAACCTCCTTTAATTTAAATGCAATTGATAAAATTAGGTGGAGGACCAAGGCCCACAGTGCAGGACTCCACCAAGGTTGGAAAATATTGGAGAAGACAATGATTAGATGCCATAGGAATAAGAGGTGGCCATTTAATTCCTTGAGCTTGTTCCTCCATTCTATTACAGCATGGCTGTTCTGCACCTCAACTCCATTTACCCACCTTTGATCATATTTCTTGATACATTTACCCAACAAAAATCTGTCAATTTCAGTCTTGAAAGTTTCAATTGACTCGGCATCCACTCTTTTGGGGAAGAGTGTTCCAGATTTCCACTACTCTGTGTTTCCTAAATGGCCTAGCTCTAATTTTATTATGCCCTCTTGCTCTGGATTCAAAACTAGAGGAAATATTTATTCTGTATCTACCCTATCGAATCCCTTTATCATTTTAAACACCTTGATTACAGCAACCCTCAACCATCTAAAATCGAGGGAATATTAGCCAAGTGTATGTAATCTGTCCTCATAAATTAACTCTTGAAGTCCTGGTGTTATTCTGCTAAATCTGTAAGGCCAAATATATCTTTCCTGATGTGCGGTGCCCAAAACTGAATGCAGTACACCAGATAGGATCTAACTACGGTTCTGTGCCATTACGCATCACTTCCTCCTCTTTGGATTCCAGTCCCCTTGTGATAAAGGCTAATATTCTATTAACTTGGAATTACTAACTTTATTTTAAACTAATTGGACTTAATTTCAAGTTCTATGCATTACACAGCAAGCTTCATAATTATTCAGTGTACTCTTGCTCTTGAAGTAAATATTTTATTACAAATATATACCACTGGTAGTGAAAATATGTATAGCATATGAACATTTACGTAAATCTACAAACCTTCTCAATATTTATCTGGTGCTTCTGTAACCGTTCCAAGTCTGTTGGGATTGCAACTTTAACAAATTTCTGGATAGTTGGTTCCAACCGTCGGAAGCTCAGTTTTGGAGGATCTTCTGCCATGCTGTTTCCAAATAGCAATTAGGGTCTTTCTGGTTGAAGACGCATCGGGACCTTAAATTAAGATTAAAAACACGGGTTCAAAGGAGAAGACCGATATTGCGGGGTCTTTCAGAAGCTCTTCCTTTCACCATAAAGTTAAAAGTATAATAAGCAAATAGGTGTCAAATGAGTACTTTTACAACAGTATAAAAAGACACAGAATTTTTAAGGATCCTGATTACTTGTTAGGAAATGTAATTTTCCATTCATGTAAAAATGCCTAAATGTACTTATTCTAACCCCGCTCCCCATCACCTCAAATATAGCTTTCATATAAAAATACATCCTTGACAGCTCATTTGCACAAACTTATTCTGTGCTCCCTCAATTCTTTTTTACACCTAGTTGGCCATTAGAACATTTATGAGTGCAATAGTATCTAAATGATAGAAAATCCATAAAATTGTTCCTATTTAATAAATACCACTCAAAAATAACAAGTAGAACTCATTGTCATATTGAGAAATATATGATTACTATGTCAACCACACCAGTTTGGGGATTTTTTGCATCATATTCCTTTTATGGAAACACATGGGCTAGAAATTCATCAATTAGCACCGTTTTTTTGGCGCTAATCGCGGTTACCATCTTTTTTATAAATTGTTAAAATAGCGCTATAAAATAAACTCGCAAAAGTTGGCAAACGGTAAATGGCGATGGCGATAAAAAATGGCGTTGCTCTACAACATTTGTGCGTACAAATCAAAACTACCAAAGTTTAAAAAAAAACAGACCGTCTGCACATGCGCAAATGTTTTTTGGGGTTTTTTTCGTCGATTTTTTTAAGCTGATTTTTTCTCTGCGATCCTGGTCATGTGTCAGGGTGTGCCCGTGCATGTGCAGTACACCCACGGCTGAATCAGCCATTTTTGAGAGTTGATTTAAACAGCAGGAATTAAAAATGCAGGATGATTTCGATAGTAAGAGGGCCAGGAAATACACTCCTTGCGCAAATGAGGCCCTCATTACTGTTATAGAAAGCAGATGGGGGGGGAGATTTCGAAGAAAGGTCATGCAAAACTCCCCTCAGCTGGTGTAAAACGTCTGTGGAAAAGTGTGGCTGAGGAGGTTTCCTCCGTCGACTATCAGGAGGGAGCATGTACAGTGTCGAAAAAAGTGGAATGACCATTGCAGGGTCATCAAAGTAATATTTTTATTGATGTACTCCAATTACTTAAATTGTACATATAACAGTTGGCTTAGTGTTGCACCTTATTTGCCATGAATGATCGTCACACATTATAAAGACTGCTTTTTGACATATTAAAAGATGTTTCTGCACTTCAATATCTTCCTCATGAACCACATGCAGCTTCCAGGGCCGTTAAACAGAGGACTGTATTAAATGCACAGAGGATGGTGTAAGTGCTTTGATGACTATCTATGTATGTCACAAGAGCAGAAGGGCCCTCTGGTAACCATTTGTATTATCATCTTTGCAGGGAAAGTTGAGAGGTGTGAGAGAGGGGTCATCTCCATCATCTCTCAGTTCCATCTCACGTCCATTTGTATTGTTATCTTTGCAGGGAAAGTTGTCGCACAACTGCCGGGAGCAGCGGCACACAGGCGGCAGTCCAGCCAAAGTAGTTACACTCACCCTGCTTGAGAGTCGCGTGGCAGGTCTGATGGGTGCCTCGCAGAGATCAACTACCCATGGGGGTGTTGAGCCCTTGTTTGAGAGTGAGGGCAAGTCCTGCAAAACCCACGGTCTGGGTTGGGTCAATGTTATGCACTGTCTGTAGGCTAGGGTTCAGGTAATGCGATGTACTGTCGGTCGTCGACATGTAATACAGTAGTGATGGTCCTTCAAATGAGCCTGCGCTATGTGACCCTACTGATGTCATCCTGCCCCATCCCCTGCTGCTAACCAGTCGTCTGTTGTTTTCTATTTTGCAGATTTGGATTCCGAGGCCTCACATCCAGGAGTGGAAGTCCCCAACTCGCCAGATGCTATGGTGGAGGACACAGACATCAGCCACACTAAGGAACCTCCACGGGAGATGGGGCAGGAGGACCACCAAAGCGTTAATGTTATGGGGGGAGGGGGGGAGTGGGGAGCTCACGCAGGCACTAAGGACTACAGCTGCAGCCACCAGTTCGTCGGATGAGGACACCACATTTCGTGGTTATCCAGCATCCGAGACCCCGGGTCTAAGTGGGTTGCAGCAACAAACCCTCAGGGTTGAATCCCGTGTGCCGTCTCTGTGGAAGCTGAGTCGGTAAAGGCAGTCTGGTGAAAGTCAGGCAGACGTGCACCTGGATTTGGCAGGACTGTCTGGGGAGAGTATCCAGCTCAGCCGACAGCTCCTCGAGGTCCTGGGTGGGATCTCCGCAAACATTGCATCAAATATCTGTGGACTTAAGGGTGGGTTTTTCGCAGCTTGTAGTTGTAACAAGGGAGAACACCGAGGCCGCCAATGCCCAGCAGCAATTGATGGCCTCGACTCATGGCACTCCAGTCCCCAGTGTCATGCCACCTAGACTGACAGCACCAGTGAGTGGTAAGGCTGAGCAACAGGCTTGCCACTCAGAAGCTAGCCTTTCACAGCCCCAGCTTCTCCAGGGGGTCCAATGGCATCTCCTACATCTCTCCCCCGGGCACATTGCTAAAAAAAACATCTTGGGCCCAACGTGGGCCCGGGGGGGGGGCGGGGGGGGGGGTTAAAATTAGGGAGGGTAAAGGTGACTGCTGCTGAAGGATGTTTGGCACAGGGGTTGTTGTTTTGTTCTTGTTGTTTTGCTATTATTTAAATAAAGTTGACAAAAGTTTTACCATTGAAAAATGTTATTGAAGTTACGAAATTAAAGTTTACAAAGTTTCATTAATATAAAAATTTTAATAAATTTTTATTGTTTTTTTCACAATAATCAATCTTGTACAGTGTCTCATTTGCAGAATAACAGGGGGAAATAGTCAACATGGTGGGATAGAGTGGGCAGTCAATGATCAAACGTGCAGTCAGCTTTCATGCAAAGCGTTGAATTATCAGCTGCTCATGCAAGGCTTTTGCAGTGGTGAAACTCCACGAGGCCTCCCCTGTCATGGTGGGGGTGGTGGTGATGGCGGCATGGGTTCATTGACAGGCTCCTCGTCCTCCTCCTCCTCCCCCCCCACCCCCTCCTGAGGTGGTTCTGCAATCCCCAGCGGCAAATCCTGTCCCCTCATGATGGCTAAGTTGTGCAGCATGCAACATACCACAGTGAACTCAACGACCTGCTGAGGGCAGTATTGCAGGGAGCCTCCAGTGGTCCAAGCATCGGAAGCGCTGCGAACACTTCAATTGTCTTTTCGATGATATTGTGTGTGGCTATATGGCCGTTATTGTAGCGATGCTCTGCTTCTGTCTGAGGGTTGCAGAGAGAGGTCACGAGCCAGGTGGCGAGGCCATAACCTTTGTCCCCCAGCATCCAGCTCTGGCCTTGTGGCTGACACTCAAACAGGTCAGAGACAGTGTTCTCACACAAGATGAAAGCATCATGGATGCTCCCTGGAAATTGTGCATTTACTGCCATGATGCGCTGAGCATGGTCGCAGATGATCTGTACGTTCAGGGAGTGGAATCCCTTTCAGTTTCAGTAAACCTCTGGATCCTCTAAAGATGCTCGCAGAGCGATGTATGTCCAGTCAATGGCAGCCTGTACCTTGGGGAAGCCAGCAATTCGTGAAAAACCTATAGCCCTCTCATTCTGTGCCTCCCTGGTCATTGGGTAGTTTATAAAGTCCATCCTGCGTGCATACAGTGCATTAATCACCTGGCGAATGCAGCAATGTGTAGCGTGCTGGGAGATGCAGCATATGTCCCCTGCTGATGCCTGAAAGGAGCCGGAGGCATGGAAGACAAGTACCAGTCACTTTCACCGCGACAGGTAGTGCAGTCCTCTTCCCGCTGGTAGGCTGCAGGTCTGCCTTTATGAGCTAGCATATCTCTGTGATCACCTTTTTTCGAAAGCACAGCGCCTCAGACAGATGCAGGTATGAGCGCTGTTCCCTTTAAACTAGTTGGGGGTAAGGCCTCCTCCCCATACGTTTGCGAGCTCTTTGATTACGCTCATAATGTCTTATTGCCGAGAGCATGCAGAAACCAGGTGCAGGCAGTGGAAGGAGTGTGCGGCAAACCAGTCCCACCCACCCTTTCCTTCAACGACTGTCTGTCCCACCTGTGACAGAGACTGTAATTCCCGTATTGAACTGGTCAGTCGCCCAAGAACTCATTTTTAGAGTGGAAGCAAGTCTTCCTCGATTTCGAGGGACTGCCTATGATGATGAATGCTGTTGAATAAGCCTTCTTCCAGCCCTACGCTGCATAGAAAAAGCAGCCAGCAATAATGGCAGAGATAGCATAGGCCCCATTCTTTTAAATGTCCTTAAAAACAAAGTATAAACTCACAAAAATCTCAATCTGTAAAACGCAGCCTTCCCTCCAAATCCTTTTCTGCACTGAACTCTTGCTCAGTTTTTCCAAGATGGCGCTGTAAGCGCTGAGTGTGTTGTGAGTCCGACCTGTTAAGACTTGACTTTTTTCAGGCGGGTTTTGTCACTGGCGATAAAAATGGCGATATCGGTGAATTTTGCAAAATCAGTGAATTTTGCAAAAACGCCGATAATGGGGCGTTGCATGATGACTCACGTCATAAAAACAGCAAAAAAGACAGGTGTTAATTTTTATTGCTGGCGCTAAGCCACTGGCAAAACTTGCAAAGTGGCGATACATTTTTTTAGCACCAAAAAACATACTTTTACCGCTCAAAAATGGTGGTAAAACAGGCGCAAACCTGGTGAATTTCTAGCCAATGGTGTGTAAATGTTTATCTCATGCCAGAATAACTGTTCACCCATCTCTGTAATATAGCAAATTTACTGAATTTGCTATATTACAGAGATGGGTGAACAGTTATTCTGTATTATACTGTTTCCAGCAGCTATTCTGTCTAGGCTGGGGTGGGACCATGGCAAACATCAGAAACCACACTCCACGTCCTGAACTACCCACCAGCAATGCTATGGGTGATCTACCAGTCTTAAATTATTTGCATTGACCTAAAAACACATTTGCACTGTTGCTTGTTTGAATGTGGTTTTGCCTCAGCACAAAAAATGATCCAATATCAAAACTTTAATCTTGCACTGAAGTATTTTGGAAGGGTCTTGGCACAGAAAAGCAGTGTTTGTTATCATTTCATCTTTTCCACTCCTCCACTTTATTTTTTTAATTCCCTTTTTTGTCATCTTGTGCAGCACGCCATTTCTCCGAACAAAGCAAGCAGGTGATTTTCTCCCAGCCTCTTCCAAAGCTTTCTGTAATATACTGCTCCTAGCAGTTATGGGGACGAAGCTATATGATTAACTGTACGGAGGTGAAATTTCCTGTGAGGGTGTAATTGGGAAGTTACACCTGACATTGTGCCCATTTGTACACCATTTTGCCAATATCAATTTGTGTCTAAATCTCCTGCCAATATCATTAGTTTATACACTGCAACTTAAAATTTGCCGTAAACCAGAGGATATCAAAATTTGAGCCCGAGGTAAGCATGGAACTCACACCATATATTCCTTCTTTAAGTGTGAAAATTAAGTTTTGAGCCATCTAGCCATCATTAATCCACATTAGGCACAGCATGTTTAATAACATGCAATTGAGGAAGATTTTCATTTTTTTAATGTGACTCATATTGAAGCCAAAAAAATGCATTAAAAAAAAACAGAATACACAATACAGGTCTTGGTGAGGATAATTATTTTTTTTTTTTAAAACAGCGCATTAAAAAAAATTAAAACTTCTGAAAAATGAATTTGTTTCTACGCCTAAACTTCTGGGCTTCATTTTACACCCATTTTAAAAGTGTAACGCAGGAAATTCGGGTGTAGGGCTCTTTAGCACAGGGGAGAAGCCATTATACGAAGCCAAGATGCGCTTGGGCGCAAGGATCAATAGTCAGATATCAAAGATCGTGGAAATTTGGGCGTAGCGGAATTACGTGCACAGCACAATTGTAAAATATTGAGCAAACTCGGGCACGCCGGGTCTTTACTTTACGCCCCGACTGTGCATGTCTCTGGACGTAAATACGCAGGACATTTGAGGCTCAACCTTCATTTGAAATCTTCTAAAGCAGCCCAGCCAAGATTGTGAACTTTCCACATGGGGAATCGTGGGTGTAAGTTCATATTTTTTCTCTGTGATACAGCTCATCAGCACACCAACGCACAGCGGCGCTGGCCTGCCTTTTGTCCTATGTCTATAAACAGATCCAACTGAAATGCATGTATGGAGAGCAAGTTGTGGTCTGGGCCTTTCTCCCACATAAAGTTTCTGTCTTATAGGAGGGAAATCCCCTGCTAGCATTTTACTTTCAGTTGCTTGAACTTTGTAGGAGCAAGAATAAAACAATGTATTGTTGAATAGTGCAGATGGTTTCAGTCCAATTTTTATTTATTTATTTAATTAAAGATTTTACATAATTTCATTTCTACAGAAACTTCTGAGAGTAAATTTTCTTATAATGTAATTCCTTAAATCACCACTTTAAGGTTCAAATATTGGAGTCTCTTCTGACCAGAAGGAAGGTTTGTTTGAGAAATAGGCTCAATGTAATGTCCATTTTCTGTATACATAACTATAGCCAGGAAATTCCTGATTGCACCATTTACCCCCAATTTACATGCAATATAAATGCCTCTGCTGCCTTCATGTGTGGCCTTTTATTGCTCATATTGCAGATACTGTGCGACCTTCCGCCCGTACAGTGGGCAGCCTGAGAGTGTTTACACAAGGTTCACAACCAGTCATTTCAAGAGCTCCAGCAGCCATTGGCTGTCACTGAAGAGCAGTCTTCACAATACAAACTGGTGCAACAAGCCTGGTGGCAGGTGGCTATCAAGGGGAATGTTGTCAATAATACCCGGAGGTCCTGGCTCCAAATACACAGGAAAATGACAGACTTGAAGAAACACAAAAATGAAGGTTTTTAAACAATTTTTGATATCAGGAAACTCTCGAAAAGACGCATGCCACGGAGTGTTTTCTGATAACTAGTTACACTTATACAGCTGCACCATCCAAAGAATTCATAAATCTTAGTCCTTGAAATGCTCATATGCATAGCCATACTGCAATACGGCACAAATACAAGCTCCAATTTACAATAGAAACTGGTGTAACACTGAAATCTAAGAGACTTCATGCTGCATATCCTTACAATGTCTAGCTGCAGGATGTATGTTCATCTAGTGACACAGAATGGGCTGCATGATGAGCACAAGTGAGTCACTGTATGTGCTCTTCAAACCTGCAAAGTCTCAAGACTACTTCGCATGCACATTAACAGAAGATATCAGACCCAAACTTGGCCCCAGAAATTTCAAGTGCTTGACTCCCTTTGAAGAGACCATGCTGGATGCCAGAGGTTATGAGAAGACAGAAGGAATAAGAGAGGATGAAACTAAAGGGCTCCTCCAAGCTGAGGGATAGTACCATCCTACTTTTGTTCTGCTACTCACTCATACAAAGGCATGCACTTAACCATAAAAACATTACACACAGTATATTACAATCCCAGCACTGTTTGACTGTGTCTCTTACAACCAACAATATAAGATAGTGGAGTGGGACTAATTGGATAGCACTACCAAAGAGATAGCACAGGCACAATGGGCCAAATAGCCTCTTTCTGTGCTGTACCATTCTATGATGCTATGTCCCTCTTTTATTTGTAGGCCTGTCAGCAGGCCTCAAGCAACCCTACACTCTGCATCATTCTTACCATCGATCACAAGCACACTCCTTGGACAATATAATAACTTTGAGGAGGTAGTACCAAAAGCAGCACAGTGCAAGCATGGGGAGAAGCAAGTTGTTGTGTCTGTATAATGTAAGTATATCCCCTGTACACTCAATGTACAGTTACATAAGACCACTGAATGTATCTTCACACTGTATACACTATGCCTGTACCACCAGAGGGTGCAACTGGTGGAGACCTAGGGGTCACCTGTACACTGCAGGTAACCAAGTATAAAAGGAGCTCACCATACTGTACCCTCATTCAGGAGCTGCAATAAATGGACTAAGGTCACCACAGTTCAAGTGCAATATCTTCACCTCGTGAAGTCATTACTAGAGTGCTTACAGACAATTACTGGCGACGAGATTACGAATTTCCATACAAAAAATGGCTAACCTTGGCAACTTTCAACAATTTGCTGATGGGGGAAGATTGGGATGCCTTTGTGGAAAGGCTCAAACACTACTTCATCGCGAACTACCTGGCTGGAGACACACTGACCTCGCTGGCTGATAAGCGCAGAGCCATCCTGCTCAGCAGTTGTGGGCCCACCGTTCATGGCCTTGTCAGGGACTTGCTAACCCCAGAGAAAACGATAACCAAAATGTACGCGGAGCTCATAACAATGATACAGGAACAGCTCAAACCTAAAGAGAGCATCCTCACAGCCAGACACCGGTTCTACACACACCGGCAGCCCGAAGGCCAAGAAATCGCAAAATAGGCTGCAGGCCTTGGACGATTGGGTGCACCGTGTGATTTTGGCAACCACCTCACTGAAGCACTGAGAGACATCTTTGTTATTGGAATTGGCCACGAAGACCTCCTCCACAGGCTGTTCTCTGCGGACACCACGGTCACCCTGCAGAAGGCAATTAATGTCAGCCAGGCGTTCATGGCCTCGGCCTGCAATTCCAAGAGGATGATGACTTACCCCCAGGACTCTAACCCAGCAAGTACCGTGAACCGACTGCCACCGTTTAGAGGCAGGACTGCTACCCAGAGTCCCACAACCCGGAGTCTACCACATGGGGCCAACCAGCCAGCCCCATACTGACACTGGAGGAAATCACAGGGCCCACCAGTGCTGAGAGAGACTATAGTTGCAAAGGCTGTAACACTAAAGGCCATCTCCAGCGAATGTGTAAAACAAATTTTACTCACCGAGTCGCTGAAGAGTTGGCCGATCACCCGGGCTCCAGCGTTGATGAAGACAAAGAGAGAGTCCAGGAGGCAGCTCAGCCCCAGGAAGAGGAGTACGGAGTGTTTACCTGCTCCACCGAGAGTTCTCCGTTGAAAATGGAAGTCGAAATCAACGGTGTCCCGTCTCGATGGAGGCAGACACAGGGACGAGCCAATTGCTGATGAATCAGGCAGCCTTCGAAAAACTCTGGGACAATCCCACCGAACGACCTAAAGTGCTCCCGATCCAAGTGAAGCTGCTCACTTACACAAACAACACCATCCCAGTTGTTGACAGCGTGGATGTCCAGGTGTCCTACGGCGGCGCGATGCACAAGCTACCTTTGTGGATCGTTGCTGGTGATGGTCCAATGCTGCTAGGAAGAAGGTGAATGAAACAAATTCAAATCTGTTGGAGCTGGGAAAGCCTCCAGGCCCCAGCGATCGCGTCCTATGCGGCCCCAAATTTGGATCCATCACAGCACCTGAAGATCCTACCATCCAACTCGACTGCGCAGCGACGACACAAACCGCACTACCTAAGGCGAGATGATCCAACCCAAACGACCAGACTTCACCTTCCGGGCTCCAGTGGCAGGACTCCGAAGGAAGAAGATCGGTGAAGAAGGTAAATTCCCGGCTTTCGTGGCAGAACCTGGGGAGAGAAGGATCACCGCAGCCTACCTCGTGGAGAGAGAGAAGATGGCACCCGCACCATGGGATGAAGCGCCTGAAATCAAGATGGTCGCGGCCAGACCACGAAGGGCAGCGTTGAGGGAGCAACATGTGACGCCGAGCAGCGAACTGGATTGGGGTAAAGATTGCAAGTCCCTCTTAAAGGAGACCGGCAACCCAGAACAATTAAAGGGACAGTTCCACTCTTTGTACACTGATGCCAGCGATACTAATGTAAAAGATGTAATTAACAAATGCAAGTATGTAAATGTACCTTTGAACAGCGATGCCGGTAGGACACATGGAAAAGATGTAATTGACAAATGCGAGTTTGTAAAGACAACTAACAATGTTGAGTCAGGTGATTGTGTCGGAGCCAATGTATCATGAATGTAAATGATGAAATAATGTGTGATGCCGGGTTTTACATGCACGCCAACAAAACCAAGGGCAACCTCCCGCGGGAAGCACCCAGGTCCAGCGGGCTACCCAATCATGTAGCCTGCGCCTCCGGGACCAATGTGATGCCTCAGGGAGTGTGGCCACACACAGAGGGAGCATTCCCACTGCAGGGCCAGCGATCAGTGGACGGCACAGGCACCACCACTGGCACCCTGTCCCAGATCGGCCCTACCCTTCTGGCCACCAGGGCCAGTACCGGGAGCAAGAGGCTAGCACCCTCCAGCCCTCCCAACGAGACCTGGGATGACCAGGCTCCCACTACTGCTGAAGGGCAGCAGGGAAGCCCTGCAGCCCTCAAAGGAGGACAGGGAGGCCACACATTCCTATGGCTCTGCCCACCACTAGGCAACGGCAAAGGCCCGAGCCCACCCAGCTGGCAGTGGGCGCAGGGCCATCATCAGACAACCTGGACACAGTCCGGTTACTCTGGAACTAGCGTCCTCACCCACCTGCACCTACACCCCAGGGGCAAGACTATAATACCAGGTATGTACCTTACCTGTCATATGTACTCGTTCCACTTCTGCAAAACCCAAACAGTGATGTAACCAATCCCATTTTTTTTCATTCTCTGTACATGTATGCAGATGTCGAGCCACACACATGGTCTATGTATTTGGGGGGGGGGGGGGGGGGGGGAGAGCGGGGAATGGATGTATGTAGCCATGGACACACATGGATCACATCCAGAACCCACTCAACCCCCACAGCAACCTCCAACCGTCCACTGCTGACCATTTCCCAATGTTATGGCAATAAGGACTTGGGGGTCTACAGGGAGAGAGCCATGCCAAAGCACAGACAAGGTGCACTCAAGTCTAGGGCCAGAGCACACAGTGCAAAGGCCAGTGGAACAAGACTTAGGGGGGAGTGATGTTGTGTATGTATAATATAAGTATATACCCTGTACACTCAATGTACAGTTACACAAGGCCAGTGAATGTATCTTCATACTGTATACACTATGCCTGTACCACCAGAGGGTGCAACTGGTGGAGACCTAGGGGTCACCTGCACACTGCAGGTAACCAAGTATAAAAGGGAGCTCACCTTACTGCACCCTCATTCAAGAGCTGCAATAAATGGACTAAGGTCACAACAGTTCAAGTGCAATACCTTACCTCGTGGTGTCATTACTTGAGTGCTTACAGACACAATACAAATAGTGGTGACAAACGCAGAGAGGGAACCTGCAAGCTTAGCTAGGGTCATCAGTTCCTTCCTCAATGCGTAGGAATTTGACTTACAGGGCCACATATAAAAGATTACTTTCTGAGCAGGATCATCTAATAAGTCATTTGAAGCTGTCAAAATTACTCTGCAAGGTTTTTGTGCTTTAACATACACAAGGATCTTTGTCTCACTTCAACAGTCAATGCTGCTCTCAGGTTTATCACTACATAGACCACTGTGTAGGAAAAGTGGCCTTCTAACCATACTACTGAATTCAAGGAAAACCAAAATGGTTAATATTAAAATCTGGGAGAGTTGAGACAAACAATGGACTCAGTGTGAACACCAGATGTTCTTAATTCGAAGCCTGATGCTGGGCGTGTTAGCTTTGTCATGGTTACCAGTATGAATGGGTCACGCCATCTGATTAGATAAGAGAATAGTAAAAACTTATTTATATCAGAGAGGTGTCTCCTTACTTTGATTCTGACACTAGCAGAACGGAAAGGTACGAGGCACCTTATCAGAAGTTTGGTCTTTCTCAAACTAATTAAAATATGACTATAGGTCATATTTTATATTTGACGTGTTTGTCTAAACTGAATGACATCTTAAAATGGATCTAAGTGACAGAATGAATCACCCTGATTGGTCACTAATAATGATGTTCCCTGAAAGAGGATTTACCTTGTTAAATTAAAGCTATAAAAAGGTCATATTTTACACACCCAAAATAGAAGGTTTGGAAGAGAGAATGCTAAAGAAAGTTGTAAAGGGCTTAGGAAGCAAGTCTTCTAAACTGAGAAAGTGTTATGAATGAAGGTTAATAATGTTGTGTTTAATCTGATAAAAGTAAACTTGTAAAGTGCATCACAACTGTTGTTAATATTTAACTACCTTAAGTCTCTGAGTATAGAGAGATTAAAGTAACCATATAACTATACGGACATACAACATACGTGTGAGATTAGTTAGGCTAGGACAAGAAGATAACCAAAGGAGGACCATATACAATGATTCAACCACAGGCATCCCGAGAGATAAAGCTGAGCATCCATGAGGAAGTTAAACAACCAATGCCACACAATTAGCTGATCTAAACAGACAAGATTGCATCTCTGGGCTTATATCATACAGGAATCAAAACATCAGTAAATACAAACTATAAACATAACCTTGCGAAGTGTATGGTAATGTTAGACATGGAATGTATCTCTATTATACTGCAGCCAAAGAGAATCCAGTTATCGCGGAGATACTGTGACACACTTAAGCTTCATTTGTGCCTATAATGATTTAGATTCAGTCTACCTATGTATTTAATGTACTCCTCAATGCTTAATTTTGTAATGGTGTTAGTCATGTTATCAATGTGTCAAACAAAGTAATGTTAGTTAATGCATCTGTGTCTGACTTTGTGTTTTAATGATTCCAGAAATGAATAGTTAGCCATTTCGCTCACAGCAATAACTTGCATTTAGACAGAGCCTTTAATGTAAAAGAAATCCCAAGTCACTTCAGCAAGGTGCAATCAAAACATTGGACATCAAACCAGAGGAGAGATTTGATGGGGTAATCAAAAGCTAGGTGAAAGAGGTGAGTATTAAGAAGGAGAGATGTGGACAGCTTTAGGGAGAGAACTCCAAAGTGTAGGCCCAAGACAGTTGAAGACACAGCTGTCAAAAGTGGACGAAAGCAGGGGGATGCACAAGAAGCCAGAGGCAGAGGAACAAAGAACATGAGGAAAGATGTAGGGTGTAAGCTGGTTACAGAAATAGGGAAGAGCAAAGTGATGAAGGATTTAAAAGGACGAGATGTGAAGGGCCGTGAGCTAGTGTAGGTTCGCAAAAGCAGGAGTGACAGACAAGCAGGATCGTATACAGGCAGCAGAGTTTTGGGTGAACTGAAGTTGAGTGGAGGATGGGAGGCCAGCCAGAAGAGCACTGGAATAGTCAAGTCTGGAGGTGACAAAGCCATGGATGAAGGTTTCAACGGTAGATCGGCTGAGGTAGGGACGGAGGTTGGTGATGTTACAAAGGAGGAGGTAGGCAGTCTTTATGACAGAGAGTATATGGTGTCAGAAGCTCAACTCAAGGTCGAATAGGACACAAAGCCCAAGACAGGAGCCAGGAAGGAGGATGGAATTGGTGGCAAGGGCTGAATACTCGTGGTATTCCCAAATCTTAGCGGGAGAAAACTGTCTCATCCAAGACTGGATGGCAGTGTTAGAGGAGGGTGCTATCCTCTTATGTTATTCCTTAAAATAAGAGGCTTCACAGAATTACAAGTAGACATTCACAGCTTTATAAAGCATATGATAACTATTATTGACAATAATTAAACATACACTTATGGCAAAGCCTTGGCAAGTTCACCGTAGAATTCATACACATCAACAGTTTTGAGCTCGAAGTTTTCCAGATTGATCAGACCTTAAACAAATTCCAAGGTATCCCCGCAGCACCCACTCTTTTATACTCATTTTTTAATCCCGTTATGTTTCAGCATTACATAATCTTTCTTCCATGTCCCAAAAATTTCAGTTTTACATATCCTGATTGATCTCAAATCTTGAGGTTGAAGTCAGTTACAGAAATTCATGAACAACAAATACCTTCTAACAATCTGTGAGGGTGTTATTTTTCAAACATCCTAGGCCATATTCCTTTGACAAATGTAGTCTTCCAATGCAGCTGTTTATGTCTGATCAATACAACCCTTTCCTGCCACCTTCAGATATCTAACCATCATAAAAATGTCACATATCTCTTGCACCCTGTGAAGTTGAAAAATGAATAACTTACAAGATGCTGCATTGTCTACACAACACTCAAGCCTATAAACTCACAGTCTTGTTACAGATCTGGTTATATCAAAGGGATAATTAAGCCGCTAGTGAGATCAACTACACTACCATCTGATTAACCTTTTCCTAATAGCTGACATGCAGTCTGAAAGCACAGAGGCAGTGGAAGGATCATGAGGGGTGGTGGAGTCGTAGAACTGGGTGACAACGTGTCAGGCATGGTAGCACCCTTGCCTCAATCAGAAGGTTGTGGATTTGAGTCCCATTTCAGGGACTTGAGCACAAAAATCTAGACTGAGGGAGTGTTGCACTGTTGGAGGTGCCATCTTTCGGTTGAGACGTTAAACTCAGGCCCCGTCTGCTCCCTCAGGTAGACATAAAAGATTCTATGGCACTATTTTGAAGAGCAGCAGGGGAGTTATCCCTGGTGTCCTAGCCAATATTTATCACTCAACCAATATCACTAAAACAGATTATCTGGTCATTATCACATTGCTGTTTGTGGGAGCTTGCTGTGTGCAAATTAGCTGCCGCGTTTCATAAGAACATAAGAAATAGCAGGAATAGGCCATTTGGCCCCTCGAGCCTGCTCCACCATTCAATAAGATCATGACTGATCTGATCTTGGCCTCAACTCCACTTCCCTGCCCGCTCCGCATAACCTTTGACTCCCTTATCGTTCAATAATCTGTCTATCTCCACCTTAAATATATTCAATGACCCAGCCTCCACAGCTCTCTGGGGTAGAGAATTACAAAGATTCACGACCTTTCCTCCTCATCTCCGTTTTAAATGGGCGACACCTTATTCTGAAACTATGCCCCCTAATTCTAGATTCCCCCATGAGGGGAAACATCCTCTCTGCATCTAACCTGTCAAGCCCCCTCAGAATCTTATACGTTTGAAAAAGATCACCTCTCATTCTTCTAAACACTAATGAGTATAGGCCCTATCTGCTCAACCTTTCTTCATAAGACAACCCATTCACCTCAGGATTCAACCTCGTGAGCCTTCTCTGAACTGCCTCCAATGCAAGTATATCCCTCCTTAAATAAGGAGACCAAAACTTGTACGCAGTATTCCAGGTGTGGTCTCACCAACGCCCTGTACAGTTGTAGCAGGACTTCCCTACTTTTATACTCCATCCCTCTTGCAATAAAGGCTAACATTCCATTTGCTTTCCTAATTACATGCTAACTTTTTGTGTTTCATCTACAGGGACTCCCAGATCCCTCTGTACCGCAGCATTTTGTAATCTCTCCCTATTTAAATAATAATTTGTTTCTTTATTTTTCCTACCAAAGTGGATAACCTCACATTTTCCCACATTATACTTGTTTCCTATATTACAACAATGATTACACTTCAAAAAGTACTTCATTGGCTGTAAAGTGCTTTGGAATGTCCAGTGATTGTGAAAGGCGCGATATAAATGCAAGTATTTATTTTCTTTCTTTTTACATTTGGAAGCTGCACCCATATCTGCAGGTGATGTTGCCAAATGGCAGCATAGAGATGAGGAAGTTAAGAGGCCAAGGAAAGATCGGGGGGGGGGGGGGGGGGGGGGACTTCGAAGGTAACGATGCAGAGTGAGAAGAGAAGCCCTTGCGCAGATGCTCTAGCCATTCAATAGTCTAATGGTTCCCATTGTGATGGGTTTAATTTGTGTAACTGTTATTTTACAACTTAACAGATGGTTCAAAAGCAAGTTATAATTTCAGACATCTTATCTCCAATTGATGTAAATTAGGTGTCTGCCTTGGTTCAGTGGTAGCACTCTCAGCTCTGAGTCAGAAGATCGTGCGTTAAAGACCCAGTCCAGAGACTTGAGCGCATAGTCTAAGCTGACACGCGTTCAGTACTGAGAGGGTGCTGCACTGACAGCCTTTCGGACGAGACGTTAAACCAAGGTCCCGTCTGCCCTCTCAGATGAACATGGTACTATTTGAAGAGCAGGGGAGTATTCCCAGTGCTTTGGCCAATATCTATCCCTCAACCTACATCACTGAAAAACAGATTGCTTGGTCATTATCTCATCGCTGTTTATGGGACCATGCTGTGCACAAAATTGTCTGCTGCATTTCCCCACACTAACTATATTTCAAAAGTAAATAATTGCCTGTAAAGTGCTTTGGGACGTCATTAGGTCGTGAAAGGCGCTAAAAGATGCAAGTTCTTTCATAATACCCAGCTTTTCTCGCATTTAAAGTATTACTTTTATTTTATTACAGGCACAGCGTCGAGAATCTGGCAGCCGCGAGATCGAGGCCGCTCCGGAATCTGTGTATTTCCGGACTTCGGAATGTCTTTCTGACGTCCCTAATCCGGAAACGCCCGAGCCCAGGTTCGTGTATTTCCGGACTTCGGAACGTCTTTCTGACGTCCCAAGTCTGGAAATGCCGGGGAGCGGGGGATGGGGCGAGGGTAGGAGCGGGGCGGGTCCGGCGGGACCTGGAGAATCCGGCGAGCAGCGGTAAGGAGCGGGGAATCCGGTGGGCGGCGGGCCGAGGTAAGGAGCAGGGGGGTCTGGTGGGCAACGGGTCCTGGGGAGTCGGCGGCGGCCTGAGGCGGGGGAGAGGTTGGCGGTGGCCCGAGGCGGGGGAGTCCAGTGGCGGAGTAGGAGGGGGCATCGGCTGGTCTGGATTCTGGAACATGTTCTGGATTCCAGAAGACCCCGCCACGGATCGTCCCGTATCCGGATTCTGGAACTCCGGAGTTTCGACGTTGTACCTGTACCAAAATGTATCATCTCACTTTTACTATGGCAAGGGGAAGCAAGAGGGTAAAGGAGAAGGGGAAGGAATCTGGGAAAGGAAAAATAGTGGGAAAGGGCAGTGATAGAGGGAAGGGAAGGGAATAGTGGGAAGGTGATGGAATAGGAGGAAATCGAAGAAACAGAGGAAGGAGTTGTAATTGTGGGAAGAGTGGGGAAATGCAAAGGGGAAGGGAATGATAGGGAAGGTGAAGAGGGTGTTCTTTTGCATGTCCAAGTAATTTGAATGCGTGGCTCAGAGGTTGGTTTGGGAGAAATTCGTGGGGCACTGGCACCAATACTCGGCAAAGGGAGAGCTGTTTCGTGGAGACGGACTACACCTGAACTATGCTGGGACCAGAGTTCTAACGAATCGAATAACTAGGGAGGTAGACAGGGCTTTAAACTAAATAAGGGGGTGGGTTGGGTGGGGTGGGGTGGGGTGGGGGAGAGTAGAGGACGGTCGCAGTACAGAGCAATCTAGAATGCTAAAGAGAAAAGAAAAGGAAGCAGGGCAGGAAAGTGATTGTGGTAAGGATAACCAGATGATGTCAGGAAGGGACAGAGAATACAAACAAAAGAGTGCACTAACAAGTAGGGTCCAGGTAAGAAAAAATAGCTAAGACAAATAAGGCTATAGTACTAAATAATGTTAAGATGTCTAATAATGTTAAAAAGACAAATTTAAAAGCATTGTATCTGAATGCACGAAGCATCTGTAATAAGGTAGATGAATTAACAGCACAAATAGATGTAAACGGATACGTTACAGTTGCAATTACAGAGACATCGTTGCAGGGTGACCAGGGTTGAGAACTGAATATCCAAGGATATTCAAAATTTAGGAAGGACAGGCAAAAAGGAAGTGGAGGTGGTGTGGAGTTGTTAGTAAAAGATGAAAATCAGAGCAATAATGAGAGAGGATATTGGCTCAGAAAATCAAGATGTAGAATCAGTCTGGAAAGAGCTAAGGAGCATCATGGGGCAGAAAACATCGATGAGAGTTGTCTATAGGCCTCCAAACAGTAGTGATAGTGTAGGGGATGGCATCAAACAGGAAATTAGAGATGCATGTAGCAAGGGTACAACAGTAATCATAGGTGACTTTAATATACATATAGACTAGCCAAATCAAATTAGTAATAATACTGTGGCAGATGAATTCCTGGAGTGTGTACGAGATGGTTTTTTAGACCAGTATGTTAAGGAGCCTACCTGGGAACAGACTATCCCAGATTGGGTATTGTGTAATGAGAAGGAGTTAATTAACAGTCTTGTTGTGCGGGGTCCTTTAGGGAAGAGTGACCATAACACGATTCCACCTTAATAAAAAGTTCAAAGTGAAGTAGTCCAATCCAAAACTAGAGTCCTAAATCTAAACAAAGGAAACTACGAAGGTACGAGGAATGAATTGGCTATGATAAATTGAGAAGATTCATTAAAAAGGCATGATGGTGGATAGGCAATGGCTAATATTTAAGGAACAAATGCATGAATTGCAACAGTTATAGAAACATAGAAAATAGGTGCAGGAGTAGGCTATTCGGCTCTTCGAGCCTGCACCACCATTCAATATGATCATGGCTGATCATTTTTGCAATTTTAGTACCCCATTCCTGATTTCTCTCCATACCCCTTGATCCCTTTAGCCATAAGGGCCACATCTATCTCCCTTTTGACTATATCTAACGAACTGGCCTCAACAACTTTCTGTGGTAGAGAATTCCACAGGTTCACAATTCTCTGAGTGAAGAATTTTCTCCTCATCTCGGTCCTAAATGGCTTACCCCTTACCCTAAGACTGTGGCCCCTGGTTCTGGATTTCCCCAACTTCGGGAACATTTTTCCTGCATCTAACCTGTCCAATCCCATCAGAATTTTATATGTTTCCATGAGATCCTCTCTCATTCTTCTAAATTCCAGTGAATATAGGCTAGTCGATCCAGTCTTTCTTCACATGTCAGTCCTGCTATCCCAGGAATCAGTCTGGTGAACATTCACTGCATTCCCTCAATAGCAAGAACGTCCTTCCTCAGATTAGGAGACCAAAACTGAACACAATATTCAAGGTGTGACCTCACCAAGGCCCTGTACAACTGCAGTAAGACCTCCCTGCTCCTATACTCAAATCCTCTCACTATGAAGGTCAACATGCCATTTGCCTTCTTCACCGCCTGCTGTACCTGCATGCCAACTTTCAATGACTGATGTACCATGACACCCAGGTCTCATTGCTCCTCCCCTTTTCCTAATCTGTCACCATTCAAATAATATTCTGCCTTCCTGTTTTTGCCACAAAGTGGATAATCTCCCATTTATCTACATTATACCGCAGCTGCCATGCATTTGCCCACTCACCTAACCATTCCAAGTCACTCTGAAGTCTCTTAGCATCCTCCTCACAGCTCACACTGCCACCCAGCTTAGTGTCATTTGCAAACTTGGAGATATTACATTCAATTCCTTTGTTTAAATCATTAATGTATATTGTAAATAGCTGGGGTCCCAGCACTGAACCTTGCGGTACCCCACTAGTCACTGCCTGCCATTCTGAAAAGGACTCGTTTATTCCTATTCTTTGCTTCCTGTCTGCCAACCAATTCTCTATCCATGTCAATACATTATCCCCAATACCATGTGCTTTAATTTTGCACACTAATCTCGTGTGGGACCTTGTCAAAAGCCTTTTGAAAGTCCAAATATACCACATCCACTGGTTCTCCCTTGTCCACTCTACTAGTTACATCCTCAAAAAATTCTAGAAGATTTGTCAAGCATGATTTCCCTTTCATAAATCCATGTTGACTGGACCGATCCTGTCACTGCTTTCCAAATGTGCTGCTATTCATCTTTAATAATTGATTCCAACATTTTCCCCACTACCGACGTCAGGCTAACCGGTCTATAATTCCCTGTTTTCTCCCTCCCTCCTTTTCTAAAAATTGGGGTTACATTAGTTACCTTGCAATCCATAGGAACTAATCCAGAGTCTATAGAATGTTGGAAAATGACCACCAATGCATCCACTATTTCTAGGGCCACTTCCTTAAGTACTCTGGGATGCAGACTATCAGGCCCTGGGGATTTATCGGCCTTCAGTCCCATCAATTTCCCTAACACAATTTCCTGACTAATAAGGATTTCCTTCAGTTCCTCCTTCTCGCTAGACCCTCAGTCCCCTAGTATTTCCGGAAGGTCATTCGTGTCTTCCTTAGTGAAGACAGAACCAAAGTATTTGTTCAATTGGTCTGCCATTTCTTTGTTCCCCATTATAAATTCAACTGATTCTGACTGCGAGGGACTTAAGCTTGTCTTCACTAATCTTTTTCTCTTCACATATCTATAGAAGCTTTTGCAGTCAGTTTTTATGTTCCCTGCAAGCTTACTCTCATACTCTATTCTTCCCCCCCCCCCCCTAATTAAACCCTTTGTCCTCCTCTGCTGAATTCTAAATTTCTCTCACTCTTAAGGTTTATTGCTTTTTCTGGTCAATTTATATGCCTCTTCCTTGGATTTAACATTATCCCTAATTTCCCTTGTTAGCCACGGTTGAGCCACCTTCCCCGTTTTATTTTTACTCCAGACAGGGATGTACAATTGTTGAAGTTCATCCATGTGATCTTTAAATGTCTGCCATTGCCTATCCACCGTCAACCCTTTAAGTATCATTCGCCAGTCTATTCTAGCCAATTCACGTCTCATACCGTCGAAGTTAGCTTTCTTTAAGTTCAGGACTCTAGTCTCTGAATTAACTGTGTCACTCTCCATCTTAAATGAAGAATTCTACCATATTATGGTCACTCTTCCCCAATGTCCTCGCACAACAAGATTGCTAATTAATCCTCTCTCTTTACACAACACCCAGTCTAGGATGGCCAGCTCTCTAGTTGGTTCCTCGACGTATTAGTCTAGAAAACGATCCCTTATACACTCAATGAAATCCTCCTCCACCATATTGCTACCAGTTTGGTTAGTCCAATCTATATGTAATTAAAGTCACCCTTTTTCTGGTGTAACCATGGCTAACAAAAGAAATTAAAGAAAGTATTAGATCCAAAGAGGAGTTATACAAAGTTGCCAGAAAAAGTAGCAAGCCTGAGGATTGGGAGCAGTTTAGAATTCAGCAAAAAAGGACCAAGAGATTGATTAGAAGGAAAAAATAGAGTACGAGAGTAAACTTGCAAGGAACATAAAAACCGACTACAAAAGTTTCTAAAAGTATGTAAAAAGAAAAAAGATTAGTGAAGACAAATGTAGGTCCTTTACAGGCAAACAGGAGAATTTGTAATGAGGAATAATGAAATGGCAGAACAATTAATTAAATACTTCAGTTCTGTCTTCATGGAAGAGGACACAAATAACGTCCCAAAAGTGTTCGGGAACCAAGCATCTAGTGAGCAAGAGGAATTAAAGGAAATGATTATTAGTAGGAAAATAGTGCTGGAGAAACTAATGGGACTGAAGGCCGATAAATCCCCAGGGCCTGATGATTTGCATCCCAGATTCTAAAAGAGGTAGCCATGGAAATAGTAGATGCATTGATTGCCATCTTCCAAAATTCTATAGATTATGGAACAGTTCCTGCAGATTGGAGGGTGGCAAATGTAACCCCACTATTTAAAAGAGAGAAAACACAGGGAACTACAGATCGGTTAGCCCAACATCAGTTGTAGGGAAAATGCTAGCGTCTATTATAAAAGATGTGGTAACAGCACATTTCGATAATATCAACAGGATTAAATAAAGTCGACATGGATTTATGAAAGGAAAATCATGTTTGACAAACCTACTGGAGTTTTTTGAGGATGTAACTGATAGAATAGATAGATAAGGGAGAACCAGTGGATGTAGTGTATCTGGATTTTCAGACGGTCTTTGATAAAGTCCCACATAAGAGGTTAGTGTGCAAAATTAAAGCACATAGGATTGGGGGTAATGTATTGGCATGTATTGAAAATTGGTTAACTGACAGGAAACAGAGTGTAGGAATAAACAGGTATTTTTTGGGGTGGCGGGCAGTGAATAGTGGGGTAACCACACACAGGGATCGGTGCTTGGGCCCCAGCTATTCACACTACATAGATATATATATATATATATACACACACATACATATATATCTCTGCTGACGACACAAAAATAGTGAGTTGTGAGGAAGATACGAAGACGCTGCAAGGCGATTTAGATAGGTTGAGTGAATGGGAAACACATGGCAGATTCAGTATAACGTGGCTAAATGTGAAGTTATCCACTTTGGTAGGAAAAACATAAGGACAAAGTATTATTTAAATGGCTTGGAAAGTGTCGATGTACAGAGGGACCTGGGTGTCCTTGTACATCAGTCATTGAAAGCAAACATGCAGGTGCAGCAAGCAGTTAGGAAGGCAAGTGGTATGTTGGCCTTCATTGCAAGAGGATGAGAGTACAGGAGCAAGGATGTCTTACTACAGTTATACAGGGCCTTGGTGAGACTGCACTTGGAGTAGTGTGTGCAGTTTTGGTCTCCGTACTTAAGAAAGGATATACTTGCCATAGAGGGAGTGCAGCAAAGGTTCACCAGGCTAATTCTTGGGATGGCAGGACTGTCGTATGAGGAGATTGGGTCAACTAGACCTGTATTCACTAGAGTTTAGAAGAATGAGAGGGGATCTCATTGAAACGTATAAAATTCTGACTGGGTTGGATAGACTGGATGTTTCCCCTGGCTGGGAAGTCTAGAACAAGGGATCACAGTCTCCGGATATGGGATAGGAAATTTAGGACCGAGATGAGGAGAAATGTTTTCACTCAGAGGGTGGTGAACCTGTGGAATTCTCGACCACAGAAGGCTGTGGAGGCCAAGTCACTGAATATATTTAAGAGGGAGATAGTTTTCTAGAAACAAAAGACATCAAGAGGCATGGGGGAAAAGCGGGAATATCGTGTTGAGATAGAGGATCAGCTATAATCATATTGAATGGTGGTGCAGACTCAAAGGGCCGAATGGCCTACTACTGCTCCTATTTTCTATGTTTCTATGAAAATATACAAGAATGAATTTTAACAGCTTTATTCAGGTTAAGTTTAACTCTTAAGCTATTTTAAAGGTTCAGTTAGGCACGTGAGCTGTGGCCTGACTACTTCCTGAAGCTTCAAATTTTCTTTCTTTGTACTCCTTAAAAGCTCTTGCTGCTAGGGAATGGAACTCTTGCCATATTTGGGACTCAGTATCAGCTAGCCAGATGTGGAGTAAAACTCTTTCTATTCCAATAACATGCTTTAGCCCCAAATTAAGAACAGCAACCTCTCCTGCAACAGAGTGACAATTTTCCATTCTCACAACAGCCACCCTTTGACCACTGAGTGGGGTTGCCTGTTAGTGTCGAATTAGGAACCATTTTGGGCTCTAGGCCATACCCATTGTTATATTTAATGGTTTCATTTAACTGTTTTACTGTAGACATTTTTAGCTTCCATGTTTCAGACTACTGGCATCGGTGAATCTTAACTCCCTACACTCTCAAGTATACTTTCACTTTCTCTGACATCTAGGCAACTTACTGTAAAGTGCACAGAATAATGGAGATACAACAATTCTTTTTTTTTTAAAACTAATTTCAGCTTTCGGTTTGATCCTGTGCCTTCACAGGACCTACCTTGTTTGGAGAAGACAGGTGAAAAAGAATACACTCTATCTTCATTTATGCTTTAAGTGCAAAACATATTTATTAAATAGTTACAGTATGTACAGAATGAAGCAATTACAAAGGATTTTACAGTAGTCAAACTTTGCTAGCTCCTCATAATAAAAAGCAGTTCACAACTCTTGTGCTAAACCTTACTGAAATCAATTTTCTTACATATTGATTTATTTTCCATCTCTCTAGTTTCTCTCCTGTCTCACCTAATACCCTTCCCAGCTCATCTCATTCATGAGAACCACCTGTGCTCCCATAACCCCATTGCACCTAAAGTGCTGACTAGCCAAATTCCAATCCTGGCCCCCATGCTACTGGACGTTGTAAATGGTTCCCTCATCAGCACACTAACTCTCCCTTTCAAAACCACCAAAATCACCCCCTATTCAAAAACCACACCCTCAAACCTTGTAAATATTCACCCCATCTCACACCTCCCTTCCTTTTCAAAGTCCTCAAAATGTGTTATCCTCTTCCAAATCTCTCTCGTAATGCCTTGTTTGAATCTTTTCCAATTAGCTTTCTACCCCTCCCATAGCACCACAACAGCCTCAACTCAAGTCATAAACAACATTGTCTACAACTGTGACCGTGGTGCATTATCCCCCTCTCCTGCTCCTTCTCAACCTCTCTGCAGCCTTTAACATGGTCAATCACATCATCTTCCTCCAATGCTTCTCCTGCATTGTCAAGCTCAGTGGGGCTGCCCGCCATTGGACTCACCTAGCTGAGCATAGCAAGAGTATCTTCACCCTCACACCACAACTTCTAGAGACCCCCAAGGATCTATCCTTGTGTCCTCCTCTTCCTCATATACATGCTGCTCCTTGGCAATATCATTCGCAGACATAGGGTCAGCTTCCACAGGTACACTGACAACAGCCAGCTCTACCACTCCATCGCCTCTGCATCAGACTGCTTGTCCGATATAGAGCCTTGGATGAGCCACTATTTCTCCAGCTAAACATTGAGAAGCCCGAAGCTATTGACTTTGCGCTTCACCACAATTTCTGCACCCCTGCCACCAATTCCATTCCCCTCCCCAGCCACTGTCTCAGGCTAAACCAAACTGTTTGTAACCATGATGGCTTATGGAGTCGAGTGAGCTTCCGACCCCAAATCTCCTCCATCACAAGAACCACCCTTTCACCTGTGCCGTTATCTCAGCTCATACACTGATGAAATCCTCAGCCAGACATTTGTCACATCCAGATTCGACGATTCCAAAGTTCTCCTGGCTGGCCTCCCATAGACCATAGCACATCCAAAACAGTGTTATTTTTACAATTTTGTAAGTCACAATAAACCTGAATATTTTTGGTCAGCCGTGGCTCAGTTGGTAGCACTCACGCCTCTGAATCAGAAGATTGTGGGTTCAAGTCCAACTCCAGAGACTTGAGCACAAAAATCTAGGCTGACACTTCAGTGCAGTACTGCGTCGTCAGAGGTGTCGATTTTCAGGTGAGACGTCAAATCGAGGTCTTGTCTTCTCTCTCAGGTAGACGTAAAAGATCCCATGGCACTATTTTGAAGAAGAGCAGGGGATTAAACCCTGGTGTCCTAGCCAATATGTATCCCTCAATCATAGAATGGTTACAGCACAGAAAGCGGCCCATCGAGCCCACGTTGGCTCTCTGCAAGAGCACCTCAGCTAGTCCCACTCCCCCGCCCTTTCCCCGTAGCACTGCAAATTCCCAATCAACATCACTAAAACAAATTATCTGGTCATTATTCACATTGCTGTTTGTGGGAGCTTGCTGTGCGCAAATTAACTGCCGCGCTTCCAACTTTACAACAGTGACTGCACTTTAAATGTACTTCATTGGCTGTAAAGTGTTTTGGGATGCCCAGAGGTCATGAAAGGCACTATATAAATGCAAGACTTTCTTTCTTTTTTTTTTAAGGCGGGTGTCCAAACTATTGTCTTTGTGGGCCAGTGGTGCATACCATGGCGCCTCAGAAGCCACTTATGAACTTTAATCTATGTTCACAATAATATGTAAATATCTCAAGTTCTGACAGGAATATTCTGATATAGAATTTATCCACCAATAAGGCAACAACGCTAACAGCCGATTCCAAATCTCCAAGAGTATGATATTCACATGATGAACCAAGGAATACAAAATACTTCAACAAGGAAAAATTGAACTGAGTTGCCTGAACTTCAAGGGCTGGATTACTGGGGGTTGTGGTTGTGGGGGGCAGAGTTTGGACACCCCTGCTTCAAGCTATGGAAGTAAATGTTATGACATGTTTACAAGTGACCAGGATCCACTGGGTGTAGTAAATACAGAGAGGGCATACTGCATTCATTGGTGCCAAGTTACGTAACGAGGGAGTCATGGGTTGATGAATTGGACACACGACAGAAACTGATATAGGGAACGTGAACAGTAATGAAAGATTTACATATAACTAAGGGGTAATTTTGCCTCACAAATTTAAACCTATACCAAATTTTAGCACACAGCCAAGTACATCTGTCTAGGTGGAGTGGATGGGTCTGGTGCCTACACCTGTTGACAGAATGGGAGAAGACTACAACTCCATCTACTAATGGGGCCTGGCAAAAACCACAACATACAGTTCCAGGATGTGTGGGATCATTGGCACATTTAGAGCGTTGGCACGCAGCTAGATGACCACATAATACAAGCATGCCACCAGCTTGCTTGAAGCTTTCCAGGGCACTGCAAGATATCTGTTGTAGAGGGGACTCAAACCTAGACATACTGGTTTAACTAGAAAATAGTTGCTTTAGTTGGGGCGAGTCATTTTGAGTGGCACCAATCCAGGAAGGCATTGGAAAAATGTTTGATGCCATTCAGCATGCCGCTGCCAGGCTAACCTAGCCATCCGCTGACTGGCACCAGACACTCTCCGAGCACAGTGGTGCCCACACAGATGTGCCACAAGGCAACACGGGGGGATTTGTGCCACTAAACTCAGGCATTTGCATTTGTCCCCGTTTCACCCGCAGCATGTTGTAGATGGACCCAAGCACCAGGGCCCGCTTTACAGAAACCGACAAACTCCTGCAACTTTGTGTAAAGAGACACAAAATAAAAGACGTACCTCCGGCCCCAGCCGCGGCCGGCCGTGGCTCAAAATCCCGACACAAACTGCGCTCCCGATTGACGGAAATTGCCACAACTTGACAGGCCAGTCACTTCCGGTGTCACCTCAATACAAACCCCCGAGCACAAGACGCGGCTCGAGCGGGGCCAGGCGACGCAGTCCAGGACAGCAGCAGCAAGGCCCTGTATCGCTGTAGACTGGCATCCTTATATTGCTTGGATTGCAAACTCTGCAAATCATCCAAAGAAAATGTCTCGCCGTATTGTTTACTTCTGTCTCCCCATTCCCCCACCCCCCCGCAACTATTTTAACCAGGTCAGTTTACACTAAGGATTATTCCAGGTAACAGTCCTTTTAACACCTAGTGAGTTATGTTGCTGTGTTTAAATAATGCAGATACCAGCATACAGAATCCAAAAGTCGCTATAATAAAATGTGTGTAGAATGCCACTGCAGGTATGTAATTCATTTACGCCATGTATAGATATGGTTACACCCTCAACTTTGCCATTTCACGTTGCCTCTTTACTCTGATGGTCTTGATTACGGACAGGATCCTCTCAGACGGCTTCCATGTATCCATCACTACCAAGGACGGATTAAGGGTGCCTTGGGCCCCGGGCAGTACCCCGGCCATGGGCCCCCTACTCCCATTCACACCCTGCAGTAAATGTCATTAGTGAGCTAAGTCACAGGGCACTATACTGAGTATGCATCAGGTCCAGGTCAGGTCTACATCTCGGGTTATGTTCTTATTGATACGACACTCATTTCATATTTCATTATGTTTCCAAACAATCAAACCGATACCTTGATGAAACCCTATATAAACAGAGCACAACAACGCTTTAATTTTTAAAAATCCTTACATTTTGAAACTAAATCAACAATGACAATTTACAACAGGACGGCACAATTTTTTTGGAAGCTCATCATTTGTCATTTGCATTCCATTTTCTCCACAGAGACAACTACAAGTATAACATTACATTGGTCTTTTCCTAGATTTTTGTCGGCTAAACTTGTCAATGATTTTCGAGAAGTCAAGTCCTCTCAGTACTTCGCTGTCGATGCTCATGATTGAAAGACTATTAAGTCGATCTTGTCCCATTTGGTTCCTGACCTCATCCTTGATGCATTTTAGTTTCGAGAAGGATCGTTCATCACTGAAATTTGATACCATCATCGACAGATAGATCTGAAGAGCTATTTCATAACCTTCCGATTGTACTAGGGGACAGTAGGTCTAGTGAGAAGGAAGAACTGAAGGATATCCTTATTAGGTGGGAAATTGTGTTAGGGAAATTGATGGGATTGAAAGCCGATAAATCCCCGGGGCCTGATAGTCTGCATCCCAGAGTACTTAAGGAAGTGGCCCTCGAAATAGTCGATGCATTGGTGATCATTTTCCAACAGTCTATCGACTCTGGATCAGTTCCTATGGTCTGGAGTGTAGCTAATGTAACACCACTTTTTAAAAAAGGAGGGAGAGAGAAAACAAGTAATTATAGACCGGTTAGCCTGACATCAGTAGTGGGGAAAATGTTGGAATCAATCATTAAGGATGAAATAGCAGCGCATTTGGAAAGCAGTGACAGGATTGGACCAAGTCAGCATGGATTTATGAAAGGGAAATCATGTTTGACGAATTTTCTGGAATTTTTTGAGGATGTAACTAGCAGAGTGGACAAGGGAGAACCAGTGGATGTGGTGTATTTGGACTTTCAAAAGGCTTTTGACAAGGTCCCGCACAAGAGATTGGTGTGCAAAATCAAAGCACATCATATTGGGGGTAATGTACTGACGGGATAGAGAACTGGTTGGCAGACAGGAAGCAGGGAGACGAGATAAACGGGTCCTCTTCAGAATGGCAGGCAGTGACTAGTGGAGTGCCGCAGGGCTCAGTGCTGGGACCCCAGCTCTTTACAATATACATTAATGATTTAGATGAAGGAATTGAGTGTAATATCTCCAAGTTTGCAGATGACACTAAACTGGGTGGCAGTGTGAGCTGTAAGGAGGACGTTAAGAGGCTGCAGGGTGACTTGGACAGGTTAGGTGAGTGGGCAAATGCATGGCAGATGCAGTATAATGTGGATAAATGTGAGGTTATCCATTTTGGGGGCAAAAACACGAAGGCAGAATATTATCTGGATGGTGGCAGATTAGGAAAAGGGGAGGTGCAACGAGACCTGGGTGTCATGGTTGATCAGTCACTGAAAGTGGGCATACAGGTACAGCAGGCAGTGAAGAAGGCAAATGGTATGTTGGCCTTCATAGCTAGGGGATTTGAGTATTGGAGCAGGGAGGTCTTACTGCAGTTGTACAGAGCCTTAGTGAGGCCTCACCTGGAATATTGTGTACAGTTTTGGTCTCCTAATCTGAGGAAGGACGTTCTTGCTATTGAGAGAGCGCAGCGAAGGTTCACCAGACTGATTCCAGGGATGGCTGGACTGTCATATGAGGAGAGACTGGATCAACTGGGCCTTTGTTCACTGGAGTTTAGAAGGATGAGAGGGGATCTCATAGAAACGTATAAGATTCTGACGGGACTGGACAGGTTGGATTCGGGAAGAATGTTCCCGATGTTGGGGAAGTCCAGAAACAGGGGCATAGTCTTAGGATAAGGGGTAGGCCATTTAGGACTGAGATGAGGAGAAACTTAGAGAGTTGTTAACCTGTGGAATTCCCTGCCGCAGAGAGTTGTTAATGCCAGTTCATTGGATATATTCAAGAGGGAGTTGGATATGGCCCTTACGGCTAAGGGGATCAAGGGGCATGGAGAGAAAGCAGGAAAGGGGTACTGACGGAATGATCAGCCATGACTTATTGAATGGCGGTGCAGGCTCGAAGGGCCGAATGGCCTACTCCTGCACCTATTTTCTATGTTTCTATGTTTGGGTGAGGGCGTGTGTATGGAGGAATTGGTATATTCTCAGCTCTGCTGACTTAGTTTTTTTGACACAAATTGAGGTTTGAAGCCCTGTTGAGGATGCCACCAAGCTAG
Organism: Pristiophorus japonicus; assembly: GCF_044704955.1. NCBI lineage: Eukaryota > Metazoa > Chordata > Chondrichthyes > Pristiophoridae > Pristiophorus > Pristiophorus japonicus. The sequence goes on from NC_091981.1 coordinate 177,390,934, forward strand.
AAAACTGATGAATTCATTTTCAATCATAGGTTCCAGATCTTTGGGATAGGAGCGGGTAAGATTTTCTGCAGCTTGCTTGATCTCATGAGTCGAGAGAGTGGCTAGCTTGGACAGGAATCCAAACTTACAGTTGATTTCCTTTCACGCTTCAAGGCGGTGTTTCAAGGTACTGATCAGTTGATCAATGATGATAAGGAACACTTCAATTTTGAATTTCTCCTTGGGTGACAGCACAGTGTTTACGGCATCTCCATTGTCATGGTGAAGGTTGTGTACCTGGACACGTCTCTGACCTGAATTGTACTTGTGGCCACACAGTTTAATCCCTAGGTTTTTGAAGTCCTCAAACTCTGTTCACTGGGTCTTGACAAAATTGACAAGGGAATCGAGTAAGGAAACCATGACATTCAGATTCAAGCTGGTCTCTTGAATCGAGAGATTGGTCAGGTGAAAGCGCTTCAAGATTGTGTTCCAAATAACAATGAATCCAGTTCACCCAGTTTGTCAAGAATCAACTGAGCTTCATTTCAGCATTCAACTTTCTGTTCAACGTCAGTTGCCAGGGATTCCAGCATTCACATATGGGAGTGTAACCTTTGAGCAGGGCTGACACTGCTTCATACCTTGCTGACCATTGAGTAGCAGAAAGCTGTTTGACGACAGACAGCCCTAAAGGCTTGAGTTTTTCAGAAAGCAGTTGCCTAGCGATACGTCGATACAGAGAGAAAAGTGTACAACTTTTGTACAGTGTTAAAAAATCTGATGATCACTGGGCAGCATTCGGCACTGTTTTCCCCGCAAGGTTGAGTGAGTGCTATGCATAGTATAAATGTCGCATGTGGGCATTGCTCTTTGATGATAGTTTGGACATCAGTATATTTCCCACTCATATTTGAATTCCAATTATGCTCATTTTTGCATGCGAAGGTTCTGGTTATCTCGTCGCCAAATGTTGTGTATGCAATAACTCAATAGACTGAATGCTGTAAACTCTGAACAAGTACAAACCTGGCTCTACTTTATTAGGGCCCAAAGTGATTACATTACAAGATGGCTGGCCTTTTATACCTGGGCCGCACATATGTGCGCACAGCCCAATGACCTCCGACAGTGGCACCACCTGGTGGCTAGTAAACCCAAGCATTTGGACTTGGAGCTCCAACTCGGCCAGCTCCGGGTTCGGTGCCACTAGTGGTTTTGTTGTTGAAGTTGACTGCACAGTGTTCTCTTGGCCTTCATCTTCATGATCTTGAGTTTTTAGTTGGAAAAATTATCTAGTTTAAGCAGTTTAGCTACTTCTTGTCTCTTTTGCTCTTCGTGTTGCATACACAACATTTGGCGACGAGATAACAAGAACCTTCGCATGCAAAAATGAGCATAATTGGAATTCTGGAGCGATTCGGGGAGGGAGAAGTTTGGGCAGACTTTGTAGCCCGCTTGAACCAGTACTTCGTGGCCAACAAAATGGAGAAAGCGGCAGACGCAGTTCGGCGCCGGGCGGTCCTCCTCACGGTTTGCAGTCCGAAAATCTATGGACTCATAAAGAATCTTCTCTCGCCCTTAAGTCCAACGGACAAGGACTATGAAACACTGTGTGCTCTGATACGTGACCATCTCAAACCAGTTGAAGGCATCATCATCTCAAGATATCGATTCTATACGCACGTTCGTTCTGAGGATTAGGATGTATCAGAATTCGTTGTCAACCTAAGATGTCTAGCTGCACAGTGTAAGTTCGAACCAGAGGTCACAGTCTGAGGATAAGGGGTAAGCCATTTAGGACCGAGATGCGGAGGAACTTCTTCACCCAGAGAGTGGTGAACCTGTGGAATTCTCTACCACAGAAAGTTGTTGAGGCCAATTCACTAAATATATTCAAAAAGGAGTTAGATGAGGTCCTTACTACTAGGGGGATCAACGGCTATGGCGAGAAAGCAGGAATGGGGTACTGAAGTTGAATGTTCAGCCATGAACTCATTGAATGGCGGTGCAGGCTAGAGGGGCCGAATGGCCTACTCCTGCACCTATTTTCTATGTTTCTATGTTTCTAGCTGGTGCGCTTTCCTTTTTTTTGCCCCCGATTTGTGTGTAGAATGCATCTCTAGAAAAAGGGCATCTAGAATCTGTTTACATCAAGTCAAGAATAACATACACCTGAGCCCTCGCGGCTTCGCTCCATTCTTGCTTGTCACTTATGTCAATACTGTTTATCCTTACCCTTAATTCGACCCTGTATGGGCTCCACTCTAGGCATAGGCCCCAGGTGACTGCCCCATCTACCCCACCGCCCCAACCCCCCCAGCCCTTAATCCGTCCCCGATCACTACCCATGTTCTCCTACCATAGGGCTGTCAAACTCATTTGGTCGGCCTGTCCTGACATCCTGGCACTTGGCATGGGCCACATTTAGCGAAATTTATTTGGACACACAGGTAGAAATTTGTATGTGTTCCACCCATTTTGTGGGCATAAAAGGGGCGCAGTGTATACCAATTTCTGGACGCAGAGTCCTGCAGCTAATCTGCACCAGCAGCATGGCCACCACCATGATGGTCATCACTGTTTTTAGGTAGCCAAATCATCGTTGGATCAATTTACAACAACTTATTTTTCCATTTCTACAGTGGTCTAAAGTCCGGTCCTTAAAGGGTCCACAGGAGGTTGGTGAAGAAATGGTAGTGAAAGAGTGCCTCTCCCAGCTGCACAGCATTACAGCGGGCTGCTGGCGGCCCACACTCAGTCCTCCTGTATTTCTTTCCGCCCGCCACCCTTATCGGCGATGCAGTTGGCCCAAATTTGATTGGCAACACCGGGTGAGCTGCCTCTGCGGGTGCAACAGGCACCAGTAACTCATGTCTATTATTAAAATGAAGCCCAAGGCCCAATTCAGACGAGCCTGGGGTCCCACAATCATTGCGAGATGCAGAGCGAGGAGCTGACAATTCAGTCTGGGACGTCAGGCCCAGGACTAGTTTGAGGTATTTGTTGTTCTGAGAGAGAAGCTGATGGAGCGTGGCTGCAGGTTGCAGCTGTGCCTCTCCTCTCCCAGCCTGACGTGAATGGCGTCATTTGGAGCTTATTATGTAAAATCTATCTCATTTCCCTTGTTCCCCATTTGTCCATCAGTGGAAACAATCTTTCACTATTTACCCACAGTAAAGTCCCCAGGTTTCACTCACCCCTTTATTGGCTGCTCCTCTCCTAGTGCCCCTCCCACTCACCACGATGTTGCTGCTGCTTCCGGCTCTGCAGGAAACGTTGGACCACACCCACACAACCACCCCATTCCCCAATCCTCTCCCCCATCCCCACCGCCTCCCTGCCAAAATCTCAACCCGCAGTCCCCAGTCTCCCTTTCTTCCCCAGCCCCAGTCCCCTATCACCCTTTGCCTCTCTCCCTAAGTTGCTAAGTTACAACTGCACTTTCAAACTCCTAAGTGCCCAGCCTTTGGCCCTCCATTTGCGATGCTATCCATTGGTGAGTGTGAGCAGGAGCTGGGACACCAATATAAGCACCACAGACTTCAGAACCAAAAAAGGCAAGTTATTGGAGCAACTGATTTTAGTTGCAAAGCGTTTTTGGGACATCCTGAGGTCATGAAAGACAGCATATAAATGCAAGTCTTTCTTTTCTTTGATTTACCTAATTGTCAGATTGTGTTAGCTCAAAACTGTAGGAAACTGGAAAACTAGTTTTGAAAACTGGAAGAAATTTATACACAACATACACATGGAAGATTTGTTTCTGATATATAAAAATAAATGTAACCTGATTTTGTGTCTCATAACTGATTGTAATTGCTGTATATTAACTTAAATTTATGACGGTGCCAGTTTCAGAATTAACAATAAATGTCAATAAAAAGGCTGTACTCCTTTGAGAGGAGTTTGTTGTGATCAGCAATGGTTAAGGTGTGATCTTAATCTGAAACTAATGTGGCACTTAACACAATACACACAAAGTTTAAATGTTAAAACCCACAATTATTGGGAGCAAGAATTTTGGTTTATTATCTTTTTAAAAATCTAGTGGGTGTAAAGCATGCGTGTGTTTTCAATTAAAGGACTTTTTATATAAATTGAAATAATTTCATTTAATTGAACTTCTCTATGATGTTTTGGAAAGCTGTTTATTTCTACAAAGTGCATCAAGGTGGAATGTAATTTGTTCCATCGAAAATAATGTTTTTTTTTTCATTTTTTTCCCTTTTCTTTTAGATTGCCACGCACTGTTCCCTGGCTGAGAGGACAGGCAGGCAGATGACTTGAATGAGCTTGTCTCTAACGTTTTAGACAAAACCTAAATACCTTGATGCTAATATGAGCTGTCACTGAGCGAGCTCTGTCTAGTATCAGGCAGTCCACATATATAATGCAGTATAGTGCCTATGACAGTTATCCAGATGACAAATGTCAGAATTGTTCAATAATCCAAATATAGAAAAATGGATTGTCAGGATAGGTTGCAACAAGCATACACAGTTCTGAGTTGGTTTCCAGCTGGCATATGCAGAATGCATATCTATTCATGCACATACTACCTCCCTAACCCAAGATGGGGCATCATATATATTAGTAATTCGTTCCAAGGCATTGATTATTTTATATAGAATAAAATAATAGAATATAGAATAAAAACAAAAAATGCTGGAAATACTCAGCAGGTCAGGCAGCACCTGTGGAGAGAGAAACAGAGTTAATGTTTCAGGTTGATGACCTTTCGTCAGAACTGAAAAAAGTTAGAAATATAACAGACTTTTAAGCAAGGGGGGTGGGGAGGAAAGAACAAAAGGGAAAGTCTGTGATAGGGTGGAAGACAGGAGAGATTAAATGATGAAAGGGATGATAGTGCAAGGCAAAGGAAGATGGTAATAGGACAAGTAAAGAAGCAAAAGATGTGTCTAGAGGAGGTGTAAATGGGAATGGCAGAATCATTACCAACAGCTGCTGTCCTAAAAAATGGGGGCAGTGGTAATGATCTGAAATTGTTGAACTTAATGTTGAATCCGAAGTGTCTAATCGAAAGATGAGAATTTTAGCTATAAGGTAAGATTGGATAGGCTGTGGTTGTTTACCTTGGAACAGAGGAGGCTGACGGGAGATTAAATTAAGGTGTATAAAATTATGAGGGGCCTAGATGGAGTGGATAGGAAGAACTTATTTCCCTTAGCAGAGAGACCAATAACTAGGAGCTATAGATTTAAAGTAATTGGTAGGCGGTTTAGAGGGGAGTTGAGGAGAACTTTTTTCACCCAGTGGATGGTGGGGGCCTTCCACTCACTGACTGAAAGGGTGGTAGAGACAAAAACCCTCATCACATTTAAAAAGTACTTGCAAATGCACTTGAAGTGCCATAAACTGCAAGGCCGACCAAGAGCGGGAAAGTGGGATTAGACTGGATAGCTCTTTTTCAGCCGGCGTGGATATGATGGGCCGAATGGCCTCCTTCTGTGCTGTAAGCTTCTATGATTCTATAAGGTGCTGTTCCTCGTGCTTCATTGGAACAGTGTAGGAGGCTGAGGTCAGAGTGGGAGTGAGATGGAGAATTAAAATGGCAAGTGACTGGAAGCTCAGGGTCACTCTTGCGGACAGAATGGAGGCGTTCCGCAAAGCGGCCACCCAATCTATGCTTGGTCTCCCCAGTGTAGAGGAGACCACATTGTGAGCAGTGAATACAGTTTACTAAATTGAAAGAAGTATAAGTAAATCACTGTTTCACCTGGAAGGAGTGTTTGGGGCCAGGATGGTGGGAAGGGAGGAGGTAAAAGGGATGGTGTTGTATCTCCTGCACTTGCACAGAAAGGTGCTGTGGGAAGGGGAGGGTGAATTGGGGCTAATTGAGCAGTGGACCAGGGTGTCGCAGAGGGAATGATCCGTTCATAATGCTGAAAGGGGAGGGAAGGGGAAGATGTGTTTGGTGGTGGCATCAGAATGGATTTGGCGGAAATGGCAGAGGATGATCTGTTGAGTGTGGAAGCTGGTGGGGTGGAGGGTGAGGACAAGGGAAACCCTATCATGGTTCTGCAAGGAAGGGGAAGGGTAAGAGCAAAAGGGCGGGAAATGGAATGGACACAGTTGAGGGCCATGTCAACCACAGTAGAGGGAAATCCTCGGTTGAGTAAAAGAGAAGATATATCGGAGATGAGGGGGTTGACTTATGAAGATAGGTTGAGTAGGTTGGGCTTATACTCATTGGAGTTCAGAAGAATGAGAAGTAATCTTATCGAAACATAAGATAATGAGGGGGCTCGACAAGGTGGATGCAGAGAGGATATTTCCATTCAAAGGGGAAACTAAAACTAGGGGGCATAGTCTCAGAATAAGGGGCCGTCCACTTAAAACTAAGATGAAGAATTTCTTCTCTCAGAGGGTTGTAAATCTGTGGAATTTTCTGCCCCAGAGAGCTGTGGAGGCTGGGTCATTGAATATATTTAAGGTGGAGGTAGACAGATTTTTGAGCGATAAGGGAATAAAGGGGAGCGGACAGGGAAGTGGAGCTGAGTCCATGATCAGATCAGCCATGATCTTATTAAATGGCGGAGCAGGCTCGACGGGTCAAATGGCCTACTCCTGCTCCTATTTCTTATGTTCTTATATTGAAAGCTGGCATTGTCAGAACTGACGCAACGGAGATGGAGAAACTGGGAGAATGGAATCGAGTCCTTACAGGAAGTGGGATGGGAAAAAGTGGAGTCAAGGTAGCTGTGGGAGTTGGTGGGTTTATAGTAGACATTGGTCAACAGCCTATTCCCAGAAATGGAGACAGAGAAGTCGGGGAAGGGAAGGGAAGGGAACAGTCAAAGATGGACCGTGGGAAGGTGAAGGAAGGGTGGAAATTGGACGCAAAGTTGATTCAATTTACGAGTTCGGGGTGAGAGCAGGAAACAGCACCGATATGGTAATCAATGTACCAAACAAAGAGGAGAGGGAGGGAACCTAAGTAGGACTGGAACAAAGAATGTTCCACATTTCCCACAAAAAGGTAGGCATAGTTAGGACCCATACAGGTTCCTATAGCAACACCTTTTAGTTGGGGGAAGTGAGTGAAGTCAAAGGAGAAGTTGTTCAATGTGAGAACAAGTTCAGCCAGGCAGAGGAGGGTGCTGGTGGACGGGGACTGGTTGGGCTCCCATTCAAAGAAGAAGCAGAGCACCCTTAGGCCGTCCTGGTGGGGGATGGATGTGTAGTGAGATGGTGAAAAGGAGACGGCTCGGGACATTTTATTTTATATGATGCCTGCTGCTCAATAAACACACACACACACACACACACACAAACTAAATACTGCATGAATAGACTACTATAAAACACAAACTCCACTACTGGCCCTAAAAATCCACAAGGCTGCTCCGCCAGCGGAACAGTGGCAAAGCAACACTGGTGATCTTCACACCTGGCCCTTGTGGCGTATCAAGGGTCAGAGAAAGGTCATCTCATTTAAATAGCAATTGCGGGCACGCGGCCACTATGGAAACTACTCCTACCCCAGCCAGGTAAGGAATGGAAGTGGAACAGCGCTATTTTTAGCTGCCGGCGCCACTGACAATTGACCACCTTTATAAAGGGGAGAAAGGGATTACTGCAGTTAGAACTTTTAGAGGAGCCGCAGGCCTGACCCCATGTCTGGACTCCTTGCAGCCATCAAAGAGGCCAGGGCCATGGAAGTGCGCATTGTGGAAATTCCTTTCCCTGGCCCCATCCCCTTTAATGTCATGGGCCACATTTGGGGTGGATGGGGATCTGCCCTAAAAATGTCCTGATGAAAACTAGCCAGGTGAAGTGCTGGGGCTGGGCCTGTGGGAAGTTGCAGCTAGATAAGACAAACAAATTGAGGGACTAATGACATTAGAAGTGTAAAATGGAAGAATCACTATTCTGACATCAGTGTGTGAAAAATACAAGGTGATAGAATTTGCATGGTGGGAGGGTTCACTGATCTCACTGTAACTCCAATGAAGATCAGCGAAACCCCGGAGAAATGCCGCAAATAGCTGTTTACTCTGTTTCTGCAGGGTTTCTGCCAAAGTTACGGAAAAGACTGCAGAAATTCCAGACAAAGGTTAATGTTTTAGAAAATACCAGACCATTATTGAATTCTACAGGAGTAACTGGTGCTGCTGATACATATAATGAGTTTACAAAGAAACCCATGCCCCATGTACCAAATTTTTATATATGTGTATATAACATATATATATTTCCTTTGGTTATGTATTTAATTTTTATCTCTTATCAGCTTTAAAAACTAAGAATATACAGCAAGACAATATACCAGTTGGAGTTAGATCTGGGGCCTGAGTGTTAGATCTGGGGCCTCAGATTCTTGAAGACCTACTGCACTGCAAGAAGTGCAGGGAACAGGATTTCTGTCAGTCTGCCGCACTCATGACCTTGTCCTAAATCTCAGGATCAAGTGCATTTGATTATAGTCGGGGAGGGGGAAGTACCCAAGCCATTTTTGATGTTGCAAGGGTGTCCGTCCCAACAGCAGGGAAAAGAAGTTCCGTGAGGCAACATACAGGAGTTCTTAGTGCTGGGGGAAAACTCAGGCAGATCTGGCAGGATTTCCAATAGATGCTGCCACCTTGCCAATGCCACATGTTTCACTGATGTCCGCATAGAGTGGACAGTGTAAGAAGCGCCCGCTCACATTTCTAGTGGAATTTGGCATTGCAAAAAAGTCATAGACCCAGCAGAACCCAGCCCTATTCCAAATTCTTGCTGTCATGTCCTGATTGCACCACAAAAGTATCTTTAGGCTCAGGAAATTCAGTCCCTGGTATTTAACAGCACTGCATGGGGTGGGGTGGGTGAGGTGGTGGTGGGGGGGGGGGGGGTGGGGGTGTGTGTAGGGGTTGTGTTAAACTACAGTGGGAGTAGATAATTTGGGCTGCTGCCTCCCTGAACTATCCCCTCTCTCAAAAACTCTTCTGAAGCCCCCACCCCAAGACTTTGCTTACTGCCAGCCTTCCGTGGAGGTCCAACTGGTCTTCCACTGCATTTGCAGCAGGTGATTGGTAGAACTCCGACTGAAATTCAAGACCTCTAGCCTTTCATGTCTCTCTTTTTGCTTGTTGTGCTTTCTGAAGTTTATAGGGTGTTATAATTTTAACACAAACTAAGCAACAGTTGGAGAATAATCAATACTGTCTGTCATTTCTTTTTTGCTCCCTCTCTTGCCTGCATGCACACACCACAGCCTGTATTTTGAAAAAGAAACGACTCAGTTAATACTTTACTTGAATAAAGCTTTTGAAATTTGTTCTGTAGTCTTTTTAAAATAATTTTTTTAAACAAATAGGTTTTGTTAGAGACTGAGAAGCATCTATAATTTTACTATAGGGTATCTTAAATATGTGCTCACTGCACATGCTCAGACTGCCTTCAGTGATCAAAGATACTGTCTTGGGCAACAATTGGGAGAGGCTGAGGCCTTCAAGTAAAAACTAATGAAGATATTAAAAGACACAAAATCAATTAACATATCCACTTAATCATATATAAAATACATATGTTTTGTTTTGATTAGAAACTTATTTTGCATATTAGAAATGTCAGTTACTGAGAAATAATGCAACTGTTTAAAAAGCACTTTGAGCAATTTTATTATTTCATCTTTTTTTTATTTGTTCCTGGGATGTGGACATCGCTGGCAAGGTCAGCATTTATTGCCCATCTCTAATTGTCCTTGAGAAGGTGGTGAGCAGCCACTGCAGTCCTTGTGGTGAAGGTACTCCCATAGTGCTGTTAGGGAGGGAGTTCCAGGATTTTGACTCAGCGACAATGAAGGAACGGCGATATATTTCCAAGTCAGGATGGTGTGTAACTTGGAGGGGAACTTGTAGATGGTGGTGTTCCCATGCGCCGGCTGCCCTTGTCCTTCTAGGTGGTAGAGGTCATGGGTTTGGGAGATGCTGCCAAGAAACCTTGTCGAATTGCTGCAGCGCATCTTGTAGATGGTACACACTGCAGCCATTGGTGCTCCGGTGGAGGGAGTGAATGTTTAAGGTGTGGATAGGGTGCCAATCAAGTGGGCTGCTTTGTCCTAGATGGTGTCAAGCTTCTTGAGTGTTGTTGGAGCTGTACTCATCCAGGCAAATAGAGAATATTCCATCACACTCCTGACTTGTGCCTTGTAAATGATGGGAAGGCATTGCGGAGTCAGAAGGTGACACACTTGCCACAGAATACCCAGCCTCTGACCTGCTCTTGTAGTCACAGTATTTCTGTGGCTGGTCCAGTTAAGTTTCTGTTTAATGGATGTTGATGGTGGGGGATTCGGCAATGGTAATGCTGCGAATGTCAAGGGGCGGTGGTTAGACTTTTGCTTGTTGGAAATAGTCATTGCCTGGCACTTGTGTGGCACGAATGTTACTTGCCACTTATCAGCCCAAGTCTGACTGTCATCCAGGTCTTGCGGCATTTGGGCATGGACTGCTTCATTATCTGAGGGGTTGTGAATGGAACTGAACACTGTGGAATCATCAGCGAACATCCCCACTTCTGACCTTATGATGGAGGGAAGGTTATTGATGAAGCAGCTGAAGATGGTTGGGCCTAGGACACTGCCATGAGAAACTCCTGCAGTGATGTCCTGAGGCTGAGATGATTATCCTCCAACAACTACAACCATTTTCCTTTGTGTTAGGTATGACTCCAGCTAGTGGAGAGTTTTCCCCCTGATTCCCATTGACTTCAATTTTACTAGGGTTCCTTGATTCCACACTCGGTCAAATGCTGCCTTGATGTCAAGGGCAGTCATTCTCGCCTCACCTCTGGAATTTAGCTCTTTATTTCATGTTTGGACCAAGGCTGTAATGAGATCTGGAGCCAAGTGGTCCTAGTGGAACCTAAACTGAGCATCGGTGAGCAGGTTATTGTGAGTAAATGCCGCTTGATAGCACTGTTGACGATGTCTTCCATCACTTTGCTGATGATTGAGGGTAGACTGATGGGGTGGCAATTGGCCGGATTGGATTTGTCCTGCTTTTTGTGTACAGGATGTATCTGGGCACTTCATAAGGGGGCATGAGATGAAGGCATGAAGGCTGAAGATGAATGGACAGATCAGATATAACTATTTCACTCAAAGGGTGGTGAATGCTTGAAATGGACCACAGTAATTTTAGAATGAAGTTAGATAAGTATTTGGCAAGAAAATCAATTGAAGGATATAGGTAGTCAACATGTATTTTTTATTTAAATTCTGGGATCAGCTAAATGATTGAAAGGGTCTTTTCTGGTCCTGTGCATGAATTTGATCATAATGTGTACAATTTTTTTCAAATGCATCACTATGATGCTTTTAGTATTGTGAAGATCACTGATAATCTATAGTCTTTGTACATACAAATCCTTAAAATATCAGCTCAGCAGCTGAAGTGGATAGATTTATAGCATGAGAGCACAAATTGCACCGTTGTGGCTGACAGTGAACCCTTCTATCCACTTGTACCTGTAGTATCAAGACAGCAATCTATTTTTTTATTCCATGCACTGCAGTGAAACGACAGACCAGCCATTCATGTCGACCTATTGTCACCTCTTTTTGCAGTTGATTTTGTGTTGTAGTGAAATATATAAAACAGGAAATAAAAATTTGCTCTATATTAACCAGCTTGATAAAATATCTAAATGGGGGAGGAGTGGACTATTTTATTGGTATCTGAATATGATTGGAGAAGAATGATAACCAGAGGTCTGCATCGCTACTGTAAAATCTCCCGGCTAGATACTGTAAAATACCAAGAAAGAGTGGGTGGATGGAAAATGTGAAGGACAGAAGTGGTTAAAAGAAAGGTTAAGTATCTGCTGATAACACAATAAGCAGCCATGATACTCCTCATAAATATAAAAGAGTAATGAATTATGTGTTGAAAATGATAATTATTCAGTTACGCTAATGATAATAATGTTTGTTTATCAAAGTCATTTTGTTTTTGAATGCCACTAAAATTGATGGATTTAAATATAGGCTTCAATATTCCTCTGTCCTAGCAACTTGAGTGACCATTTTTAACTTAGTCTCTGTCCATTTCTTCTAGGTTCTGCTTTGTTATTCATGTTTCCTTCTCTGGATTGTGTTGTCTCCAATTCTGTTCTCTTCCATATGATCTAACTTCCCTATATCCTCAACTTGAATGTTTTGTCTCTGAGTTCTCTGTACTGCCCACATTCTGTTTTCTTGCCTCCTTCTTGATCACTACCTTTTCCTTCTCAAATTTGCACCGGGCTTCTTTGTAAACAAAGATAGGATCTGTATCAAACTTAAACTTAATGGCAGCATTGGCCCAGTTAAAGGTTATAACCTGTGCTCCGATGGAAATGCTGTTCAGAATAACTCCACAAGACTGTATATCATAAGCTCAAACTGTTGTGACCTTGGTCTCGTTAATGTACTTATGTACTTCCAGAGTGAAGAAGCAGCATGGGAGACTGCCTTTTATACCTGCTTGCCCAGGGTGTGCAGGTGACCCTTGGGTCTCCCACAGGTGTACCCCCTGGTGGCAAGTCTTACACATTGGTAATGTTCACATACATAACATCATTCCCCGTCGCCGCCCCCCCCCCACCCCCCCAAAGTCTTAGATACAAGTAATTTACAAGTTGAGGCGATCCGGGGTTCTGCGTTCCCGGGTTGATCGCCTGAGTTGGAGTCCTGGCATGGGTGAGTCGGTTTGACAACAAATACTCTATTCCCCTCCTTGGCTAACACAGTGCCAGTAACCCATTTGGGACCATGACCATAATTAAGAACAAACACAGAGTCATTAACCTCAATGTCACGTGATACAGCCGCGCGCTCGTGGTACACGTTATGCCGGTGATGCCGGGTTTCTACATGATCATTAAGATATGGGTGGACTAAGGAGAGCCTGGTTTTGAGTGCTCTCTTCATTAGCAATTCTGCAGGGGAACCCCGATAAGTAAGTGGGGTCGCGTGCGATAGCTGAGCAGAATCCGAGATAACAGGGTCTGCAGGGAACCGTCCATCACGCGTTTCAAGCTCTGCTTGATGGTTTGGACTGCCCGTTCCGCTTGACCATTGGATGCGAGCTTAAACGGTGCAGACCTGACATGCTTGATGCCATTGCGGGTCATGAACTCGTTGACTTCCGAGCTGGTGAAACATGGTCCATTGTCACTAACAAGGACATCGGGCAAGCCATGGGTGGCGAACATGGCCCGGAGGCTTTCAATGGTGGCAGTGGACGTACATGATGACGTTATTATACATTCAATCCATTTAGGGTAAGGGTCCACTGCTACTAGGAACATGTTTCCCAGAAAGGAGCCAGCGAAATCTACGTGGACCCTGGACTACAGTATGGAGGGCCATGAACACAGACTCAGTGGGGCCTCCCTTGGTGCATTGCTCAACTGTGAGCAAGTGTTACATTGGTGAACGCATGCCACCAAATGTGCGACTTGGTGATAGCCTTCATCATGACTATGCCTGGATGGGTACTGTGAAGGTCGCGTATAAACGTTTCCCTGCCTTTTTTTGGCAAAACTACACAATTCTCCCATAGGAGACAGTCCGAATGGATGGACATTTCATCCTTGCGTGGGTGGAACAGCTTAATTTTGTCTTGCTTTTCCCTGGGAACCGCCGACCAGCTCCCATTGAGGACGCGGCCTTTTACTAGTGATAGCACAAGGTCCTGGCTAGTCCAGGTCCTGATCTGGCGAGCCATGACGGGTGACCCCTCGCTCTCAAAAGCATCCATTACAAGAAGCAAGTCTGCGGGTTGTGCCATTTCCACCCTGGTGGTGGGCAATGGTAGCCGACTGAGGGCATCAGCACAGTTCTCAGTGCCTGATCTGTGGCAGATTACATAGTCATACACAGATAACATTAGTGCCCATCTTTGGATGCGGAACAAAGCATTGGTGTTAATACCTCTGCTTTCTGAGAACAACGAAATGAGCGGCTTGTAGTCGGTTTCGAGCTCGAACCGGAGTCCAAATAGGTATTGGTGCATTTTCTTAACCCTGTATACGCATCCTAATGCTTCTTTTTCAACCATACTGTAGGCTCTTTCAGCCTTAGATAAGCTTCTGGACGCATATGCAACCAGTTGCAGTTTGCCTGACACATTGGCTTGCTGCAACACACAACCGAGCCTGTACGAAGATGCATCATAAGCTAGTACTAAACGTTTACATGGGCCATACAATACAAGTAACTTGTTAGAACATAGCTGGTTTCTGGCCTTGTTAAAGGCTGTCACTTGAGATTTACCCCAAACCCAGTCGTCACCCTTGCGTAGCAATAAATGCAAAGGTTCCAGCAAAGTGCTCAACCCTGGTAGAAAGTTACCAAAATAGTTGAGGAGTCCCAGGAACGAACACAACCCCGTCACATTCTGTGGTCGGGGCGCATTCTTGATGGCCTCCGTCTTGGAGTGCATGGGTCTAATGCCGTCCGTCGCAATCTTTCTCCCCAGAAATTCGATCTCCGCCGCCACACTTGGAGCGTTTCAGCCTGAGTCCCATTCTGTCCAGTCGCTTTAGAACCTCTTCCAGGTTGTGCAAGTGTTCGGTGGTGTTGCAGCCAGTGATCAAGATGTCGTCTTGAATCACCATGGTGCGCGGAACCGATTTCAGCAGACTCTCCATATTCCTCTGGAAGATGGCCGTAGCTGAGCAAATCCCAAAGGGGCATCTGTGGTATATGAACAGTCCTCTATGTGTGTTGATGCACATCAGTTTTTTTGAAGGTTCAGCCAGCTCCTGTGTCATGTAAGCAGAGGTTGGATCCAGCTTGGTGAATGACTGCCCCCCTGCTAGTGTTGCGAACAGGTCATCCGCTTTGGGTAGTTGGTACTGGTCCTGTAACGAGACTCGGTTAATCGTTACCTTGTAGTCCCCGCAGATTCTGACCGTGCCATCGCTTTTCAACACCGGAACAATTGGACTGGTCCACTCGTTGAACTCGACTGCCGATATGATCCCCTCTCGTTCAAGTCTGTCCAGCTCGATCTCGACTTTCTCTCGCATCATGTATGGAACCACTCAGGCCTTGTGATGAACGGGTCGTGCACCAGGGACTAGATGGATCTGCACTTTGGCACCTGTGAAGTTGCCGATGCCTGGTTCGAATAATGATGGGAATTTGTTTAGCACTTGGGCGCACGAGGCGTCATCGACCGAAGACAGTGCTTTGATGTCGTCCCAGTTCCATCGGATCTTTCCTAGCCAGCTTCTGCCGAACAGCATTGGGCCATCGCCTGGTACAATCCATAGTGGTAAATCATGCACAGCTCTATCATACGATACCTTAACTGCCGCACTGCCAATGACTGGTGTCATGTATTCAACCAGCAGTGTAACCCATGTATAATCTGACCTAAGTTGTGAGAACAATGACCACTAGGTGGGAGACACTCCTAACCTGCACCTTCAGATATAGAAGGGGAAGCTCCACCCACCCTCATCACTTGAGTGCTAAGGAATAAAGGACAGGTCACAGACTGACCTTCTCTCAAGCATGGGCCTCGTGTGCATTTATACTGTATAGTAAGGACGTATCAATGGCGACGAGAAACTGGGATTTAAACCACGCGACCATGGCCACTAGCAGAACAGATGAGAGGTACTGTGATAAGGAATGGTTGGGACAGGGATTCAACATTGTTAAAGCAGCACACAGTTCTCCAGGCAGACAAGGGCAATCGGGCATGCCCCAACATGTAGTCGAACCCAGAGGCGGAGTTCGACAGAGACAATGGCAAGCTGAACGGTGATTCACGTCATTGCAAGGGACAATGCGACCAGTAATGGGGCCATCAACACTTGTTAATGGTGCATTCAAGGACAGTCACAGGGGCAGTCAGGGACGATCGACTGGCAAGGGATCTTTTGTTTCCAACAACAGCTCATGTTGGAGGCGTGGAGGCACACACTCAGCCAGAGTTTGCAGAGATGAGAAAAATAGCTGCAGAAATTGCAGAAATGAACGCTGGGGGAAATCGCTGGAAGCTGAAGTTCAGCGAGTTCATGTGGAGCACGTATACAGTTCATACACCAGGACACCACCGATAATGATGAAAGAGCTCCTCAATGGCATCCCAGTATCAAGGGAGCTAGACACGGGGGCCAGCCAGTCCCTGATGGGTATCAAACAGTTCGAAAAGTTGTGGGCGTCCAAGGCCAGGAGGCCAAAATTATCGCCGATTGACGCACAGCTGCGGACTTACACAAAGCAGATCATTCCGGTGCTAGGCAGCGCCACAGTAGTCATGATCCACAAAGATTCGGAGAACAGGTTGCCACTCTGGATTGTCCCAGGGGACGGTCCCACACTACTGGGGAGGAGTTGGCTTGTTGTCATGAACTGGAAATGGGGCGATGTCAATGCAATTTCCTCTGGAGCGAGTACCATGCTCACAGGTCCTGGACAAATTTGACTCATTATTTCAACCCGGCATCGGCACTTTCATGGGGGCCAAGGTAGTGATTCACATAAACCCGGATGCCAGGCCAGTACACCACACGGCCAGAGCGGTGCCGTACGTGATGCGGGAAAAGATAGAAGGCCGAATTGGACTGCCTGCTGAGGGAAGGCATCATCTCGCCAGTCGAATTCAGTGACTGGGCGAGCCCGATCGTGCCGGTGCTCAAGGCGGATGGGTCAGTCAGGATATGTGGTGATTACAAGGCCACGATCAATCGAGTGTTACTCCAAGTCCAGTACCCGCTACCGAGAGTGGAGGACCTCTTTGCGACGGTATCCGATGGCAAACCTTTTTCAAAATTGGACCTGACCTCAGCTTACATGACCCAGGAGCTGGCGAGTGAGTCGAAGAAGCTGACCACCATCACGACACACAAGGGATTGTTTGAGTACAACAGATGTCCGTTCGAAATTCGCTCGGCCGCCGCGATCTTCCAACGAAATATGGAAAGCCTCCTCAAGTCGATTCCAGGGACGGTGGTTTTTCAGGACGACATCCTCATCACGGGTTGCGATACTGAAGAACACCTCCACAACCTGGAGGAGGTCCTACGAAGTGCGTCTTCCTAGCTCCAGAGGTGGAATTCCTGGGGATGAGGGTAGCAGCAGACAGGATCAGCCCTACTGCGTCCAAGACGGAAGCGATCCAGAGAGCACCCAGACCCCATAACACGACGGAGCTGCGTTCATTCCTGGGGCTCCTGAACTATTTTGGTAACTTTCTTCCCAAATTGAGCACGCTGCTAGAGCCGCTACACGTGCTCCTACGCAAAGGTCGCAAATGGGTCTGGGAGGACAGCCAGGAAAGAGCTTTTAATAGAGCATGCAATTTGTTATGTTCCAACACTCTGTTAACACTATACGACCCATGTAAGAAACTTGCGTTAACGTGCGATGTGTCGTCCTATGGTGTCGAGTGTGTGTTGCAGCATGTCAATGTCAAGGGTCAGTTACAGCCGGTAGCTTATGTCTCCAGGAGTCTGTCCCAGGCAGAAAGGGGTTACAGGATGGTAGAAAAGGAGGCGCTCGCATGTGTATATGCTGTAAAGAAAATGCACCAGTACCTGTTTGGCAGGAAATTTGAGCTGGAGACAGATCACAAACCCCTAACGTCCCTTTTGGCCGACAACAAGGCCATAAATACAAACGCATCGGCCCGCATACAGAGGTGGGCACTCACGTTAGCCGCCTATGACTATACAATTTGGCACAGACCAGGCACTGAAAACTGCGCCGATGCACTCAGCAGGCTCCCACTAGCCACCACTGAGGGGACTACCGAGCATGCTGCTGAGATGGTCATGGCTGTTGAAGCTTTCGGAAGCGAAGGCTCACCCGTGACAGCCCTTCAGATTAAAGTCTGGACAAGTAGAGACCCGCTATTGTCTCTAGTCAAGAAATGTGTCCTGAATGGGGACTGGGCAGCCACGTACAGGGCATGCCCTGAGGAATTTAAACCATTTCACAGGCGCAGGGATGAACTCTCGATTCAGGCTGATTGCCTACTGTGGGGAAACCGAGTAGTCATGCCCCAGATGGGCAGAGAGGTGTTCATCAGAGAACTCCACAATGAGCACCCGGGCATTGTCATGATGAAGGCCAGGTCACACGTTTGGTGGCCAGGGCTAGACGCAGATCTGGAATTTGCGTTCGCAGGTGCAACATGTGTGCCCAGCTGGGCAATGCGCCCAGGGAAGCCCCCCTTAGCCCCTGGCCATGGCCTGCCAAACCTTGGTCACGCATCCATGTGGACTACGCAGGGCCTTTCATGGGAAAAATGTTTTTGGTTGTAGTAGACACCTACTCCAAATGGATCGAGTGTGACATTTTAAATTCAAGCACATCCTCTGCCACGGTAGAAAGTCTACGGGCAATGTTCGCCGCCTACGGTCTACCGGACGTCTTGGTCAGCGACAATGGCCCGTGCTTCACAAGCACTGAATTCCAGGACTTCATGGCAGGCAATGGAATTAACCATGTCAGAACGGCACCGTTCAAGCCGGCCTCAAACGGCCAGGCAGAACGAGCAGTGCAGATAATCAAACAGGGGATGCTCAGAATCCAAAGGGGTTCCCTACAAAGCCGCTTATCATGCCACCTGTTGGCCAATAGATCCCAACCACACTCGCTCACAGGGGTTCCACCCACAGAGCTGCTAATGAAAAGGACGCTCAAAACCTGGCTATCCCTTATACACCCCACCATGAAAGAAATTGTCGAGAGCAGGCACCAGCCACAATATGACTACCATGACAGGAATGCGAGGGCGCGATGTATTGATGTAAATGATCCTGTTTTTGTCCTCAACTACGCTGCAGGGCCCAAATGGCTTGCAGGCACTGTGATTGCCAAAGAGGGAAATAGGATTCTGGTAGTTAAATTTACCAATGGACAAATCTGCTGCAAACATGTGGATCAAACAAAAAGGAGGTTCAGCAACCCCATAGAAGAAGCAGAGGAAGAACACGATGTAGAGTTCACTCCACCACAGGTGACCGAACACCAAAGGGAGGAGACCCCAATCACTGTGGGCAGTCTGGATAGGCCTGAGGCACCGCAAACAGCAGACACTCAGGCCAGCGCCCAACAACTGGAGCCCCACCTCAGGCGCTCTACAAGAGAACGTAAACCACCAGAGAGACTCAACCTGTGATTCCAATAAGACTTTGGGGCGGGGGTGAGGTGATGTCATGTATTCAACCAGCATTGTAACCCATGTATAATCTGACCTAAGTTGTACACTGTGAGAACAATGACCACTAGGTGGGAGACACTCCTAACCTGGACCTTCAGATATAAAAGGGGAAGCTCCACCCACCTTCATCACTTGAGTGCTGAGGAATAAAGGAGAGGTCACAGACTGACCTTCTCTCAAGCATAGGCCTCGTGTGCATTTATAGTGTATAGTAAGGGCGTATCAACTGGTATGAGCTCTTTGGTGTAAGTGCTTGGTGTGGATCGGGCTTAGTTTTGGCCTTTGTTGCCCCACACTTTCTCAAAAGCCTTCTGGCTCATAATTGACTGATTCGCCCCCGTGTCCAATTCCATGGAAACTGGAATGCCGTTTAATTTGACTTTTAACATTATCAGAGGGCTTTTGGTCGTGAAGGTGTGTACCCCATACACTTCCTCTTCAGCCTCGGGTTGAATTGCCTCTCTTACTCTTTCAGCGTGATCCGCACCGGATCGGTCATCTTCTGCCGACTTTGCCACGTGGTGAGTCGCAGCACACCTGTACATTCGGTGGAGGTGCCCCATTGTTCCACAGTCCTTGCACACGTAGTGCTTGAATCGACATTGATGGGCTCGATGATTACCCCCACAGTGCCAACATGGTGCTAATGGATTCGCATTCACGCCCCACGGCGGACTCTGAGTCATCCAAGGTCTGGCCTCTGCGGGTGTGCAGGCCCTGCCATGTACAGTTCTGCCTGCTGAAGGCATTATTTTAGGCACAGTACTTGCCGGCGAGCTTTGAATCTGCAATGATATCTGTTTAGTGTTATCGTTCGTGGACATGAAAGCCTGGGCTATCGTGATGGCCTTGCTTAGATCTAGGGATTCGGCAGACAGCAGTTTGCGAAGAATGACCTCGTGCCTGATTCCAAGCATGAAAAGGTCCTGCAACACTTCCCCCAAAAATCCAGCAAATACGCACGGTCCTGCAAGGTGTCTTAGGTCGGTAACATAGCTCGCCACGTCGTGGCCCTCAGAGCGATGGTGCGTATAAAAACGATAACTGGCCATCAAGATGCTCTCCTTCGGCTTGAGGTGTTCCCGATCCAGCGTGCACAACTCTTCATATCTCTTGTCCGTTGGTTTCATCAGTGCTAGCAGATTTTTGATGCGGCCATATATCATGGACCCACAAATGGTGAGGAGAATTGCCCTGCGCTTGACCGCGGATTCTTCCTTTTCCAGCTTGTTGGCCACAAAGTACTGGTCAAGACGCTCAACGACGGCTTCCCAATCATCACCCTCAACAAATCTCTCAAGAATATCAATGGCAGCCATAACCGCGTGAAAGTTCGTGATCTGTTACTCGTCGCTAATTGTTATGTTCAGAATAACTCCACAAGACTGTATATTGTAAGCTCAAACTGTTGTGACCTTGGTCTCTTTAATGTAACTCCAGAGTGAGGAAGCAGCATGGGAGTCTGTCTTTTATACCTGCTTTCCCAGGGTGTGCAGGTGACCCTGGTGGCAAGTCTTACACATTGGTAATGTTTCCATACATAACAAATACTATTACCTATACCAAGGCCAACCCAAAAGGCAGCACTTTCTCAGTATACAGAGAAGAAGATGAAGGAACGGTGATATATTTCTAAGTCAGGATGGTGTGTGACATGGAGGGGAACTTGGAGGTGATGATGCTGCCATGCATCTGCTGCCCTTGTCCTTCTAGGTGGTAGAGGTCGCAGGTTTCGGAGGTGCTGTCAATGAAGCCTTGGTGAGTTGCTGCAGTGCATCTTGGTATACACTGCAGCTATGGTGCACTGGTAGTACATGGAGTGAATGTTTAAGGTGGTGGATGGGGTGCCAATGAAGTGGGCTGCTTTGTCCTAGATGGTGTCGAGTTTGAGTGTTGAAGTTGTACTCTTCCAGGCAAGTGGAGAGTATTCCATCACACTCCTGAATTGTAGATGGTGGAAAGGCTTTGGGGAGTCAGGAGACACCCACCGCAGAATACCCAGCCTCTGACCTGCACTTTTAGTCATAGTATTTATGTGGCTGGTCCAGTTAAGTTTCTGATCAATGGTAACCCCCAGAATGTTGATGGTGGGGGATTTAGCGATGGTAAGTGTACAGAGTAATATATAACCTGTTATGAGGCTCATTGGAAATTAAGATTAAGACCTTCTTTCTGACACTTGAAGATTTACAAATATTAATACAATCAAAACACTTTTATGATTAGCCTTTTATCTAACAAGATCTGATTATAAAAGTTATGTAATCCCCTATCAACCTTCTGCAGACTATTGATAGGTGAAAGTATCTTCTCTCTGATAGCTGAAACTTGCAGCCACAAGAATCATGGTGGAACAGACCTGCAAACAAAGGTGCTTGGACAGGTCAGAGGAATATTGCAGTAAAACTCCACCAAGGTCTAAAAGCTCACTGTAGGCTGTTGCCTATTTGCCATCCAAAGGGGCACTTAGCATAAAGCAAGAGGGAGAGGAGACCAAGGTATGCCAAATGAAACTTTCCATTTGAAATTTTGCATTGCTTGTTTATTTTATTATACATTTATAGTGCTTGGGGATTTTAACTGATTTTTCAGTGTGAAAGTCACATGGATGAGCGGAAAAATTTGAAGTGGGATTCTGATCCTTTGAGTCTCCACACATGTTGACCTTGGTCAAAAATTCCACCAGAACTGGGTGGCCACAAGCAGCACTGTGCCCCTCCTGGTGGGCATATGGAAATAACAGGTTAATATAGGATCATGCCACTCAATTGAAAATGTGTCATTTCTGCCTGACCGGCCCCCAATATTATAACTGCCTACATAAAGCCGGCGGTTATGCCTGTAGCAGTAGATCAAGGCAGAAGTTTTTTTTTCATTTGTTCCTGGGATGTGGGCGTCGCTGGCAAGGCCAGCATTTATTGGCCATCCCTAATTGCTCTTGAGAAGGTGGCGGTGAGTCGCCTTCTTGAACCGCTGCAATCCGTATGGTGAGGGTACCCCACAGTGCTGTGAGGTTGTTCTAGGATTTTGACCCAGCGACGATGAAGGAACGGTGATATATTTCTAAGTCAGGATGGTGTGTGACATGGAGGGGAACTTGGATGATGCTCCCATGCGTCTGCTGCCCTTGTCCTTCTAGGTGGTAGAGGTCGGGTTTCGGAGGTGCTGTCGATGAAGCCTTGGCGAGTTGGCTGCAGTGCATCTTGTAGATGGTACACACTGCAGCTATGGTGCACCGATGATACATGGAGTGAATGTTTAAGGTGGTGGATGGGGTGCCAATGAAGTGGGCTGCTTTGTCCTAGATGGTGTCGAGCTTGAGTGTTGAAGTTGTACTCTTCCAGGCAAGTGGAGAGTATTCCATCACACTCCTGACTTGTGCTTTGTAGATGGTGGAAAGGCTTTGGGGAGTCAGGAGGTGAGACACTCACCGCAGAATACCCAACCACTGACCTGCTCTTGTAGTCATAGTATTTATGTGGCTGGTCCAGTTAAGTTTCTGATCAATGGTAACCCCCAGGACATTGATGGTGGGGGATTCAGCGATGGTAATCCCGTTGAATGTCAAAGGGCGGTGGATAGACTCTCTCTTGTTGGAGATGGCATTTGTATGGCGCGAATGTTACTTGCCACTTATCAGCCCAAGCCTGAATGTCGTCCAGGTCTTGCGGCATACGGGCATGGACTGCTTCATTATCTGAAAAGTTGTGAATGGAACTGAACATTGTGCGATCATCAGTGAACAGCCCCACTTCTGACCTTATAATGGAGGGAAGGTTATTGATGAAGCAGCTGAAATAGTTGGGCCTAGGACACTGCCGTGAGGAACTCCTGCAGCAATATTACAAGGGCTCCTTGATGCCACATCTGGCGAAATGCTGCCTTGAAGTCGAGCAGTCACTCTCACCTCACCTCTGGAATTCAGCTCTTTTGTCCATGTTTGGATCAAGGCTGCAATGAGGTCTGGAGCCAAGTGGAACTGAACATTGGTGAGCAGGTTATTGGTGAGTAAGTGCCACTTGATAGCACTATCGGCAACGCCTTCCATCACTTTGCTGATGATTGAGAGTAGATTGATTGGCAGTAATTGGGCAGATTAGATTTGTCTGTTTTTTTTGGACAGGACATACGTGGGCAATTTTCTGTATTGTCAGGTAGATGCCAGCATTGTAGCTGTACTGGAACAGCTTGGCTAGAGTCACAGCTAGTTCTGGAGAAGTGCTTTAAATGCTGAAACTGTGAACATAAAACATTACTAATTTCTTTGGCATTTCAGCAGCGATTTAATTTTTTAGATATTGTACAACTCTCGAGGGGGCCTTCATTTTGCCTGCCGATAGTCTCCAGGGCAACCAAAGAAATTTAATTGCTGCATTTGGACAATCTACAGCATGGGCTTCCCAATGGAGATTCTTTTGTTTATCTTTTTAGTTGCTACTTCTCACTGCCCCCCCCACCTCCAGCACACACACACATTGACGGAATCTTGCCGGCGCTCAGAGGGCGGGTTCGTTTTCAAAATATAAAAGATTGATAGCGGGTTAGGTCCGTGTCAGTTTCCCAAGTGCTGGGTCTGCCTGCGCTTTACAGACCCGACACTAAGCGGCCAATTAAAATAGTTAAGAGAAAGAAAGACTTGAATTTATATAGCGCCTTTCACGACCACTGGATGTCTCAAACCGCTTTACAGCCAATGAAGTACTTTTGGAGTCACTGTTGTGATGTGGAAAACGTGACAGCCAATTAGCGCACAGCAAGCTCCCACAAACAGCAATGTGATAATGACCAGATAATCTGTTTTTATGTTATGTTGATTGAGCGATAAATATTGGCCAGGACACCAGGGTTAACTCCCCTGTTCCTCTTCGAAATAGAGCCATGGGATCATTTACATCCACTTGAGAGAGCAGACGAGGCCTCGGTTTAACGTCTCATCCAAAAGACGGCACCGCTGACAGTGCAGTGCTCCCTCAGCCTAGATGTTTTTGTCCCTGGAGTGGGACATGAACCCACAACCTTCTGACTCAGAGGTGAGTGCTACCCACTGATCCACAGCCAACTACTTATAAAGCATTTTACCATTTTTCCAGCTTTTTGACAAGTTTCACGGCGCTTGGGTAAGTAGGTCAGGTTTTCAACAAGACTCCATTCTTCTGAATAGGTGACAGCTGCAAAAAATGCGCATTTAAGCAGGTTCAGGATTTATATACATTGATGGTGGACTTTACACTCCTAAATGGTGTTCAAGGGTGTGCTTCCACACAGATCCTTGATCTTCGCATGAGGGACACACAGCTGGCGCATGGCAAGAAGTGCTGTTGAGGCAGTTACCACTCAGTGTGATAGCACATCTTTACTACACAGCTGTCTTCCTCAGAGGACTGAAGACATGGCAGGTACTGGACAGGAGAAGGCAGCCGGCACAGGGCTGGAGAGTCATCCAGCACAAAGAGGCACAGTGCCACAGCTATCTCAAGAAGCTATGCTGAGAAGCAGCAGGCTGTCACAACACTTACTCCCCCCACTGAAGTAGCACTTAGGAGAACAAGAAGAGGTAGTAGAAGACACTGTATACTCACACCAATGACATCGGGGAAGTAAACACTGAAGCACTTATGCAGAGTACTGGTGTTGGGAAATAAACTGGTTACACCTTCCTACAAAAGTAGTGTGTAGATTTAGGCTCAATTTTTCTCCACTAAACCGATCAAAATTGGACAAGATAGCAGCTAAAATGGGATTGGTGGGGGGGCAGGGGGATGGAGCAGTGAGGCCTTTAGCCACCTCCTTACCCCAGTCTCTATTTCCTTCCCCCTGATCCCACCAGGATTTCCACTGGCCACCCTTTCGCCACCTGCCACATGCAAAGGTCAGCAAGGAAGCGGGGCCTGGGAGCCCAGCAGATTTCCTTCCCATCCACATCTCTTCCTGCTGCTCCCTGCGACCGACCAGCAGGCCCAAGACAGCATTGGAGAGCCCTCTGTTTTCTGTGGCATAGCCGAGGTCTCCTGTCCCTCCAGTGAGGTCTACAAAGCAGGGAGCTTCCTTGATCGTCAAGGCTCTTTTACCCCTTGAAGGTCCTTTGCAGCCTCTTCAGGTGCTGCAGTGATGGTTATTTAGCACCGCCGAGATGTGCCAGGCTCCCTCATGGTGGTGGGAATCCCACTGAAAGCCCTTGCATTTTTCATGACCCTGAACTCGGATTGGGGCCTGGATCATTCGGAAGGGCAGGCAGAAGCCCCTATCTGCTGCTAATCTGCTCTTAAAAGGAAAATCCAGCCCTTATTGCTAGATTGCAAGTGGTGGGATACAGTCAGGGATGATAGTAGAGGTAGTGATGATAAAGGTGTTGCACATTGCTTATTGCATACAATATATTATGAAGGAAACCACAGGACTGTTCATACAGGGACACATTTACAGATTTTAAGAGAAAGTCCCATCAGTCAATGATTGATGCACCAATCGTCCTGGCTCCACATTTGCTCGTTCATTCTAGCTTTCTTTTTCAACTTTTCCTTTTCTTTCTCCTCCTCTGTCAAGGCTGAAGACTGGTGCTACTGATCCTCTAACTGAAGGGGTTACCCACTCTGTGTTGAAAAATTCAACACCTTCTCTGATTTCTCCAGACAGCAGAATTTCAACAGGTTAATTGTATAATCCACCAGAATTCAGGTGCAAGCATAAGTCTCTGTTCAAAGGACCCTCTATGATGTTTGTAGCCCTGTAGCCAGCCATTCTGCTTCTTGAAATAGTGTTGGCACAGTGGACTGTCACAAAATGAAGGCATCATAGCACTACCTGTATGTTGATGGAATTAAAACCTTTGGTCTTCATACATGCTTTGGGGTTGTTGAGGCTACACGTGGAATCCCTGCTGTTGCCTCCTTTTCATAAGAAAATTATCAAAAGTGTCATATGGCAAACAAGGTTCCCATCAACTGCCCAATCTATGGGATCAAAGTCTGACTAATTTGGAAAATATCATCAATGGTGTCTTGAATGGATTTAGTCATTAAAAATTCATACCAATGCACAGGGCATGTTAGATCTTGTCTGCGGGTTGGGTTCCAATGGGCAGCCTTACTCAGCAACAGTCTCCCTTGTGAAGCAAATGCTGTGAAGGCCGATATGCTTACACATGCCTAAGTAATGGGTCCTGGGCCAAATCTGAGTGCAATGCCAATGGAGGAAGTATATTTCATGTTACATTACTCTTATGAGACGTTAAATCGAGGCACTGTCTGCCCTCTCAGGCGGACGTAAAAGATCCCATGGCACTATTTCAAAGAAGAGCAGTGGAGTTATCCCCGGTGTCCTGGCTGTTATATATGTAAACTTGTATATACTCTGTACAGCCACCCTATAATCCCTTGGGAGCACAGGTATTTAAGGAGGCCTCACAGGTTGGAGAGGCACTCTGGAGACCTGCAATAAAAGACTACGGTCACACTTTACTTTGAGCTCACAATGTTCAATCTGACTCTTTCTCCATACATAACAACTGGTGACAAGATACAGATATCGAACCCAAAGATGCAGAGAACAGTGGGCATCCTGGAGAAATTCTCAGAGGGAGATGATTGGGAAACCTTTGTGGAGCTACTCGACCAATACTTAGTAGCCAACGAGTTAGATGGGGAAGAGAGCGCTGCCAAACGAAGAGCGATCCTCCTCACCGTCTGTGGGGCACCAACGTATGACCTCATGAAAAATCTGCTTACTCCAGCGAAACCCACGGAGAAATCATACGATGATTTGTGTACACTGGTCCGGGAGCATTTGAACCCGAAGGAAAGCGTTCTGATGGCGCGGTACCGATTCTACACCTACAAGAGGTCTGAAGACCAGGAAGTGGTGAGTTATGTCGCCGAGCTAAGACGCCTTGCAGGACATTGCGAGTTTGAAGGATATTTGGAGCACATGCTCAGAGACTTTTTCGTACTTGGCATTGGCCACAAAACCATACTTCGCAAACCTCTGACTGTAGAGACCCGAACCTTGAGTAAGGCCATAGCGATAGCCCAGGCGTTCATTGCCACCAGTGACAATATTAAGCAAATCTCTCAGCACACAAGTGCTGTTACAAGTACTTTGAACAAAGTGATGTTGTTTTCAAATCGCAACATACAGGGCAGGTCACACATACCTGCAGCTGCACGTCCACAGATGTCTGAGTCCACCATCAAGGATGATGAATGTAAGGCCATTAACATTGTTGGCGCTGTGGGGTTGATCATCGTTTCCATTCATGCCGCTTCAAAGGGTACCTTTACAAGGGCTGTGGAACAATGGGACACCTCCAACGTATGTGCAGGCGAGGTGAAAATCCTGTTAATCCTGCAAACCACCATGTTGCAGAGGAAGACAGATCCACGGAGGATCACGACAAACCAGAGCCTCAGACCGAGGAGGCAGAGGTACATGGGGTGCACACATTCACCACAAAGTGTCCCCCGATAATGCTGAATATTGAACTAAATGGAGTCCCGGTGTCAATGGAGCTGGACACGGCGCAAGCCAGTCCAGCATGGGCAAAAAGACTTTCAAA
This sequence comes from Pristiophorus japonicus, assembly GCF_044704955.1. Lineage (NCBI taxonomy): Eukaryota > Metazoa > Chordata > Chondrichthyes > Pristiophoridae > Pristiophorus > Pristiophorus japonicus. The sequence goes on from NC_091981.1 coordinate 177,418,639, forward strand.
AGATTGTGGTGCAGCAAAGTTTCAAGGCCAGTCTTAACTCCAGTTCATACGAAACTAAGAACTTACACAAAAGAACTGATCCCGTAATCGGCAGTGCTACCGTAAGGGTCTCCTATGATGGAGCGGTGCACAAGCTACCACTCTGGGTGGTATCGGGCGATGGTCCCCCGCTGCTCGGCAGGATCTGGCTGGGAAAGATATGCTGGAACTGGGGCAATGTCCGAGCACTATCGCCCGCTGTCGACACTTCGTGTGCCCAGGTCTTAAACAAGTTCCCTTCGCTGTTCGAACCAGGCATCGGGAAATTCCAAGGAGCAAAAGTGCAGATCCATCTAATTCCGGGGGCGCGACCCATCCATCACAAGACAAGAGCAGTACCATACATGATGAGAGAAAGGGTAGAGATCGAGCTAGACTGGCTGCAATGAGAGGGCATCATTTCACCGATCGAGTTTAACGAGTGGGCCAGTCCTATTGTCTCAGTCCTTGAGGGAGACGGCACCGTCAGAATCTGTGGCGATTACAAAATAACTATCAATCATTTCTCCCTGCAGGACCAATACCCACTACCAAAGGCTGACGACCTCTTTGCAATGCTGGTGGGAGGATAGACGTTCGCGAAGCTGGATTTGACTTCAGCTTACATGATGCAGGAATTGGAGGAATCATCGAAGGGCCTCACCTGCATCAACATGCACAAAGGTCTTTTCATTTATAACAGGTGCCCATTTGGAATTTGATCTGCGGCGGCGATATTCCAGAGAAACATGGAAAGCTTACTGAAGTTGGTCCCGCGCACCGTTGTCTTCCAGGACAACATCTTGGTTACAGGTCAGGACACAGTCGAGCATCTGCAGAACCTGGAGGAGGCTCTTAGTCGACTCAACCGCGTGGGGCTCAGGTTAAAATGCTCAAAGTGCGTTTTCCTGGCACCTGAAGTGGAGTTCTTGGGGAGGAGGATCGCGTTGGACAGCATCAGGCCCACCGATTCAAAGACGGAGGCAATCGAGAACGCACCAAGGACACAGAATGTGACGGAGCATTGCGGTCGTTTCTAGGACTCCTGAACTACTTTGGTAACTTCTTACCGGATCTCAGCACACTGTTAGAACCACTGCACAGAACCAAAATGGAGACAGAAGCAAAAGACAGAAAGGAGATGAGTAAAAGTGGAGGGCAGAGAAACCGAATGCAAAAAACAAAAAGGGCCACTGTACAGCAAAATTCTAAAGGGTCAAAGTATAATAAAAAAGCAAGCCTGAAAGCTTGGTGCCTTAATGCGAGGAGTATTCGGAACCCAAGAGAGGGCTCTGAGCTAGTTAGAGTGGGTGAGAGCGCAGATGAACAGGACCCCAAGAAAGAATGCAAAAGGCAGGAGGCAACAGAGCAGTGTAGCACTGGGGTAAGTGTAAACCACAAGGTGATAGGAAGGGACAATATGTATGAATATAAAGGGGCTGCAGGAGGGGTCAAAACTAAAAATCATGGTTTAAAAACTAGTATTAAAACACTCTACCTAAACGCATGCAGCATTCGAAATAAAGTAAATGAGTTGCCGGCACAAATCATTACAAATGGGTATGATTTGGTGGCCATTACAGGAATGTGGTTGCAAGGTGGCCAAGACTGGGAATTAAACATACTGGGGTATCTGACAATTTGGAAGGATAGACAAGAAGGGAAAGGAGGTGGGGTAGCTCTATTAATAAAGGATGATATCAGGGCAGTTGTGAGAGATAATATTCGCCCTAATGAACAAAATGTTGAATCATTGTGGGTGGAGATTAGAGACAGTAAGGGGAAAAAGTCACTGGTGGGCATAGATTATCGGCCCCCAAATAATAACTTCACGGTGGGGCGGACAATAATCAAGGGAATAATGGAGGCATGTGAAAAAGGAACGGCAGTAATCATGGGGGATTTTAACCTACATATCGATTGATCAAATCAAATCGCACGGAGTAGCCTGGAGGAGGAATTCATAGAATGCATACAGGATTTTTTTCTTAGAACAGTATGTTACAGAACCTACAAGGGAGCAAGCTATCTTAGATCTGGTCCTGTGTAATGAGACAGGAATAATAAACGATCTCCGAGTAAAAGATCTTCTCGGAATGAGTGATCACAGTGTGGTTGAATTTGTAATACAGATTGAGGGTGAGGAAGCAGTGTCTCAAACGAGCATACTATGCTTAAACAAAGGGGACTCCAGTGGGATGAGGGCAGAGTTAGCTAAAGTAGACTGGGAACACAGACTAAACGGTGACACAATTGAGGAACAGTGGAGGACTTTTAAGGAGCTCTTTCATAGTGCTCAATAAAAATATATTCCAGTGAAAAAGAAGGGCGGTAAGAGAAGGGATAACCAGCCATGGATAACCAAGGAAATAAAGGAGAGTATCAAATTAAAAACCAATGCGTATAAGGTGGCCAAGGTTAGTGGGAAAATAGAAGATTGGGAAAATTTTAAACGACAGCAAAGAATGACTAAGAAAGTAATAAAGAAAGGAAAGATAGATTACGAAAGTAAACTTGCGCAAAACATAAAAACAGATAGTAAAAGCTTTTACAGATATATAAAATGGAAGAGAGTGACTAAAGTAAATGTTGGTCCCTTAGAAGATGAGAAGGGGATTTAATAATGGGAAATGTGGAAATGGCTGAGACCTTAAACAATTATTTTGCTTCAGTCTTCACAGTGGAAGACACAAAAACCACACTAAAAATTGCTGGTCACGGGAATGTGGGAAGGGAGGACCTTGAGACAATCACTATCACTAGGGAAGTAGTGCTGGACAGGCTAATGGGACTCAAGGTAGACAAGTCCCCTGATCCTGATGAAATGCATCCCAGGGTATTAAAAGAGATGGCGGAAGTTATAGCAGATGCATTCGTTATAATCTACCAAAATTCTCTGGACTCTGGGGAGGTACCAGCGGATTGGAAAGCAGCTAATGTAATGCCTCTGTTTAAAAAAGGGAGCAGACAAAAGGCAGGTAACTATAGGCCGGTTAGTTTAACATTTGTAGTGGGGAAAATGCTTGAAGCTATCATTAAGGAAGAAATAGCGGGACATCTAGATAGGAATAGTGCAATCAAGCAGACGCAACATGGATCCATGAAGGGGAAATCATGTTTAACTAACTTACTGGAATTCTTTGAGGATATAACGAGCATGGTGGATAGAGGTATACCGATGGATGTGATGTATTTAGATTTCCAAAAGGCATTCGATAAGGTGCCACACCAAAGGTTACTGCAGAAGATAAAGGTATGCGGAGTCAGAGGAAATGTATTAGCATGGATCGAGAATTGGCTGGCTAACAGAAAGCAGAGAGTCGGGGTAAATGGGTCCTTTTCGGGTTGGAAATCGGTGGTTAGTGGTGTGCCACAGGGATCGGTGCTGGGACGACAACTGTTTACAATATACATAGGTGACCTGGAAGAGGGGACAGAATGTAGTGTAACAAAATTTGCAGATGACACAAAGATTAGTGGGAAAGTGGGTTGTGTAGAGGACACAGAGAGGCTGCAAAGAGAATGGGCTAAGGTTTGGCAGATGGAATACAATGTCGGAAAATGTGAGGTCATCCACCTTGGAAAAAAAAACAGTAAAAGGGAATATTATTTGAATGGGGAGAAATTACAACATGCTGCGGTGCAGAGGGACCTGGGGGTCCTTGTGCATGAATCCCAAAAAGTTAGTTTGCAGGTGCAGCAGGTAATCAGGAAGGCGAATGGAATGTTGCCTTCATTGCAAGAGGGATGGAGTGCAAAAGCAGGGAGGTCCTGTTGCAACTGTACAGGGTATTGGTGAGGCCGCACCTAGAGCACTGCATGCAGTTTTGGTCACCTTACTTAAGGAAGGATATACTAGCCTTGGAGGGGTTACAGAGACAATTCACTAGGCTGATTCCGGAGATGAGGGGGTTACCTTATGATGATAGATTGAGTAGACTGGGTCTTTACTCGTTGGAGTTCAGAAGGATGAGGGGTGATCTTATAGAAACATTTAAAATAATGAAAGGGATAGACAAGATAGAGGCAGAGAGGTTGTTTCCACTGGTCGGGGAGACTAGAACTAGGGGGCACAGCCTCAAAATACGGGGCAGCCAATTTAAAACCGAGTTGAGAAGGAATTTCTTCTCCCAGAGGGTTGTGAATCTGTGGAATTCTCTGCCCAAGGAAGCAGTTGAGGCTAGCTCATTGAATGTATTCAAATCACAGATAGATAGATTTTTAACCAATAAGGGAATTAAGGGTTATGGGTAGCGGGCGGGTAAGTGGAGCTGAGTCCACGGTCAGATCAGCCATGATCTTTTTGAATGGCGGAGCAGGCTCGAGGCGCTAGATGGCCTACTCCTGTTCCTAATTCTTATGTTCTTATGTTCTTATGTTCTATGCATAAAGGTGACGAATGGGCATGGGGCAAAAGCCAAGAAAATGCCTTTGTAAAAGTTAGAAAATTGTTATACTCAAACAAATTGCTTGTGTTGTATGATGCATGTAAGCGTTTGGTACTAGCATGTGATGTGTCGTCATTTGGCATCGGGTGTGTTTTGCAACAAGCTAATGATTTTGGGAGACTGCAACCGGTTGCTTACACATCCAGGAGTCTATCTAAGGCTGAGAGAGCCTACAGCATGATTGAAGAAGAAGCGTTATCGTGTGTCTATGGGGTAAAGAAAATGCATCAATACCTGTTTGGGCTAAAATTCGAATTGGAAACTGACCAAAAGCCACTTATATTCCTGTTTTCCGAAAGTAAAGGGATAAATACCAATGCAATGGCCCGCATCCAGAGATGGGCGTTCACGTTGTCCGCACACAACTACGCCATCCGCCACAGGCCAGGCACAGAAAACTGTGCCGATGCTCTCAGTAGGCTGCCATTGTCCACCACGGGGTGGAAATGATGCAGCCCACAGATTTAGCCATGGTTATGGAAGCATTTGAGAGTGAGCAATCACCCATCACTCCCTGGCAGATCAAAACCTGGACGAGCCAGGACCCCTTATTGTCCCTAGTCAAAAACTGTGTGCTTCACGGGAGCTGGTCCAGTGTCCCAGTGGAAATGCAGGAAGAGATAAAGCCGTTCCAGTGGCGCAAAGATGAAATGCCTATACAGGCAGACTGCCTTCTGTCCTGTGGGACCATCGAGTAGTGATCCCCAAGAAGGGCAGAGGCACCTTCATCAGTGACCTCCACAGTACCCACCCAGGCATCATAATGATGAAAGCGATAGCCAGATCCCATGTGTGGTGGCCTGGCTTCAATGCAGACTTAGAGTCCTGCATGCACAGAAATAATACGTGCTCGCAGTTAAGCAATGTACCCAGGGAGGCGCCGCTAAGCTTATGGTCTTGGCCCTCCAAACTGTGGTCTAGAGTGCATGTCGACTATGCAGGCCCGTTTTTGGGTAAAATGTTCCTTGTGGTTGTAGATGCGTACTCCATGTGGATTGAATGTGATATAATGTCAGCTAGCATGTCCACTGCCACTACTGAAAGCCTGCGGGCCATGTTTGCCACACACGGCCTACCTGATGTCCTGGTGAGCGACAACGGGCCATGTTTTACCAATGCTGAGTTCAAAGAATTCATGACCCGCAACGGGATCAAACATGTCACATCTGCCCCGTTCAAACCAGCGTCCAATGGTCAGGCAGAGAGAGCAGTGCAAACCATCAAGCAAGGCTTGAAGAGGGTAACGGAAGGCTCACTGCAGACTCGCCTATCCCGAGTCCTGCTTAGCTACCGCATGAGACCCCACTCACTCACGGGGATCCCACCTGCTGAACTGCTCATGAGAAGAGCACTTAAGACAAGGCTCTCGTTAGTTCACCCTGATCTACATGAACAGGTAGAGAGAAGGCGGCTTCAACAAAGTACATACCATGATAGCGCAAATATGTCACGCGAGATTGAAATCAATGATCCTGTATTTGTGTTAAATTATGGACAAGGTCCCAAGAGGCTTCCTGGCATTGTTGTGGCCAAAGAGCGGAGCAGGGTGTTTTGGGTCAAACTTTCAAATGGACTCATTCACCAGAAACACTTGGATCAAATCAAACTCCAGATTCACGGACTATCCAGAGCAACCCACTTTGGACCCTACCTTCTTTGACCCCCAACATACACACCAGTGGCAACTGGCACCACGGTTGACCACGAAGCAGAACCCATCATCCACAGCAGCCCAGCAGGACCCAACACACCAGGCAGCCCAGCAAGACCAGCTGCACAGCAACCCAGCGAGGGCCCAACAATTGACTCACCAACACCAGCTTTCACACTGAGACGATCAACCAGGGCAAGAAGGGCCCCTGATCGACTCACATTGTAAATACTTACACTATTGACTTTAGGGAGGAGTGTTGTTATATATGTAAACTTGTATTTACTCTGTATAGCCACCAGCAGGCTCATCCCCTGGAGTCCCAAAGGTTCCCATAATCCCTTGGGAACATAGGTATTTAAGGAGGCCTCACAGGTTGGAGAGGCACTCTGGAGACCTGCAATAAAAGACTACGGTCACAATTTATTTTGAGCTCATACTGTTCAGTCTGACTCTTTCTCCATACATAATACTGGCCATTATCACATTGCTGTTTTTGGGAGTTTGCTGTGCGCACGTTGGCTGCCATGTTTCCTACATTGCAATAGTGACTACATTCCAAAAAAACTTCATTGGCTGTAAAGTGCTTTTAGACGTCCGGTGGTCATGAAAGGCACCATATAATTCCTTCTTTTTGTCATAAAAGCAATATTTCAATTAAAATTGTATCTCAACTGTGCTGCGCAAATAGAACAAGACCTGGTATCATTGAAGTATCTCCATGAGGTTAACTATAACTGATCCACGACTTAGTCACTTGTGAATTGTCCTTTCAGCCTCACTTGTAAGATGTTAATCATTACTGCTGCAGTGACACATCCTCTAACATTATGCTATTGTATGGGCAGGTTATATACACTAACAGAATCGATATCTTGGCTGGGATTTTCCACTGTAACTTCCGCCCATTCCACGTTCACTGCTGACGCTGATAGATTTTCTGGAGTGAGCTAATATACACATTTTTGACCGGCATCACAGAAGAAGTTTCACCAGTGATTGAACATTTTTGCTGGGAGGGAGCAGAAAACTTTTTACTGCTACAGGATTTAAATTCTGAGCAGCTTCAAGGGCCACGCAGTGTAGTGACCAGGAAAGGAGGGCAGAATGGCAAACAGATTTCTTTGGGCCAATTTAACCAACAGCTAGTTACAGATCTTCTCCCAGGAGAGGATGGAGAGAGAGAGGAGAGAATGACCTGTTTGGGATGTAGGGGAGGAGAGTGTCACGATCAGTAGCTGGAGCCCTGCGGAGAGATGGCACTGACTGAAAGAAGGTTAATGACCTCACGAGCGATGACAAGGTAAGGAAAATCACCCACAGCTGCAGCAATGCTTCCCTCTAAACCTCACTGTGCTCTAGGGCTTTAACAGATAACTATAATGTGCATTAGCCTAAACAGACAGACGCCCACTGCCACTTCCAAATGCACTTTCCCTCACAATCTTACATTCCTGCACCCCTTTGAAAGGCAGACTTGGAATGTCTTAATTTGCAACATCTGTGATCAACGTTTTGCATTCTGAATTGCTCACACCTGGCAAATACAGGCCTTTTACACTGTTTGCACTCTTCTAACTGAAGGAAATGGCCGATGATACTAGAAAGAGACAGGCCATTTTTGGGGCGCTAATTATGATGCGGCCATAAATAGGAAGCAAACAAAAGAAATGGGCATAGAACAAGGAAAGGGACACTTGGATCAAGATTAAAGGGTTTTGATGCAGGTTTCTCCTTCAGTGCTTATGCACTTTGTGTCTGGAGTGCTTTACAGGCTCCAGTTCCAGTAATAGAAAGGCCCACCCATTGCAAAAAATTATGAGCTTCGCGCAATGCCTCACCATTGAAATGCATAGAATGTTGTGAAGTTGCTGTATTTGCACATTTGATACAAACTGAACTTGCCACAGATAGTTAAGGCTTGTCAATCGTAGCATAAGTACCCTTTTAACTATGTGATGACTGTTAATTAGTGCTAATTAATTTTTGGCACTGAAAATTAACTATTACAAGTGTGGAGTTTCATTCCTTCAATTGTTAGAGATTTAAAAATGTTAATTAAAAAAAAGTTTTAGTTTTCTTTTCTATCCCTTTTCTCTCAATCCAATCGTTCGTTCCCTCTCTTTATTTTTCTTTCTGTACCTGATTTGACATTGAATTCACCCACTCTAAATGACACTTTCTTCTCAGTTCTTCCATTGTTTATTTCTCAATCCTTCGATCTGATTGTATAAGGAGATACACAGTTGCTTGTCCTGTTCACTCAGGTCCCAGATGGCCTGTTTCCCTTGTTGTGCCGTTATCAGCTCGCACCTTGAGCAATTTAGTGAGCAAAAATGTTTTGAGCTGAAAGGTGCAGGGACAAGTCTAAATGGCAGGTGCTGTTGGATGCCCTGCTATAGCAAAATCTGGCCCAACATCTTTCATCGTGGATATTATGATCAACCTGTATAAAACACTGGGTCGGCCTCAACTGGAGTACTGTGTCCAATTCTGGGCACCGCACTTTAGGAAAGATGTGCAGGCCTTCGAGAGGGTGCAGAAAAGATTTACGAGAATAATTCCAGGGATGAGGGACTTCAGTTACATCGATAGACTGGAGAAGCTGGAGTTGTTCTTCTTAAAGCAGAAAAGATGGAGAGGAGATTTGATAGAGGTGTTCAAAATCATGAGGGGTCTGCACAGAGTAGATAGAAAGAAAGACTTGCATTTATATAGCGCCTTTCACGACCACCAGACGTCTCATAGAGAGAAACTGTTCCCATTGGCAGAAGGGTCGAGAACCAGAAGACACAGATTTAAGGCGATTGGCGAAAAAACCAAAAGCAACATAAGAAAAAACTTTTTTTACGCAACAAGTGGTTAGGATCTGGAATGCACGGCTGAAAGGATGGTGGAGGCAGACTCAATCACGGCTTTCTAAAGGGAGTTGGATAAGTACCTGAAATAAAACATTTTCAGGACTACGGGGAAAGGGCGGATGAGTGGGAGTAGCAGCAGTGCTCTTGCAGAGAGCCTGATGGGCCAACTGGCCTTCTTCCAGGCTGTAGCTGTTCTATGATTCTATGATGCACTTCACTCCGCTCTTGGGAAGGAAAGAGAATACCGCCACTAGGGGGCCTGTGGGCATCCAGTCTTCTTCTTCTTCGGCAGCCCCCCGGAGTCGAGGATGACTTGCTTCCACACTAATATGAGTTCGAAGGTGACTGATGAGTCCGATGCATGATCTACAGACTCTGTCACAGGTGGAGCATGGTGGTTGAATGAACGGATGGGTGGGGTGCTTGATTTGTCGTATGCTCCTTCCGCTGTTTGTACTTGGCTTCCATGTGCTCCCGAGGAAGAGACTCGAAGTGCTCGGCACCTTCTGGGATGTTTCTCCTCCACTTTGAGTGATCTTGGGCCAGGGATTCCCAAGAGTCGGTGGGGATGATTTTATCAGGGAGGCTTTGAGGGTGTTTTTGAAGCCTTTTCTCTGCCCTCCTGGGGCTTGCTTACCTTGGCGGAGCTCGGAGTAGAGTGCTTGCTTCGGGAGTCTCGTATCAGGCATGCGGATAATGTGGCCTGCCCATTGGAGCTTGTTGAGCGTGATCAATGCTTAATGCTGGGGGTGTTGGCCTGAGAGAGAATGCTGACGTTGGTGCACCTATCCTGCCAATGGATTTGAAGGATTTTGCGGAGGCAGCGTTAGCGGTACTTCTCCAGTGCTTTGAGGTGCCTACTGTACATTGTCCATGTCTCTCAAGCATATAGGAGGCAAGGTATCACTACTACTCTGTAGACCATGAGCTTGGTGCCGAGTTTGAGATATTGGTCTTCAAACACTTTTCCTCAGGCGACAGAAGGCTGTACTGGCACACTGAAGGCGGTGTTAGATTTCATCATCGATGTCTGTCCTCATTGACATAAGGCTCCCAAAGTATGAAAAGTGGTCCACGCTGTCCAAGGCCTCATCATGGATCTTAATAATCGGGGGGGGGGGGTGGGCAATACTGTATGGTGGGGGCAGGTTGGTAGAAAATCTTTGTCTGTGGATGTTTAATGTCAGACCCAGTCTCTCGTATGTTTCAGTGAAGGTGTCAATGATGGCTTGGAGTTTGGCTTCCGAGTGTGCACAAACGCAAGTGTCATCTGCATACTGTAATTCAATGACAGAGGACTGGAAGCGACGGAGGTTGAACAATTTCCCGTTCGTCCTGTAGATTAGCTCCACTCCAACTTGTTGAAGTTGAGATGAAGAATTGTGGTGAGAAAGATCGAGAAGAGGGTTGGTGCCTTGCTTGACCCCGGACTGCACTTGTATTGGGTCTGTGGTGGACATATTGGTAAGGATCACAGCTTGCATGTCATCGTGAAGCAGGTGGAGGATGATGACAAATTATTGAGGACAGACGAATTTGAGAGGGACACTTTTTGAGGTCAAAGAAAGGCATGTACAGAGGTTGATGCTGCTCCCTACATATGGTGAAAATCATGTCCGTTGTGCCTCTTAGTGGGTGAAATCCACATTATGACTCTGGGAGGAGCTCTTCAGCCACTGGGAGGAGACGACGGAGGAGGATTCTTGCGATAATTTTCCCTGTGGCAGACAGCAGGGAAACTCCTCTGTAATTACCGCAATCAGACTTGTCACCTTTTTTGAAGATGGTCACGATTACGGCATCTCTAAAATCCCCTGGCATGCTCTCCTCTTTCCAGATACGAGAGATGAGATCATGGATTCGCACCAAGAGTACTTCTCCGCTATGCTTTAGTGCTTCGGCAGGGATTCCATCTGCTCCTGAGGCCTTGTTGTTTTGCAGCTGTTGGATGGCCTTTTCAACCTCATGCTGGGCTGGGATTGTGCTGAGATGGTGGCGGGTAGCATGCTGTGGGATGGAGTCGAGGATACGCACGTCAAAGACAGAGTCTTGGTTAAGGTGATCTTTGAAATGCTCCTTCCAGCGGGCGCTAACTGCCTCTCTGTCCTTGATGAGCACCTCTCTGTTCTTAGCTCTCAGTGGGATAGGACCTTGAATGCTTAGGCCGTAGGTGGTCTTGACTGCACTAAAAAATCCCGCATGTCATGATTGTCGGCTAGTTGCTGGATCTCCTGTGCTCTTTCCACCCATCATCTGTTCTTTAGGTCACGAGTTTTTTGTTGGATCTTAGTCTTCAATTGTCTGCAGATCTGTTTTCTTTCGATTTGTGATCATGTTTCCAATTCAAGAATGCCTTGCGTTTATGATTTAATAGCTTTTGGATCTCCTGGTCGTTCTCATCAAACCAGTCTTGATGTTTTCTGGTAGAGTAACTCAGAGTCTCTTCATAGGTGCTAATTATGGTGAATTTGAGGACAGACCAGGTACTATGAACACTCTGCTGCTCCAGTTCATTGGGAGTCATCAGGTTGGTTGTGAGACATTGACTGAATAGGAGTGATTCGGCGTTGCTTTTTCTGTGGCAGCTTTTCTGTTGCCGCCGCCATTTTGAGGCTACGTTGATGGAAATAACAGAGCGGATTAGGCAGTGGTCAGTGTAGCAGTCATCAGCTCCTGTCATGGCACGGGTGATGTGGATGTCCTTGCGGTCCCTCGCTCAGATGATGATTCAATCTAACAGATGCCAGTGCCTGGAACGGGGGCTGTTGCCATGAGGTCTTGTACTTGTCTCTCTGACGGAACAAGGTGTTGGTTATGACAAGACCGTATTCTGAGCATTTCATCAGGAGGAGGGTACCATTGGAGTTGGCTTTCCCTACCCTTTCCCTGCCAATCACACCTCTCCATAGGTCTGTGTCCTTTCCAACTCTGGTATTAATGTCGCCATGTAGAATCAACTTGTCGCCCGTTGGAACTCGGGACAAGGATTGTTCAAGGCTGGAGTGGAATTCCTCTTTGGCCTTGTCCGTAGCTTCCAGGGTTGGAGCGTACACACTGATGACCATAGCATACTGGTTCCGGGCTAGGGTGAGCCGAAGGGTCATGAGGCGTTTGTTTATCCCACAAGGGGAATCTCTAAGATGGCAAACCATCTCATATTTGATGGCGAATCCAACCCCATGGAGGCGGCATTCTTCATTTGGTTTGCCTTTCCAGAAGAAGATGTATCCACCACCTTGTTCCTTGAGCTGACCTCCTGACCACCATCTCTCGCTCAGGGCAGTGAAGTCAATGTCGAAGTGTCTGAGTTTCTGGGCAATGATAGCGGTGCAACCTTCCGGTCTGCCACTGTTGGGGTTGTCCATGAGGGTCCTGACGTTCCAGATCCCAAACTTCATTTTAAAGGGTGGAACATGTCTGTGCGTGGATTCTTTTAACATGGTGTGGCCGTTGCACACCAGCTACCACACAAACTTGACAAAGCAAGGTCTTGGTCCAATGGCAAGGGGACCTAAGACAATTGGAGACCAGGCTCTGCTGCATGGGCTTAACACACACACACACACACACACACACACATTCCCACTGACCCCCTCCCTCCCTCAGGTCCTCTCTCCCTGGATTTCAGAGATCGCAGTGTAGGTGAGCACATTAATCTTGGAGCAGCTTGTGAGTTTGTCCATAAAATATTGACATTGTACCCTGGGCCTCCTAGCTCCAGCACATTGCTCTCCATTTGCAGGCTCTGCTACACTTATTCCGTTTTCTCTCCGGCCACTCACGTTTTGGTCGTTGGGTCTTTACTAGTGACCGCGTGTATTCTGGCCTCGGGTCCCGACCTCGCTGCTGGCCTTGACCTCCCTACCTCAATGCTGGCCTCGTGTCCCAACCTTGATGCTGGCCCGTGCTATACCTGTCCTGGGTGCCAACCTCGATGCTGGCCCGTGCTGTACCTGTCCTGGGTCCCGACCTCGCTGCTGGCCCGTGCTGTACCTGTCCTGGGTCCCGACCTCGCTGCTGGCCCATGCTGTACCTGTCCTGGATCCTGACCGTCATGTTGGCCTGTGCTGTACCTGTCCTGGGTCCTGACCTCGATGCTGTCCTGGGCTGTACCTGTCCTGGGTCCTGACCTTGATGTTGGCCCGTGCTGTATGTGTCCTGGATCCCGACTGCGATGCTGACCCGTGTTGTACCTGTCCTGGGTCCCGACCTCGATGAGGTCCTGGGCTGTACCTGTCCTGGGTCCTGACCGTGATGCTGGCCCGTGCTATACCTGTCCTGGGTTCCGACCCATTGTGGGTAAATCTGGATTTTTCTCTCCTGGGATGCAGCTTTTTGTTACTACAATTATGCACTCCATAACTGGATAAATTAACTTTTTGATTCTTATATTGGTGAAGTGGCTTGTTAGCTACTTGAACAGTGTTAAAGGATAATCATTGCAGGTGTGCTGTTTTTGGTTGATATTTTTAATTCTTATATATATGAATTGCATGCAAGGTGTGTAATTGACAAAGCAGTGACCACAACTCTTTTGGGCCCCCAAACCCTTGACACCAGGCACCACCAAATTTTTCCTGTATTTCTGTTAGCAATTTAGGAAACACAAGAAAAAGCAGGCCACATTTGTGGGGGGGGGGGGGGGGGGAGGAAGAATGTCTCTCCCAATCTTTCTAGCTATAAAATAAGAAGATTTAGGTGTATAGTGAAAATCATAACGGTAGTGAATAATGTGCCTTTCATGAATGTCCATCAATCTTTCTTTGAATGTTTCCCAATTTTCTTAATTAATTGTGTTTGTTTTTCTATTTTCTAATTGGTTATTTTCTATTTTTGTGATTCATAGTAATCACATAACCTTTCCCTCCAATTTATTCTCATCCCAATCACTTTATAGCAAAAAAACTGCCAACCATATTACAGAAACAAAATCCTCCGAGATACAGCTACCATGCCAGTTCTTCACCCACCACATCTGTAACTTAAACATGATCATATAATTCAAACATAAAAAGTTAAAAAAATTAACAAAAAGAAAATCAAAACCTTCCGTCATTAACTTTCCTATTCTACTTTCCAATCACTCCAACAAATCTCTTTCAACCCACACACACCCCTGTATGATGCGCCCAGCCCAATTCAGGCCAGACATCTTAAGACTTGATGTGAAGAATGGATGCACATTTGCGTGCACAATTGACCAAAAGCATGCACGTACTGATGATTTGGTACTCTGCTGCTCTCTGGTGCTGCCACCAACCATTCTCTGCTTTATCACTCACTTCCTCCAATCACTTTCCACTTAGTGCTGACTCCAGCTACTTTCCCCTCTCCTGCAGCTCTGGTCTTGGCTCCCGCAGCTGTGGCTCTGTTGTAAGATATTGCTGAAAGAAAAGACAGCACTTGCAGATCATTGAAAGAAAAGCATGCAGTTGGTGGAGGTTGCCAAGGTAACTGAGAAAGCACTAAGAGAAATGAAAGTGACAAAGAGTGAAACGCAGAAAGGGAGGAGTAATATGAACTGAAGAATAGCAGAGAACACAGAGAAAATGAGTAGAATAACAGAAACAGCAAGAGTAATAAAGGAGTGTAACTGACAAAGCAGTGACCACAGCTCTTTTGGGCCCCCAAACCCCTTGACACCAGGCACCTCCAAAATGACAAAAAGTCATAGAAGTGGTGAAATCTCCCCCCATTCCTCAAATGTTTGCTGTCTGAATAGGAAAGAAGCACAGGTTTTCACCTATGCCATGCAGCCAATCCCCTCTCACCTTAGAGTATTCTAAAACTCAGTGTCCATACCAGGAGATAAAGGAACCCCTTTAAGTTGTCAAGAGACAACTGCAAGACCTTAATGAGAAATGAAGCAGTGATGCCAGCTCAGTACAGGTTATACAGAACAGAGCGCTACATGTCCCTAATAATCAAGAGCTATGCCATGGGAGATCTATTATTATATAAGTAATCATTTTAAACATTGGGAATATCCTTTGTAACTAACACTACAGGGTCAACAATAGCCAATGTATAAGGTAAGACAGACCAATATTTAGTTTGACTGTTCTATGTGCCCTGGAATAATCGCAGAACAGAGAGGTGATAAGTATCGGGAAAGATTGAATGAGATGAGGCACTTTTCTCTAGAAAAGAGAAGACCTGATAGAAACATAGAAACATAGAAAATAGGTGCAGCAGTAGGCCATCTGGCCCTTCAAGCCTGCACCGCCATTCAATAAGATCATGGCTGATCATTCACCTCAGTACCCCTTTCCTGCTTTCTCTCCATAACCCTTGATCCCTTTAGCCGTAAGGGCCATATCTAACTCCCTCTTAAATATATCCAATGAACTGGCATCAACAACTCTCTGCGTAGGGAATACCACAGGTTAACAACTCTCTGAGTGAAGAAGTTTCTCCTCATCTCAGTCTTAAATGGCTTACTCCTTATCCTTCGACCGTGTCCCCTGGTTCTCAACATCGGGAATATTCTTCCTGCATCTAACATGTCCCATCCCGTCAGAATTTTATATGTTTCTATGAGATCCCCCCTCATCCTTCTAAACTCTAGTGAATAAAGGCCCAATCGGTCCAGTCTCTCCTCATATGTAAGTCCAGCCATCCCAGGAATCAGTCTGGTGAACCTTCGCTGCACTCCCTCAATAGCAAGAACGTCCTTCCTCAGATTAGGAGACCAAAACTGAACACAATGTTCCAGGTGAGGCCTCATCAAGGCCCTGTACAACTGCAGTAAGACCTCCCTGCTCCTGTACTCAAAACCCCTAGCTATGAAGGCCGACATGCCATTTGCCTTCTTCACCGCCTGCTGTACCTGCATGCCAACTTTCAATGACTGATGTACCATGACACTCAGGTCTCGTTGCACCTCCCCTTTTCCTAATCTGCCGCCATTCAGATAATATTCTGCCTTCGTGTTTTTGCCCCCAAAGTGGATAACCTCACAGTTATCCACATTATACTGCATTTGCCATGCATTTGCCCACTCACCTAACCTATCCAAGTCACCCTGTAGCCTCTTGGCGTCCTCCTCACAGCTCACACTGCCACCCAGTTTAATGCCATCTGCAAACTTGGAGATATTACACTCAATTCCTTCATCCAAATCATTAATGTATATTGTAAATAGCTGGTGTCCCAGCACTGAGCCCTGCGGTACCCCACTAGTCACTGCCTGCCATTCTGAAAAGGACCCGTTTAACCTGACTCTCCGCTTCCTGTCTGCCAACCAGTTCTCTATCCACGTCAGTACATTACCCCCAATATCATGAACTTTAATTTTGCACACCAATCTCTTGTGTGGGACCTTGTCAAAAGCTTTTTGAAAGTCCAAATACACCACATCCGCTGGTTCGCCCTTGTCCACTCTACTAGTTACATCCTCAAAAAATTCCAGAAGATTTGTCAAGCATGATTTCCCTTTCATAAATCCATGTTACATAAGAACATAAGAACATAAGAATTAGGAACAGGAGTAGGCCATCTAGCCCCTCGAGCCTGCTCCGCCATTCAATAAGATCATGGCTGATCTGGCCGTGGACTCAGCTCCACTTACCCGCCCGCTCCCCTTAACCCTTAATTTCCTTATTGGTTAAAAATCTATCTATCTGTGACTTGAATACATTCAATGAGCTCGCCTCAACTGCTTCCTTGGGCTGAGAATTCCACAGATTCACAACCCTCTGGGAGAAGAAATTCCTTCTCAACTCGGTTTTAAATTGGCTCCCCTGTATTTTGAGGCTGTGCCCCCTAGTTCTAGTCTCCCCGACCAGTGGAAACAACCTCTCCGCCTCTATCTTGTCTATCCCTTTCATTATTTTTAATGTTTCGATAAGATCACCCCTCATCCTTCTGAACTCCAACGAGTAAAGACCCAGTCTACTCAATCTATCATCATAAGGTAACCCCCTCATCTCAGGAATCAGCCTAGTTAATCGTCTCTGTACCCCCTCCAAAGCCAGTATATCCTTCCTTAAGTAAGGTGACCAAAACTGCATGCAGTACTCCAGGTGTGGCCTTACCAATACCCTATACAGTTGCAGCAGGACCTCCCTGCTTTTGTACTCCATCCCTCTCGCAATGAAGGCCAACATTCCATTCGCCTTCCTGATTACCTGCTGCACCTGCAAACTAACTTTTTGGGATTCATGCATAAGGACCCCCAGGTCCCTCTGCACCTCAGCATGTTGTAATTTCTCCCCATTCAAATAATATTCCCTTTTACTGCTTTTTTTCCCCCAAGGTGGATAACCTCACACTTTCCAACATTGTATTCCATCTGCCAAACCTTAGCCCATTCGCTTAACCTATCCAAATCTCTTTGCAGCCTCTCTGTGTCCTCTACACAACCCGCTTTCCCAGTAACCTTTGTGTCATCTGCAAATTTTGTTACACTACACTCCGTCCCCTCTTCCAGGTCATCTATGTATATTGTAAACAGTTGTGGTCCCAGCACCGATCCCTGTGGCACACCACTAACCACCGATTTCCAACCCGAAAAGGACCCATTTATCCCGACTCTCTGCTTTCTGTTAGCCAGCCAATTCTCGATCCATGCTAATACATTTCCTCTGACTCCGCGTACCTTTATCTTCTGCAGTAACCTTTTGTGTGGCACCTTATCGAATGCATTTTGGAAATCTAAATATACCACATTCATCGGTACACCTCTATCCACCATGCTCGTTATATCCTCAAAGAATTCCAGTAAATTAGTTAAACATAATTTCCCCTTCATGAATCCATGTTGTGTCTGCTTGATTGCACTATTCCTATCTAGATGTCCCGCTATTTCTTCCTTAATGATAGTTTCAAGCATTTTCCCCGCTACAGATGTTAAACTAACCGGCCTATAGTTACCTGCTTTTTGTCTGCCCCCTTTTTTAAACAGAGGCGTTACATTAGCTGCTTTCCAATCCGCTGGTACTTCCCCAGAGTCCAGAGAATTTTGGTAGATTATAACGAATGCATCTGCTATAACTTCCGTCATCTCTTTTAATACCCTGGGATGCATTTCATCAGGATCAGGGGACTTGTCTACCTTGAGTCCCATTAGCCTGTCCAGCACTACCCCCCTAGTGATAGTGATTGTCTCAAGGTCCTCCCTTCCCACATTCCTGTGACCAGCAATTGTTGGCATGGTTTTTGTGTCTTCCACTGTGAAGACCGAAGCAAAATAATTGTTTAAAGTCTCAGCCATTTCCACATTTCCCATTATTGACTTGGACCAATCCTGTCACGGCTTTCCAAATGCGCTGTTATTTCATCTTTAATAATTGACTCCAATATTTTCCCCACTACTGATGTCAGGCTAACCGGTCAATAATTAGCTGTTTTCTCTCTCCCTCCTTTTTAAAAAAGTGGTGTTACATTAGCTACCCTCCAGTCCATAGGAACTGATCCAGAGTCGATAGACTGTTGGAAAATGATCACCAATGCATCCACTATTTCTAGGGCCACTTCCTGAAGTATTCTGGGATGCAGACTATCAGGCCCGGGGATTTATCGGCCTTCAATGACATCAATTTCCCTGAAACAATTTCCTGCCTAATAAGGATATCCTTCAGTTCTTCCTTCTCACTAGACCCTCGAACCCCTAGTACTTCCGGAATGTATTTGCGTCTTCCTTCATGAAGACAGAACCAAAGTATTTGTTCAACTGGTCTGCCATTTCTTTGTTCCCCGTTATAAATTCACTTGAATCTGACTGCAAGGGACCTATGTTTGTCTTCACTAACCTTTTTCTCTTCACATATCTATAGAAGCTTTTGCAGTCAGTTTTTATGTTCCCGGCAAGCTTCCTCTCATACTCTATTTTTCCCCTGCTAATTAAACCATTTGTCCTTCTCTGCTGAATTCTAAATTTCTCCCAGTCCTCAGGTTTCTTGCTTTTTCTGACCAATTTAAATGCCTCTTTCTTGGATTTATCCTTAATTTCCTTTGTTAGCCATGGTTGAGCCACCTTCCCCATTTTATTTTTACTCCAGACAGGAATGTACAATTGTTGAAGTTCATCCATGTGATCTTTTAATGTTTGCCATTGCC
This sequence comes from Pristiophorus japonicus, assembly GCF_044704955.1. Taxonomy (NCBI): domain Eukaryota; kingdom Metazoa; phylum Chordata; class Chondrichthyes; family Pristiophoridae; genus Pristiophorus; species Pristiophorus japonicus. Next base: position 177,437,676 of record NC_091981.1, read on the forward strand.
TATCCACCGTCAACCCTTTAAGTATCATTTGCCAATCTATTCTAGCCAATTCACGTCTCATACCATTGAAGTTACCTTTCCTTAAGTTCAGGACCCTAGTCTTTGAATTAACTGTGTCACTCTCCATCTTAATAAAAAATTCTACCATATTATGGTCACTCTTCCCCAAGGGCCCTCGCACAACAAGATTGCTAATTAGTCCTTTCTCATTACACATCACCCAGTCAAGAATGACCAGCCGTCTAGTTAGTTCCTCGACATATTGGTCCAGAAAACCATCCCTAATACACTCCAGGAAATCCTCCTCCACCGTATTGCTACCAGTTTGGTTAGCCCGATCTATATGTAGATTAAAGTCGCCCATGATAACTACTGTACCTTTATTGCACGCATCCCTAATTTCTTACATGATGCTGTCCCCAACCTCACTATTACTGTTTGGTGGTCTGTACACAACTCCCACTCGCGTTTTCTGCCCTTTGGTATTCCGCAGCTCCACCCATACAGATTCCACATCATCCAAGCTAATGTCCTTCCTTACTCTTGCGTTAATTTCCTCTTTAACCAGCAACGCTACCCCATCTCCTTTTCCTTTCTGTCTATCCTTCCTGAATGTTGAATACCCCTGGATGTTGAGTTCCCAGCCTTGGTCACCCTGGAGCCATGTCTCCGTGATGCCAATTATATCATATTAATTAATTGCTGCCTGTGTAGTTAATTTGTCCATCTTATTACGAATACTCCTCGCATTGAGGCACAGAGCCTTCAGGCTTGTCTTTTTAACACACTTGAGGGGATTATGAAAAGGTTTGTTAGGGTAGACATAGAGAAATTGCGGTGGAGACCAGAAGTAGGGGCCATAAATGTAAAATAGCAACGAATGAATCCAATAGGGTATTCAGGAGAAACATCTTAGAGAGTGGTTAGAATGTGGAACTCGTTACCACAAGTAGTTGAGGCAAATAGTATAGATGCCTTTAATGGGAAGCCAGATAAACATTAGAGGGAGGAAGGAATAAAATTGTATGTTGAAGGGTAGGGGGAGGCTCGTGTGGAGCATAAACACCAGCATGGACCTGTTGGGCTGAATGGCTTGTTTCTGTCCCGATAACACTATGTAATACAGGTACTAAGGGCCCGAAATTGGTGGCCTTACCGCCGGCTGCTGCCAAGTTTTTTCGCTGCTCTCCCCTTGATGACAGATTCCTCCAGGACTGCAGCTGGTGGGAGGGGAGGGGACTGCCCGCTAATGGCCAAGTCGCGTAAGTGACCTCGCGCCTGCCGAGCTGCCATATTGGTGTGGGTGGGAGTCGGCGGCAGCAGGGGGAAGGACTGCTGCATGGAGACAGGTATAATCCGGACGATAAGTAAGAAGACCTGCAAAAAAAGGTTAGTGAACATATTTCAAATTTTTTTTTTCCAGCGATTCATCTGTATAGGGTCCCCTGAAGGTGTTCCAGTGTTTTTTTTTTAAGGTCTTCCCCTCCCTGGGCCCAACTCAATCTTCGGCGGCACTTTGGCAAGGATCGCATTTGCCGCCGAGATTGGAAGCTCCTGCCTGCTGCCGCTCAGATTGATAGCGTAAGCAGTTATTTTGCCGCCGGGTGGTATTGCCATCTTTTTCAGAGAGCAGGCCGGGGAGTGGAAGGAGCAGCCTGGCGGCATACCACTCCAGGGAGCATCACGTGCTGGAGCAGGAGGGCAACAGCAGTGAAGAGTGACGTCACCAAGATCCAGATCGCCGATTGGAGTGTGGGCAGGTGCAGCAGGAGCGGCGAGGTCGGGGTGAAGGAGCGGCGAGAGATTGTAGAGGAACGTGATCGGGGCCCAGGAGAGGCGTGAGTTCGGGGCCCAGAAGAGGCGAGGGCCCAGGGGCAGCACGGGCCAGCCCACACTGCGATATGTGCGCGCACTAGGTCCGTGCAGCAGAACAGGTCTCCAGTCGTCTTGGTTAATCCTTGCTACTGGACCAAGACCTAGCTCTGTCAAGCCAAGTGTGGTGGCTGGTGTGCAACGGTCACCACATGTTAAAAAAATCCACGCGCAGGCATCTTCCACCCTTCAAGATTTAATTGGGACTTGGAATTTTAGGTCCATCATTGAAACGCTTGTGAACTTTTTGATGTGGAAGCAAGTCATCCTCGATTCGAGGGACTGCCTATGATGATGATGATGATGAGATCCATCTCAAAGCATGGAAATTGCTACAAAGATGTCCCTGTTCAGACTGAAGGTCTTGTGCGAAGCTTACCTTTTGTGGCAAAATTTCAAGCATCAAGCAATAACCATAAATGAGTGTAAGATACCTCAGGGCAGATGCAAAGCTCATACAGAAAACGGAGTCAGTGAGTTAGATAGCTTGTATTTTTCTAACAGGACAGACAAACTGTACTTATTCATATGTTTCCCATCACATATGAGTAATGTCAAAAAGGGTGTAGACAGTTGTTTATATAAGACATACAAATATTATTGGAAGAATTTCAAAGGAAAACAACATTGGTTTTGTGGAAAATTTGCAATTAAAAAAGTCAATTATATCAGCACATGAGCTATGGGACACAGGAAGTTAAATATTCCTTCAAAATGAAAATAATTGTTATTAATATTCCATATGCTGGTGAGTACCATACATTGGTATTCCATGTGTTTGTGTATATAGTACAACTAAATATCAATTGTTTAAAGAAAGTGATTAAAATTGAATAAGACATAAGAAACCAAAGTGAGAAAACACTGATCAGATAATCCTTAGTAAAAAAATATTTCACAATTACACTGTCGTGTTCAGGTTGACATTATTAAAAGGTAAATAGCTCAGTGGCTTTATGTTCAATTTAAATTAAAATATGTCTATAAGTAATCTTTAAAAAGGAAGACCTAAAGCAGGTGAAATATTCTATTTGTCGTGATCAAGGAACGTAGGACTTTTAACTGAAACTCTTTTTCTCATTATGTAGCAAAGACAATATTGAAATAGTCAAAGAATAAATCTGATCTAATGTAGAGATGTTTGGGTTTTACATAACCATTTAGCTGTGCAAACGTACAACAGCAATATTGATGATAAATATGACTCACAGGAATACATTTCTCAGTATCAGAACCATTTTCCTATTTTGATATATAAAAATCATGGTCACTTTAGTAGACTACCATGACAACTCTATATTAAAAATTGTGGAATGCTGCCCCATCGTTTGCTGACAGATTGTATTTATGTTAAGACAACGGGGGCACAGGCTCATGCCCGTGACTCCCTGCAAGGCACATTTCCACCATCAGGGCTTCTTTCATAATTCCTAGCTGTCACCTTGGGCTACTTTCATATAACTTCTTGCAGCCGATTAATTATTGAGGAGTCCTGTTGAAGGCCTAGTAGCAGGTCTCTAGCCCATCATCTCAACCAGGAGAAGGGCACATTATGGTCAGACATAAGTTGGGGAAATAATAGGTTAAAAGAGGGTAAAATAACATAAAAATAAATTAATATCACATTTAAAAAAAAATTATGTCCATTGTCTTTTAACTTTCATATTTTAGTTTTTATTCAAACAAAACTCAAGAAATAGGTGCAAAGTACCAGTTAGAATTGGATAATATAAATTGTGTGCATAATATGAATTTCAAAGAGAATCCTCCAAAGCCAAGCATTTTCTGATAAAAATGTTATTCAATTTAATATTTTAATTTACATTTCTGTCTATGTACAATGTACTGAACATTTGAAAACACACAGGTTAACACAATAAAACACTGTTGGATGCTAAAGGAGCACAGAGATGGTTTGTGAATACACTCTGTTGTCAAAAGCAAGGCACTGCCCCTTTAACAGCTAGGGTTCCTGAATTCAGCCTGCAGAGTTACTCTGAGCAACTGGCAATTGTCGCAATAAATACAGGCAAAGCCATTACAATAACATGCATATAATCTTTATACAAATAAAGACATTATGCAACAAAAGTATTTTTGTATTAGTATATGGCATCAACAGTATAAACATCATACAAAAAACCTTTACGAACACGGAATGTTTAATGCAGCTGACTGCATCCCTTCTAGCACCTACATTCTTACAACTACAGTATTCAGTAAGACCTGCTGGGTTTGTAAAACAGTCTGGTGGATCAACCAATTCTGACTCAGAAGATCTTGCCTTTGCTGTACTTCAATATCCTTATGTCCAAACTCTGTTATTATCCTTAAAACACTTCACAAAAGCTTTTTTTTAAAATTAAAATGTGTTTTTTATTCCATATATCTCTCTTTCTAAGCAATGTGTAAGTGCTCTTCTAGTTCACAAAGTGTCCCCGCGTCATTTGTACATTTATCAGTACAAATATCACTATAATTCAAGTTCGGGTAACTTTGTCAGTAAAGTTAGTGCCAACAATTCCTCATATTTCATCAAATTCTTTTAGTATTACAATAAATTAGAGTTTGAAAAAACAAAACCAACAAAAAAAAAATCTTGAAGTCGTAGCACTTTCAAAAAATTGCACTTGAACGTGTGAACCAACAGCCTTGTATCGCTGCATTCTAAAAACAGAATTTTTCATCAGAGGTGCCTCCTTGCACCACCACTTGCTGTACATATGACACATCAGGAGCTATACTAAAGGCATCAATCACAATAAAAAGCATACTACCTTTGTAACAACTTTGTTGTTGACATTTTTAATAAGTTTCCTATCAATCACCCAAGAACGTTGGGACGACATGTTACAGACTGTAAAAAAGTCAGATAATCATTTCGACCATGACAGGTTTCGCTCCCAAGGTACCACGTTAGCAATCCCAAAAGCAGCAAGCAGACAGTGTTTTTAGGTATAGGATCCTGCAGAATAAAGCGCCAGGAAAAGTCCTTGGACGTGGGCAGTTAGAGCTGCTTTCTAGGGGACAGGGGCCAGAGCACCAGCTATTGTTGTTGTCACAATCCACTTGGCTACTGAAATGTGTGATTGCCAAGAAGAGCTAAAACATTTCAGAAAGGCAATGTGTCCAGAAACAGCTTGTCGATGATGGCTGGAGGTGGCACCAAGTCCTCTAGTTTTAAGTAGAAGATGCGTTGGAGCCCCTGTGTACAGAGAGAACGTAACTGAGGTATGACGCCCAGCACCTTGGACAGTGGCTGCCCTTTGTTTTCCCCAGGAATGCTGAATGACACATGTTCCTTCAGGCAGCTGATGATCCGGGATTGCAACTCTTCCACTTTCTTTGGTTCTTTTAACCCATGGCGATCTGTGGAGACATGACAGACAATATTAACAACTTTTAAATTATGAAATCATTTTCCCTGATATTAGATATACAAAAAGCCACATTTATTTGCTGTTTACTGTCCCATCAATGTACTTTTCAAACATGGTCATCCTAATTATAACATTTTACTGATGCAATGGGTTAGCACATTGTCATTTTATCTTTGGAACCTTGTTTTAAATCCCAGTTCAAGCTCATGGGATGAAAGTTTCTTCTCATAGGCAGCGGTTTAAGGTCTTGTGTTTGGCCAGTTTCACTCAAAGAACCCATAAAAATTAGTCTGGGAAAATGAAATGGATACCGAGACTGAGACGAAGGCATATGGTTGGGGCCGAATTAAAGGGCTTTATATCTGAATATGTTATATCTGATCTAGGAATGTCTGATATCAATGCTGGTGTCCAGAGTACAAAGTTGTTCACGTTCTCAATGAGCACAGAATTCACAAAAAAAAATCAATAAATGATATTAAAAATCCTATACATGGTGTGTACTTTATGTTCACAACTTTACTTCTTCTGTTATCATCCTTTTTGGTATCATTTTAGTCTCCACTTTTCCCATGGTAAATTATGAAAACATTTCTCTTTCAATTTTGCCATGTCAACTCTCAGTGTAATGACAGGGTTTGGCCACTGGGTGCCACTGTGTAGCAAATTTATGAATTATTTCTCCCACTCTTCACCATCGTGTGTTTTCTTATACACAGGGAGGTCATAAAGGTCATTATGTTTTCCCTGCCCTAGTTGATCAGAGTTGTAAATATAAAAATTAGTTTCTGCTTTAAAGCTTCTGGCAACTTAGGGTGTTAGGAAGGATGTAGGGGGACTGACAGGGATGATATTATGAGGCAGAAGTAATCGGGGGAAGGGGGTGTGCTGGTAGGGATGCAAGACAGGAGCAGAGCAATGGGGAATGGAAGATGGAGGGAAGAAGGGGAGGATAGAATGTTCCAAGCAACAGCAAGGGTTGTGTGCCTTGGAAAGGTAGTTAGAACATCTTAACACTGCCTTCCAGTACCACTGGAAAATATAGCCTGTTTCCGTCAGCAGTTCCCCTCCTTGTCACACCATCTACCACCTCACACACAAAAGGAAAAAAAGAGAAAAATAGGCAGAAGGTGACACAAACACCAGAAGTACTAAGAAAAGAGGAGATAGAGAGAAGCTGAACTGAAAGACAGAGCACCAGAGGATGAGACAGAGACACATGGAGAAACACAAAAACAGATAGGTAAATGAGACACTATGTGCGATTTGCAGTGAGCAATGCTACTGTAGAAATCCATTAGTAAACAATTTAAAATATACTAAATTACAACAGCTTGAATTAAAATTTTTAGTGTTGAATGCAATAAAAAAACAATAAACTCAATCTCTAGAAAATTGATAAATCTAAAATTGTTGAAGAAAATTTAAGATTGAGTTTTATGGTCTGAACTAGGGTTTTTCTGTAATAAAGAGCAAGCAATCCTTTATTAAAACAGAACAATCAAATTTTCTGTCCTCCCTCTCACTGACTTCCATAGAACTTTTTTTAAAGCTGTGAAGGTGGAAAGATCTAGGTCATGGACACATCTATGACCGTGAGGATAATTTCAAATCACTTAATTGTGCACAGACACATTATCTGAAACTTAAGGAGGAATAGAATAATGTTAAGACTAACAATACTAAAATTAATCACAAAAAATTTGGAAATTGTAGTACGGAGGTGACAAAAAAATTAGAACAGCTAAAAGGTAATATGGAAATGATTAGCAAATAACATACGCATATAAAAGAATAGAGTGAAAGTACTCAGGGACAAAGAGGAAGTCATTTGTGGAAGATGAAGATATGGCAGAAATATTAAGTGTTTAGCATTGGTTTTTATTAAGTAGATGTAGTGTATTTGCATTTGGATTTTCAAAGGTGTTGTATTAAAGGTGTCCCACAGCAGGCTTATTATAAATATGCAGGCATATGTATATGAGGAAATATAGCTGCATGGATAGAAAGTTTGTTGACAAACAAGAAACAAAGAATTATGGTACAGGTGTGACATCCGAAATCCGGAATCCTTGAGACCGAGACCGTTCCGGGTATTTCTGGATTTCAGAACATCTTGCCTGGGCTGAGGGAGGTGGGGGGGGCAAGTCAGTTGGGCCGGGGGAGGTTGATGGTTGATCGGGCTGGGGGGGGGAGCGGTGTCGGTCAAGCCGAGGCCAGGGGGGGGGTCGGTCGGGCTGTCAGAGGTGGTGCGGGGTGGGGAGAATCGGTTGGGCCGCCGGAGGTCCGGGGGGGGGGGGAAAAGAAAGTCGGTTGGGCCACCAGAGGTGGTGGGGAGAATCGGTCGGGTCGCCGGAGGTCGGTTGGGCTACCAGAGGTCGGGAGCGGGTTGGTCGACCTGCTGGAGGTCGGGGGGGGGGGGGGGGGGTGGTGGGTGGGGTAGGTTGGGGCTGTGGCCGAGGAGGTCGGGCGAGGTCAGGCAGCCGGAAGCTGGGGAACGTCGAGCCGAGGCTGGAGGAGTTGAGGAGTCCCGATATATGTTTCTACTAAGCTGCGTGGACATGGCCGCTGTCCAGAGATCCCGCACAGCCCAGAATCAGCTTTCAAATGGGAGATTTCGCACGGGAAATTTTGAATGAGCCGCACAGCCCATTAAAGAGATCGCGCACCCAAAAGAAATTAGGGCAAACATTGATATACATATACACACACACACGTAAAGGACTTCAGCGGGACTCAAGTTAGCAGAATGAGTAAACAGGTGGCAGATCCTATTTAATGTAGATAAGTGTGAGGTAATACGATTTGGGTGAAAAACCAAGGAATGGGAATATACAATTAATGGAAAGTCATTGCAAGGTGTGGATGAACAGAGGGACCATGGGTCCCATACATAATTTCTTAAAAAAGAGAGTGCCAGGAGATAAAAGTCATATAAAGCTCAATAGAATATTGTGCTTTATAATAATAAGTAACAACTTTTATTAATATTGCACCTTTAACATAGTAAAACGTCCCAAGGTGCTTCACAACAATTTCACAACACGTTAGATATTGACCATTGAGGGAAAGAGAGAAAAAGCGCGAGAAGGAAGTGTAAAAAGAGGTTAAAGGCTCGGGTCCGAAGTGGCAGCCAAAATGTGCACGCAGATAGACACTGACGAAAAAAAAATAGGAGCAGGTGGGGGAGAGGGGGGAGGAACTTAACACAATCACAATCACTCAGGAGGTGGTACTCAGTAAGATAATGGGACTAAAGGCAGTTAAATTCCCTGGACCTGATGGCTTGCATCCTAGGGTCTTAAAGAGAAGTAGCGGCAGGGATAGTGGATGCATTGGTTGTAATTTACCAAAATTCCCTGGATTCTGGGGAGGTCCCAGCAGATTGGAAAGCTGCAAATGTAACACCCCTGTTTAAAAAAATGAAACAGACAAAAAGCAGGAAACTATAGACCAGTTGGCCTAACATCTGTGGCTGGGAAAATGTTAGAGTTAATTATTAAAGAAGCAGTAGCAGGGCATTTGGAAAATCATAATTCAGTCAGGCAGAGTCAGCATGGATTTATGAAGGTGAAGTCATGTTTGACAAATTTGCTGGAATTCTTTGAGGATGTAACGAACAGGGTGGATAAAGGGGAACCAGTGGATGTGGTGTATTTGGACTTCCAGAAGGCATTTGACAAGGTGCCACATAAAAGGTTACTGCACAAGATAAAAATTCACAGGATTGGGAGTAATATATTAGCATGGATAGAGGATTGGCTAACTAACAGAAAACAGAGAGTCGGGATAAATGGTTCATTCTTGGGTTGGCAATCAGTAATTAGTGGGGTGCCGCAGGGATCGGTGTGGGACCCCAACTATTTACAATCTATATTAATGACTTGGAAGAAGGGATTGAGTGTAACGTAGCCAAATTTTCTGATGATACAAAGATGGGAGGAAAAGCAATGTGTGAGCACAAAAAAAACCTGCAAAGGGATATAGACAGGCTAAGTGAGTGGGCAAAAATTTGGCAGATGGAGTATCATGTTGGAAAGTGTGAGGTGCACTTTGGCAGAAAAAAAAAATCAAAGAGCAAGTTATTATTTAAATGGAGAAAAATTGCAAAATGCTGCAGTACAGCGGGACCTGGAGGTACTTGTGCATGAAACACAAAAGGTTAGTATGCAGCTACAGCAAGTGATCAGGAAGGCCAATGGAATCTTGGCCTTTATTGCAAAAGGGATGGAGTATAAAAGCAAGGAAGTCTTGCTACAGTTATACAGGGTATTGGTGAGGCCACACCTGGAATACTGCGTACAGTTTTGGTTTTCATATTTAAGAAAGAATATACTTGCTTTGGAGGCAGTTCAGAGAAGGTTCACTAGGTTGATTCTGGAAATGAGGAGGTTGACTTATGAGGATAGGTTGAGTCTCTACTCAATGGAATTCAGAAGAATGAGAGATGATCTTATCGAAACGTGTAAGATTATGAGGGGACTTGACAAGGTGGATGCAGAGAGGATGTTTCCACCGATAGGGGAGACGAGAACTAGGGGGCATAATCTTAGAATAAGGGGCCACCCATTTAAAACTGAGATGAGGATGAATTTCTTCTCTGAGGGTTGTAAATCTGTGGAATTCGCTGCCTCAGAGAGCTATGGAAGCTGGGTCATTGAATAAATTTAAGACATAGACATAAATTTATGAGGTAGTTTCTTAACCGATAAGGGAATAAGGGGTTATGGGGAGCGGACAGGGAAGTGGACCAGAGTCCAGGATCGGATCAGCCATGATCGTATTAAATGACGGAGCAGGCTCAAGGGGCCGTATGGCCTACTCCTGCTCCTATTTCTTATGTTCTTACAAAAATAAATAAATGATGATAAATTTATACAAAACAGCAGTTAGGCCATACAGAAGCAAAGGTGACAGATTAGGAAAAGGGGAGGTGCAATGAGACCTGGGTGTCATGGTACATCAGTCATTGAAGGTTGGCATGCAGGTAAGCAGGCGGTTAAGGCGGCAAATGGCATATTGGCCTTCATAGCGAGGGGATTTGAGTACAGGGGCAGGGAGGTGTTACTACAGTTGTACAGGGCCTTGGTGAGGTCACACCTGGAGTATTGTGTACAGTTTTGGTCTCCTAACTTGAGGAAGGACATTCTTGCTATTGAGGGAGTGCAGCGAAGGTTCACCAGACTGATTCCCGGGATGGCGGGACTGACATATCAGGAAAGACTGGATCAACTGGGCTTGTATTCACTGGACTTCAGAAGAATGAGAGGGGATCTCATAGAAACATTTAAAATTCTGACGGGTTTAGACAGGTTAGGTGCAGGAAGAATGTTCCCAATGTTGGGGAAGTCCAGAACCAGGGGTCACAGTCTAAGGAAAAGGGGTAAGTCATTTAGGACCGAGATGAGGAGAAACTTCTTCACTCAGAGAGTGGTGAACCTGTGGAATTCTCTACCACAGAAAGTTGTTGAGGCCAATTCACTAAATATATTCAAAAAGGAGTTAGATGTAGTCCTTACTACTAGGGGGATCAAGGGGTATGGCGAGAAAGCAGGAATGGGGTACTGAAGTTGCATGTTCAGCCATGAACTCATTGAATGGCGGTGCAGGCTCGAAGTGCTGAATGGCCTACTCCTGCATCTATTTTCTATGTTTCTATGTTTCTAAATACTGCGGATGCTGGAATCTGAAATAAACACAGAAAATGCTGAAAATATTCAGCAGCACAGGCAGCATCTGTGGAGAAAGAGAGTCAACGTTTCAGGTCGATAACCCTTCTGTTAACTCTGTTTCTCTCTCCACAGATGCTGCATGACCTGTTGAGTATTTCCAGCATTTTCTGTGTTTATATCAATTGGGCCACAGTTTGAGTACTGGGTGGTGCGCAGGGCAAGGCAGAGACAATTGCATCTTTTAAAGGAAAATTGGATAATTAATTTGAAGCAGAGAAAGATACAAGGCTATAGGGAGAGAACAGGGAAATGGGATTAATTTTTGATTACTCTACCAAAGAGCCGATACATACACAGTGGGCCGAATGGCTTCTTTCTGTGCTGTAAACGTCTATGGTTCTATGATTGCTCTCCCCCTCTCAGATGGAATGTTCTGATATCAATCAGCACTCACTCAATCTAGTGGCTTGAGTAAGAATGGGGGTAATTTGTAACGATGATCAGGAGATTGAAATGATAAGTCATATTGAATTCTAAGCCTGAGGCCATGATTGCGAAGCCAGCGATATAATTCCTAGGGGACTATGCAAATTGTTTCTTTGGTATGTACTGTGCTACTTTTATTGTTAAGCAATCTGGTCATGTGTAATGTCATGATGAAACTCATTTGAACTTTACCCAAGTCTTGGGTAAATATCAATTTCAAAACGTTACTTTATACAGATTGGTAAGCACAGAGAGCAGCCTGGTTAATGAAATGTATGTCACCTAATAGCATCTTGTATTTGAAATGGTGCTGTAATACCACTTTAAGAAATTGACCCAACAATGGTGGCACTGAATTTCGGCTCGTGTGGCATTTGTCAGCAGCTATGCGGAGATCTAATCAGGACAACTTGCTGGGAAGGGGACTTCATCTCAAAAAGAAAACTGAATAAATCCAACTGGGCCCATTGACATCATGCCTTCTATTAGCTGAGTGTGGGGCAGCTTTGGCTTTGGTCATCTTAAAGAGGTGTTTGACCTGTTCAATTATGTTTTCACAGATGAACTAAAGAAAAGTAGAAAGGTCAAAAAGAGAAACTCAAGAAAGAACTTAAAATATTGCTAAAATGTGTTTCTGGGTTATCACTAACTATGGATACCATTATTTATTCAACAATTGGAAATCAGCATTCTGGATACAATGCAGTTGTCAGTATCAAAAACTTAGTCTGCAATTCCTTATGGAATCCATATGTGATCTAAGGGTTAAGCTAAAATATCTCAATGGTCATTTCTTATGTTTAAATCATGTTTATATAGCTTGTTTCAAATTGTTTAGTTGTCTAAAACTTTTGAAACATATGAGAGCAACAAGAAGTAGATCCATACAGAGATAGTCAATCATTATCACTAGCTGACAAAATAAATGCTTGAAGAGATCCCATGCACCTATGTGACTGAACAGCTGGACATCTGAATTGATTTGTTTAAGAAATAAAAAGAAAACAAAACCGCAATCTACTAATGCATATTCAACAGGGCCCTGAGCAGATCCTTACAATATGCAACCATCAAGCCAGCAAAATAGTTTGCAATTGTATTCAATATTACAACAAAACAATACTGCCAGCACAGACTCAATGAGCCAAAAGTGACTGTGATTTAAAAAATGTAACGTAGAACCATAGGATAGAGAGGTAATAAGCATAAATCAAATCATGTGACTATACCACTGCAAGATTCTGGGGGAAAAAAATAGATAAATAATTCCTACCTGTGATCATAACTAGAGCTGCCAGACATGCAAAAGCTGAGACATCAAAGTTAAGGCTTTGTAAATTTGTAGAGAATTCCTTGATTGTATCGAGCCATTCACCAAATCCACGAAGGCACTGAAGTCGATGCAAGACAAGTCCATTACAGAATACAAACTTATCCTCTGCTGGAGCAGATCTGTAAATAATTGTTAAAATGACAGTTAATGAACTAATCCTACAATAACCTTTTCAACATACGATCAGCAGTGGTCCACATTCTATAAGAGTTCTAAAATTAGAAATACTCATTCCTCCAAGATAGGTTATATTGCAATTATTCGTTGGCTATAACACATTGATATATATTACATTCATTGTATGCAGTATCTATGGCAGCGTACATAGTACAGAGTGATAGCGAGTGAGCTTTATAGAAGATGGTCCTGTATTCTAATTCTGGGGAATAGCAATGCTGTTAGGGTCCACTACTGCACTTGCTCACTATAGATGTACACTATAGGTTTTATTTTAGAAACTTCGACACAATGAATCTTGTATGATTTGGTTGCATTCCAACATGCTTGCTTAGTCAATTATTTGGTAACACGCTTACTTTGGCATCATTTCACTTTGCCTGTCATTCAATGACATGCACTTTTTCTCTGTCACCTGGAGTCATCTCAAGCTGATGTTCATTAGAATAAGCAGCAAAAGTATGAAACAATCAGTAATTGTAAATGAACACCAACTTGTTACTTATTGAAAGGAAAGTTTTTTTTGTTAAATTGTGAATACTGCCAATTTGAAATAATGACAGAAAATATTGGTAATGGACAAGGTCGGTCAGCATCTAAAAGTGATTGAAAGTTGAATGTTTCTGAAGTTATGATGAAAAAATAACACTGGAGATGTTCATTATGGCCGGGAATTTCCATAACTTCATCAGAAGTGTGGTGGAAACCCTGTGTATGTGCGTAAATGGAGTTACTGCTACAATTCGGGCAAAGTAATGTGATGAAATGGGAACAGTCCAGAGGAAATTCCTGGTCTATCCTTCATTCTCTTTTACATGGTGAATAATTTCCTGTGCTTTTCCAACATGTCAAAAAAATTATGGCATGGAATTTGCGGTCAGCGGCGAAGCAAAGGCGTTCACCACTGGCCCCGAAGTAATCTTCGCACAAAGATCTCTCAATCTCTCTGTCGAGAAATTTGGGTTTTACAACACTTTACTCAAATCAATGTAGAATAGTGGGAATCCCATAGTGCGAACTACTGTGACATTAACAAGCTGATTAAGCAGCCAACCAAAATGCAGAATTCTCGATGACAGTCAACCAGGAAGTGGGAAAACTCTTAAAATTCTAAATTTTTTAAAATGGTGGCGAGAGAAAAACAAAGATTGGGGCTCTCACATGGGGAAAAGCCAAACCTGAAATAAAGACAAACAAACTTTTAATAAAAATTATTTTAAATTGTTCTAAAAGTGTCTTAACATTTTTTTTTATTAAAAATGGATAAATTTGACACTACACAAAATTAAAATGAGTTTTTCAGGGCCATAACTTTTGTTTAACTATCAATACACTGTAAAACCCCAGTTACACCTAATTCCTTTCGGTCTAACTTTTAATGGGGAATTTAACAGCGGTATTACTGGGGAAGAGCCTAAGTTGTTGTCAGTTTCCCTGATTTGAGATATTTCACTGATTGCCAGCCCTATGGGGAGGCGAGGGGGTGGGGTACACTGCAGCCTGTGGGAAGCAGTGAATGACAGGCCGTAACTTCAGGATTTCTCCATCAGGCTGCGCATGCGCTAAATTCTGAAGTTGCTGTCAGTTTCAAAGGCAAAATGACAGCGAACGCTGCTAGTTCGCCATCAACAAGACCACAAATTCTGGGCCATTATCTTTAAAAATCAACATTTTCTGGATACTACCCACCTCCCCCCCCACCCAAAAAAAAAATCTATTCCAATTCCTTTCAATATTACATGCAGTTGCTACAGCCTATATTTTTACAATATCAATGCTTTGCATTTTACAGGAAGAGTATTTACAGAAGGGGAATGCTGTGAAGTTAATTCTATAATCACATCTACAAGTAGGGTATTGTCATCTACACAGGATTTTCCAGTCTAACAATGTGCAAAACCTGTTCAAAATATAAATTTCTAGTGTTTCATTTTTTTTTTTAAGTATACAATATGCGTCCTGTGTAAGGACTTTGAATTTGGTGCAGTGTTTTTTTGGAAACCATCAAATTTACCTGTGGGAGAGTCTCAGTACAAAAAGTTCGAGGAAGGCAGATTCGATGAGGAAAGTCTGATCTTCCTTGGGGAGATCACTAAATCCTGGTATTTTTTCGGCCCAGCTCTGAGTGATCTCCATAGAGGTGGCAAGGAGGCCATAGAATTGATGCACATACTCAGCATCAGTTCCAGCTGTGGGCTGTTCAGTAGCACAAAACTGCAGGGATAAACAGCAACAGGTCAGTGAATGTCACTTACACAAATTTCATTTTCCAAATATACAAGAGCAGAAGTAAATAAAGAAGTTCAGATGGCTTCTGAAAGGAGCTGTTATTGAGTCTAAAAAATTTGTGCTAAAAATGTTGTATCTTGTTAATAAAATAAATTACTTGGGTCTTTCCTGTATTGATCCTGAAAGAGATTGTTTTCAATTTCATTAGGTTTCAATTTTAGGGCACATCTTAAAAGTTAGTTATGTTTAGCAGGTCACAAACTTCACAATTGACATCAAGCCAAAATGTACTTCTGGAAAAAGTTTTCAATTGCTATAATATTCAGCAATCTTCCTCATTCTAAATACAATCTCCTGGTATATTTGGGAATCTTATATTTTTCCAATATACATAGATATAAATACTTGGTTAAAGGTTTATCTACATTGCTCAACTGGTATTTTAAAATCACAAACTAATTGAAACATGATCAAATGCATCTTGGGCATTCCTCTGAATTGCACACATTTAAAAGACGATAATATTATTTAAACAAATGCAAATAATTCAATAGCTATTGCTTTGAGCAAAAGTTCTTCCTGTGTGCATTATCGAAATGAGTAAGTTGTGTTCAATTATAATATTATGCAAACTTTTCTTTCATATGTCACCTTCAGTTTTGACCAAAGATTGTTATGAAGAATGAATAGAAATGAAACAATAGAAAAGATAATTATGGTTTCTACAGAAATATTTGCAGTGAGCTCAATGTTGTATATCATCAAGCCAAGTAAGAAGTGCATTGAACTGTATTTGAGATTGCATTTTGGAATCCAAAAAAATTCCAATGTTCAAAAAATGGCTAAAACCTGGTTTGCTGCTGCACTAATAGCAAGTTGCATTGTTGGTCTCACAATGAAATAAGTCATTTGTAAATGTAAATTCCTTACTACACAGGTAAGATAACAATTTAAAAAAAATATTATAAACAGACAAATACTTTGGCTTCAGTTTTAAAAAAAATACATAATACAGAGTATAACAATGGACAGCTAAGCAAATATCTTGGAATTTTTTTGTTAAAAAAAAGAAACAGTATTAAGAAACTTTGAAAATGTCAAATGAGAGAAAAATGTCATGATTTCCCTCTAAAAAAAGAACAGAAATGATGCCAGCACTGGATGTGTTTACAGGAAATCTCATTGTTACAAAACCTGTGGGGATCAGCAAAATAATTCTTGTCAGATCATCTAACTGAGATCTGAGCTCCTTTACTAACTATGATGGAGCTTCTGCTGATCAGAGACAATGTTTGTTGTAAAATAAGCTTTCTTTTTTCATAACTTAGAATGAAGTTTCCGTGTATTTACACAGCTCTGTAATTGTAAAGTAGGAAATCTTGGGATAACCGTTTAGGTTTGTTGCTCCATTGGATATATTAGGGAACTGCTACTTTCGAATTAAAAAGGTAGAATATACAATGTTATTAGGTATCATAACATTTGTCAATTGGCCCCTAAACATTGATTAGTTATTTGTAAATAACACGTATTCCTTCAATTGTCTGTTTTTTATTCAATACTGTGTAACACAGTACAGTACTCTAGACCAAAAAGTGAATTTTTTTCAGATTTTGTTCAGAAAGCTTATAGAAAAATAACATGAAGAATATGTCCTGAAACCATAAATAAAAGTGATGGAATCTCCTGAAACCATAAATAAAAGTGTGATGGAATGTCCCTCAACCTAATATTTAATATCACAAAATAAAACAACCACTTAAGTAGGTGTGATATAATCATCAGCTCAGAGCATACATCATTTCATGGTAGCAGCTATTGTTGTTGCTGGTGTTATTATGCTACCTACTTCCCTCACTGAGTTTACATCTTTCTGGACTCTTGCTTACCTGGGAGTAATTGTGGCTGTTGGGAGTGGAGTCTACGAGTGCCCGGACAAGAGCATTCATTAAACTGATTGGGGGAGAGGGTGGGGATGGCTCCTGGAGAGGGCTCTTTGGTTTGGAGGGCAGACGACCCCTTCTCCCTTTTAAACTATCTGTACGGACCACTGGGGAGAGAGAGAAAAAAGTCAAAAAAACTTTCCATATACAATCACAGACCCTAAATAAAGTGAACCAACGGAGTTAGAATAAAATAAAGTGAATACCTTCAAACTCCTTGGCTGCAGTATAATTTTCAATCAATTTACAGATTGCTTGGAACGTGTGCTAAAATGGTTTTGTAACACTGCATTGTAAAAACATTTTAAACTTTCCAGATCTAGGGGTTTATAATTTCAGAAAACGTTAAAGCCACATCTCAATTGGCATTATACTATCAGAATGTATTGTGGCTTTGTTTTTTGTTGTTTGGGTTTCCTGTTTGGTTCATCCAGAAGAGTCTATTACCCCATAAGCCTACCAGGTATTTACAGCATGCTTTTGAAGATTGTGAAAAAAAGTATAAACAGGAAATACACAAAGCCGACCGAATTTGGAGGGTCTGGTTAGTTAAAGTGTTTAGATTGGCATTACATTGTTTTCTCCAAGCAAATCATCGCCAATTAGGCAATAAATGGCCAAGTCTTAAAACCTGGGTCTAAACTTTACCATTTCGTTCAAACGGGAGGGGAGGGTGGATTAAAGTGGGTTTACACCTAGACACTGCCAGATCTCACCTTCTTTAACCATGCCCACGCTGAGACATTTCTGGAACCTGCAGTATTGGCATCTGTTGCGCCGTCTCTTGTCCACCGGACAGTTTTTGTTCGCCAGACAAACGTATTTTGCATTCTTCTGCACCGTCCTCTGCAAAGAACAAATATTATTGCAGGATGTTTTCTTCTCTTGAAAAAAAATAGGAGCTGACAAAGCACACTCTAATTACAATCTGAAATGCGCCAACGCCGCTCGGATAATGAGATAAAATTAATTTCCTAACACGTTAGCCTGCAGGAAAACAATTTTACTGGTGTTGGCTCCTGACAAAGAGAATCAGCCAGATTGGTGCCGGAGAAACTCTCAGGAGACAGGCAGCTTTAAATGATAAAATTATTTCTGAAATTACCGGGTCATCACATTATACCGTTGGGTATAATATCCCTCCCTCTTAATGTACCTTTGGGGATCATTTGCCACTTGGCTTATTCTCGCGGTGATTACTGACCTTATTAAAAGACATTTGAAATGATTTGGGTAACGTTTCTTTAACCAACACTGCTTTAAAAAAATAAAAACCCTAGCTTGAATTTCGCTAATCAAGACTGATCAGTACAATTGAAATCACATTTGCAGTTAGAGTTTAATTAAATAGCATACATCTTGATAAAGAGATATAGCTAGACTATTGCTAACGGGTTAAGTTAACCCTTCAGGAGTGAAAGGTGCTTCCTGGCAGAGAGCAGAGCGTGGTTCATTCTTCACAAACGGGAATAGGGAACCCTCTCACATGCTCGCTTACACGGGATCCCCAACCAGATTAGAAAAGTTTGTTAAATCATTGCATTTAAAAAGAAATAAAAAAAGACTTAAAATTATAGATTGCCAGCCTTTAGAAAACGCCCTTCAAATAGTGGAGTTAAAATGACTCATGAAGCTAATTAATTACTAGTAACAATGAAACGTTTTGTAGTATTTTCCAATCTATCAGTGACAGAGGAATGGTAGAACACCTATTCCTCACCTGAGCATGTTTGCAAACGAGACCCGCCTCCTGCACCAATGATGACACAGTCAATCTGATTGTCAAAATTGTCTTATTCTGGAATTGCATCATATCTGCTCCGTGCATCTCACATTGTGTTAGACAGAATTTATTTTTATTTCTAAATTTTGGCTGCAGTAACTGCAATGATCAAGAATCAGATATTATTAAAAAATACTATTATTCAATGTACAACAGGAGACGTGAGTGTCTACAATAAAGCGCAGGAGCTCTTTACAAGAGGTCGTTGGTACTTACTTTTTCCCCTAGTATTCTACTGCAATGATCAAGAATCAGATATCATTTAAAAATACTATTATTCAATGTACAACAGGAGACGTGAGTGTCTACAATAAAGCGCAGGAGCTCTTTACAAGAGGTCGTTGGTACTTGCTTTTTCCCCTAGTATTCTCATTTCAATCCCAATTAGATTGGTGTTTTTAAAATAAACTTCTTGGTAATTCCTTTTGTGATAACAAGGTGTTCTTTTCGGATCCTAAGATACTGAAACTTTCTCATTTGTGCCTCTGTCACTGTAATACAATTCGTAAAGTATTTCCGGCGAAAGTGTTTCCCTTTGTACTACTGATAGTTTGAAATAATCGCTAATAAACGATTGCACTGAGTAGAACTGCCATCCCGATGAAAACAGGGAAGTGGCTTGTTTCAAACCCTGTCCCCTAATCTGCCCGCTGAAGTATGTTTATTGAAAGATTTCGTGCTTTTCTAAGCATTTCATTTCGACATCTGCATTCTTAACGCGTTGCTAGTTTGTGATTCGAGTAGTTGCAGGTTGGACTAAGATCGGATTGCTCTTTTCTACCTCATTCTTCTAAAAACCTTCCACACTAGGCATGTCCCCAGGCAATTCAGTTTACTTCAATCGCTGACCAAGTTAAATAAATAACGAGTTCAACTCATTTAAAATTACGCGCGTTTAGAAAGTTATCTTGTAGATTATAGTAATAATGCATTACTTCTTAAATTTTTTGCACACAAGATGTTTTTGATTTTATAATGTATTGTTTATCTTTGCGAATACCCACACAAACTGCATGTTGTAGGGATGTCTTAGATAAAATTAAGGTCACCGTACCTTAAAAAAACCTTTGCATCCCTCGCAGGTCCTCACCCCATAGTGCTGGCAGGCTGCATTGTCCCCACACACCGCACACATGCCCTCCCCAGAGGAGGAGCCCCGGTTCGGGGGAGAAGGTAGGCTCTGTGTGCTCTGGCTGAGAGGCATTGGGTGGAAGCCCATGCTCGACCCCTTGACCAAATGTAGCGGGTACTGACGCGTGTCCATTACAGACTGTGCAGAAGCACTCTCGGCTCCCATGGGCATGTTCAAGGTGGGTTCATAGCACATGTGGCTGCTGGAGGCTGGAGTGTGTGGCGGAGACTGCTTGAAGGCAAACAGCGGAAATCTCGGCGGGGCGCTCTTCATAGAGGCATCCAAGATATGACCTGTGGTCATGCAAGTCTGGGTCACTGGAGGCAACGTGTGAGGTTCATCCCACATGGATGTCTGTGGAGTTGTGAACTGAGGCGTGGTGGGGGTTGATGGAGGAGACTGCTTGAAGTAAATGGAAGTCGATGGCATGATGTCCTCTGTTTGATGCTGGATCGATGGCTGGTAGCTGTGATGGGGGGCATCTTCCAGTTTAATAAGGGGTCTCTGTGAGGAAGAAGAGTGCATTTGATACACGCACGATGGTTTGAACTCATAACTACCCGAGTAGCCAGTCTCCATGAAGGTGCTGAAACTGGGCAGGGAGGTGGTGGCTGTAATTTCAGTGCTGCCCAGGTCCATGCCAAACTTCATATAGGGGGATTCAGTATGCACCAAGTCAGAGCTGTAATCCCCACCATAAGCGTAACTCTGAGCTGTAAAACTGGCACCTTGTGGCGAAGAGCTGTATGGGGCTTGCACACAGGGCATGTCTAAGAAGAAACAAAAATACTGAAATTACTAAAGGTAGCAGCACGGAGAAATGCACTAATTTGCCTCATATCGTGGCATGCATTCAAACTGCTGAGGAAATAACCCGTCATTACATAAAATAACTCACTAACTGCAATTGCTCAGGTTTACATTTCTATTTATAACGCCGTCTTTGTTTCTTGCTTCATTACCATCCTATAAAAATAATTGCATTTCACTGGCACATTTTACCTTTATAGCTGCACCGTCTATGTAAGTGGCATTTAAAAGAGATTTAGATTCCTCTATATTAGAATCTGCATCGTCTCACGTAGTTCGCCAATGACTTAAAAGTCAACAGTGCAGTTTGGAGATTCGTGCCTCTATCCACAGCGACCAATGTATGTCACTGTGTGACAGTGCATACTTACAAGTATATCCACGGACAATTGTATTTGTGGCCCTGCTATATGCACTTGTAGTGCGGTATAGAACGCGGTGTGTGTGCTTTCTGTATATTATTGTGTATCTGCTTGTATCAGCGGGCTGATAGATGGTGACCATTGGGTATGTTTCGTTCCAAGAAAATCAGCGACAAAAACAATGGGAAGATTCTGTCTGTCTGGTGTTGGGAGTTGGGGTCGTACTGGCCACCGTGTACGATATAAGTAATCTTTTTAAAAGTACTAAATTATTTTCTGCATAACAATTATTAAGTACCAGAGCTCGTAATGATATCTCTATTCGATGACAAGCTGTAGCCTGCAGAGCCGGTCTTCGGGAGCGGTGCGAAGATTTGAAATCAGATAGAGAGGCGGATTCTGCCTCCTATCAACAATACGCGGTGTGACTAAGCAGAGATATTTGTTACAAGCAACAGAAGACAACATCTCCCTTTGCAAAACACAGGACGCGTGCTTTGAAATGAATTTGGAAAGCAACATCTGAAAACGATTACAATTTGGAAGCCTTCAATTAGCTCAGGTACCTGCAGCCACACGCGCTGCTCACATTACACCCGGGAAGTATGAGCACTGCGTCCGGTGTGTCATAGATCAATAGTTAGCTCGGAACGATCAAGGCAGGTGTGAGAAAGGAGCCAGTTAGATGACAGATAGAATCCAAGGAGTATGTAAAAAAATGGGCAATTGAACAATATTTTGAGGGATTGGGCAATTAATGAGATCAAGTTCTAGTCTTCACAATAAAAAGCAAAGTGTATCCAGCAACCATCGGTACTGACTGGGAAGGGATAGATTATATTTTTAATATTATAGTATTGCACCGAGTCAGCACACTACATAACAGAAATTAATTGAGAAAGAGGGAGTGGGTTTGATAACACATCAGTCAATTGATTGAAGGAGAGAACCCAAGCATTATCAGTTCTGTGCATTTTTCTGTATGTTTATGCAGCTTTATACGACACCTGTCTATACTCAAGTCTGACCATATATAGGCCACTGTAGCTTTCATTTGCGTATAGAGCATGTGTATATCTAGGTTTTCATCTGTATATGTTTTTATTTGTATAGTCCTCTATGTATATCGAGATCAACGGGTATGGCGAGAAAGCAGGAAGGGGGTACTGAAGTTGCATGTTCAGCCATGAACTTATTGAATGGCGGTGCAGGCTAGAAGGGCCGAATGGCCTACTCCTGCACCTATTTTCTATGTTTCTACGTTTCTATGTTTCAGTATATACAGATCCCTGTATATATGCAGGGTTTGTATGTATGGACTCTGGCATATATATGTTGGTTTATTTTTGTATAGAGCCCTGTATAAATGTAGGTTTGTGAATCCGCAGACACCGGGATATAGGAAGGTTTCTATATGTACAGACCCCTGGATATAGGCAGATTTCTATATGTATAGACCCCAGGATATAGACAGGTTTCTATATGTACAGACCCCAGGATATAGACAGATTTCTATATGTACAGACCCCAGGATATAGGCAGGTTTCTATATGTACAGACCCCAGGATATAGGCAGGTTTCTATATGTATAGGCCCCAGGATATAGGTAGGTTTCTATATGTACAGACCCCAGGATATAGGCAGGTTTCTATATGTACAGACCCCAGGATATAGGCAGGTTTCTATATGTACAGACCCCTGGATATAGGCAGCTTTCTATATGTACAGACCCCAGGATATTGGCATGTTTTTATATGTACAGACGCTGGGATATAGGCAGGTTTCTATACGTAAAGACAACAACAACTTGTATTCATATAGCATCTTTAACACAGTGAAACGCTATATGTATTATGAGACATAAAATTTGACACCGAGTTACATAAGGAGAAATGATGGCAGACAACCAAAAGCTTGGTCAGTGAGGTAGGTTTTAAGAAGTGTCTTAAAGGAGGAGAGAGGTAGAGAGGCAGAGAGATTTAGGGAGGGAGTTCCAGAGCTTGGGGCCTAGGCAACAGAAGGCACGGCCACCAATGATGGAGTGATTATAAATCAGGGATGCTCAAGAGGGCAGAAGCACAGGTGTCGGGGGGGTTGTGGGGCTGAAGGAAATTACAGAGAAAGGGAGGGGCGAGGCCATGGAGGGATTTGAAAACAAGAATGAAAATTTTGAAATCGAGGCATTGCTTAACCGGGAGCCGATGTAGGTCAGTGAGCACAGGTGTGATAGATGAGCCGGACTTGGTGCGAGTTAGGACACGGGCTGCTGAGTTTAGGGTAACCTCAAGGTTTACGTAGGGTAGAATGTGGGAGGCCAGTCAGGAGTGCATTGGAATAGCCAAGTCTAGAGGTAACAAGAGTATGGATGAGGGCTTCAGCAGCAGATGAGCTGAGGCGGGGTGGAACCGGCGATGTTATGGAGGTGGAAATAGGCGTTCTTAGTTATGCTGCAGATATGTGGTCGAAAGCTCATTTCAGGGTCAAATATGTCACCAAGGTTGCCTGGATATTGGCAGGTTTCTACATGTACAGACCCCGGGGTGTTGGCAGGTTTCTATATGTAGGGTTTCTCTATGTAGACTCTGTATATGTGCAGGTTTCTATATATAGAGCACTAGATATATGTTGGTTTCTTTTTGTACTGATCCCTGTATGTACACAGGTTTCAGAATGTATAGACCCATAGCCAACACTTGTATTAATTCTCTAGATTAAGGATGGAGGATCCAAAGATTTGCTACCTATTCCCGTGCTCTGTAGCCGAGGTAATCACATATTCAAATTATTCTCAGACAGCAAAAGTACAAATAAAGAATTAAAATGAAAATAATGGAAACGAACAGAATAGATCGATAAAAAACCCCAAAAATAAGAAAAAAGAAAAATAACTTTCCCCGCCAACACCTGCCCAGCGACATTGAAGCATCACCGCCACCCTCCCTGAACACAAGGCACACAGAAAATCTCCTCATTTTGCAACGAACCTTCACGGGTATGATACACTTGTGGGTGTATTCTGTTGTTTACATACAACCATGTAGCCTCCAGTGTGTGCGGCAGTCTGTACCTGTGTGTGCTGAGGGACGGAGATATTTAGCTCGCTGAATGTTGGCTCGGTGGGCTGCCAGAGGTTCTGCCGTTGTGGATGTGTCGTCTCTGGTCTGGCCGCTCTCGGCTGTTCGCTGTACTGACTCGGAGCTCCGGCTCGGCGGGGAAAGCTCTTCCGAACCAAGATCTACAGACAGAGAGAGAACAATAAACTACTGAGCCACAAATGGAGAGCGCAGCTTCCTTTTGTCCAGATCATTTAAAAAATGAAAAACAGACACCTGAGACATCCGATGATGGTAATCATTTATAATCCCTTACAAAAGATTGTACAATCTCAAATGAACGACGAAAACACCGAGACATGACGCTGTTACAATCGTTGCTGAGCACACAAATGTAACTTTAAAAAAAAGTCTGTAATGAAAATTAATGCATCATGAAATTTACCTCAAATCGCACCGATTTAAGATACCAGTCCTGGTCAACAATGTATGGATATCGGTTCAGTATAGCGTAAACCTAACTGAATTGAAACTCAACTCAAACTAGAGAGCTCTTGCACTCGGAACTGATGTTGCAGCGCAGACAGTAAGATGAAGCGATGCACCGCGGGGTGCTGTCCCTCGCCTCGGACCCAGTCACAGAGCAAGGGGTTGGGAAAGTTCGCAAATGTGAACTACTCTTGTGCTTGCTGTCTTTGCTCAGCCACTCCATAGATCTCTCTCTCGGATGTCAGAGTGGCTCCTTGTCGCTCTTGAGTCTGACAGCCTTACGTTTACTGCACACACACTCTGCATGTGATGTCACGATATGGAAACCATGATTCTCCCCATGGCTGGAGATCACCTAGCATTCTACCAAATTACCGGATTAAAACACATTCACAAAACGCCCGCAGCATTATTAAAAGCATATCATTTAATGTGTGCCCCACTCATGGCAAGGAATCGATCTCCATCAATGGAGCTGTAGCGCCCCCTCGCAATTTATTTAATCCGACCTCCGCTCGTCAAAACTTTCCAAAGTTACAATACACCACCATATACTTTATAGTCTGTGTAACAAGGTTACAACACAGCAACAATTCCACTTCACAAGCGGTTACTGCACATATCTTTACTGAAAATTTTAGCCAAACCGTTCGGCCTTACAATCAACTTTTTTTACTCGACTAAAGCTCAGAGTTTAGTATTAGATGTGATGAAAATAATGATAAACCGCCCCCCCCCCATTTATCGCGACAATTATGAACCATGATATGACCTATTCGTGATAAATCACTGGAGATCGTGGTTGAAATGTGTACTAAAGCTTTTACACCTGGACTCTCTTCCAACTCTTATGAAACATGCAGTTTTCTTGGAAAATGTAATTCTACAATATCGCGGTTACCCGGACACTCAGATAATCAGAGAGCGACATCCGAGTTTTACTCTGGGGCTGGGTAGCGTATGAAACCGCGCGAAGGCGTTTTCATACATGTCCTGTCCCTGCCATCGGAAAGAAATTGTCACATCCACTTCTCACCCGCGCGGCTTTACTCCACAGAAACCCGCTGCGGGCGAATCCAGTCTGTAAATCGGCAGAGGAGATAAGAACATAAAGAACATAAAGAATAGGAGCAGGAGTAGGCCATCTGGCCCCTCGAGCCTGCTCCGCCAAAGATCATGGCTGATCTGATCATGGACTCAGCTCCACTTCCCTGCCTGCTCCCCTTAACCCTTTATTCCCTTATCGCTCAAAAATCTATCTATCTCCGCCTTAAATATATTCAATGACCCAGCCTCCATAGCTCTCTGGGGCAGAGAATTCCATAGATTTAAAACCCTGTGAGAGAAGAAGTTCCTCCTCATCTCAGTTTTAAATGGGCAGCCCCTTATTCTGAGACTATGTCTCCTAGTTTCAGTTTCCCCTATGAGTGGAAATATCCTCTCTGCGTCCACCTTGTCTAGCCCCCTCATTATCTTATATGTTTCAATAAGACTACCTCTCATTCTTCTGAACTCCAATGTGTATAGGCCCAACCTACTCAACCTATCCTCGTAAGTCAACCCCCTGATCTCCAGAATCAACCTAGTGAACCTTCTCTGAACAGCCTCCAATGCAAGTATATCCTTCCTTAAATATGGAGACCAAAACTGTACGCAGTACTCTAGGTGTGGCCTCACCAATACCCTGTACAGTTGTAGCAGGACGTCTCTGCTTTTATACTCTATCCCCCTTGCAATAAAGGCCAACATTGCATTTGCCTTCCCGATTATTTGCTGTGCCTACATACTAACCTTCTGTGTTTCATGCACAAAGACCCCCAGGTCCCTCTGTACTGCAACACTTTGCAATTTTTCTCCATTTAAATTATAATTTGCTTTTCTATTTTTTCTGCCACAGTGGATAACCTCACATTTTCCCACATTATACTCCATCTGCCAAATTTTTGCCCACTCACTTAGCCTGTCTACATCCCTTTGCAGATTTTTTGTGTCCTCCTCACAATTTGCTTTCCCACCCATCTTTGTATCATCAGCAAACTTGGTTACATTACAGTCGGTTCCTTCATCCAAGTCATTAATATAGATTGATAAAAGTTGCCGAGTTCTGGGTTATACTGTTGTGGTTTTTTATTCTTTTATATCTTACACTAAAGGAAAAAAAAATTCTGAATACCTTTCTTCTTAACTTCTGGAAATTATCTCAGTAGTTTGGCCTGTATTGTGTGGAATCCCGTTTTAATTAATTAAAGAAAGCTCTTGCACGGCTATATTTAATAATCAGTTGTTCAGCTCCCCCGGCTGACTCCTTTGCGCATTATTTCCCCTCAGGATGAATGCTCTAAATCAGCTGGTTACCTAGAGAACAGCCAATGTCTCTTTAAACATCCGCCTTATTAGCAGCAGCCCCAACTCTCATACAGCAGCCGGCAATAACATTAAGTGAGGGGACATCTTCATTTGGTGTAAATTATTAGAGAAAAACTACTCTTATCAATCGAGTTTTCTTTTAAAAAGAGAATTACAGTCTCTACTGGAAGCCAGAAATCGTCGCCCATGATTATGTAATTAAAGAACATTATGAATGATTAAGTATATGTTAAATATATGAAATGAAAACAAATAGAATCGGCATAATATGCACTTGGAGCATTGGGTTTTCATAGATAACGACACACGTTTGTACCACCTACACAGTCAGGGTCATACCTAGTTATGGCAAACATTGCCCAGGCCATTATTAAAGACTCTATATATCTGATGCCTTAATACCAACAGATTCAACACTGTGAATAGCATTTTTGTAATTTCAATAACATTTCGCAGGAAGATGCCAAAATCACCACAAGTGGTTAAATGCCACAATAAAAGATATATAGTTAGTATGGAGTTATATAGACTTGGTAATAAGGTTTTGATTACAGACATTTCAGTTGATATCGTCCTTGGAATTCTACTTGTGACCCTGATTAGAAACTTTCCCAAATTCACAAACTCGCCCGTGTCATGCCAACGCTCGGCACCGCTTCAGGAAAATGAAGTTTATATTCTACTGATAATTTAGGACTTGGACTGTTGACTCGCCCGCATGTAGCCGTATTTACATTTACACTTTCGTCAATACGAATATATTTCAAAGCGGTTCTATTGAAAATTCCAATTTAAATACCTTATGTACACACATATCCCCAGTACATAGAAGAACGTGCTGCGCTTACTGCTACAGAATATTACTCAACAAAAAGTAAAAGTTAAACAGACCGGCTTCTGAAAGTGAAACTATTAGTAAAAAAAATGCAAAAACATTTGATGCCAAGACTAGGACCAGTACCTTAGATGATCACACGTGTTGGGTCAACAGAGACCACAATTAGATGTGGTTATTTCTTAACTGAAATTCCGTATGTCGATGGCCGTATCCCGAAGCGACGTGCAGAATGATAATCAACACTAATTCTATTCCAAAGCGCTACATTTCAACTTTATAAACAAACCCTCTTCAGAATGAAATCGCAGTAGAGTCAAATAGACACGAAATAACTATACACTTTCACTGGAACATAGCTAAATTATACACACAGACAAGTGCAAGACAAATCGCATCTATTCATCACATCATAGCAAACACCCAGCCTGCAGCATTACATTACCATGACAACTACCAGAAATACCTTAATACCCGCTGATCTCCGATTGTCACACAACCCAAAGCGGCTGATTAACCCATAAATTCTCAAGAAACAAGGGACAGGCATCAAAGCACAAGTTCCGAAGTATGTTCCAATCAGCGTTAACAAAAAAATCGCTAAAGCTCATTGAATTGCAGTCACTTGTTCGATAGCATACCCATTGTAACTTTTATGGTGTCCAGTGAGTAACTGATTGATACGTACTTGATTGCTGTGACGGTTCCGTCTTTACATATAATCAAATAGCCTTCCAAGTTGCGTGTAGGCGTCCAGTCCTAATGATGGATATTACACAGAGAAACTTGTCTTTAAAAATATCACTCCCAGTAAATGATTTAGTTGTAGTGCAGATCCGGATCCTTCTTCTTTACGCGAGTTGATCAAACGAGAAATGTGTGTCAAACTCTTTTCTTCGCCCCTTTTCTTTTCTGTAGTCGCTCCTCCGATTGCAATGTGCCTTTGTTTATGTGCAGACAGATAACAGTACAATTCCTCACTTTGTGAACGTCATTTATGTTTCAAGAGGGGGTGGGGGTTTGCGAAAGCTGCTCGCCTATAGGAGGAACGCCGGTATCTCCATAAGAGCGGCTGGAATGCAGTAAACGTCAATTGTGACGCCTCCGGGCCGTGCACGTCACGCCGTGGCACGTCACGTCAGCTGTCCCCCTTTCTGTATTGTGTGTTGAAATTGGTCTTCTGAGACTCTCTTGCCCGGCTCCTGAGTCGCGCGCCCCGCGCTCGTGCACGCACAGACAGTATGTGAAAAGATAACGAGCTGCTGACAGGCTGAAAAACCAGGGCGCTCCACTCTCCTCGCGCTTCTTTATTATCATTTATGAACCCCGCGTCAGCACGTCATCGCCTCAAGGCGCCCAATCGCTGCGCGCCATTCACGGTGGAACACCAGCCCAGTCCGAACCACACCTCTTGGCTGCTCGCCCCGAGATTATGGACCAATAGGAGAGCGGGAAGCCAGGCGCGGCGAGAAGGGCGGTCTGGAACTCTTGCGCGTGAGAGCGCCCCGCTGACGCACGGCATTGACGCAAGCTGCAGCTAAATTTAGCACACTGGGCCAATCCACCGATTGAGATAGCACAGATCTCATTCATTTCTGGGGCGTACCGTTTATTTTCGGAACTATTTTGTGATCCAGTGAAACCAAATATAGTTGTGGATAGGTATTTTTAGTCGTAAGCATATCGTTTTGTTAATGTTCAGAAATACTCACTGAATCTCTTTTTACACAACCTAAATACAGATTATAGCTGCTAATGGAGTAATTATTACCTTAATTCCGCATAATACCAGAATAGTCTCAAATACAATACAAGTAATCGCGAGTGTTTTGGATAAAAGCGACTATACAGTTTACTTTTCATTAATTGCGGCACCATTAGAAATTCTATCACAAGATTTACAAGAAATGTTTATTTTTTTCAGTTAGTAGTGTCATTAGTTTGTGCGCGTGTTGGAAAAACCTGTTCATTTATTTTAGTAACCAATTAAATGGAATTTGGAATAAATCGAGCATTGGGGAATTTATTAAATTTCAAACACTTTGGATTCCACCTTTTAATTATTTAAACAATAGACACATTCTTGTAATTTTGCCAAAACGCCCTTTCACAAATTTATTACGCATTAACGCCTTACGTATTTTTCTTTTTTTTTAAAAAAATGCCGTGTAGACTTACTACGTTCGAATTATTGCTTCATGGGACGTTCCGATTTTGTTTAAAAGTGAGATTTTTGGAAAAAAATGTTTATGTTTTAATTCCATTATTGCATTAGGCGGTTGACCAGTTCAAGGAGAACCTCATTTAGGAAGCGTTGCAGTTTGGCAACGTCACCGCAGCGCCTGATGCTTTTGGCAGGTGAGTGAGGTGGTGAACCCTTGTTCCACTTTATAAATAGGCAGACGGAAGGGAACGTTCCTATTACGCACACGCGCGGCTTACGTAAAGGAGCGTGGTCACCTTCGAGAGACGTGTGATGACGCAGGCACGCAGGCACCACGCGGTTAACTTCCGGCTAGAGTTCCAAAAACAGCATTTAACCTTAACTCTGGCGATTACATTTTACATAAATGTTTACATTATGCAGAATTTATTTATAATTTAAGATTCTGTCCACAGAAATATGAATAATTACTACTTTTTCCCCCTGCTGAACGGCCCGAAGGAGAATTAAACTATGCTTGTATAAAGCACTGCACTAGATTTCTATGGTAAGTATAAAGCATGAGGTTTTTACGAGCGTCTCGTAGACTTAGAAAAATTATCTTTTAAAGGGAGTTTGAACTTTTTTCCTACAGAAATACTCCAATAAGACCTTTTTTTGGTTAAAGCAACATTTACCATCGTGACTTGATTACAGTACTTTCAAATATTAAAGTTTCCTAATAAACAATGTAATGTTTTTTCAAAGCCAATACATTTTAATACAACAATACCCTTTTCCTCGCTCAATGTACTTTAGCAGTGTGTTGGAATATGAAAAAGACGCCACCAGATTTTCAGCATGCTCGGAGCAACAGAAATAACGAAGCACTGAACAGGTGTTACTTAATAAAACCGGCTGTATAGTTTCCATAGGATGTCTCAGTGACGGAAAACGCAACAAAACAGTTCATCAATCTTTCCAATTACCAGCACTTTTTTTTGCACTTCACGCTGTATACAGATTGCCACGGGGCAACAGCCTGTTAAACATGTGAGCAACATCGAGTTTTTAATAATTTCCTCTTTATATTTACGAGCTCACAGATAATATTGGAGATATGGAAGTGACAGCAAGGCAGTAATCCAACTGAGTGGTTCAAATGAAATCATAAACCATGACCGGAATGTTCCAGCGATTTATAACAGTGTACACTCCAAAAGTATTTAATTGACTGCAAAGCGCTTTGGGACGTCCGATGGTCGTGAAAGGCGCTATACAAGTGCAAGTTTTTCTTTAAAAAAAATAAAATCAGATTATTGTATCGTTCTCTGATTTTAAAAACATTGTATAGTTTTAATTTTATGTTGGAGTTTCCTTTGCTTCTCCCCCCCCCCCCCCCCCATGCCAACATCTGATTAGCGTGTCAGTAAAACAAATCTAATTCAAGGTTACATGCAGTCATATTCGAGCAGTATGTTACGTAACAAACAGAATAAGAATTCGCGGTTGATGTGTGAAAAGTTCACGTGTGTGTAAGGTTCACGCGTCAAAGTGCAATATTACAATTCTGTTACCGTAAATGATTGTCTCAGTTAAAAAAAAGAATGACTTGTATTTATATAGCACCTTTCACGACCTCAGGACGTCCCAAAGTGCTTTACAACCAATGAAGTACTTTTTGAAGTGTCACGGTTGTAATGTCGGAAGATTATCTGAAAATGATATGACCAGTATAGACTGTATATAGAAAAGCAAAATACTGCGGATGCTGGAATCTGGAATAAAAATTGTATATAGAATGATCAAAAAACAGCATTTTATCAATGGGTTCATATGTCATGAGCTACAAGGGTGAGATTTGAATTTCAACTGAATTCCAAGATTGGATTAAAAACAGAAAATGCTGGAAATACACAAGAGGTGGGCCCATTTCTGAAAGAGAAATTTTCACCCATAAGGTAGCCTTTCATTATTTCAGAAGGGGTCTGACCTGCTATGCATTCTCTTTTAATTTCATATTTTAACTCCTAAGATTAGTTTGCTGCCTTGAAATTACTCCGCAATGTCTTTTTTAACAATAGATACCTGCTGTTTCAACTTATGTTGCGATTTATTCAGTTTTTTAAAACAGTTTTCTGTGGTGGCGCAACTGGCATCAGGGATACTGTCTCCTGGCACTCTGCATGTCACTAATACAGGACCATATCCATACTTCAGGATTAGCAAGGACTGCTTACAGTTACTGCAGCTTTATGAAACAATTCTACAGTAAGAATTATTTTAAATATATTTTAACCGCCAATAGAAAGGCGTTCTTCTGGAAGTCACTTATATGCACAAAAATGTGAGTTGATCCCATTGATGTGTGACTCACATAATTTGCTTATATTTCTAACAAAAATATTTAAGGTTACAGCTGCAGTACAGCTGTTCTTCATCACAAATTATGAAACATCTATTCCAAAGAAACCGTTTGGCAAAATGTATACATACAGACAAATAGGTTGAAAGAACTATTCTACTTATCCCGCTTATCTCTTTCTAAACCTAAGTTACTAATCAATAGTATCATTGTAGTTGACAAAGAGAAATTAGAGACGCTGGCTGTGTCTAAACACCACATTTTGCAACCTGAATGGTACTGAAGCACTAGTGTTCCACTTAGTTTGCATACTGGCACTGAAAAGTAATGTTTTTAACGTGCATCACTGTTCCGACCTTCGTGACAGATTATAAATCGAGAAGAGCACTAAAGTATGGGACATTTTGAGCGTCATCGAAAGGGTGAAGTATGATACTGTACCCTAATCTGCGTCAAAAAAGGACGCAGAATTGGCTTTGGAAGTATATACAAGAAAATTTACCTGGCTATATTGGTAATTTGAGTTTTAATTCTAATACTTTAATGCTAGCTGTTCTGCTGCCTTCTATATTGCAAATGAACATATCACTCCCTTTTAAAAAGTCCAATCAAATATTCTAAGCCCTTTATTTATTTCAGAAATGCCCAAAGTTCCAAAACTCATGCTGTTTTAAAATTATTTTTGTAGTGAATTAATAAGAAGTAAACCAACCTTAGACATTTGAAAAGCAGGGTACCAAGTAATTTATGCCATGAGCCTAAAAAGCTTTCAAAAAGATCCACCAACAATATATAGCCATTTTTTCTTTCCAGTAAATTGGAAATAAAGCAGTACTATAATGAATTAACTATATTCATTTCCGCAGTTGATGGCATGAAATGCGTTATACAATACACGCGCACACTTCCAATAGTAGTTTATCATTATGTATGTCCATGTCATTTCTCGTCTTTCTTTAGTGTTACTACAACCCCAGTTTCTAGGGCAATCTAATGATAATCAGTCAGGCAACAAAACACATTTCTGACATCAAGCCCCATGTCTAAGTAATTTGAAGGGAGTGAATGGGATTCCTGCTTCCATAGAACTCAAGAGTAAAAGTAGCTTCCCTATACCAACATCCTGAAGCAGAAACATCTGAGCTATCTACCTGTCGTTGGAATGAAAGCATTACACTCCAGGGGAGAGCGGAGTA
Organism: Pristiophorus japonicus; assembly: GCF_044704955.1. Classification (NCBI taxonomy): domain Eukaryota; kingdom Metazoa; phylum Chordata; class Chondrichthyes; family Pristiophoridae; genus Pristiophorus; species Pristiophorus japonicus. The sequence continues at coordinate 177,471,303 of NC_091981.1, forward strand.
CATAAGGCAACGCAGAAGGCAAGGAGCCACAGGAACGCCTTCGCACTACCAAATAACCATTAATGTTAAAGATCGTTACCTGTACCTGACCGCTGAAGGCCGTTCTCTTTTAACTCATTAAGAAAGGGTCAATCATACACTTGTATTATACACTTGCATAGTACAGTAACCCAAATCATCAAAGCAGTGATATTTCTAAGTGTACTTAGCATGATTCAAGCATCTACTAATTATTGTCAATATGAATTGCTGATTGTTGGAAAATAAAGGTGCGTTTTGTCTTCAAATTCTCCGACCGGTGTGATAGAAAAGTTGTAGGTGTTACTCATCAGCTAGTTTTTGGATGTCAATACACTAAATACAAGCGGGTCTTGAGCTCTAAAGTAGAGCGGTTGAAGAGCATGTATGGTTGATTTAATTTATATCAGCAAGAAAACAAGAGAACCGATTGTATAGCCACTACCTTCCATACACAAAAAAGAGCATACAGCTGCTACAAGAGGCGAAGTTCACCGCACTAAATTCACAAGCTTTTCACAAGGCAAAGGCAAACACAGGCCACCGAACTTTAGTTGGAAATGGGACGGAATAAGTAGATCTTTTGAGCACTTACATTTTTGGGGAAGGCATTTGAAAAATAATTGTACATTTAAAGTCGGCAGCAGAACAAGACCAATATGAACACGGAACGGAATACTATACTTTCTACTGACTACCTCCCAAACCCTGCAATCCTGTCTTGAGCGGCTTATGAAATATCCAGAGATCTTTCTTAGCTTTCTTTACAGTTTATCATTTTTGAGGGTTTACTACGTAATTCGTGTAAAGTCGATGAAACTTTTACAGATCTAACAATTAATATTAAATCCAAGCCTTCTCATATTACTAGAGCAGTTTTCAAACTTTCGTGTGTGGGAGACTCCCGACAAATATTGACACATTCCTCAGGATCCTTTTGTCTTAATTTCCGAACTACAATGTCAGCTAACCAAACGAAAAGTCTTATCATTGCTGAGGCGTTTTATATATTAGTGTACAGCAACAGAAATAACGTACTAGTAAGTGAACGAATATAGAAACAATACAGAATTCTGAAGACGTTGCGTTCAAAATGTGCCTTGCTCAAGATGAATAGAAATGTGATGTGTGGGGACTGGGAAGTTCAGTGAATTAGACATTGATCTTTCATCTCTGAAATCTTGCCCAGACCAATGGGGTTCTATATAAAATACGTTTGGACAGTGTCAAACTATCTCTACGTTGCCAGTAATTGGCTGTCTCACTCAGAGAAGTTACAGGATGACTACAGTGGCAAGTGGCGTCATGGTGGGCCGGAGAAGTGCGTTTCTGGGTTTGGGACCTTTTAGTAGAAATAGCTTTACTCTGCATCTAGCAGTAATATAGAATAATATAAATTTATGGCACAGAAGAGGCCATTCGACTCATCTGGTCTGTGCTGGGCGAAAAAGCTATCCAGCTTAATCCCACTTTTCAACTCTTGACGACACTTCAAGTGCACATCCAAGTACTTAAAAAAAATGTGATGAGGATTTCTGCCACTGGGTGAAAAAAAGTTCTCAATTCCTTTTTTTGGTATTATACCTGAGTTGGGAATACTTGGTGCTGACGCTGGGTGTCTGAATATCCTTCACCTTGATGAGTGCAAAAATAAATAAAATAAATTGGACGAGCTTGCAATCTGCCTTCCCCTTAGGATCCTTAGATCCCATTATATGTGAATCACATACTTACAAAGTACTGACCTTGATTCCCCTCTCGATGAATGGTTAATGAGGGAACGTAGGCCCCTATCTTTGTCATTCCTAAAGTTCAGTTGGCGAAGTTTTCCATTTTAGTTACTTAGACAAGTGTTGTAATGATGTGATTTGCATTACAAGAACATAATTTCCTTGCTTATACAATCATTGCATTGTTTATGCGTGATTTTGTTATCCATTATATTCATCTCATCTATTTTGTTTACCCTCCCTCTACAAAATAGCAATAATTCCCCTTTAAAGCTGATTACTGTTTTAAGCAGCCGTTATGCAGTTATACAGAATGTCATTAATACATCATTACTGAAATGCAGACATTGGTGATCGGTCACTACTTTATTTAATAAAACACATTAGTAAATGCTAGCGGCATGAGTGTAGGTTTCAAAAGGTTCACTTAGATTAACAATTCTCAAAACTGTTCTTCACAAATATTCCACCAAGTCATGTTTTTAGATCGTATATATAGTTTTTAAAAGTTTAACATTACCAATAAAGGTCATGTCAGCTGAAACCATGTTGGGGTATATTTTCTTCTGTTTGCTGATATCAGAAAATTAGATGTGAGTATAAAGTGGTGTTCACTTCAAGCCATTCCTTTTTTCTCCTGGCAAAGTAGAATCCACCATTATTATTTTTAAAATCTAGCCTGGAACAGGGGAAGGGAAGAGGAGGAAATTGCATGAAGAGAGGAAGGGAGTGCAACATTTGATAAAATACCGTTCCAAAAGTTTGTAATAATTCAATCTGTTACTTAATACTTCTAGAAAATAGGCATGCCATCATTAACGGAACCACTCAGCCATATTACGTAGCATTCTCCAGTGGTACGGACACTCGAGAACTATACAGAGTGCAATGTTACCAGTAACGTAACTTCAAATCGATGGTCGAAAGGCAATTACAAGGCAGTAACTCAGTCAAGGTAATGACATCATAATCTCCAAGGGAAGCGAGATATCCCACATTCTTGTTGTAATGACCATTCTCTCGCTACTTTAGCCCCAGAACCTTGGGATAGAAGCCCAACTTTTTGTTCCCTTATGAACTCTTATTTACGCAGAGGTTAAAATTGTGTCGCTTCTTGCTGTAAAATTATAGTTGTCTTGATCCTTAGAAATTGGAAATGTAAGAAACCAAGGCTGGTGAACCAGTACATAGAAACACTTCGGTGTGACAACACGGAAACAGGCCATTCGGACCGTCTAGTCCTTGTCGACGTTTGCCCTCCAAGCAAATGGTTATTAAGGGTACAATGCATTGATGGATACATTTTATAATCATCAAATATGTCATGTTAGACTGTAAGAAACAACATGAATATGTTCGATATTTGTACTTGTAGATAAAGTCTGTAACATATAACTTTACTCCATTGTAAAAAATACAGATGCAATTAATAGTAACTTTTTTGTTAAAGAAAGCATTTTCTTTGGCAGGTTTTGAGTTGTGTGCTAATTCATTATATTTGTCACATTAGTGAGCATTAACCCTTAGACTTCTGATAGTTCCAGGGACTTTCCCATCTCTTTGGGTTAAACATCTGGTTTGTTTTTGGCTCATGCACTCTGATGTTGAAAACAATACTGTTATTGCAGCAATAAAGCTACTTAAATAGCAGGAGTAACTTTATTATTGCAATATTAACCTTAAAGAGAACAAATATATATATCTGAAAAAAGTTTAATTCTGCTGTCTATTTGTGTGTGCATTTTGATTACTGCTTCAGACCTGAGCCCATTACTTCTATCTCCTGTTTTTTCTCTTGGGCCCTTCTTTCCTGTCTCCACCGCTTCCTGTTTCCCCATCATACCACCTTGTATTTCTCCCCTCTCGGGTGTTTTACTCCCTCAACCCCTACCTTAACCTATCACTACTCTTCTGCTTTCCTACTCTCCTGTTGCTGACCCAGGCTTAAATTCCCCTTGGATAAGGGTGAACCCTAGCTGAGCCTCTCCAATTCAGCGACTGTCTACTTGAACCTCTGTGACATTGCCCACCTAGGCACTTACCTCAGTTTATCTGCTGTTGTAACTCTCATCCATGACTTTGTTAGCGTCAGACTCGACTATTGCATGCTCTCTTTGTCAGTCTCCCATCCTCCACTCTTCATTAACTCTGCTACTTGTATCCTATTCCACATCAAGCCCCACTCACCTATAAACCCTTGGCTCCTGGACCCCCAATGCATCCAAATTAAAATTCTCATCCTCATGTTTAAATCCCTTCATGGCATCCCCCCACTCCCCCCATCTCTGTAATTTCCTCTAGCCCCACCCCAGTACTCTGCATTCCTCTGATTCTGGCCTCTTGTGCATCACCCCTCCCTTTGCCCCACCATTGGCAATTCTTTGCACTAAACAGTCCTTCAAACCACAAATCCACCCATTACACACGTGCCCAATGGGCCCCACCATGTATTGAAATTCATCATGAAAGAAGTGAAAGGGCGAGTTGGTCCTTGGGACACAATAATAGTGAAGATATTGAAGATGTGTAAGTGGTCTGATCAATAAACGTTATGTGGGATTATAAAAATAAGTAAATAACAGCATAATATTTTGTCAACACATCCATGTGCATACCCTTGGTGAATTACAATTTCTCCAACTTACGCTTCTACAGGGTGCATCCTGTATGGCTTAAGCAGAGATGATGGCAGGCTGCTCAGATTCCTGCCCTGACTGCTCAGATTCTTTTGGCCTACATCCTCTGAGTTTTGGAGCCTTTGAGGGCCCCAAAGACTGCTCCCCCTGCACAAGGGGAAGACTTGGCTATCGGGAGACAAGGCAACATGTTGGATAGGGGTTGAGGGGGCAACGGGTGAGAATGGGAGTGTATTGAGTGATGTTCCCACTTCCAGATCCTCTTTTGCCATCATCTCTCTCCTGGGCTAGCTCCAAATCACTTCAATCACTCTGCTATAGACCAGATGGGTGCAGATCAGTGATGCAGTGTAAGGCCATGGATATGGTATCTGTCATCCTGGATGGCAGACATCTCCTGCACGGCCATGGTCATGGCCTGTATGGACTCATTTGGGAGCCTGCTTGAAGCTCCATGGAGGCGGACTCTCTCCATGGCAGATATTCTTGCAATTCCCTCCACCACCAATCCACTAGGGATCGAGTTGGACTCCTCCATCATCTCTGCTATTGTGGAGAGTGTGCATGGCATGTCTGTCAGTACCTGGCTAAGTTGTTGATGCATCTCTAACATTCCTTTCTCAACAATAGCCCCCAGGTTTCAGCATCTGTGTCCAGTTGAGCAGAGCTTGGAGAGCATTAAACATAGAAACATAGAAAATAGATGCAGGAGTAGGCCATTCGGCCTTCGAGCCTGCACCGCCATTCAATAAGATCATGGCTGATCATTCCCTCAGTACCCATTTCCTGCTTTCTCTCCATACACCTTGATCCCCTTAGCCGTAAGGGCCATATCTAACTCCCTCTTGAATATATCCAATGAACTGGCATCAACAACTCTCTGCGGCAGGGAATTTCATAGGTTAACAATTCTCTGAGTGAAGAAGTTTCTCCTCATCTCAGTCCTAAATGGCCTACCCCTTATCCTAAGACTATGTCCCCTGGTTTTGGACTTCCCCAACATCGGGAACATTCTTCCCGCATCTAACCTGTCCAGTCCCATCAGAATCTTATAACTTTCTATGAGATCTCCTCTCATCCTTCTAAACTCCAGTGAATAAAGGCCCAGTTGATCCAGTCTCTCCTCATATGCACCCCCTGAAGCAGATTCTCCACAGCTGTCCCTGCCACCGGTGTCTGCTCATGTTCACTTGTGAGATATGAATCACCAGGTGAAAACCCAACTAACTGTTTAAGTGGACCCACCGAAGTGCGAGTATCTGCACTGGTGCATGGCTATCGGTCCTGTGATGGTGCACCCTCAAAAGGAATGAGGTCCTCTAAGGAATCATCTTCATGGAGGTCCTGCAGCACTTGCTGTATGTGTGAAGACTCTGGAAGAGAAAAGAAAGGGATATTATTTAATTGTGGTAAAGTCACAATCTTGGGATATGGAGATTGGGCAGGAAATTGGAGTTGAGTTGATGATCAGCCATGATCTTATTGAATAGCGGGGCAAGCTCGAGGGACCGTATGGCCTACTCCTACTCCTATTTCTTATGTTCTTATTGACAATGATCATACTCAGTCTTCACATAGTTTAGTCATTGATGAAATGAAGTCAGCGTATGTGTGAGATATTTGTAATTCTGCCACAAGCTATCTGCGAGCTCTCTATCTCACCATCTTCAACTGAGAGCGACACAGATGTGCCACTTATCTCCAGGGTGTCCTCTTCTGTATCTGTGAGCTGTACTATTTGTGGCAGCTCACCTCAATTCCTGTCCCTCTTGTATTTTGCGCTCTCTTTTCCTACAAGCAACAAAAAACAGACCTGTGAATCAGTGAAGGTGAGGTAGTCACCTGATGGATGTGGGACATTTAGTGAGGGTGACTATGAGACAGCTGCATCACATTGCATAAGGATTGTGGTGAGTGCCAATGGTGGATGGATAAATGGGGAGATGATGGAGGCTGAGTGCTGCTGAAAGTTGAGTGGGTGCGAGGAGTGATGTGATGAAGAACATTTAGCAGAACAGAGTGAAAGGGGGGTGGGGGCTTAAAGCACAGGATGTATTGAATCAGCAAATGTACTTACTTTTCCTGATCTAGTGAAATCATTAAACCACTTCCTACATTGCATCCATGACCTGGGCACAATGCTCCTGCTGTTCACCTTATCAGCTACCTCCAACCACGCCTTCTTGGTGAAAGCAGCAGATTTCTTCCTCCAATTGTTGGGGAAAAGTGTGTCCCTCCTGCTTCTGAATGCACCCAGCAGTAATTCCAGTGAGGCATCATTAAATCTGGGGGCTGCCCTTGCTCTATGTCCACCATCCATCCTGAACACCTCCAATTTCCATTTGTGTACTGTCTCTTTAAATGCAGTTGAGATTGCCCACTGTGCAGCTTGGAGACGTGAAACATGGAAATCAAAATTAATTGGTACAATTGAGTTGGGATTGCAGATTCCGACTCATTCAATTGACTTCAGGGTTCCTCCCATGTAATTCCACCCCCCGCATTCCGCCTCCCTCAACTCGAAAGTCAACTTCAGATTAATATTGGAGCCATGGTCTTCACTTGGGTTCTTCCTACAGCAACAGCAGATGATTGACCCTGTGACCCGGCACTCTGCAAACTGAATACTGGACTCGCAATGTAGTTTGCCATTGCATAGGAACAGGGGTAGACCATTCAGCCCCTTAAGCCTGTACCACCAGGCTGATCTGTACTTCAACTCTTTGTTCAATAAACCTTGATACCCTTTCCCAACAAAAATCTGTTAATTTTAATCAATTGATCCAGAATTCACAGCCTTTTGGGGCACGAGTTCCAGATTTCCACTTACTTTTGCGTGAACATCTTTTCTGATTTCACTATTAAATGGCCTAGCTCTAATTTTAAGATTATGAGCTCATGTTCTTGATTCCCCCATCAGAGAAAATAGTTTCCCTGTATCTACTCTATGAATCCTTTTATCATTTTAAACATCTCGATTAGATCACCCCTTAACCTTCTAAACGCAAGTGAAAACAAACCAATTTTATAGAAACTGTCCTCCTAATTTAACACTTTAAAACTTGTTATGATTCTAGTGAATCTGTGCTGCCCTCCTTCCTCATTTCAGTGCCCAAAACTGAACACAATTCTCCAGATGGGATCTGATCAAGGCTCTGTACAGCTGAAGCACACCTTCCTCACTTTTGAATTCCATGGGGGAATCAAGAACATTCGATCATAATCCTAAAATTATAGCTGGGCCATTTAGTAGTGAAATGAAAAAGCATTTGTTCACAGAAAAGCTGGTGGAAATCTGGAACTTGCACTCCCAAAAGGCTGTGAATTCTGGATCACTTGACTAAAATTGACAGATTTTTGTTAGGTAAGGGTATCAAGGTATATGGAAGAAAGAGTTGAAGTACAGATCAGCCTGGTGGTACAGGCTCAAGGGGCTGAATTATCTACCCTGAGGTATCAAACATTTTTTAGCAGCGTTTTGTTAAATGAAGGGCAAAAAATAAATGTGATCTTTAAGTAATCACAAACGGTAAATGACTTTACAGTACTTGTTGATAGTGGCTCAATGGGTAGCACTCTTGCCTGAGTCAGAAGATTGTGGGTTCAAGTCGCACTCCAGAAACTTGAACAGAAAAATCTAGGCTGACACTCCAGTGCAGTGCTGAGGGAGTCAGAGGTGCTGTCTTTCGGATAAGACATTAAATCAAGGCTCCGTTTGCTCTCTCAGGGGGATGCAAAATATCCCATGGCACTATTCGAAGAAGAGCAGGAGAGTTATACCTGGTGTTCTGGCCAATATTTATCCCTCAATCAACATCATGGGATTTCAAGATTTTCTTCAACATTTTAAGATTGCATTTAACAAATCAATCTATTTTTCTGTGAAAACCAAAACCATGTGCAGAAAATGTGCAGCCTCTGCCCATGAGCAAATTTTCAGCTTCTATGCAAGTGGGCAAGTGTTCCAATTCTGGCATGTGTACCCAGTGCTCGAACTTTTCACTCTGCATACAAAGAGTTTTACGTGTGTACAAAATCAAATTAGAGGGAACCCTAAGGCAACTTAAAGAGGAGTGTCTGGGGACAATAGAAAGCACTGATTTCTGTTGAGCAATTGCTGGCACATAAGCAGGAGTTGGGTAACACTGATTTTTAGTGAGAAATGCTGACAGCATGTATCATTTAAATGAAGCTCTCATACATTGCACAACACAAGCAGGGATCTGGCAATATACATCTCTATCCAGTTTCCTCTCTTCTGCTTGCCCATTCTGTACCTATACCACTGGCCTTGCAGAATGGAAAATATACTTGTTGAAATTTTTTTGAAGAGTTGCAGCACGAGCCGGCCATTTATTACCAGACATAGTAGTGTCTTTAATGAAAAACCTTATTAAATCTATGTATAGAGTAAGTCTATGTGGAGAATCTGCAGTCAAGTCATCAACTTTCTTCTTGAATTCTTATATTATGAACAGAACTGGTGTTTTACCTATGATTTCTCCAAGTGGCAATTTTAAACAAAGAATGCAAACTCTCAGATCTAGCAGAGCTTCAATACTTCTCACTTTGGTATGCAGATTATATTGGTGGGCAATGAGTCTGTGGACAAAATTTCAAACTAACAATTAAATTGACACAAATGCTGAACAAAACTGATTTCCTAATGTTCAATTTTCAAAAACATTATTCAGGTTAAAAATGCTTTTTGCACTGTTTGTTGCAAAATACTTTTGTGCCATTTTAAAGTAGAGTTTACTGTTTTTCCGTTTAGTTACGTATTGCCAGAGGCCCAATTGAGAGTCAGCATGGAGTCAATTGATTGCGCACATGCAGAAGATATTTTGAAACTCTTCTGGGACAATCTCATGGGATTGGTCAGGCACCATAGAAAGTTAAAGTCCCATAATGATTTTGGTCAGCAAATGATGATATGTAGACAAAGGCTTAAAAATGCTAACTGGGAGCATGAAACAGTAATAGTTGACAAGTAAAGAGCTGGGTTTGACCCTGATGCAAACACATGCACTTTCCAGGAGGACTTGTTGGATCATGATCATGAGAAGAAACTCTGGCCTCCAAGCTTAGGGATACTGCGACCAATTGCACCACACCAACCTTGATTCAGATGGTTAATTCAGCAGAGACTAGGATGAAACCTGAGATCTCCTCATCAGAATGATTCAGTACACCACAACACAGTGCACATATCCACTGAGCCATTGGAGCTCTCCTATCAGATAATTCTAAAGCATTCTTACCACTAGTTAGCTCACAACTTACATCCATAAAGAAGTATGAGGATTTACAATGGTTTGAAATGTTACCTTTTAATGGGAGCAATAATGTGTGCATTTTTTAATTGCCCTAGTGAATGAAAATTGGAGAGAGGAGAGAAATTTCTCTTTTAATGAAAACCCGATGAATGTATGTTTTTCCCTGTAACTAATGACCCACTAAAAACAAATCAAAGCAATATGTGGCTTTGAAACATGTCATTTCTGAGATGTGATTTGTTTGCGGGTTGTTAACTATGGAACAATTACATTCTGCCATGTTCCATTTGTGTTTTCATTATTTCTGTAAAGTAAACTGAGAGTAGTGACTTCTAGTGTTTTCAAGAGCTTGGCTGCAGCTCAAAAATACTTCTTTAGGGATGTTTAGAGATTCACCAGCTTCTTGCCATTTAATGTGCAATGACATCTAGTGGAATGAGGAGTAGTCCACAAGGAAGTGAAATTTATGAAATTAATTTGAGTGTTTGGCAAAACAGAAATTCATAGACAATCACTACAAATGCAAACATTGAAGAACTGTACAGAGTGGTAGTTTGAATTATTGTAGATAACAAGGCTTGGTTTCAATGGTAGGCCTAACACTCTGTAGGTAGATACTAAAATGCTCTGCTTCCAGGCCAATACTTAAAGCACTGCTTTTCAAGAATGTGAGAATTTGGGATTATGATCACCCAGTGGCTGATCAAAAAAATTTTTGTTGCCAAATTTATTTTCTCTTTCCCCTGAAGAGATTGACTCTAGCTGAGTATGGTTTCATGGGTGGCAATTACCATTCACCACCTCACCCTGATAGCCATTCTGGCCATTCACAGAACAGGAGTCAACCTGGAAGCTTCTGCTCTGCCTTCCACTTTATCAAATGAACCATGCTAATTGACATTTTATATATTATTAATAGGTACATAACTGAAGTACAATATGGAGCTCTCAATGACTCAGCTACTGACTGCCATTACCAGCTGACCCTTTGGTGAAGCTTCAAATTGTACAACTTTAATTATCTACAACAACACTAAACAACAACTTGCATTTATATAGCATGTTTAATGTAGAAAGAGTCTCAAAGGTACAGTACTTCACAGATGTGTGAGGAGAAATGGATGCTAAACCAAATAAGTACAGATTAGGGGAGTGACCTAAAGCTTGGTCAAAGAGGTGAGTTTCAAGGAATGTCTTAAAGGAAGAGAAGGAAATAAAGAGGCCTGGTGCAGCACTCTTATTTAAATCTAATTTATGCTTCCTGTTTTAGACTCTGCATGTCTCAGTGACAGATTCTTCAATCTGATTGGTGAAAGAGTTACACTGTTGCTTTTCCTCCTCACGCACACCACTGTAGAGGACGCCACACCGGATCAGAGACCCTAGGACAGCAAATCTCCGCTCAAAAGCCCGCAAAAACTCTGTGGGCAGCTGTCAGTGTAGTGAATGGTGAGCGTCGTTCCTTCGCCGCTGCCCACAAGATCCCGGCCATTATTTCCAAGTTAAAGTAGACAGAGAGAGGTTCACCTTCAATATGTAAGGGCAAATTCATGGCACTAGTTGTAGACGGTTTCCTTACCCAGCACTTTAAGCAAGGAACTTGGAATGAGACCATATTCAATTAACCAGGACTTGGGGGAAAAACTTAGGTGTCAGTGAACTGATTTGATATTATGGTAAAGGCAAGAACAAGTAATCATTTGAAAATATCTGATTTCAAAAAAAGTTAAGGGGTTAAAGATCCATTGTTCAATACATTTATTCACTTTTTACTTATGCTTTTTCATTGCTAAAATTAGTGCAACACTGCAAATAGCTTGCCCAATAGTAGTCGGAATCTCTGATTGGCTTCGAGATGAGTTCTCTATGTTAGCTGTGTCATCGGCGAGATGTTAAGCCTGCCTAAGTGCTTCCTCATAGGGCGGAGGAAGAATCAGATGGTGAGTCATCTTGGGTGATTCTTCCAGCTGGCTGATGACAGGACCAGCCTGGGAGCAGGTCAATGGTGGAGCGAACAATGTGTGGCAAGGAAAGCTGTGACAAAGGGGAAATAGCCAAAATGTAAAATTAAACAAATGTTAAATAAATAGATATTGCTAATATAACAACATTTACAGGGAGTAATATTTGGCAAAAATACTGTAGAAAAAAAATAAAAGGCTGACATTTCTGTCTGGTAATTTTACACACACTTACAATTTTTTTGCTGAAATTAGTGAAGCTAAAAATTTCAACCATTAAAGCCTTGGAAACAAACTGGACTGGGATACAAATTAAGCAGTATGTTGCTATCATGATCAAAATGCAAATGGCAAATTAGGGAGCTTAAATCTAAGAACCCAGATATTTGAAATGCTTTATGTATTTGGAAAAATTAAGATTTACTACTAGGATGGGAAGAGAAGGGAAGAAATGAAATACCATGAGAATGGAGAAAAATCACTGTCTATGCTTGCAGCAGATAAAGCATTAAAGGATAAATAGGATGTTATTCAAGGTGAGGGACCAATATAGTGGTGGGAGACAAGGGGATGGGTGTTTGTTTCAATACATTGAGGCACTTCAGAGAATATAATAAAAAAGATTAGCATGGGAACGCGCGAACAGGCGCCTGCATTGCACCCCCGCCCCTGCATGGCAGCTTTTGGGCCTAATTTCAAGGTTAATGAGCTCATTTCCAGATTTTCCAAGGTCATCTCACTGTACTAATTATTTGAAGCTCCCTATGCATACTGGGCCTTGTGTGGAAAACCCACTGCTGGTGCAAGGCAGGATATCTGGCTAAGCAGCAGTTCTTAAAGATCTACTGCTCCTGCCTATTAAAAGTAAATAGGTACAGTATGCAGTTGACTGTTAAACTGCTGCACCTTAACTGAGGTCACATGCTAAGCATTCAGATAACCTTACACCTCTGTCACACATTCATAGACATGCCCGAATTCTTGCAGGGCACATTTTCTAGACCGCTGAAATATCCAGATCTTCTCAAATAAAAATCTTGGAAGTTATGTTCACAAAGCTGGCTTCCAACGAAAGTTGGCTGCATGATGCAGGATTTTGAATTCATGCACAAGTTGGGTGAGGGTGGAATGGAGGGGTAGGAAGCTGCTATATAGGAACATAGGATCAAGAGTAAGTTATTTAGCCCCTTGAGCCTGTTCTGCCATTCAATGAGATCATGGCTGATCTGCGACCTAACTCCCTATACTCATCCTTAGCTAATAAAAATCTATCTCTGATTTAAAATTAACAATTGAGCTAGCATCAATTGCTGTTTGTGGAAGAGAGCTCCAAACTTTCACCACCCTTTGTGTGTAGCAGTGTTTCCTAATTTCACTCCTGAAAGGTCTGGCCCGTATTTATAGACTATGCCCCCTAGTTCTAGAGGGAGAAATTGGAGTCGTTTTTGCTCGGGGTGTGGTGCCACTGACTGCCGCTAAATTCCATGGGAGTTTAATGATGGCGATAACCCGTAATGCCCTGCTCTGCTGCGTGCACAGCGACCCTCTATTTACCCTCTCCGTTCCCCTTAATATCTTAAAAACTTCGATCATATCACCCCATAATCTTCTAAATTCTAGGGAATACAACCCTAATTTGTGCAATCTCTCCTTGTAATTTAACCTTTGGAGTTCGGGTATCATTCTGATAAACCTATGCTGCATTCACTCAAAAGCCAATACATCCTTCCTAAGATGTAGTGCCCAGAACTGCTCACAGTGCTCCAGGTGTGGTCTAACCAGGGCTTTGTATAGTTGCAGCATAATTTCTACCCCCTTGTATTCTAGTCCTCTAGATATAAAGGCCAGCATTCCATTAACCTTTTTGATTATTTTCTGTAACTGTTCATGACATTTTACTGATTTAGTCTCTTTGGACCTCCACTTTTCATACAAGAACCTCTACCCCCATGGATCTAGATGGTATAGATGGTGACATAAATGTCTGCAGAACCTCGGTCTGGGGATAAATGTCAGCGGTGTTGCAGTGTTTTGTCATTGAGGGGTGATCTAATTGAAGTAATTAAAATGATAAAAGTATTCAACAGGGTAGATTCAGAGAAACTATTTCTTATAGTGGGGGAGTCCAAAACAAGAGGGCATATTCTTAAAATTAGAGCTAGGGCATTCAGGAGTGAAAGCAGAAAGCATATTTTCACACAAAGGGTAGTGGAAGTCTGGAATTCTCTCTCTCAGTAGGTTGTGGATGCCAGGTCAATTAGAGTCTTCAAGACTGAGGTCAATAGATTTTTGTTAGATAAAGGAATATGGTGCAAAGGCGGGAAAATGGAATTCAGGTACAGATCAGCCATGATCTAATTGAATGTTTGAACAGGCTTGAGGGGCTGAAAGGCCTACTCCTATTGCCATGCTTCCTAGACCTAAAGAAGGATCTCCAGGGATGGGAGCCCTACCCACGGTGTTATTTGTGCATTTGATAGAAGCAGTGGTCGTGTTGGTCCCAGTGTGGATAAGAGAAGAGAAATCCTAGTTGGGCCAGTGAGCTGGTGATTGGCCTCACTGTAAAATATGTGCCACACGGAAATAGTGAAATATGCAAAAGCTACTGCTTTCTGTACATACTTCAAATATTTTTGTGTTTTTTATGGCTGCTTAGTGCTCTGACACGCTAATTTTACTTTTTTTATAATTTCTGTTTGCTTCATTAACTTTCTTAGGTGTCAGACTCTTGGGCTCGATTTTTCCTGCCGAGTCGGGAGAGAGGTAGGCTGCGACCCCGCTCATGGCTCCATGTTAACTTCGCCCATGACTTTCCCCTGAGTGAGCTTGCTAAGTCTGCCCTGCGAGCTTCCCAGCCAATTAAAATGAAGCGGGTCTGATGACGTCATTTAATGACGCATTATTAGCCGGTTTGCTTATGGAGGAAGTCACAGCACACAAGGAGGTTCTTTTCCATTCCCATGGACGGAAGAGACCTCCCCAGGACACCAACGTAACCTGGTTGCACATTGTACAGGTGGACACAAGCAGGGATGTCACAGGAGGACCAGGCTGCAGTAGTGCAAACCTTTCAATGATCTCAGTAGATCATGAAATGTTACTGCAAAGCCACATCCTGCTGTGCCACTCATCACATCCCCATCACTCTGCCTTCCCTACCCTACTCCGGCACATCCTTACACCAACTTACTTTGCACATCCACCCATTCCTCTCTCTCTATCTACATTATCAGATCCCCTTCTCACAAGACACCTCTCACTCTCATCCTTGCCCAATCATACTAACTGACAACACACAAGGGTAGGCACTTGGGTCTTTTAGCCAATGTTCATGAAAAATTTCTGTTAATGTGTTGTCAAACATTGAAATCTTTATTTTCAACACTTCTTGGACAGATCTGTGTGCATCTTTGGAAGTGGCTTAGTGAGTTGCAGTGACTGGTGAGACATAATGGTTGCCCTTCAATGGTGATGAGTGTGAAAGGAATGGCTTAGGCATTGTCGGGATGCTATTTGGTATTGTTGTGGGGTGGTGCCAACCTGGCGCATCACGTGGCAGCCAGGGTGTACAACATCAAGTGAAGTAAATGTGGCCATGGTGAGGCCATCCCTGGTGTTCCGGGCAGCAATGTGGTCAAGTGCTGATGCCCTGTGTCCTGCGCAGCATCAGGTGATTGCGGAAAAGGTTGGTGCCACTGGTGTACCTGGTGATGTTGGTGTTGGGGCTGATCATGGTGGGATTCTGAGGACCCAGGTGAGATTTTTTTCAAGGGCACCAATGCTGATAGATTAGATGGCAGCTGAATTTGAGGTAACAGAAGTGATCTGTCAATGGTGAGAGAGGTTGCTTCAAGGAGGTGACACTGGATAGAGAGTTCACTCCAACCACTTCAAACCTCCATAAAGGTAAAACGTGTATTCCAAATCTTGAAGGCTCCAGCTTCTAAGATTGGAAAGTGAACAACTGTGAAATGGTACCTTTTATACCACTTTTGCAGCTGTCAACTATTCACAGCAATGGAGAGTCATTGAAAACCTGACCCACTTACTTGATGTGATCTCTAAGCACCAGGAATCATGTAAAAAGATTGAAAAATAGTAAGTATCTGGTAAAATGCTTTTTAAATACCTTTAAACAAGCTGTTAATGATTTGAATTGGCTCCCCCGCCGCTTGGTGCCGGGTCTGTGAAGCGCTGGCAGACCCAACACTTGGGAAACTGACATGGAGGTGGGTTGAAAGCGGAGTTCCGCCCTGCTGTTAATCACTGCCATTTTGACAGCTGACCCACCTCCAAACTCGCACTCGTAGGTAAAATTCTGGCCCTTGCTTCTGAGTCAGAAGGTTGTGGGTTTGAATCCCATTCCAGAGATTTGAGCATTTAGTCTAGGTGGATACTAGTGCAGTACTGAGTGAGTGAAGTGTTGAGGGATGTTCTGAGGTCATGAAAGGTGCTATATAAATACAAGTTCTTTCTCCTCTTGGTGAAAATAAAAATGTGAAATGTCAAAAAATATGAATTCACGAATTCGTGTATTGCAGTTTCTGCAGTGCCCCAACATCGGGATATCTTATTTAGTGTTTACAGTGTATACAAGGACTATAGACTGTTTATTTTAAGTGCACAGAATGATGAGTACCCAGTGAGGTAATGTCTCCATGTTTCTAATTTTACTCCTGGAGTTTTGGTGCTGTAACACAGCCCCTGAATTTAATCCAACTACTGTCAAAGTACTGATTGAATTACAGTACTATCAAATACATGATTATAACTGGTCAGAGACAGATGCTTACTGCTTATACTCAGTCACATTGTAAGACATCAGAGAGAAAAATATAGTTTAGTTTGAATGATACCTTCAGCCACCAAAATAAAATATACTAATCGTTTTATAAAACTAAATTTATGGATTTTCATGTAATCGTTCTGAAGATTTACAAGTGATTAGCACCACAGGTGGGGGTTTCTTGTAGTGTATTTTGCTCAACAGAAGAAATTTTTAACACACCGTCAATTACATAAAATGAAATAGAATTTACAACACGGAACAGGCTATCCGGCACAACTGGTCTATGCCAGGGTTTATGCTCCCACCTTACTTCCCCTTGTCCTCACCTTCCACTCCACCAGCCTTCATATCCAATGGAGCACCTCTGCCATTTTCGCCAGCTGCAGCGTGATACCACCACCAAACATATCCTCCCTTCCCCTCCCCTTTCAGCATTCTGAAGGGATCGTTCCCTCCTACACACACCCCAGTACACTCTTCCATCCCCCCCAACACCCACTCTCCTTCTCATGGCATCACCTGCCCTTTCACCTCCCTCCGTCCAGAGCTCCAAACACTCCAAACGCTCACAGTGCGATCTCCTCTACATTGGGGAGACCAAATGCAGATTGGATGATCACTTTGCTGAACACCTCCGTTCAGTCAGCAAGTGTGACCCTGAGCTTTCAGTTGTTTGCCATTTTTATTCTGCGCCCCACTCCCAGTCTGACCTCCCTATCCGAGGCCTCCTAAACTGTTGTAATGAAGCTCAACAGAAGCTTGAGGAACAGCACCTCACCTTTTGATTAGGCTCTTTACAGCCTTCCGGAGTCAACACCGAGTGCAACCATTTCAGATAATAATCACTGCTCCCATTTTTTTGGACGGCAGCTGTTGATAATGATTTTGCTGTTGTCATTTACAGCTCCTCTAGACCATTGTTCCCTTAAGCTGCGCGGCTCTCTGGAGCTTCTTGAGCTCTCGCATAGGCCGCTTGCCAGCTTTACAATAGGAAAAAATGTGCATGCAGGGGACTTTGAATGGGCTGTGCAGCCCGTTAAAGGGGACGCACCCCCCCAAAAATTAAAGGGACCATTGCTCTAGACCCATCTTTTGTTTCTTCACTTGTCCCATTACCACCCCCATTTGCCTTGCACCATCATTCCTTTTGCCATTTAATCTCTCCTGCCTTCCACCCTATCACAGAATTCCCCTTTGTTCTTTCCTCCCCTTCCCCTTTCCCTGCCTCTGTACTTGCTTAAAAACCTGTTACATCTCCAACATTTTCCAGTTCTGATGAAGGGTCATCGACCTGAAACGTTAACTCTGTTTCGCTCTCCACAGATGCTGCCTACCTGCTGAGTATTTCCAGCATTTTCTGTTTATATTCCTTCTATTCCTTTCTCCTTTGTGTGTTTATTTAACTTTCCCTTAAATGCATCAATGCTATTTGCCTCACCACTCCATGTAGTAGCAATATCCACATTCTCATCACTCTCTGAGTAAAGAAGTTTCTATTGAATTCCTTATTGGATTTATTAATGACTAAATTATATTTATGGCCCCTAGCTCTGGTCTTTCCCAAAAGTGGGAACGTCTTCTCTACATCTACCCTATTGAACTACTTCAGAATTTTAAAGACCCCTATCAGGTCACCCCCTCAGCCTTCTCTTTACTAGAGAAAAGAGCCCCATCCTGTTCAGCTTTTCCTGATAGTTATAGCCTCTCAGTTTTCTTATCATTCTTGTAAATCTTTTCACACATTCTCCAGTGCTTCAATATCGTTTTTGTAATATGGTGACCAAAACTGTGCACAGTACTCTAAATGAGATAAAACCAAGGTTCTATATAAGTTTAACATAATTTCTCTGCTTTTGAACTCTATTCCTCTAGCAATGAACTTCAGTGCTTTGTTTGCATTTTATGGCCTTGTTAACCTGTGTTCCTACTCTTAAAGAATTGTGAATCTATACCCCTTGATCCCTTTACGCCCTTTGGTGTGATGCTTTACTTATTAAGTGACTTTGCTTTGAAACGTGTTCAGGAGCAAGTCACATTACTCAGATTAAATTAAGAACTTCCATTTAAGTATCATTTTGCGGTGATGCAATGGCGTTGATTATTTGCATGCTAATGCTCAGTACCATCATTATAGGCAGTCCCTTGAAATCGAGGAAGACTTGCTTCCACTCTAAAAGTGAATTCTCAGGTGACTGTACAGTCCAATACGGGAATTACAGTCTCTGTCACAGGTGGGACAGACAGTAGTTGAAGGAAAGGGCGGATGGAGAGTCTGGTTTGCCGCACGCTCTTTCTGCTGCCAGTGCTTGTTTTCTGCATGCTCTCGGCGATGAGACTCGAGGTGCTCAACGCCCTCCCGGATGCTCTTCCTCCACTTAGGGTGATCGTTGGCCAGGGATTCCCAGGTGTCGCTGGGGATTTTGCACTTTATCAAGGAGGCTTTGAAGATGCCCTTGAAATGTTTCCTCTGCCCACCTGGGGCTCACTTGCCGTGGAGGAGTTCCGAGTAGAGCTCAGTACCACAGAGAAGGGATTTGGTGTAGCTTCGAGTTAGTCCCTGCTTAGTTCCTGATCTGAGACATACCTGGAAGTGACGAACAAAGTGTTATGTATGTTAACTGGGTTTTACCTGCCACCGGAGGGCGTGACTGTTGGAGTCATAATGGTCACTGGCAGACACGTGCAAGCCATGTTTATAATGTTGGCAGCCATGTTGAATCCTCATTTTGAGAATCAATAAACTGGAGTAAGGTCATGCCTGAACTAGCTCACTGTACTTAGCCTCGTGGAGTTATTCGATACTTAACAATTAGTGACGAGTTAAAAATACGAACTTTCACGCAACCATGTCTGTTGGAATTTTGGAGAGATTCATGGAAAGGGAAGACTGGGAGGATTTCACTGATCGCCTCGACCAGTACTTCTTAGCCAACCGATTGGAAAGAACTGATAATGCAATTAAGCGCAGGGCGGTTCTCCTCACCGTTTGTGGGTCAAAAATTTATGGCCTTATCAAGAATCTACTCTCACCGACTCGACCAATGGATAAGACTTACGATGAATTGTGTACGCTGGTTCGGAACCACTTTAAACTGAAGGAAAGCATCATCATGGTGAGGTAGCATTTCTATACGCACAATCACTCTGAGGGCCAGGACGTGGCGGAATTTGTCACCGACCTGAGACGTCTCGCTGGGCCCGTGCAACTTCGGAGCTTTGTTGGAGGAAATGCTGCGGGACTTTTTCGTGCTTGGCATTGGCCACGAGGTCATCCTTCGAAAGCTGCTGGCTGCTGAATCTCTAGACCTGAGCAGGACCATCACGATCGCCCAGGCATGTATGTCCAGGGATGAAAACTCAAAACAGATATCTTCCCAGCATTGAAACTCACCGGCAAGTACTGTGCATAAAATAATATTGTCGGCAGGCAGAGGTGCACATGACAGGGCCTACTCGTCCGTGTTCGTACGACCTGTAACTGCTCAAAGTCTGCCATCGGTGGTGAATCAAATCTCGCCTTGTTGACATTGCGGGGGCTATCATCAGGCCCATCAATGCCGATTCAAGCAATATGTGTGCAAAGGCTGCGCAACAATGCGGCACCTTCAGCGAATGTGGCACAAATGAGCAAGCGTGCTGCGACACACCACGTGGCTGAGGATGATCAATCCAGCGTGGATCAAGTGGCACAGGCAACTCAACCCGAGGTACAGGATGAAGAAGGGTACATTCTTTTACCAAAAGTCCTCCAATAATGCTGGAAGTTAAATTAAATGGGGTTCCAGTATCCAGGGAATTGGACACGGGTGCGAGTCAGTCAATAATAAGCCAGAGGGCTTTCGAAAAGCTGTGGGACACTAAGGCAAAAAGACCCAAACTGAGGCAAATTAATGTGAAGCTGCGTACCTACACCAGAGAGTTCATACCAGTCATTGGCAGCGCGGCAGTAAAGGTATCGTACGATGGAGCTGTGCATGATTTATCATTGTGGATCATTCCAGGCAATGGCCCAATGCTGTTCGGCACGAGTTGGCTTGAGAAAATTTAATGGAACTGGAACAATATTAAAGACTTATCATCAGTGGATGACACTTCATGTGCTCAAGTGCTGGGCAAATTTCCCTCATTGTTCGAACCAGGCATCGGCAACTTCATGGGAGCCAAGGTGCAGATCCACCTAGGCCCAGATGCAAGACCCGTCCATCACAAGCCTCGGGTGGTTCTGTACATGATGAGGGAGAAGGTCGAGATCGAACTGGACAGACTTCAACGGGAAGGAATCATATCACCAGTCGAGTTCAGCGAATGGGCCAGTCCAGTTGTCCCGGTGTTGAAAAGTGATGGCATGGTCAGGATCTGCGACGACTACAAGGTAACGATCAACCAAGTCTTGATACAGGATCAGTACCCATTACCCAAGACTGACGACCTGTTTGCAACGCTAGCGGGAGGGAAGTCATTCACTAAATTGGACCTGACCTCCACTAACATGACACAAGAGCTGGTCGAATCTTCAAAAAAACACGAACAAAGGACTGTTTATATACCACAGGTGCCTTTTTGGAATTCGCTCCACGGCAGCCATATTTCAGAGAAATATGGAGAGTTTACAGAAGTCCGTCCTGAGAACCATCATGTTCCAAGATGACATCCTGATCACCGGTCGCGACGCCACCGAACACCTGCACAACCTGGAAGAGGTTCTACGTCATCGGGACAGAGTGGGACTCAGGCTAAAACACTCCAAGTGTGTTTTTATGGCACCAGGAATAGAATTCCTGGGGAGAAAGATTGCAGCAGATGGCATCAGGCCTACGGTCTTGAAGACAGAGGCCATCAAGAATGCACCCAGACCCCAGAGTGTGACAGAGCTGCATTCGTTCCTGGGTCTTCTCAACTATTTCGGTAACTTTCTACCTAGTTTGAGCACATTGCTAGAGCCCTTGCACATGTTGCTGAGAAAGGGTAATGATTGGGTTTGGGGCAAATCTCAAGACAGAGCCTTTGAGAAGGCCAGGAACCTGCTATGTTCCAATAAATTACTGGTACACTACGACTCATGTAAGCGGTTAGTGCTGGCCTGCAACGCCTCATCATTTGAGGTCGGTTGTGTGCTCCAGCAAGCCAATGTATCAGGCAAACTCCAACCAGTTGCATATGCATCCAGAAGTCTGTCTGAGGCTGAAAGAGCCTATAGTATGGTAGAGAAATAGGCTTTAGCATGTGGGTATATGGGATTAGGAAAATGCACCAATACCTGTTTGGGCTTCGGTTTGAGCTTTAAACAGACCACAAGCCACTCATTTCATTGTTTTCTGAGAGCAAAGGTATAAACACCAATGCCTCGTTCCGCATCCAAAGATGGGCACTGACATTATCTGCATATGATTATGTCATCCACCACAGACCAGGCACTGAAAACTGTGCTGATGCGCTTAGCCAGCTACCATTGCTCACAACCGGGGTGGAAATGCCGCAGCCCACAGACTTGCTGCTGGTCATGGACGCCTTCGAGAGCGAGGGGTCACCCGTCACAGCTCGCCAAATTAGGACCTGAACCAGCCAGGATCCTGTACTGTCAAGCGTAAAAAGATGTGTCCTAAATGGAAATTGGTCTGTAATTCCCAGGGAAATGCAGGATGAAATTAAGCCTTATAGCCGCCGCAAAGATGAATTGTCCATTCAGTCTGATTGTCTGTTATGGGGTAATCGTGTTGTTATGCCAAAAAAAGGCAGGGAAACTTTCGTGTGAGATTTACACAGTACCCACCCAGGCATTGTCATGATGAAGGCCATTGCCAGGTCTCACGTTTGGTGGCCCAGCATTGACTTGGACTTGGAGTCATGCGGCTCCGCTGAGTCAGTGGTCATGGCCCTCCAAACCGTGGTCAAGGATCCACATAGACTTTGCTGGCTCCTTTCTCAGCAAAATGATTTTAGTGGTAGTGGACGCTTACTCCAAATGGATTGAATGCATAATCATGTCATCCAGCACGTCCACAGCTGCTATGGAAAGCCTCCAGGCCATGTTTGCCACTCATGGCCTGCCATGTTTCACCAGTTTGGAGTTCCACGAGTTTATGACCC
Source organism: Pristiophorus japonicus (assembly GCF_044704955.1). Classification (NCBI taxonomy): domain Eukaryota; kingdom Metazoa; phylum Chordata; class Chondrichthyes; family Pristiophoridae; genus Pristiophorus; species Pristiophorus japonicus. Next base: position 177,493,800 of record NC_091981.1, read on the forward strand.
ATAATAGCATCAAGCATGTCAGGTCTGCCCCTTTCAAACAGGTGTCTAATGTTCAAGCGGAGCGGGCTGTCCAAACCATTAAGCAGAGCCTAAAACGCATGACTCACGGCTCCCTGCTTGTCCTGCATTCTGCTCAGTTATCGGACGAGACCCCACACGCTCACCGGGCTGTTAATGAAGAAAGGCCTCAAAACCAGGCGCTCCTTTGTACACCTGGATCTCAATGATCATGTTGAAACCAGAAGGCAACAGCAGCAAAGGTACCATAATCGCGCGGCCGTATCACGTGACGTTGCTGTTCATGATCCTGTGTTTGTCCTGAATTATGGTCATGGTCTAAAGTGGGTTGCTGGCATGGTTTTGGCCAAGGAGGGGAACAGGGTGTTTGTAGTCAAACTGTTAAATGGCCAAACGTGCAAGAGGTACATCGACCCAACCAAACTGCGATTCACAGACAACCCAGAACAAATTGAAGATGACATCATCATCGACCAACCAACACACATCCAACCATCAGTTAATCCTTGTGTCATTCAAGAAGACGAACCTACCATCCCCGACAGTCCTCTCAGACTGACTGCTCCGCAATGCAGCAATGGTCCTACTAACTCACCCAAGCTTGGGTTTGAACTGAGAAGATCAAACAGGGAGCAGAAGGCCCCGGACCGTCTCAACTTGTAAATACAACCTGTACCAAGGACTTTGGGGGGAATGATGTTATGTATGTTAACTGGGTTTTATGTGCCACAGGAGGGCGCAACTGTCGGAGACCTAATGGTCACTGGCAGACATGTGCAAGCCGTATATATAATGTTGGCAGCCATGTTGAATCCTCACTTTGAGAATCAATAAACTGGAGTAAGGTCTTGCCTGAACTAGCTCACCGTACTTAGCCTCATGGAGTTATTCGATACTTAACACAAAGCCTGTAGCATCTCCCAGGAGGGGGTAAGGAACATTGGAGGGACAGTCTCACCAGGACAGTCCCTGGGGATTTCTGAGAAACAGCTACACGGGACATTTTTGGCAGCCTGAGATAGGCTGGGCTCCTATGCACTCACAATTTTAACTGCAGGCATAAGGCTAGACAAAGGTTTCTTAAAATAGAACAGAGGGAGAAGCGTCTATAAAATAACCCTGCACCTCCAAAAATATAATTTTTCTTTTCAGTTCATTTTGCAGTCAGGTGCCTCGACAATGAAAATATCACTCACATAATTTTGTTTTACAGTGAATGACTATATAATTAAAATTAAAAAGTTAAAATACAATCCAATAAAGAAAACATTTGGTAACTTTTAAACAACTCCCGTAGTGACATTTGCTCACAAAAGCAGCAGTATGAGATAGAGTAAGTTGGAGAATAGCAGTGGGAGTTTGTGGTCTCAGTATTTAATCAGCATCGGAAAGTTATTCGGCCCAAGTTTGCCCCCAGGGTTAGAACGGTGCACCTCCGTGTGGTGCACCAACTTTTTAGAACAGAAACTGCACCTATTACTTGCCTTGGTATTCTCCCCTCCGTCCGGTTGATCCAGGCCCTTGGCTCAGCGCAGCAAAACGCGTGGAGGGCGGAGCCAGGTCCCGGCGCTGAAAACAGTGCCGGGACCTCTGCACATGCGCACTAGAGTGTGCGCGCATGTGCAGTAGCTCCTCGTAGCCCGAATCTGTGCAGGCTACGTGAAAGGGGCCCGAAGAACACAGTCCCTAGCCCTGGCCGAATAGGCTCACCGGGCATTGAAGATCGGGACTTGGGCTTCCCTCCCGTTCAGCTCCCCCCCACCCCTCCCACCCATTCAGCTCCCCCCCTCCCTCGCTCCCGTTCAGCCTCCATCCCCTCCCTCCCTCCCATTCAGCCTCCACCCCCTCCCTCCCTCCCATTCAGCCTCCCTCTCCCTCCTTCCCTCCCGTTCAGCCTCCCTCCTCTCCCTCCCTCCCGTTCAGCCCTTCCCCCTCCTCCTCCCTCCCTCCTCCTCTCCCTCCTCTCCCTCCCCCACCCCTCCTCTCCACCCCCTCCCCCCCACGTCGTCGGCGGGGCTCGCCCGCCCGGCATCTCGCTGAGGGCAGGTCCTGCCCGAAGTGTCGTCGACGGCAACCTGGCCTCTTCTCCGTCAGCGGCGGCAGTGCCCGTTCAGCCTCCCCACCCCACTCCTGTTCAGACTCCTCCCCCCTCCCCCCGTTCAGCTTCTCCCCCCCTCCTGTTCAGCCTCCTCCCCACCCCACACCGCCCCCCCACCCCACTCCGCCCCCGTTCAGCCTCCTTTTTTTTTTGCGATTTTCCACTCGGCCTTAGGCCGGTGATGTGGAATGGGTGATCTCATTTTCAACAAAGTTGCGTTCATCCACCGAAAGAGGAAGTCAAAAAGCTTCCCTAGCAACGGCCTTGCGCGCATGTGTGAGATTTTCTTTTCTTCGGCCAACTGGTTTAACCGCGTTTTGGGAGGACAGGAGTCATCACACATGCTCAGAGGTACAGGGTGGGATTAGAGAGACAGAGAGAGAGAGGAGAGAAGCTGGAAGGTTTGAGTGGACATAATTTGGAGTGATTCTTATTGAAAACATAATTTGGAGTGATTCTTAGTGAAAACATAAAGTTAAATCTAATTAAAAATGAGTATGGAGACTGAAAATGAGAGGAAAAGGGACAAACCCTTTAGCGACGAGGAAAACGAGGCCCTGATCAATGAGGTGCAGGCAAAGTGGGCCGAATTGACACGGGGTGTGCATGGCAAACCACCACCCCATGTCTATCGTAAAATCTGGGTGCAGATTGCATTTTTTGAGGCGAGGGGGGCAGACCAGTGCAGGAAACGCTGGAATAGCTTAGTGGCTGCAACAAGAGTAAGTTGCATTTTATATTTTATATTTTACTGATTATATTTTATATTTTATTGATGCATGCAAATTTTTATTAGAGCAATGAATCTCCTGCATTGAATCTACTTCTTGAATGTATTAGTTAAAGCATGTTAACAGTAAGTTGCATTTTCTATTTCAAATGGTACATGTAATATGTTACTGATGCATGCATGCATGCAAATCCTTAATGATACAATGAATCTACTTCATTGAATTTAAGTTTGTCATTCGTAAATGTGTTACGTGAACCAGCAGCATGTAACATTTTAAACATTTTAAACTGTTGTGAACTCAAAATACTACCTAGTTCATTAGCTTATGCCATGCCATGCCATCTTCTTTTCTCATTTGCAGAAGAAGATATCTATTGTGTTCCGAACACAAATGAGCCTGCACACAGGGAGGTTAAAGTAACAGTGACCTCAGTCTTTATTAAGACACTCCAGCGTGAGGAACATGCCTTAGGGGCCGGCTTATATACAGTGCTCCCAAGGAATGCTGGGATCCCTTGGGACTTCAGGGGATGCGCTCCCTGGTGGCGGAACATGGAGTGCATGCTTTACAGATACACAACATCTCTCCCCCGCAAAGTCAAAGTGAAAACTATTTACAATGTGAGGCGGTCGGGAGCCTTTCTTTCCCTGGTGGACCGCCTCAGTACAAAAGTCTGTTCTGGTGTGTTGGCTGTGCCCTCGCTGGGCTGGCGATGTTGGCCCTGCAGGGCTGCTGGGTGAGCCTGGCCTTGCTGGGCTGTTGGGCGTGATGGGTTCAATTTCCTGGTCCAGGGTGGTGTCGTTGATCCTTTGGGTGTGTGTTGTGGGCTCGAAAAAGGTGTGTCTGCTGTGGGTTGTTCAGGGCAGTCTGTGAACCGCAGCCTCGTTTGGTCCAGGTGCTTTCTGCAAATTTGTCCATTGTCCAGTTTGACTACAAACACCCTATTCCTTTCTTGAGCTATCATTGTGCCCACGATCCACTTGGGACCATGTCCATAGTTTAGCACAAACACAGCATCATTCAGATCAATTTCCTGTGACACAGTGGCGCGACTATCATTTACATTTTGTTGCTGCCGCCTGCTCTCCATCTGATCATGCAGGTTGGGATAAACCAGCGAGAGTCTGGTTTTAAGTGTCCTTTTCATGAGTAGCTCAGCCAGGGGCACCACTGTGAGCGAGTGGGGTCTTGTGCGGTAGCTGAGCAGTACTCGGGACAGGCGGGTTTGGAGTGAGCCTTCTGTGACTCATTTAAGGTTCTGTTTGATTGTTTGTACTGCCCGCTGTGCCTGCCCATTGGAGACTGGTTTAAACGGGGCCGAGGTGACATGTTTGATCCCATTGCAGGTCATGAATTCCTTAAATTCGGCACTGGTGTAACATGGCCCGTTGTCACTGATCAGTATGTTGGGCAGGCCATGGGTGGCAAATATGACCCTCAGGCTTTCAATGGTGCCAGTGGCAGTGCTTCCCGACATTATTGCACATTCAATCCATTTTGATAAAGCATCCACCACCACCAGGAACATTTTACCGAAAAACAGGCCCGCATAGTCGACATGGATCCTCGACCATGGTCTGGAGGGCCAGGACCACAAACTTAGTGGTGCCTCTCTGGGCGCGTTGCTCAACTGAGCACACACGCTGCATTGCCGTACACAGGACTCTAAGTCAGAGTCGATACCGGGCTACCACACGTGGGACCTGGCTATCGCTTTCATCATTACTATACCCGGGTGTGTGCTGTGGAGATCCGAGATGAACGTCTCCCTGCCCTTTTTGTGTAGCACTATGCGGTTACCCGACAACAGGCAGTCTGCCTGTATGGACAGCTCGTCCTTTCGCCGCTGGAACGGCTTGATTAGCTCTTGCATTTCAACAGGGATGCTGGCCCAGCTCCCATGCAGTACACAGTTTTTTACTAGGGACAGCAGAGGATCTTGGCTGGTCCAAGTCCTAATCTGGCGGGCCGTGACAGGTGATTTATCATTTTCAAACGCTTCCATGACATCAACAAGTCTGCGGGCTGCGCCACCATCAATAAGTTTGCAGGTTGCGCCATTTCCACCCCCGTGGTGGGCAATGGTAGCCGACTGAGAGCATCCGCACAGTTCTTGATGGCTGGCCTGTGGCGGATGGTATAGTTATACGCTGATAGCGCGAGTGCCCACCTTTGTATGTGGGTTGAGGCATTGGTATTTATCCCCTTGTTTTCAGCGAACAGGGATATGAGGGGCTTATGATCGGTTTCCAGCTCAAATTTGAGGCCAAACAGGTACTGATGCATTTTCTTTACCCCGAACACACATGCCTCTTTCTCAATCATGCTGTAGGCCCTCTCGGCCTTAGACAAGCTTCTGGAAGCATAGGTGACCGGTTGCAACTTCCCCGCAACATTAGCTTGTTGTAATACACACCCGACTCCGTACGACGACGCATCACATGCTAGCAAAAGTCTTTTACATGGGTTATACAATACAAGCAGCTTGTTGGAGCATAAAATGTTTCTGGCTTTCTCAAAAGCAATTACTTGTTTTTTTTTTCCCATACCCAGTTCTCACCTTTACGCAATAACACATGTAGGGGCTCTAAGAGGATGCTTAACCCCGGTAGGAAGTTACCAAAATAGTTGAGGAGTCCCAGGAACGACTGCAGCTCCGTGATGTTCTGTGGCCTGGGCGCATTCCTGATAGCCTCTGTCTGGGCCAAATGCCGTCTGCCACGATCTTTCTCCCCAAAAACTCCACTTCTGTTGCCATGAAGACACATTTCGACCTCTTCAGCCACAGCCCTACGCGATCCAGTCGCTGGAGGACCTCCTCCAGGTTTTGTAGGTGCTCAACGGTGTCCCGACCCGTGACCAATATGTCGTCCTGAAAAACCACCGTGCGTGGTACCGACTTGAGTCGGCTCTCCATGTTTGTCTGGAAGATCGCTGCAGCTGACCGAATTCCAAATGGGCATGTAGATGAACAGTCCCTTGTGCGTGTTGATGCAGGTGAGGCCCTTCAAAGACTCTGCCAGCTCCTGCATCATGTAGGCCGAAGTCAGGTCGAGCTTGGTGAACGTCTTGCCTCCTGCCAGCGTCGCAAATAGGTCGTCTGCCTTAGGTAGCGGGTATTGGTCCTGTAGCGAGAAACGATTAATAGTTACTTTATAATCGCCGCAAATCCTGACCGTGCCATCACTTTTGAGTACTGGAACAATCGGGCTCGCCCACTCGCTGAATTCCACTGGGGAGATGATGCCCTCGCGTTGCAGCCTGTCCAGCTCGATTTCCACTCTCTCCCTCATCATGTGAGGTACCGCTTGCGTCTTGTGGTGAATGGGTCGTGCCTCTGGGACCAAGTGAATCCACATCTTCGCCCCGGAAAAGTTTCCAATGCCTGGCTCAAAAAGGGAAGGAAATTTGTTCAGAATCGGGGTACATGAGGCCTCATCGACATGTGATAGCACTCGGATGTCATCCCAGTTCCAGCGGATTTTGCCCAGCCAGCTCCTTCCAAGCCATCGCCGGGACAATCCAGAGTGGCAGTTCGTGCACTGTGCCCTTGTAGATGATCTTGACCATGGAGCTGCCCAGGACAGCGATGAGCTCTTTCGTGTACGTTCTCAGTTTCGTGTGGATGGGGCTCAGGGCTGGTCTGAATGCCTTGTTGCACTACAGTCTCTCAAACATCTTTTTACTCATGATGGATTGGCTAGCGCCTGTGTCCAGTTCAATGGCTACGGGTAAGCCATTCAATTTTACATTTAGCATTATAGGTGGACACTTTATCAAAAATTTGTGCACTCCGTGTACTTCAGCATTTGCCTCCTCTCTCTGAGGCTCGAAATTGCTTTGATCCACCATGGACAGATCTTCCTCTGCCATGTGGTGGTTAGCAGGTTTTGCAGAGCTTGCAGCTCATCTGCAAGCTTGTTGGAGGTGCCCCATTGTTCCACAGCTCTTGCAAACATACTCTTTGAAGCGGCATGAATAGGCTAAATGGAAACCTCCACAACGCCAACAAGGTGTGAATTGCCTTACATTCATCCTTTGTTACGGACTCTGAGTCACCTGGGTCACCTGAGGCCTGCTGGCAGTTGCAGACTCGTGGTTTCTGCCCTGTAACTTTCTGCTCGCCAACACAGTTCCAGTTAATTTATGAACATTGCTTGCACTTGTGTGCTGAGAGATTTGTTTGGTGTTTCACTGGTGGACATAAACGCCTGTGCTATTGCAATGGCCTTACTGAGGGTCGGTGTCTCTACAGTCAAAAGATTTTGTCGGATGGTCTCGTGGCCAATGCCCAGTATACAAAAGTCTCTGAGCATCTGCTCCAGGTTGCCATCAAACTCACATTGTCCTGCAAGTCGCCTTAGCTCGGCGACGTAGCTCGCCACTTCCTGACCTTCAGATTGCTGGCACGTGTAGAACCGATACCTCGCCATCAGCACGCTCTCCCTCAGGTTAAGATGCTCCCGAACCAGTGTACACAGCTCCTCATACGACTTATCTGTGGGTTTCACCGGAACCAAAAGATTCTTCATGAGGCTGTAGGTCGGTGCCCTGCAGACTGTTTGGAGGACCGCTCTCCTTTTTGCAGCGCTTCCTTCTCCGTCCAGCTCGTTGGCAACAAAGTACTGGTCTAGCCATTCGACATAAGCTTCCCAGTCCTCACCGTCCAAGAACTTCTTCAGGATGCCCACAGTTTGCTGCATCTTTGCGTTGGATTCGTATTCTCGTCGGCAGTTATTGTGTTCCTAACACAGATGAGCCTGCACACAGAGAGGTTAAAATAACAGTGGCCTCTGTCGTCATTAAGACACTCCAGAGTGAGGAACATGCCTTTGGAGCCGGCTTATCTACAGTGCTCCCATGGGATGCTGGGATCCCTTGGGACTTCAGGGGATGCGCTCCCTGGTGGTGGAACATGGGAGTGTATGCTTTACAGATGCACAATATCAATCAACCACACCGAGCAACGGTGGACGAGGGGGACAGCATTGCTTAGCTCCAACCGTTAACCACAATTGAGGAGCGTGCGGCCGCACTGCTTGGCCATGAAAGCCGTTCGGCCACCACCCGTGGTCTTGCCGAACCCAGCCATGTGTCTCATGAGAATTTGTAATTTGTGGAACTATATTAAAAACAGTATTAAAAACATAAGTATGTAACTGATCTACTGTCCTGTAATTATAATGCAAAATGCAATATACTTGTAATGTGCTTATGATGTACTAATGTCATTTCATGTATGCATAAGAAGCAGGGCATATGAATCAGGGATTGCAGCAGCAATAGCTTTCTGGGGTAGTGAAAAGTATTGATTTGTAACGTCTCTTGGTAATGTACACCGTTATGTTCTAATAAATGTCATAATTTCTGTTTTTTAGGTAAACCTGATACACTGGTACAGATGCAGTCCCCAGCACCGTCAACATCTCCATCGTTGGAGCAGGAGGAACCTGAGGAAATTGAGGAGCTGGAGGAACTATTTCCTCACCTAGAGGATGAGGAGGAACAGCAGGAGGATGAGGAGGAGCTGGAGCTCCTGCACAAAGCGGCTGTTGATGTGGGGGTGGGTGGCGGGGGAGAGGGGGTGGGGAGGTGAAACTGCGGTCATCTCTATTGAGAGCGATGAGACACCAGGACCAAGCGATGTGCAGCTGGCGACGCCAATAGCAACATATTGAATACGCCGACCCCACGGAGGCCGGGTCAGCGAGGTGAGCAATCGCCTGCCTCGGAAGGGCAGACAGAGTGCTTGATCTCCATGTGCAGGGAGACAGTCGCGATAGGTCGCGAGCTAATCCAGGGGTTCCACCAGTTTTCTATGACCTTCTCCAGCTGAGTTAGCACGACAGACCTTGGAGGGGATCAGAGAGCAGATCGCCGCAACCAATGCCCTTCGGCATACGTTGCTGGCTGGACACGGCGCTGCACCCCAAGATGTCGTGTCGGGTCCAAGTGCAACCCCAAGCATACAAGTGAGTACGGAGGATACAGTTCCTCCTGACTCGGAAGACGAACATCTTCATCTTCATCTTCCACCACCACGGCAGGAAGTCTTGTCGTTGTCCGCTGCACGCCAGCTTTGTCCTGGTCTTCGGGGACCAAAATGAGTGGGAGGTGCTAAAACACGGGGTGGAAAAGGACCTGGAGGGAAACGTTGGCCGCAGGTAAGGGCGGGGGGGGGGGTTGTTTTCTAATTGTTTTTTATATCAATGTTAAATTTTTTAAAGTTCAATTGTTCATTGCTGTTTGGGGGGATGGGAGGATGAGTGGTGGTGCGGGGGGGAGGGCATTGAAAGAAAAATTCGTTGTGTTAAATAAAATTTTTTGTTGAGTTTAACAATTGTTGTGCATTCTCTTATAGTTACGTTAAGCATAATATTTAACAATTGTTCTGCATTTGTTTTGCATTCTATTATTGTAACAAAATTTTAATTAATTTAATCAAATACGTAACTCAATGCAAATGCAACTTTTGGAGAACCTTAACTGTAAATGTAAATATGACTATCCACAATGTAAGTTCAGGAAAAGCGTTCATAAATGAGCTTAGCAGCCGCGTAACTGCTGCTGGGTACTGGTCTTCAGGCGGGCGGGGGGGTGGGGGGGACCATGGCTAGATCGCCAGTCTGATTGGCCTGCCCGAGGTCCTCACCAGCCTCCTCTTCTGCATCTTCGTCCTTGCCGACTGGCTCTTCCGTCTCCCCTCCTTCTGGAGGTGGACCTGCAGCCCCATCTGGCATTAGTTGTCCTCTCCTTATAGCTAGGTTATGCAGCATGCAACACACCACAATAAACTCAGCGACCTGGTCAAGGTGGTACTGTAGGCTGCCACCAGAATGGTCCAGGCATCTGAAGCGCTGCTTTAGGACTCCAATTGTCTTTTCGACGATGTTGCGTGTCGCTATGTGGCTTTGATTGTAATGTTTCTCCGCTTCAATGATGGGATTACACAGTAGGGTCATCAGCCAACTGGCAAGGCCTCCCTTATCCTCCAGCATCCAACCGTGACCTTCTGGCTGATTGACAAACAGACCAGGGATAGCACTCTCATGTAGGATGTGCACATCATGCTTGCTGCCAGGAAATGTAGCATTTACTGTCATGATTATTTGCTTGTGGTTGACAACAAGCTGCACATTTAGGGAGTGGAATCCCTTTCTGTTACGAAACACCTCAGCGTTCTTTAAGAGGGCTTTCAGGGAAACATGCATGCAGTGTATTGCTCCCTGCACCTTGGGGAAGTGTGCTATTCTCGAGAACCCCAAAGCCCTCCCGGTCTGTGTCTCCCTGATCATAGGGAAGCTTATAAAGTCCATCCTGCAAGCATAAAGGGCTTCAGTCACCTGCCAAATGCAGCAGTGTGTGGCGTACTGAGAGATATGACAGATGTCGCCAGCTGAAGCCTGAAAATATCCCGATGCGTAGAAGGATAGGGCTGCAGTAACTTTTACCTCAACGGGCAGTGCGGTTCTGATGGTGCTGGAAGGCTGAAGATCCCCCTTGATGAGCTGGCAAATCTCATCGATGACCTCCTTCCGGAAGTGCAGCCTCCTTAGACACGGGTTTTCAGACAAGTTGAGGTAAGATTGCGTTTCTTTGTACCTTCGTTGGCTGTACGCTCGCCTCCTCTGTCTCCTCTGTCTACGCATTTCTCTGCCACCTCTTCGATTGATCCTTTCAGAAACCAGGTTGTGAGCAGTTACGAGTAATGGCGCAGAAAGCATAGGCCCCATCACTATCAATAATTATTTTCAATTGCTATAAATGAACTTTTCACTAAAGAATGTGAATCTATTAAACTACTCTCTCTATACAAGCCCCAGTCTAACACTAGGCCCACTTCAATATAAATAATTATTTTCACTAGGTATAAATGCATTTTTCACTAAAAAATGCCTAATCCACTAGGCTACTATTAGTAAAATTAAATATAATTAAAAATCTGAGTAGAGCTATCTATACACGACCCATAAATCACTCACAACCATCTGAGCATGATTTTTGGGCTGTCTCCCCCCTTCCTCTGATCTTCAAAATGGCACCCATAGTGCCCATTCCCTTCTGTAAGGCCCGGGAAAAGCAACTAATTCTCAGCGATGTTTTCGGCCTTCCATCAGCCCGGTCTTGTGCCGGCGATGTGCTGAAAGTTGGGATGGGCTTTGTGTGGGCGATCAGCTCGGCGATCAGTTCAGTGAAATGAGCCGAAACTTGGGGGCCTATTTTTCTGGTGATATTTCTGGCCTAGTTTCCACTTGTTCCTCAAAATGGGCGATAGAGTTCCGTTTTGGGCGATAGATGGGCCTTAGATGGGTGATGTGAAGTGGAAAATCTAGCCCCATATTTTTAATTTATTAATTCTTGGAATGTAGGCGTTGCTGGCAAGGCCAGCATTTATTGCCCATCCCTAATTGCCCTTTGAGATGGTGGTGTTGAGGCAATTTCTTAAACCTCTGTAGTCAGTGTGGTGAAGGTTCTCCCACAGCTAGGTAGGGAATTCCAGGATTTTGACCCAGCAATGGTGAATGAATGGCAATATATTTCCAGGTCAGGATGGTGTATGACTTGAAGGAAAACTTGGAGGTGGTGGTGTTCCAATGTGCCTGCTGCCCATGTCTTTCTAGGTGGTAGAGGTCACGGGTTTGGGAGGTCCTGTTGAAGAAGCCTTGGCGAGTTGCTGCAGTGCATAAGAACATAAGAACATAAGAAATAGGAGCAGTAGGCCATATGGCCCCTTGAGCCTGCTCCGCCATTTAATACGATCATGGCTGATCCGATCATGGACTCAGGTCCATTTACCTGCCCGCTCCCCATAACCCCTTATCAGTTAAGCATCTTGTAGATGGTACACACTTAAGCCACGGTATGCTGGTGGTGGAGGGAGTGAATGTTTAAGGTGGTGGATGGGGTGAACTACTTTGTTCTGGATGGTGTTGAGCTTCTTGAGTGTTGTTGGAGCTGCACTCATCCAGGTAAGTGGAGAATATTTCATCGCACTCTTGACTTGTGCCTTGTAGATGGTGGAAAGACTTTGGGGAATCAGGAGGTGAGTCTCACATTGCAGAATACCATGCCTGCTCATGTAGATACAGTATTTATGTGGCTGATCCAGTTAAGTTTCTGGTCAATGGTGATGTTGATGGCAGGGATTCAACAATGGTAATGCCATTGAATGTAGGAGATGTTCATTGCCTGCTATTTGTGTTGCGTGAATGTTACTTGCCACTTATCAGCCCAAGCTTAGATGTGGTCTAGGTCTTGCCGCATGTGGGCACAGACTAATTCATTATCTGAGGAATTGCGAATGGAACTGAACACTGGCACAATCTTCAGCGAACATCCCCACCTCTGACCTTATGATGCAGGGAAGGCCATCAATGAAGCAGCTGAAGGTAGCTGGGCCTAGGATAGTGCCCTGAGGACCTCCTGCAGCGATGTCCTGGGGCTAAGATTATTGGCTTCCAACAACCACAACCATCTTCCTTTGTGCTAGGTATGATTCCAGCCAATGGAATGTTTTTCCCCAGGTTCCCATCGACTTCAATTTTTCATGCACATTGGTTCAAATGCTACCTTGATGTCAAGGGCAGTCACTCTCACCTCACCTCTGGAATTCAGCTCTTTTGACCATGTTTGGACCAAGGCTGTAATGAGGTCTGGAGCCAAGTGGTCCTGGCAGAAGCAAACTGAGCAACAGTGAGTAGGTTATTGGTGACTAACTGCCGCTTGATAGCATGTAATATGTAATACAGACAAGGTAATTTTATCTGTTTTAATAATTTCTTAGCGACATTTACTCTCCAATTGCGTAATTTTGCCTTTGCTGCTTGTAATCTATGTTAATTCATACAACGCCAGACTAGCTTGACAGCTATCTATTGCTTACAGTTCCTTATATAACAACATATGATCTGTAGTAATAATAAAATCACTGAACAAATAGATTTTTTTGAGAAGAACTCAGAAAGCCTCGGGCATTTCTTCTTTGAACTTGCTTTTAGTGAGGTCTGATGGAGGTTCTGCGATAATGAATCTTTACATAGCATATACGGCACAGAAACAGGCCATTTGGCCCAACCTCGAGCCTCCTCTTGTCTTTCCTCATCACAATCTATCCACATAACCCTCTATTTCCTTCTCCCTCATATGCTTGTCTGGCCTCCCCTTAAATACATCTATACTATTTGCTTCAACCATTCCCTGTGGTAGCGAGTTCCACATTCTCACCACTCTTTGGGTAAAATAAATTTCTTCTGAATTCCGTATTGGATTTCTTGCTTGCTATCTTATATTGATGGCCTCTAGTTAGGCTCTTCCCCACAAGTGGAAACATTCTCTCTGTATCCATCCTATCAAAACATTTCATAATTTTAAAGACCTCTATTAGGTCACCCCTCAGCCTTCATTTTTCAAGAGAATCTGTGTCTATATTTGACCTATATGTGTGTTGAAATTAGGACAATGCTAGATGAAAGAAAGAAAAAGGTCCATTGAATTGAAGGTTATTTTAACCAGATATTTTCCAAAACATGTAGGAGTTTATATATTTCTCTGTGTGCGAAGTTAAAGAAAAATTATTGGAGTAAATGTCATGATTGAGGTCATTTTTCACCTCGGCACTGCTGCAGGGAGCTTTGCCTGCTGAGTGCATATTAGAAATTTAGGCACACACTGGCCACGACTTTCCAGTAATTTTCCATCATCATAGGCAGCCCCTCGATGACTTGCTTCCATGTCAAAAAGGGATGCGTTCACAGGTGTTTCAATGAAGGACCTAATATTTCAGGTCCTGAACTACATCTTGAAGGCTGGAAGATGCCTGCACATGGATTTTTTTAACGTATGGTGGCCGTTGCACACCTGCCATCGCTTGGGCTTGACAGAGCTAGGTCTTGGTCTAGTGGCAAGGATTACCCAAGACGACTGGAGACCAGCTCTGCTGCACGGTCCTAGTGCGCACACATATCGCAGTGTGGGCTGGCCCGTGCTGCCCCTGGGCCCTCGCCTCTCCTAGACCCCAATCACGTCGCTCCATGATCACTCGCCGCTCCTCTGCCCGACCTCGCCTCTCCTGCTGTACCTGCCCATGCTCCTAGATTTGGGTGACGTTCAATCCAGTTGCCCTCTTCACAGCCGTCGCCCTCCTGCAGCAGCACGCGCTGCTCCCTGCAGTGGCATGCCACTGCACGTTGTTCCCTCTAATGGCCCCGGCCTGCTGATGGTCTCGCAGTCGGGACCGCAACAATTTCCAGGCCGGGCCGCTGCACGTTGCTCCCTCTAATGGCCCCAGCTATCCAATATGCACTCTTGGTGGGTGAGGCTCCAAGCCAGCAGCACAATGTCGGAAAGTCACTCCTTACAAATCAACTCTACTTTAATTACATTGGCTGCTGTGTTTCAGTTAAACAAAGTTAACATGAATTTATGAAAGGAGAATCATGTTTGACAAACCTATTGGAGTTTTTTGAGGATGTAACTGATAGAATAGATAAGGGAGAACCAGTGGATGAAGTGCATTTGGATTTTCAGAAGGCCTTTGATAAAGTCCCACATAACAGGTTAGTGTGCAAAATTAAAGCACATAGAATTGGGGGTAATGTATTGGCATGGATTGAAAATTGGTTAACTGATAGGAAACAGAGAGTAGGAATAAACGGGTCTTTTTCAGGGTGGCGGGCAGTGAATAGTGGGGTACCACAGGGATCAGTGCTTGGGCCCCAGCTATTCACAATATATATAAATGATTTCGATGATGGAACCAAATGTAATATTTCCCAAGTTTGCTGACGACACAAAACTAGGTGGGATTGTGAGTTGTGAGGAGGATGCAAAGATGCTGCAAGACGATTTAGATAGGTTGAGTGAGTAGGCAAACACATGGCAGATGCAATATAACGTGGATAAATGTGAAGTTATCCACTTTGGGACGAAAAACATAAGGACAAAGTGTTATTTAAATGGTGATGGCTCAAATAAAGCAATGTGACTGAGTACTGGAGACTTGAGTAAGTGTGACCTTAGTCTCTTTATTCTGACTCCAGAGTGCTGGCACAGCATGGGAGGCCTGCTTATATACAGTGCTCCCAAGGGATGCCGGGATCCCTTGGGACTCCAACAGATGCGCCCTCTGGTGGCAGTAGGATGCTGGTTACAAGGTGTTGCATATATAACATCACTCCCCCGCCCCCTCCAAAGTCAATAGTACACTTATTTACAGGATGAGATGATCTGGGGCTTTCCGCTCTCTAGTACAAACACAGGTGCAGATGAGTTGGTTGGGCCTTCGCTGGGCTGCTGCGCAGCTGGTCTTGCTGGGCTGCTGGGGATGATGAGTTCAGCTTCGTGGTCAACTGTGATGTCGGTTGCCTTGTGTGTGTATCAGAGGGTCGAAGTTGGCGGTGTCCTCTTCAGGTTGCTCGTGGCTGTCTGTGAATCGCAGTTTGGTTTGGTCTAAATGCTTTCTGCAAGTTAGTCCATTTGCAGGTTTGACCTCAAACACCCTAACCCTTCTTTGGCTACGACAGTGCCAGCAAGCCATTTGGGACCATGTCCATAGTTGAGTACATATACAAGGTCATTGACTTCAATCTTGTGTGACAAATTTGTGCGATCATGCTTTGTTGATGCCGCCTGCCCTCGACATGATCATAGAGATCAGGGTGGGCTAGAGAGAGCCTTGTTTTGAGTGCCATTTTCATGAGCAGTTCGGCATGGGGAACCCCGGTGAGCGAGTGGGGTCTTGTGCGGTAACTTGGGACTTGGGACAGGCGGGTCTGCAGGGAGCCTTCTGACACGCGTTTCAAGCTTTGCTTGATGGTTTGGACTGCCTGTTCTGCCTGGCCGTTAGATGCGGGCTTGAACGGGGCAGATGTGACGTGCTTGATCCCATTGTGGGTCATGAATTCCTTGAATTCAGCGCTGGTGAAGCATGGCCCATTGTCGCTGACAAGGACATCAGGCAGGCCGTGCATGGCAAACATGGCTCGTAGGTTTTCGATGGTGGCAGTGGACGTGCTTACAGACATTAATGCACACTCAATCCATTTTGAATAAGCATCCACAACAACCAAGAAAATTTTTTCTAGAAACGGGCCAGCGAAGTCAACGTGGATCCTAGACCACGGTTTGGAGGGCCATGACCACAAACTTAGCGGTGCCTCCCTGGGTGCATTGCTCAGTTGAGAGCAAGTGTTGCATTGGCGCACGCAAACTCCAAATCTGAGTCGATGCCGGGCCACCACATATGGGATCTGGCTATAGATTTCATCATTACTATGCCTGGGTGGGTACTGTGTAGGTCGAGTATAAACGTTTCCCTGCCTTTCTTAGGTAAAACCATGTGATTACCCCACAAAAGACAGTCTGCCTGTATGGACATTTAGTCTTTGCGCCACTGGAACAGCTTGATCTCTTCATGCATCTCCGCTGGGACGCTGAACCAGCTCCCATGGAGGACACAGTTCTTTGCAAGGGACAGTAAAGGATCCTGGCTGGTCCAGGTCCTGATCTGGCGGGCCGTAACAGGTGACTTTTTGTTTTCAAATGCATCCATCACCAAGAACAAGTCTGCAGGCTGTGCCATTTCCACCCCGGTGGTGGGCAATCATAGCCGACTGAGAGCATCAGCGCAGTTCTCTGTGCCTGGTCTGTGGCGATTTACACAGTTATATGCAGACAGTGTGAGCGCCCATCTTTGGATGCGAGCAGAGGCATTGGTATTAATACCTTTGCTCTCTGAGAATAGCGATATGGGCAGCTTATGGTCAGTTTCTAACACAAACTTAAGCCCAACAGATACTGATGCATTTTTTTTACCCCATAAACGCATGCCAGAGCTTTTTCAATCATGCTGTAGGCCCTTTCGGCCTTGGACAAACTCCTAGATGCATAAGCGACAGGTTGCAATGTTCCCGATTTGTTTGCTTGTTGTAACACACACCCGACCCTGTACGAAGAGGCATCGCAAGCTAGCACTAAACATTTACATGGGTCATACAGAACAAGCAGATTGTTGGAACATAACAGATTTCTGGCTTTCTCAAAAGCAGTCTCTTGTGATTTCTCCCATACCCAGTCATCTCCCTTGCGCAGTAGCACATGTAGAGGTTCTAGCAAGGTGCTTAACCCGGGTAGGAAATTACCAAAATAATTGAGGAGTCCCAGGAATGACCGCAGCTCTGTCACGTTCTGTGGTCTCGGCGCATTCTTGATGGCCTTCGTCTTGGCGTCGCTGAGTCTGATGTCGTCTGCCGCGATTCTTCCCCTAAGAACTCGACCTCTGGCGCCAGGAAAACACACTTCAAGCGTTTCAACCTGAGTCCCACATGATCTAGCCGACTTAGAACCTCTTCCAGGTTCTGCAAATGTTCAATGGTGTCACGACATGTGATCAGTATGTCGTCCTGGAAAACCACTGTGTGCGGAACCGACTTTAGCAGACTCTCCATGTTCCTTTGAAAAATAACCCCGTCCGATCGAATCCCAAACGAGCATCTATTGTAGATGAACAGACCTTTGTGCGTGTTGATGCAGGTGAGGCCTTTCGAAGATTCGCCAGCTCCTGCATCATGTAGGCTGAGGTCAGGTCCAACTTGATGAACATCTTCCCTCCTGCCAGCGTCGCAAATAGGTCATCTGCCTTGGGTAGCGGGTACTGGTCCTGCAGCGAAAAACGGTTAATCGTTACCTTATAGTCCCCATAAATTCTGACCGTGCCATCGCCCTTGAGAACCGGAACAATTGGACTGGCCCACTTGTTGAACTCAACCGGCATGATGATGCCCTCTCGTTGCAGCCTGTCCAGCTCGATCTCCACTTGCTCTCGCATCATGTATGGCACCGCACGTGCCTTGTGGTGGATGGGTTGTGTACCGGGAATCAAGTGGATCTGCACCTGCGCCCAATTTCTGATGCCTGGCTCAAACAACGACGGAAATTTGCTCAAAACCTGGGCACATGAGGCCTCGTCGATGACGAAAGCACTCGGATGTCATCCCAGTTCTAATGGATTTTTCCCAGCCAGCTTCTGCCAAACAGTGTGGGGCCATCTCCTGGTACAATCCATAGTGGTAGTTCGTGTACCGCTCCATGATAGGAGACTTTTATTGCTGCACTGCCAATTACAGGGACCAACTCTTTGGTGTAAGTTCTCAGCTTGGTATGAATAGGGCTCAGCTTGGGCCTTTGTGCCTTGTTGCACTACAGCCTCTCGAAGGCCTTTTTGCTCATGATAGAATGACTCGCACTCGTGTCCAATTCCATGCATACTGGAATTCCGTTCAGTTCAACTTTTAACATGATCGCTGGACATTTCGTGGTGAAGGTGTGTACCCCGCATACTTCTGCCTCCTCGGTTCGAGTCTCTAGTCCAGTTTGATCCACCATAGATCAGTCTTCCTCTGCAATGTGGTGGTTTGCAGGGTTTGCAGCTCGTCTGCGCATTCACTGGAGGTGTCCCATTGTTCCACAGCCTTTGCACGCATAGTGTTTGAAGCGGCATTGATGGGCTCTATGATCACCTCCGCAGCGCCAACAAGCTGTTGATTGTCTCGCATTCATGCTTGATGGTGGACTCTGAGTCATCTGAGGTCGTGCAGCTGCAGGCGTGTACGTTCTGCCATATGCATTCCTGCCTGAAAACGATGTTACTTTGTGTACAGTACTTGCCGATGCATCTTTATGCAGCGAAATTTGTTTGGTGTTATCGCTGGTGGACATAAATGCCTGGGCTATCGTTATGGCTTTGCTCAGCTTTGGTGTTTCAACAGTCAATAGTTTGCGAAGGATCCTCATGGCCAATGCCAAGCACAAAAAAGTCTCTTAGCATTTGCTCCAAGAATCCATCGAATTCACAATGTCCTGCAAGGCGCCTTAGTTCAGCGAGGAAGTTCGCCATTTCCTGGCCTTCAGACCGTTACCATGTATAAAATCGATACCTCGCCATCAGAATGCTCTCCTTCGGATTTACATGCTCCCGGACCAGCGTACGCAGTTCTTCATACGATTTGGTTGCTGGTTTCACCGGAGCAAGAAGATTCTTCATGAGGCCATAGGTTGTTGCCCCGCAGACAGTGAGGAGGATCGCCCTTCGTTTGGCAGCATTCACATTCCCTTCCAACTCGTTGGCCACAAAGTATTGGTCAAGTCACTCTACAAAGGCTTCCCAATCTTCACCTTCTGAGAATTTCTCCAGGATACTGACAGTTCTCTGCATTTTTGCGTGATGGTTCGTTATCTATTACTCATCGCCAGTTGTTACGTCTCAAATAAAACAGTGTGACTAAGTACTGTAGACTTTGAGTAAGTGTGACGTTAGTCTCTTTATTCTGATGAACGGTACCAACGATATAGATAAAAAATGGGATGAGATCCTACGAGACGAATTTAGGGAGCTCGGAGCTAAATTGAAAAGTAGGACCTCAAAAGTAATAATCTCAGGATTGCTACCAGTGCCACGTGCTAGTCAGAGTAGGAATCACAGGATAGCTCAGATGAATACATAGCTTGAGGAGTGGTGCAGAAGGGAGGGATTCGAATTCCTGGGACATTGGAACCGGTTCTGGGGGAGGTGGGTTCAGTACAAACTGCATGGTCTGCACCTGGGCAGGACCAGAACCAATGTCCTCGGGGGAGTGTTTGCTAGTGCTGTTGGGGAGGAGTTAAACTAATATGGCAGGGGGATGGTAACATATGCAGGGAGACAGAGGGAAATAAACTGGAGGCAGAAGCAAAAGATAGAAAGGAGAATTGTAAAATTGGAGGGCAGAGAAACCCAAGGCAAAAAACAAAAAGGGCCACATTACAGCAAAATTCTAAATGGGCAAAGTGTGTTAAAAAGACAAGCCTGAAGGCTCTGTGCCTCAATGTGAGGAGTATTCGGAATAAGGTAGACGAATTAACTGTGCAGATAGCAGTTAACGGATATGATGTAATTGGCATCATGGAGACATGGCTCTAGGGTGACCAAGGCTGGGAACTCAACATCCAGAGGTATTCAACATTTAGGAAGGATAGACAGAAAGGAAAAGGAGGCAGGGTGGCGTTGCTCGTTAAAGAGGAAATTAATGCAATAGTAAGGAGGGACATTAGCCCGGATGATGTGGAATTGGTATGGGTGGAGCTGCGGAATACCAAAGGGCAGAAAACGCTAGTGGGAGTTATGTACAGACCACCAAACAGTAGTAGTGAGGTTGGGGACAGCATCAAACAAGAAATAAGGGATGCGTGCAAAAAAGGTACAGCAGTTATCATGGCCGACTTTAATCTACATATTGATTGGGCTAACCAAACTGGTAGCAGTACGGTGGAGGACGATTTCCTGCAGTGTATTAGGGATGGTTTTCTAGACCAATATGTCGAGGAATCAACTAGAGAGCTGGCCATCCTAGACTGGGTGATGTGTAATGAGAAGGGACTAATTAGCAATCTTGTTGTGCGAGGCCCCTTGGGGAAGAGTGACCATAATATGGTAGAATTCTTTATTAAGATGGAGAGTGGCACGATTAATTCAGAAACAAGGGTCCTGAACTTAAGGAAAGGTAACTTCGATGGTATGAGTCGTGAATTGGCTAGAATAGACTGGTAAATGAAATTAAAGGGTTGACGGTGGATAGGCAATGGCAAATATTTAAAGATCACATGGATGAACTTCAACAATTGTACATCCCTGTCTGGAGTAAAAATAAAATGGGAACCGTGGCTCAACCGTGGCTAACTAGGGAAATTAAGGATAGTGTTAAATCCAAGGAAGAGGCATATAAATTGGCCAGAAAAAGCAGTAAACCTGAGCACTGGGAGATATTTACAATTCAGCAGAGGAGGACAAAGGGTTTAATTAAGAGGGGGAAAATAGAGTACGAGAGGAAGCTTGCTAGGAACATAAAAACTGACTGCAAAAGCTTCTATAGATATGTGAAGAGAAAAAGATTAGTGAAGACAAACGTAGGTCCCTTGCAGTCAGATTGAGGTGAATTTATAATGGGGAACAAAGAAATGGCAGACCAATTGAACAAATACTTTGGTTCTGTCTTCACGAAGGAAGACACAAATAACCTCCCGGATGTACTAGGGGACCGAGGGTCTAGTGAGACGGAGGAACTGAAGGATATCCTTATTAGACGGGAAATTGTGTTAGGGAAATTGATGGGATTGAAGGTCGATAAATCCCCGGGGCCTGATAGTCTGCATCCCAGAGTACTTAAGGAATTGGCCCTAGAAATAGTGAATGCATTGGTGATCATTTTCCAACAGTCTATCGACTCTGGATCAGTTCCCATGGACTGGAGGGTAGTTAATGTAACACCACTTTTTAAAAAAGGAGGGAGAGAGAAAACAGGTAATTATAGACCGGTTAGCCTGACTTCAGTAGTCGGGAAAATGTTGGAATCAATCATTAGGGATGAAATAGCAGTGCATTTGGAAAGCAGTGACAGGATCGGTCCAAGTCAGTAGGGAAATCATGCTTAACGAATCTTCTGGAATTTTTTGAGGATGTAACTAGCAGAGTGGACAAGGGAGAACCAGTGGATGTGGTGTATTTGGACTTTCAAAAGACTTTTGACAAGGTCCCACACAAGAGATTGGTGTGCAAAATCAAAGCACATGGTATTGGGGGTAATGTACTGACATGGATAGAGAACTGGTTGGCAGACAGGAAACAGAGAGTTGGGATAAACGGGTCCTTTTCAGAATGGCAGGCAGTGACTAGTGGAGTGCCGCAGGGCTCAGTACTGGGACCCCAGCTCTTTACAATAT
The DNA here is from genome assembly GCF_044704955.1 of Pristiophorus japonicus. NCBI lineage: Eukaryota > Metazoa > Chordata > Chondrichthyes > Pristiophoridae > Pristiophorus > Pristiophorus japonicus. The sequence continues at coordinate 177,515,400 of NC_091981.1, forward strand.
ACACTAATGATTTCGACAAAGGAATTGAATGTAATATCTCCAAGCTTGCAGATGACACTAAGATGGATGGCAGTGTGAGCCGTGAGGAGGACGCTAAGAGGCTGCAGGGTGACTTGGACAGGTTAGGTGAGTGGGCAAATGCATGGCAGATGCAGTATAATGTGGATAAATGTCAGGTTATCCACTTTGGGGGCAAAAACACGGAAGCAGAATATTATCTGAATGGCGGCAGATAAGGAAAAGGGGAGGTGCAACGAGACCTGGGAGTCATGGTTCATCAGTCATTGAAAGTTGGCATGCAGGTACAGCAGGCGGTGAAGAAGGCAAATGGTATGTTGGCCTTCATAGCTAGGGGATTTGAGTATAGGAGCAGGGAGGTCTTACTGCAGTTTTACAGGGCCTTGGTGGGACCTCACCTGGAATATTGTGTTCAGTTTTGGTCTCCTAATCTGAGGAAGGACATTCTTGCTATTGAGGGAGTGCAGCAAAGGTTCATCAGACTGATTCCAGGGATGGCTGGACTGACATATGAGGAGAGACTGGATCAACTGGGCCTTTTGCACTGGAGTTTAGAAGGATGAGAGGGGATCTCATGGAAACATATAAGATTCTGACTGGACTGGACAGGTTAGATGCGGGAAGAATGTTTCCGATGTTGGGAATGTCCAGAACCAGGGGACACAGTCTTAGGATAAGGGGTTGGCCATTTAGGATTGAGATAAGGAGAAACTTCTTCACTCAGAGAGTTGTTAACCTGTGGAATTCCCTGCCGCAGAGAATTTTTGATGCCAGTTCATTGGATATATATTGAAGAGGGAGTTGGATATGGCCCTTACGGCTAAAGGGATCAAGGGGTATGGAGAGAAAGCAGGAAAGGGGTACGGAGGTGAATGATCAGCCATGATCTTATTGAATGATGTTGCAGGCTCGAAGGGCCGAATGGCCTTCTCCTGCACCTTTTTTGTATGTTTCTATGTTTCTATAACTCCAGATTGCTGGCACAGCATGGGAGGCCTGCTTATATACAGTGCTCCCTTGGGATTCCAACAGATGCGCCCTCTGGTTGTGGTAGGATGCTGGTTATAAGGTGTGGCATACATAACAGCTTGGGAAGTGTTGATGTACAGACGGACCTGGGTGTCTTTGTACACCAGTCATTGAAAGCAAACATGCAGGTGCAGCAAGCAGTTAGGAAGGCAAATGGTATGTTGGCCTTTATTGCAAGAGGATTTGAGTACAGGAGCAAAGATGTCTTACTACAGTTATCTAGGGCCTTGGTGAGACTGCACCTGGAGTATTGTGTGCAGTTTTGTTCTCCTTACCTAAGAAAGGATATTACCATAGAGGGAGTGCAGCAAAAGTTCACCAGACTGATTCCTGGGATGGCAGGACTATCGTATGAGGAGAGATTGGGTCGACTAGGCCTGTATTCACTAGAGTTTAGGAGAATGAGAGGGGATCTCATTGAAACATATAAAATTCTGACTGGGTTGGACAGACTGGATGCGGGGAGGGTGTTTCCTCTCGCTGAGAAATCTAGAACAAGGGGTCACAGTCTCAGGATACGGGGTAGGAAATTTAGGACCGAGATGAAGCGAAATTTTTTCACTCAGAGTGTGGTGAATCTGTGGAATTCTCTACCACAGAAGGCTGTGGAGACCAAGTCACTGAATATATTTAAGAGGAAGACAGATAAATTTCTAGAAATAAAAGCCATCAAGGGGTATGGGGAAAACACGGGAATATGGTGTTGAGATAAAAGATCAACCATGATCATATTGAATGGCGGTGTAGACTCGAAGGGCCGAATGGCCTACTACTGTTCCTATTTTCCATATTTCTATGTTTCCTACATTGTAACAGTGACTACAATTTAAAAATACTTCAATGTCTGTGAAGTGCTTTGGGATGTCCTGAGATCACAAAAAAGAAAGAAAGGCTTGGATTTATATAGCGCCTTTTACGATCACAGGGCGTCTCATAAAGCGCTTTACAGCCAATGAAGTACTTTTGGAGTGTAGTCATTGTTGTAATGTGGGAAAAGTGCTATATAAAGGCAAGTACTTTCTTCTAATAATTTCAGACTGAGATGAAAATGTACCCCATTATATTTGATAAAATATGATATAATTGTGTGGCATTAAAGTCAAGGTATAATTAAAGTCAGTTGAAATTTGCAACACTTCTTTAGTCCGAGCAACACTCATTACCCCTAACTCTTTGGCCGGGATTTTGCTCACCTTGGTGGGTCCGGGACGGGCGGCATCGGTGGCGGCTCCCAACCCCGCTGTTGGCTCCATCCTGCTCTGTGAAATGACTTTCTGTTGATGGTGCTTGTTAAGTCCACACAGTGCATTTCCCGGGCCAATTAGAGGAAATGGGTCTGGTGAAGTCATTTCATAATACGTCATTAGCCGGTTTCCTTGAAGGGACCATGGTCAACTTTACCTAAACATTTGCACTGTCAGTGTTCGACAGCATTGCAGTGCAGCAAACACTGACAATCACTGCACAGAGGTACAGGGCTGCACCCAGGTTCTCCCATGACTTCCTCCATATACTTATGGAGGGTGTCACAGCATGCAGGGAGGTCCTCTTCCCTTCCCATGGGCGGAGGAGACCTCCCCAGGAGACCAATACAGCCTGGTTGCACATTGCACAGGAGGTCAGTGTAATGTACTTGCTTCATGAGTTCTTTGCTCAAGAATTCATAGCAACACATTGCTATTAAGAGCTAGTTGGTTTATTAACAAAGAATTAACAATCACACTACACATTACCAGTTCATCCACTATGCTCATTGTGATGTATGAGGCACTCAAATCACTGACTCCACACGGTCTGGTGTTGTAATAACTGCTGCAACCTTAGTCCTTTATTGTGTAACTCCAGAGTGCCTCCCAGGTATGGTGGGCAGCCTTTTATACTCTGTCTTGCAGGTACTTTCAGGTCTCCCACCACAGCGCCCTCTGTGGCGCACCATTGTACTTATACATTTAATGTACCTGGACAATACATAACATCTCACTCCCTGCCCAGTTCCAAAAACCATTGCTGGAAACCTCGGCCTTGTTCGTCTTGGTTGATTTGTGAGTGTGAGTCCATGACCATCCACTTCCCTCCCATGTAAAGATTATGCTTGCGATCCAGTGCGAGCATATGGTATTTGCAGTCCTTACATGGGTGATGAAGTGCACGAGTATAACCTCCAACAGAAAGCAGGTATACATAGACAGTATATTTGTATGGTACATATGATATATGGTACAGATGTTATGTCAAAAGGTTGCAGGTGCACTGAACAGTTATTTAATCTCAGCTCCACTGGGTGAGGTATGGTGGCAGAGTACTGCCCCTTTTCGCCCGAGGTAATGGGCTGCGCTGAGACAGGATATCGCAACTAGTGCGTTGCCTCTGTTCTCAGTAGTCGCCTTGGCGGCTCATCTGCAGCCGCTGAACCCTTGCATGAATCACGTAAAATCAAAAATCGCACTGGCTCCTTAGGCATGTTAGTCACGGATCCATTAGCCCTTTTACTTGTACCTCGTGGTACTAACTCTTTTCGTAAATCATTCATATCCATCATTTTAAACACAGTAACCATTCAGCATCAAAATATCAACTCTTGTCCTAAATCACTTCATCATACAAATCACATTACACATTTAGACTCGCTCTTGCCTTACAAAGATCTTTTTGTGGGGACTGCCAACGGTGTAGGGCCCTTTTAATACTCCCGGGTGCATTTCCCTTTTAAGACGCCATCTTGTGGTTCCCACGAGGCTTCCCTTGGGCGCCGCCATTTAAGTTGTGCTGCTTGCCTTTGTTCTTTGCAGAGCTCTGCTGCCACGAGGCTCACCACCATCTTGAGCTCGCTGGCCTGACGTTTTACTCTCTGGAATAGAAGGAATACAGAAGAAAGAAGGAAGAAAAATGACCAAAACAATCCGATTTTGAATCTGGCTCTTTGAATTCGATCCATCATAGTCCCTGTGAGAATGGCCTCCGTGATTGCTGCCGTATCCTCCGCGCTGGCTCCTGCACCCACCCGAGTAGTTGTCGCGTTCTCCCGAGTCGTACCTGCCGCCGCCGTAGCCTCCGCCACCGCTGCAGTCTCCGCTCCTGCTGCTGTGCCAGCAATTGCCGGCTCTCCTATGGCCTCCGCTCCTGTCCCAGTAACTGCCGCCTCTCCTGCAGCCGCCATAGCCACCACCACCGCCGCCGCTGTCCCAGCCTCCACCGTAGCCGTGACCGCCGCCTGACTCTTCCTCCGCGTGGGCCCCCCCCCGGACTAGTCGGCCATCGATGGACCTCCTGTTCATCGCCCATTGCCGGCTCACACCTCAGCGATCGGCCCGCATTTGAACAACTGCTCTTCCAGGGTCTGCTCGTCTGTGGAGGCTGAGGCTGCAGGATTGCTTTAGGTCCGGAGATCTGGGTTGCTGTCGCCTGTGTGGGGATTTAGACTGCCGATGAACGGCTTCTTTCTCCTCCAGCTCGGTCGGCGCTGCTATTTGGGAACCCGGGGAACAGCAGTCTGTGGAGGAATGAAGTCTTTCCAGCTCCCACGGACCTTCCCCATCCACCTCCTGCCGAGAAGCGTCGGCCCATCGCCTGCAATGACCCACAAAGGTAAACCGTGTGTCTCGCCCCCGTGAGATACCTGCATATCCGCTCTGCCAAGAACAGATATCAGTTCCTTGGTGTCGGTACGCAGCTTCACCGTGACCAGGACCAGCTTGGGTCGTGCAGCTGGGTTGACCCACAGTTTATCAAAGGTTTCCTGACTCATCAACGACGGACCCGATCCAGTATCCACTTCCATACTCACTGGGACTCCGTTAATCTTGACCTCCGTAATCACCAGGGCCGAACCGTCGGTACACGTATACAGTCTAAACAATGCCTCATCTTCTTCTTCCTGCTCCTCGCTGGAAAATGGAGCCTCTACCATCTCCTCAGCCACACGGTGAGTCAGGTGTCTTTTGCACATACGTTGAAGGTGGCCTTTCGTGTACTCCGCAAACCTGCACCGGTGAGCCCCATGACTTCCTCCGCAGCGCCAGCATGGTGCTGCTTGATTAGCCCCCCTCGGCGGACTCTGAGTTCCAGGACCCCAAGGTCCGTGCTCTCTGCCCTGGGCAGAGCCACGTTCTGCAGTTTTGTCCATGGTAGGCGCTATCCTGTGGATAGTATCTGCCGGGTTCGAGACTGTGTGGATCATCTGTTTGGTGCTGCAAGTCGAGGTCATAAATGCCCTGCTGATGTTGATGGCTTGCTGCAGGGTGACTGTAGGTTCCGTGGATAGCAACCTGTGAAGGAGACCCTCATGGCCAATCCCCATAACAAAAATGTCTCGCAACGCCTCGTCAAGGTGTGTGTGCCAAAATTACGTGGCGCCGCGAGTCTCCTGAGGTCCGCAGCATTTTGGTGACATCCTGGTCTTCAGGTCTGCAGTGGTGGTAGCATTTGTGCCGGGCCGTGAGGATGCTCTCCTTCGGTTTAAGTTGGTCACGAATGAGTGCGATCAGCTCCTCATATGACTTGTCCCTGGCGCTCTCGGGTGCCAGCAAATCCCTGACGAGTCAGTAAACCTCATCCCCACAACTGGAAAGCAGTATCGCCTTACGCTTCTCTCTCAGTACGTCCGTGTTCCCTGTCAGGTCGTTTGCTGAGAAGTAGTACTCGAGCCTTTCCGTAAAGGCCTCCCAATCATTTCCCACTATAAAATCCTTTAACGAGCCCAGAGTAGTCATGGTTGCGTGAAGTTTGTCCGTGTCCTTGTCACCAATGTGATGTATGTAGCACTCAAATTACTGACTCCACACGGTCTGGTGTTGTAGTAACTGCTGTAACCTTCGTCCTTTATTGTGTAACTCCAGAGTGCCTCCCAGGTGTGGTGGCAGTGTTTTATACTCTGTCTTGCAGATACTTTCAGGTCTCCCACCACAGCGCCCTCTGTGGCGCACCATTGTTCTTATACATTTAATGTACCTGGACAATACATAACACTCACAACTGCATACCTCATTGTGGATGACCTAGACCCAACTGACTGGGGTTTTATTGAGTCTTGTGAACATCACGTGACTGGTTAAGCCACTCACAATGCAACAGCTCTACAACTATTTTGTGTAAACAATAAATCAAGTGTCCCCTATTAGAAGGGCACTAAAACCGACATATTAATCAAATTAACTTTTACATTAGTAGTTCAAATTAAAATTTGATTGCCAGGGGTGATGATGCACTCCAGTCCCTCCGGCGCCCACCTCTCGCGGAAGGCTACGAGTGTACCGGTGAACACTGTGTGCTCCATCTCCAGGGACACCCTGGCTCAAATGTAACCGCGGAAGAGAGGCAGGCAGTTGGGCTGAACAACCCCCTCAACCACCCGCTAGCTGGACCGGTTAATGGCCACCTTGGCCATGCCCAGGAGCAGTCCTACGAGGGGGCCTTCCGACCTGCCGCTCCCCTCCACACAGGATGGCCAAAGATCAGGAGCGTGGGACTGAAGTGCAACAAGAATTTGAGGAGCAGCCTCATCAAGAATTGGAAAAGGGGCTGCAAACTCGCACATTCCATAAACACGTGGAACACGGACTCCTCCAGACCGCAGAAATTGCAGGTGGCCTGAGAGGTCCGTGAACTGACTTACAAACCGATTGCACGGGATTGTCTCGTGCAACATCCTCCAGGCCAAGTCCCCAATAAATAAAGGGAAGATTCCCGCATAGAGAGTATTCCATTGAGGACCCCGCCTCCTCCGGACAGCAAGATGGTGCGCCATGACGTATCTGGAGAGCAGACGAGGATGGCAAAATGGAGGGTGTGCAAGAGCAGCCTGTACAAGAATCCCCTCCGCGCAGAACTGAAAGGCATGGAGAGGATTTCCCCGAGGCGGCTCAAGTTGTGAGGTGCCGGCTCCCGAGGGAGGTTTTGGGGCTTGGCGCCGATGAGGAATTCCGTCCGGATGGGGGTCAGTTCGGACGGGATCTCCCCATGTGCTTGAGCCTCCTCAACACACCTAACGGAATCAGGGCCCAGCGCTGTTTTTAGCGACTCGATGGCATTGGCCGCGCGGCGGACGTCGGCCCAGTTTCGGCACCGTGCCAGCTCTTCCGGTGCCATCCAGCCCGCTCCTCCTCCATCCAGCAGGTCCCTGATCCTGGTCACCTTGCCAGACACAGCCCTTTTGTCCACCTGCCACCTAAAACCGCGGTCGTGGTGGTACGGATTTCTGAGCAGCGGCTCCCGAAGGACAGCCACCACTCCAGACGGGGAAGAACTGCACTTGGTGGTGACTTTGTTCCAGACCCTGATGAGTTCCTGGTAAAAGACAGGCAGCTCCCGCATGACGGTCCGGACGCACCACAGGCTCACATACAGGAGCTGCGTGTCATAACTGAGGCAGTGCTGCTGGCGGAAGAAATACGTCGCCAGTGCACACCTGCTAGGAGGATGCTCGACGTACAGGTATCTCTGCAGGGTCTGAAGATGGTAAGTCACAGCCTGGGTGTTCATGCACACCAACGCCACACTTCCCTCCCTAAGCGGGAGATTCAGAACTGCAGCAGAAACCCAGTGCTTCCTGTTGTCCCAGAAGAAGTCGACCAGCTTCTTCTGTATCTTGGTGACAAACGCAAGGGGAGGGGTCAAAGTGACCAACCGGTACCACAACATAGTGGCCACCAGCTGATTTATGACTAGCGCTCGACCCCTGTAGGACCGCACTGCAGTCCTGTCCAGCACCCTAGGCGAGCGGTGACTTTGGCCTCCAGCTCTTGCCAGCTCGCCAGCCAGGCTTCCTCGGCAGGGCCAAGGTAGACTCCCAGATAGAGGAGTTGGGTTGTGCTCCAGGCAAAAGGCCTGAACTCCTCCGGCAGGGAGTCCACCCTCCACTGACCCACCAGGAGTCCGGAACATTTCTCTCAGTTGATCCTGGTGGAGGATGCGGCTGAGTAAATCTCCTGGCACTCACGCATCCTCCACAGGTCAAGGGGATCCTCGACCATGAGGAGCATGTCATCAGCGTCAGCCGAGAGGACGACCTCCATGCCCAGCCCTTGCAGAGCCAGTCCCATCAACCTCTTCCGCAAGAGGCGCAGGAAAGGCTCCACGCATTTGACATATAACTGGCTGGACATGGGGCATCACTGGTGCACCCCTCTCCCAAAGTGAAGGGGCACCATCAAAGAACCATTAACCTTAATCAGACACTCCGCAGCGGCATACAAAAGTCGGATCCGGGCGTCCCGAACCCGAAAACACGCAGAGTCCCGAAAAGATACTCGTGATCCACCCTGTTGAACGCCTTCTCCTGATCCAGGGAAAGGAAGGTGACAGACCAGCCCTCTGGGAATGGTGGACCAGATCCCTGACCAGATGGATGTTATCGTGGATTGTCTGGCCCGGCACCATGTAGGACTGGTCGGGGTTGATCATGTGGTCCAGCACGGTGCCAAGGCAAGCAGACATGGCCCTGGCAAAAATGTTGTAATCCGTGCTGAGGAGGGAGACTGGGCACCAGTTCTTTCGTAAGCGGCTATCGCTTTTCTTAGGCAGCAGGATGATTACTGCTTTGCGCCAAGAAAGGGACATCTTCCCGGTCATCAGACTTTCCCCCAGGACCCGCGAGTAGTCGCCCCCCAGAACGCCCTGTGGAACTCCACGGTCAGCCCGTCCAGCCCCGGGGACTTTCCCCTTGAGAGGTGGTCGAGGGTACTGGTCAGCTCTGCCAAGCCTAGCGGAGCGTCCAGATTTTCTGCGCCCTTCGGGCCGACCCTCGGCAGGTCTTCAGAACTCTGCGCGCTTCCTCGCTGGATGGATCTGGAGAGAACAGAGCTCCATAATAATCTTGGGATCTGTTACTGATGTCCTCCAGATCCGAGACCAGAGATCCGTCGTCGGCCAGCAGCGTCATGAGCTGCTTACGGACCCCCCGTCTTTTTTCCAGCGAGTTGAGTTTAAAAGGGGGCACTGGAACCGACAAGTTCACAAATTAAACTTTGGCCGTTAAACAAATCAAATTAAAATTTGGATGGCAGGGGTGATAATGCACTCTAGTCCCTCCGGCGCCCACCTGTGCCAGTGGACATTGCATGCTCCATCTCCAGGGACACATAGGTGGGGGAGGAAGAGCTCACCGGGGACAAAGGGCAGGACGTTAGAAATGACTATTCTCTGCGCGGTGGCCTTGAGGGGATCCACCAGCAGGAAGGTCCCGCCAACCGTGAGCCCCTTACTAAGGGCCAGGGACACCGCCCGCTCTGACCCCAGGAAGAACACAGTCTTCCCGTACATTCTGGAAGCGGCGACAATGGCTGAGGGCCTGACAACCTCAGCCATTGCCTTCACACACTCCTCGATGGTCATGTTGGGATGAGTGTAGCTCTTGACCCCATTCTTTTTAGTTATAAGTCTGAATGGTGAAAGGGCGGCAGGAGCAACGGCAGCTTCCATGGCCGTGGTCGCCACGCGTGCATAGGTCTTTGCTGGCCCCGCCACCGGCGAAGATGGATTCGCCATATCAGGGTCCCTTTAAGGGCTACACTCACCCCAAGTTACAAGCCTGTAGGTCTTAATTAGCCTCTTATTTGAGCAGAGGGAACTCTTAATTAAGGCTCACTTCTCCCCTGCTTGTTTAACAATTGGCGGAGGGGCCTTTCCCAGTAACTTTAATTTAAGAAAGAGAAAGATGTGCCTCTCAGAGAGAGAGGAGAGACAGACAGACAGAGAGAGAAGGAGGGAGGCTGTGAAGGCAGGTTGCCCCCTCACAGTGTTGGGTGGGTGCTCGCAGGGGTGCACGCTCTGATGGAAAAACAAAGTCTTTATGTACTGATGGTCATCTGGTGGGGGAGATGTCGTCACCTGGGATGGCTGGAACTACCCTGGCACAGTCCTCCACCAGGTCTCAACGATGTTAATTAATTAAATAAATACGACTTCACCCAGGCAGTTCCAGCTATCCGGGGCCAGGCAATGGGGGAGGGGTGTTTTTAGTGGTGTGTGTGGCCTAGTTGAACACAGGAATCCCACACACTTACAACTCTTTTTGGGGAGTACAAAATAACATTAGATCGAGTGCCCCCTGCCCCACACACTTACACACCCTCCCCATGATGTTCCGGCCTTCTTGTTAATCTTCTTTCCTTCCCCCACCTATAAAACAGTCTTTTTGGAGAGTACACCCTGTAGATGTTGGAAAATGGCTCTCCCTCCTTCCACATAGCTGATGGTATTTGATGTTTTTTATAGCTTGTTCTTCTCCCTTCTCAAAGTCTGCAGCAGGAGTTGCAGCTCTTCCTCTCCTCCTCTCTCCAGATGTTGATGTCAGCAGACCTCTTCCTCCTCTCCTGGAGACTCACTGTCTCTCTGGTTGCAGGCAGCAAGGCAGTTTCTCTTCCTCCTCTTGTGACAGCACTTCAGCCAGCAGGCTCACAACTTGCTAAGTGGCGAAGCCACTCCCAGTGCAACAGCTCTACAACTATTTTAGTAGAAATTTTAAATCAAGTGGGCACTAGAACCCACAAATTAACAATTTAAAACTGTAACGGAAACCTTTAATCAAATTAGAATTTGGTTGCTGGGGGTGATGATGCACTCCAGTTTCTCCGGTACCCACCTCTTGCAGAAGACCGTGAGTGTACCAGTGGACACCGTGTGCTCCTTCTCCAGGGACATCCTGGCTCGAATGTAACCGTGGAAGGCAACAGCTCTACAAACCTGTGAGCTAGGGTGCATACATTACAGTCACATGCAGGGATGTCATCAGGAGGACCTGGGTGCAGTGCGCAAACCTTTCAATGATCTCTTTAGATCACAAAACATTAGTACAAAGCCATGCTCACCTTCATCCTGCTGTGCCTCTCATTATATCCCCATCACTCTGCCTTCTTTACCATCCCCTGCACGTCCTTACTCACGTCAACTTACCTTGTACATCCGCCTATCCCTCTCTCTCTCTACATTATTACAACCCCATCTCAATAGCTACCCCTCATACTCCCCCTCATCCTGATGCAATCATACCAGCTAACAACACATAAGGGTAGCCACTGGGTGTTTTATCCAATGTTCATGTAAAGTTTCTGTTCATGTGTTGTCAAACATTGACATTTTTATTTTCAACACTTTGTGTTCTTGGACAGATTTGTGTGCAACTTTGGAAGTGGTTTAGTGAGTTGCAGTGAATGGTGAGACATAACAGTATCCCTGCAATGGTGGTGAGTGTGAAAGGAATGGCTTGAATATTGTAGGGATGCTCTATGGTGTTGGTGTGCGGTGGTGCCAACCTGGTGCATCATGTGGCAGCCAGGGTGTATAGAATCAAGTGAAGTAAATTTGGCCATGGTGAGACCATCCCAGGCCTCCCAGACAGCAATGTGCTCGGGTGCTGATGCTCTGTGTCCTGTGCAGCATCAGGTGATTGCAGAGAAGGTTGGTGTTGTTGGTGCTGTTGGTGTTGGGGATAATCGTGGTGGGATTCTGAGGACTAAGGTGAGACAGTATAAAGGGCACTCATTTTGATGGAATGGATGGCAGGTGAAGTAGAGATGATAGAAGCATTCTGTCAATGATGAGAGAGTTCTTCCAAAGAGGTGATACTGGATGGAGTGGAAAGTGGAAAGTCTGCAGAATCTATGCTGGAAATGGACTGAGAACCAGCTTGTAACTGAGGAAAGTGGGAGCTTTTACTATACATTTGAAGCTATCAAGGAATCAGCTGCAGCAATCGCCACTGAACTCCTGCCTCAGGTTGACAGATGTGGTCCCCAAACAGCGTGGTTCCAGTGGCCATGAAGTTAAACTGAAAAGGTAAGTTCAAAAAGTCTGTTAATGTTCTGATAACAAGTCCCACTGTAAAAGAAAAAACACTTCCTAACTGACCCGCCACCAATCACGCCCACTGACTCCCAGAAAATTCCAGCCCCGGTTTCTTGTCCACAAACCAAGGGTGTGAATGAGGGAGTCCACGTGGGGTTTTAAAATATAAAGTTAGAATTACCACTGAGGTTCTCCTGATCTCCCACTGTAACTTCAGCAGAAGATCGGTGGAAATCGCAGAGAAATGGTGCAAATGCTGTTTCTGCTGAAGTTGGTCAATTGTGAGAACCCCCCACAAAAATTTCACCCCATAATTAGTGATCCTTCTCTCAGTTGCAAAATTTCTTGCCTCTCTATTTTATCAATACTATTATCATTGTTGCTCCTGTACTTTCATGTTGTCTCAGGGTAATTTTTGTGAGGCTCTGCTCCCAGTGTGGAGCCTGTTGATGGGAGTGGAGATTGGAGAATCAGGCTTGGAGGTAAGCATGCTCAATTCATAATACTTGCGATTTTCCTGATGATTCATTTTAATGACTGAAAAATCGGGAGCATCGCCTATTCACGCACTAACCTCTATGTCCAATTCTCTGATCGATGTTCCTGTTGAGCCTTGCCTGACAAAATGCACCCTATTCAAAGCTTTAAGTATGTCATCGTACATGCTTTTCCTCTTCCCTGCATATAAAGACTTATCTCCTGATCAAAAGTATATATTCCCAGCATCATAATACTCTGAAACTCCTTACCTCCGTCATTCTTCCATTGTCTTCAACCTTCAGGCTTTTACCTAGCTGAGTTCATCTGATCACTATTTCCTGATTTACCTCATCTTCTCTCCTACTCCTTTCAATCTTTGGCCAGAACAAATGCCTTTTTCCGCTATTTTCTCTGCTCTCCCAACATAGTTGCCTACGTTAGTTCCTTACATCCTTCCTTTTCTCAGTCAAATGGGAATAATGTTCAGTACACTGGCATCTCTAACAGCATCATCAATACCAAACCTTGATGTGCTTGCACAGTAGAGGAAGTGATCACTTTCCTTTCCCTTTCCTAGATGGCTCACAATATTTGCAAGTCACTCTAGAAATTGTCACAGAGATCTGGTGATGAACACATTTTGAAGAGAAATCTTAGTTATTAGTTGAGATCAACATTCTAACTTGGGATTACGTAAATGTTAGTTGCCATACTCTAACACTGTGGTCTATTGGATTAGTTTTCAAGATCAGGTGATCTTTGCAGGCACATTTCACTTCATTGTTTCCATAACTAGTATCTGCAATTGGATTGGGTGCCAGCAGCGTTAATACCCTGCTAGCTTGTAAAACAGGAACGGCTCTCATCACCCAGCACCATCTGTCATTTCTCACAGTTCTTGGCAGACATTCAACACAGTCTTATAGACATACCTGTTGACAGATCTAATTTTTGTTCTCTGGTTGAAAGAAGTGTTTAGGTAATTGAGAGAGTCATAATATGGTAAAATAAGTACAAGCTTCTACAAATCTGTCCTGCAGTCAAAGATTCTACTTTGAATTATTGTTCTTTGTTAAAACTTCATGAAAAGCAGGCACTGTATCTTCCTCGCATTATTTGCAAGTCACTCGAGAATCTGTCATAGAGATCTGGTTGTAGAATAGCAATACAGGTCTCAAAGGATTCTTCCCAGTGCTTTTGAAACCAGGGCAGGAGTACATTAGATAATCAGACTCCTTCCAGACAGCTGCATAATCTTTAATACTTACTAAGACTGAATATTACTGGAAAGTACCATCAAAAGGGTTGACCTGCCATTTTTTAAAATGTTTACTGAATTTTCTAAGATATTCCCTTTTTGTTTCTCCTTGGATTTACCTGAGCTCTGCGCTTGGTGGTAGACAAGCAGATACAGAAGGGTTTCCTGAGGATCTATGGGTTGTGATCGCAGTGTAACTACTGGGATTGTGCCCCCTGTGCCCTCACCACAGTTTGTAGGGTTAGTGGCAGGGAACCCAATTTATACAAAGCTAGTGGATGCATTCGCCATCACATGTCCATCTTAAGCGCCCACCTCCTCTATGCATCCCGAAAACTCTCAACTGGCTACCTGTTGGCAGTTGGGCGGATTGCCCAGCCCCCTCCCCCCACCTCCAGAGATTCCATACAGTGTTTCCATGGTCTCCTGTGAGGCTGAACATGATTTATTTTTAATTCTCCAGTCTTTGGGGGCCAGGCCCCATGCATTACCTGCACTCCAGTAGGGCCTACTTCCAGCCATTTGGAGACGGTACACCTCCTTTCACTGGGTGTACTGACCTCCAGTCCTATGCTGTGTCCTAATTGACCCAGGGAAATGGGAACTACTGGCACTGGGAGTCTCGACCCCAGCTCTGCCCCTGGGGCCACCCCTTGATATCATTTGCTCCACCCCTTACAAGACTGCCGGTGCACCAGGTCCTTGCTGTTTTCCACCTGTGGTCTGGTGAGAGTCCAATGGAACCCTTGAGGAAATTTGGAGCAAATAGTTACGAATTGAAAGAGGCTTAAGGGTGCTGGTCATCTTATGGTATCTCGCCCAAGTGACCATTGTTCATGAATCTTGACATTTGAGTGCCAGCAGTATATTCAACTGCAGCAGGCATCAAGGCTTTGCCGAATCCTCTTCTCACCTGGTGTCCGCATATGCACACTTCCAACATGGGCCAATGGATAGCATCAGGAATGCAAAACCAGCACTAATTTTCAACAGAAGCATATTGGGGACAACTTTGGTCAATGATCTAGATTTCTTGTCTGTGATTCCTGTTAAACTTTGACGTTATGTCCAGAATTCTGTTCACACTGGAACTGAGCCACACAGACTAGGTGAGTCCAAGGTTCAATCCAGTGATGTGTGCTTAGCTGTCTCATCTCAGTGTGTCGTGGATAATTTGCTATAATTGGTGGGCGGGGGAGAATCAGGCAGGATTCCCTGCTCCACTGACCTCTGCTAAAAAGCACATGTATGTCCGTGTGTGTATATGTGTGTGTATGTGTGTATCTGTGTATACATCTGTGTATACATCTGTGTGTATATGTGTGTGTGTGTGTGTGTGTGTGTGTGTGTGACATTGAGTGAAGATACAATTAGGTTCAGCTGGCATGCCCTCCATGGTTTAATAACTTGGAGGTGGGTGGGATTGGTGACCCATCCACCTCCACGGAGGTGTGTGGGGGACCTGACCCATCCACCTCCATGGCTCGAACCTGGTATTGCAGTACTTCCAGGAACGGTGCAGTGGCTCTAGGCCTTTTGGCTAAGAGCATTGGCGCAGAGTGATCCTTGACTGGTGCAGGGTGACCTCTGGCGTTTGACAAAGAATTGTAACGATTGGATAACGATTGGACATGAATTTAAAAAAAAAAAAAAAAAAAAAAAAAAAAAAAAAAAAAAAAAAATAACTTGTTGACACTGACTGTTAAGGTTCACACATGAGAAGTAGCCTCCTGGGCAAGTTATTAGAATGTGTGTGGCAGCCATGCAATGCTATCCCTCCCTGTATCTTCCATCTAATGTAGAAGCAAAGGGAAAAAAGATTGGGAAAGAAAACACAGAAACCTTGTGAGTAAGACCTGCACCAAGTAAGAGCTGCTCATTAGTATTGTGACTAGTTTTAATTGATTGTTGCAATGATGTAAACAAGAACAGCATTTTTTCTGTTGATTTTAACTACCTGATTGTTGAATAGTTTTAAGAATCTGTGCTCAAATGTTGACAAATTCCTTTGATATAGATGATTAGGGCAGTCTATGCCATGGCATTGTAATCCAAGGAATTTGACAAATTGGTTGATAACTTGTTGGCTGCAAATTTCTAATTTCTCAATGACTTCATGTTACCCAATAAAAGCCTTAAGGGTCAAAATTCAGTTGCTACCGCCAGCTGATACTGCCTGAGTGAGGCGGCAATGGGGCGTGAACGACTGGGTGGTGGCATTAGGTGGGGGTGCCGCCTGATGGGAACTTCAGTTGTCCTTTTTCAAGGGCATAAAGATTTGCCATCCCGCCAACCTCCGCCATGGAAATCCTGACGTCAGTATGCGTGCAACGCCTCCTTGGCGTCGGTCTCGTCAAATTCACTTTTGCCGCCTCACTTACCGGCTGGCGGTGATGCCGCCTGAAAAAGTTGCCGTTCACAAGTTGGGGAAACAAATCCAGGGCGTTACTTAAAGTGAGTTGCAGCCGCCCCAGAGAGCTCACGGTCGTGCTGCAGTGGCTGCTCGCACAGTTTGAAGGTGCTGGCGTCCTGCAGCTACTGACTCCTAAGCTTCAGTACTAGCATCTCAGAGACATTGTTGGGTACAAGATCTGATACGTTTGGAACTAGCATATCGCTGTTACCTCTGAAAAAGTTATGAGGCAGTGATCGCACACCACGTCGTCCTGAGGCAAGGACTTCAAAGGCGCTGGCTACAAAGACGGTTTATGGCAAATGTGGAAAGACCCCAGATGGGGGGGCAGGAGGCCGTACAGTCGCAGGGTTTACCATGCGCATTATTTTTACCTTGAGATGTCCGAGGAGCAGTGCCTCCTTGGACATCCCCAGCATCGAAGCACTGACCACACTCGACCAGCTCCATCGGGCGGGCCACATCGTCCGCATGCCCAACACGAGACTGCCAAAGCAAGCACTCTATTCGGAACTCCTATACGGCAAGCGAGCCCCAGGTGGGCAGAGGAAACATTTCAAGGAGTAGCGCTGTCGAGCTTGCTTTCTCCTCCTCACCCTGGGTGTGGCTCGCTGCATCCCATTGGGACCCGCGGCCTCGGACGGTGGGGCGCTGGGTGGTGACTCGCTACCTCCCACTGGAACCCACAGCCTCAGACTGTGGGGCATGGGTGTGACTCGCTGCATTCCACTGGAACCCCCAGACTCGGACTGTGCGAAACCATGGAATGTCCCAACACTCATACCATTCAGGGAAGGGGCTGGCACCTCAATGGGCAGCACCTGCACCTCCTCCAGAATGAGTACAAGAGTGGGGGCTTCATCCTCCCCCTCACCCCAATGCTCTTGGTCTGGAAGGTGGGATTGGAAGATGTTCTCCTCTTCAGGCTCGTCTGCGTCTGAATCTTCTTCTGCATCAGCTTCAGCCTCGTCAGGGTTGGCCTCAAGGTCTGCAAAATATAACAGAACAGAAAAATGGTTAGCAGCAGAGGAGCGGGCAAGGTGGCATGAGTAATTTCACACAGCACAATCAGCAGGCTCTTTTGAAGGTCCATGATGAATGATAGCAAATTGCATCAACCGAAACGTGACTGACGGAGACATCCCCAGGAACCGAAGCAAGGCTAGCCCGCGCAGTTCTTAACATTTAGCAAAGCCAGATTGTGGAATTTGCAGGACTTACCCTCTTCCTCAAGTGTGGGCCCAGCTTGTGCAGTGGTGGTTGCTTTTCTCCAGGAAGGACCCATCAAAGCAGCAACCCTGTCTTCCAAGTGTGTCAGTGGGTGCAGATTTGCCGGGCCTCCTCCTGTTCGAGTTCTTTCTCTTTAGTTGTGTGCCACCTTCCTCTGCAAAGATGAAAGATGAAAACCTAACTTTTTAGAGAGTGTGTCTTTCTGCTAGGTGGGACATACAGATGGTCACATTTACAATTGCAATTCCAGTGAATAAATGAAAATATTACTTACACTAACTACTTGATCAAGGTCCTGCCATTTGTTTTTGTACTGGCCTCCAGACCTCGGGGTGGTCACCATTGTACAGTAATCTTCTGCAAGTTGGTTCCAGTGTTTCTTAATTTCTTTTGGTGAAACTTTTATGTGACCTCTGCTGGTGT
This sequence comes from Pristiophorus japonicus, assembly GCF_044704955.1. NCBI lineage: Eukaryota > Metazoa > Chordata > Chondrichthyes > Pristiophoridae > Pristiophorus > Pristiophorus japonicus. Next base: position 177,533,030 of record NC_091981.1, read on the forward strand.
CCAGCTTGTGCCATCTGGTCTCAATCACAGTAACTTCGTCCTGTGAAAAATTCTTGATCCTTGAGCCGCATTGCATATTGTAGCTTCAATTTTTCCAATGCGAATTAAAGTTCTCACACACAACTGGCTCTTTTAAAATGGCCGAATGCAGAGTGGGAGGTATACTGGCCATAGCAGTCACGTAAAAAACATACTTTTTTTTCCTGTGCATGTGCAGAAGGGGGAGCATCCTTTTTTCGGCACAGACATTAGGCTCCACCCTCCAAAGCTAAAGGACAGGCTGTGCGGCACCAATTAAAAAAATTAGAATGGGGAAACTTGCAAATTATTTTTTTTGAGCAGTCGGGGCCAAAAAAAAATGGTGTAATTCTTGTAATATGCCAAAAAACGGCATTGGGGAAAATTAAGCCCATTATCCATAGGATCAGGTGTAAAACCAAAACCAAAATTGATTCAAGATGTTGACACATAATAGTTGGAGACATCATAAACTGTTCCAGAATGCAGTGAATAAGTGCACTAAAGGGTATCTGCATTCATCTGAGTCATCATGTAATTAAAAATATTGTAAAGGAGATACCAGAATACTGTCCGGTATCTCCCAATCCTCCCTTGTTCCAACAGTTCATTGCTTTAAAAGTACCATTCAGAAACAATCTGTCAGTTTAAAATTTGTGCAGAATTTTGCCCATGTGACATCCTAAAGCTTTCTTGCATTAAAACCATGAATGGGCAACATTGCCCTCAGCAGATTTTCTTCAATCATAATGTCGCTGCAATGGAACATCAGTGCAGATGCTATTCTAACAAAATGTCTCTTGCTTTCAAACAGCACTCTTAAAAATATGGAGATAAAGGATGAAAAGAGACACTGGTAGCAGGACATTTGGAAAAGCATAATTCGGTCAGAGTCAGCATGGGTTTATGAAGGGGAAATTATGTTTGACAAATTTGCTGGAATTCTTTGAGGATGTAATGAACAGGGTGGATAAAGGGGAACCAGTGGATGTGGTGTATTTGGACTTCCAGAAGGCATTTGACAAGGTACCACATAAAAGGTTACTGCACAAGATAAAAGTTCACGGGGTTAGGGGTAATATATTAGCATGGATAGAGGATTGACCAACAAACAGAAAACAGAGAGTCGGGATAAATGGTTCATTTTTGGGTTGGCAATCAGTAACTAGTGGGGTGCCGCAGGGATCAGTGCTGGGACCCCAAGTACTTACAATCTATATTAACGACTTGGAAGAAGGGACTGAGTGTAACGTAGCCAAGTTTGCTGATGATACAAAGATGGGAGGACAAGCAATGTGTCAGGAGGACACAAAAAACCTGCAGAACGACATAGACAGGCTAAGTGAGTGGGCAAAAATTTGGCAGATGGAGTATAATGTTGGAAAGTGTGAGGTTATGCACTTTGACAGAAAAAAATCGAAGAGCAAGTTATTATTTAAATGGAGAAAAATTGCAAAGTGCTGCAACACAGCAGGACCTGGGAGTCCTGGTGCATGAAACACAAAAGGATAGTATGCAGGTACAGCAACTGATCAGGAAGGTCAATGGAATCTTGGCCTTTATTGCAAAGGGGTTGGAGTATAAAAGCAAGGAAGTCTTGCTACAGTTATATAGGGTATTAGTGAGGCCACACCTGGAATACTGCGTACAGTTTTGGTTTCCATATTTAAGAAAGGATATACTTGCTTTGGAGGCAGTCCAGAGAAGGTTCACTCGATTGATTCCGGAGATGAGGGGGTTGACTTATGAGGAAAGATTGAGGAGGTTGGCCCTCTACTCATTGGAATTCAGAAGAATGAAAGGTGATCTTATCGAAATGTATAAGATTATGAGGGGGCTTGACAAGGTGGATGCAGAGAGGATGTTTCCACTGATGGGGGAGACTAGAACTAGGGGGCATTATCTTAGAATAAAGGGTCGCCCATTTAAAACTGAGATGAGGAGGTATTTCTTCTCTCGGAGGGTTGTAAATCTGTGGAATTTGCTGCGTCAGAGAGCTGTGGAAGCTGGGACATTGAATAAATTTAAGACAGAGATAGACAGTTTCTTAACCGATAAGGGAATAAGGGGTTATGGGGAGTGGGCAGGAAAATGGACCTGAGTCCATGATCGGATCAGCCATGATCATATTAAATGGCGGAGCAGGCGCGGGGGGCCGTATGGCCTACTCCTGCTCCTATTTCTTATGTAATCACACAGATATTTATTTTCACCCTGCTGCCCCAAATCTCCTTTCTCTCTCCTGTTGTGGGACAGTTCCAGGCTGCCGGCCTTTTTTGAGGCTATGTCGCTCTCTGTTTCTGCTTTCTTTTCTCCCCTTCTGATCTCTCTGGGCCATGTACCTCTTGTGGCTGAGAGGCCAGGCAGTTGCTGCGCCTGTCATTGCAGCACCCAAATATCTACATCTCTCCAGCAGGTTTAGGATTAAGTGACAATTCAGAGGAATAGAGTTCTTTAATTAAGGATTCACAGAGCAAAATGAACTGTTTATCATTCCTGTAAAACTACCAAGAGTGTTAGACACCTCTAAAAATAATGCAAATAATAAGAATAATCTAATTGACAGTGGTGAGTTTTAGATGTTCATTTGCTTGTGCAAATAAGCCACTTTAATGCTCCTCTGCATCCACTTGTGAGTTAAAAACAATCAGTTCTTGTATAAGAGCTGTCACAATGTCTGAGCTATCATGTTTATTTATAGCCGGAAAATGCAGCCTATGGGGATAACCATCACTTTAAGGTATTGCTTTAGCATAACAAAGCAACAGATTGGGACTGATGTTATCTTTTGTGCTTTACATAGATCTGATTTTAAAGCTTTTATGCTTGGTTTAAGAACCTGTTTTATATATTTCTTGCCATGTATCAGACCTGGTTTTATAGCTTTCGCACTGCCCCATATGAGGGGAGGTTTTCCTGGATCTGTGCCCAGGTGCACTGGATTGCCCAGAAGCTGCAAGTATTGGAACATTGGGCTGGTCTGCAGGGCTGGATTAAGGGCCTGATGGGCCTGGGGCAAACTGATCCAAATGGGCCTATAGTTATGTTTGTTCATGTTGATTACATTACGTATATGATTCTGATTCTGAGTATGAAAGTATTGGCCAGAATATTCAACAATGAAAGCATATATTCTGTATCAAGTAGGTATATATTCTGGTTCTGGTAACATTGCAATACTAGATTCCTATACATATATGCAAATTTCTCTCAATAACATGAAATAAAATTTGTTTTTCCTCTCTTATTGTCTATTCTATTCAGCCTATTTATTTGAGAGGCCTTATATTTTTTTCCAACATTTATTTGGTGGGCCTATGTTCTTTGGTGGGCCTGGGGTTGCAGCCCCATCCACCTCATGGTTAATCTGCCCCTGCTGGTCTGTGCATATGCCGGAAAAGGGCTCACCCTACGTTCCTCCATGAAGTTGATCTCAGTTGCTGCACAGCCTTCAGAAAGCTCAAGGAGGTACCGGCTACATCAGAAGGTGGAAATCCTATTGGCCACTTCATCCTGGTTAGAGGAAGAGAAACAGCAGCAAGAGGTGGAAGGACCACGTGGAGATGCAGCTGGAGCTGCAAGGAGTCCACAGAGGAGGAGGGGAGCTCATAGATATCCTTAACCCTCAAATAGGTCTAGAGTCACCTGCCTCCAGTTCTCTGAGGAGCAACAACAATGGACAACTTACATTTATCTAGCGTCTTCGTCCCAGGACATTTTATGGAAGCGTAATCAGACAAAAATTGACACTGAACCAAAGGAAATATGAGACTAGGTGACCAGAAAACTTTGTCATGGAGTTTGGACTTCTCCAGGGATGCTGTCACAGACCTGTATTGCCTCTTACAACAAAACTTGCTACCTACTTACACTGCTGGCAATGCCACCTGTTGCAGTCAAAGTAACAGCAATTCCGATTCCTTTCAAGCTGCACCAGGACCAGTCATAGAAACATAGAAATTAGGTGCAGGAGTAAGCCATTTGGCCCTTCGAGCCTGCACCACCATTCAATAAGATCATGGCTAATCATTCCCTCAGTACCCCTTTCCTGCTTTCTCTCCATACCCCTTGATCCCCTTAGCCGTAAGGGCCATATCTAACTCCCTCTTGAAGATATCCAATGAACTGGCCTCAACAATTCTTTGCGGCAGGGAATTCCACTGGTTAACAACTCTCTGAGTGAAGAAGTTTCTCCTCATCACAGTCCTAAATGGCCTACCCCTTATCCTAACACTGTGTCCCCTGGTTCTGGACTTCTCCAACATTGGGAACAAGCTTCCCACATCTAACCTGTCCCGTCCAGTCAGAATGTTTCTATTAGATTCCCTCTCATCCTTCTAAACTCCAATGTATAAAGGCCCAGTTGATCTAGTCTCTCCTCATATGTCAGTCCAGCCATCCCAGGAATCAATCTGGTGAACCTTCGCTGCACTCCCTCAATAGCAAGAACGTCCTTCCTCAGATTAGGAGACCAAAACTGAACACAATATTCCAGGTGAGGCCTCACCAAGGCCTTGTACAACTGCAGTAAGACCTCCCTGTTCCGATACTCAAATCCCCTAGATATGAAGGCCAACATACCATTTGCCTTCTTTACCGCCTGCTGTACCTGTATGCCAACTTTCAATGACTGATGAACCATGACATCCAGGTCTCATTGCACCTTCCCTTTTCCTAATCTGCTACCATTCAGATAATATTCTGTCTTCGTGTTTTTGCCCCCAAAGTGGATAACCTCACATTTATCCACATTATACTGCATCTACCATGCATTTGCACACTCACCTAACCTGTCCAAGTCACCTTGCAGCCTCTTAGCGTCCCACTCATAGCTCACACCGCCACCCAGTTTAATGTCATCTGCAAATTTGGATATATTACACTCAATTCCTTCATCCATATCATTCATGTATATTGTAAACAGCTGGGGTCCCAGCACTGAGCCCTGCGGCACTCCACTAGTCACCGCCTGCCATTCTGAAAAGGACCCGTTTACCCCGACTCTCTGCTTCCTGTCTGCCAACCAGTTCCCTATCCACGTCAGTATATTACCCCCAATACCACGTGCTTTGATTTTGCACACCAATCTCTTGTGTGGGATCTTGTCAAAAGCCTTTTGAAAGTCCAAATACACCACATCCACTGGTTCTCCCTTGTCCACTCTACTAGTTACATCCTCAAAAAATTCCAGAAGATTTGTCAAGCATGATTTCCCCTTCATAAATCCATGCTGACTTGGACCGATCCTGTCACTGCTTTCCAAATGCACTGCTATTTCATCCTTAATAATTGATTCCAACATTTTCCCCACCACTGATGTCAGGCTAACCGGTCTATAAATACCCGCTTTTTCTCTCCCTCCCTTTTCAAAAAGTGGTGTTACATTAGCTACCCTCCAATCTATAGGAACTGATCCAGAATCGATAGACTGTTGGAAAATGATCACCAATGCATCCACTATTTCTAGGGCCACTTCCTTAAGTACTCTGGGATGCAGATAATCAGGCCCCAAGATTTATCGGCCTTCAATCCCATCAATTTCCCTAACACAATTTCCTGACTAATAAGGATTTCCTTCAGTTCCCCCTTATCGCTAGACCCTCGGTCCCCTAGTACTTTCAGGAGGTTATTTGTGTCTTCCTTCGTGAAGACAGAACCAAAGTATTTGTTCAATTGGTCTGCCATTTCTTTGTCCCCATTATAAATTCACCTGAATCCAAATGCAAGGTACCTACCTTTGTCTTCACTAATCTTTTTCTCTTCACATCTCTATAGAAATTTTTGCAGTCAGTTTTTATGTTCCCGGCAAGCTTCTTCTCGTACTCTATTTTCCCCTTCATAATTAAACCCTTTGTCCTCCTCTGCTGAATTCTAAATTTTTCCCAGTCCTCAGGTTTGCTGCTTTTTCTGGCCAATTTATATGCCTTTTCCTTGGATTTAACACTATCCTTAATTTCCCTTGTGAGCCACGGTTGAGCCACCTTTCCCCTTTTATTTTTACTCCAGACAGGGATGTACAATTGCTGAAGTTCATCCATGTGATCATTAAATGTTTGCCATTGCCTATCCACCATCAACCCTTTAAGTATCACTCGCCAGTCTATCCTAGCCAATTCACGACTCATACCGTCGAACTTTCCTTTCTTTAAGTTCAGGACCCTAGTTTCTGAATTAACTGTGTCACTCTCCATCCTAATAAAGAATTCTACCATGTTATGGTCACTCTTCCCCAAGGGGCCTCACACAACAAGATTGCCAATTAGTCCCTTCTCATTACACATCACCCAGTCTAGGATGGCCTGCTCCCTGGTTGGTTCCTCGAAATATTGGTGTAGAAAACCATCTCTAATACACACCAGGAAATCGTCCTCCACCGCATTGCTACCAGTTTGGTTAGCCCAATCAATATGTAGATTAAAGTCGCCCATGATAACTGCTGTACCTTTATTGCACGCGTCCCTAATTTCTTGTTTGATGCTGTCCCCAACCTTACTACTACTGTTTGGTGGTCTGTACCCAACTCCCACTAGCGTTTTCTGCCCCTTGGTATTCGTAGCTCCACCCATACCGATTCCACATCATCCAAGCTAATGTCCTTTCTTACTATTGCATTAATTTCCTCTTTAACCAGCAATGCCACCCCGCTTCCTTTTCTTTTCTGTCTATCCTTCCTAAATGTTGAATACCCCTGGATGTTGAGTTCCCAGCCTTGGTCACCCTGGAGCCATGTTTCCGTGATGCCAATTACATCATACCCGTTAACTGCTATCTGCGCAGTTAATTCGTCCATCTTATTCCAAATACTCCTCGCATTGAGGCACAGAGCCTTCAGGCTTGTCTTTCTAACACACTTTGCCCCTTTAGAATTTTGCTATAATGTAGCCCTTTTTGCTTTTTGCCTTTGTTTCTTTGCCCTCCACTTTTACTTTTCTTCTTTCTATCTTTTGCTTCTGCTGCCATTCTACTTCCCTCTGTCTCCCTGCATAGATTCCCATCCCTCTACCATATTAGTTTAACTCCTCCCCAACAGCACTAGCAAACACTTTCCCTTGGGCATTGGTTCCGGTTCTGCCCAGATCCATTGTTCATCCTTGATTCCATATTTGCTAAAGCAAAAGAGTTCATCACATTCCCCATGGATGACATCGAGGGTGGCAAAGAAGCGGGAGGGCACTACAACAACAACAACAACCACTGCCAACCTGTATTCTTGATGAAGGGCTTTTGATATATTTCATATTTTTAATAACACAAAAAACTTAACCTTTATTATTCTGAAAGTTGAAGATTATCATTAATAGGCCACTTATATTGCTGATAGTGTCTCGATTTGACTAGAAAATCCTGTTGAATTAATGAAGATTCTGCAGCGCAGGTGCAGTCATCTCAGAGTGATTTGGTTTAACAGTGGTGGACTACGGCCATTTCAACTGGATAGTTTCAAGTCTCTTTAGCATCTGTTGCAAAGTGAACTTTAAAAAAGCTATCTGGTTATTTGTCAGATTTCCTGGGCGCTCTAAACGATATGTTGGGGTGATAATTTTCTGTTTGGAAAATTCTGGATAGAGCATGCCCAAATATCTGATTTGTGCTGCTGGTGGGTCAGACTCTCTGCCGACAATTCAGACTTGTAAAATGACCCCCTAAAACTTAAACCTTGGAGCACTCCCGCATTCATTTTCTGCTGGTGAGACCTTGCTGTGTTTACCTACAAAACAACAGTGACTACAGTTCAAAGGTAATTCATTGGCAGCGAAGTGCTTTGGGATGCCTGCGGAAGTGATAAGGTGTAACATAAATTAAAATATATAGGGCTAGAAATGTATCTACTTACTGACACTCCATAGCGCCATGAAATGCCGATAAAGTGGCAGCGCCCTGGAAAAAATGACAGCATGGTGATGTCACTCGGCGTGCAACGCTGACTTTATGTTACCAACGAGAACTTCGACCTAGCGCTGAATTCAGTGCTGGGTCCTAAGTAAGCCAGGTTAACCTGGCCGACAGTGGTGATGTCTGCAGCTTTTAAAGGGACAAACACATCATTCACGTAAGTTTGAATTTAAGGGTTTGGATTTTAATTTTTTATTTTATTGAAATGTGGCTTGCTGCGATAGATGTGAAAAGTTTTTTTAAGTGTGCAGGGAGTGCTGCTGTACACGTGCAAGGACTTGGATGGTGTAAATGAAGACCTTTGAGAAGACAGATCATCCTGCAAATACTCTCCAGGTCTCGCAACATCTGTGAAAAGAAAAACAAAGATCATGCCTCAGACATGCTGCCTGACCAACTGAGTATTTCCAACATTTTATGCTGTCATTTCACATTTACAGCATTCGCTTGCAGAGGGAAGAGGAAGACGCAGACGCAGAAGAGGAGGAAGCCGAAGAGGAGGAATCAGATGGAAGGATGTATCCCAAACAGCCCCTTTGTGGCTGTGATATCCGGAATGGAATCATCTGATGAAGTCCCACTGGCTGGGCAGGCTGCCTCTTCTTGTTGACCCACTGGCTGGGCAGGCCACATTTCTTGGGTGTGTGAAATGAGAAAGGCACAAGGGTGGAGTTGTGCTGATGGGAGGGCTGGAAAGCAAGAGGTGCATGCCAGAAGAAGGATAACATACAAGGATACCCGCATCTTGTATCCTTTCAGCCCCGCCGCTGGCCAAGGGCTCAATCATGACCCTGCCAAGAATGGCCTGCACCGTCTCCTCCAAGGGGGTGAGGTGAGGCTAGAAATAGGAGATGTGCCTCATCATTGGCGCAGATTGGTGGTAGGTGAGTGATTGAGGGTCGTGCCTTGAGCATTCTGTGAGGCTAGTGGTCCAGTTGGTAGGAGACGGCTTTTGGTCATGAAGCATCTTTGGGCACTGGAGCCAGGTGATGGAGGCGACACTTCTGGAAGTGATGGCGTTAGTGATGTACTTCCATATCATTCTTTCTGGTGGGCTTCCTGGCCCCTGTGGGTAGAGGGCTACTCTTGTAATGTTGACCCTCTGCACAAAGCTGGAGTGCTGCGTGTCAGACCCTCCCTGGCTTGCTGAGCCATTTGTGGTTTTGCTGAGGCAGTTTTCCCATTTGTTGAGGTTAGGGAGCTAATTCAACTGTAACATTTAGAATTTCTGTTAAATATTGACTAGTTCTTAAAAGGCAGGAAGGGCTGAAAAATGTATTGATCCACTGCATTTTATTTTGTATTGCTCAGTGTGCAATGCCCCTTTAATTCTCAGACCTCTTCATTACCCACAATTCCTTGCGAGCTCCACAGCTTCACTTACAGAGGAAGCTGCAACACCAGACCTGGACAGAAACTTCACTCCAGATCCCCCCAGCAAGGCCACCAGGATGACGTTGCACAGAAGGTGAGCGCTGTGCCACCTATTTCCATGCCATCCAGACCAATTTCACTTGGTTAGCGTTGCAGCCATTTCCAATGGCCATTCACTGACAACATTTCTGGTGAACACAAATTTTTCCCCCATAGAAACTACAACAGAGGAACAGGCCATTCGGCCCAACTAATCCGTATCGGTGTTTGCCCTCCATGGGAACAAACTGCTCAAATTACATCTATCCACCCTGTTCCCATTTTCCTTCAATTTTTTTTATTGTTTGTAGAACTGACTGTCTCATTGTGCCTTCCTGTCATTAATATTTTCAGTATTCAAATACTGGTGAGTGAACCTTCATACTTGAGTGTAAATAGGTCTGTGGAGGGCTCCACTTTCCCTGGCTAGAGAGCTACTGGTACCCACTGAAGAGCAGGTACTGGTCTCAAACTGGTACTGTACCTGCTGGAAAACTGAGTCATTAGTTATGCTATCTGAGGCTAATCAGTATGTGACCACTAAGAGGATTACAAAGTAAATAATTCAAGAGCCACAGGGCATGCCTTCATGAAACTTCACAAATAATTGTTTAGGCTATTATGGATAACATAATTTATGAAGTATGTTAATTAGATTGTATTTATATAAAAATCAGGTCATTAGAAAATAACATTTCACCTACAATTCAAAATTTGTAAGTGCAATGATTATAAAACTCATCTATATAGGAAGGCCTCAGTTGATCTAACTGTAGAGAATAGTAGACTATAATGATTAATACTAAACTAATATTTCTCAGCAGTACAGTTAAGTAGCGAGTTAGTGCACTAAAACATTGTGCTAGAGTGACAGATTGAACCTGGAGATTCCTCATGTGATGGGAACTTGGTCTCAGCTGCATCTGTTCTGGTGATGGGCCAAACAGAAATGAAGCACTTTCTAAAGGAAAACAAGGAAAATCAGGAAGGACTCCATTCATTGATGTGCATTATCTTCAAGTGGTATGGAACTGAGATGTTCCTAAAAGTAGTTTGAGAAAATCTGGAGTGAGAGATAACTATAACATAAAGGTGTCAGGGTATTGCTATGTTATAGATTTGCATATGGAATACATTAGTAATGCAGATTTTCTATTATACACAATTATAAGCATGGGCTAATTGTTATACTTGTATGCATCCTGCTGCAATTAAAAGAATTTAGTAAACTGGACAAATTACACATGTTCTGATGTCTATGCTTAAAAAAAAATCTGAATCCCAACCATTAAAAAACCTCTTGCCTGACTCTTTGGAAATGATTCAGCAGTCCAGTTACTTACATTTTTCAATATAATTTGTACAATGAAATTTACACAAGTGGTTTAGAAAGTGTGGTTTTGGTAAATAAATGATACTATATTGAAAGAATGTCATGGTTTGAGAACTACAACATGCAGGGTAGTTTCTCATAACCTTTTTATTGAATTAAAAGTACTTTTGTCTGTTTTAGTCATGTATTAACTGTGGGAGCATAAGAAATGGCAGTGTTTAATGGCTTGGAGTATGTGGAATGGTTGACTTCTTATACTGAACTGTTAAGTCTGATCATGGAAGAGACTGACAGTCATGGGATGTGTGAGTCACTGGCAAGGCTACATTTATTGCCCATACTTGACTGCCTCGAGAATGTGCTGGTGGACTCTCTCCTTGAATCACCACAGGCCTTGTGATCATGGTGTATCTGCAATGGTGTTGGGTGAGGATAAGGATTTTGACCCAGCAATGACGAAGGAATGACGGTATATGTCCAAGTCATGATATTGTGTGACTTGAGGGTAACTAGGAAGTGGAGATGTTCCCATGGTATTGCTGCTCTTGTCTTTCTCAGTGGTAAAGGTTATGGGGCTGGGAAGTGCTGTCAAAATAACCTTGGTGAGTTGCTGCAGTGATAATATATATTTCAGTCTCAGAACACTGCTGATGGAGGAGGTGGATATTGCCTCCTGTGGCAGGGGCACCGATCATGTGGACTGCCCTGTCCTGGATGGTGTTTAACTGTTTTAGTGTTGTTGGGATTGAACCCATTTAGATGGGTGGTGAGTATTCCATCACACTCCTGACTTGAGCCTTGTAGATGGCATCAGGAGGTGAGCCACCCGTCATAGAGCACCCTGCCTCTGCCCTGTAATTGTAGCCACCATTTTGAAATGGTTGGTCTAGTTAAACTTTTCAACAATGGTGACCTCTCACAATGCTGATGGTGGTGAGCTTGATGATGATGTTAAAAGTCAGGGGGGAACTGTTGGGACCATATTTTTTTAGGGATGATGGCACTTATGTGATATAGGTGTCACCTGTCACTCGTCAATCCAAGCCAATGTGCTGTCCAGGTTATGCTGTGGGCTGACATTCGTTGCTCCATTATTGGAAGAAGTTCTGAATGGAGCTGAACATTGTGGACTTGTCGGCAAACAGTTCCACTCCTGAACTTATGAAAGAGGGAAGCTTGTTAATGAAGTAGCTGAAGGTGGTTGGGCAAAGGATGCTGACCTGTGGATCCCCGGCAGTGATATCCTAGAGACATTCTAGGAAATTCTGGTGGAACGCAAGGGGAGCAGAGCCCTGATGTGATGGGACCCCGCCTTTTTTACTCTCCATTGTGCCTGGGGAACACCAATTTCAGCAGTTTTGTGGAAATTATCTGGTTATGTTCAACATAAGTTTGTTCGCAAGGTTATATTCGGTGGACGTGATGAGAAATGAATGCGGATGAGCTGGAATAAAAGCATAAGAAATAAGAGCAGGCCCTTTGAACGTGCACCACCATTCAATAAGATCATGGCTGATCTTTTACCTCAACTCCACTTTCCCGCCCTGTCCCCATATCCCTTAATTCCCTTAGTATCTAAAATTCCATCGATCTCTGTCTTGAATATACTCAACGACTGAGCATCCACAGCCCTCTGGGGTAGAGAATCCCAAAGATTCACAACGCTTTGAGTGAAGAAATTTCTCCTCATCTCCATCCTAAATGGCCTACCCACTATTCTGAGACTATGACCCCCTAGTTCTAGACTCCCCAGACAGGGGAAGCATCCTCCCTGCATCTACCGTATCAATCCCCTGAAAAAAAAATTATGTTTCAATGAGATCACCTCTCATTCTCTAAACTCTAGAGAATATAAGCCTTGTCTATTCAATCTCTCCTCAAAGGAAAATCCCCTCATTCCAGGAATCAGTCTGGTGAACCTTTCTTGCACTCCCTCTAAAGCAAGCATATCCTTCCATTGTAAGGAGTCCAAAACCGTATACAATATTCCAGGTGCGGTCTCACCAAGGCCCTTTTTAATTACAGTAAGACATCTTTACTCATATTCCAATCCCTTTGTAATAAAGGCTAACATACCATTTGCTTTTCTAATTGCTTGCAGTACCTGCATGCTAACTTTCTGTGATTCGTGTACAAGGACATCCAGGTCCCCCTGAACACCAACATTTCCCAGTCTCTCACCTTTTAAAAAATATTCTGCTTTTCTATTTTTCCTACCAAATTGAATAACTTCACATTTCTTCCCGTTATGTTCCATCTAGCACCTTCTTATCCTCTAATTTAGAGCCTGTCTATATCCCTTTGCAGCCTCTTTTCGTCCACCTCACAGCTTACTTTCCCACCTAGCGTGTATCATCAGCAAACTTGGATACATTACACTTGGTCTCTTCGTCTAAGTCATTGATACAGATTGTAAATAGCTGAGGCCCAAGCACCGATCCTTGTGGCACTCCACTAGCTACAGCCTGCTAAACTGAAAATGACCTGTTTATTCCAACTCTGTTTTCTGTCCTTTAATCCATGCTAATATATTATCCCCAATCCCATGAGTCCTAATTTTGTGTAATAACTTCTTGTGTTATCAATATGTGACCTATTACCTGGGATGCATGACCATGATACCACACTTCCTGGAGGTTCAGTGCCCAGTACAAATGTCAATACTGTAAGCTACTGGGAAACTCGAAGGACAAAACAAAAATCCAAAGAGGCTGGCAGTCAGGGAGTCATAATACTTTGTCCCAAACTTTGGCAATAAGACATCTCCCACAAGAAACAAAAATCTTCCAGCCAGGGGGAAAATGAATAAGCACAAATGCTTTGTATGACACAGCACCACCTATCTGAAAAATTTTGACATTTTCATGTATGTGCCCATGAAACTTAAAACAGGCTCCATTTGTGAGGATGCAAAGTGAAGATGAGCATTAATCAGAATCTGCCATTATGGGCAATAACCTAGAGGAATAACTATAGGAATGAATTTGTAATGATGCAACAGCGATCAAACATTTTTACGACAAATTCACACTAAAAAGAAATACGTTCATATTCAGCAAATCAAACATTTACAAAATGTAATGGGACTTGACATGTTGAAAATATTACCAAATTTCCATACATATTAATTAAATAATACAGAAAGTTTGAAATGACCATAAAAAGTTATTGGAACTAGAAAGGCATAGTAGCATTAAAAAGGGTAGTTGTTCTGATTGGCACTCCAGGACACCCACCCCAGAGGGGAACAGTGCACCATATCTTACTGTCAACACTTTCACCCAGAATGAGAAAGATGAGTAGTGGGAAATCTGCCTAACTCTCTGTACATGGTTGTTCACACCTGAACTTTTAAATTGCTCCTCATTAACTATTTACCGTGCACTGCCATTGAGAGCTTACAAGCTGGGAGGTGGGATTACCTGTCTTGTCCATCGTGGGGCGTTGGGGGTTAATATTGAGGCCAGAGTCTCCATGTAATTGATGGAGACTTGCAGGAACAGAACAAGCTTCACAAAGGACAAATGGAGTGCGGCTGCGCGAGGGCTGCGTTTGGCACTCCTGGACACCCACCCCAGAGGAGAGCAGTGCATCATGTCTTGCTGTCAATACTGTCATCCAGTACCCAAAGACCCTGGCATCAGATTTAAAAAAAAAATTTGTTCATGGGATATTGGCGTCGCTGGCAAGGCCAGCATTAAATGCCATGCAGAGGAAAATGAACGATTGTAAGAAAGCTGCCCAAGTCACATGTCTGTCAACTTATTTCATATTTACTGCTGGCTCATGCAAGGAAAGAAAGATGTGCATTTATATAGTGCCTTTCACGACCACCGGATGCCTCAAAGCGCTTTATAGCAGATGAAGTACTGTTGGAGTGTAGTCACTGTTGTAATGTGGGAAACACAGCAGCCAATTTGCACACAGCAAACTCCCACAAACAGCAATGTGATAATGAGCAGATAATCTGTTTTTGTTATGTTGATCGAAGGATAAATATTGGCCAGGACATCGGGGATAACTCCCCTGCTCTTCTTCGAAAAATGCCGTGGGATCTTTAATGTCCACCTGAGAGGGCAGACAGGGCCTCCTCGGTTTAACATCTCATCCAAAAAACAGCACCTCCAAGTGCCACTCCCTCAACACTGTACTGGAATGTCAGCCTAGAGTTATGTGCTCAAGTCCCTGGAGTGGCACTTGAACCCACAACCTTCATGACTCAGAGGCAAGAGTGCTACCCACTGAGCCACGGCTGACACTGGCAAACCCTCACACAACCTTATAGCTCTTTCATTGCTTGCCATGTATACCAATACTCATATTACAGCTGGGCGTACAGTAAAATTTCAATTTAAAAACTGGAACTCTTATCATGCTGACTTCTTTGAAATATTTGTAAAGGCAAAAATAATTTTAATGAAACCTAGCTACATGATGCATGCTCATGTACTAACATATACAACGGATGGAGGACGGGCATTTGGGTTTCACTGTGTGTGATCTGCAAATTTCCAACATCGCAACATTTCTCTGCTTACAGAAGTGTTATTACTCAGATATTTCTCTCATGTTCTTGTTCCCTACAAATCAAGAGTGTAACTTAATATGCGCACTATTCTGACAAAGTAGCAGGCTTAATAAAAATCTGTATTACTGTAATAACGCTGTAGGAATGCTGCAAATCCTATTATGGTCTTCTGGTCTTCTGGTTTTCAGACAGTGGATGAGCAAACACTCTGTCAGGCTGGGGCTCAAGCTATAAACTATGAATCGGGGTGGAAATTGCAACGTTAATCTCGGCAGAGCGGTAAATTTTGCGCCGGTAAATGGTCTCCAGCTGCAAAATTCATCAGCTGAGTGTGGAGTGGAGAGCTAAGAACATAAGAAATAGGAAAGGGAGTAGCCCATACGACCCCTCGAGCCTGCTCCGCGATTCAATAAGATCATGGCTGATCTGATCATGGACTCAGCTCCACTTCCCTGCCCGCTCCCCATAACCACTTATCGTTTAAGAAACTGTCTATTTCTGTCTTAAATTTATTCAATATCCCAGCTTCCACAGCTCTCTGAGGCAGCAAATTCCACAGATTTACAACCATCTGAGAGAAGAAATTTCTCCTCATCTCTGTTTTAAATGGATAGCCCCTTATTCTAAGATCATGCCCTCTAGTTCTAGTCTACCCCATCAGTGGAAACATCCTCTCTGCATCCACCTTGTCAAGCCCCCTCATAATCTTATATGTTTCGATAAGATCACCTCTTATTCTTCTGAATTCCAATGAGTAGAGGCCCAACCTACTCAACCTTTCCTCATAAGTCAATCCCCTCATCCCTGGAATCAACCTAGTGAACCTTCTCTGAACTGCCTCCAAAGCAAGTATATCCTTTCGTAAATATGGAAACCAAAACTGCACGCAGTATTCCAGGTGTGGCCTCACCAATACCTTAAATAGATACCATTGGCCTTCCTGATCACTTGCTGTACCTGCATACTATCCTTTTGCGTTTCATGCACAAGTACCCCCCGTCCCACTGTACTGCGGCACTTTGCAATCTTTCTCCATTTAAATAATAACTTGCTCTTCGATTTTTTTTTCTGCCAAAGTGCATGACCTCACACTTTCCAACATTATACTCCATCTGCCAAATTTTTGCCCACTCACTTAGCCTGTCTATGTCCTTTTGCAGATTTTTTGGGAGGCATTCCGCACCTCTTTTAGGGCGCTAGGCTGGCTGAGCAATGGAAAATTCCAAGCTAAACATTCGGCCTTGGAGCGCATCAAATTTCAAACCGGTGTCGCAACCAGGGGCATTGCATACCGGCTCGTCTCTCCTGGGCGGTACTACTCCGCGCCCACACAAACCCAGCATCGAATGTCCCGGCGGGGTGCTGGAACCTGGTCACCTGGCTGGAAGTTCTTCCCACCACCATTACTGCCCCTCCGGAGGTTTCTTAAAAGGTAAAAAGTAGACAATAGTGGAAAATCAATACAGCGAATTCACTTGTACACCTCCTCGGGTACACAAAAATGACATGTAACTTTGCTAACTTTCTTAGTCATATTAAAGCTGAACCAGTGTTCGTAACATAAAAATTAAACTTAACGGGGATGTTTTGAGGCCTACTGCCCCGTTAAAATGGCGGGGAATGACTTATTGCCCCATTCTGCTGGGCGGTCGGTGCACCAACTTGAGTCAGGTGGCGAGCCCTTTTAATATGCAAATTGGGGACCTATGACATACATCATCATCATAGGTGACTGAAGAGTTCAATGTGGGACCTACAGTCTCTGTCACAAGTGGGGCAAACGGTGGTTGAAGGAAAGGATGGGTTGGGAGTCTGGGTTGCCATGTGCTCCTTCAGCTGTCGACGCTTGGCTTCAGCCTGCTCTCGACGAAGAGACTCGAGGTGCACAGCGCCTTCCCGGATGCTTTTCCTCCAATTTGGGCGGTCTTGGGCTAGGGATTCCCAGCTGTCAGGATGTTACATTTCTTCAAGGAGGGTGTCCTTGAAGCGTTTCCTCTGTCCACCTGGGGCTCGCTTGCCATGTCAGAGCTCCGAGTAGAGTGCTTGTTTTGGGAGTCTCGTATCAGGCATGTGGACGATGTGGCCCATCCAGTGGAGCTGATCGAGCATAGTCAGTGCTTCGATGCTGGGGATGTTGGCCTGAGCAAGGACACTGACGTTGGTGTGCCTATCCTGCCAATGGATTTGCAGGATCTTGTGGAGGCAGCATTGCTGGTACTTCTCCAGTGTTTTGAGGTGCCTGCTGTACATAATCCATGTCTCTGAGTCATATAGGAGGGTGGGTATCACCATTGGTGCTGGGTTTGAGGTCCTGGTCTTCAGACACTCTCTTCCTTAGGCAGCCGAAGGCTGCATTGGCACACTGAAGGCGGTGTTCGACCTCGTCGTCGATGTCTGCTCTTGTTGACAGGCGGCTCCCAAGGTATGGAAAATGGTCCATGTTGTCCAAGGCCTCGTCGTGGATTTTGATAACTGGGGGGCAGTGCTGTGTGGTGGGGGCAGGTTGGTAGAGCAGCTTTGTCTTACGGATGTTTAGTGTAAAGCCCATATTCTCATATGCCTCGGTGAAGGTGTTGACGATGGCTTGGAGTTCGGCCTCCGAGTGTGCGCAGATATTAAGTGTGGTCTGCGTACTGTAATTCGATGACGGAGGATGAGCAACCTTGGATTTGGTCTGGAAGCGGCGAAGGTTGGACAGATTCCCGTTTGTCCTGTAATTTAGCTCCACTCCAGTGGGGAGCTTGCTGAGGGTGAGATGGAGCATTGCAGCAAGGAAGATCGAGAAGAGCATTGCTGCGATGACGCAGCCTTGCTTGACCCTGGTCCGAACGTGGAATAGGTCTGTGGTGGATCTGTTGGTCAGGATCACGGCTTGCATGTCATCGTGGAGCAGGTGGAGAATTTTAACAAACTTTTGAGAGCAGCCGAATCTGAGGAGGACGCTCCATAATCCCTCACGGTTGACAGTGTTGAAGGCTTTTGTGAGGTCAAAGGCGGCCATGTACAAGGGTTGGTGCTGTTCCCTGCATTTCTCTTGTATCTGCCGCACGGTGCTGAATGGAATGCACGGTGTGCACGCTCTGCACATTTTCAGCTGGCGGACCAACTGAAGAGGAGCGCAGAAGGTAAGTTTTAATTTATTTTTGTGGTGCCAGGAGGAGCAGGAGTGCAGATAAACAACCTGGGCCTCGAGTCGCCTGTCCTGAGAACGGACCACACCCCCACCCCCCGGACCTACTATCCCACCAACCCCCCAGACCTACCCATTTCTGGGCCGATCAACTGGGTCATTGATTACTCCAGGGGGTTGGTGAGCTGCCCCAGGTTGTTCATTTTCCACCTGCAGCCTGCCGGCTCGATACCAATGAGGCCTGGTCCTCAAATCAGGCGGGGTATCCCATTGGGCTTATCAGGTGGGCCTTGCTCTGCCAGTTGGCCGCCTGAAACCTGCTTGCAGTCAAAATCCAGCTCAATGTTTTGTCTAATCCCTGTGAAGTTTCTGAATCACCTACACACGGGTGATATGAGAAGAACGCAAGAGCCGTTGCCTTTGAAGGTCAAAATTGGGATGCAGGAAACAAAAAGATGTCTTCTATAGTTGAACAAAGCTCATCAAATTAAGGTGATGGTTTCCTGAACTCCACTGAGATATAGTCACAAGACCATTACCAAGTCCTTTGGGCCTGAGTTTGGTTGACATACCACTGGCTACTCAGCGGTCTCGATGTTTTCTGGGCACTCTCCTCTCTGAACGAGTTTGGTGAGGTCCTCACCCCGACAGGGAAAGAAGACCACTGGAGATCGTCTGCTGGCATGCAATGCCCACAAGAGTCCTCCCGCCCGCCGAGTTCCCAGTTTGGCCCGGGTTGTCCTCTGCTCCAGCAGCAGAGGAGACCACCGTGTGGAGGCAGGTCTTACCTGAATGGTAAGTATGAAGACCTGCAAAAAAAATGTTAGTGAACTTTTCTTTATTTCTTTTGCAGGGATTTAGGTCGATGGGGTCCTTTGAAGGATTTCTGGTGGTTTTTGTTTGTTTTGAAAATGTTTTAATTTCCCTGTTACCCCTCTCACTGGGCCCAACTCCATCCTTGGTGGTACTTTGTCGAGGTTTGCACTTGTCGCCCAGAATGGGACCTATTGCCCGCTGCCGCCCAGAATCGGCGTGCAGAGCCCATTTTTGCCTCCGGCAGCTTTTTCCCCATATTTTTTCATGAAACTTCCGCCCAAAGTACCGTCAGGATCTCAGCAGTCCTTTGGCCAGTACATGGGTGGAACTTAGGTTTCACCAAACTCGGGCCCGTTACCTTTAATTGCTTTATTTCAGGACAAAGCAAGAAGCCTGCATTAAGTAGTTTCTACTGATTTTGTGATTAAAATACATCTTCACAGAAATAAAACTTTTGTAGTGACAATCTGCATACCAGACAACAATCTGGCGAAATGCTTGGAAGAACTGCAACATACGGAATGGATTCCTTATAGAGGACCCCACAGTACAATCTGAAGGATTAAACCTTCCTCGCAAACAGTGGACAACCATCAACTGCCTCAGAACTGGTCAAGGTAGATGCTGCCACCTTTTCCATAGATAGATTCCTGTTCACCTCCATCACTGAACGTCGGCCTTACCTCCAAGATCGACCTTCCTACCACCAAGCCTTTCGCTGCCCACTGGACATAGCCGACTCAGCTGTTCCACCTGATCCCTGAAGGCATCCGGTGACCCTCCGACCAACTCCGACCACAGGTTTGGGCTCTACCTTCTTCCTTTACCCTCACGCTCGGCCTTCCATCCCTCCGGTAACGTTCGAGCCTCCATCTCCCCGGCAACGTCCTGGCCTCCATCCCTCCGGCAGCGTTCGGCCCTCCATCCCTCCGGCAACGTTCGGGCCTCCATCTCTCTGGCGACGTTCGGGCCTCCATCTCTCTGGCAACATTCAGGCCTCCAACCCTCCGGCGACGTTTGAGCCTCCATCCCTCCGGCAACGTCCTGGCCTCCATCCCTCCGGCGACGTTTGAGCCTCCATCCCTCCGGCGACGTTCAGGCCTCCATCCCTCCGGCGACGTTCGGCCCTCCATCCCTCCGGCAACGTTCGGGCCTCCATCTCTCTGGCGACATTCGGGCCTCCATCTCTCTGGCAACATTCAGGCCTCCAACCCTCCAGCGACGTTTGAGCCTCCATCCCTCCGGCAACGTCCTGGCCTCCATCCCTCTGGCGACGTTTGAGCCTCCATCCTTCCGGCAGCGTTCGGACCTCCATCTCTCTGGCAACATTCAGGCCTCCATCCCTCCGGCGACGTTCGGGCCTCCATCCCTCCGGCAGCGTTCGGGCCTCCATCCCTCCGCCGATGTTCGGGCCTCCATCCCTCCGGCGACGTTCGGGCCTCCATCCCTCCGGCGACGTTCGGGCCTCCATCCCTCCGGCGGCGTCCGGGCCTCCATCTCTCTGGCGACATTCAGGCCTCCATCTCTCTGGCGACATTCAGGCCTCCATCTCTCTGGCGACATTCGGGCCTCCCCCCGGCCGCTGGTCCCACTCAACT
The DNA here is from genome assembly GCF_044704955.1 of Pristiophorus japonicus. NCBI lineage: Eukaryota > Metazoa > Chordata > Chondrichthyes > Pristiophoridae > Pristiophorus > Pristiophorus japonicus. Next base: position 177,553,759 of record NC_091981.1, read on the forward strand.
GTGGAGCCCCTAGTGAGCACATGGTGTGCACAATGGCCGTGGCCACTCTGACCTTTCCTGCTTCCATGAAGTGGTCCTCTGGCCATCCCAATGCCTGCCCTCAGTCAGGAGCTAATACCTAGGAGAGGGAAGCATTACCTCAAATCTATCACCTCCACTCTCCACGCCTCAGATCTCTCACCATCTCACCGAAGGGTGCTGCTCAGTGCTGAGTTTACGGCTCGCATCCCACCGTAGGCAACTCGGCCCATACAGCAGAACCTGGTCTCCAGTCACCTTGGATCCCGTTGCCACTGGACCAAGACCTTGCTCTGCTACGCACGTGTGGTAGCCGTTGTGCAATGGCCACTCCACGTTAAAAGAACTGACGCACAAGCATCTTCCACCCCCTCAAAATGAAGTTCGGGACTGGAACGTCAGGGCCCTCATGGACAACCCCAACAGTGCTGTCCCACCTGTGACAGAGACTGCAATTCCCGTATTGGACTGCACAGTCACCCAAGAATTCACTTTTAGAGAGGAAGCAAGTCTGCCTCGATTTCGAGGGAATGATGATGATGAGATAGAAGATTAAAACATCCCCATCATGTGACTGTGGAGCTCCTAATCAGACCCTGGAGCACATCATTGAGCGCTGCCCTCAGAGAAATTTGCAGGCAGCCTACAAGATATCTACGTTGTTACACCGGAAGTTTTCGCCTGGATATCTGACTTAGATATTGACATTTGATTTGCTTTGCTACTACCATGCAAAAGAAGAAGAATGTGTATTCTCTCCAAATGTGGAAAACAGGTTGGCAGGAAGCTGTGAGAGATTCTGTCCTTGCGTACAGTAACCACATTTAAAGTGATCAGCTTCACCTGATAAATAGACATCAAAAATATCAAAGAAAAGCAAAATACTGTGGATGCTTTAATCTGAAACAACAACAAAAAATGTTGGAAATACTCAGTAAGTCAGGCCGCATTCTGTGGAGAGAGAAATAGAGTTAACGTTTCATTAGAAACATGGAAACAGACCTCAATGTTGCCCTGAAGTCAATGAAGCTGTGCATCATGGTTCTCTTGATCCGATCACCTAGGATGTCACAGTCTCATAGATAGCTTGCTGTATGTTGGAGCCTCGATGGGGACAGTCTGAGCATTCATAAGAGGCATTGTGGTTGTAGTTAAGCTCTGTGCCTGTGGGCCATGCTGCAGATGTCCCTGGAATTACCTGTATTTCATTGTAGACTGCAATGCCAAGACATCTTCCTGCTTGACTGCATCAATGTGGCTTGTGGGCACTTCCACAGTCACAGCCACACCTTGCAGGGTGCTTTGTACAGAAAATTGTGCTTAGACAGCAACCTTCTTTTGTAACTAGACCCTGTAAGGTCTGCAATTCTAGCTGTGTTAGAAGGAAGATAGCAGGCCCCCTGGCCAGCAGATTGCCACTCCTCCACATCATCTCCACTTGCTTTTTTCATCACATGTACAATACAACTTACCTAGTGTTCCCTCCTCATACTCGGGATCTCAACCTTCTGGGCTGGCCCCTAATCTGGCAGTTATACTGTTGCTGTACCGAGGGCCAGGGCAGAATTTTGGGCTCCTCTTCATCGAGTCAGCCTCACGACCACCATTAAATAAGCGTACTGATCCATCTGGCCAGAGATTAGATGTTTATACTAATAATCAAAACCCTAATTTAAGAAAGTATTAACTTAACTTGCTTCCTTCCTCAATTCTTTTTTAAAGTTGCACCTGTAAATCAAATTTAAACCTAGTGCCCCCTGATTAAAAGGGGGGGGGGGGCACCAAAACTGACACATTAAATTAACTTTTAACAATAATGGTTCAAATTAAAGTTTGGTTGCCAGGGGTGATGATGCAGTCCAGTCCCTCCGGTACCCACCTCTCATGGAAAGCCACGAGCGTACTGGTGAACACCGCATGCTCCATCACCAGGGACACCCTGGCTCGGATGTAACTGCGGAAGAGAGGCAGGCAGTCGAGTTAACGACCCCCTCGACCTCCCGCTGCCTGGACTGATTGATGGCCACCTTGGCCATGCCCAGGAGAAGTCCTACGAGGAGGCCTTCCGATCCTTCCTCATTAAGGGGTTGAAATTCGGATGCTAAAGCCTGCTGATAACGGCGGTGTTAGGTGTTAACTGGGAGTTAGGCAGTTGGGTGTGGCGCTGGGTGTTGTTCACACCGGACGTGAAATCCGGTGGCCATTTTTTAAGGGCGTTAAAACGTAACGTACTGCCAGCTAAAGCCATGGAAATCACAACGTCGCTACGCGTGCAACACCTCCTTGGCGCCCTTCCTGCCACATTCATTTTTACCGCCTCACTTAGCGGCTGGCGTCCATGAAGCCTGAAAAAGTTGGACTGCACAAGGCGGGGAAACTAATCCGGGGCTTTATTTAAAGGGAGTTGCAGCCGGGGCTCAGGAGGTCTCGGTCAGTGCTGTGTTTGATGCTCGCACCATACTGCTGTTGACTCATCAGATTGACTGCTAGTATCTCGGACACATTGCTGGGTTCGATTTCGGAAAAATGTGTAAGTTGCATTTCGTTGTGACCTGTGCCAAGTGATGGGGGCAGTGATCGCACATCATGTCGTCCTGCTGTGACGACTTGAAAGGCGCCGGCTGCAGAGACAGCTTAAGGCAAATGTGAATCCTCCCCAGAGGAGACACCACAGATAGCGGGCAGGAGGCCATACAGCCGCAGGCTTTACCGTGCGCATTATTCTTATCTTGAGATGTCCGAGGAACAGTGCTTAAGAAGGCTGAGGTTCCTCAAGGAGGTGGTGAGAGAGCTGGTGGGGAATGTCCTGCTAGGCCATCAGCTATGGCAGCGGCGACAACAGTGCGACCTTCTCCCAGCCTTGCCGCAGGCACTGTGACCCCATTGGGGAGCAGTAGGCCTGGGAGGGTGGAGAAGGGAAGGTGTGGGAAAGCACTGAGAAAGAGCCGGTAAAGATGTGTGTGCTAGTGGCCAGAAATGGTCACCTTGCTCTAATGTGAACTAATGTAAATAATTGCAGTTGGATGAGCCAATAAAGAATTGTGTGATACTGCTCAGAGATGCTGTTCTTGTTCCATGACGAAGTAATGGGGAACAAAGAAATGGCAGACCAATTGAACAAATACTTTGGTTTTGTCTTCACGAAGGAAGACACAAATAACCTTCCGGAAATACTAGGGGACCGAGGGTCTAGCGAGAAGGAGGAACTGAAGGAAATCCTTATTAGTCAGGAAATTGTGTTAGGGAAATTGATGGGATTGAAGGCCGATAAATCCCCCGACCATGCCTTCCAACAAAAAGCTGCTGGCCCCGCTCTGTGAGGACGCTGGATCATCGGTCAAGTTCAGAGAGGTGTCCTACGCCTCCTTGTCCTCTCTACCGTCACCCGCAGTGGAAGGCTCATGTGCAGGCCCCTGGCCATCTGAGTCATTATTTGAAAGCACAAAGCCAGAGAAGAGTTGTTAGCTGCCGGGGAGCGGCAAACGCATTCAAGAATGCCAGTCTCCTGGAAAGAGCTGAAGGATTGTGGTGTCAGGTCTAAGTGTCCTGGCTGATGCTGCAAAGGAACACATCATGTCCCCAGAGGGGTCGGCCTCACCCACTGCCATGGCACCAACTTAAATGCCCATCAGGGCTAAGACCCGTTCCTCGAACTGAGTCAGGACCAGGAGGTCAGAGTCCTCTCCTCCAGTCCTCATCTGCTCCCTGGGGTTGTGGTCGAGCTTGTCCTGTGAGATTAAAGAGAATGTCTTGAGTTAGAGCCCTTCAAGTGTGTCTCAAGTGCCTTACATAGTTTAGTAGATGTAGCTGTACGAGAGTCTTCACAGTTCGATGTAACTCCCATTTGCTGCGTGGACTTGCTGTGGCAATGCTTGAATTAGGGGGCTAGGACCCAACAGTAACGGGGAGGCTATCATCTTCAAGACACAATATGAAGACTGAGGAGTCAACAACATGAGGGGTGGGTCTGCAGAACCGAGTAGCAAGGTTAACAGTGCATGCAGGCCCTTGCAGTGGGTGAGGCTTCAAATAGGAACCTTCCATTTGGCCTCACCCATATAGAGCATGGATTCTCAAACACTACATTGAGCAGAGAGTACACAGTGAGATCAGAGCTTAGCATCTTGATGGTTCAACTCACCCTCAGCAGCTGCATCATGTGGTTCCACTTTTGTATGCATTCAGTGGCTGTCATGGCCACCATATCAATCGCAGAAACTTGAGATTTTTTTCCATGAACCTCTGGGAGGTGGTACCCGCCATCTCTCCAGGGCATCCAGGAGTGCATCCAGTGCGGTGTCCGTGAACCGATGGGCAGGCTGACGAGCTGTTGCTAGTGGGTCTGCCATACTCAGTTTCTGAGTGAGTGCGTAGGAAGCGAATATACCCACGAGGCGTTGAGGCGCCCAATCAACACCTCAATTCAATCCAGTTGGTGCCACTATGTCTGTGGCGCAGCTCCAAATTCTGCCTAACTCCCGGATGTTGAGCCCACGCTTAACAGCCCACTTAGCGCAGTGTAGCGCATCCAGTTAAGTGTGCAATGCCATGGTTTTACGCTGCTATCAATTCTTTAGGCGTCAACAGTAAATTTTGTGTTTGGGGACCGTGCCTGAAGCAAGGCGTTAAAAATTTCTCTTATGCGGTGATAACCCCTCGACCCCTAAATGTATCTGTAATAGTTCTTATTCACTCCACCATTGGTGGCCATGCCTTCAGCTGCCGAGGCCCTAAGCTTTGGAATCCTCCCCCTAAACCTCTCCGCCTCTCTACCATCTTTCCTCCTTTAAGATGCTCCTTTAAACCTACCTCTTTGACCAAGCTTTTGGTCATCACCTGCCTTAATATCTCCTCATGTGGCTCGGTGTCAAATTTTGTTTGATAACCGTCCTGTGAAGCACCTTAGGACCTTTTACGATGTTAAAGGCATAGGGCTAGACTTTCGGCTTCATTGTCGGCGATTTTCTCGGCGGTACAGCTGTTTTTCCGTCCGGCGAAAGTTTACACTTAAGTTTCTTCATGGTATCGCCTACATCTGTTGACGCCTGCCGGGATCAAACTGTCCACGTGCAACGCTGAGAATAACCACCAGGGCATAAGTTTGGCCTCAACCGCCGACGTCCAGATCGCTGAGAGAACTGCCCTGTAAAAGCTACTTAACCAGGGTGGCAAGGGGGGACCCTGCAAAGAAAGGTAAATTAAAGGTTCTTTATTTTTTTTAAAATTTTAAAATGGCGATTAGATTTACAACTGTCTTGGGAATGCTTTGTATGTTTTTATTTTTTTTTAAGACTTTAAAAAAAAGTTTTCCCTCCTCCCTAGGCCCAACCGCAGCCTCAGATTAAATTTTAGTACTTACCGTCCATTCCGGTAACGTCCGCCCATGTTGCTAACTTTCCACCTACCCGCCGAGAAAACCGCTGACAATGAGTGTGCAATGCCTATTTTCTCGCCAGGCGATTAGTTTTACTTACTTTGAACATAAAAATGGAAATTCTCACCAGGTTTTCTCACTGAACGTTAGTGGTTCTTCTCAGCGGGCAATCGGGCGTTGAGGGCCTTTCGGGAAAGTCTAGCCCATATATAAATGCAAGTTGTTGTTGTTGAATGAGCAGAGGCCACACAAAGCAGGACAAGCTGCAAGAAGAGGGAGGAGGAGGAGGGAGAGAAGGGCTCTCAGCAGGAGCCGATATCAACCCACGGTTTTTATGGAGCAATTCTCGTACCTGAACCTCAGCAACAACCAATGTTTGAGACATTGCGATTCACCAAGGAGGTCCTCCAGCGACACTGGAGCTGCGGGTGGATTCACTCTGGAGCATCCGTGATGCTGAGGATGTCGTGGATAGCACGTTCAGTGAGTTGGTCACACCGCAGGTAAAGGTTACAAAGGCAGATAGGGGATGGGTGACCATCAGGCAGAGCAGGAGTAGGAAGGTAGTGCAGGAGTCCCCTGCAGTCATCTCCCTGCAAAACAGATATAACACTTTGGATATTGTTGGGGGAGATGGCTCACCAGGGGAAGGCAGCCAAGTTCATGGCACCGTGGGTGGCTCTGTTGCACAGGAGGGCAGGAAAAAGAGCGGAAGAGCTGTGGTGATAGGGGATTCTATTGTAAGGGGGATAGCTAGGCGTTTCTGCGGTCGCAACCGAGACTCCAGGATGGTATGTTGCCTCCCTGGTGCAAGGGTCAAGGATGTCTCGGAGCGGCTGCAGGGAATTCTGAAGGGGGAGGATGAACAGCCAGTTGTCGTGGTGCATATAGGTACCAACGATATAGGTAAAAAGCGGGATGAGGTCATACAAGCTGAATTTAGGGAGCTAGGAGTTAAATTAAAAAGTAGGACCTCAAAAGTAATAATCTCAGGATTGCTACCACTGCCACGTGCTAGTCAGCATAGGAATCGCAGGATAGCTCTGTTGAATATGTGGCTTGAGGAGTGGTGCAGGAGGGAGGGATTCAAATTCCTGGGACATTGCACCGGTTCTGGGGGAGGTGGGACCAGTACAAACTGGGCGGTCTGCACCGGGGCAGAACCGGAACCAATGTCATAGGGGGAGTGTTTGCTAGTGTTGTTGGGGAGTGGTTAAACTAATATGGCAGGGGATGGGAACCTATGCAGGGAGACAGAGGGAAATAAAATGGGGGCAGAAACAAAAGATAAGGGGAGAATAGTAAAAGTGGAGGGCAGAGAAACCCATGGCAAAAATCAAAACGAGCCACATTACAGCAAAATTCTAAAGGGACAAAGAGTGTTAAAAAGACAAGCCTGAAGGCTCTGTGCCTTAATGTGAGGAGTATTCGTAATAAGGTGAATGAATTAACTGCGCAGACAGCTATTAACGATTATGATATAATTGGGATTACGGAGACATGGCTCCAGGGTGACCAAGGCTGGGAACTCAACATCCAGGGGTTTTCAACATTCAGGAAGGATAGACAGCAAGGAAAAGGAGGTGGAGTGGCGTTGCTGGTTAAAGAGGAAATTAACGCAATAGTATGAAAGGACATTAGCTTGGATGATGTGGAATCGGTATGGGTGGAGCTGCGGAATACCAAAGGGCAGAAAACGCTAGTGGGAGCTGTGTACAGACCACCAAACAATAGTAGTGAGGTTGGGGATGGCATCAAACAAGAAATTAGGGATGCTTGCAATAAAGGTACAGCAGTTATCATGGGCGACTTTAATCTACATATAGATTGGGCGAGCCAAACTGGCAGCAATATGATGGAGGAGGATTTCCTGGAGTGTATTAGAGATGGATTTCTAGACCAATATGTTGAGGAACCAACTAGCGAGCTGGCCATCCTAGCCTGTAATGAGAGAGGACTAATTAGCAATCTTGTTGTGCGAGGCTCCCTGGGGAAGAGTGACCGTAATATGGTAGAATTCTTTATTAAGATGGAGAGTGACAGTGTTAATTCAGAGACTAGGGTCCTGAACTTAAGAAAAGGTAACTTCGATGGAATGAGACGTGAATTGGCTAGAATAGACTGGCAAATGATACTTAAAGGGTTGACAGTGGATAGGCAATGGCAGACATTTCTAGATTACATGGATGAACTTCAACAATTGTACATCCCTGTCTGGAGTAAAAATAAAAAGGGGAAGGTGGCTCAACCGTGGCTAACGGGGGAAATTAAGGATAGTGTTAAATCCATGGAAGAGGCATATAAATTGGCGAGAAAAAGCAGCAAACCTGAAGACTGGGAGAATTTTGTAATACAGCAGAGGAGGACAAAGGGTCTAATTAGAAGGCGGAAAATAAAGTATGAGAGGAAGCTTGCAGGGAACATAAAAACTGACTAAAAAACTTCTATAGATATGTGAAGAGAAAAAGATTAGTGAAGACCAATGTAGGTCCATTGCAGACAGAATCAGGTGAATTTATAATGGGGAACAAAGAAATGGCAGACCAATTGAACAAATACTTTCGATCTGTCTTCACAAAGGAAGACACAAATAACCTTCCAGAAATACTAGGGGTGCGAGGGTCTAGCGAAAAGAAGGAACTGAAGGAAATCCTTATTAGTCAAGAAATTGTGTTAGCGAAATTGATGGGATTGAAGGCCGGTAAATCCCCAGGCCGTGATAGGCTGCATCCCAGAGTACTTAAGGAAGTGGCCCTAGAAATAATGGATGCATTGGTGATCATTTTCCAACATTCTATTGAATCTGGATCAGTTCCTATGGACTGGAGAGTAGCTAATGTAACACCACTTTTTAAAAAAGGAGGGAGAGAGAAAACGGGGAATTATAGACCAGTTAGCCTGACATCGGTGGTGGGGAAAATGTTGGAATCAATTATTAAAAATGAAATAGCAGTGCATTTGGAAAGCGGTGACAGGATTGGTCCAAGTCAGCATGGATTTATGAAAGGGAAATCATGCTTTTCAAATCTTCTAGAATTTTTTGAGGATGTAACTAGTAGAGTGGACAAGAGAGAACCAGTGGATGTGGTGTATTTGGACTTTCAAAAGGCTTTTGACAAAGTCCCACACAAGAGATTGGTGTGCAAAATTGAAGCACATGGTATTGGGGGTAATGTATTGACGTGGATAGAGAACTGGTTGGCAGAGAGTCGAAATAAACGGGTCCTTTTCAGAGTGGCAGGCAGTGACTAGTGGGGTGCCACAGGGTCAGTGTTGGGACCCCAGCTATTTACAATATACATCAATGATTTAGATGAAGGAATTGAGTGTAATATCGCCAAGTTTGCAGATGCGGTGTGAGCTGTGAGGAGGATGCTAAGAGACTGCAGGGTGACTTGGACAGGTTAGGTGAGTGGGCAAAGGCATGGCAGATGCAGTATATTGTGGATAAATGTGAGGTTATCCACTTTGGTGGCAAAAACAGGAAGACAGAATATTATCTAAATGGTGACAGATTAGGAAAAGGGGAGGTGCAAGAGACCTGGGTGTCATGGTACATCAGTCATTGAAGTTTGGTATGCAGGTACAGCAGGCGGTAAAGAAGGCATGTTGGCCTTCATAGCAAGAGGATTTGAGTATATGAGCAGGGAGGTCTTACTGCAGTTGTACAGAGCCTTGTTGAGGCCACACCTGGAATATTGTGTTCAGTTTTGGTCCCCTAATCTGAGGAAGGATGTTCTTGCTATTGAGGGAACAGCGAAGATTCACCAGATTGATTCCTGGGATGGCAGGACTGACATATGAGGAGATACTGGATCAACTGGGCTTGTATCCACTGGAGTTTAGACAATGAGTCGGGATCTCATAGAAAAATATAAAATTCTGACGAGATTGGACAGGTTAGAGGCAGGAAGAATGTTCCCGTTGCTGTGGAGTTCCAGAACCAGGGGTCACAGTCTAAGAATAAGGTGTAAGCCATTTAGGACCGAGATGAGGAGAAACTTTTTCACTCAGAGAGTGGCTAACCTGTGGAATTCTCTACCTCAGCAAGTTGTTGAGGCCAGTTCGTTAGATATATTCAAAAGGGAGTTAGATATGGCCCTTAATGCCAAAGGGATCAAGGGGTATGGAGAGAAAGCAGGAAAGGGGTACTGAGGTTAAATGATCAGCCATGATCTTATTGAATGGCGGTGCAGGCTCAAAGGGACGAATGGCCTGCTCCTCCACCTATTTTCTATGTTTCTATGTTTCTATATTTCCTTACTGAAATCTGTCAACATTTCTCCATCTGGCTCCCTCCAGGCTGGAGCTAGAGATATTAGCAACATCTCGCAGTTTGCAGTCCACTGTTCATAATGGAGGTCACTGATGCTCTCTGTTCAAAGACAGATAACTTAATTTCATTCCCTCATGCCAGATGCACGCAGGCAGAGCTGCAATGAGGGTTTTCTCGGATTGTAGGCATCCCAAGGGGGTGCCATTGACTGTATGCACATCGCTTTGTGGGTGATGCATGTCAATTCTGCCATGAACTGAAAGGGATTTCACTCCCTCAATGTCCAGCTGGTGTGTGACCATAGGCGCATCATGCAGGTCAATGCCCGCTATCCTGGCAGCAGCCATGATGCCTTCAATCTGTGGCAGTCCATTGTGCCAGCTGTATTTCAGCTAAAACCCATGACTACTTGGGCGACAAGGGCTATCCTCTGCCAACATGGCTCATGACTCCAGTGCGCAACCCATGCACATATGCGCAGCAGGCATACACTGAGAGCCATGGTGCCACAAGAAATGTGATAGAGCAGACCATTGGCGAGCTGAAGCAATGACCACTCTGGAGAAGCCCTGCAGTGCTCGACTGAACAGGTCTCGAGACTCGTGGTGATATGATGCATGCTGCACAATCATGCCACCATGAGGGGACAGCCCTTGCCACCACCTATCAGGTGAGATGCTGAGGGGCAGGAGCATGAGGAGGAGGATGATGAGGAGGAAGAGGAAGGGAGGCTGCAACCGAGACAGCCCCTTTCTGCCTGGGCTGTACGTGAAAAAATAATTCAAGTGCGATACCAATAACCTAAATTCCAATTCTCTATTCACCAACAGTCCCACACTCCTTACCTTCCACTGACCATCACATTGTCCTCTTGGCCACAATGCAAAATTAAAAGCCAACACAATATAAACATTCCAACCCATCTATAAATGAAATCATGCCATATTGCATACAAACGTAAATTAATCACCCTGTGCATTCCCTGAGTGCCTGTCTTCCATGTGCCTTTGCCTGTCCTAATGGTCCTACAAAATGCTACCCCAGTGGCTGCAGCATGGCTGGTGGAAAGCGTTCAGTGGAGGAGACTGCAGATGGCCTTGGAAGATGACCTCGAGCAGCTCTGGGCCTGGAAGGCCCGGCTTCAGACTGCACCATCTTGGCCTGGGCATCATCAGTCTGGGCTGGCTGGCTGTCAGCAATGGCACTGGCGGAGGGCATTCTGAGAGGGGACAGCGGGTTCGTGCTCCATGGAGCCACTGCCACTCCCGAGGCCAGTGCCTCAGCAATCCTGGTGATCTGCTGGAGGAAAGATTACTGGACTGTTGTGACACCCTGCTCCTTTGAATACTGGTAACCACAGCAATAATGGCAGCAAGCTGAGCTCCAACGAGTAAGAGTCTAACCACCTCCTCTTGACATTCAATGGCATTACCATCACTGAACCCCCACCATCAACATCCTGGGTGGTCACCATTGACCAGAAACGTAACCGGACCAGCTACATAAATACTGTGGCTACAAGAACAGGTCAGTGCCTCACCTCCTGACTCATAAGAACATAAGAACACAAGAAATAGGAACAGGAGTAGGCCATTTGGCCCCTCGAGCCTGCTCACCATTCAATCATAAGATCATGGCTGATCTGATCATGGGCTTAGCTCCACTTCCATGCCCGCTCCCCATAACCCTTTACTCCCTTATCGCTCAAAAATCTGTCTATCTCCTCCTTGGCTACATTACACTCGGTCCTTCATCCAAGTCATTAATATAGATTGTAAATCTCCAAAGCCTTTCCACCATCTACAAGGCACAAGTCAGGATTGTGATGGAATACTCTCCATTTGCCCAGATGAGTAGAGCTCGACACCATCCAGGACAAAGCAGCCAGCTTGATTAGCACTCATTCACCACACAGACTACAGCGGTTCAAGAAGGCGGCTCAACAACACCTTCTCAAGGGCAATTAGGGATGGGCAATAAATGCTGGCCTTGTCAGCGACGCCCACATCCCAGGAATTAATTTTTAAAAGTTCAGTATGAGCTTCCACTGCAACACTCATATTGCCCCTTTCTATAAGGCCCGTGGCCACCTGAAAGTAGCGGCCACGGGTTGGTGCGGACTGGCCATTGAGTCACTGTGAAGGGGCCGCCATTTTGAACATTGCCCACCTTTATATTGGAGCAGTGCAGGAAACCGCTCCGCCTGATTTCCCGTCACTTTGTGCACGCGTTGACCCTTTACTGACTGATGGCAACCCCATCCCAAAATTGCCCTGCAGGAAATTGCCCCTTTGTGGAATTGCCCCACGGGAGCAGCACCGCTGCCGGTCTGTGCCACTGACAGCTTTTGCTGTCGGTACCCTTTTTGTGGCTTGGCCGTGCAGCTGCCTTTATAGGGGATGTCGCGCTGCTGGCAACACTATGTTTTTTTTTGTCGGCTGACTGCCAGGTTGGACGGACAATTATTGCCGCGGGTTTGGCCAGGCTGCCTGTCACCCCCTCTTGAGTGCCAGGCCACTGGCCCAACCGAAATCCTGGTGGCCCAGTGTTTGCCACTAAATTGGCTGCAGAGTTCGTAGTGGCCTTCCCCTTTAACTGATGGGCAGGGATGTTGTGGTGCGCCAGCGCGATGATGTCATCAGCGCGGCGCTGATGACTTGCAGCGTCGGCCACTCCTCCCCAATGATGAAGCCACGTCCGTCCCGCTTCAAAAAAAAGCACGAATTGCTGAATTTCTCCCGATTGGCCGCCCATGCATTGGGCAGACAAAACACATCGAAAACGGTAGGTGCGGTGCGGTGGGCAATTTTGGCCCCTCAGACCTTTGGTGGAAGATCATTACACTGCAATGGAAGCTGAGACATCGGTCATCAGACATTTCATCGTGGTTGGGTTCACAAGTGTGTTTATTGAGTTGGCCACCAGTTCCATGCTGGAAAGGATGGGCTCCAAGCTCTGCTCAAAGCCCTGTGCCAAGTTGGTGCCGATCCCCTTCATGCTCCTTGACATTGACCGCAGGCTCTCTGGCAGGCTTCTCAATGCACCAAGCATTTTGTTGTGTATGCCCACCATCTTCTTCAGTAGCTTAGCCCATCAAAGTCTTTCGTCTGAGTCTTCTGCAACAGAACTTTTGTGCCACCACACCCTCTAGCAATCTGCCACTTGTGCTATCCTTGCTTCCTGGTCTGGCTGCAGTGCACTTGTGCCCAGTGTCTCACCACGTGCAGATCCCGTCTCTATGCTATCCTCTACGATACACGCAGTGTCAGTATCTGAGCTGGTGGCTGCGTGTGTGCAATTAAGTGATGGCGTGTCTTCATCAGCACTCTCTTGCTCTTCCTCCATTGCCTGGCCAAGTTGCACTTCTTGGGTATCTGAAAGAAAAAAGGCACAATGGTAAGGTTGTGGTAAGGGGAGGGGGGGAAAGTAAGAGTTGCATGCTTACACCATCAGTACTTTGTAAATAAGAAGAGAGTGTGGGATGAGTGGGAAGTGCAATGTGTGAAGGAGGATTAGGAATGAAGATACTGTCATCTTCAATGGATTCAGGCCCGCCACTGGCCATGGCCTCATCAATGGCATTTCTGATAATGGCCAGCACCATCACCTTCATGGGAGTTAGAGCATGCAGGAGCGCCTCTCCTCCTCTGGTTATTTCCTGCTGCCTTCGGTTGTGCTCCATCTTCTCCTGCAAGAGAGAGAAGTGTGTCAGTGAGTGTAGTGTAATATTTTTGGGTGACGTGGCTATCATGGTTGAATAGCTAACTGTGTGTAAGCTGTGAGATGTGAGTATGAGTCTTGCTGCAGTGCTAAGTGTGTGAGGGTGAGGTGAAGCCTATGTATGTTAGGTATGAGTCCTGATTGATAAAGATTGTTGGTAGATGAGTGATGGGGGTGTGGTGATTTGAGCAGTGGCTGAGGCTAGAGGTGCAGTTGATAGGGTATGGCATTTGAAGGTCAAGGATGTCTCGGAGCGGGTGCAGGACATTCTAAGAAGGGAGGGAGATCAGCCAGTTGTCGTGGTGCACATTGGTACCAACGACATAGGTAAAAAAAAGGGATGAGGTCCTACGAAACGAATTTAAGGAGCTAGGAGCTAAATTAAAAAGTAGGACCTCAAAAGTAGTAATCTCGGGATTGCTACCAGAGCCACGTGCTAGTCAGAGTAGGAATCGCAGGATAGCGCAGATGAATACGTGACTTGAGCAGTGGTGCAGCAGGGAGGGATTCAAATTCCTGGGGCATTGGAACCGACCGGTTCTGGGGGAGGTGGGACCAGTACAAACCGGACGGTCTGCACCTGGGCAGGACCGGAACCAATGTCCTAGGGGGAGTGTTTGCTAGTGCTGTTGAGGAGGAGTTAAACTAATATGGCAGGGGGATGGGAACCAATGCAGGGAGACAGAGGGAAACAAAAAGGAGGCAAAAGCAAAAGACAGAAAGGAGATGAGGAAAAGTGGAGGGCAGAGAAACCCAAGGCAAAGAACAAAAAGGGACATTGTACAGCAAAATTCTAAAAGGACAAAGGGTGTTAAAAAAACAAGCCTGAAGGCTTTGTGTCTTAATGCAAGGAGTATCCGCAATAAGGTGGATGAATTAACTGTGCAAATAGATGTTAACAAATATGATGTGATTGGGATTACGGAGACGTGGCTCCAGGATGATCAGGGCTGGGAACTCAACATCCAGGGGTATTCAACATTCAGGAAAGATAGAATAAAAGGAAAAGGAGGTGGGGTAGCATTGCTGGTTAAGGAGGAAATTAATGCAATAGTTCGGAAGGACATTAGCTTGGATGATGTGGAATCTATATGGGTCGAGCTGCAGAACACCAAAGGGCAAAAAACGTTAGTGGGAGTTGTGTACAGACCTCCAAACAGTAGTAGTGATGTTGGGGAGGGCATCAAACATGAAATTAGGGGTGCATGCAATAAAGGTGCAGCAGTTATAATGGGTGACTTTAATATGCACATAGATTGGGTTAACCAAACTGGAAGCAATATGGTGGAGGAGGATTTCCTGGAGTGCATAAGGGATGGTTTTCTAGACCAATATGTCGAGGAACCAATTAGGGGGGAGGCCATCTTAGACTGGGTGTTGTGTAATGAGAGAGGATTAATTAGCAATCTCATTGTGCGAGGACCCTTGGGGAAGAGTGACCATAATATGGTGGAATTCTGCATTAGGATGGAGAATGAAACAGTTAAATCAGAGACCATGGTCCAGAACTTAAAGAAGGGGAACTTTGAAGGTATGAGGCGTGAATTGGCTAGGATAGATTGGCGAATGATACTTAAGGGGTTGACTGTGGATGGGCAATGGCAGACATTTAGAGACCGCATGGATGAACTACAACAATTGTACATTCCTGTCTGGCGTAAAAATAAAAAAGGGAAGGTGGCTCAACCGTGGCTATCAAGGGAAATCAGGGATAGTATTAAAGCCAAGGAAGTGGCATACAAATTGGCCAGAAATAGCAGCGAACCCGGGGACTGGGAGAGATTTAGAACTCAGCAGAGGAGGACAAAGGGTTTGATTAGGGCAGGGAAAATGGAGTACGAGAAGAAGCTTGCAGGGAACATTAAGGCGGATTGCAAAAGTTTCTATAGATATGTAAAGAGAAAAAGGTTAGTAAAGACAAACGTAGGTCCCCTGCAGTCAGAATCAGGGGACGTCATAATGGGGAACAAAGAAATGGTGGACCAATTGAACAAGTACTTTGGTTCGGTATGCACTAAGGAGGACACAAACAACCTTCCGGATATAAAAGGGGTCGGAGGGTCTAGTAAGGAGGAGGAACTGAGGGAAATCCTTATTAGTCGGGAAATTGTGTTGGGGAAATTGATGGGATTGAAGGCCGATAAATCCCCAGGGCTTGATGGACTGCATCCCAGAGTACTTAAGGAGGTGGCCTTGGAAATAGTGGATGCATTGACAGTCATTTTCCAACATTCCATTGACTCTGGATCAGTTCCTATGGAGTGGAGGGTAACCAGTGTAACCCCACTTTTTAAAAAAGGAGGGAGAGAGAAAACAGGGAATTATAGACCGGTCAGCCTGACCTCAGTAGTGGATAAAATGATGGAATCAATTATTAAGGATGTCATGGCAGTCCATTTGGAAAGAGGTGACATGATAGGTCCAAGTCAGCATGGATTTGTGAAAGGGAAATCATGCTTGACAAATCTTCTGGAATTTTTTGAGGATGTTTCCAGTAGAGTGGACAAGGGAGAACCAGTTGATGTGGTATATTTGGACTTTCAGAAGGCTTTCGACAAGGTCCCACACAAGAGATTAATGTGCAAAGTTAAAGCACATGGGATTGGGGGTAGTGTGCTGACATGGATTGAGAACTGGTTGTCAGACAGGAAGCAAAGAGTAGGGGTAAATGGGGACTTTTCAGAATGGCAGGCAGTGACTAGTGGGGTACCGCAAGGTTCTGTGCTGGGGCCCCAGCTGTTTACACTGTACATTAATGATTTAGATGAGGGGATTAAATGTAGTATCTCCAAATTTACGGATGACACTAAGTTGGGTGGCAGTGTGAGCTGCGAGGAGGGTGCTATGAGGCTGCAGAGCGACTTGGATAGGTTAGGTGAGTGGGCAAATGCATGGCAGATGAAGTATAATGTGGATAAATGTGAGGTTATCCACTTTGGTGGTAAAAACAGAGAGACAGACTATTATCTGAATGGTGACAGATTAGGAAAAGGGCAGGTGCAAAGAGACCTGGGTGTCATGGTACATCAGTCATTGAAGGTTGGCATGCAGGTACAGCAGGCGGTTAAGAAAGCAAATGGCATGTTGGCCTTCATAGCGAGGGGATTTGAGTACAGGGGCAGGGAGGTGTTGCTACAGTTGTACAGGGCCTTGGTGAGGCCACACCTGGAGTATTGTGTACAGTTTTGGTCTCCTAACCTGAGGAAGGACATTCTTGCTATTGAGGGAGTGCAGCGAAGGTTCACCAGACTGATTCCCGGGATGGCGGGACTGACCTATCAAGAAAGACTGGATCAACTGGGCTTGTATTCACTGGAGTTCAGAAGAATGAGAGGGGACCTCATAGAAACGTTTAAAATTCTGACGGGGTTAGACAGGTTAGATGCAGGAAGAATGTTCCCAATGTTGGGGAAGTCCAGAACCAGGGGACACAGTCTAAGGATAAGGGGTAAGCCATTTAGGACCGAGATGAGGAGGAATTTCTTCACCCAGAGAGTGGTGAACCTGTGAAATTCTCTACCACAGAAAGTTGTTGAGGCCAATTCACTAAATATATTCAAAAAGGAGTTAGATGAAGTCCTTACTACTAGGGGGATCAAGGGGTATGGTGAGAAAGCAGGAATGGGGTACTAAAGTTGCATGTTCAGCCATGAACTCATTGAATGGCGGTGCAGGCTAGAAGGGCCGAATGGCCTACTCCTGCACCTATTTTCTACGTTTGTATGTTTCTAAGATGCATTCACTGGCCTTGACACTCAGGTGAGGTAATTTAACATCTTGCGGCACTGCATCGAGGTCCTTGGGGCTGCACTCCTGGCATTGACATCCGTGGCTATCTGGTCCCAATTCTTTTCACTGTCTGTCTGGAGGATCTCCAAGCCCCCTGTGGATACAGGACATTTCTCCTCTTTTCCTCCTCCTCCATCAAGACTTTCACTGCAGCATTGGAAAACCTGGATACCCGCTCTCTCCCATGTTCAACCATTCTGCTCTGTCCCAGGTCAGATTCAGCTCACAAAGGACTCTCAGCACCTGTTCCAGCCATAATACACCTCCCCTTTAAGGAGTGCAGGCTAATTTTAACAATTGCAGGCTAGCTTTAACCGGTGCTACCAAGTATCGATTTTGGGTCCCCAGCTGATGCGTGCAGCCAATCAACAGTGCTGGCTGCACGCAGAAATCATCATAACGAGCAGGCAGCATAAAGATGTAGTGCTGCCTGCATTACATCGAACGGGTGCGGGGTAATTGCGCATTGTGATCCCCGTGCCTGTTTGAGGACTAGCGAATTTAACCCCCTATAATTCTTAGTTAGATAGCGATTCTTTGCTGCTGCTTGACGAGTTTACAAGTTTTTCTTTCAGAAAGGGTATTTTGATCTCAACCCTGTGCAAAAGCAATCTCAATTCGCTAGCATCAACATTTTGCTTTGATGCCAAATAAGTTTGGTCTTCAGAACTCAAATTTTAAGTGTGTTGTAAAAACTCTTGCTATAATTATTGTGTTCCTAACACAGATGAGGCTGCACACAAGGAGGTTAAAGTAACAGTGACCTCAGTCTTTAATAAGACACTCCAGAGTGAGGAACAGGCCTTAGGGGCCGGCTTATATACAGTGCTCCCAGGGGATGCTGGGATCCCTTGGGAGCTCAGGGAATGAGCTCCCTGGTGGTGGAACATGGGAGTGCATGCTTTACAGATACACAACATCACTACCCCCGCCAAAGTCAAAGTGAAAACTATTTACAAGGTGAGACGGTCGGGAGCCTTTCTTTCCCTGGTGGACCGCCTCGGTACAAATGTCTGTTCTGGTGTGTTGGCTGTACCCTCGCTGTGCTGGTGTGTTGTTGGCCCTGCAGGGCTGCGAGGTGCGCCTGGCCTTGCTGGGCTGTTGGGCATGATAGGTTTGATTTCCTGGTCCGGCGTGGTGTCATTGATCCTTTGGGTGTGTGTTGTGGGCTCGAAAAAGGTGGTGTCTGCTGTGGGTTGTTCAGGGCAGTCTGTGAACCGCAGCCTCGTTTGGTCCAGGTGCTTTCTGCAAATTTGTCCATTGTCTAGTTTGACGACAAACACCCTATTCCCTTCTTTAGCTATCACCGTGCCCGCGATCCACTTGGGACCATGTCCATAGTTTAGCACATACACAGGGTCATTCAGATCAATTTCCCGTGACACAGTGGCGCGACCATAGTTTACATTTTGTTGCTGCCGCCTGCTCTCTACCTGATCATGCAGGTTGGGGTGAACCAGCGAGAGTCTGGTTTTAAGTATCCTTTTCATGAGTAGCTCAACCAGGGGCACCCCTGTGAGCAAGTGGGGTCTCGTGCGGTAGCTGAGCAGTACTCGGGACAGGTGGGTTTGGAGTGAGCCTTCTGTGACTCGTTTAAGGCTCTGTTTGATGGTTTGTACTACCCGCTCTGCCTGCCCATTGGAGGCTGGTTTAAACGGGGTCGAGGTGACATGTTTGATCTCATTGCGGGTCATGAATTCTTTAAATCCGGCACTGGTGAAACATGGCTCATTGTCACTGACCAGTATGTCAGGCAGTCTGTGGGTGGCAAACATGGCCCTCAGGCTTTCAATGGTGGCAGTGACGGTGCTTCCCGACATTATTTCACATTCAATCCAGTTTGAAAAAGCATCCACCACCACCAGGAACATTTTACCGAGAAACGGGCCCACATAGTCGACATGGATCCTCGACCATGGTCTGGAGGGCTAGGAGCACAAACTTAGTGGTGCCTCTTTGGGCGCGTTGCTCAACTGAGCACATACGTTGCATTGCCGTACACAGGACTCTAAGTCAGAGTCGATACCGGGCCACCACACCTGGGACCTGGCTATCACTTTCATCATTACTATACCCGGGTGTGTGCTGTGGAGATCCGAGATGAACGTCTCCCTGCACTACGCGGTTACCCCACAACAGGCAGTCTGCCTGAATGGACAGCTCGTCCTTTCACCGTTGGAATGGCTTGATTGGCTCTTGCATTTCAACGGGGATGCTGGCCCAGCTCCCATGCAGTACACAGTTTTTTTACTAGGGACAGCAAAGGATCTTGGCTGGTCCAAGTCCTAATCTGGCGGGCCATGACAAGTGATTTATCATTTTCAAATGCTTCCATGACCATCAACAAGTCTGCGGGCTGAATCATTATCAACAAGTTTGCAGGCTGCGCCATTTCCACCCCCGTGGTGGGCAATGGTAGCCGACTGACAGCATCCGTATAGTTCTCGGTGCCTGGCCTGTGGCGGATGGTATAGTTATACGCTGATAGCGCGAGTGCCCACCTTTGTATGCGGGCTGAGGCATTAGTATTTATCCACTTGTTTTCAGCAAACAGGGATGTGAGGGGCTTGTGAACGGTTTCCAGCTCAAATTTGAGGCCAAACAGGTACTGATGCATTTTCTTTACCCCGAACACACACGCTAATGCCTCTTTCTCAATCATGCTGTAGGCCCTCTCGGCCTTAGACAAGCTCCTGGAAGCATAGGCGACAGGTTGCAACTTCCCCGCAACGTTAGCTTGTTGTAATACACACCCGACTCTGTACGACGACGCATCACATGCTAGCACAAGTCTTTTACACAGGTTATACAATACAAGCAGCTTGTTGGAGCATAAAATGTTTCTGGCTTTCTCAAAAGCAATTACTTGGTTTTTCTCCCCATACCCAGTTCTCACCTTTGCGCAATAATACATGTAGGGCTCTAAGAGGGTGCTTAACCCCGGTAGGAAGTTACCAAAACAGTTGAGGAGTCCCAGGAACGGCCACAGCTCCGTGACATTCTGTGGCCTGGGCGCGTTCCTGATAGCCTCTGTCTTGGCGTCTGTGGGCCAAATGCCATCCGCCGCGATCTTTCTCCCCAAAAACTCCACTTCTGTTGCCATGAACACACATTTCGACCTTTTCAGCCGCAGCCCTACGCGATCCAGTCGCTGGAGGACCTCCTCCTGGTTTTGTAGGTGCTCGGCGGTGTCCCGACCCGTGACCAATATGTCGTCCTGAAAGACCACCATGTGTGATATGGACTTGAGTAGGCTCTCCGTGTTTCTCTGGAAGATCGCTGCAGCCGACCGAATTCCAACCGGGCATCTGTTGTAGATGAACAGTTCCTTGTGCGTGTTGATGCTGGTGAGGCCCTTCGAAGACTCCTCCAGCTCCTGCGTCATGTAGGCCGAAGTCAGGTCGACCTTGGTGAACGTCTTGCCTCCTGCCAGCGTTGCAAATAGGTCACCTGCCTTAGGTAGCGGGTATTGGTCCTGTAGCGAGAAACGATTAATAGTTACTTTATAATCACCGCAAATCCTGACCGTGCCATCACTTTTGAGTACTGGAACAATCGGGCTCGCCCACTCACTGAATTCCACTGGGGAGATGATGCCCTCGTGTTGCAGCCTGTCCAGCTCGATTTCTACTCTCCCCCTCATCATGTGAGGTACCACTCGCGCTTTGTGGTGAATGGGTCATGCGTCTGGGACCAAGTGGATCCACACCTTGGCCCCGGAAAAGGTTCCAATGCCTGGCTCAAAAAGGGAAGGAAATTTGTTCAGAACCTGGGTACATGAAGCCTCATCGACATGTGATAGTGCTCGGATGTCATCCCAGTTCCAGCGGATTTTGCCCAGCCAGCTCCTTCCAAGCAGTGTGGGGCCATCGCCCGGGACAATCCAGAGTGGCAGTTTGTGCACCGTGCCCTCGTAGGTAACCTTGACCATGGCGCTGCCCAGGACAGTGATAAGCTCTTTGGTGTATGGTCTCCGTTTCGTGTGGATGGGGCTCAGGGTTGGTCTGAATGCCTTGTTGCACCACAGTCTCTCAAACATCTTTTTACTCATGATGAATTGGCTAGCGCCAGTGTCCAGTTCCACGGCTATGGATAAGCCATTCAATTTTACGTTTAGCATTATAGGTGGACATTTCGTCTAAAATGTGTGCATCCCGTGTACTTCAGCATCTGCCTCCTCTCTGAGGCTCGAAATTGCTTTAATCCACCATGGACTGATCTTCCTCTGCCACGTGGTGGTTAGCAGGTTTTTCAGAGCTTGCAGCTCGTTTGCAAGCTCTTTTGGAGGTGCCCCATTGTTCCACAGCTCTTGCAAACATACCCTTTGAAGCGGCATGAATAGGCTGAATGGAAGCCTCCACAACGCCAACAAGGTGTGAATTGCCTTGCATTCATCCATTGTTGGGGACTCTGAGTCATCTGGGTCACCTGAGGCCTGCTGGCAGTTGCAGACTCGTGGGTTCTGCCCTGTACATTTCTGCTCGCAAACACAGTTCCAGTTAATTTATGAACATTGCTAACACTTGTGTGCTGAGCGATTTGTTTGGTGTTATCACTGGTGGACATAAACGCCTGTGCTGTCGCAATAGCCTTACTGAGGGTCGGTGTCTCTACAGTCAAAAGATTTTGTAGGATGGTCTCGTGGCCAATGCCCAGTACAAAAAAGTTTCTGTGCATTTGCTCCGGGTAGCCATCAAACTCACATTGTCCTGCAAGTCGCCTTAGCTCAACAACGTAGCTCGCCACTTCCTGACCTTCAGATTGCTGACACGTGTAGAACTGATACCTCGCCATCAGCACGTTCTCTCTCGGGTTAAGATGCTCCGAACCAGTGCACACAGCTCCTCATACGCCTTATCTGTGGGTTTCACTGGAGCCAGAAGATTCTTCATGAGGCTGTAGGTCGATGCCCCGCAGGCTGTGAGGAGGACCGCTCTCCTTTTTGCAGCGCTTCCTTCTCCGTCCAGCTCATTGGCTACAAAGTACTGGTTTAGCCGTTCAACATAGGCTTCCCAGCCCTCACCCTCCGAGAACTTCTCCAGGATGCCCACAGTTTGCTGCATCTTTGTGTTGGATTCGTATTCTCGTCGCCAGTTATTGTGTTCCTTACACAGATGAGGCTGCACACAGGGAGGTTAAAGTAACAGTGACCTCAGTCTTTAATAAGACACTCCAGAGTGAGGAACAGGCCTTAGGGGCTGGCTTATATACAGTACTCCCAAGGGATGCTGGGATCCCTTGGGACTTCAGGGGATGAGCTCCCTGGTGGCGGAACATGGGAGTGCATGCTTTATAGATACACAACAATAATGTTGCCATGTTTATTTTGACCAAGTCATGCTACGGAAAGCAACAATTGAAAGATGAATGATATCAGCTAGACATTCTGGAATTTTGTTGATTTACTTTTAAGGGCAGGACAAAACTTTCCATAATCTTAAAGAGGTTAAATTGAATCCAGTCAATGATAGAGATAATTGCGCACAGCTGCTGGAAGAAACTATTTCAATAGGTTGACTGTCATTTTCTTATTGCCTGTTTTCCTATGTCGTCAGTGTTGCTACGAAGCCTGGAGTTCAGTGAATGGTTAAGTTTAAAATCTTTATTTTACATAGAGAAGCAGAATTGGTCTGAATTATTTTTTTATTTAAATTTTTAATTTGTCTTGCCCTTTGGTTTCCGTGGTATGTCACTGAAGTTGGGTTCTTTCCAAGATTAAGTGCATTTGCATGTTTCTCTGAGCGGGGACAGTCCCTTGAACCACAGTGGCACAACAGGGCCATGAAATGGAGGAGATGCATTACAACTTTCAAATACCATTTTTCAGTGTGGGACGAAAACAGGTAGGAAATAAAATGTTCTATTTTACTTCAAAGCTGCAGAGCTTTGTTTTACATCAGTAGCAACATTTTACCTCTGATTTATGCATAATTTTATTTTATTAAATACGTACAGAGTTCAAAATACCAAACCATTTCCTGTATAGATAGATGTACATGTATGCAGCTTTCTATCCTCCTTAAAGTGACAGTATCCTCATGGGCATGTACCTGTATTCTCTCACACCATGGCACAATGTGTTGGAGCACCAATGCATGGCGTCCTCGTGCCATCACATTGCCTCAAGTATTCATTCTTTCTGTTAAAAGTTCCAAGAGAATGCTGTAACAGGCGGTATGTTACAGACTGCCTTCCATTTTAGTTGATAAAATTATAGTTTGTCACAGGGACAAGCCGGAGCTTTATCAAAGTTAATGTGTAATTTTCTGATTGCAGAGGTGCCAGAGATTGAAAGACATCTTGTCTTCCAGCAATGTCAGTGGCTAGAATTTACTTAATGCACTACACTTATCTCTGTACATGCAGAATATATTAGATAGTCATGGTGCTCAGGGGATCATATTGTCAGCAATGACTGAAAATACAGCACGATTCACCAGCTTTCTTCATTACATTGAAATTTACTTCAGCCAATGTCTATTGCATTGTAAATTGCCTAAGCTTTATTCTTGGTAGACGTGATTTTTTTGACCATGTCATTTGACTGTGTTTTTCAATTTGAGCTGCGAGTTGTACTGGCTTGGGCCCATATCATTGACACTGTAAAACCAACCAAGCCTGCTGTGCACTGGCACCATTTTGGCACCTGGGTTATGCTGAAAATCAAACTCTGGTTGGTTTTAGAGCCAACCAAATCCCTGATGAGCAGTAAAAACCAGGAGCTGAAGCACCTGTGCAGGATGTGCAATGAAGTCAGATCTGGTTCTGAATTGTACCTGTATAAATTTAAATCAATCTCATGATAAACCTTACTCTCCTTTATTAAAATTGTCTGACCTATAGTCTGCAATGTTGCAGATGTAGACATTATATAGAACATCTTCTAACTTCTGTGATGGGTTTCAAAGCTGACAACGCCACCTTTCACACTAGTGCCTCTGACATGTTTTCCTTTTTCCTCAACCAAGGATTCCCCTCCTGCCGCAGTTTATATGGCTCGCGACCGTGGCTGTTCTATTTCCCACACCTCTGCTGTCACCCCTTCCTCTCCCTCTCAGAAACACGACAGGGTTCCCCTTGTCCTCACCATTTACCCCACCAGCCTCCACGTTCAACGAATCATCCTCCGCCATTTCTGCCACATCCAGCGTGATCCCACCATCAATCACATCTTCCCCTCCACTCCCCTCTCAGCATTCCAAAGGGACTGCTCCCTCCGTGACACCCTGGTCCATTCCGCAGTCACCCCCAGTACCCCCTCCCCTTCCCACAGTACCTTCCCATGCAAGTGCAGTAGATGCAACACCTGCCCATTTACCTTCTCCCTTCCCATTATCCAGGGCCCCAAATACGCCTTCCAGGTGAAACAACGATTTACTTGTACTTCTTTCAATTTAGTATACTGTATTCGCTGCTCACGATGTGGTCTCCTCTACATTACATAAGAACATAAGAACATAAGAATTAGGAACAGGAGTAGGCCATCTAGCCCCTCGAGCCTGCTCCGCCATTCAACAAGATCATGGCTGATCTGGCCGTGGACTCAGCTCCACTTACCCGCCCGCTCCCCGTAACCCTTAATTCCCTTATTGGTTAAAAATCTATCTATCTGTGATTTGAATACATTCAATGAGCTGGCCTCAACTGCTTCCCTGGGCAGAGAATGCCACAGATTCACAACCCTCTGGGAGAAGAAATTCCTTCTCAACTCGGTTTTAAATTGGCTCCCCCGTATTTTGAGGCTGTGCCCCCTAGTTCTAGTCTCCCCGACCAGTGGAAACAACCTCTCTGCCTCTATCTTGTCTATCTCTTTCATTATTTTAAATGTTTCTATAAGATCACCCCTCATCTATCTGAACTCCAATGAGTAAAGACCCAGTCTACTCAATCTATCATCATAAGGTAACCCCCTCATCTCCGGAATCAGCCTAGTGACTCGTCTCTGTAACCCCTCCAAAGCTAGTATATCCTTCCTTAAGTAAGGTTGACCAAAACTGCACGCAGTACTCCAGGTGCGGCCTCACCAATACTCTATACAGTTGCAGAAGGACCTCCCTGCTTTTGTACTCCATCCCTCTCGCAATGAAGGCCAACATTCCATTCGCCTTCCTGATTACCTGCTGCACCTGCAAACTAACTTTTTGAGATTCATGCACAAGGACCCCCAGGTCCCTCTGCACCTCAGCATGTTGTAATTTCTCCCCATTCAAATAATATTCCCTTTTACTGTTTTTTTACCCAAGGTGGATGAACTCACACTTTCCGACATTGTATTCCATCTGCCAAACCTTAGCCCATTCGCTTAACCTATCTAAATCTCTTTGCAGCCTCTCTGTGTCCTCTACACAACTCGCTTTCCCACTAATCTTTGTGTCATCTGCAAATTTTGTTACACTACACTCTGTCCCCTCTTCCAGGTCATCTATGTATATTGTAAACAGTTGTGGTCCCAGCACCGATCCCTGTGGCACACCACTAACCACCGATTTCCCACCCAAAAAGGACACATTTATCCCGAATCTCTGGTTTCTGTTAGCCAGCCAATTTTCTATCCATGCTAATACATTTCCTCAGACTCCACGTACCTTTATCTTCTGCAGTAACCTTTTGTGTGCCTTTTGAAAATCTAAATACACCACATCCATCGGTACACCTCTATCCACCATGTTCGTTATATCCTCAAAAAATTCCAGTAAATTAGTTAAACATGATTTCCCCTTCATGAATCCATGCGGCGTCTGCTTGATTGCACTATTCCTATCTAGATGTCCCGCTATTTCTTCCTTAATGATAATTTCAAGCATTTTCCCCACGACAGATGTTAAACTAACCGGCCTATAGTTACCTGCCTTTTGTCTGCCCCCTTTTTTAAATAGAGGCATTACATTAGCTAATTTCCAATCCGCTGGTACCTCCCCAGAGTCCAGAGAATTTTGGTAGATTATAACGAATGCATCTGCTATAACTTCCGCCATCTCTTTTAATACCCTGGGATGCATTTCATCAGGACCAGGGGACTTGTCTACCTTGAGTCCCATTAGCCTGTCCAGCACTACCCCCCTAGTGATAGTGATTGTCTCAAGGTCCACCCTTCCCACATTCCTGTGACCAGCAATTTTTGGCATGGTTTTTGTGTCTTCCACTGTGAAGACCGAAGCAAAATAATTGTTTAAGGTCTCAGCCATTTCCACATTTCCCATTATTAAATCCCCCTTCTCATCTTCTAAGGGACCAACATTTACTTTAGTCACTCTTTTCCGTTTTATATATCTGTAAAAGCTTTTACTATCCGTTTTTATGTTTTGCGTAAGTTTACCTTCGTAATCTATCTTTCCTTTCTTTATTACTTTCTTAGTCATTCTTTGCTGTCGTTTAAAATTTTCCCAATCTTCTAGTTTCCCACTAACCTTGGCCACCTTATACGCATTGGTTTTTAATTTGATACTCTCCTTTATTTCCTTGGTTATCCACGGCTGGTTATCCCTTCTCTTACCGCCCTTCATTTTCACTGGAATATATTTTTGTTGAGCACTATGAAAGAGCTCCTTAAAAGTCCTCCACTGTTCCTCAATTGTGCCACCGTTTAGTCTGTGTTTCCAGTCTACTTTAGCCAACTCTGCCCTCATCCCACTGTAGTCCCTTTTGTTTAAGCATAGTACGCTCGTTTGAGACACTACTTCCTCACCCTCAATCTGTATTACAAATTCAACCAGACTGTGATCACTCATTCTGAGAGGATCTTTTACTAAGAGATCGTTTATTATTCCTGTCTCATTACACAGGACCAGATCTAAGATAGCTTGCTCCCTTGTAAGTTCTGTAACATACTGTTCTAAGAAACAATCCCATATGCATTCTATGAATTCCTCCTCCAGGCTACCCCGTGCGATTTGATTTGACCAGTCGATATGTAGATTAAAATCCCCCATGATTACTGCCGTTCCTTTTTCACATGCCTCCATTATTCCCTTGATTATTGTCCGCCCCACCGTGAAGTTATTATTTGGGGGCCTATAAACTACGCCCACCAGTGACTTTTTCCCCTTACTATCTCTAATCTCCACCCACAATGATTCAACATTTTGTTCATTAGAGCCAATATCGTCTCTCACAAATGTCCTGATATCATCCTTTATTAACAGAGCTGCCCCACTTCCTTTCCCTTCTTGTCTATCTTTCCGAATCGTCAGATACCCCTGTATGTGTAATTCCCAGTCTTGGCCACCCTGCAACCACGTTTCTGTAATGGCCACCAAATCATACCCATTTGTAATGATTTGTGCCGTCAACTCACTTACTTTATTTCGAATGCTGCATGCGTTTAGGTAGAGTGTTTTAATACTAGTTTTTAAACCATGATTTTTAGTTTTTATCCCTCCTGCAGCCCCTTTATATTCAGTGGCCCTTTTTGTTTTTTGCCTTGGGTTTCTCTGCCCTCCACTTTTACTCATCTCCTTTCTGTCTTTTGCTTTTGTCTCCTTTTTGTTTCCCTCTGTCTCCCTGCATTGGTTCCCATCCCCCTGCCATATTAGTCTAACTCCTCCCCAACAGCACTTGCAAACACTCCCCCGAGGACATTGGTTCCGGTCCTGCCCAGGTGCAGACCATCTGGTTTGTACTGGTCCTACCTCCCCCAGAACCGGTTCCAATGCTCCAGGAATTTGAATCCCTCCCTGCTGCACCACGGCTCAAGCCACATATTCATCTGAGCTATCCTGCGATTCCTACTCTGACTAGCACGTGGCACTGGTAGCAATCCAGAGATTACTACTTTTGAGGTCCTACGTTTTAATTTAGCTCCTAGCTCCTTAAATTCGTCTCGTAGGACCTCATCCCTTTTTTTACCTATAACGTTGGTCCCAATGTGCACCACGACAACTGGCTGTTCACCCTCCCTTTTCAGAATGTCCTGCACCCGCTCCGAGACATTCTTGACCCTTGCACCAGGGAGGCAACATACCATCCTGGAGTCTCGGTTGCGGCCGCAGAAACGCCTATCTATTAACCTTACAATCGAATCCCCTATCACTATCGCTCTCCCACTCTTTTTCCTGCCCTCCTGTGCAGCAGAGCCAGCCACGGTGCCATGAACTTGGCTGCTTCTGCCCTCCCCTGATGAATCATCCCCCTCAACAGTACTCAAAACGGTGTATCTATTTTGCAGAGGGATGACCGCAGGGGACCTATGCACTACCTTCCTTGCACTGCTCTTCCTGCTGGTCTTCCATTCCCTAGCTGGCTGTGGACCCTTCACCTGCGGTAAGACCAACTCGCTACACGTGCTACTCACGACATTCTCAGCATCGTGGATGCTCCAGAGTGAATCCACCCTCAGCTCCAATTCCTCAACGTGGACCGTCAGGAGCTGGAGGCTGATACACTTCCCGCACACGTAGTCGTCAGGGACACCAGAAGTGTCCCTGAGTTCCCACATGGTACAGGAGGAGCATATCACGTGACCGAGCTCTCCTGCCATGACTTAACCCTTCAATACACTTAAATTGGCAACAACAATGCTAAAGTTTACTCACTGTTATAGAAGAGTAAAAAGAAAAACTACTCACTAATCACAAACTACTCACAAACCACATTGGGGAGACCAAGCGTAAATAGGGTGACCGCTTTGTGGAACACCTCCGTTCAATCCACAAACATGACCCCGAGCTTCCAGTTGCTTGTCACTTTAATTCTCCACTCCATTCCCACTCTGATATCTCCGTCTTCCGGACTCCTACACTGTTCCAATGAAACTCAACGCAAGCTCGAGGAACGGCACCTCATCTTTCGTTTAGGCACTTTACAGCCTTCTGAACTCAACATCGAGTTCAACAATTTCAGAGCATAACCTCTGCCCATCTTTGGCTCTCTTTCCGCACCCCCTCCCCATTTTATGTTTTTTTTCCTCCTTATCTCCAATGGCAACTGGTCATTATTCCGCCATTCACACCCTATCTCGATTAACCTTTTTCTAACTTCTGTAATTTCCATTTTAATTTGGCCCATCATCCCTTTTGTCTCTCTAATCGCTCCTGCCTTCCACCCTATCACAGACCTTCCCTTTTGTTCTTTCCTCCCTTTCCCTTTTCAGTGCTTCTGAAGAATGTGTTCTTTTTGAACATTCACCAATTCTGACGAAGGGTCGTCGACCCGAAATGTTAACTCTGTTTTTCTCTCCACAGATATTGCTGAGATTTCCAGCATTTTCTGTTTTTATTTCAGATTCCAGCATCTGCAGTATTTTGTTTTTGTACCTTCTAACTTCTACCAGATTCACCAAGACCTTTAAGAAAAACAGGTTGAGATTTAATTTGAGATTTAACCTGCAAGCAATTTCCTTTGGATCCTGGGAGAACCTTCTGGATTTATTTTGTAGCTTCCACCTCCCCTTCTGTGGAAAATTACACCTCCTGGCTGGTAGATGTAGTTCTAAGGGATGTAAAAAGCAATTCAGCTTAATTTCAAAGCCTCTACTCTGCCGAAAAGGGAAAATTGATTGGGAATTCTGAAGTATCAGACATCACTTGCTGCACTTATCTGCGCTATTCTGAGTATCAGACCTGGTTTTTCTATTATTTGGGTCAGGTAACAATCTTGTTATCAGCAGTGAGATGTACAAAGTGCTTTTTTCCCTATTGTGCGATAGTGGCTCTCATGTTTTTCTAGTATGTAGTTAAAATTGCTCGGGCCAGAATTATTGGATATTAGTGTGTTACTTTGAGTCAGAATTAATGTGTGACTTTCCGCCATGAGACATTTGCTCAGTTTATTGCAACTACACTTTAAAAAGTACTTCATTAGCTGTAAAACCCTTTGGGATATCTGGTGGTTGTGTAAGGCGCTATATAAATGCAAGTCTTTCTTTTTTTTTTCTACCTGATCTATATTTGGATAGTCTACATGTGCTGTATAAGAATAAATGCTGTAATTCCATTATTGTGTGAAAAGTTCAATGAAAAAAGAAAATGTTATATTTAGAAAAAGCTGGATGAGAATCGGGCTTGGCTTTGGCGGCCAAAAATACATGTAATATATATCTGCAAAAGCTGAAGGCTAATCCTGATCACCAAGAATGGCGCAGTAACTTCTCTAGACCAAAGGATTTAAGTTTTATGGATGGCCTTTGTCAAGTAATTTAATTCGAAGCTGCGGGAGGTGAACAGTTACCATTTGGAGGAAGATGTCTGTCTTTCTTTTAGCACCAGTAGAATCTAGGGAAGAGATAGCAGAGGCATCACTACACATATTTAATAAATTGTTAGAAAAAGGTCTAGTGCCAGAGGACTGGCGGATAGCTAATGTAATATCTACATTTAAGAAGGGAGATAGAACATGTCCAGGGAATTATAGACCAGTCAGCTTAACATTGGTGGTAGGAAAAATAATGGAATCCCTACTAAAGGAGAAAATAGAAGAACATCTAGAAACCAAAAATATAATAATGAATAGTCAGCATGGATTTCATAGAAACATAGAAAATAGGTGCAGGAGTAGGCCATTCGGCCCTTTGAGCCTGCACCACCATTCAATATGATCATGGCTGATCATGCAACTTCAGTGACCCATTCCTGCTTTCTCTCCATACCCCTTGATCCCTTTAGCCGTAAAGGTCACTTCTAACTCCCTTTTGAATATATCTAACGAACTGGCCTCAACAACTTTCTGTGGTAGAGAATGCCACAGGTTCACAATTCTCTGAGTGAAGAAGTTTCTCCTCATCTCGGCTTACCCTTTGTGCTTAGACTGTGACCCTTGGTTCTGGACTTCCCCAACATCGGGAACATTATTCCTGCATCTAACCTGTCCAGTCCCGTCAGAATTTAATATGTTTCTATGAGATCCTCTCTCATTCTTCTAAATTCCAGTGAATATAAGCCTAGTCGATCCAGTGTTTCTTCATATGTCAGTCCTGCCATCCTGGGAATCAGTCTGGTGAACCTTCGCTGCATTCCCTCAATAGCAAGAATGTCCTTCCTCAGATCAGGAGACCAAAACTGTACACAATATTCAAGGTGTGGCCTCACCAAGGCCCTGTACAACTGCGGTAAGACCTCCCTGCTCCTATACTCAAATCCTCTTGCTATGAAGGCCAACATGCCATTTGCCTTCTTCACCGCCTGCTGTACCTGCATGCCAACTTTCAATGACTGATGTACCATGACACCCAGGTCTCGTTGCACCTCCCCTTTTACTAATCTGTCACCATTCAGATAATATTCTGCCTTCCTGTTTTTGCCACCAAAGTGGATAACCTCCCATTTATCTACATTATACTGCATCCGCCATGCATTTGCCCACTCACCTAACCTGTCCAAGTCACCCTGCAGCCTCTTAGCATCCTCCTCACAGCTCACACTGCCACCTAACTTAGTGTCATCTGCAAACTTACATTCAATTCCTTCGTCTAAATCATTAATGTATATTGTAAATAGCTGGGGTCCCAGCACTGAGCCCTGCGGCACTCCACTTGTCACTGCCTGCCATTCTGAAAAGGACCCGTTTATTCCTACTCTTTGCTTCCTGTCTGCCAACCAGTTCTCTATTCACATCAATACATTACCCCCAATACCATGTGCTTTAAATTTGCACACTAATCTCTTGTGTGGGACCTTGTCAAAAGCCTTTTGAAAGTCCAAATACACCACATCCATTGGTTCTCCCTTGTCCACTCTACTAGTTACCTCCTCAAAAAAATTCTGGAAGATTTGTCAAGCATGATTTCCCTTTCATAAATCCATGCTGACTTGGACCGATCCTGTCATTGCTTTCCAAATGCACTGTTATTACATCTTTAACAATTGATTCCAACATTTTCCCCACTACCAATGTCAGGCTAACTGGTCTATAATTCCCTGTTTTCTCTCTCCCTCCTTTTTTAAAAAGTTGGGTTACTTTAGCTACCCTCCAATCCATAGGAACTGATCCAGAGTCTATAGATTGTTAGAAAACAATCACCAATGCATCCACTATTTCTAGCTCCACTTCCTTATGTACTCTCGGATACAGACTATCAAGCCCTGGGGATTTATCGGCCTTCAATCCCATCAATTTCCCAAACACAATTTCCTGACTAATAAGGATTTCCGTTCCTCCTTCTCACTCGACCTTCGGTCCCCTAGTATTTTCAGGAGGTTATTCTTTTCTTCCTTAGTGAAGACAGAACCAAAGTATTTCAAAAGGGAAAGTCTTGCTTGATCAATCTCATTGAATTTTTTGAAGCGGTAACAGAAAGAGAGTAGACGATGGTAATGCAGTAGATGTAATTTACTTAGATTTTCAAAAGGCCTTCGATAAGGTACCACATAATAGACTGGTGAACAAGGTCAGAGAATGCGGAGTCAGGGGACAAGTAGCAGAATGGCTAGCTAGCTGGCTTCAAAACAGAAAGTAGAGAGTAGGAGTAAAGGTAGCTATTCACAGTACAGAAGGTGGGTACCGGTGTTCCATAAAGATCAATGCTGGGACCACTGTTGTTCACAATTTATATTAATGATTTAGACTTTGGAATCAAAAACATAATTTCTAAATATGCGGATGACACCAAATTGGGGATGCTGGTCTTGCAGGCCGGGGCCATTGGAAGGAGCAGCGTGCGGCGGCCCAGCCCGGAATCCTATGTAATGCTATGTAATGATGCATAGTGCATCTTACAAACAATGCCTCCATACAGCTCAGTAAGGCAGGTCTCACTACTGACATGTAAAATATAAACTGGATATTGCAAACATTCTTGGGAAATCACTGAACATTTCAGTCCCATAATATGACTCAACATTTTAAACATTCATAGTATAACTGAATATTTCCAATATTCACAGGGTATTACTGGATTTTTCAAACATTCATAGGATATTGCCAGACATTTCAAATAGCAATTGGTATCACTAAACATGTCAAGCATTTGTATGGAACTTACAACTTGGTCATAAGACATGAAATAGTATGAAGTGATGTTTTGAACTTGTTTTGTTCTGTTCTAATACTGTCTGCTGTCGGACAGTTTCTTACTAAACCCACGGAGAAGAAAGAAGCCCAGAACCATCCCTTGAACTATGCAACCAGACACCAACACTCATTTTAATTTCCCCTGAATTTGACTCCCTATCGGGATTTTTCTTTCCATTTTATCATGATAGTAATAATTTTTGTTTTTAATTTACAGCAACATAAAAGAGCCTAAGAATATCCTTATTATGAGATGCAGTAATTACATTTTCCTGTTTTGAAAGCACTTTTGCTGTTCTGCAGAACTTATAATGGACTGAAGTGAGCTATAAATAGAAGCCAGCTTGTTCACATATAATACCTAATAGCTGGCAACCAAAAGAAATGCGGCCCAAATATGAGGCAGACAGGAAGTTCATTATAGTAAAGATTTTTTCTATTATGTCTGAATTATTAAAGACTGTTTTGGGAATGCTGTAATTCCCGTCCATCAGAGCTGATTTCAGACAAAGTCTAGTCTGTGTTTTGCCGTGCTCATTCGACACTGTCTTTACAATGTTACAAAAGAATGAATAAGCAAAGTCTGAGTTACGAAACAGTGATGTAAATGTGCTTATGTAATGGAGAAGAGAAAAACACTTTTATTAATTCATTTATGAACACTTAGATAACACCCTTTAGTGATCTGTGCAGGCCAACTGATTGTGTACCCTGCAGTGTTTGTGATGATAGGTCATTGTATTACAACGTACACTGGACTTACAGTTTTTCTGCAATCAGTAATTATCACTTGATTATACATGTGGGCTGGATTTTTGGCTCGGTTGTGCCTCAGATTGTGCCCTGGAGGGGTGGTACATGGTGCTTCTAGGTGAAGCACCAGAGTCCAGCTTTTACCGCCTGGCCAGCAAATTCAGCTCATGGTTGCGGCGACGCAAAAATTTACAGCCCCGCCGTCGAGTTTCACTGAGATCATGACGTCAATCGTCGTGCAACGCTCCGCTACCACCCCGGATGCAAATTTTGGCCCTAATGCCTCATTTAACGCCCACTCCAGAAAATGCCTGAACAACCAGGCATTCCCAGGGTGCAGGAGGTGGTATTGGCAGTGTATTTAAATGGAGGGATGAGGCTCCAAATCACTGGTCACACTGACTGCAACGGTTGCGCACATCACGCTGCATGAAGCTCCGACTTGCAAACGGCTCTTTTATCTGCCATTACAGAGTCCTTACAACTTCAGTGAGAGAATTTAATGGGGGCATGACTAGTTTGACAGCATATCATGTTCCATGTTATTGCCTGGCGGCATCAAGCTAGAAGAAGGGCTCTGTGCCATGTCGGCCCACGGTTGAGGAGAGACCGAAGACCCCCCACCGGTTTACAGACACCAACACTCATACCTCCATTTCTCTGAGAAGCAGCATGTGACAAGGCTGCACTTCCAAAAGGAAGTGCTGACAGAGATACGCCATCTCCTACAGGCAAACCGATGCCTGGATTGCTCTGGAGGCAACCTTCAATACTCCTCTCAACAGGTCTCCAAATTCATTGTGGTGTGCTGCATGTTGCACAACTTGGCCATCATGAGCCAGGCATTGCCAGTGGGGATTGCAGGCCCACCTCAGGAGGAGGAGGACAAAGAAGAGGAGTCTGGCGAGGTCCCCATTGGATAGCCGCACCATCCAGCGTGGACATGCTCCCGGACCAAGAGTCACACGTCGCCAGCTCGTAATGGACCAGCTCTCCTAAATGGAGGAAACTGAGGGATGAAGCTAATACTGGACACGCTATGTGCCCCTATAAAGGCACATCTCCGGTGAACGTTGGAATGATACACAAGACACCAATGGCAAAGGATGAATCATAAATTTTATGGCAACAAAGTAACAAAATCTCCCCCCACCAAAATAAAACCATACAATATACAACATTATGTTGCAGGGCACTGAGAGCACTGAAGTTCCTTAAATACACAAAACTTTTTTAATGCTGCAATTGTCAGCTGGGGCATAAAAACTTAATTGTGTAATGCATGATTTTGTGCCCCCAATCATGGAACCTCATTTTTTGAATTTTGCAGACGAGGACGCAAACTCTTTCAGGTTTTTCATTACTGCCCCGCCGCCCTTACTGGTCCGAAAATCCAGCCCACAGTGATTATATTACAATTATTAATCTCAGTAAAGACATCATCTATCAATGAAAGGAAGCACATTGTCTGCCCTTGTCCATCATGACAACTGCTGTTCGTAAAATACTGATCCAAAATGAATGAAACCTCCTTCAATGAACATCACAGTATGTGTGTTTATATGTAAATATAAAAATTAAAAGTTGGATATCTTTAAATAATTTCATGGTGGCAATCTCGAGGTTTAAATAAGAGTTTCCCCTGTACATTTACATCAACCGGAGATAAAAGCCCAGCGTCCCAGGACACAGAGCAGCAGTCCCGACCTGACCTGGGTGGGAACAGAGGAGGAGCAGCGAGCAGCCCCAGACACCGCAGGGTGCAGTGTGAGCAGGTAAGAGAGGGCGCCAAAGGCGAACAAGGGGGCTTCATTCCACGTCACAGGAAGACAGGGAAGTGATTGGTTGGTGAGTTTTTCTCTCTCTTTTCTTGCTTTAAATTAAGGGCCTTACATTAGATGCCGGGATTAATAACTAAAAACTAAATCTAATTAATTAAATACATTAGAGATGGCAGGGCAGACGATGTGTCACTCCGGCAACATATGGAAGCTGGTTGACCCCAGTCCATGGCGACCACATCTGCAGTAAGTGTCTGCAGCTCGAGGAGCTTCGGCTCCGTGTTGATGAGCTGGAGTCTGAGCTGCAGACACTACGACACATCAGGGAGGGGGAGAGTTACCTGGACGCTGCGATCCAGGAGCTAGTCACACCAATTAGAGTAAATAATTCAAATTCGATCCGTGGTCAGGGACAGGAGGGTGTGACCATGAGTGAGGAAGGTATGGGGACTCAGGATGGAGTGATGGAGGAGCCTCAGCCCTTGCTCTTGTCTAACAGGTTTGAGGCTCTTACTCCCTGTGTGGACGAGAGCAGGGACTGCAGGGAGGATGAGCAAACTAACCACACCTCCGTGGTACAGGGGGCCATTCAAGTGGGGGAAGTAAAAAGAAAAGCTGTAGTGGCAGGGGACAGTATCATTAGGGGAATAGATACTGTTCTCTGCAGCCGAGAGCGTGAGTCCCGAAGGCTGTGTTGCCTGCCCGGTGCCAGGGTTAAGGACATCTCCTCTGGGCTGGAGAGGAACGGAGTGGGAGGGGATAGATCCAGTTGTCGTGGCCCACGTGGGTACCAACATCATAGGTAAGATAAATGAAGAGGTTCTGCTGAGGGATTATGAGTAGCAAGAGGCCAAATTAAAAAGCAGAACTACAAAGGTAATAATCTCTGGATTACTACCTGAGCCACGAGCAAGTTTCCATAGGGGAAATAAGATCAGAGAGTTAAACACGTGGCTCAAAGACTGGTGTGGGAGAAAGGTTTTGGTTCGTGGGACACTTACACCGGTACTGGGGTAAGAGGGAGCTGTTCCGTTCGGACAGGCTCCACTTAGACTGTGCTGGGACTAGTGTCCTGGCGAATCAAATAACTAGGGCTGTAGAGAGGGCTTTAAACTAATTAGTGGGGGGGGGGGAGGATTCAGGTGAGCGAAAATTTAAAATGTCACAGAATAAGGAGAAGGCAATAGAGCAGGGTAGCACTGGGGGAAATGAAAACCGGAGCATGACAGTAAGGGACAGAATATATAAACATCAAGGTGAATCACAAAGCAGGAAGAAATGGTAAAACATTTTTTTAAAGCACTTTATCTGAATGCATTCGTAATAAGATAGATGAGTTGACGGCACAATTAGATACAAATGGGTATGATCAGATAGCCATTACAGAGACATGGTTGCAAGGTGACCAAAACTGGGAACTAAATATTCTGAGGTATTTGACAATTCGGAAGGACGAGCAGAAAGGAGGTGGGGTAGCACTGTTAATAAAGGATGAGATCAGTGCGTTAATGAGAAACGATATTGGCTCAGAAGATCAAGATGATGAATCAGTTTGGGTAGAGATAAGGAATAATAAGGGGAAAAAGTTGCTGGTGGGCATAGTCTATAGGCCCCCCAACAGTAGCTACACTGTTGGACGGAGTATAATTCAAGAAATAATGGAGGCTTGTATTAAAGGAACAGCAATAATCATGGGCGATTTTAACCTTTATATTGATTGGACAAAGCAAATTGGCCAGGATAACCTTGAGGAAGAGTTCAAAGAGTGTATCCGGGATAGTTTCCTTGGACAGTACGTTGTGGAACCAACCAGGGAACAGGCTATCTTAGATCTGGTACCGTGTAATGAGACAGGATTAATAAATGATCTCGTAGTGAAGGATCCTCTAGGAATGAGTGACCATAACATGGTTGAATTTCCAATTCAGTTGTAGGGTGAGAAAGTTGGATCTCAAAGCTTAAATAAAGAAGACGACAAAGGTATGAGAGTAGAGTTGCCTAAAGTGGTCTGAGAAAATAGATTACAGTATGGGACGGTTGATAAGCAGTGGCAGACATTTAAGGAGATATTTCATGACTCGCAACAAAAATATATCCCAATGAGAAGGATAGACTGTAAGAAAAGGGATAACCTTCCTTGGCTAACTAAGGAAATAAGGGGTGGTATTGAATTAAAAACAAGGTCATACAATGTGGCCAAGACTAGTGGGAGGCCAGAGGATTGGGAGACTTTGAAAAGCCAGCAAAGAATAACTAAAAAAATAATAAAGAGAGGGAAGATAGATTATGGAAGTAAACTAGCACAAAATATAAAAACATACAGTAAGAGTTTCTACAGGTACATAAAAAGGAAAAGTGTGGCTGAAGTAAATGTTGGTCTCCTAGAGGATGAGACTGGGGGAATTAATAATGGAGGACAGGGAAATGGCAGAGATGTTGAACAAATATTTTGTATCGGTCTTCACGATAGAAGACACTAAAAGCATCCCAATAATGGATAATCAAGGGCCTATAAGGAGGGAGGAGCTTAATACAATCACTATCACTAATGAAGTGGTACTTCGTAAAATAATGGGACTAAAGGCGGACAAGTCCCCTGGACCTGATGGCTTACATCCTAGGGTCTTAAAAGAAATGGCTGCAGAGATAGTGGATGCATTGGTTGTAATGTACCAAAATTTCCCTGGATTCTGGGGCGGTCCCAGCAGATTGGAAAACCACAAATGTAATGCCCCTATTTAAAAAAGGAGGCAGACAGAAAGCAGTAAACTATAGACCAGTTCGCCTAACATCTGTCGTTGGGCAAATGCTGGAGTCCATTATTAAGGAAGCAGTAGCAGGACATTTGGAAAAGCGTAATTCAATCAAGCAGAGTCAGCATGGTTTTATGAAAGGGAAATCATGTTTGCCAAATGTGCTGGAGTTCTTTGAGGATGTAATGAGCAGGGTGGATAAAGGGGAACCAGTAGATGTGGTGCATTTGGATTTCTAGAAGGCATTCGATAAGGTGCCACATAAAAGGTTACTGCACAAGATAAAAGTTCACGGGTTGGGGGTAATATATTAGCATGGATAGAGGATTGGCTAACCAACAGAAAACAGAGAGTCGGGATAAATGGGTCATTTTTCGTTTGGCAAACAGTGACTAGTGGGGTGCCGCAGGGAATGGTGCTAGGTCCTCAACTATTTACAACCTATATTAATGACTTGGATGAAGGGACCGAGTGTAATGTAGCCAAGTTTGCTGATGATACAAAGATCGGTAGGACAGCAAATTGTGAGGAGGATACAAAAAATCTGCAAAGGGATATAGACAGGCTAAGTGAGTGGGCAAACATTTGGCGGATGGAGTATAATGTGGGAAAATGTGAGGTTATCCACTTTGGCAGAAAAAATAGAAAAGCAAATTATAATTTAAATGGAGAAAAATTGCAAAGTGCTGCAGTAAAGAGGGACCTGGGAGTCCTTGTGCATGAAACACAAAAAGTTAGTATGCAGGTACAGCAAGTAATCAGGAAGACAAATTAAATGTTGGCCTTTATTGCAAGGGGGATAGAGTATAAAAGCAGAGAAGTCCTGCTACAACTGTACAGGGTATTGGTGAGGCCACACCTAGAGTACTGTGTACAGTTTTCTCTCTATATTTAAGGAAGAATATACTTGCATTGGAGGCTGTTCAGAGAAGGTTCACTAGGTTGATTTTGGAGGTGAGGGGATTGACTTATGAAAATAGGTTGAGTAGGTTGGGCTTATACTCATTCAGAAGAATGAGAGGTGATCTTATTGAAACATATAAGATGAGGGGGCTCGACAAGGTGGATGCAGAGAGGATATTTGCACTCATAGGGGTAACTAAAACTCGGGGACATATTCTCAGAATAAGGGGCCGCCCATTTAAAACTGAGATGCGGTGGAATTTCTTCTCTCAGAGGGTTGTAAATCTATGGAATTCTCTGCCCAAGAGAGCTGTGGAGGCTGGGTCATTGAATATATTTAAGGCGGAGATAGACAGATTTTTGAGCGATAAGGGATGTGGAGCTGAGTCCATGATCAGATCAGCCATGATCTTATTGAATGGAGGAGCAGGCTCAAGGGGCCAGGTGGCCTACACCTGCTCCTACTTCTTATGGTCTTAATGCCTTTGGTGAGATCACTGTCTTTTAATGACATTGGAGGAGAAATTCCCCAACTTTGCACCGGCAGTTAAGGTCAGTTTTGGCAAAAAAATGGCGGCCACTTCGCTTATGTCTATTATGTCGCTTATGTCATGGCAGGCCATGGCCAATGCCATTTTGGTAAACATAGAAACATATAAATTAGGTGCAGGAGCAGGCCATTCGGCCCTTCGAGCCTGCACCGCCATTCAATAAGATCATGGCTGATCATTCAACCTTAGTACCCCTTTCCTGCTTTCTCTCCATACCTCTTGATCCCTTTGGCTGTAAGGACCATATCTAACTCCCTTTTGAATATATCTAACGAACTGGCCTCAACAACTTTGTGCAGTAGAGAATTCCACAGGTTAACCACTCTGAGTGAAGAAGTTTCTCCTCATTTCGGTCCTAAATGGCTTACCCCTTATTCTTAGACTGTGACCCCTGGTTCTGGAACTCCACAGCAAGGAGAACATTCTTCCTGCCTCTAACCTGTCCAATCCCATCAGAATTTTACATGTTTCTATGAGATCCCCTCTCATTCTTCTAAACTCCAGTGGATACAAGCCCAGTTGATCCAGTCTCTCCTCATATGTCAGTCCTGCCATCCCAGGAATCAATCTGGTGAACCTTCGCTGTACTCCCTCAATGGCAAGAACGTCCTTCCTCAGATTAGGGGACCAAAACTGAACACAATATTCCAGGTGTGGTCTCACCAAGGCTCTGTACAACTGCAGTAAGACCTCCCTACTCCTATATTCAAATCCTCTAGCTATGAAGGCCAACATGCCATTTGCCTTCTTCACCACCTGCTGTACCTGCATGCCAAACTTCAATGACTGATGTACCATGACACCCAGGTCTCGTTGCACTTCCCCTTTTCCTAAACTGTCACCATTCAGATAATATTCTGTCTTCCTGTTTTTGTCACCAACATGGATAACCTCACATTTAT
This sequence comes from Pristiophorus japonicus, assembly GCF_044704955.1. Lineage (NCBI taxonomy): Eukaryota > Metazoa > Chordata > Chondrichthyes > Pristiophoridae > Pristiophorus > Pristiophorus japonicus. The sequence continues at coordinate 177,594,521 of NC_091981.1, forward strand.
CCACATTATACTGCAGCTGCCATGCATTTGCCCACTCACCTAACTTGTCCAAGTCACCCTGTAGTCTCTTAACATCCTCCGTGCAGCTCACACCACCACCCAGCTTAGTGTCATTTGCAAACTTGGAGATATTATATTCAATTCCTTCATCTAAATCATTGATGTATATTGTAAATAGCTGGGGTCCCAGCACTGAACCCTGCGGCACACCACTGGTCACTGCCTGCCATTCTGAAAAGGACCCATTTATTCTGACTCTCTGCTTCCTGTCCCTATCCACGTCAATACATTACCCCCAATACCATGTGCTTTAATTTTGTACATTAATCTCTTGTGTGGGACCTTGTCAAAAGCCTTTTGAAAGTCCAAATACACCACATCCACTGGTTCTCCCTTGTTCACTCTACTAGTTACATCCTCAAAAAATTCTAGAAGATTTGTCAAGCATCATTTCCCTTTCATAAATCCATGCTGACTTGGACCGATTCTGTCACTGCTTTCCAAATGCGCTGCTATTTCATCTTTAATAATTGATTCTAAGATTTTCTCCACCACCGATGTCAGGCTAACCGGTCTATAATTCTCCGTTTTCTCTCTCCCTCCTTTTTTAAAAAGTGGTGTTACATTAGCTACTCTCCAGTCCATAGGAACTGATCCAGATTCAATAGAAAGTTGGAAAATGATCACCAATGCATCCACTATTTCTAGGGCCACTTCCTTAAGTACTCTGGGATGCAGACTATCAGGCCTTGGGGATTTATCGGCCTTCAATCCCATCAATTTCCCCAACACAATTTCCTGACTAATAAGGATTTCCTTCAGTTCCTCCTTTTCGTTACACCCTCGAACCCCTAGTATTTCCGGAAGGTTATTTGTGTCTTCCTCAGTGAAGACAGATCCAAAGTATTTGTTCAATTGGTCTGCCATTTCTTTGTTCCCCATTATAAATTCACCTGATTCTGTCTGCAAAGGACCTACGTTGATCTTCACTAATCTTTTTCTCTTCACATATCTATAGAAGCTTTTGCAGTCAGTTTTTATGTTCCGTGCAAGCTTCCTCTCATACTTTATTTTCCCCCTCTTAATTACACTCTTTGTCCTCCTCTGCTGAATTCTAAATTTCTCCCAGTCCTCAGGTTTGCTGCTTTTTCTGGCCAATTTATATGTCTCTTCCTTGGATTCAACACTATCCCTAATTTTCCTAGTTAGCCACGGTTGAGCTACCTTCCCCATTTTATTTTTACTCCAGACAGGGATGTACAATTGTTGAAGTTCATCCATGTAATCTATAAATGTCTGCCATTGCCTATCCACTGTCAACCCTTTAAGTATCATTTGCCAGTCTATCCTAGCCAAATCACATCTCATACCATCGAAGTTACCTTTCCTTAAGTTCAGGACCCAAGTCTCTGAATTAACACAGTAACTCTCCATCTTAATAAAGAATTCTACCAAATTATTGTTACTCTTCCCCAGGGAGCATCGCACAACAAGGTTGCTAATTAGTCCTCTCTCAGTACACAACACCCAGTCTAGGATGGCCAGCTCTCTAGTTGGTTCCTAGAAATATTGGTCTAGAGAGCCATCCCTAATACATTCTATGATATCCTCCTCCACTGCATTGTTACCAACTTGGTTACCCCAATCTATATGTAGATTAAAGTCGCCCATGATAACTGGTGTACCTTTATTGCACGCATCCCTAATTTCTTGTTTGATGCTATTCCCAACCTCACTACTACTGTTTGGTGGTCTGTACACAACTCCCACTAGCGTTTTCTGCCATTTGGTATTCCGCAGCTCTACCCATACAGATTCCACATCATCGAAGCTAATATCCTTTCTTACAATTGCGTTAATTTCCTCTTTAACAGCAATGCTACCCCACCTCCTTTTCCTTTCTGTCTATCCTTCCTGAATGTTGAGTTCCCAGCCTTGGCCACCCTGGAGCCATGTCTCCATAATCCCAATTATATCATAATCATTAATAGCTGCCTGCACAGTTAATTCATCCACCTTATTATGAATACTCCTCGCATTGAGGCTCAGAGCCTTCAGGCTTGTCTTTTTAACACTCTTTGTCCCTTTAGAATTTTGCTGTTTCTCTGCCCTCCACTTTTACTATTCTCCTTTTATCTTTTGTTTCTGCCCCCATTTTATTTCCCTCTGTCTCCCTGCATAAGTTCCCATCCCCCTGCCATATTAGTTTAACCCCTCTCCAACAGCACTAGCAAACACTCCCCCTAGGACATTGGTTTCGGTCCTGCCCAGGTGCAGACCGTCTGGTTTGTACTGGTCCCACCTCCCCTAGAACCGGTTCCAATGTCCCAGGAATTTGAATCCCTCCCCCTTGCACCACTCCTCAAGCCATGTATTCATCTTAGCTATCCTCCTATTTCTACTCTGACTCGCACATGGCACTGGTAGCAATCCTGAGATTACTACCTTTGAGGTCCTACTTTTTAATTTAACTCCTAGCTCCCTAAATTCAGCTTGCAGGACCACATCCCGCTTTTTACCTCTATCGTTGTTACCTATATGCACCACGACAACTGGCTGTTCACCCTCCCCCTCCAGAATGCCCTGCAGACGCTCCAAGACATCCTTGACCCTTGCACCAGGGAGGCAACATACCATCCTGGAGTCTCGGTTGCGATGGCAGAAACGCCTATCTATCCTCCTTACAATAGAATCCCCTATCACCACAGCTCTTCCACTCCTTTTCCTGCCTTCCCGTGCAGCAGAGCCACCGACAGTGCCATGAACTTGGCTGCTGCTGCCTTCCCCTGGTGAGCCATCTCCCCCAACAATAGCCAGAGCGGTATATCTGTTTTGGAGGGAGATGACCACAGGGGACTCCTGCACTACCTTCCTACTCCTGCTCTGCCTGATCATCACCCATCCCCTATCTGCCTTTGTAACCTGTACCTACGGTGTGACCAACTCACTGACCGTGCTATCCACGACATCCTCAGCATCGCACATGCTCCAAAGTGAATCCATCCGCAGCTCCAGTGCCGTCATGCGGTCTAACAGGAGCTGCAGCTGGATATACCTCCTGCACACATAGCCATCAGGGACACTGGAAGCGTCCCTGATTTTCCACATGGCACAGGAGGAGCATGACACGGGTCTGGGCTCTCCTGCCATGACCTAACCCTTAAAATAATCTAATGTGGCAACAATGCCAAAGGTTTCTAACTGACAAGAAAAGGAAAAAAGAAAAACTACTCACCAATCAATCAGCCAATCACTTACCCTCTTGGCTGTGACATCACACTTTGTTTTCTTTTCCTCCCAGGTCGGGGAGTCAGCACTGGTGGAGAAAACAAGACAAAGTAACACCTCCCGCTCCCACTTGCCCGAACTTTTCCACTTACCAAACTCTTACCTTTGCACTCTGACCTGCCGCTGCACTCCAAGCAAGTCTGGACCAAGTCCTCTCTTTTTATATGTTTCTACTGACTCACCACTGGCCTGTTTAGGGAACCAGTTTTTACTAGCTGGCCAATTAACAAAGCTAGCTTGCTTGTTTGTCTCTGCTTATACCTACAAGAATCCTATCTGTTTATTATTTCAGTTTTATTTAAACTTGTAATCTTATTTTACCTTTAGAAGCTACGAGAAATTGTCCCTATAATTTACCCCAACCTTGAAATGGTTTAAATGGGATTAACCCTTAAAGTTCTCCCACTTACCAAACTCTTACCTTTGCACTCTGACCTGCCGCTGCACTCCCAAACAAGAGGCATTGTTTACCCATATCTGAAGCAGGTATTAGAACATTAACATATTCAAATAAGGGGCCTAACGCCTGCTTCTGCTCCCTCTTGCAAATTTGGTTTGTGTCTGAGGCAGCCAACACCAGTGATATTTAGTCCCGGGTAACCAACCAACAGCACTGAATTTAAAAAAAGTTAACTTCTTCCCATCATCACCACCTCTCCCGGTTCCGAGATCTCTGACCTCATTTCCGACTCTGCATTCCAGCCCGCCCCCCCACCCCCCACACCCCCGCCCGCATCTTCCTTCGACCCTGTCCCTGACCTTCTAGCCCTCCCTAACAGCAATGCCAAACTCCCAATAATATTGCAGGCCCCTCTGATCTTCCTCTGACCCCTGACAGCCCTCCGCTCACAAACTCTGACAGCAATGCCGAACCGCCAACAATAATGCAGCCCCCCCAGCCCTGATCTTCTCACCTGACTCCGACAGCCCTCCGATCAGGGACTCCGAGGCCCACCCACTCCTCCTCCAGACTCACGCTATGCAACGTAATCATTTACCTGGAAATTGGAGCTTCAAACTGCGTGGGCTCCAACCGCAGCAACTTCTACCTGATAATGTGGTCTGAGGACCAAAATCTGATGCTCCACCACATTTGTTAAAATTCGGTGGGCAAAGCGCTCAAAAATGGCGTTACTGAATTTCTAGGCCAATGAGTTATTTATGGATTCATAGGTCCTAGTATCAAGATATCCTTCAGCAATCCACACAAGTGTCTCAGTATTGTACACAGAGGATATCATGTCAGTGATAATGCAATATGAGAACTCTTTCAGAGTGTAAAAGCATCTGTGAGTTACTTTGTTGTTGGGAGGTGTGGTTGTGTTGCATACTTTTATGGAAATTTATTTATTATACAGTTGCTAAGATGGGGCCAGTAACATAGCATAAATGGTAGCTCATTCAAATAATGTGATGCCATCCACAGTGAAATAGTCGGCAACATTGAAGGCTGGAGTTTCTTTTCTTTTTTTAAAATTCATTTTTGGGATCTGGGTGTCACTGGCACAGCTGGCATTTATTGTCCATCCCTAGTTGCTCTGAGAAGATGATTATGTGCCCTCTATTTGAACCGTTGCAGTCCGTGAGGTGAAGGTCTTGTTATTCTTTGTTGTGTTTTGATACAACTGAGTGTCTTGCTAGGCCACTTCAGAGAGCAGTTAAGAGTCAACTACATTGGTGTGTGACTGGAGTCACATATAGACCAGAGGAGGTAGGGACGGCAGGTTTCCTTCGCTAAAGGACAGCAGTGAACCAGGTGGGTTTTTAAGACAATTTGACAGCTTCATAGTCACCTTTGCTGATACCAGCTTACTAGCCCAGTAACATAACCAAATTGGGCAATATAGTGTTGGAAGATGAGGTGAGGTCACAACGGTGTCAGGGTCCTCGGCAGAAATTTTGCTGCGCCCTTCCTCTGATGGCAAACCTGTTCTGGATGAAAATTCTGCCCCAACGATCTAAACTCACATATAAAGAATGGCAACTTGGGGAATGTACTGGAGCGCTGTCATTGCTGCCTGTGGAACTCTATCCCAGGAATGGATACAGTTCCATGTGTCTGCCCATTTAATACTTTATGGGCTAGAACGCCACTTTTTTTGCATGCTTAATGCCCACTTAACGCCCATTTTACCATTAAATGACGTATAACGCCCATATATCGCCCATTTTCGCACAAAATGGAAACTGATGGCCATTTTTAGGAAACTTATCGGCGAGTGTTACTTTCCCATGTGCTTAATGCCGGGAAAAAATATTACTGCCCGCCCACTTTTTTTGGGTGATATCATTAGAATGGGCGAAATCAACGCCCATAATATCGGCCAGCATTAATTTCCGCACTGATTTAACGGCGAGATTCAATATTAACGCCCGTCCACTTTTTTTTGTCGTAAAGAGCATATTTACTGAAACTAGCGGCCATGAGATCGCCCAGCGTCAATTTCACCACCTCGCACACATATCGCCCACAATATCGCTCACCCAAAAAAAAGGGCCACAAAAGTGGAACTGTTCTGAAGGAATGCCAGCGGTGTGGCTAGCATTTTTAAAATCCCACTCTTACGTCAGGAGCTGATATCTGAACGATTTGCCTGAAAGAGCGTTGATGTGAGTGACAACGCTGATACATTGCTGTGTGTGTGCAGCTCAGACATCAATGGTGCCCATCACCTTGATGCCAGTTAAATTTTACGTTGATTGATGTTAAGTTGTATTTAACCCTTTCATGTTAAGGAATCACCAGTGTGTAACGGTCCAGCTATCTGAGACAATGCGCAACAAGGTTATGTTCAATAACAAAAATTTTATACCAACATTGGTCTGAAATCATAAGTATCACAGGCAATCAACCCAACCCCCGCCCACACCCCACTTTTTCCACCATTGAGATAAATCACATGTTCAACATGTCCAGCAACACAGAATACAAAGGCAAAGCAGGAGCGTGGTCCCCAGCCCCATACATTGCAACAAATTGCATACACCCAGATGGAGATATAACACAGCCATCACCTGTGGACATGCACCTCACTTTCCTTCTCCCCTCCCCTTCTTCTCCCCGCCTTTACCCCTTCCCCTCCTCGCTCCACAGCGCCTGGCTGAGGAGCTCCTCAGGCGGTGCCTCACTGGGGGGGATGAAGGCAGAGGCGGTGGTTGCATGGGTACGGGAGTGGGGGGTGCCGAGGGCGCAACATTCTCTGATGCAGAAGCAGGATCTTGGTCCTTGCTCTGTCATTCGCAGTGGTGGTGCGGAATCTAGGGGTGGAGTGCCGCGCTCGGGGAGCACTGGGAGGCCTGTGGCAGCAGTGTTCCTGGCTATCGCATCCACCATCCACGGAATGTAGTCAGTCATGGTGCCGGAGATGGTAGCCAGCTGTCGGGATATGCCCCCCAATGCTTCGATGAGCTGGTCACCAATGTCTACAGTCCTCCTTGACAACTGTACCATCATTCCGCTGTCATGTGGCGCTCGTGGAACAGACCTGCCGCGTCCACGGTGTTGTGTACCTGTAAAGCATGCACTCCCATGTCCCGCCACCAGGGAGCTCATCCCCTGAAGTTCCAAGGGATCCCAGCATCCCTTGGGAGCACTGTATATAAGCTGGCCCCTAAGGCCTGTTCCTCACTCTGGAGTGTCTTATTAAAGGCTGAGGTCACTGTTACTTTAACCTCCCTGTGCGCAGCCTCATCTGTGTTAGGAACACAATAACTGGCAACGAGAATACGAATCCAACACAAAGATGCAGCAAACTGTGGGCATCCTAGAGAAGTTCTCGGTGGGTGAGGACTGGGAAGCCTATGTTGAACGGCTAGACCAGTACTTTGTAGCCAACGAGCTGGACAGAGAAGGAAGCGCTGAAAAAAGGAGAGCGGTCCTCCTCACAGTCTGCGGGGCACCGACCTGCAGCCTCATGAAGAATCTTCTGTCTCCAGTGAAACCCACAGATGTGTCGTATGAGGAGCTGTGTACACTGGTTCTGGAGCATCTTAACCCAAGGGAGAGCGTGCTGATGGTGAGGTATCGGTTCTACACTTGCCAGCGATCTGAAGGTCAGGAAATAGCGAGCTACGTCGCCAAGCTAAAACGACTTGCAGAACAATGTGAGTTTGATGGCTACCTGGAGCAAATGCTCAGAGACTTTTTTGTACTGGGCATTGACCACGAGACCGTCCTACAAAAACGTTTGACTGTAGAGACACCGACCCTCAGTAAGGCCATTGCGATAGCACAGGCGTTTATGTCCACCAGTGATAACACCAAACAAATCTCTCAGCACACAAGTGCTAGCAATGTTCATAAATTAAGTGGAACTGTGTTTGCGAGCAGAAATGTACAGGACAGAACCCATGAGTCTGCAACTGCCAGCAGGCCTCAGGTGACCCAGATGACTCAGAGTTCGCAACAAAGGATGAATGCAAGGCAATTCACACCTTGTTGGCGTTGTGGAGGCTTCCATTCAGCCTATTCATGCCGCTTCAAAGGGTATGTTTGCAAGAGCTGTGGAACAATGGGGCACCTCCAATGAGCTTATAAACGAGCTGCAAGCTCTGCAAAACCTGCTAACCACCACATGGCAGAGGAAGATCGGTCCATGGTGGATCAAAGCAATTTCGAGCCTCAGAGAGAGGAGGCAGATGCTGAAGTACACAGGGTGCACACATTTTTGACGAAATGTCCATCTATAATACTAAACGTAAAATTGAATGGCTTACCCGTAGCCATGGAACTGGACACGCACCAGCCAATCCATCATGAGTAAAAAAATTTTGAGAGACTGTGGTGCAACAAGGCACTTAGACCAGCCCTGAGCCCCATCCACACGAAACTGAGAACGTACACCAAAGAGCGTATCACTGTCCTGGGCAACACCATGGTCAAGGTCACCTATGAGGGCACGGTGCACGAACTGCCACTCTGGATAGTCCCGGGCGATGGCCCCACACTGCTTGGAAGGAGCTGGCTGGGCAAATTCCGCTGGAACTGCGATGACATCCGAGCGCTATCACATGTCGATGAGGCCTCATGTACCCAGGTTCTTAACAAATTTCTCTCCCTTTTTGAGCCAGGCATTGGAAACATTTCCGGGGCGAAGGTGTGGATCCACTGGGTCCCAGAGGCACGACCCATTCACCACAAGGCGCGAGCGGTGCCTCACATGATGAGGGAGAGAGTGGAAATCGAGCTGGACAGGTTGCAACGTGAGGGCATCATCTCCCCAGTGGAATTCAGCGTGTGGGCCAGCTCGATTGTTCCAGTACTCAAAAGTGATGGCACGGTCAGGATTTGCGGCGATTATAAAGTAACTATTAATCGTTTCTCGCTACAGGACCAATACCCGCTACCTAAGGCAGATGTCCTATTTGCGACGCAGGCAGGAGGCAAGACGTTCACCAAGGTCGACCTGACTTCGGCCTACATGACGCAGGAGCTGGAGGAGTCTTCGAAGGGCCTCACCTGCATCAACACGCACAAGGGACTGTTCATCTACAACAGATGCCCATTTGGAATTCAGTCGGCTGCAGCGATCTTCCAGAGAAACAAGGAGAGCCGACCCAAGTCCGTACCACACACGATGATCTTTCAGGACGACATATTGGTCACGGGTCGGGACACCGCCGAGCACCTACAAAGCCTGGAGGAGGTCCTCCAGCGACTGGATCGCGTAGGGCTGTGGCTGAAGAGGTCGAAATGCGTCTTCATGGCAACAGAAGTGGAGTTTTTGGGGAGAAAGATCGCGGCGGATGGCATTCGGCCTTCATTCGCCACAGAACGTCACGGAGCTGCGGTCGTTCCTGGGACTCAACTATTTTGGTAACTTCCTACTGGGTTAAGCACCCTTTTAGAGCCCCTGCACATGTTATTGCGCAAAGGTGAGAACTTGGTATGGGGAAAAAACCAAGCAATAGCTTTTGAGAAAGCCAGAATCATTTAATGCGCCAGCAGGCTGCTTGTACTGTATAACCCGTGTAAAAGACTTATGCTAGCATGTGACGCGTCGTCGTACAGAGTCGGGTGTGTATTACAATACGCTAACGTTGCGGGGAATTTGCAACCTGTCGCCTATGCTTCCAGGAGCTTGTCTAAGGCCGAGAGGGCCTACAGCATGATTGAGAAAGAGGCATTAGCGTGTGTGTTCGGGGTAAAGAAAATACATCAGTACCTGTTTGGCCTCAAATTTGAGCTGGAAACCGATCACAAGCCCCTCATATCCCTATTCGCTGAAAGCAAGGGGATAAATACTAATGCCTCAGCACACATACAAAGGTGGGCACTCGCGCTATCAGCGTATAACTATACTATCCACCACAGGCCAAGCACCGAGAACTGTGCGGATGTTCTCAGTCGGCTACCATTGCCCACCACGGGGGTGGAAATGGCGCAGCCTGCAAACTTATTGATGGTGGTGCAGCCCGCAGACTTGTTGATGGTCATGGAAGCGTTTGAAAATGATAAATCACCTGTCACGGCCCGCCAGATTAGGACTTGGGCCAGCCAAGATCCTCTGCTGTCCCTAGTAAAAAACTGTGTACTGCATGGGAGCTGGGCCAGCATCCCCGTTGAAATGCAAAAGCCAATCAAGCCGTTCCAGCGGCGAAAGGACGAGCTGTCCATTCAGGCAGACTGCCTGTTGTGGGGTAACCACGTAGTGCTACCAAAAAAGGGCAGGGAGACGTTCACCTCGGATCTCCCCAGCACACACCCGGGTATAGTAATGATGAAAGCGATAGCCAGATCCCACGTGTGGTGGCCCGGTATCGACTCTGACTTAGAGTCCTGTGTACGGCAATGCAGCGTATGTGCTCAGTTGAGCAACGCGCCCAGAGAGGCACCACTAAGTTTGTGATCCTGGCCCTCCAGACCATGGTCGAGGATCCATGTCGACTATGCGGGCCCGTTTCTTGGTAAAGTGTTCCTGGTGGTGGTGGATGCTTTTTCAAAATGGATTGAATGTGAAATAATGTCGGAAGCACCACCACCGCCACCATTGAAAGCCTGAGGGCCATGTTTGCCACCCACGGCCTGCCTGACATACTGGTCAGTGACAACGGGCCATGTTTCACTAGTGCCGAATTTAAAGAATTCATGACCTGCAATGGGATCAAACATGTCACCTCGGCCCCGTTTAAACCAACCTCCAATGGGCAGGCAGAGCGGGCAGTACAAATCATCAAACAGAGCCTTAAACGAGTCACAGAAGGCTCACTCCAAACCCGCCTGTCCCAAGTACTGCTCAGCTACCGCACGAGACCCCACTCGCTCACAGGGGTGCTCCCGGCTGAGCTACTCATGAAAAGGACACTTAAAACCAGACTCTCGCTGGTTCACCCCAACCTGCATGATCAGGTAGAGAGCAGGCAGCAGCAACAAAATGTAAACTATGGTCGCGCCACTGTGTCACGGAAAATTGATCTGAATGACCCTGTGTATGTGCTAAACTATGGACATGGTCCCAAGTGGATTGCGGGCACGGTGATAGCTAAAGAAGGAAGTAGGGTGTTTGTAGTCAAACTACACAATGGACAAATTGTGCAGAAAGCACCTGGACCAAACGAGGCTGCGGTTCACAGACTGCCCTGAACAACCCACAGCAGACACCACCTATTTTGAGCCCACAACACACACCCAAAGGATCAACGACACCACGCCGGACCAGGAAATCGAACCCATCACGCCCAACAGCCCAGCAAGGCTAGGCTCATCTTGCAGCCCTGCAGGGCCAACAACACGCCAGCCCAGCGAGGGCACAGCCAACACACCAGAACAGACATTTGTACCGAGGCGGTCCACCAGGGAAAGAAAGGCTCCCAACCGCCTCATTTTGCAAATAGTTTTCACTTTGACTTTGCAGGGGAAGTGATGTTGTGTATCTGTAAAGCATGCACTCCCATGTTCCGCCACCAGGGAGCTCATCCCCTGAAGTCCCAAGGGATCCCAGCATCCATTGGAAGCACTGTATATAAGCCTATTCCTCACTCTGGAGTGTCTTATTAAAGAATGAGGTCACTGTTACTTTGACCTCCCTGTGTGCAGCCTCATCTGTGTTAGGAACACAATACACGGGACCTGCGTGGGGTCAGCGCCATCCTGGGGACAAATGGGGTGCCCTATGGCGAGGTGCTTGGGCCTGGTATCTCCAGAGTGGAGGCGGGAATGACCGGAGGACCACTAGATGGTCTTGGGGTGGAATGGCTTCTGGAGCGTGGCGATACAGGTTATCGAAGTCGGCGCTCTCAGCCGTGGAGAACAGACCCAGAGGATTGCGGGCGAGAATCGGAGCTCCTCAGCACCAGATGTAGGATCGTCCGGTGAGTCCGGCCCCGTGCCCCCACCTTCTGGCCTCTGTGGTCTTGCCTTGGGACGCTCTGCTGGCTGAGCTGAAAAACACAAATGAGGTTATTAGAGGAGAAGGGGGTGCTCGGGTCACAAGGTGAGTCCAGCGCTACACACAGCATATGCACGACAAAAGCACCACCACTCTCAAAATCATCGCAGACATCACATTTCATGACCAGCAACACATTTGCATTCCAATGATTTTCATTAGGCCATCATTATTTCTGTGACAATTTTAGAAATCATCTATCATATATGATTGTTCGGATATGAGTGGGTGTGGCATCTATTGACTTTAACAGCAATGGTGTAAGCTTTACTCACGTGGCATCACTTCAGTGTCTGCAGATGCATCCGTGGCTGTCCCGGGGTGCTTCCTCACAAGTGTGAGCACCCGTTCCTCCATCTCTGTGATGTTGCTGGGGACTAGTGGCCCCCCACCCATTCGCCTCTGCACGGACTTTATCGTCGATAGCTTCTTCTATAAAAGGTGGCAGGACGACATGGCATGAGATCATTGTGTGATATCATTGCTAGGTACTGTCACAGAGATTGATACAACACATAACAGATCTAATCATGATTATTATGAAAATTATCATTCTTTACCTAAAGACGTACATTGTGACCGCATGCTTTGAGTAAAACATTCCCGGTAAAAGTGAAACATAAGAACATAAGAACATATGAATTAGGAACAGGAGTGGGCCATCTAGTCCCTCGAGCCTGCTCCGCCATTCAACAAGATCATGGCTGATCTGGCCGTGGACTCAGCTCCACTTACCCGCCCTCTCCCCATAACCCTTAATTCCCCTATTGGTTAAAAATCTATCTATCTGTGACTTGAATACATTCAATGAGCTAGCCTCAACTGCTTCCTTGGGCAGAGAATTCCACAGATTCACAACCCTCTGGGAGAAGAAATTCCTTCTCAACTCGGTTTTAAATTGGCTCCCCCGTATTTTGAGGCTGTGCCCCCTAGTTCTAGTCTCCCCGACCAGTGGAAACAACCTCTCTGCCTCTATCTTGTCTATCCCTTTCATTATTTTAAATGTTTCTATTAGATCACCCCTCATCCTTCTGAACTCCAACGAGTAAAGACCCAGTCTACTCAATCTATCATCATAAGGTAACCCCCTCATCTCCGGAATCAGCCTAGTGAATCGTCTCTGTACCCCCTCCAAAGCTAGTATATCCTTCCTTAAATAAAGTGACCAAAACTGCACGCAGTACTCCAGGTACGGCCTTACCAATACCCTATACAGTTGCAGCAAGACCTCCCTGCTTTTGTACTCCATCCCTCTCGCAATGAAGGCCAACATTTCATTCGCCTTCCTGATTACCTGCTGCACCTGCAAACTAACTTTCATGCACAAGGACCCCCAGGTCCCTCTGCACCGCAGCATGTTGTAATTTCTCCCCATTCAAATAATATTCCCTTTTTCTGTTTTTTTTCCCAAGGTGGATGACCTCACACTTTCCAACATTGTATTCCATCTGCCACACCTTAGCCCATTCGCTTAACCTATCTAAATCTCTTTGCAGCCTTTCTGTGTCCTCTACACAACCCGCTTTCCCACTAATCTTTGTGTCATCTGCAAATTTTGTTACACTACAATCTGTCCCCTCTTCCAGGTCATCGATGTATATTGTAAACAGTTGTGGTCCCAGCACCGATCCCTGTGGCACACCACTAACCACCGATTTCCAACCCGAAAAGGACCCATTTATCCCGACTCTCTGCTTTCCGTTCGCCAGCCAATTCTCTATCCATGCTAATACATTTCCACTGACCCCGCGTACCTTTATCTTCTGCAGTAACCTTTTGTGTGGCACCTTATCGAATGCCTTTTGGAAATCTAAATACACCAAATCCATCGGTACACCTCTATCCACCATGCTCGTTATATCCTCAAAGAATTCCAGTAAATTAGTTAAACATGATTTCCCCTTCATGAATCCATGTTGCGTCTGCTTGATTGCACTATTCCTATCTAGATGTCCCGCTATTTTTTCCTTAATGATAGTTTCAAGCATTTTCCCCACTACAGATGTTAAACTAACCAGCCTATAGTTACCTGCCTTTTGTCTGCCCCCTTTTTTAAACAGAGGCGTTACATTAGCTGCTTTCCAATCCGCTGGCACCTCCCCAGAGTCCAGAGAATTTTGGTAGATTATAACGAATGCATCTGCTATAACTTCCGCCATCTCTTTTAATACCCTGGGATGCATTTCATCAGGATCAGAGGACTTGTCTACCTTGAGTCCCATTAGCCTGTCCAGCACTACCCCCCTAGTGATAGTGATTGTCTCCAGGTCCTCCCTTCCCACATTCCTGTGACCAGCAATTGTTGGCATGGTTTCTGTATCTTCCACTGTGAAGACCGAAGCAAAATAATTGTTTAAGGTCTCAGCCATTTCCACATTTCCCATTATTAAATCCCCCTTCTCATCTTCAAGAAAGACCTCACATTTGATGATAGTCACTCATGACTGTTACAAATCAAATTATATAAATACATAAGTACATGTAAATCAATGTAATACTTACACTTGCGGATCTCACAAGGTCGATCCATCGTTTGCGGCATTTGTTACCCTCACGTGCCTCGTTGGTCGCCGACGGGACCACCTCTGCTGTCTTGGTCCATATCTTCTGGTAGGCCTTTGGGGTGGGCTTCCCAAGCCCTCCCTGTGTTAAATCACCCCAGCATGATCGACCTCCTGCAGGAGGGAGGCATTTGCCTCGTCCGAGAACCTCCTGGCTCTTTTGTGCCCTCCAATGTGCTCCTCTCCCACCTCACTGCTCTCTCCAGCATCAGTCGCCACAGCGTGCTGTGATGCCTCCTCCTCTCTCTCTATTAAAGGCCAAATTCAGACAAATATGTGTCTGGTAACAGCTACTTTTTGTTTGCCTACTTGCTGTGAAGCTCTAAAGTCTCCCTCCTTCCTCCCAAAGCAGCCACGCCATACCCAGACACGCCTTCAGTCCCTCTGAGCTCCCTCTCTCTCTGTCTCCTCTTCTGCGCATGTCATGATGACCCTTGATCTCCTGAATCACGGGAATTGAGCGTTATCATGCCGTTGCTAAGGATGGCCGCACTTTATGGCAAAAGGTCAAAAAAATTTAACACTACCACCCATTTTATATTGCTCGCGCTCGCTGGCGATCTAAAAACCCTTTTTTAACGCCCATGCTGGAAATTTGGGCAATACCCACAAAAGTGGAGGTTCTAACCCATCATTCCTTCCGGTCAAGAAAGGAAAGGCGATAAGTGTAATTGTGTAAAAAAAAAAAATTAAGAGTACCTGTAAAACTCATCCTGCCTAGGCCGTAAGTCACTTAATTGGAATTTGAATGTTCCAATGTTTGTACTGGGGTAACACATCCTGATAGGTTAGAATATGATTCTTATTGAGAATTCATACCAGATAAAACCATACGATAACATCTTGTGTAACTTCTCTCAGAAAAGTGCATCCATTAGAGTGAAAACTAGTTATTCATTGCTCTGACATTGTCTTTATTGATGATGGCACCTTAATCAATAGGATGACTTTGTCGAAATTATACAGTTTAATGAAGCCACTTTGAATTAAACTAATTTTCTTAAGGAATGAGATTGGTGGTGTTTATTTTTTTAAATTATTTGGTAAGGGTATTAAATTGCTTCTCTTTATCAATCCCCATGTCTGGGTCAGGTATCACTGACAGTTGAGAGGGTGATTGAACAAAGTACCCACAATGAAGCGTATGCGAGTAAGTAACACAAGGATTACGCCTTCCAATTTTCCACTTCACGTCCTTGTGAAGAGGCATCCGACCTCCACTCAGCACATTCCTATACCAACAAGGGTGAGATCAAAAATAGAGTTCTGTGGGGAATTGAATCTGTGCCTGACTAATGCTGACCCAGGACCCAATGTGCCATGTAATTGAACCACTCAGGGTTTGGTGGGGATTTTTACAACATTTGGAGGAAGTGGCCAACACTTGAGTTGTCAAAGCTGCCATATAGCTAAAGATTTAATGACTAAAAGGATACAGACTTGTGTACGGACACATTAATTCATTAAGAAGCACAAGTAAAGAGATTGGTTAAGTTTACAACTGGGAAAAAGGGGAAACAAATATTTTTACATAGAAAATGTATTCAACTTTACTTAACAATAATTAAAATCCTCACAAGATTTGGTTGTTTTGAGGCATTGAAAAATAAATTCTGGCATTACATAGGAGCGTTCGAGCGGTGGAGGCCTTTGTGGTTTGTTTTTTACTTTGAATCGCGGCCAAGGGAAGGAAGCAGAAACACTTTGCTTAACGGTTTTCCTCCCCCACTTTGAATTGATAGTGTAAATGTCTGAAAATAGGCAGAATATTTCAAATGTTTATTTTATTTGAACTTATTCTTACAATATTTGACTGTGGGGATCTTCTGGATGTACACATTTTGTGGGTACAGGTCACAGGATATTATTAAAGGCAGCACCTTAGGTTGATAAGGCTGTTTAAAAAAGCTAATGTATTCTGGGTTTTATCACCAGAGGTATAGAAAATAAACGCCAAGAGCTAATGATGAGCCTATATGAAACCTTAAGATCTCAGTTAGAGTACTGTGTGCAGTATTGGACACTTTTGGAAGGATAGTCAGGGTTTAAAGTGGCTGCCTGGTATGAGGAAATACAAAACAAAGAAAAACTTGAAAAAATTGGGTCTTTTTTGATAGAACAGCACAGATTACGGGCTGATATAATAGAAGTGTTTAAGATCATGGAAGGATAGGACAAGGTCGCTGCAAGCAGACAGTTTACAATAGTTGAGATGCCTAGAATGATAGGCTACAGATGCAAAATTAAATACAAGAGATTTAAAACAGAGAGCAGGTGAAACGTCTTTGCACTGAGATGTGAGTTTGTGGAATTTGCTTCCAGGTTTAGTGGTTGAGGCAGAAACTATATTAATATTTAAGATTAGATTGGATAGGTGGATGAAGTAAAAGGGTATAAAAGGCATATGGGAACAGGGTGGGTAAATGGATTAGAACTATTGCTCGAAATCTCAGTGGGTCAGATGGCATCTGTGGAGAGAAAGCAGAGATAATGTTTCGGGTCGATTCCAGATTCCAGCATCCGCAATATTTTGCTTTTGTAGAACTATTGCTTGTCTGGAGGGTTTGGTTCAAATGGTCTGTTTCCATGTAGTAACCTCTATGTATTTCTATGAAAATAAATAAGGCTTATGATGACATTTAACATTCTTTAGCTTTGGTTTTCTGTTTGTTCCTGCTGATCTATGAAAACCACAGGCCCCGATATTTACAGAGAGACGGGAGGGAACGGGGTTGGTGGTGGAGTGAGGGGCCTTAGCAGCCGAGAAACCTGGAAATGGGGGTAATGTGGAGGTTCTGCCGAAGTTAATGGCAGGACCTAATCTCCATTTTTTTGTCTTGTTTCCCAGCTGGCAGCCAGCCAGATTAAGAGGCCGGCTGCTGTGTGGGAAGGCCGCCAGCAACGGGCTGCAGCTGGCGAGTGGAGAGAAGGGAGGGATTAGACAGGGTGGGTGGGGAAGATCAGAATGGGTGAGGAAGATCAGAATGGGCGAGTCTCCCCGAGGCATGGTATTTTTACTGTGGTTTCGCTCATTGTTGTCACAGTGAGTGTCTGGATTACACAGTAATCGAGTGCAGAGTTTGGCTCATCCACCCTTCTGAAAACGAAATAGTCTCGCTTTTCAGTAGTTTCAAGAGCGATCTCAAATCTCCCAACCACATCTTTGTTTCAGTCCACCTACAACAGCAACAACAACTTTTAGATAGCGCCTTTAACATAGTATGGGCCTCAGAATCTCCCCTGAGGAACAGACCTAAAGCATAATTAAGGACCAAATTAAATGAATCTTACTGGAAACAATCAACAACAACTTGCATTTATATAGCACGTTTAACATAGTAAAATGTCCCAAGGTGCTTCACAGGAACGATTAACAAACAAAATTTCACACTGAGCCATATAAAGTGATATTAGAACAGGTGACCAAAAGCTTGGTCAAAGAGAGAGGTTTTAAGGAGTGTCTTAAAGGAGGAGAGATAGAGAGGCAGAGAAGTTTAGGGAGGGAATTCCAGAGCTTAGGGCCTTGGCAGCTGAATGCACAACCGCCAATGGTGGAGTGCTGAAAATCAGGGATATACGAAGATAAGAACATAAGAATTAGGAACAGGAGTAGGCCATCTAGCCCCTCGAGCCTGCTCCGCCATTCAACAAGATCATGGCTGATCTGGCCGTGGACTCAGCTCCACTTACCCGCCCACTCCCCGTAACCCTTAATTCCCTTATTGGTTAAAAATCTATCTATCTGTGACTTGAATACATTCAATGAGTTAGCCTCAACTGCTTCCTTGGGCAGAGAATTCCACAGATTCACAACCCTCTGGAAGAAGAAATTCATTCTCAACTCGGTTTTAAATTGGCTTCCCCGTATTTTGAGGCTGTGCCCCCTAGTTCTAGTCTCCCCGACCAGTGGAAACAACCTCTCTGCCTCTATCTTGTCTATCCCTTTCATTATTTTAAATGTTTCTATAAGATCACCCCTCATCTTTCTGAACTCCAATGAGTAAAGACCCAGTCTACTCAATCTATCATCATAAGGTAACCCCCTCATCTCCGGAATCAGCCTAGTGAATCGTCTCTGTACCCCCTCCAAAGCTAGTATATCCTTCCTTAAGTAAGGTGACCAAAACTGCACGCAGTACTCCAGGTGCGGCCTCACCAATACCCTATAAAGTTGCAGCAGGACCTCCCTGCTTTTGTACTCCATCCCTCTCGCAATGAAGGCCAACATTCCATTCGCCTTCCTGATTACCTGCTGCACCTGCAAACTAACTTTTTGGGATTCATGCACAAGGACCCCCAGGTCCCTCTGCACCGCAGCATGTTGTAATTTCTCCCCATTCAAATAATATTCCCTTTTACTGTTTTTTTCCCCAAGGTGAATGACCTCACACTTTCCAACATTGTATTCCATCTGCCAAACCTTAGCCCATTCGCTTAACCTATCTAAATCTCTTTGCAGCCTCTCTGTGTCCTCTACACAACCTGCTTTCCCACTAATCTTTGTGTCATCTGCAAATTTTGTTACACTACACTCTGTCCCCTCTTCCTGGTCATCTATGTATATTGTAAACAGTTGTGGTCCCAGCACCGATCCCTGTGGCACACCACTAACCACCGATTTCCAACCCGAAAAGGACCCATTTATCCCGACTGTCTGCTTTCTGTTAGCCAGCCAATTCTCTATCCATGCTAATACATTTCCTCTGACTCCGCGTACCTTTATCTTCTGCAGTAACCTTTTGTGTGGCACCTTATCGAATGCCCTTTGGAAATCTAAATATACTACATCCATCGGTACACCTCTATCCACCATGCTCGTTATATCCTCAAAGAATCCCAGTAAATTAGTTAAACATGATTTCCCCTTCATGAATCCATGTTGCATCTGCTTGATTGCACTATTCCTATCTAGATGTCCCGCTATTTCTTCCTTAATGATAGCTTCAAGCATTTTCCCCACTACAGATGTTAAACTAACCAACCTATAGTTATGTTCAAGAGACCAGAATGAGGAGGAGTGTGCAGGTCTCGGAAGGTTGTAGGCAATGTTCCCTTTATGCTGTGCGGCTGCGCACTCCATGGAACTCGCACAGCCGGCTTGCTGACTTTCCGATGTAAAATTTGAATGGCCTGTGCAGCTCATTAAAGGGACCGTGCGGCGCCAAAATCAATTTGAGCAAACATTGGTTGTAGGGCTGGAGGAGATTACCGAGATAGAGAGGGGCGAGGCCACAGAGGGATTTGAAAACAAATTATACCTACCTCTATAATCTCCAATCTGATTTCCTATCAGATATTTATCCTATTTGAAAGTTGGTCAACGTCAATTGTTTGTGCTAGGAGACTATTCCAGACATTAACTATGCTCTGGGAAAAAACAATTCTCCAATCTAGCTTGAGACTTGTTAATTTTAAGTATGTCTTATTATCCTGTGTTATAATAAATATGAAATAGAAAAAAAAAATAACCTGCCTATAGAGATGAAAGGTGAAATGAGTCCTATGGGCATAAGGGAAGTTAAAAAGGCCATAAGGTTCCACATTGAGGAATATTCCTCTGCTCTAGCAACATTCCTAGCAATATATGTCTCATTTTTAAAGCAACAAGAAATATTTTGCCTTCCTACTACAAAGGAGAGGCAGTTTAAAAGCAGACTTCAATGAACCAGAACATAATTGTGTAGGCTGGAATGCTAAGGTAGATTAGGAAGAGACTTAATGAAATAGTTTTATTTATACAGCACCTTACCAAGTCATTGAAATGTTTTAAAGCGCTTCACTTTTGGAGAGTAGCAACTGTTATATATCCAAACACAGCAACCATTCTGCAGCAACAACATCCAATGTCAGCAATAAGTTGAACAAATAGTTAATCTGTATTTTGAAGTTTTTGTCTGAGGGCTAAATGTTGGCCAGGACACTGGGAAAACTTGTTATTTTTCTTCATATAGTACCTTGGGATGGTCAACACTCACCTGAACAAATAAATGGGACCTCAGTTACATCTCATGTGAAGGATGACACCTCCAACAATGTAGCACTGGAGTGCCAGCCTGAAATATGTGCTCATGTCCTGAAGTGGGGCTTGATCCCATTAGCTTCTAATCTAGTGGTAAGAGTGTTGCCAACTGATACAATATGATCATTGTTAAGGAAAATGCTTAGTATTGAGCAAACACAAGAAAAGCAACAAGATGCACTAACTGTTCTGTATTTTTAATTGGTGCATTGCTGGTCTGTTCATGTTCGATCCCACTGGGCAGCAGGTCACTATTCATTGCTGAGTGCAGGGGTACCTTGGTGGTAGGGGTTTGCGTGCTTGTATGCTGGATTAATAACTAAATAAAATTGTAGTGTGGCATTATAAATTGTAGGCACCATACACTACCTATGTAACTGCAGGACTGGAAACCAATAAAATGATTACATGTTACTAACACTTCTGTCTCTGTCTTTTGAATCAGGTTTGATTCATATCTTCTCTCTGTAGCCATGCTGCCTGGAGGGTCACCATTCTCACACATGGTCTAAAAATTTGGGTTCAGCTAAATTTGAATTTGCTGATAAGGAAATTTTGCAGTGTCAATCCTCCCAAAATTATAAAATAAACTAGCTCCATGCCTGGGACTGTACATGTTAAATATATGAAACACTGATAACTGTTAAAGACTGAGTGAAGTGTACTGGTGGCACTATTGTAAGTGATAACTGATTGGGTGGCCCAATGGTTCTAATCATCCAATTGGAGTCTCTCTTCAGAGGCCACAGTTTTGAATCCCCCTGACCTCACTGATATTTGGTTGGCTGAAGAAGGCTAGTATGAAGGGATCGAGAGATGACCTCCTCCAAAGGTCCCCACAATCACAGATGTCAGTCTGCAGCCAATTCGATTCAATCCATGTGATATCAAGAAATGGCTGAGTGCACTGGATACAGCAACGGCTATGGGCTCCGACAACATCCTGGTTGTAGTGCGAAGCTAATCCAATACAGCTATAACACTGTCAACTACCTGACAAAGTAGACAATTGCCCAGGTATACCCTATCCACAAAAAGCAGGACAAATCCAATCTAACCAATTACTGCCCCATCAACCTACTCTCAATCATCAGCAAAGTGATGGAAGGTGTCATCAGCAGTGCTATCAAGCGACACTTACTCACCAATAACCTGCTCACTGATGCTCAATTTGGGTTCCGCAAGGACCACTCGACATCAGACCTCATTACATCCTTGATTCAAATGTGGACAAAAGAGCTGAATACCAGAGATGATGAGAGTGACTGGCCTAGACATTAAGGCAGCATTTGACCGAGTGTGGCATCAAGGTGCCCTAGTAAAACTGAAGTCAATGGGGATCAGGAGGAAAACTCTCCACTTGCTGGAGTCATACTTAGCACAAAGGAAGATGGTTGTGGTGGTTGGAGGTCAATCATTCCAGCCCTAGGACATCGCTGCAGGAGTTCTGCAGGGCAGTGTCCTGGCCCAACCATCTTTAGCTGCTTCATTAATGACCTTCCCTTCATAATTGATTTCAATTTTACTAGGGCTCTCTGTACTCTCAAAAGGCATTTTATGAAAAAGTACCATATATTAGGCTTGTTAGAAAAATTGAAGCCCATGGGTTAAAGGGGGCAGTAGCAGCATGGATCCAAAATGATCTCCTAAAGAAGGAACTCTATGGCTCCGATATTGGTGACCTAACCGCCCACTGCCGCCGACTGCCGCCGACTTCTGCTGCCGGTCTCCCCTCTTTGCCATTTTCCACTTGGGCTGGAGTGGGCGGGACAGCAGCTGGTGGCCAAGTCGCGTAAGTGTCCTCCTGCCCACCGAGCTGCCAGATTGGTGTGGGCGGGAGTCGGCGTCAACAGGGGGAAGGACTGCTGCATGGAGGCAGTTCTAACCCCGACGGTCAGTACAAAGAATGGACTAAAAAGGTTAGTGAAGATATTTTAAAAATTTCTTTGCAGAGACTTACCTAGATGGGGCCCCCTGAAGGTGTTCCAGTGGTTTTTTTTTGTAATGATTTTTAATTTCAGTTCCTCCACCCTCCCTGGGCCCGACTCCATCCTCGGCAGCACTGCTCCCGCCTGCTGCTGCCCAGATTGACGGTGTAAACCATTATTTGGCTGCCAGGTGGTACTGCCACCTCTTTTAGAGGAATCTTCCTGGCAAAGTACCGCCCGGTCTCTCGGTGGCCACCGGCGGTCCTTTGGGCGGCACTTGGGTGAGCCTTGGCTTCGACCGAGTTCGGGCCCATACTCTCTTACTTTGGTATCATCTGCAGATTTTGACACCACTCCCTCAAGGCCTATATTCAATTCATTGATATACATACTGAACAGAAGTGGCCCCAGATCTGAACCCTGTGGGACACCACTACCCACTTCCAACAACTCTGCAAAACTGCCTTTTAATCTTAGGGATAGAAAACAGAGAGTTGTGGTGAATGGCTGTTTTTCAGACATCAACAACCTGGGCATCACCATTGACCAGATACTTAATTGGATCAACCACATAAATATTGTGGCTACAAGAACAGGTCAGAGGCTGGGTATTCTGCAGCGAGTGACTCACCTCCTGACTCCCCGATGCCTTTCCACCATCTACAAGGCACGTCAGGAGTGTGATAGAATACTCTCCACTTGCCAGCAACACTCAAGAAGCATCCAGAACAAAGCAGCCTGATTGATTGGCACCCTTAAACATTCACTTCCTCCACAACCAGTGCAGTATGTATCATCTACAAGATGGACTGCAGCAACTTGCCAAGGATTCTTCGACAGCACCTCCCAAACCTGTGATCTACCACCTAGAAGGACAAGTACAACAGGTGCGTGGGAGCACCACCACCTGCAAGTTCCCTCCAAGTCACACACCATCCTGATTTGGAAATATATTGCCGTTCCTTCATCGTCGCTGGGTCAAAATCCTGCACTCCCTCCCTAACAGCACTGTGGGAGTACCTTCACCACACGGAGCAGGCTCGAGGGGCCATAGGGCCTACTCCTGTTCCTATTTCTTATGTTCTTAAGTTCTAATGGACTGTGGTGATTCAAGAAGATGGCTCACCACCACCTTCTCAAAGGACAATAATTAGGGATATTAATGCTGGACTTGCCAACGATGTCCACATCCTGTGAATTAATAAATAAGTAAAAAGATAAAATGAGGATAACTTTGCACAACCCTTTATTCTCTCCCCAAAGGTCAGTTTGACTATGGAGCATTTTGAGATAATTGAGCTCCACTATTCTATTCTATTTTATTCAGGTCTGTTAGAGAAATGTTTGAGATTCTTTGGACATTGGTTTCAGAAGGCCAAAATTTTAGTTTTAGTGAAGTAGTGGCCAAACCACTGCCAGGTTTCCATGGATATAGATGCTGATGATCTATACTAGACTTCCATGGACATGAACACATCTGTACTGGCATTCAATGAACTTGCACATAACACCACTGGAGCTCCTTCACATTGTATCTACATATAATCCCAGAAGCTACCGGGACACAGACACATTCAGATACCATTACTAAAGCCTCCTGAAATGCATTCACGTGCTGCAGCTCGACTTCATTTGTGTATCATCTCTCAGAAAATCCCAAAGCACTTCATATAAATTACTTTATAGTACTGTACTGTCACTGCTGTTATGTAAGCAAATGCAGCAGCCATTTTACTTACAGTAAGTTCCAACAAACATTATAATGAATTACCAAATAATATACAATTTTCTTGATGGTGTTGATTGAGAGAAGAATGCAGGCCAGGACAACTTCCTACTCCTGTTAACTACTTTTTGACCTGTTGCAGCGCCGCTATTGACTCCCATGGAATTCTGGTAGCGTCCCAGGCTGTTGCGCCGGCGATGACAACGTCATCACTGTGCGCAGCAATCTGTTTTTGCCCCAGAGCGAAAATTCAGTAGCGCCCCGTGAAGCTGCCGTGGGCGATGCCTGTAGGCCGCGCGTGGGGCGAAAATTAAAGGGGAGGTACGGCAGTAAAAATGTTAAAATGGCCGAATTACCGGCCGCGGCCTTCTTGATTGTAGATCACGGAATCCGTGCCGCGATCTTGCAGCCTGGCATTCCGCCTGCTGCCAAGGCATCCCGCTCCCTGGTGCTTCAGCGATGGCCCCATTTCCCTCCTATAGAAACATAGAAACATAGAAAGTAGGTGCAGGAGCAGGCCATTCGGCCCTTTGAGCCACCAGCACAATTCAATATGATAATGGCTGATCATGCAACTTCAGTACCCCACTCCTGCCTTCTCTCCATACCTAGAGAAAGACGGGGAGAGAGAGAGAGAGACTGGGGAGAGAGAGCGACTCTGAAGAGGGGAGAGATTGGGGACAGGGAAAGAGAGAGAGTGGGGGAGAGAGAGAGAGTTGGGAATTGGGAGAGATTGGGGACGGGGGAGAGAGAGAGTGGGGGAGAGGGAGAGTGGGGGGGGGAAGAGATAGACTGGGGGGAGAGAAGACTGGGATGGTGAGAGACTGGGGGGAGAGAGAGAGACTGAGGGAGAGGGAGGGGATGTGAGAGAGGGAACTCAGGGAAGATGGATCACGTTCTTCCAACCCCACCCTCTTTACACCCACACCCGATTTCTCAGAAAGCTCGGTGCGTGTGCTACATGGGACATCATTGGAGTGGATGAAATGCAGAAGTCACCACGACACTGTCACTATTCACTTCATACTCAATAAACCTGTTAAAAAACCGTGATCCATACACAACGCCCTATCTACGGTACGGCGCGCTGGCGGACGGAGGTGTGTGGGTTAAGGTCAGAAACTTGGGCTGTGATGGGGCAGGAACTTGAGCTTGGGGGTTGTGTGTCCGGAACTTTGGCTGGGACAGTTCTCGCATGTTTTTGAAAAGAGATCTTACCAATCCAAACTGACCAAAATTTGGGCCTTCAGAAATAAACCTGAATTGACCTGGTTAAAAGCTTGTTTTGGAGCTTTCCCCTATCCCTCTATAATAATGCTATGGGGCGGTAACATGAAGAACAGATATCATTCTCACTTTTCTGCCTGGACATTGGCTTTAACACAAGTGCTTTGCTTTGGTCAACATAATGGAATCAATATAGGTCAAATTATTTGGTGTACTTAGAACTTCAGATAGTAATACACGTTAATTTGTGACTCACTGAATATCATCATCATCATCATAGGCAGTCCCTCAAAATCGGGGAAGACTTGGTTCCACTCTAAAAGTGAGTTCTCAGATGACTGTATAGTCCAATACGGGAATTACAGTCTCTGTCACAGGTGGGACAGACAGTGGTTGAAGGGAAGGGTGGGTGGGGAGTCTGGTTTGCCACACACTTCTTCCGCTGTCTGCGCTTGGTTTCTGCATGCTCTTGGCGATGAGACTCGAGGTGCTCAACGCCCCCCCCGGATGCTCTTCCTCCACTTAAGGCAGTCTTGGGCCAGGGATTCCCAGGTGCCGGTGGGGATGTTGCATTTTATCAAGGAGGCTTTGAGGGTGTTCTTGAAACATTTCCTCTGCCCACCTGGGGCTCGCTTGCCGTGTAGGAGTTCCGAGTAGAGTGTTTGCTTTGGGAATTTCGTGTCGGGCATGTGGACTGTAAAGTCCTTACTCTACAGCATGAAACCACACGAGGCACATTCTGGGAACAAGGTCTTAACTCTTTATTCACAGGACTCCAAGTGATGACCCTGCGTGGGACCTCCCTTTTTATACCTGTGTAATCAGGTAAGGAGTGTCTCCCACAAGTTCACCCCTTGTGGTCAAGGCGTGCATCTAGGTTGAGTGTATACAGTAATACAGTGGTGTTACATTGTGGTTACATACATGACATCACCTTCCCCCCCAAAGTCTTATGGGGATCATAGGTTTAGTCTTTCAGGTGGTCTACGCTCCCTCGTGGAGCGCCGCAATTGGGGCTCTGGTTGTTGGACACTGACATGAGTGTCTGTCACCTGTAGTGATTCCGGCGTGTCCGGGCTGACCTCAGGGACTGTGCATTCTTCTGAATGCTCTTGTTGCTCGTTCACTGGTGGTGTTGTGAACTCCATCTCATGGTCTTCTTCAGATTCCTCCGTGTCGATGCTGAACCTTTTTTTTACTTGCATATCTGACCATTGTTGAGTTTTGCCACGATGATCCTATTCCCCTCTTTGTCAATTACAGTACCCTCAAGCCATTTGGGCCCCACGGCGTGATTGAGGATGAATAAAGGATCATTTATTTCTATACATCTCCCCCACGCATTACGGTCATGGTACTCGTTTTGTGACTTGCGCTTGCCTTCAACTATGTCGGTCAGGACTGGGTGAATGAGGGACAACCGAGTTTTGCGTGTCCGTTTCATTAATAGCTCTGTGGGCGGGAACCCCGTGAGCGAGTGCAGTCGGGATCTATAGGCCAGCAGGAGGCGCGATAGGCGACATTGTAGGGAGGATTCTTGAATCCTGAGCATACCTTGCTTAATGATTTGGACCGCATGTTCCACCTGGCCATTGGAGGCCGGCTTGAACGGCGCAGTCCTGACGTGGTTGATGCCATTGCCCGATATAAACTCTCGGAATTCGTGGCTTGTGAAACATGGGCCATTGTCACTAACCAGGATGTCCGGCAAGCCATGGGTTGCAAAGATCGCACGGAGGCTTTCCACTGTGGTGGATGACGTGCATGAATTCAGAATGATGCACTCGATCCATTTCGAGTATGCATCTACCACAATAAGTAACATCTTACCCATGAACGGGCCCACGTAGTCAACATGAATGCGTGACCATGGCCTGGTGGGCCAGGGCCACGGGCTGAGCGGGGCCTCCCTGGGGGCATTACTCAGCTGGGCACATGTCGTGCACCTGCAAACACAGTGTTCCAGGTCTGAATCAATTCCAGGCCACCAAACGTATGACCTTCATCAGCACAATGCTTGGGTGCTCATTGTGGAGTTCCCGGATGAATGCCTCCCTGCCCTTCTAGGGCATAACTACCTGGCTGCCCCATAGTAGGCAGTTGGCTTGGATGGAGAGCTCATCCATCTGTCTGTGGAACGGTCTGACCTCCTCAGGGCATGCTCCGTGTGCGGGTGCCCAATCCCCAGTCAGGACACATTTCTTAATCAGGGATAGGAGGGGATCTCTGTTTGTCCAGATTTTAATCTGGTGGGCTGTGATGGGGGAGCCTGCGCTGTCAAAGGCATCGACAGCCTTGACCATCTTGGCGCTTTGCTCCGCTGCCCCTTCAGTGGTGGCCAGCGGAAGCCTGCTGAGCGCGTCAGCGCAGTTTTCAGTGCCAAGCTGGTGCCGGATGGAGTAGTCATAAGCAGCCAGCGTGAGGGCCCATCGCTGTATGCGAGCTGATGCATTGGCATTGACAGCTTTGCTGTCTGATAACAGAGATGTTAATGGCTTGTGGTCCGTCTCTAATTCAAACTTCCTACCAAAGAGGTACTGATGCCTTTTTCTTATACCATAGACACATGCAAACGCTTCCTTCTTGACCATGCCATATCCCCGTTCTGCTTGAGAGAGCGACCTGGAGGCATAAGCCACAGGTTGTAGTTGACCCTCAGCATTACCCTGCTGCAACACGCACCCAACCCTATAGGACGATGCATCACATGTAAGAACTAATTTTTTACAAGGGTCGTACAGAGTCAACAACTTGTTTGAACAAAGTAGGTTTCGCGCCCGATCAACAGCCCGTTCCTGACAGTCCCCCCAAAACCAATCACAACCCTTACGCAGGAGCACGTGTAGCGGCTCCAACAACGTGCTTAAGTTCGGCAGTAAGTTCCCGAAATAGTTCTACAGTTCCAGGAATGAACGCAACTCGATGTGTTGCAGGGCCTGGGTGCTCATTGAATCGTCTCTGTTTTGGTGGGCCGAATCCCATCTGCAGCAACCCTCCTGCCCAGAAACTCAACTTCAGGGGCTAAAAACACACATTTAGATTTCTTGAGTCGCAGGCCTACCCGGTCCAGTCGGCGTAGCACCTCCTCGAGGTTGTGAAGGTGTTCCTTGGTGTCTCGACCTGTGATGAGGAAGTCGTCCTGGAATACGATCGTTTCAGGAATGGATTTAAGCAGGCTTTCCATGTTTCGTTGAAAAATCGCAGCTGCTGATCGAATGCCAAATGGGCACCTGTTATAAATGAACAGTTACCTGTGCGTGGTGATGGTGATCAGTAGTTTAGATTCGTCGGCCAGTTCCTGGGTCATATAGGCTGAAGTGAGGTCCAACTTGGCGAACAGCTTGCCGTCTGCCAGTGTGGCGAAAAGGTCCTCCGCTCTTGGGAGCGGGTATTGATGGTGGCCTTATAGTCGCCACAGACCTTGACAGGGCCATCCGCTTTTAAGACGGGAACGATGGGGCTCGCCCAGTCGCTGAATTCAACAGGCAATATGATGCCCTCTCTCAACAGCCGGTCCAATTCGCTCTCGATCTTTTCCTTTCATTACATACGGCACCGCTCTGGCTTTGTGGTGCACTGGCCTGGCGTCTGGGGTGATGTGTATCACTACTTTACTGTCTTTGAAAGTCCTGACGCCAAGTTGGAATAGTGAATCGAATTGTTGCAGAACTTGTGAGCACGAACTTCACTCCACAGATGACATTACGTGAACATCCCCCCATTTCCAGTTCATCTCGGCTAACCAGCTCCTCTCCGACAGTGCAGGACCATTGCCCGGGACAATCCAGAGCGGCAGCCGATTCACTAATTCGTTGTGTGTGACAGCCAACATTGCACTGCCAAGTACCGGAATGATTTCTTTAGTGTAAGTCCGTAATTGTGTCCCAACACGTGCTAATTTTGGTCTTCTGGCTTTAAATGGCCATAGCTTCTCAAATTGCTGAACGCCCATGAGTGACTGGCTGACCCCAGTGTCCAGCTCCATGCGTACAGGGATACCATTTAACAAAACCTTCATCATCATGGGTGGCGTTTTGGTGTATGAACTGTGAATATTCGCCACATGGACCCGCTGAACCTCGGCGTCCATCGATTCGCCCCAAAAGTCATCCTGCCTCAGAGGACTCTCTTCTGGTCCATTCCTCCTCATATAATAGTCTGGTTGCAGGCTTCCTGTACATTTGAACTAAATGGTCACTGAGATTGCAGTTCCTGCAGACAAACTGTTGAAATCTGCAGGATCTGGCTGGCTGTTTTCCCCCACACCTCCAGCATGAGTTAAAGCTTCCACTGTTAGGAACAAAGGTACTATGGCCAGGCATTCCGCGCTGACTGTCCTTTGATTGCTCTTAAGTACTCTATTAATGGGTGTCAATGGCCCCATCCCGGGCCGTATTGTCCGCTGTGATGGCGTGAATGTCCGTTCAGCCTGCCATTGTCTCTGTTGAAGTACTACTCTGGGGTCTATTGCTGCCTGGGGAATGTCGAACTGCCCCTGCCTGCCTGCGGGGCTCTGAGCTGCATTGATGATGTTGACTCCCTGATCCATCGCCGCGTTAGAGGCAGAATTGCGCGCGTATATTATTTTCGTCTCTTCCTCCCCCGCCATGAAAGTTTGAGCTAGCAACGCGTCGCTTCCAAGGTCAAATCCTTGGTCTTAATTAACTTGCGGAAAATCCCCGCATGACCGATGCCCTCGATAAAGAAGTCCCTTAGCATCTCCCCCCTGCAGAGGCTGGCCAAACGCCGGAGATCTGCTACGAAGTCCGGTATACTCTGTCCTTCCTGACATTGGTGGGTGTAGAATCTGTGTCGGGCCATATTTATGCTACTCGCCGGTTTGAGGTGCTCCCCAATCAATTTGCTAAGTTCTTCTAAGGTTTCGTCCGCCGGCTTTTCAGGTGCTAGTAAGTTCTTCATGAGCGCGTAAGTCTTTGGTCCACAGCTGGTCAAAAGATGAGCCCTTCGCTTGTCGGCCGCTGCATCCCCCAGCCATTCTTTCGTAACGAAGCTTTGCTGAAGCCTCTCAACAAAATCGTCCCAGTCTTCCCCAACACAGTACCGTTCCTCTGTGCTACCGGTGGCCATTCTCGTGGGTCATGAATTCCCGTTTCTCGTCGCCAATGTAAAGTTCTTACTCTACAGCATGAAACCACACGAGGCACACTAATTTACTGGAATTCTTTGAGGATATAACGAGCATGGTGGATAGAGGTACACCGATGGATGTGGTGTATTTAGATTTCCAAAAGGCATTCGATAAGGTGCCACACAAAAGGTTACTGCAGAAGATAGAGGTACGCGGAGTCAGAGAAAATGTATTAGCATGGATAGAGAATTGGCTGGCGAACAGAAAGCAGAGAGTCGGGATAAATGGGTCCTTTTCGGGTTGGAAATCGGTGGTTAGTGGTGTGCCACAGGGATCGGTGCTGGGACCACAACTGTTTACAATATACATAGATGACCTGGAAGAGGGGGCAGAGTGTAGTGTAACAAAATTTGCAGATGACACTAAGATTAGTGGGAAAGTGGGTTGTGTAGAGGACACAGAGAGGCTGCAAAGAGATTTAGATAGGTTAAGCGAATGGGCTAAGGTTTGGCAGATGGAATACAATGTCGGAAAGTGTGAGGTCATCCACCTTGGGGGAAAAAAACAGTAAAAGGGAATATTATTTGAATGGGGAGAAATTACAACATGCTGGGGTGCAGAGGGACCTGGGAGTCCTTGTGCATGAATCCCAAAAAGTTAGTTTGCAGGTGCAGCAGGTAATCAGGAAGGCGAATGGAATGTTGGCCTTCATTGCGAGAGGGATGGAGTACAAAAGCAGGAAGGTCCTGCTGCAACTGTATAGGGTATTGGTGAGGCCGCACCTGGAGTACTGCGTGCAGTTTTGGTAACCTTACTTAAGGAAGGATATACTGGCTTTGGAGGGGGTACAGAGACGATTCACTAGGCTGATACCGGAGATGAGGGGGTTACCTTATGATGATAGATTGAGTAGACTGGGTCTTTACTTGTTGGAGTTCAGAAAGATAGGGGTGATCTTATAGAAACATTTTAAATAATGAAAGGGATAGACAAGATAGAGGCGGAGAGGTTGTTTCCACTGGTCGGGGAGACTAGAACTAGGGGGCACAGCCTCAAAATACAGGGGAATCAATTTAAAACCAAGTTGAGAAGGAATTTCTTCTCCCAGAGGGTTGTGAATCTGTGGACTTCTCTGCCCAAGGAAGCAGTTGAGGCTAGCTCATTGAATGTATTCAAGTCACAGATAGATAGATTTTTAACCAATAAGGGAATTAAGGGTTACGGGGAGAGGGCGGGTAAGTGGAGCTGAGTCCACGGCCAGATCAGCCATGATCTTATTGAATGGCGGAGCAGGCTCGAGGGGCTAGATGGCCTACTCCTGTTCCTAATTCTTATGTTCTTATGTTCTTACATTCTGGGAACAAGACTCACAGGACTCCAAGTGATGACCCTGCGTGGGACCTCCCTTTTTATACCTGTGTGATCAGGTAAGGAGTGTCTCCCACAAGTTCACCCCTTGTGGTCAAGGTGTGCATCTAGGTTGAGTGTATACAGTAATACAGTGGTGTTACATTGTGGTTACATACATGACACGGACGATGTGGCCCGCCCAACGGAGCTGGTCGAGTGTGGTCAGTGCTTCGACGCTGGGGATGTTGGCCTGAGCGAGTACACTGACGTTGGTGCATCTATCCTCCCAGTGGATTTGCAGGATCTTGCGGAGGCAGCGCTGATGGTACTTCTCCAGCACTTTGAGGTGTCTGCTGTATATGGTCCACGTCTCTGAGCCATATAGAAGGGCGGGTATCACTACTGATATTGAAAATAAAACTCAAGGAACAGCATTACTTGAATACATTGCTTTTTAAGAGCAGATTGTGGAGTTTGATGTATGTCTGGAATTGTTATGGGGGTTCACCTGATCTGTTGCTGTAACTTTGGTGGAAGATTGACAGAACTCCAGGAGAAATAGCCCAAGTGGCTAAAAGTGACTGCTTACGCTACATCCCAGCTTCTGGTGAACTTCTACCGAACTAACAGTGGGAGATTAGTAGAAGCCCATTGGACCTCCCACCCGTGGTCTATTACATACTTTTTTAACTGCTCTATTTGGAAGAATTTATCATAGAATCATAGAAATTTACAGCACGGAAGGAGGCCATTTCGGCCTATCGTGTCCGCGCCAGCCAACAATGAGCTATCCAGCCTATCCCACTTTCCAGCTCTTGGTCAGTACCCCTGTAGATTACGGCACTTTAAGTGCACATCCAAGTATTTTTTAATTGTGGTGAGGTTTTCTAATTCTACCACCCTTTCAGGCAGTGAGTTCCAGACCCCCACCACCTTTTGGGTGAAGAAATTTCCCCTCATATCTCCTCTAAACCTCCCCCCATTTATTTAAAATCTATGCCCCCTGGTTGTTGACCCCTCCACCTATCCACTCTATCCAGGCCCCTCATAATTTTATACACCTCGATCAGGTCTCCCCTCAGCCTCCTCTGTTCCAAAGAAAACAAACCTAGCCTCTCCAATCTTTCCTCATAGCCAAAATTGTCCAGTCCAGGCAACATTCTTATAAATCTCCTCTGCAACCCTTCCAGTGCAATCACATCTTTCCTGTAATGTGGTGACCAGAACTGCATACAGTACTCCAGCTGCGGCCTAACCAGTGTTTTATACAGTTGAAGCATAATACATTTTTTTTTTGTTCATTCTTGTCAGATCAACTCCAGCGCCAAAGATCACTTTGCGCTACTATATTTGATCTTAGCCAAAAGGCCGAGAGGGGAAGCTGTACCGTTCCTGGAAACACTGCAATACCAGGTCGGTGCGTGGAGTGGACGGAGCAAGCCCCTATTCCATCTCCCTGTTCCAAAAATCAATTTAATATTTGGTCCCCAGATAGGGGATATTAAACTGATAAGAACACTTGATCTTAGCCAAAAGGCCGAGAAGCGATACATAACACATTTGCTCTTGTATTCCATGCCTTGACTAATAAAGGCAAGTATTCCATATGCCTTCTTAACCACCTTATCTACCTGGCCTGCTACCTTCAGGGATCTGTGGACCTACACTCCAAGGTCCCTTTGTTCCTCTACACTTTTCAGTGTCGTACCATTTAATGTGTATTCCCTTGCCTTATTAGACCTCCCCAAATGCATTACCTCACACTTATCTGGATTGAATTCCATTTGCCAGTATCCTGCCCACCTGACCAGTACATTAATATCTTCCTGCAGTCCGCAGCTTTCTTCTGCATTATCAACCATACTGCCGCTTTTAGTGTCATCTTCAAACTTCTTAATCACACCCCCAACATTCCCATTTTTATTTCATGAAGCCATTGTAAATTTTGATTATATGGCGTTTGTGAAAGGAGTACCTTCTTGCAATAGGTTTATTTGTATTTTTATGCAAATGCTGGGAACAATGCAGGTTTAACAGCTGAAGCAATATTTTTGTGCCATTTCAATGGTGTTCAGTTAGTTTAGGAAAAAAAGGGGTGATTTTGGTGTGCGCGTTACTCGATTGGGGATGGGTGGCGAGGGAGGGAGGGACAGGTGCAGCGGCTGCATGGAGGAGTCACTGTGGGACCCCATTGATTTTTGTGGTGAGCTTTTATTATAATGTGATTGGTGTGCTGCCATCGTGGAATGTGCATTCCATTAGGCAGCTCACCATTTTGGAGCCTAAAATTCGGCTAGGGGAGCTGCTCGTGATGGATCTGCTGCAGCAGTTTAAAGGGGAGTTGTATTTAGCATTGGGGTCAAAAAGAAGCAGTAATGTGGAGCAACAAGCAACATGTGTGGGAACCTAAAAAACAACTACATAATATTTCAGCGGCGTTAAGGTGAAAAGCCCACAAGCAACTGCCAGAAAAATATCTTCAAAAGTTCTTTCCAGCTTTAGTTGACTGTGGCTGAAGATCCCTTTAATTATTGCTGGTAATGGCTGCCTTCTCACCTGCATTGGTTGGTTGGCGGGAGCAGGAATTGGTAGCTGCCTGAAGATGCACCCATCTGACACAATAGGGGAATGCTCCATCTGGCAGCTGCCAGCAAGAGCTGTGCTCACTAGTGTGGGTCTCCAGCGTGTAAACCCAGGAGGCATAAACTGGGTCCACTGGAAATGTGTGATATCCAACCATCTGGACAGCAAGCCATGAAACCGCATAGTATATTATTGCTTCACCTGCTCCACTGCTATAACTTCAGTGGAAATCCCCAACTTATGGCTGTTCCAGCTCCTGCTCCACAGTGGGGACCTGGTATTTTAGTGGTGGCTGGTACACAAAGTGAGGTGAGGCATATTGGCCTCCACAACAGAATTGTGAGCTCCACTGCTGTCCTTATCATAACTCACACTAAGTCCCGTTCACTCGCTGACTACCGGTCTGGCAACGTCTCGATTTTAAAATTCTCATCCTTGTGTTCAAATTGCTCCATGGCCTCACCCCTTCCTACCTCTGTAACCTCCTACAGCCCTACAGCCCTCTGAGATACGAACATACGAACAATGACGGACAGGTAAAGACCATTTGGTCACAACATATACACTCTACCCCACCCGAAACCATATGATCTCCTGGGAGAGGCAAAAAAACAGATAAAAAACCCAGGCCAATTTGGGAAAAGAAATCTGGAAAATTCCTCTCCGATCTATCTAGGCAATCGAAACTAGCCCACTCTGGCCATTAAATTCCCTGCAGTACCTACCTTCTGTAAGAGGTGATCTCCGCTGCAGCCAGACACAAATCCATCTTTTGTTTGAAGGAATTCAGTGAGTCTGCATCCACCACATGAAATGGCAGCTTGTTCCAGAGGTTGACTATTCTCTGTGAAAAGAACCACCTCCTGACATCTAACCTAGATCTAACCTTATACAACTTAAATTTGTGCCCCCTGGTCCTGCCTAACCTATTTAATTGAAATAAACTGTCAGCTGGAACACTGTCTATTCCCTTCATTATCTTATAAACCTCAATCATATGCCCCCTAAGTCAACGCTGCTCTAAGGTATAGAGTCCCAACACTTTTAGCCTATCTTGATAACTAAGCTGCTTTATGTTATGTATGTAATAATGCGATAGACTGAATACTGTAAACTAACACAGGTACAAACCTGGCTCTGCTTTATTAGGGCCCAAAGTGATTACATTACATGATGGCTTGCCTGTTATACCTGGGCCGCACACACGTGCGTACAGCCCAATGACCTCTGACAGTGGCGCCATCTGGTGGCTAGTAACTCCAAGCATACATACATGACAATATTCCCCTTTAAGATATTAGTAACAGTCTTTTTACAAATTGAGACGGTCCGGGGCTTTCCACTCCCGAGTTGATCGTCTCAGTTCAACTCCAGCCTTGGGCGAGAGTTCTGAGTCTGTTATGATGGGGGCTGGGTAGCCGATCTGATGGGAGTGGCAATGACCATGTCAGGGATTGAAAGTCCAGATTCATTGATGACAGCGGAGCCCTCTGATGTCTGAGGATAGGTTGGTTGGTCACTGATTGTGTCTTCCTCAGACTGTTCCGGTTCATCCGTGTGCCGCAGCTTTATCTGATCAACATGTTTCCTGCATGTTTGCCCATTCTTGAGCTTGACGATAAACACTCTGTTACCATCCTTGGCCATAACAGTACCGGCGATCCACTTGGGACCTTGACCATAATTTAGTACATACACAGGATCGTTAGCAGAAATGTCGCGTGACACAGCAGCGCGATCATGATACCACTGCTGACTTTGATGTCTGTATTCACCATGATCGTTCAAGTCAGGGTGGACAAGAGAGAGTTTGGTCTTGAGATCTCTCTTCATCAATAGTTCAGCAGGGGGGACCCCGGTAAGCGTGTGGGGTCTTGTCCTGTAACTAAGCAATATGCATGACAAGCGAGTCTGCAGTGAACCTTGAGTTACATGTTTCATATTCTGCTTGATGGTTTGGACAGCATGCTCTGCTTGACCATTAGATGCGGGTTTGAAGGGTGCTGACCTCACATGTTTGATACCATTGAGTTTCATGAACTCTTGAAATTTCAGACTAGTGAAGCAAGGTCCTTTGTCACTTACAACAATGTTGGCAGACCATGAGTGGCAAACATGACATGAAGGCTCTCAATGGTAGCTGTGGAGGTACTGGATGACATGAGTATACACTCTATCCACTTGTAATATGCATCCACCACAAATAAAAACATCTTTCCCAGGAAGGAACCTGCAAAGTCGATGTGCATCCTGGACCATGGTTTAGATGGCCATGACCACAGATTCTGCTGGTGCTTTACTTAGCTGCATGCAAGTGTTGCACTGATGCATACATGATTCCAGATCCAAGTCAAGTCCAGGCCACCATACATGAGACCTGGCAATGGCTTTCATCATGACAATACCGGGATGAGTGCTATGTAGATCATGTACAAATTTCTCTCTGCCTTTCTTAGGCAGAACAACACGATTGCCCCACAGTAAACAATCTGACTGAATGGATAGTTCGTCTTTGCGATGGTTGTAAGGTTTGGTCTCATCACCCATTTGCTTGGGTATGGCAGACCAATCACCACTAAGGTCACAAAGTTTCACAACCGATAATATCCGATCCTGGCTGGTCCAGGTCTTAAATTGTTGAGCAGTGACAGGGGTTCCTTCACTTTCAAAAACATCCATGACTAACAGTAGGTCTGCAGGTTGTGGCATCTCCACCTCCGGTGTGGGCAATGGCAGATGGCTCAGTGCATCGGCACAATTCTTGGTGTCAGGTCTATGGCGAATGATATAATCATAGGCAGATAATGTCAGCGCCCACCTCTGGATGCGGACCGATGCTTTGGTATTTATACCTTTGTTTTCCGAAAGCAATGAAATGAGTGCCTTGTGATCTGTTTCCAGTTCAAACCAAAGACCAAACAGGTACTGATGCATCTTTTTAACCCCATACACACAGGCCAATGCTTCTTTTTCTACCATTCTGTAGGCTCTTTCCGCCTTTGACAAACTTTTAGAAGCATACGCAACAGGTTGCAATTTGCCCGACTCATTAGCTTGTTGGAGCACGCAACCAACTCCATATGACGCAGCATCACAGGCCAATACTAGATGCTTACACAGATCATAATGTACCATCAGCTTGTTAGAGCAAAGCAGATTAGTAGCTTTCTCAAAAGTTCTATCTTGAGATGCACTCGAAATCCAGTTGTCGCTTTTTCTTAGCAGCATGTGCAGTGGCTCTAATGAAGTGCTCAATCTAGGTAGGAAATTACCGAAGTAGTTGAGTAGACCAAGGAACAAACACAGCTCCGTCACACTCTGAGGCTTGGGTGCAGTTTTGATGGCCTTGGTTTTCGAGTCCGTAGGCCTGATGCCATCAGCAGCAATTTTCCTCCTCAGGATTTCGACTTCCAGTGCCATGAAGACGCACTTCAAAAGTTTCAGTCTGAGTCCCACTTTGTCCAGACAATGTAGAACCTCTTCCAGGTTGTTCAGATGTTCGGCAATGTCACGACCTGTGACCAGTACGTCATCTTGGAACACGACAGTTCTGGGGACGGACTTCAGTAGACTCTCCGTGTTTCTCTGAAATATGGCTGCAGCCGAGCAAATTCCTAAAGGGCACCTGTTGTAGATAAACATTCCTTTATGAGTGTTGATGCACGTAAGTTTCTTCGACGTGTCCACCAGCTCCTGTAGGCCGATGTCAGATCCAGTTTAATGAACGACTTCCCTCCGGCTAGTGTTGCAAACAGGTCATCAGCCTTTGGTAATGGGTATTGATCCTGTTTCAAAACTCGGTTGATCATAACCTTGTAGTCTCCACAAATCCTGACAGTGCCATCACTCTTCAACACATGAACAATGGAACTGGCCCTTTCATTAAATTTGACCTGTGATATGATCCCTTCATGCTGGAGTCTGTCCAGTTTGATTTCGACCATCTCCCTCATCATGTACAGAACCACCCGAACTTTATGATGGACGGGTCTTGCATCCGAGTCCATGTAGATCTGCACCTTAGGTCCCGTGAAATTGCCGATGCCTGGTTCAAACAATGAGGGGAACTTGCTCAGCACTTGAGCACATGGAGTATCATCCTCCGACGACAACATTTTGATATCGTTCTAATTCCATTTTATTTTTTCTAGACAATTCCTGCTGAACAGTGTTGGACCATTGCCTGGAACAATCCATAATGTTAAATCATGAACCGCACCATCATACAACACCTTGACTACTGCACTGCCTATCACCGTTATGAGTTCTTTAGTGTACGTACGCAACTTGACATTGACTGGACTCAGCTTAGGCCTCACAGGCTTAGTATCCCACAGCTTGTCGAATGTCCTCTGGCTCATTATTGATTGACTCGCACCCGTGTCCAATTCCATCAGTACCGGCACACCGTTAAGTTTCACATTAATCATTATCGGTTGGCTCTTTGTTAGGAACAAATACAGTCCATACACTTCCTCCCCTGGTATCTCAGATTGCATATCCGGATCCACGCTATACTGGTCATCATCCTCCACGTGGTGTATTGCAGCACGCTTGCTCAGTTGCGGACACTTGCGTTGGAGATGCCCCAGTCTTGAACAGCCTTTACAAATGTACTGATTAAACCGACATTGATGAGGCCGATGATTTCCCCCACAACGCCAACACGGTGAAATCAGATTAATTCCCGTTGGCGGACTTTGGGCAGCCACAGATTTCGCATACACAATCGAGTAGGCCCTGCCATATGCAGCTCTGTCAAATGACGATACAATCTTGTTTACA
Organism: Pristiophorus japonicus; assembly: GCF_044704955.1. Taxonomy (NCBI): domain Eukaryota; kingdom Metazoa; phylum Chordata; class Chondrichthyes; family Pristiophoridae; genus Pristiophorus; species Pristiophorus japonicus. The sequence continues at coordinate 177,633,464 of NC_091981.1, forward strand.
GTACTTGCCGATTTCCGATTTTTTGATGATATCTGCTTTATGTTTTTGTCCATCATCATGCATGCCTGGGCAATCATGATGGCCTTGCTCAAATCCAGTGTATCCACCGCCAGTAGCTTACGCAGGATCACCTCGTGGTTGATGCCGATTACAAACAAGTTCCGCAGCATGTCTCCCAACGCGTTTTCGAATTTACACAACCCAGCTAGACGTCTTAGGTCGGCAACGAATTCCAACACATCCTGGCCCTCAGAACGAACGTGCTTGTAGAATCCATATCGTGAGATGATAATGCCTTCTTCTGGTTTGAGATGATCACGTACCAGAGCACACAATTCTTCATAGTCCTTGTCCGTTGGACTTGCAGGCGAGAGAAGATTCTTTATGAGTCCATAGATTTTCAGACTGCAAACCATGAGGAAGACCGCCCTGTGCCTAACTGTGTCAGTGGGTTCCTCCATTTTGTTGGCCATGAAGTACTGATCCAGACAAGCTACAAAATCTGCTCAGTCCTCTCCCTCCACGAATTTCTCCAGAATTCCAATTGTGCTCATTTTTGCATGCGAAGGTTCTTAAGTTACCTTGTCGCCAAATGTTATGTATGTAATAACTCGATAGACTGAATACTGTAAACTAACACAGGTACAAACCTGGTTCTGCTTTATTAGGGCCCAAAGTGATTACATTACATGATGGCTTGCCTTTTATACCTGGGCCGCACACACGTGCATACAGTCCAATGACCTCTGACAGTGGCGCCACCTGATGGCTAGTAACCCCAAGCATAAATACATGACACTTTTATACTTGGAATTAGTCTAGTGGCCTTCTTCTGCACCCTTTCCAGAACATCAATATCACCCACCATGTGAGGAAACTAAAACTGGACACAGTATTTCAAGTGTGGACAAAACCGTATGCCTCGTCTTACACTCAATTGTCCTATGGATACACCCCAACGCCCTATTTGCTCTAGCTATCACTGCACGGCATTGCTTGTGTACTTTTAAGGATGTATGGACTAGAATGCCCAAATCTCTTTCTATCTCCATCATCTTTAATGCCTTTCCCTGGAGGGTGTATGAATGTTGAGCATTTGCTCTGCCCACATACATAACACTGCACTTATCTAAGTTATACATAATTTTCCAGTCTTGTGCCCAATCTCTCTCATCATCATCATCATAGGCAGTCCCTCGAAACGAGGATGACTTGCTTCCACACCAAAAAAAGGATGAGTTCACAGGTGTTTCAATGAAGGACCTAACATTCCAGATCCCGAACTACATCCTGAAGGGTGGAAGAGGCCTGTGCGTGGATTTTTTTTAACGTGTGGTGGCCGTTGCACACCAGCCACCATATGGGCTTGACAGAGCTAGGTCTTGGTCCAGTGGCAAAGGTTATCCAAGACGACTGGAGACCTGCTCTGCTGCACGGGCCTAGTGCGCACACATATCGCAGTGTGGTCTGGCCCGTGCTGTCCTTGGGCCCCTGGCCCCGAACCCACACCTCTCGTGGGCCCCGATCACATCCCTCCACAGTCTCTTGCCACTCCTGCTGTATCTGCCCATGCTCCAATCACTGACCTGGACCTTGATGATGTCACTCTTCACTGCCATCGCCCTCCTGCACCAGCTCGCACTGTTCCCCGAGGTCTCCAAGCAGCTCCCGGGCCGCTGCACCTCTGCTCCTTTTATGGCCCCGATCTGCCGCTGGTATTCTCACACAGGTCGGGGCCTCCATGCTGTCTCCCAACACATTCAGATCTGCCTGAATCAGACAAGCCTCTTCTACAGTTCTAGCACTCACACAGATCTTAGTATCATCTGCAAATTTGCAAATTGTACCGACAACCCCAGAATCCAGATCATTAATAAAAATTGTAACAAGCAACGGTCTCAACACTGATCCCTGCGGGACACCACTGGTGACTGGTCTCCAAACAGATCCAAATCATCTATAACTACATTTTGCCTGCGTCCTGCCAGCCAGTTCTGAATCCAGCTCAATATATTTCCACAAATACCCGAGGCTCCGATTTTATAGAGAAGCCTCTTATGCGGTAACTTGTCAAAAGCTTTTTGGAAATCAAAGTAAACAATGTCTACTGGGCTTCCCTCATCCACCAACTTTGTAACTTTTTCAAAAAATACAATTGATTTGTGAGACATGACCTCTTTTTTTATGAAGCCATGTTGGTTGTCCCTCCCCATCCAAGTATTTATATATTGCATCCCTTATGTTTCTTTCAAGCATCTTACTTAATACTGATATTAAGCTGATGGGCCTATAGTTACCTGGGTCTACTTTGTCATCTTTTAAAAAAATGGGGACTACCTTAGACTCCTTCCAATCTGTAGGAACCCATTCCAAAGTGCAGTGAGCTATTAAAATACAGGCCAAAGGCTTGCACAGCACACGTCCCATCTCCCGGAGAACCCTCAGGTGTGTATCATCTGCCCTGCCACTCTATCTATTTTTAAGTTCTTAATTCTTTCTAAAACAATATGCTTATCTATGTTAATGTTACTGATAAAACTAATATTATTAAATTCTAATATTCGAGCATCATCTTAAAGGGTGAATACTGTTGCAAAGTACTCATTTAATATTTCCGTCATACTCAGTGAGTCCTTTGTAACCTGTTCTTGAACACCCTTCATTGACCCAATACAGTCTTTGGTAGTTCTCTGACTCGTTACATAACTAAAAAAAGTTCTTCCCATTACTGCCACAGTTGTCTACATTCCTTTTTTCCATTAGCCTTTTTGCTGATCTAATAGCAGTCTTTGTTTTCTTTAGTTGTTCTTTGTATTCAACCTTATTTATTTGAGTGCTAAATGTCTTTAATTTATAGAAACATTTCTGTTTACATCTTATGTCTTTTTGTACATAGCCAGTCAGCCACCTTGAATTTTTCTTGCCACATTTCCTTCTTTTGATTTTGGGTACATGTTTGCTTTCCACATTTTTAATCTTGTTCTTAAGAACTTCCATTTATATTCAACATTGGCCACATCACCACTGAGGAGGGTTAACCAATTTATCCATTTCAAATCATCTGCCATTTTGGAGAAGTTTGCTCTTCTGAAATACGGTCCGAGTTGCAGGTTCTCAGTATCTTTAGTTCTACTAGCCAATTAGAACCATATAATGTTGTGATCACTCTTGCCCAGATGTTGCCCTACATGGAGGCCTGCTATGAGGTCAGGCTCACTACTAAACATCAGATCCAATATATGATTTTCCCTATGATTTTCCCTGACTCATTAGCATGTTGAGTCAGGAAACAGTCTTGTATATTTTCAATACATTTTCAGCTGCACTTCCCACCATAACAGCAGGTAAACCATCGTGCCACTGAATGCCAGGAAAATTAAAATCACCCACCAAACAAGGATGATGTTTCATATTAAAAGCATCAGTGATCTGTTTCCATAATAACTCATCACGTTCAAGTGTCTGACCCAGGGGCGTATAACAATTACCGATAATTAATCCCTGCCCGTGAGCTTGGTCCACTTGAACTCAGATAGCTTCAGCTGAGCCTGATGAGGCAAAATCAAGTCTCTCTCTAGCTGTTAGATTCTCACTGATAAAAATAGCAATCCCACCTCCCCTCTGATCTACCCTATCCTTTCTGAAACCCTTGTAGCCCTTTAGGTGAATTTCTGTGCCATCATTGTCATCTAGCCATGTCTCAGAAATATACAATATGTCTAAATTCTCCAACACAGCATAGGATTGCAATTCTAACAATGCTTCTAACATTCCTTGCATTTACATAAAAGCAATTTAAAGGTCTCCCATCTAATTTCTTAAAGTTATTGGGTCCAAAATTGCCCACCGCTGGAAATAGGGCGCACCTACCCTGTTTCTGTTGATTTTACCAGCACAGTGGATGCGGTGGCCTCTAAAGCGAAATTCTGCTCTTTGGCTGCTTTTTTTCCAGTGGACTGGAAGTCAGTCATAATGGGGGCGGATGTGCGGCGGTAAGTGGAAGTTTGCAGTCTAGCGGGGTGGAAGTTGGGGGGCGGGTGTAGTGTCTGCGCTAACCACAGTGATCACAGTGCCGCATCACCACGGCTCTCCCCTTCACATAAAGAAAAAGCAGCTTTTGGCACCGCGTAGTGGGAGCAAGATACTTTTTGCGGAATTGGCTCTGAAAGCATAGTCAACACCCTCTGCCAGCCTATTTGGTACTCCAATTCTGGCCCCTTGCGCATTTCCTATTTCATCGCACCACCAATGGTGGTCGTGCCTTCAGCTGCCTAGGCCCTAAGCTTTGGAATTCCCTCCCTAAACCTCTCCCTCTCTCTCCTCCTTTAAGATGCTCCTTAAAACCTTCCTCTTTGACCAAGCTTCTGCTAACTTGTCCTAATATCATTTTATGTGGTTCGGTGTCAAATTTTGGTTGGTAATGCTCCTGTGAAGTGCCTTGGGTCATTTTGCTACATTAAAGACGTTCTAAATGCAAGTTGTTGATGGTGAGATCCAGGCCAGGCAAGTGGCCTATACACCCGAAGTGGTGACAATTAAAAAAAATTAATGTCATGGATAGCTCCCTTCGTTCAGCTTGTTGAACCAGTACTGAGGGTGATTGGAGGCTGAAGTTTCTGTTTGCCTGGGGCTGGCAATTGTTAGAGATGTGCCCAATTTGATACTTGTGCCCACCTGCCTCATGTTAACAAAGTGACCTCCCATTGACTTCATACTGGTGAGGTCAGTGTTGGAGGGCACCATTGGTCGAAATCCCAGTATAACTGCCTGGATCACATTCTGAGCAATTTCAGAGCCTCTTTTTTTTCTTTCATAATTGTTTTGGGGTAATTAAAATTGCCTAGTCTCCATGGGTATTGTGCATTTGTTACAATGTCTCGACAAAATCTTGTAATTACAACAAAAATAAAGTAAAAACATTTCTGTGGATTTGGAACAATCAGAATGGGAAGAAGGAAGGAAATAGAAAGAGTGGAAAATAGGTAAACAGAAAATGAGAAAAGAAAGGAAGAAAAAGGAAAGTAATATATTTGTCTGTTATCTCTTTAATACAATAACAGCTTTATAATGATACAAATATAATATTCATAGGTAATAAAACAACAGAAGTGAAATTTCTCCTTTCAATAATTTTAGTGACGATGTCGGCATGAGTACAGAACAGAACTTCCTGTTTTAAATTCATGCTGTCTTTTTCACTAAAGTTACAGACAGGAGGAACTTATCTGAATATGCTTATTGATTGGTGAGGGTAGTAGGAGTGTGCTCAGGTGGATGGTGGTAGAGGGAGAGTATTTGGGTTGTTGGAAATATCGGGAGATAGTGCTCCTGTTGGTCAATCAGAGATGCAATATTTAATAATGCGGCTCTGAGTTTTTCAATAAGATCCAGTTATCTGAATTGTTTTGCAGTTTCACCAATCTTCATTCTTTGTTCCTTGTAGCTGAACTCTTCCAGGATTGGTAGGAGTGCACATCCATAAATGGAACTACAAAACATACAACATAGTGGACACAATTTACTAAAGGGCAGATTCTTTGGAGTTGAAATTGCAGTGCGCTATATTAGTAATTAACATATTTAAGAACATAAGAACATAAGAAATAGGAACAGGAGTAGGTCATACGACCCCTTGAGCCTGCTCCGCCATTCAATAAGATCATGGCTGATCCGATCATGGACTCAGCTCCACTTCCCTGCCCGCTCCCCATAACCCCTTATCCCCTTATCGTTTAAGAAACTGTCTATTTCTGTCTTAAATTTATTCAATGTCCCAGCTTCTACAGCTCTCTGAGGCAGCGAATTCCACAGATTTACAACCCTCTGAGAGAAGGAATTTCTCCTAATCTCTGTTTTAAATAGGCGGCCCTTATTCTAAGATCATGCCCTCTAGTTTCTAGTCTCCCCCATCAGTGGAAGCATCCTCTCTGCATCCACCTTGTCAAGCCCACTCATAATCTTACACGTTTCGATAAGATCACCTCTCCTTCTTCTGAAATCCAATGAGTAGAGGCCCAACCTACTCAACCTTTCCTCATAAGTCAACCCCCTCATCCCCAGAATCAACCTAGTGAACCTTCTCTGAACTGCCTCCAAAGCAAGTATATCCTTTCGTAAATATGGAAAGCAAAACTGCATGCAGTATTCCAGACGTGGCCTCACCAATACCTTGTATAGCTGTAGCAAGACTTCCCTGCTTTTATACTCCATCCCCTTTGCAATAAAGGCCAATATACCATTGGCCTTCCTGATCACTTGCTGTACCTGCATACTATCCTTTTGTATTTCATGCACAAGTACCCCCAGGTCTCTATTTGTATGAAAGTCAGAAAATGTTGGAAATACTCAGCAGATCAGGCAGCACCTGTGGAGGAAGAAACAGAGTTAACATTTCAGGTCGATTAATTTTCTTCAATCCTGGTAAACTTTAGTGATGTAACAGATTTTAAGCAAGTGCAGGGCAGGGAAAGTGGGGAGGGAGGAAAAAACACAAGGGAAGGTCTGTGATAGGGTGGAAGGCAGGAGAGATTAAATGACAAAAGGTATGATAGTACAAAGCAAAAGGAGATGGTAATGGGACAAGTAAAGAAACAAAAGATGTCTAGAAGAGATGTAAATGGGAATGGCAGAATCATCAACAGCTGTCATGTGCAAAAATAAGGACAGAGGTTATTGTCTGAAATTGTTGAACTCAATGTTGAGTTCAGAAGGCTGTAAAGTACCTAATCAAAAGATGAGGTGCTGTTCCTCGAGGTTACGTTGAGCTTTGTTGGAACAGTGTAAGAGGCCGAGGACGGAGAGGTCAGAGTGGGAATGGACCGGAGAATTAAAGTGACAGGCGACCTGAAGCTCAGGGTCACGCTTACGGACTGAATGGAGATGTTCCGCTAAGCAGTCACCCAATCTGCGTTTGGTCTCCCCAATATAGAATAGACCGCCTCGTGAGCAGTGAATACAGTATATTAAATTACAAGAAGTACAAGTAAATCGCTGCTTCACCTAGAAGGAATACTTAGGGCATTAGACAGTGGGAAGGGAGGAGGTAAAAGGGCAGGTGTTACATCTCCTGCGCTTGCAGGGGAAGATACTGTGGGAAGGGAAGGGGTGTTGGGGTTGATTGAAGAGTGCACCAAGGTGTCATGGAGGGAATGGTCCCTTTGGAATACTGAAAGAGGAGGGAAAGGATAGATGTGATTGGTGGTGGGATCACGCTGGAGGTGGTGGAAATGGCGGAGGATGATGCGTTGAATGTGGATGCTGGTGGGGTGAAAGGTGAGGACAAGGGGAACCTTATTGTGGCTCTGGGAGGGAAGGGAAGGGGTGAGAGCAGAAGTGCGAGAAATGGGACAAACACGGTGGAGGGCCCTGTCAACCATGACAGAGGTGAATCCACGGTTGAAGAAAAGGAAGGCATATCGGAAGCACTTGTATGGAAGATGGCATCGTCGGAACAGATGCAACGGAGATGAAGAAACTGGGAGAATGGAATAGTCCTTACAGGAAGTGGGTTGGGAGGAAGTGTAGTCCAGGTAGCTGTGGGAGTCAGTGGGCTTATAGTGTAATTATTTAGTGTCCCACTAAATGGACGTGAGGAGTAGATTATCAAACATATAAATGATAACATTTCTGGCACAATTACATATTCACTTTATTTTTGATGTGACATTATATTCAATAAAATTTATTTTTGAATTATTTGACCCTAATGTGCAGTCAGATAGTTTGATCATCCTTAATGAACAGCGTTAATGCTGTCAAAAATACTAAACAATTTTCACACAAGGCATCAGAGGACTGAATAGTTATAAATCTAGTGTGTGACCAGATTTCAGCCAATCCCATGACAAGAAATAGAGCAAAGTTTTTAATGAGTATTGACAGCTATTTTACCGTATGAACTGTGTTTGGAAGCGACATGTTTCACTCTGCATTTTGATCTGGCATCAGGACTAAGCTATGAAAATCATGATCCTGTTTTACACGACACATGATGAAGTCAACACTATCAGATATTTCTGAATTTCATATTTACATTTAGTTTTAATTATTTCAAATATAATTATTTACCTAACATAAGGTAGGATGTATATCCTACTTCTGCTGTTGTCTGTACCTCGCTCATAGATCAGACCACCAAACATTGACTCCAGATTCCATGAAATCTCATGGCTTCAGGCCAAACAATGTCAAGGAAACCTCCTGCTGATCGGCACCTATTGTCCTTCCTCCTCAACTAATTAACAGTACTCGTCCATGTTAAATATCACTTGGAAGAAGGTCTGCGGGAAGCAAACACACAGAAAGTACTCTGGGTGGGGGATGTCAATGCCCACGCCCAAGCGTGGCTCGGTAGATCACCAATGACTGAGCTGAAGGACATAGCTGACATATTAGGTCTGTGTCAGGAGTGAGGTCACGAGGAAGCAACTTACTTAATCCTGTCCTCATCAACTTACCTGTCGCAGATGCATCTGTCCACGAAAGCATTGGTAGGAGTGATCATTGCACAGTCTTTGAATGGACAATTTCATCTCCACAGTAGACATGTTCCATAGTGTAGTGTGGCATTGCTGCCATGGTAAATTACAGCAGAGAAGCGGGAGGTGCCCTGAAAACATTCCCGACCATTATCTGTGCTCAATTCATGAACATACAAGTTTACAATTGCAATTAGAATTATAACTGGTGATTGTAAAGCAATTTCTAAACCTGTTTGGATGATTTATTCTTTCAATAATTATGTCAAATAATTCCAAGCTTCATGTGCAATTGTAGACAGTCCCTCAAACGAGGATGACTTGCTTCCATGAGAGCTCACAGATGTTTCAATGAAGGACCTGATGTTCCAGTCCTGAACTACAATTGAGGGGGTGGAAGATGCCTGTGCGTGGATTTTTTTAACGTGTGGTGACCGTTGCACATCAGCCACCACACGGGCTTGATAGAGTTAGGCCTTTATCCAGTGGCAAGGGTTAACCAGGACAACTGGAGACCTGCTCTGCTGCACGAACCTCATCATAAGCAGGCTCTCGGAATCAAGGAAGACTTGCTTCCACTCTTAACTTGAGTTCTTAGGTGGCTGTACAATCCAAAACGAGAACCACAATCTCTGTCACAGGCACGGACCTAGTGCGCACACATATCACAGTGTGGGCAGGTCCTTGCTGTGCCTGGGCCTTTGCCTCTTCTGGGCCCTATTCGCCACACCATTGCCCACGATGTTAACAATTAAATTGGAACTGAGTCAATCTTGAGGCAATGTGCCCTGATGATGTACCCTCTCTGTGCCACTGGGGGGAATTTTAACCCCCCAAAATGGGTGGGTTTTAATCGGGTGGGATGTTAAAGTGTAGATAATCTCAAACCCAAACTCAATCAGCCTCAAACCCGCCCACTTTCGGTTTTAATGGAGGCAGGATGGGGGTGGGTGACCAATCCGCTCCCAGGAGGTGGTTGCTTATTTAAACATTGTAATGAGGCTGTGTGCATAAGATTTTATCTATGTTTCATGCTTAGCGCTGGCTGACTGGGTTTCCTGGGCCTCTGGAAACCTAGCAGATAAAGGGAGATGAGAACTGCTGCATGGAACAGGTAAGTGCCTTTCCAGCACTGCTTGTGGGCCAGAAGGAGCAGGATTGTTTCTCCCAAGCTATCTGTTAATCTTCCCAGCGATCGGATCCCCTCCCCACGATCACCATCCCCCTGCAATCACTGACCACTCTGGTATCTCTGACCCCATTCCCCATGATTATTGACCCCCCCACAACCCCCCGCAATCACCGACTCTTTCCAGAAACCCATCTCTCCCTCTGATCTTTCCCTAACCCCCTATTATGTTATATTCTTAAGACATCATTAACACAGCACACACACAAGATGGTTCGTAACAGAAAGCTGTCATCATGTGACATTGCCACATGACCCTTTTATCGGTAGTCCACTAAGTGGAGCAGTATTCCACCAGGGGGAGCTCTATTACACTTCTCCCTCCTTATTGAAGAAGTAATCATAACAAAATAATTATTATACATAATTTGCATGATTATGCACAACAAAAGATTTGAACTTATTTTTCCATATTTACAAATCAAATTTAACCACTAGTTTTCTGTTTTGAAGTGGATACCTTCTTTCTTGAACAGAACTTTCCAAACTTGGTGTTGAACTTAGACTCATTCTAGTCTGAGCCCGAGGAGAGTTTTTCTCCAAGGGCAGCCCTTGATCTACATTTGGAATCTCTACAAATTCAGACTATTTGTCTACCTGACTTGGACTCAAACTTAAATTCTGACTTTCTCTTGGACTTGTTTCTAGTACATCTGATGTAGGATTTGCTACTGGGACTCCACTTGTAACAAGACTATCTGACTCATCAGAAAAAATCAAATCATTCCAACCTTCAACTCCTTCCACATCTGTAGGTAAAATATGATCAACATGAACAAAACTAGCCTTTCCATGTTCAAACATTTTGATCAAATATGTACGTGGGACACATATCTTCACTACGCTTCCTGGTTACCACTTATAAGAACATAAAAACATAAGAATTAGGAACAGGAGTAGGCCATCTAGCCCCTCGAGCCTGCTCCGCCATTCAACAAGATCATGGCTGATCTGGCCGTGGACTCAGCTCCACTTACCCGCCCGCTCCCCATAACCCTTAATTCCCTTATTGGTTAAAAATCTATCTATCTGTGACTTGAATAAATTCAATGAGCTAGCCTCAACTGCTTCCTTGGGCAGAGAATTCCACAGATTCACAACCCTCTGGGAGAAGAAATTCCTTCTCAACTCGGTTTTAAATTGGCTCCCCTGTATTTTGAGGCTGTGCCCCCTAGTTCTAGTCTCCCCGACCAGTCGAAACAACCTCTTTGCCTCTATCTTGTCTATCCCTTTCATTATTTTAAATGTTTCTATAAGATCACCCCTCATCCTTCTGAACTCCAACGAGTAAAGACCCAGTCTACTCAATCTATCATCATAAGGTAACCCCCTCATCTCAGGAATCAGCCTAGTGAATCGTCTCTGTACCCCCTCCAAAACTAGTATATCCTTCCTTAAGTAAGGTGACCAAAACTGCATGCAGTACTCCAGGTGTGGCCTCACCAATACCCTATACAGTTGCAGAAGGACCTCCCTGCTTTTGTACTCCATCCCTCTCGCAATGAAGGCCAACATTTCATTCGCCTTCCTGATTACCTGTTGCACCTGCAAACTAACTTTTTGGGATTCATGCACAAGGACCCCCAGGTCCCTCTGCACCGCAGCATGTTGTAATTTCTCCCTATTCAAATAATATTCCCTTTTAATGTTTTTTTCCCCAAGGTGGATGACCGCACACTTTCTGACATTGTATTCCATCTGCCAAACCTTAGCTCATTCACTTAACCTATCTAAATCTCTTTGCAGCCTCTCTGTGTCCTCTACACAACCCGCTTTCCCACTAATCTTTGTGTCATCTGCAAATTTTGTTACACTACACTCTGTCCCCTCTTCCAGGTCATCTATGTATATTGTAAACAGTTGTGGTCCAAGCACCGATCCCTGTGGCATACCACTAACCACCGATTGCCAACCCGAAAAGGACCCATTTATCCCGACTCTGCTTTCTGTTAGCCAGCCAATTCTCTATCCATGCTAATACATTTCCTCTGACTCCGTGTACCTTTACCTTCTGCAGTAACCTTTTGTGTGGCACCTTATCGAATGCCTTTTGAAAATCTAAATTTACCACATCCATCGGTACACCTCTATCCACCATGCTCGTTATATCCTCAAAGAATTCCAGTAAATTAGTTAAACATGATTTCCCCTTCATGAATCCATGCTGCGTCTGCTTGATTGCACTATTCCTATCTAGATGTCCCGCTATTTCTTCCTTAATGATAGTTTCAAGCATTTTCCCCACTACAGATGTTAAACTAACCAGCCTATAGTTACCTGCCTTTTGTCTGCCCCCTTTTTTAAACAGAGGCGTTACATTAGCTGCTTTCCAATCCGCTGGTACCTCCCCAGAGTCCAGAGAACCATTTATGGTGATGGTTCTTCAATCTAACCTTCTGATTCAATTTCACACTTCTCTCTCTTACTCTATCTTTATCGTGACTCTCCTTCTGTCTTGCTTGTTTCTCTTCTACTGACTGTGCCAAGTTTGGCTTTAGCAATGAGAACCTGGTTCATGGCTGTTGTTTGGGAAACAATTCCGCTGGTGTTCTACCAGTAGTTCGAGGAGGAGTATTTTGATAAGTAATTCGAAAATTTGCCAATTTGTGGTCCAACGACAACTGCCGTTTCTTTGGATTTGGATCCAACATTTGCTTGATGAGGGCACGTTTTACAATTTGTACTGTGCGCTCTGCTGCACCATTTGAAGCAGGGTGGTACTGTGGAATCTTGGTATGTTTCATACCATTTCTGCTCGTGAGCTGTGCAAATTCTTCTGACCAAAATTGCAGCCCATTATCAGACACAATTTCTTCTGGGAGGCCATATGAAGAAAATAATCTTCGCAAATTGTCTATTGTTTTAATTGTTGTTATTTTCTGCATCGGAAACATATGTACCCACATCGAATGACTATCAATCACAATGAACAATTGTTGTCCTTCTAGCTCGCAAAATCTACATGTAACCTTTGCCACACCCTGGGAGGCCATTTTCATGGTTGGAATGGAACCAATAGTGGTTTCTTGCTTACCGATTGACATGTTGTACACTGACTAATGATGTACTCTATCTCTTTATCTAAACCTAGCCACCATAAGTAACTGTGTGCAAAACTCTTCATCAAGCACATTCCCAGGTGCTGGTCATGAAGGTCTCCAAACAATTTAGACATGAACTTATTTGGAATAACTATTCTTGCATCCCACATGACACAATCTTTATCCACTGATAATTAATTCCTACAAATGAAGTATGGATGTATATCTTTCTCTGATACCTGATTTGGCCAGCCATTTGCTATGTAATCACACACCTTTGTCATAACTGGGTCATGTTTGGTTGCTCTACCAATCTCTTCAGCTATGACTGACAGTTCATCAATGTATGAAAAATAGAACACCCTTTCCCTATTGGGTGTAACTTGTGATGGGGATGGCAACCTGGACATAGCATCAGCATTAACATCTGACTTAAGTACAACAACAATGGGTGTAGCCCAATTATTAGATCTGCCTTAGAGATAATGTTCTCAGTTTCTAGTCTTTTGAGTTCTTGCACAACTTTCTCCTTGAGTGCGTATGATACGGGAAGTGGCTTGCAGTAAACTGGTCTTGCGTCCTTCTGCACTCTGACACTTGTCTTTGAAGTCTTGGATCAGACTGCCTGTTTCACAGAACATCTTTGGATACTGCTTGATGACCTCATCTTTCGATGCAAATTTCTTTTCCACACAAAAAAATCTCATTCCAATCCAGCTTTAGTGATCCCAACCAATTTCTATCTATCAAGACAGGCTTGTCCCCTGCCACTACTATGAGAGGCAAGCTCTGAAACTGATCCTTGTATTTCACTGGTATGGTGACACGTCCTACAACAGGGATTTGTTCTCCTGAGCAACCTCGCAGCTCTATCTTCGATTTCTCCAGTGGAAAATCACGCAACTTTCGAGATATAGCGATTCTGGTACTACGCTCATGGATGCATCAGTGTCAATTTCATAACATAAGAACATAAGAACTAAGAGCAGGAGTAGGCAATTTGGCCCCTCGAGCCTGCACCAGCATTCAATAAGATCATGGCTGATTTGATCTTGGCCTCAACTCCACTTCCTTGCCCGATCCCCATAACCCTTGATTCACTTATCATTCAAAAATCTGTCTATCTCTACCTTAAATATATTCAATTACCCAGCCTCCACAGCTCTCTGTGGTAGAGAATTACAAATATTCACGACCCTCTGAGGGAAGAAATTCCTCCTCATCTCCGTTTTAAATGGGCGACCCTTTATTCTGAAACTCTGCCCTCTAGTTCTAGATTCCCCCACGAGGGGAAACATCCTCTCTGCATCTACCCTGTCAAGCCCCCTCAGAATCTTCTACGTTTCAATAAGATCGCCTCTCATTCTTCCAAACTCCAATGAATATAAGCCCAAGCTGCTCAACTTTTCATCATAAGACAACCTCTTCATCTCAGCAATCAACCTCGTAAACCTTCTCTGAACTGCCTCCAATGAAAGTATATCCCTCCTTAAATAAAGAAACCAAAGCTGTACGTTGTACTCCAGGTGTGGTCTCACCAACACCCTGTACATTTGTAGCAGGACTTCCCAACTTTTACACTCTATCCCCTTTGCAATAAAGTCCAACATTCCATTTGCCTTCCTAATTACTTGCTATACCTGCATACTAACTTTTTGTGTTTCATGTACAAGGATCCCCAGATCCCTTTGCACCTCAGCATTTTGTAAACTCTCCTCATTTAAATAATAATTAGCTTTTTTATTTTTCTTACCAAAGTGGATAACCTCACATTTTCCCACATTATACTCCATCTATCAAATTTTTGCTCACTCACTTAGCCTGGTTGTATCCCTTTGCAGATTCTTTGCGTCCTTCTTACAACTTGCTTTCCCACCCATCTTTGTATCATCAGCAAATTTGGCTACATTACACTCGGTCCCTTCATCCAAGTCATTTCCATGGGTATCGTAGTTCCTGCAACGTCTACTTGGATGACAATACTTCGCGAATCGCTGTCAGATGCCGTTGTGCTCCTGACGACGTGTATCTCCAGAACCTCCTCGTCCTACTGCTGCTCTTCAATGGTATGTCACATCTGCCGATTTCTACTTCTAGCATTGAAAGTTGGTTTACTCTTCAGTTGACACGTCTTCGCAAGATGCCCAGTTTTCTTGCAAAAGAAACATTCTGCCTTCACATATGGACAGCTTTGAGTGATATGTTGTCACAGGCACTGATAGCATGACTTCAATGTACTGTTACCATTGCCAGTTGCTGAGGCCTTGGGCCCCAAGTGCCTTTTACTTTTAATCTGAAGCCAATTCACCTCGGCTGTCTGATGACTGGAAATGGCACGAAATTCTCGAGAGTATTGGTCGGCCATATCCATCGACATAGCTGTCTGACAAGCTAAATCAAAAGTCAAGTTAGGAGTTATCATCAATTTCCTTCTGATTGCTTCATTTTTCAACCCACAAACAAAGTGGTCATGCAATGATCGGTCCTGAAAGTTTCCGAATTGACAGTGAATAAGTTGCTTCTTTAAAGCTACAATGTACTCACTGATACCCTCGTCAATTAATTGATCTCGTGTTCAAAAACGCTAATTATCAGCAATCCAAGACTATAGTGCTGTCTAACTTGGTCAGAATGTCCATCAGTGGCATGTCCTTAGGCTTGACAGGAACAAGCACATTTTTCAGGGTTTCATACACCTCGGAGCCTACTTCAGTCAAGAAAAAAGCCCGTTTCCTTTCTAAAACCACCTGGTTACGGTTTTCATCATTGGGGACTTCGACGATACTATTCGCGGTGAAAAACATTTCTAGTAGCTCCACATACGCTCCGAAAGCCTCTCGGTTGCGATGGAACTCATCCAAGCGCCCTATTATTCCTATAGGTGCCGCCATCTAGACTCTGTCAATATCGACAGTTCAGCCAAGTGTGCTTGTAATTTACCTTGGATTTTTAGAAGTTCTGCAAAAACAAAGCACCTCTCAAAGTCTCTCTGTCTTTTGGCACAATCATCCACCAACAAAAATTTCAGCTCGGGA
This sequence comes from Pristiophorus japonicus, assembly GCF_044704955.1. NCBI lineage: Eukaryota > Metazoa > Chordata > Chondrichthyes > Pristiophoridae > Pristiophorus > Pristiophorus japonicus. The sequence continues at coordinate 177,649,206 of NC_091981.1, forward strand.
ATCCAAAAATCCTATCCTATTCTTAAGACAGCACACACACAAAATGGCTCTTAACAGAAAACTGTCATCATGTGGCTTCCCTTTTATTATTTACATCAGTGGTTGCATTACATTGGTAGTCCACTAGGTAAATTCGTAGTCCACTAGGGGGAGCTCTATTACACCTACTCTCCCCGACTCCCCATCTCTGCCATTGATCTCTCCCCGACCCATCATATCTCCCTCTGATCCCGATGTCCCTCTGATCTCTTCCCGCCCCTTCCGATCTCTTCCAGACCCCCTCTGATCTCTTCCCAACCCTCCCTCCGTTCTCTTCCCGACCTCCTCCGATCTGTCCCTGAGCCCCCGTCTCTGCCCTGATCTCTCCCCGACCCCCCCATCTCTGCCTAATCTCTCCTCAGCGCCCCCCTCCATTTCTGCCCCCAATCTCTCTCTGAGCTCCTGCGATCAACCCCCAACCCTCCAAATCATGCTGTACCCACCCCTCTTTGCGATCTCTACCCCAAGCAGCACAAAACCTACCTGCTCCTGGGCTGTGGCCTCTTCTGCAGTGTTCCCCACCTGACAGGGAGCCAAGCCTTTTAATCAGATGGCCTCCGGGAATCGGTTATGGGTTTCTGGGTTTACCGACCAGAACTCCTTCCCCCGCTTGGAAATCCTGCCCCAGTAACTATCGGGGCCATTGTGTCATTGCTTTATGTTTATCTCTATGATGCAAATAGAAACCAACAGAGTGCCATTGATACACTAAAACGCCACCCTGCCATTCGCTCATTCCTCGCATTATTATAAGAACATCACTTCCACTGGACACTTGATGTCAAACTTCTAGTTAAAAATCAAATGTGAAGATTTCTGTTATTTTGCTGACATGACCCTTGCAGAATCATGTCTGCAATTTAAAAAATATGTTTTGAAATGCTTTTGTGAATTGTGCACTCGTAAAAGTGAAGGATGTCAGGATTGCAAAATGGAATACTTTGTCATTTCACGCACCCTGTGTTAGCATCAAATATTGATGTAGAAGCCAGATGTAGAATGGATAGATGCAGAGTAAAGCTCCTTCCACTCTATCCCAATAATGACCCTAGCTCAGAGCACTGTGTCAGTATCTTCACCACAAGGACTGCAGCAGTTCAAGAAGAAGACTCACCATTACCTTCTTAAGGGAAATTAGGGATGGGCAATAGATTACCAGCAATCTCCATATCCCAAGAATGAATTTTTATTTTTTAAGTGCATTTTCTAGTGTGGCCACTCATTTAGTTTTGAATCAGACAGTCTGGTTTCAATGGTGACCAGCAATAATTTTGAACATTGAAAACCAGACAGCAAAAGCCCTGTTTGTGATTGTTGTACTTTGAAATAACACTGTGTATATGCATGAGCAGAACTATTTTACGCACATACACAGCACTTTTTAAATGCACAGAACTCCATGCTAAACTCAAATCTGATTTTGAACTAGGCAAAGATGGCAACTGAAGCCATAGTCCCACTCTCAAGAGAGCATGTCCTACTGCACCAATTTGATAGGGATTTAGAAACATATTGCTCTCCTGCCCAAAGGACGTGTATGGGACAAATGAGAGGAATTTCCTACTCTTTAGGAAAAAAGGTAATGTTAAATTTTATTTGTTAAGAAAAAAAGAAAGACTTGCATTTATATAGCGCCTTTCATGACCACCGGACATTCCAAAGCACTTTACAACCAATTAAGTACTTTTGAAGTGTAGTCACTGTTGTAAAGTAGGAAACGCGGCAGCCAATTTGCGCACATCAAGGTCTCATAAACAGTAATGTAATAATGACCAGATAATCTGCTTTAGTGATGTTGATTGAGGGATAAATATTGGCCAGGCCACTGGGGATAACTCCCCTGCTCTTCTTCAAAATAGTGCCATGGGATCTTTTACGTCCACCTGAGAGAGCAGATGGGCTTTATCGTCTCATCTGAAAGACGGCACTCTGCCAGTACTGCACTGGTGTCAGCCTAGATTTATGTGCTCAAGTCCCTGCAGTAAGTCTTGGACCCACAATCTTCTGATTCAGAGGTGAGAGTGCTACCCACTGAGCCATGGCTGACATTTTAAGCCATGATCATTAAACAAAAAAGCGCTCAAAGTGACTAATTTCAGTAAGTTTGCACAAAGGCCTTTCAGTTCTGGGATCTGATTTGAAGTTTTTCTCCATTTTCTTCCCATTCAATCAGTTTGAGCCCCCTCTGAGTAAAACTACCAATTTAATGGCAAATCAGGGACAGATTCACCTACTGGAACTGGCTATAGACTCTCCAAATCTGTTCATTAGGATTTTACACCTGACAGACTGAGCAGGCTTTTAACCTGGACTAAATTTCAACCCAGATCCCAAATCTGTACGGCCAGTGTGCAAACCCACTGATATTAGTCACTTTTTAATTCAACAATCAGTGAGTTTGACATTTCCACTTTCTTTGTGTCAGCCTTGGCTCCGTGGTAGCACTCTCACCTCTGAGTCAGAAGGCTGTGGGTTGAAGCCCCACCCTAGATACTTGCAGCACATAATCTAGGCTGAAACTTCAGGGTACTGAGGGAGTGCTGCACTGTTTAGACTTCTTGTCTTTCTGATGAGATGTTAAAAATAATAACCCCATCTACCCTCTCACATTGACGTAAAAAATCCCATGGCACTATTTGAAGAACAGCAGCACAGATGTCCTGGCCAATATTTATTCCTCAACGAACACCATCAAAAACAGATTATCTGGTGAACTATCTCAATACTGTTTGTGGAATCTTGCTGTGCACAAATTGTCTGCTGGGATTCCCTACATTACAACAGTAACTGCACTTCACAAGTACTTAATTGCTTATGAAGCACATTGGGATATCCTGAGGTCATGATAGGTGCTCTAGAAATGCAAATTCTTTCTAACTTCTTTTTTCTTAAGGATAAGAAATCCCTCTACTTTATCACATAGAGGTCATCTGAGCTTACAACTCTTTGACAGGAAAGTAACCTGCTGCTACCTCCACCAATATCTTTCTTTATCCATTCACTCGGAAGGGTACAGTGGCTCACTCGTTGAGTTGAAACCCTCATTGCATCTTCCTAGAGCAATGTGACCAAGGTATGAAACTCGAAAGAATGGAAGAATTAGGCCTGCATCCCACTCCTCCATGCAGTCGTGTATTGTTGGTCTAATACTGTAATCCTGAATGAAACGGGTCGCTACCCAGCACAGCTTATGTGATATGGCTTGAATCTCACAACTAGTCTTTCTGTGATTAGGATGTTGCATCAGTCAACATTGGCAGATGGACTTTTGATTGCTAGTAAACTGCAAGCAAGCAGTGACACTTTGTAGTGCAATTTCTGCCTTATATACTTCGAGTTTTATCATTAGTAAAATGGATGTAAAATGAGAGACTTAAAAATCCCAGTGATTCACATGACTTTATTACAACAAAAGAAATAATCATTGACTGACTTATTTATGAAATAATGGTGGGCAGTATTTCCTTTGTATCACTTTAGTTTGTGGAAATCCAACACAATAAGCGGTTACCACTCTAATGTTAACCTATCTTTTTCAGATGCCGACTGACCTGCTGAACATTTCCAGCATTTACTTTTTAAAATTTCCTTTTAATTTATTTATTATACAATTCTGTTTGGTTACATAAAAAACATTCTGACCCTTGCACCGGAGAAATGTGGTTATGCTGATTCTCTCTAGAGTTGTTGAATTCTGGTTGTTGTGGTTATTTCCGTGTATTACTTTAGTCTGGTATTATTGAGAATTACTTTCCTATTTTGTTAAAACCTTTATCGACTTAAAATCAATTTCCTGTACATTTGTGGGATTTCTTTGAAAAGAACATTGATACTGGAAATGGAACCCGAGATTTCTAATACGAAAAGCAGTTTCTTCAGACTTATGTATAGATCTGTGCCTGTACTCAACTTTAAAAAACATAGTTAACATGAATTATTAGTAGCAGCTTTGCTCTGCTTATATCTCTGTAACCATAAAAATAAGTTGGGGAAAAAAAAGACCAGAAATAATTGCTTTTTATTGGAGCGATGTATGCTATCCAATGAGGAACTGAAAGTACACATTGTGCCGTTATTGTTGATTCCTGACACAGATATTATAGGCTTGGATGAGTGTGATACTTGGCACTGTAGAAACTATCAAAGATTCTGGGATCTGTCTGCATCTGTTTTGATCTTTACTATAGTATATTTTAAAGAGTCTAAAAATGTATTTTTCATATCAGAGATGCTTTATTATCCTTTATTTTGTTTTAAATTATTTTCTCCACAATTCCATACCTGACTGAAAAGGCAAACAGGTAGCTTGTTCCTAGGCCTCTGTCCATATTGCTCAGGAGCCGCTCACTTGGACCTCTTTGTATGTGAGCCAGGTTTACCCTCTCTCTAACCCTTCCTGTGCTGGTATTCCTGAACAATGCCTGGAATTTTAATGTAGCCTACAGCTTTTCCCGCTATTTTTCTTGTATATCTTTGGTGATTCTCTTGTATATTTGACTGTATATACACATATGAGCCAGAAAGTATGAAAAAACCATGACGATATTTAATCTATTGGCATATTCCCCTCCAAAGTGTGTGCAGACAGGAAAATCAAATGGTAAATCAACAAGGTATAATGGGAGGTATACAGGAAGTGCTTGCTCAGTGCTGGAGTGCATTTTCTCTTGTTGCTGGCTTTTCTGTATAACATTTGTGATTCTTTTGCTGTTGTCTTTTAACTGTTCCCTTTTGTTCCACATTCTCATTCTCGCTTTGATCTCCTGGTGAAATGAAGGTTCAATACAAGAATATTAGCATCAGCTCAGGCTGCTGTGACACATCACACTAACCACTGGCTTCTTAGCTGTGTGTGGACAAAAACTACAGCAAAAATCCCCATGGAATAGTGGGGTTGCCATTCTGGTGCTGATACCTTGACTCGTGACAATGTACATGTTAAATATGGGGGCCTGTAAATTAATTTCTCCCCAAAAATGGGTGCGGGGTTCGCAATGCGCTAGCAGCACATCTCCTTCGGAGGACTGCAGGCAGTGCGTGAACTTTGTGCTGCCTGTTCATTTCCAAGATTATGGCATTCAGCCCAGTGCTGAATGTGCTGATGAGTGGCTGCACCAATTAAAGCTAGCCTGCACAATTTAAAGGCAATCTGCACCTTTAAAGGGGAGATGCATTCTCCCTGCATCAGATCATGCACAATTAATGATGGCGCAACAAGGGAGAGAGTGTGCACCAAGTTTCTCCAATGCAGCACTGGATGCCTTGGTGCAGGAGGTCAACAGGACCTCTTTCCACAGGGGGCCAGGTGGCCCTCCACGCAACAGAGAAAGGTGCAATGGAAGCAGAAGCCATTGTGGTGACTGCCAGCAGTGTTGCCCTGAGGACCTGGATGCAATGCAGGAAGAGGTTTAATGACTTCACATGGATGGTCAAGGTCAGTGAATTCATCTTCAAATGCCATATCCCATCATCTGCACCACTAGCCTCACACATTGCTCAATGCACCACACCTCAATAACTCACCTACCAACAATCTCTACCAAACACGACTCACACCCCACATTCATAGCTTCACTTCACTCTCATACACTTACCACTTCTGCATGCCTCGCACCCAAATTTTACAGCTGGCACACTTGTGGACCCAACCACGATGCAGCGCTTGATGGCTGATGTCTTACCTTCCATTGGAGCATAAGCAGAAGTTACCCAATGTCTGAGTGCTGCAGTGGAAGCTCAGACTAAAGTCATGAATACTCAGACTGCTCTCGTACAAGGCTCAGCTTTCTGCCATGCAAGCTCAGACTGCTGCCTTTGTGGCTGTGTTTACCAGTGTGGAAAGAGGCTTGGAGGGTGCCAAGGCAGTCCAGCAATCTGTCCTGCAACAGATGGCTAGGAATGCTGAGGTGCCGATCATTGTGGTGGTAGTGGCTCCATGAAGCAAGAACCTGCTGTCCTCTCTCAGGATTACAACATTAGTCCTCTCACCACTGTCAGTCCACCGGTGCCCTTGCTGTTGTCTGTCAGTCCACCAGTGCCCTTGCTGTTGTCTGTCAGTCCACCAGTGCCCTTGCTGTTTTCTGTCAGTCCACCAGTGCCCTTGCTGTTGTCTGTCAGTCCACCAGTGCCCTTGCTGTTTTCTGTCAGTCGGCCAGCCCAGACTGCTGCCACCCATGCCGAGGTAGTGAAGTTTGCCGCTGTGCTTTCTAGGCCCAGAGCTGCTCGAGGGCGAACTGCAAGGCATCTCCCCCACTGAAAGTCAGCAGCCTTCCACTAGCCATGCTGCAGCCACTGGGGTTCGCACTGCAAAGGAGCACTAGGACAAGCAAGGGCACATTGAAGACAGGCACTAATGGAATGCACATAGGTGATTAGTTGACTTTTTATGTAAAATTGGATGGATTGTTGGATAAAGTTGGATTGACTGTTTCTTTTATGGTAGCTTTTGTTGTAGCATAGTGGCCCAGAGGATGTTGTGATGGTCAGTAACAGAGGAAAGGTAATATATTGAACTATTATTGAGTGGTGAATTAGAGTTGCGTTCACTTGTACTACAGTCTGATGAGTCAATCATGGACAGCCCAGGTAGAAAGGGGCTGTCTGGGTTGCCTCCTCCCTTCTGCTTCCTCCTTTCCATCCATCTCTTCTGCCGCTTCCTCCTGTTCCACTTCCTCCTCCACCTCTTCCTCAGCTGGTCGTGTATGCCTGGTGGCCTCATGATGGCGAGGGTAGCAGACCATGACGAATCTTGAAATATGTTTTAGTGAGTACTGCAGGGCTCCTCCAGAGTGGTCTAGGCAGTGGAACCATTGTTTCAGCACTCCAATGATCTGCTCTATCATATTCTACGTGACACCATGGCTCTCATTGTACGCATGCTGCCCATGTGTGGTTGGGTTGTGGAACAGAGTCATGAGCCAGGTGGGCAATGGATAGTCGTTGTTGCCCAGTAGTCACCTCCTGGTTTGTCTTGGTGGCTCAAAGACTGAGGGAATAGCAGACTGGCACATCATGACTGTTTCCAGCATACCAGGCATTCACCATTATTATGTGCTGAATTTGATTGCACACCAACTGCCCATTCTGCGAGTGGTAACCTTTGAGGTTGCGATACATCTGAGCATTTAGACGCGGTGCCCGCAAAGCAACGTGATTGCAGTAATTGCCGTCTGTTAGATCTCTTAATTTCCAATGAAATACGAACTCCGGTTGTAGTTTTAATGTAACTTTATTCTGGCAGCAGCAACAAGCTTCTGGCTTTAAGCCAGGCCTTTGTCCTTCTGAGACCACATGGCCAAAATGGCTGTACTTATACCTGGTTCAATTTACAGAAAAGAACTCGCCTTCTTTGACCTTATTGGCTCATTTGATAGTCTGTTAACCTTTAATTGGCTCACTACCCAAGGTCCTAAAATGTCAAGTTGATTGATGATTTAATGCAATGTGGTCTGTGTTTTTTCAAAACTGCAGCCGGGCTGCAGAGCTTGAATTCTCTATCAATCCCCCCTTTGATTCTTTCGCAAACTGAATCATAAAACATCAGGCATCACTGGTTAAACATTCTAAAAAATAATTTCATACATGTTAATAGAGTTTCCTTCTAAAATTTGTTGATGTGTTTCGCCACATGTCCAGACTAGTAGCTTCCACACAAATTTACACCAACCCGAGTTCCATCGTGGCCACAATGGAAGTCTGGTTTTAGTAGGTTAATTAACCTTATTCCAATTTAATCCAAATCAATATCTTAATTCAACCAGTAAACAACCTTCCCTTAAGCATAAATGTATGACATATATAAAAAGGTATTTACATGTAATTCCCTTGCTACCGTACTATTTCCCTTTGGTGCAGAGGGTCAGCTAGTAAGAAGTAGGCCTATGCCTAGAATACCTACAGTCAGTAATACAGTAAATTTATACATTTTGGCAAAAAATAATTGTCCTTATTAGATTTCAGCTTCAGTTATGGGTGCTCGTTTAACGTGTGAAGCATGGATCCAGGCTTTCTTTCCTTGGACTTTAACAGCTGCCTGGGTGGTCAATAACACTTGACAAGGTCCCTCCCACTTGGCACCCAAAAGTTCTTTATGCAACTTTTTCACATACACCCAGACTCCCGGGATGATGTCGTGTCCTCCTTCGGGTGGATTACCCCAAGCTGCCGATACCTGTCGGGAAACAGAACTAATAGCATTGGTTAGGCTCTGACAGTATGATAACAAAGTGTCACTCATTAAGTGAACATCAGCTTTCCTTAAATCGATAGTTCCTGGCAGCGACATGTGTCTTCCTGTTATAATTTCAAATGGGCTTAGACCTGTAGTTCTGTTTGGGGTTGCCTAATGCTACATAGCACTATTGGTAGTGCCTGGGGCCATGGTGTTCCTTCTTGGTGATATTTGGCAAGCTGTTGTTTCAGAGTTCGATTCATTCGCTCTACTTGTCCTGATGATTGTGGATGATAAGGACAGTGTAAATCCCACGTAATGTTCAGTAACCTACAGGCTTCTTGGCAGACAGCACCTGTGAAGTGTGTTCCCTGATCTGAGTCAATGTTACTCGGGACTCCCCATCAGGGAATGTAATCCTTACACAAGACCTTTGCAGTGTGATTGGCTGTGGCTCTTTTAGTTGGGACAGCTTCTACCCATCTAGAGAATCTGTTGACCATGACAAGAATGTTAGTGTATCCTTGGCATGAAGGAAGAGATTTATAATCAACCTGCAGATGCTGGAATGGTCCGACAGGGGCAGGGGGCCTCAGTTGGGGCATTACCGTGATGGGTCCACACAGCGGTCTGCTACCAGCTGGGCATGTTTCTTTAAATCCCCGACCCCACCAGCTTTTCTGGAACCATGCCGTCATCTGTTGTGAGGCCAAGTGTCCCCATGAGTGGATCTGTTGGGCTAAAAAAGGCATAAGCACTTGTGGCTCGACTGGCTTGTCGGTAACTCTTTGTCTCCATCTTCACATAGCTTAATTCCTGCCTCAATCCATGTTCATTTTTCCTCTTCGGGAGCACTCGCCTTGCATTGTTTGAAGGTCTCGTGTCAGAGACCTGAGTGCTTTCAATCTGCACATCTCTGTTGGTTCTTCTGGTGGAACGCCCTGTGAGGCGGCATCTTTAGCTGTCTGGTCGGCTAGGGCATTTCCCTGTGCTTCCGTGGTATTTTCCTTGGTATGGACCTTACACTTCAAGATGGACACTTCCTGAGGTAATTGTATGGCCTCCAGTAAGTCTCGGACTTCTTTTCCATTTCGGATAGGTGTACTAGCAGCAGTGAGGAATCCTCTTTTCCGCCATAACAGACCAAAGTCGTGAGCGACTCCAAAAGCATAACGCGAATCTGTGTAGACATTAGCTGTCTGTCCTTCTGTTATTCGACATGCTTCTGACAGGGCCCGTAACTCGGCCTGTTCTGCTGACGTTCCTGAGGGTAAACATCCTTTTGCCACTACCTCATATAAGGTTGTAACTGCTCATCCTGCTTTTCTGGTACCATTGTCAACAAAGGAGGAACCATCTGTAAACAGGATGAGGTCTGGGTTGTGCAGAGGCTCCTCTGCTGCTAAGGCTGCTTCTTCTGTTTCTTTTAAAATCTCCACGCAGTCATGCTCTTCACATTCTCCCCCCTCTTGCTCCCTCGATTCTGACATCGGGAGCATAGTTGCGGGATTAACCGGGCTGGCCCGGACGATATGGAGATTAGGAGCTTCCAAAACTGCTGTCCAGCGGGTCCATCTAGCTGCCGTCACCTGAGACATTCTATTCATAGACAGCAAAGTGTATATGGTGTGGAGACACTTGACAATCAGCTTTTGGTCGAGGACTAGACCCGCAGTGATCATTACCGCTCGACATGTAGCTTCCATGCCCTTAGGCAACTTCCCCATCCGAGGGCTACCGCATCCAGTTTTGCCGAATAATAGCCAATAGGTCTTTGCCAATCCCCATGTTCTTGTGTCAATATAGCTGTCATATATCCTTCTTTCTCATGGACAAACAGGGTAAATGACTTACCACTGTCGAGGATTCCCAGAGCCGGTGCCGAACACAAAGCCTTTTTCAAACTCAGGAAGGCCTCTTGCTGTTCCTGAGTGAGGGTGATGGCTTCTTTAGAGGCACGTTTCCCCTTTAAGATATCATTCAATGGCTGAGCAAGCTGTGTGAAGGAGTCAATCCAATTTCTGTTAAAGTTACACAATCCCAAAAAAGACCTTAGTTCCTGAATAATGGTGGGTTGTTTTGCAGCCCAAATGGCTGCAGTTCTATCCTGGGTAAGTTCTCTCTTTCCTTATGAAATCTTTTGTCCCAGGTATGCAACCTCTTCTTGAGATATTTGTGCTTTGTCGATTCTGGCTTTATGTCCTTTCAGCCAAAGGTGGTCCAGCAAAGCTCGTAAATCTTGTTCATAGTGTTCTTCCGTGTTTGAAGCTAGCAGGATATCGTCTACAAATTGGATGACTGTGGATGACGGGAGGTAATTCTCGCAAATGGCTTTGTAAAGCCATGTGGAATACCGTAGGGCTGTTGTGGAAACCCTGCGGTAACCGGGTCCAAGTATACTGTTGTCCTTAGACAGTGAAAACAAACCACTGTCGAACCTCCGGTGCCAGAGGCACCGATCAAAATCCGTTGGCCATATCTATAACCGAGAAATATTTATGTTCCGGTTTGAGGGCATTAAAAATGGTGGAGGGATCTGCGACCAAAGGAGCTTTTTGATCAATACACTGGTTAGCTTTCCTATAATCGACAGTCAAACGCCAAGTCTCATTAGATTTCTGTACCGGCCACACGGGGCTATTGGAGGAGCTATGCATTTTAATAAGCACCCCTTGTTTCTCCAATTGCTGAATAACCGGTAAGATTCCCGCGATGGCAGTTGGACTGATGGGATACTGTTTAGTGCATGGAGGCTTGGTCCCGGTAAATGACGCAGGCTCCATCTGGAGTAGGCCACAATCGTTCTTATCTTTAGCCCATATCGGGTGTTCCTTCAATTCTTCTTTCTTCAAAGTTCTAATTGACCATGTCACCCGACCATCCTCGAAATGCAACGATGAATCTACTTGGATTAGAACGTCCATTCCCAAAAGGGGGTGATCTACTGGGCCTATCCAGACCGGCGTGGTTATTTCCTGTGGACTCAGCCCTATATGTATCGGTGTTGTCCTTTTAATTTCCATTTTATGGCCCCCAACTCCATAGGCTGTACGTGCCCGACCATCTAACGGCAAAAAGTCTCCATATTTTAGGGGTAAGCATGTTAATTCCGCCCCGTGTCTAAAAGACAGTCCACATCCTTATCGCCCACCCTCACAGATATATATAGTCCATCTCCCCTTTGTTGTATTAGTGCGAGAAGGTGGACCAGGGTGGGCTCTAATAGTTTTCTGCTATCCCAAGTAACTCCTTCTGTTGTTGTATTGTCAGTCGCTTAAATGCTTCTATGAGATCGTTATCTTGTGACAAGCCTGGTTTGTTGGCTGAATTGTATCCCTGGCTGCGTCCTCTTCCCCAGCCACGACCTTTCTGTTTTGCCCTGCACGTCTTGGCCCAGTGACCTTCTTTCCCACAATAATGACATTTTCCGGGTAATTTTCCTAATGACTGTTTATCGGAATCCTGGGATTTCCATCCCATAGCCTGCACAGCTCGGACTTTAGCGCCCATATCCCTGTCTAATTGGTTAAATTGATCCACCAATGCTGCAAAGGTAGTTCTTCTACCTTCCCAGTCCGGTAACACTACCTTAAGCATTTTGGACAGTTCTGGCTTTAGACCTGCCACGAAAGCTGCTTTCAGGGGTCCAAACACTTGTTCATCCATTTCCTCATCCGTATTATTCATACCCGAATGTTCTAGCCATGTGCATCTAAACCGCTCGTCATACTCCAGGACCTCCTTTGTTCCTTTCTGTTGGCAGGCTGCAATTTTTTCCCAGTCTGTCTTAACTGGACTGAAGGCTTGCAGCCAGTGTTTAATCGCCTCCCATCCTGCGTTTAATTCTTGCTCATCCTGCCCCAAAGCTTCTTCTACCTTGTCGTGCAATTTTCTGCCTTGTGTTTTTGGCACCATTATGGTCAAAATTTGCACTCCGTCCCAGGGATGAAGTTGATATATATTTCTTAAGCGGTCCAATTGGTCCCACGTTTTCACTCCCCCTTTCTTTGGATTGGGCAACTCCTTGGACCATTTATCAATTTACTCTGGGTCTGCCGGATCATGAAATAAGTATTCTGCATACACCCTTTTCCTCGTTTTTTTGGTTCCGCCCTCATCCGCAGTCTCTTCTGATTTGACTACAACTCGTCTTTTTTTAAATGGGGCAAAGCGCACCCCTAATTCTTCATCCTCCGACCCTGTGTTGTCAGAGGATTCAGAATCCGTATCTATTCCTCGGGTCGTGTCTTCGGGTTTGCGCTTTTAATTTATCCAAACATGGGTACCCTGGGAATTGATCGATACATTTTCCTTTTCCGATTACTGTCGCTTGACCTAATGATTTTTTCCATTCTTTAATTTCACCTTTAAGATCTTTAACTTCCGCTTCCGACTTTTCAAGTTCAAGTCTTTTCTGTCGCAGCTGTGCACAAACAGCTTGCAATTGGTCCTTTGTACTGATCAGTTCTCGATCATGTTGGGAACGCATTATAATTTCATTCCGCTTTCGGATCTGTCCCATAACGGCTAGGGACCATCTAGTTCGCTCTTTATTTTTCATACGGGTCGTTTTTCCCCAGACCCTTTTAATCTCGTCCAAGGACCATTGTCCTTTGGAGGTACCGTATATTTGTTCGATCTTAATACAGGTTTTAGATAAGTTGAATTGTTGCTCTATGTATTCTTTCAACTGTTGGAGGATTTCATCTATCGAAACCTCAGGTGGTGCCCGCCCGCCTTTAACAGTTGTAGCCAATTCTTTGCTCTTATCTCCTGCTGCCATAATACTGATTTCTTTACTGGGGTCTAGAGGCGTAGACTTTCCAGCCGATCAGTGGGTCGGTGATTAATTAACTAACACACCGCCGAAGTTAGACGTCTATGGGACCTCGAGCCAACTACCAACCGGAGGGTTTGCAAACCGGAGGCTTTCGGAATCGCGTAGAAGGAGAGGCGAATTTAGACTTTTGACCGAGGACTTTTATAAAGAGGTGTCCTTACCTCAGTATGTAGGTCCGATGTCCAAAATTAAGTTTCTTCCCTCAGCGATCGTGTTCGTGACGCCAAAATTGTTAGATCTCTTAATTTCCAATGAAATACGAACTCCGGTTGTAGTTTTAATGTAACTTTATTCTGGCAGCAGCAACAAGCTTCTGGCTTTAAGCCAGGCCTTTGTCCTTTTGAGACCACATGGCCAAAATGGCTGTACTTATACCTGGTTCAATTTACAGAAACGAACCCGCCTTCTTTGACCTTATTGGCTCATTTGATAGTGTGTTAACCTTTAATTGACTCATTACCCAAGGTCCTAAAATGTCAAGTTGATTGATGACTTAATGCAATGTGGTCTGTGTTTTTTCAAAACTGCAGCCGGGCTGCAGAGCTTGAATTCTCTATCAGCGCCCTGCACCATGGGGAAGCCATGTGCATGCTCTACCTCCTTCTCTCTGGTCAGAGAGAAAACAATGAAGTCTCCTATCCTGGCATAAATAGCATCTGTCATCTTTCTTTTGCAGCAATGGATGGCGAACTGGAAGATGTTACAGATGTCGCCTGCTCCAGCCAGGAAGGATCCCAAGGAGAGGAAATTCAGTGCCATGGTCACCTTCACAGCCACTGGCAACACAGTCTTTGTCCCGGTGTGAGGCTGCAGGTCTGGTTGCAAGAGGTGGCAGAGATCTATGAGCACCTCCTTCATAAAGCGCAGACACCTCAGACACTGCTCCTGGCTCGGGCTGAGGTAGGTGGGTAAGGCCTCCTGCTGAGAACCCTCCTCCCCCTCCTCCTCCCTCTGTGGGCAGCTTATCCACTTCTCTGTTGCCTCTGCTCCATCTCCCTGTCATGCTGCAGGCCAAGGGTGATAAAAGCTAGAGCACTCATAACTGGTCTGACCAGAACACTTGAAGTTAGAACCAAGGCCTTCTCCAATTGCACCACCACTCCCTGTCACCTCACCAACTTTAAACAACTCTGGAAAGCTCCAAACACTTCCACAGACTTACACAGAGCCAGTAGAAATTAATCAACAACTAACTTGTAAGTAGATGATGATCCCTTTAATTATCACTGGTGGGGGTCCTTGCCGCTACTGAACGAATGTTCAGCTGTGCGAGGTTAACACACGTTTAGTTCCAACTTTGAGGACAAAAATGGTAGTGCTGGCATCAAATCAGCATTGCACGCTGATTGACGTCACGATCTTCCTACTCTACATAGTACTGGCGCACACGCCCAGCTCCGACGCTACTGCCCTCACCAAGCTGGCATCTGGTGCCGCTTGCACCAGAAGTGTGCACATACGGCTCAGACACCATTTATGGCCCAAAACAGTGGAATAGAAACAACAGGCGCTATGCAATCGAATTTTTAGCCCGGGGATTCCTGTGTATCTAAGATGCTGCTATGGAGAAGTAGCTGGTCTCTGCTTGGTGTCTGTTACTGTGCTGTCCCTAAGGGATAGGTTAGTGTCGTGGTTATGTTACTGGAATAGTATTCCCAGGCCTGGACTAATAATTCAAATCTCGCAATGGCAGTTTGAGAATTTGAATTCAGTAAAAAGAAATTGGAAATAAAAAGCTGATATCAGCAAAAGTGAGCATGAAGCTGTTGGATTGTTGTAAAAACCCAAGTGGTTTACTAATGTCCTTTAGAGAAGGAAACATGTGGTCCTTACCTGGTCTGGCCTATAAATAACTCCAGACCCACATCAACATAGCTGACTCCTAATTGCCCACTGAAGTGACTTAGCAAGCCACTCAGTTATAACAGACTGCTTCCAGCGCTTCAAGACGAAGGCCCACCATCATCTTCTCAGGGCAGCTAGGGATGAGCAATGAATGCTGACTCTGCCAGTGACGCCCATATCCTGAGAATCAATTAAAAAATTAGAATTTCATCTTATAAAGACCCATAGGTGTGAGCCTGCATCTTTCCAGTCTACTGTAGAGGCTCTACCAAAACTCTTTTTTGAAGGCTACATATTTCTCTACTATCTCCTGGTTTTGGAGGCCTCTGTTGCAGCTTCCAAGCATCAGAATTGTATGCCAGTTTTTCCATGTAGATTCATTCCCAAAGCACCTGTACCTCCACCTACCCCCACCCCACACAAAATACCTAACTAAGAACTGATTCTAAGACCACCAAAATTGGTTTTGTCAGTTCCTGCCCTTCAGTGCAGTATTTTGAGCCCTGGCTGCTAGGGAATGAGTGGTAGTAATGACCTGAAAAGTCAGGTGATCGGAACTTGAACAAAGCTTTGCCAGGCTCATGTGCAGCTGAACTTCCAGCTTGTCTATCAGTGATGAAGTCAGATATCTGGAACTGAACCAGCTTTACAGTTTGTCTCTGAGCTGCAGCCATTTTTGCCAACTTGAAATTTGACCTGGATGTGCCCCTGATTCGATGGGAGCAAGTTTGTTCACCACTTTCTAAACTGGGATCTTTCCCATCAGTATCCCTGGAGCTGGGGGATTCATATGCAAATCAGCAGAGTTGGGTAGAAGTCGAGGCGCAGCACTGAAGTTGCTGTGTGTTTGGCAAGGCTGAGGAAAGCAGTCTCATTGCACAGCCATTAGTTTGAAATCATCTGATCCTGTCTTGGAGAGACCTCACTGATTGCTGGAGCCAAACAAACAACATGAAGGATTGGTGGTGACTCACATCGTTCCTGCTAATGGCCCCTGATGAACAAAACACACAGCATCACAGCTGCTGCTTTGCAAATGTGCGTGGGGTGAAGCAGATTAAAGTGAGCGTGTCAGCAGAATGCTTCAAGCCCGACATTATGTGCCAGGACTGCTTGATATTCCTTGCCAGCTGTTTCTTGATACTACTCATACTCGTCTAGAACCCAACCTTGCTTCTATTCATTGGTCTTAATAATGTTGTTGTTTAGGATTCGGGGCATTGAAGGCAGACAGTGTAAATAACTCATGGCGTACCCCAGCATTGCTCTCAGCGTGTGTGTTGCTACAATGTTATAGTTAAGATGTGTTTATCTGAAGGTAATGCAAACATCAGCTGCTGTAAAACATTCTCATTAACATGCACTAATAATTATTACGTGACCTGTTGAGTTTAGTGCTGTATATTTGAAGGCCCTATTATCTCCCATGGTTTATTTTGTAAATGTACATTAATAAGAGTTGTTCCTTCCAAAAGGCAAACTGCAGCTGTGCAGATTCTATTTAATGCTTCTGCTAAGGCACCGAGGAAGGTGTGCAATGGGATTGAGGACATCGCTGCAGCAGTTCTGCTCTGTGCTGTCACCAGGCTAATTTAAGATGCCTTTGCAGCACTGTCCGGCCCAGAATAGAAGCTGTTGAATGTGAAGTGTAGTTGGCAACACCTAAGTTATATTGCGGGCTATAAATCACACAGCCCACCATGAGAGAGCTCGGTGCATGCATGCTTACATGCACACAGCTCCGTTTCCTTGGCGGCTGTGGTTTTTAATGTTAGGAGACCGCGGGCAGGAGTGTCTGCTTTCTCCCGCAAGACTCTGTAAAATGTGTGTCCTCTGGGCTAGGAACTACTGAGCTCTTTTTAATTGGTACTGATGTGTCATACTGCAGAAAATGACATGTCCAAGTGGTGTGAAGTTGTCCTTGGTTGGTGGGGTTTAGGGCATTCCTGACTCCAGTCAGTACCTGGCATCCCAGTTGTGCTGTTATTTTTGTGGGAATGTGCTGTCGAAACCATTTCACACCGACATAAAGATGACAACTGCAACCTTCGAGTGCTGGTACCCACGTTACAAGAAACAACACGTTTCAATATGCTTCCTGTTTGATACTTTCAATTCATCACCTCAAATGACAGCTAGTACAGGTACTTCACTCTCGTGTGATGTTCACCCTGTAAATCCTATCTCCTTATACAGCCCTTCTTTTGAAGATCTAGACCAATAATTGTGTTGTGGAGAGATTCTCACAGTTCAAGTGGACATAGTATGAAAACCTCACTCCCACAACTAATCTACGCTGAACCCATTGACAGGTCTTAACATAAGCCTGTGGTATTTTAGGCATTAGAGGTGAATTAATTTTATAACAGGTGTTACTCATCTGCAAAATGATGACAATATTTTAGCGAATATAGCTACTATTTTCAGTTTATAAAGAAAAAAATTGACAAAACAGATCATATTTTATTTTGTAATTTGCAATTTCTAAGCACCTTTTGAGAACACAAAATGAAAAAAAAACTGTAAAACGTGAACGTGCAGGTCCTGTATGGTACCCAGAAACTTACAGCGACTGTTAAGCAGTGCTGTCACAATGCTGTAGTTCTGTGTTTCATAGATCAAAAAGACCATTGCAGCTTCCTGCTGTACACTTGCATAAAGATGTGCTGACCTTGAAACGCTCCATACATCTCATGTTGTGAAGCAGTTAGGTAGGGGGGGGAAAAGAGACAGATGTGTTCCTTGAAATGAAATATGCAAGTTCCTGTTAAAAATAGATTTAATTTATATTTTCATTTTTCTGAGGGGTTGCAGAATGGGGTGTTGCTTTTGGGTGATTCTCTCCGGCAGTCACCTTTTAGAGATAGCATACTATTCCTCAGTAACGTATAATACATGAAATGAGCAGTAGTTGGGCTGTTTGGAGATCTTATGGGATCTAAGCCAACATTGATACCAGCATTATAATTCTGAAACTGTGCTGAGTCTTTCTCAAATCCGAGAGCAGACAATGGAGGAGAAATTGGTCCACCTCACACTGGGTGTTAAATGAGAGTTTAGGCGATGAATTTGGGTGGCGTTATTTCTCGACCGACTCCCCCGCTGCCCCCCCCACCCTGAAGTGCGAACCTGCTAAATTGGAAACCGGCAATTTCTGAGCATCCAGGAAACCTGGCTAAAACAGGCATTAGGGCCCGTGAATATGCAAATCAGGGACACAATATCTGTTTCATGGGATTACATAGGATTACATAGGATTACATAGGATATACGGCACAGAAACAGGCCACTCGGCCCAACCAGATCATGCCGCCGTTTATGCTTAACTTGAGCTTCCTCCCGTTCTTTCCTCATTTAAATCTATCAGCATTACCCTCTATTCCCTTCTTCTTCATATGCCTGTCTAGCCTCCCCTTAAATGCATCTATACTATTTGCTTCACCCACTCCTTGTGATAACGAGTTCCACATTCTCACCACTCTCTGGGTAAAGAAGTTCCTTCTGAATTCGCTATTGGATTTCTTGGTGACTATCTTATATTGATGGCCTCTAGTTATGCTCTTCCCACAAGTGGGAACATTCTCTCTGTATCCATTCTATCAAAACCTTTTATAATTTTAAAGACCTATTTTCCAAGAGAAAAGAGACCCAGCCTGTACATCCTTTCCTGGTATGTATACCCTAATTTCAGCACCCTTGCTCCCAAATTTGGCAAAAACGGGGCATTCTCAATTTTTCCAGGTCTACTGTGGCCTAACCAACAGTCCCAAGGGGGAAGACCGCTGCCAAAAAGGTACGTTTTTGCTACTTATCTTAATGTGGCGTGAGCAGGAACAGGTGTGCTCCTCCTGGCTCCACAACAGTACTGTGGCCCGCTGTCAACCCAAGCTTGCACCCACCCCCCCCCAACTTCCCATTTGTCTCCTTCTGCCCCAGGACCTACCTGCCAGCTGGCTCCGCGATCGAGGTGGTGAACCTTGCAAAAATCCTGACCGGCAAGCTGCCTGTGAAATCCCGCTTGGCACCTGCAGCTTGCTGCTTTAATGGAAATGAGGCCCAAGGCCCAATTTGGAGCGAGTCTCGGGCAGATGTCTTTGGGTGCACGTTTCAGGCGTGTGACGCCCACTTTACATCAGAAACTAGAGCAAAACCAATTTTTCAGTCAATAATATCCCATATTCAGACTCCTATGTTGTGGGATACCGCTAACTGTAACGCATCTTATTTTAGCATCTAATCTCATGTTGTGACATGCCACTCATTGTAATCTACTGCATTCAGGCACCTAGGCGCATACTGCAGGATACTACCGATTACAGCCCCTCCACATCTAGACATCCATTCCTCCAGTAGAGAAAAATAAGTTGCCTTGCTGAGTTTCTTGATTGGCCTCCTTTCCTATGTAACCTCTTTGTGGCTTTCTTGATTTATGCTCCAGTATTCCTCCATCACCTATGCTGGACACTCCTTATTCCTGACTGAGGGTTCCCAGGAAGATGATCAGATATTTCATGATCCTGCACGATCTTTTACTGGATGGCTTCGATTTCCCTGGATTGGTACCGTGGGCTGCCACACAAAGATCATTCCCACACACGACAATGATCTGTTTCTGTTGGGATTACTTCAGTGCTGTTATTATGTCCCAGAGGCAATATTTTGCCAAGAGTGACAGTTTAAAGAGAGAAAAATTGCAAAAGCTGTACATTTGCAATAAAATCAGAAAATGCTGCACATGCACAAGGAGAGATGGAATGAGGAACACATTTTTTCCATAAGTGGCATTCTTTGACATCTACCTACATAGTTTCAAGAAAGTCTTACAGTTGTTTTGTTCTTTGCCACACAAAGCCACTCAGAGCAGTTGATTTGTTAGTAGAGACAATTTGGTAGATCACACTTTAGAACATGAATCTCAGTAAACGATGAGTGACTAACCTCCAACCTATAGTGTCAAGGAAACAGTAAACAACGCTGTCCTTAAGGCTGGTAATACAGTACCTTTACTAGCAGTCAAAACGCTGTGTGACAAAGTCAGAAACAAAGAAAAACTTGGATTTTTAAAGCTGCTCAAGGATGTCCCGTAACACTTTACAGAAATGTTATTTTTGAAATACAGTCACTATAGTGCAGGAAAAAGCAGCAGCCAATTTGCACACAGCAAGGTTCCGTAAACTGCCGTAAATGAAATAAATAACCTCTTTCTTTTGGTGATGTTGATTGAGAGAGAAATGTTGCCAGGACACTGTGGTTATTCTCCTTTGTTCTTATTAAGATGGAGAGTGACACAGTTAATTCAGAGACTAGGGTCCTGAAATTAAGGAACGGTAACTTCGATGGTATGAGATGTGAATTGGCTAGAATAGACTGGCGAATGATACTTAAAGGGTTGACGGTGGATAGGCAATGGCAAACATTTAAAGATCACATGAATGAACTTCAACAATTGTACATCCCTGTCTGGAGTAAAAATAAAATGGGGAAGGTGGCTCAACTGTGGCTAACAAGGGAAATTAGGGATAGTGTTAAATCCAAGGAAGAGGCATATAAATTGGCCAGAAAAAGCAGCAAACCTGAGGAGTGGGAGAAATTTAGAATTCAAAGAGGAGGACAAAGGGATTAATTAGGAGGGGGAAAATAGAGTATGAGAGGAAGCTTGCTGGGAACATAAAAACTGACTGCAAAAACTTCTATAGATATGTGAAGAGAAAAAGATTAGTGAAGACAAACGTAGCTCCCCTGCAGTCAGAATCAGGTGAATTTATAATGGGGATCAAAGAAATGACAGACCAATTGAACAAATACTTTGGTTCTGTCTTCATGAAGGAAGGCACAAATAACGTTCCGGAAATATTAGGGACCAAGGGTCTAGTGAGAAGGAAGAACTGAAGGAAATCCTTATTAGTCAGGAAATTGTGTTTGGGAAATTGATGGGATTGAAGGCCGATAAATCCCCAGGGCCTGATAGACTGCATCCCAGAGTACTTAAGGAAGTGGCCCTAGAAATAGTGGATGCATTGGTGATCATTTTCCAACAGTCTATCGACTCTGGATCAGTTCCTATGGACTGGAGGGTAGCTAGTGTAACCCCACTTTTTAAAAAAGGAGGGAGAGAGAAAACGGGGAATTATAGACCAGTTAGCCTGACATCAGTAGTAGGGAAAATGTTGGAATCAATTATTAAAGATGAAATAGCAGCGCATTTGGAAAGCAGTGACAGGATCGGTCGAAGTCTGCATAGATTTATGAAAGGGAAATCATGCTTGACAAATCTTCTGGAATTTTTTGAGGATGTAACTGGTAGAGTAGACAAGGGAGAACCAGTGGATGTGGTGTATTTGGACTTTCAAAAGGCTTTTGACAAGGTCCCACACAAGAGATTGGTGTGCAAAATTAAAGCACATGGTATTGGGGGTAATGTACTAACGTGGATAGAGAACAGGCAGGCAGACAGGAAGCAGGGAGCCAGGATAAACGGGTCCTTTTGGCAGGCAGTGACTAGTGGGGTGTCGCAGGGTCAGTGCTGGGACCCCAGCTATTTACATCAATGATTTAAATGAAGGAATTGAATATAATATCTCCAAGTTTGCACTAAGCTGGGTGATGGTGTGAGCTGTGAGGAGGATGCTAAGAGGCTGCAGGGTGACTTGGACAGGTTAGGTGAGTGGGCAAATGCATGGCAGATGCAGTATAATGTGGATAAATGTGAGGTTATTCATTTTGGGGGCAAAAACACAATGGCAGAATATTATCTGAATGGCGGCAGATTAGGAAAAGGGGAGGTGCAATGAGACCTGGGTGTCATGGTACATCAGTCATTGAAGGTTGGCATGCAGATGCAGCAGGCGGTGAAGAAGGCAAATGGCATGTTGGCCTTCATAGCTAGGGGACTTGAGTATAGGAGCAGGGAGGTCTTACTGCAGCTGTACAGGGCCTTGATGAGGCCTCACCTGGAATATCGTGTTCAGTTTTGGTCTCCTAATTTGAGGAAGGACGTTCTTGCTATTGAGAGAGTGCAGCGAAGGTTCACCAGACTGACTCCCGGGATGGCAGGACTGTCATATGAGGAGAGACTGGATCGACTGGGCCTGTATTCACTGGAGTTTAGAAGGATGAGAGGGGATCTCATAGAAACATATAAAATTCTGACGGGACTGGACAGGTTAGATGCAGGAAAAATGTTCCCGATGTTGGGGGAGTCCAGAACCAGAGGTCACAGTCTAAGGATAAAGGGTAAGCCATTTAGGACTGAGATGAGAAGAAACTTCTTCACTCAGAGAGTTGTTAACCTGTGGAATTCCCTACTGCAGAGAGTTGTTGATGCCAGTTCGTTAGATATATTCAAGAGGAAGTTAGATATGGCCCTTACGGTTAAAGGGATCAAGGGGTATGGAGAGAAAGCAGGAAAGGGGTACTGAGGTGAATGATCAGCCATGATGTTATTGAATGGTGGTGCAGGCTCGAAGGGCCGAATGGCCTATTCCTGCACCTATTTTCTATGTAATAGTGTCATGGCATCTCTTATTTCCACTTGAACAGGCAGATGAGGGCTTTGGTTTACTATCTCATCTGAAAGATGGCACCTAAAGTAATGCAGCAGATGTGCCAGCTTAGGTTATGTATTTAAGTCCTGAAGTAACTTAGTTTTATAATAAGGGAATTTTGAATGGCTCGGCTTGTGAACTCTTTATAATGGTATCTTGGGGTACAGACTTCCCTTCTGTTCAGTCCCATTAGGGCCGATTCTAACCCTACCCACCCAGCGGAAACCATGCGGGCGGGAATTTAAAGTGGCCTGTAGGACTTACCTGCCTTCCCACAGACTCCAATGTTAACTTGCTCTTCTGAGTAAGCAAGAGGGACACCAGCTGGAAGCCAGCGGGCTCCTTCATTAAATAAGCAGATCGTGCTCCGAGAACTTCACTGGGGCCCAACTACTATTTTAACTGAAGGCCTGCATGGGGAAGCAGTTGCGGATCAGGCCAATCTGGTGGCAAGGGGAGCAGGCGTCAGAAGAGGCCCAAAAAGGTAACTTTTTTTGGTTTCATTGTGGGGCCAGGAGGAGCAGGAATACTCTTCCAGGCCACACAAGAAAACCTTAGGCTTCTCCTATCCCAGGTTTCATTCCCCTTCTCTCAATTGTGAGGCCCTCCTGAACCCCTACCTTGCCACTTTTCTGATTGCTGGGGACTGTTCTTTCAAGTCCCTGGCAGTGGCCTCCTGGCACCCAACATCCTGCTCTGACCAGCTGCCACTACACATGAGGGTCAGGCGAGAGACTGACAGGGACTATGCAGAGTTAAAATCTCACGGGCCTCATGCTGCAGAGGTCTAGATGGTTTCCACATGAATCCTACCTGTGTTAAAATCGGCCCAATTGAGTCAGTTCTGATCAATACTAAATGTCAAATAGTGGCTGTCATTAAACTTGCAGCAAGGTCAATACCAGTCAACAGGAGTTTACTGTGTCAAGCAAAATAATTTTTAGAGTTTTCTATTTTTTCCCCCTTTTGAGGTCTTCTTGCATCACTTCCTGCCTGAGGGTTGCTGGGCGATCACCTGCTCCAAGGCTGCTACTGATGTTACTATCTGCCCAAAAACTAGATGGTACAAGAGAACCTCACTCACTGATCCTGCCTCCATCTAAATGGACTAGTGTCTGACATCCACTCACTGCTCTCTCCAAATGGCACAGCAAGATCAGGAGGGATTGGCAATGTCCTTCCTTCCCTCCACTCATAAACAATAGTTTTTTTAACTGGTTCTTGGGAGGTGGGCATCGCTGGCAAGGCTAGTATTTATTGTCCATCCCTAATTGCCCTTGAGAAGGTGGTGGTGAGCTACTGCCTCGAACTGCTGCAGTTCGTGTGGTGAAAGTACATCCATAGTGCTGTAGGGAGCGAATTCCAGGATTTGACCCAGATATGATGAAGGAGCGGCAATATATTTGCAAATCAGGATGCGTGTGACTTGGAAGGGAACTTAAAGGTGATGGTGTTCCCATGCACCTGCTGCCCTTGTCCTTCTAGGTGGTAGAGGTAGTGAGTTTGGGAGGTGCTGTTGAAGAAGCCGTGGTGAGCTATTGCAGTGCATCTTGTGGATGGTGCACACTGCAGCCACGGTGCGCCAGTGGTGGAGGGAGTGAAAGTTTAAGGTTGATGGGGTGCCAATCAAGCGAGCTGCTTTGTCCTGGATGATCTCGAGCTTCTTGAGTGTTGTTGGAGCTGCACTCATCCAGGTAAGTGGAGAATATTCCATCACACTCCTGACTTGTGCCTTGCAGATGGTGGAAAGGCTTTTGGGAGTCAGGAGGTAAGTCACTCGCTGCAGAATACCCAGCCTCTGACCTTCTCTTGTAGCCACTGTATTTATGTGGTTGGTCCAGTTAAGTTTCTGCTCAATGGTGACCCCTAGGATGTTGATGGTGGGGGATTCAACGATGGTTATGCCGTTGAATGTCAAAGGGCAGTGGTTAGACTCTCGCTTGTTGGAGATGGTCATTGCCTGGCACTTGTGTGGCCCAGATGTTACTTGCCACCTATCAGCCCAAGCCTGAATGTCATCCAGGTCTTGCTGCATGTGGGCAAGAACTGTTTCATTATCCTAGGATTTGCGAATGGAACTGAACACTGCAATCATCAGCGAACATCCACAGGTCTGATCTTATGATGAAGGGAAGGTCATTGATGAAATAGCTAAAGATGATTGGGCCTAGGACACTGCCCTGCAGAACTCCTGCAGTGATGTCCTGTGGCTGAGATGATTGGATTCCAACAACCACAACCATCTTCCTTTGTGCCAGGTATGACTCCAGCTAGTGGAGAGTTTTCCCCCTGATTCCCATTAACTTCAATTTTACTTGGGCTCCTTGATGCCATACTCAGTCAAATGCTTCCTTGATGTCAAGGACAGTCACTCTCACCTCACCTCTGGAATTCAGCTCTTTTGTCCATGTTTGCACCAAAGCTGTAATGTGGTCTGGAGCTGAATGGTCCTGGCGGAACCCAAACTGAGCATCGGTGAGCATCTTTTTGGTAAGTAAATGCCGCTTGATAGCACTGTCGACGACACCTTCCATCACTTTGCTGATGATTGAAAGTAGACTGATGAGGTGGTAATTGGCTGGATTGGACTTGTCCTTTTTTTTGTGGACAGGACATACCTAGGCAGTTTTCCACATTATCGGTTAGATGCCAGTGTTGTAGGTATACTGGAACAGCTTGGCTAGAGGCACAACTAGTTCTAGAGCATAAGTCTTCAGCACGACAGTTGGGGTATTGCTGGGCCCATAGCCTTTGCCGTATCCAGTACGCTCAGCCATTTCTTGATATCACATGGAATGAATCGAATTGGCTGAAAACTGGCTTCTGATATGGTGGGGACCTCAGGTAGAGGCTGATATGGATCATTCACTTGGCACTTCTGGCTGAAGATGGTTGCAAACACTTCACGCTTGTCTTCTGCACTCACGTGCTGGACCCCACCATCATTGAGGATGGGGATATTTATGGAGCCTCCTCATCCTGTTGGGTTATTTAATTGTCCACCACCATTTACGACTGGATGTGGCAGGACTGTAGAGCTTTGATCTGATCTGTTGTTTGTGGGATCTCTTAGCTCTGTCTATCACATGCTGCTTCCACTGTAGTTCTGTGTTGCAGCTTCCCCAGGTTGGCACCTCACGTTTAGGTACGCCTGGTGCTGCTCCTGGCACGCTCTGCTGCACTCCTCATTGAACCAGGGTTGGTCTCCTGGCTTGATGGTAATGGTAGAGTGAGCGATATGCCAGTCCATGAGGTTACAGTTTATGGTGGAATACAATTCTGCTGCTGCTGCTGCTGATGGCCTCATGGATGCCCAGTTTTGAGCTGCTAAATCTGTTCTGAATCTATCCCATTTAGCAAGATGAATGGTGTCCTCAGTGTGAAGACGGGACTTCATCTCCACAAGGACTGTGCTGAAAGTATGACTATGTCAGGCTGTTGATATAAGTCCCCAGATGTTAGTGAGAAGGACTTTGCAGGGTTGACTGGGCTGGGTGTGCCATTGTCATGTCTAAAGTCAATATCTGTCCAGTTTTATTCTTCTTATTGTTTTCTATAGCGGTTTTGTACAACTGAATGGCTTGCTAGGCCATTTCAGAGGGCAGTTAAGAGTCAGTCACATCGCTGTGGGTCTGGAGTCACATATAAGCCAGACTGTGTAAGGGCAGCAGATTTCCTTATCTAAAGGACATAAGTGAACCAGATGAGTTTTTACGACAATCTGGTAGTTTCATGGTCACCATTGATACTAGCTTTTTATTCCAGATTTATTTAATTAACTGAATTTAAATTCCCCAGCTGCCGTGGTGGGATTTGAACTCACGTATCTGGGTCATTAGTCCAGGGTTCTGGAGTTATCCAGTAACATAACCACTATGCTACCGTTCCCCGTAATGTTGGACTTATTGACTGTGACAGGGCAAAGGTTCCTTGGATGAAAGCACACCTTGAGCAAACTGAAGGAAATGAGATACATTGCAATGACTGCACTTCAGCACCTCATTCTGTTTTAATGAGACAGCATGTAGCTCCTAAAAGAAGAGCATGAGCGGATTAACAGCATATGTGGGAAGAATGCTTTTGTACAACAGTGACATGAGCTGAATTTGTCACAGTATCACAGATCTGCAAATGGCTGTGAAACAATGAGTCAGTGAGTAACACACAATTCAGCCCTCGAAGTTCAGATGTCACACTTACTCATTACATCAGCATGTAGTTCCGTTGTAATTTCAGAGTCTGTTACGTTGATCCTGCCTTGCAGAGATCCCAACCTGAAGTCTAATAAACGCATTGCTGGATGTTTGCAGTGTGTTGATTTTCAAACAATGGAATTTCTATGGTAACTGTGAAACACACAGAGCACTTTTGTTCCTGCTGTAATACTTACAAGTAAATGCCTAACGGCTGCTTGTAGTGTTCGTAAGATGAATGCTATTTACTTCTCCAATAGGACGCATAACACTTTCTAAAATTTCATGTGCTGTGAGACTATGAGACGATGTATTTGCATTTAGCACAACACAAGGTTTTGTTGGGAGAAAACTGCTAGGTTTTACAAAACAGACCATTAAGACTTCCCACATGGAATATTTTATTCTTGTTGATTTGATTGCACTGAAAACTCACTTTGTTACCATGTCACTGTGATGTTGTGTAGCCCCTGGCTACAGAAACGAGAATATCCCGATGCATCAAAACTGTGACATTAATTGTAATTTGATAGTTATTAATTACAACCTCTAAGGGCAGTTTGGACCTAGAAACATAGAAACATAGAAAATAGGTGCAGGAGTAGGCCATTCAGCCCTTCTAGCCTGCACCACCATTCAATTAGTTCATGGCTGAACATGCAACTTCAGTACCCCATTCCTGCTTTCTCGCCATACCCCTTGATCTCCCTAGTAGTAAGGACTTCATCTAACTCCCTTTTGAATATATTTAGTGAATTAGCCTCAACTACTTTCTGTGGTAGAGAATTCCACAGGTTCACCACTCTCTGGGTGAAGAAGTTTCTCCTCATCTCGGTCCTAAATGGCTTACCCCTTATCCATAGACTGTGACCCCTGGTTCTGGACTTCCCCAACATTGGGAACATTCTTCCTGCATCTAACCTTTCTAAACCTGTCAGAATTTTAAACGTTTCTATGAGGTCCCCTCTCATTCTTCTGAACTCCAGTGAATACAAGCCCAGTTGATCCAGTCTTTCTTGACAGGTCAGTCCCACCATCCCGGGAATCAGTCTGGTGAATCTTCGCTGCACTCCCTCAATAGCAAGAATGTCCTTCCTCAAGTTAGGAGACCAAAACTGTACACAATACTCCAGGTGTGGCCTCACCAAGGCCCTATACAACTGTAGCAACACCTCCCTGCCCCTGTACTCAAATCCCCTCGCTATGAAGGCCAACATGCCATTTGCTTTCTTAACCGCCTGCTGTACCTGCATGCCAACCTTCAATGACTGATGTACCATGACACCCAGGTCTCGTTGCACCTCCCCTTTTCCTAATCTGTCACCATTCAGATAATAGTCTGTCTCTCTGTTTTTACCACCAAAGTGGATAACCTCACATTTATCCACATTATACTTCATCTGCCATGCATTTGCCCACTCACCTAACCTATCCAAGTCAATCTGCAGCCTCATAGCGTCCTCCTCGCAGCTCACACTGCCACCCAACTTAGTGTCATCCGCAAATTTGGAGATACTACATTTAATCCCCTCATCTAAATCATTAATGTACAATGTAAACAGCTGGGGCCCCAGCACAGAACCTTGCGATACCCCACTAGTCACTGCCTGCCATTCTGAAAAGTCCCCATTTACTCCTACTCTTTGCTTCCTGTCTGACAACCAGTTCTCAATCCACGTCAGCACACTACTCCCAATCCCATGTGCTTTAACCTTGCACATTAATCTCTTGTGTGGGACCTTGTCGAAAGCCGTCTGAAAGTCCAAATATACCACATCAACTGTTTCCCCCTTGTCCACTTTACTGGAAACATCCTCAAAAAATTCCAGAAGATTTGTCAAGCATGATTTCCCTTTCACAAATCCATGCTGACTTGGACCTATCATGTCACCTTTTTCCAAATGCGCTGCTATGACATCCTTAATAATTGATTCCATCATTTTAGCTACTACTGAGGTCAGGCTGACTGGTCTATAATTCCCTGTTTTCTCTCTCCCTCCTTTTTTAAAAAGTGGGGTTACATTGGCTACCCTCCACTCCATAGGAACTGATCCAGAGTCAATGGAATGTTGGAAAATGACTGTCAATGCATCCGCTATTTCCAAGGCCACCTCCTTAAGTACTCTGGGATGCAGTCCATCAGGCCCTGGGGATTTATCGGCCTTCAATCCCATCAATTTCCCCAACACAATTTCCCGACTAATAAAGATTTCCCTCAGTACCTCCTCCTTACTGGACCCTCTGACCCCTTTTATATCCGAAACGTTGTTTGTGTCCTCCTTAGTGAATACCGAACCAAAGTACTTGTTCAATTGGTCTGCCATTTCTTTGTTCCCCGTTATGACTCCCCCTGATTCTAATTGCAGGGGACCTACGTTTGTCTTTGCTAACCTTTTTCTCTTTACATATCTATAGAAACTTTTGCAATCCGCCTTAATGTTCCCTGCAAGCTTCTTCTCGTACTCCATTTTCCCTGCCCTAATCAAACCCTTTGTCCTCCTCTGCTGAGTTCTAAATTTCTCCCAGTCCCCGGGTTCGCTGCTATTTCTGGCCAATTTGTATGTCACTTCCTTGGCTTTAATACTATCCCTGATTTCGCTTGATAGCCACGGTTGAGCCACCTTCCCTTTTTTATTTTTACGCCAGACAGGAATGTACAATTGTTGTAGTTCATCTATGCGGTCTCTAAATGTCTGCCATTGCCCATCCACAGTCAACCCCTTAAGTATCATTTGCCAATCTATCCTAGCCAATTCACGCCTCATACCTTCAAAGTTACCCTTCTTTAAGTTCTGGACTATGGTCTCTGAATTAACTGTTTCATTCTCCATCCTAATGCAGAATTCCACCATATTATGGTCACTCTTCCCCAAAGGGCCTCGCATAACGAGATTGCTAATTAATCCTCTCTCATTACACAACACCCAGTCTAAGATGGCCTCCCCCTTAGTTGGTTCCTCGACATATTCGTCTAGAAAACCATCCCTTATGCACTCCAGGAAATCCTCCTCCACCGTATTGCTTCCAGTTTGGCTAGCCCAATCTATGTGCATATTAAAGTCACCCATTATAACTGCTGCACCTTTATTGCATGCACCCCTAATTTCTTGTTTGATGCCCTCCCCAACATCACTACTACTGTTTGGAGGTCTGTACACAACTCCCACTAACGTTTTTTGCCCTTTGGTGTTCTGCAGCTCTACCCATATAGATTTCACATCATCCAAGCTAATGTCTTTCCTAACTATTGCATTAATCTCCTCTTTAACCAGCAATGCTACCCCACCTCCTTTTCCTTTTATTCTATCCTTCCTGAATGTTGAATACCCCTGGATGTTGAGTTCCCAGCCCTGATCATCCTGGAGCCACGTCTCCATAATCCCAATCACATCATATTTGTTAACATCTATTTGCACAGTTAATTCATCCACCTTATTGCGGATACTCCTTGCATTAAGACACAAAGCCTTCAGGCTTGTTTTTTTAACAGTGTCAGAAAAGAATCTAAAGCCTTAAAGAAAAATACTCTAAATTAAAATTGCGTCAAATGTATGTTAACTGTTGAAAAATTACGCAGCAAATATTTTTTGATATTGAACAATTCTGATTTATCCTGGTTGTGCAAAAGGTATTTAAACCCTGGTCAATTTTAATGAATATGCTGCAGAGACTCTCAAGCCTCAGGTTCTCTTGTGCAGATGCCGTAATGTTTTTGGAATGCCAATAACTGCGTAAAAAAACAACTTTAATCAGAGGTCATTATTTTACATATTTTCATTCCTTCCGTTCTTTTAGGTTTTGTTAAAAGAGGGAGCAAATAACATGAAGCCTGGGCCTTGTCATTGCTACACACAGGTTGAACCTTTCTGGTCCGGGACTCTCTGGTGCGGAAAGATCCGTGGTTCAATATTAGTTGGCGGAACTGCCGCTTTCTTGGGCCTGGGCTTGGAGCTCACGGATAAGCGCTTCCGTGACGCATTGTGGAATTGTGGGACTTGACAGTGCAGTGAAGTGGCATCAAACCTAAGACAGACAGAGAAATGACCAATCACCAACATTCCCCACCTCTCCTCCCTCACTCAGCGATCACCAGCACTGAACTCCCATGGTTAGGAAAATTCTCTGTTTCGGCACCGGTCTGGTACCGAGAGTGGCGGACCAGAGAGGTTCAACCTGTAGTAACTAGCTGCTAGCAGGTGCACCACAGCAGGCTTAGGTGGCACTCCCTCTGACTTTTCCTTCTTCTCCGTGGCTTTTACTCAGCACCTCCTCCCAACTATGAGGCCAAGAAGCAGTGTCCTAATCCATGACGCAGCACGGTAGAGCATGGTCCAACCATGTAACACATTCAATATTTCATTTTCTGCTTTCATATTTCCAGCATTTTAAGTTTTTATTTTTTTATATCTCTAGCATTGCTCAAAAGAGAAGCATGTACATTATGGTAACCTTTATAGAACAGTGATCTAACAGCACACATTCACTTATATAGCATTTTTCATATAACAAAGCATTCCGAGAATTTATAGGTAAGCAGTGAACACCTAGAAGGGCGTAGGGCGTAGCGAAGAATTTAAGGGAGGTGACTAAAGGCACAATCAAAGAGGTAGACTCTAAGAATACTTTTGTAATTGTATCGTCATGACAATTAAAAAAAATTGTTTTTGGGATGTAGCCAAAACTGGCAAGGTAATATTTATTGTCCTCTCCTAGTTGTCCCGGGCATTAAGAGTCAAACCACATAGTGTGGGACTAAAGTCACATAGAGGCCAGACCAGGTAGCATGACAGGTCCCTCCCTAAAGCACATTAGTAAACCGATTTGGTTTTTATGAGAATCCAGCAGGTTTCATGCTTATTTTTGCTGGTATCAACCAACAACTTACTAGATTTTTGGGCTAGAAATTGCGTAGGGCCCCGTTTGGGGCGATAAGTTTTGAAGGAGCGCAAAAGTATCGGCAGGCGAAAACGATTTGCTGTTCCTGGGAACTTCAGCTTTAGCGTTCCAAAAAGGGAAGTGGTAGCACGGAGCATGCTACCACTTCCCTTCGTGCGCTAAAGTGCGCGAGAGTGGCGGTAGCAGCAGAGTGCTGAACAGTGTTCAGGCAGTGCTGCCATTTTTAGAGGCTCCTTCCCTCGCTTAAAGGGAAGGGCCAATGATGGGTTGAATGGATCTTACTGAGCTCTCTGTGGGACCACGGGACCTGTTCTATGTGCATAACAGCCCAAGCACTCTGAGAGTGGAGGGCTGAGGAATTGCGGGGTCAAAATCAATCAGAAGGCACGTGACTGGGGGGAGTAATACATTTTGCCCTACCTCACCACCATTGCCTTTAAATATCGCTCCTTAAGCGGCCAGCCAAGGTGACAATGCCTTCTGCAGCTGCCGTTGTTGATGCTCGGTGATGCTGCAGGGGGCTGGAGCAAATATTACATCCGGGGTGGTAACGGGGTGCTGTGCGCCGGATAATGACACGATCTACAGGGCGCTACAGAGCGAGGCGGTAAGTGTTAGCACCAGTGCAAAAGCACCAGGGAAGTTCGCGGGCGTTGGTGAATTCACCGTGCCCGGTTGGTAACTCCTTAGCACCCCATTACCGCCCCCCGCAGGCGCTAACGGGAGACGAAACCAGGCGAATTTCTCCCCCGTTTAATTAAATTTCACAACAAGATTTGAACTCACAACCTGTGAGTTTCTAGTCCAGACCGTAACCACTAGACTACCTTACACTTTTGAGGGCCTGAGGGAAGAAGGGGAGATTTTAGATGGGACACAACTTGAGAGGAAGGGAGAGACATTGAGATGAGAAGGACTAATTGAATAGTGAAAAGTTGGGCAGGGATTGAGAATGAAGGTAGTAAGTTTAATGAGTGCTCAGGGATGAAATGAGGGAGAAACAACGGACTGTTGCAGGCTGGGTCTGCACTCTGAAGTGGGTTTGGGAGGACTGGGAGCAGAAACAGGTCAGGCAATGTTGTGGTTGCACCAGGAGAAATAGAACCTAAATTATGAAGACAAAGATTAATTTTAACTCCAAAAAGTCGGTGGGTTTGGGTCGGGTGGTATGTTAAAAAATGTTAAATCTCAAGCCCGAACCCAACTGGCCTCGATCCTACCCACTCCCGGTTTTAAAGGAAGTGGGGTGGTGAGGGTGGGGGTGGGGGAGTGGGCAGGGCAACCAACCCACTCCCAGGAAACGGGTCGCATATTTGAATACTTTAATGTGCTGTATGACGCAGGTTTTAACACTCTTCCAGCTGGGTTTACCGGGCCTTGGGAAACCTGTCAGCTAAACGGAGCTGAGGACTGCTGCATGGAAAAGGTAATTGCTTTTCCAGCACTGCTTGTGGGCCAGTAGGAGCAGGAGAGCTACCCCCTGGACCATAAGCAAACCAGCTTCCCTCCCCGCAAATGGACCTTCTCCTCGCGAATGGGTCTCCCCCTTGTGATAGGACCCCTTTGATCACTGATTTCCCCCTCCCCCCCCCGGCCAACGATCAAATTCCCCCCACTGAACACCCCTGCGATTTCTCCCCCCCCCGCGATCGCTCTCCCCACAATCGGGCCCCCCATGATCACCGATCCCCCCACGATTGGACCCCCACATGATCGGACCCCCTTGCGATCGGATCCCCGCGATCACTGCTGACCCCCCCCCCCATGAATGGACCCCATTGCGATCGGATTCCCTCACGATTGAACACCCCTGCGATCAGACCCCCCCTGCGATCGCTCCTCCACAATCGGACCCCCCCGCGATCACCGACCCCCCAACTCCCCATCTTTGCCCAGATCACTCTCTGACCACCCCCCCTCCCATGATCATACCCCGACCTTCCACACCCCGCTCTTGACCTCTAACCCGAAGAGCAGGAAACCTTGCTCTTAGGCTGCGGCCTCTTTTACAGCGTTCCCTGATCTGCAGGGAGCCAAAACTGTCAGTCAGGCTGGCTTCCAAGCGGGGAACCTGTTAAAAATAACATGCACACAGTGGAGTTGAAACTTGACAGTGACCAGAACCCCTCCGCTCCCCCCCTCCACCCACTGCTTGGAAATCCCGGGCCAGTAAATATCGGGGCCAAAGGTTCACATGTTGGTCATGAGGATGAAAAGAAGAAATGAGGACAGAGGAGACGGTTTGTGGAAGAGATGTGGAGTTTGGATTTGATCTTACCCCCCATCATGATCCTAAACGAATGGGAGGTTTAGGATGCAGAGAGGGAAAGGTGTTGCTAATTGATGTGATCAAGCCAGATATGATGGTGG
The DNA here is from genome assembly GCF_044704955.1 of Pristiophorus japonicus. Classification (NCBI taxonomy): domain Eukaryota; kingdom Metazoa; phylum Chordata; class Chondrichthyes; family Pristiophoridae; genus Pristiophorus; species Pristiophorus japonicus. Next base: position 177,683,103 of record NC_091981.1, read on the forward strand.
ATGGTCAAGGCCTGCTGCTTTGAGATTTGAGGTTGTGAGATAGCTGTGTCATCACAAGGTGATGATAAGGGTGTTGAGCAGGCCATTGCTAATATCAGAGCAGGTGGACCAAAGACAGAGAGCTGGAGAGGGGTTAAAGGTGGGTGGAAGGGTTGTAGAAGGGAAGATAAGCTGGATGAGGGAATAGGAGAGTTTACATGCAGAGTGAGGAGCCCAAGTTTGTCTCTGTCCGTCTCCACAGCATTACCTGCTTTTGACCCTACCTCATTTTCAAGAAACCCTCATCTACACCATCATCACCACCAGGCTTGACTGCTGCATTGCTTCTCCTCACTGGCCTCCTAAGTTCTATCTTACTTAACCTTCAACTTGCCTAAAAACTTCACTGCCTTCATTCTATTCTGCATTAAACCCCAGTCCCCTATTACTTCTGTCCTCTACTGGCTCCCTACAGCTACAGCTGATGACCTTTTTGACAGATGAGACACACAAAATGGGTGTGAAATTCCCCAGTGCCCCATTTGGGGGTGGTAACCCAGTCGGGAGGGACTTCCTGCATTCCACCCCGGCCGTGAAATTGGGGTTACGGCCCCTCGCAGGAAGTGGAGCGCAATGTCGCGTGCTCCACTTCCTGTTGGGGTTGTGTCCAGGGTGCTACTCGGGTGCAATCAGCAGTGCTACGTGGCTTCTCCTCATAGCACTGACGCGTTTCACCGCCCCTCCCCTTCTGTTAACGGGGGGGGGGCCACTCCACATTCTGCACAGCTTCTGATGGCCTCCATTAGACCACCAGGCTGGCGTGGTGCCGACACTGCAGCCCGTCACCCAAACGGAGTGCTGGGCTGCACGATGGCGGCCCGGACCATGCCACGGAGACTGAAGATGGGTCGGCTGGTGAGTCGACCAAAATGAGAAAATGGCGCGCGGCGCAGCGCACCTCCCTTTAACTTCTGTCCCGCGAGCGAATTTCGGCCCAGTTCGCAACCCATGAGGCTGGCGCTGACACTGCTCGTGGCAACCACATGTGGCACCGGGCAATTTCCGCTGGGGTTGCCGCAGGGCGCTCAGGGGTCGCCGCGCACAGCAATGACGTCATCAGTGGTTGCGCGATGGCCCGGTGTGCTACCAGCGGGGTGCAGCGCTACCGTGTTAGCGTCGCCACTAACTCCCGCTCAATTTTGCGGGAGCTGATAGCGCTCCCCCCTCCCTGTCCCCTGGGTAAAAACAGGTTTGCGTCCCGTTAGTGCCCCCTGAAGGGGCTAACGGGATGCACACAACAGGGATATTTCGCCCCTATATATCTAGCCCAACGTTTAGTCTGAAAGAATAACATATGTCTCCTATCTTTCTTTATCACTTGCAGTGCTGGTGTTATCCTACCTTGTTTTACAATTGTACCCTTCTATTCAGATCTAAAAGAAATATTCTTTTGTTTAAGATCACACATGATATCTCTGTCAGTTTCAACCAGTGCCATTTTCTAAGCAACATCCCAACTTAAATCCCATGAATTGTCATCTTCACAGAAACAGTTGCACATTTCCTCCTTAGACGATGTAGAGGTTTAACTAAGCAAGCTATCTTGTTAACATAGCAACAAGCCCTTCTCACATGCGCAATGTCTTTAGTTTGAATACACTGTAGGTTTTCTTCTGTAGATATATTAACTCGTGATTTAAACTTTAGTAGCAATTAATGAATGTTCTATTACATATACTTTATTATTAATAAATATTAACTACTAAAAGAATACATTTGGTATAATGTTTAGATTAGGGAGGTCTGTGACAATTCTAAGTGAGGAAGTCCCTGGCGACATAACAGCTTGTGACCTCCTGTGCAATGTGCAACCAGGCTGTGTTGGTATCGGGGAGGCCTCTTCTGCCCATTGGAAGGGAAGAGAACCTCCCTTCGTGCTGTGACTCCCTCCATCAGTATATGGAGGGAGTCATGGGAGAGCCTGGGTGCAGAGGACGTCCCTCACATGCCTCACTTAAGGACACACTGCTGGCTCTTTGCTCCCCCAAAACAAAAATTCGAGCCTTTGCTTACAAATTCTCCACCACCTCTCTCTTTCCTACCTCTGCAACCGCCTCAAAGCCTACTTCAGAATCATAGAATGATAAACCATTGAAGGAGGCCATTTGGCCCATCATGCCTATGCCAGCACTTTGAAAAGCTACCCATTAGCCCCACTTCTCGGCTCTTTCCCCATAGCCGTCCAATTTTTTTCACTTTGCAAGTATTTATCCAATTCCCTTTTGAAAGTTATCTTTAAATCTGCTTCCACCACCCTTTCAGGCAGTGTATTCCAGATCATAAAAACTCACCATGTAAAAAAAATCTCATCTCGCTTCTGGTTCTTTTGCCAATTACTTTAAATCTGTGTACTCTGGCTACCGCCCCTTCTGCCACTGGAAACAGTTTCTCCTTATTTACTCCACCAAAATCGTTCATGATTTTGAAAAGCTCTATTAAATCACCCCTATTCTCTCTACTGTAAGGAGAATGACCCCTGTTTCTCTAGTCTCTCCATGTAAGTGAAGTCCCACATCCCTGGTACCATTCTGGTGAATTTCCTCTGAATCCTCTCTTTTCACCACCTTTTCAGGTCTTGACATCCTTCTTAAAGTGTGATGCCCAGAAATGGACACAATACTCCAGCTGGGGCCCAACCAGTGATTTATAAAGGTTTAGCATAATTTTCTTGCTTTTGTATCCTATGCCTCTGATTAGAGTCACACAGACACCCAAACACATAGACACACACAGACACACACATACAAAGATGCGCATAAAGAAACAATCACACACAGACACAGAGACATACTATTTCCTCAAAAAAACACCAGTGTTGGTCTTACGAATCCTTGCTTGCCAGAAAGGCTTGTTAGTAATCCTGTGCGTACTTACCACTCGATCAGGCCAACATCCCCAGCATCGAAGCACTGACCACACTCAACCAGCTCCGTTGGGCAGGCCACATCGTCCGCATGCCCGACATGAGACTCCCAAAGCAAGCGCTCTATTTGGAACTCCTACATGGCAAGTGAGCCCCAGGTGGGCAGCGGAAATGTTTCAAGGACACCCTCAAAGCCTCCTTGAGAAAGTGCAACATCCCCACCAGCACCTGGGAATCCCTGTCCCAAGACCGCCCTAAGTGGAGGAAGAGCATCAGGGAGGGCGCTGAGCACCTCGAGTCTCGTCGCCGAGAGCATGCAGAAAACAAGCCCAGGCAGCGGGAGGAGCGTACGGCAAACCAGACTCCCCACCCATCCTTTCCTTCAACCACTGTCTGACCCACCTGTGACAGAGACTGTAATTCCCACATTGGACTGTACAGTCACCTGAGAACTCACCTTTAGAGTGGAAGCAAGTCTTCTTCAATTTTGAGGGACTGCCTATGATGGATAATGATGGATGACTTACCACTGTTTGTAAAATCAGCCCCACCTTTTACACAGTTAGTTTATTAGCTTTGGTCAACTTTTATTGATAACAGAGTGGCTGTGACCAACTTGTGAAAAATGTTTTCATTGTTCTTTGTTGTGATGTTAATGCCTATTTCTACTGAGAAACCTAAATGAAGAACCAAGGCCCTCAGTGCAGGACACCACCAAGGTTCAAAAAGACCAGGACAGAAAATCAGATAATTCAAGAAATAATGATTAGGTAATATGAAACTTGAGCTTTAAGACTGTAGATGTTCCAAAATAGGGACAGATTTAGAGATGTGAGGAATTCTACAGTTTAGAGGTCATGGGAAAGAATGAAGCGCAATGAACAGAGTGATGATTCAGGGATGAGGAAGAATATATAGGGCTCAACTTTGCCCAAGCCCATTTTCTGGCGTATTGCCAGAAATGTGGCGGAAATCATTTGCCAAAGTTTCCCCGATCTATAATTCGAATTTGGTGCTGTGCAACATGTCCAGTTGCCTCGGGGGGTGGAGCCTGCTGTCTGAGCTGAGAAACAACGCCGGACCTTCTGCGCATGTACGGAAAAAAAAGTTACGTTCCTGACGTCGTTGCAATGGACACGTATGCTCAGTACAGCTCCGAGTTGGCAATCGGCCATTTTTAAGGAGCCAGTTGTGTGAGAAGGAATGCTGTGTGAGAGCATTGAAAAAATCGGAGCTGCAGCAATACAAGATGCACCGTGGTGCAAGGACCAAGAATTTCTTACAGGAAGAAGTGGAGACACTAGCTACTGTGATTGAGAACAGATGGCAGGAGCTGGACACCAGCAAAGGTCACATAAAAATTCCACCCAAAGAAATGAAGAAACGCTGAAACCAAGTTGCAGAAGATTATTGCACAGTGGTGAACACCACGAGATCTGGAAGCCAGTGTAAAAAGAAATGGCAGGACCTTGGTCAAGTAGTTAGTGTAAATAATATTTTCATTTATTCAATGGAATTGCAATTGTAAATATGACCATCTGTATGTCACACCCAGCAGAAAGATACCCTCTCTAAAAAGTTAAGTTTTCATCTTTGCAGGGGAAGGTGGCACATAATAAAAGGGAAAGAACTCGAACAGGAGGAGGCCTGGCAAATCTGCACCCACTGACACCCTTGGAAGAGAGGGTCGCAGCTTTGATGGGTCCTGCCGAGAGAAAAACAATCACCACTGCACAAGTTGGGTCCACACTCGAGGGAGAGCGTAAGTCCTGCAAATTCATCATGGTCCTTCAAATCAACTTGCTGCCTGGCCTGCGATGTGTGAGCCTACTCATGTCACCCACCTTGCCCCCTCCTCTGCTGCTAACCAGAACTTGAAGCCAACCCTGACGATGCAGAAGAAGATTCCGACGCGGACGAGTCTGAAGAGGAAAACATCTTCCAATCCAACCATCCAGACCAACATGGGGGTGAGGGGGAGGGGGAGGGGGAGGGGATGGAACTGGATGAAGCTCCCCCTGTTGTACTGACTTTGGAGGAGGTGCCGCTCATTGCGGTGACAGCCCCTTCCGTGGTTTGAGTGCTGGTGGGACATTCCATGGTTTCCCACCTTCCGAGGTTGCAGGCAGTGGTGGGGTGCAGCGAGGCACGCCCAGGGCCCCACCATCCCAGGCTGCGGGTCCCAGTGATGGGGTGCGAGCCATACCGGTGAGGAGGAGGGGAAGGAGAGCTCAACCGCGCTCTACTGAGGTACAGGATCGAACAGATGTGGTTCAGATGATGTCATTGAGTGCAGAGAGCATTGACCTTACCCGACCACTCCTGGACGCCATCAGTGGGGTGAGTGATGAGTAGCGGGACTGTTGGAAGAAGTAACAGCGATGACACGAGAAATGGGAACGATGTCCGGGACCATCAGTGAGGGAATAGTGGCCATAGAAACATAGAAACATAGAAACTTAGAAAATAGGTGCAGGAGTAGGCCATTCAGCCCTTCTAGCCTGCACCGCTATTCAATGAGTTCATGGCTGAACATGCAACTTCAGTACCCCATTCCTGCTTTCTCACCATACCCCTTGATTCCCCTAGTAGTAAGGACTTCATCTAACTCCTTTTTGAATATATTTAGTGAATTGGCCTCAACAACTTTCTGTGGTAGAGAATTCCACAGGTTCACCACTCTCTGGGTGAAGAAATTCCTCCTCATCTCGCTCCTAAATGGCTTCCCCCTTATCCTTAGACTGTGTCCCCTGGTTCTGGACTTCCCCAACATTGGGAACATTCTTCCTGCATCTAACCTGTCTAACCCCGTCAGAATTTTAAACGTTTCTATGAGGTCCCCTCTCATTCTTCTGAACTCCAGTGAATACAAGCCCAGTTGATCCAGTCTTTCTTGATAGGTCAGTCCCGCCATCCCGGGAATCAGTCTGGTGAACCTTCGCTGCACTCCCTCAATAGCAAGAATGTCCTTCTTCAGGTTAGGAGAACAAAACTGTACAAAATACTCCAGGTGTGGCCTCACCAAGGCCCTGTACAATTGTAGCAACACCTCCCTGCCCCTGTACTCAAATCCCCTCGCTATGAAGGCCAACATGCCATTTGCTTTCTTAACCGCCTGCTGTACCTGCATGCCAACCTTCAATGACTGATGTACCATGACACCCAGGTCTCTTTGCACCTCCCCTTTTCCTAATCTGTCACCATTCAGATAATAGTCTTCTCTCTGTTTTTACCACCAAAGTGGATAACCTCACATTTATCCACATTATACTTCATCTGCCATGCATTTGCTCACTCACCTAACCTATCCAAGTCGCTCTGCAGCCTCATAGCATCCTCCTCGCAGCTCACACTGCCACCCAACTTAGTGTCATCTGCAAATTTGGAGATACTACATTTAATCCCCTCGTCTAAATCATTAATGTACAGTGTAAACAGCTGGGGCCCCAGCACAGAACCTTGCGGTACCCCACTAGTCACTGCCTGCCATTCTGAAAAGTCCCCATTTACTCCTACTCTTTGCTTCCTGTCTGACAACCAGTTCTCAATCCATGTCAGCACACTACCCCCAATCCCATGTGCTTTAACTTTTCATATTAATCTCTTGTGTGGTACCTTGTCGAAAGCCTTCTGAAAGTCCAAATATACCACATCAACTGGTTCTCCCTTGTCTACTCTACTGGAAACATCCTCAAAAAATTCCAGAAGATTTGTCAAGCATGATTTCCCTTTCACAAATCCATGCTGACTTGGACCTATCACTGCCATGACATCCTTAATAATTGATTCCATCATTTTACCCACTACCGATGTCAGGCTGACCGGTCTATAATTCCCTGTTTTCTCTCTCCCTCCTTTTTTAAAAAGTGGGGTTACATTGGCTACCCTCCACTCCATAGGAACTGATCCAGAGTCAATGGAATGTTGGAAAATGACTGTCAATGCATCCGCTATTTCCAAGGCCACCTCCTTAAGTACTCTGGGATGCATTCCATCAGGCCCTGGGGATTTATCGGCCTTCAATCCCATCAATTTTCCCAACACAATTTCCCGACTAATAAGGATTTCTCTCAGTTCCTCCTCCTTACTAGACCCTCCGACCCCTTTTATATCCGGAAGGTTGTTTGTGTCCTCCTCAGTGAATACCGAACCAAAGTACTTGTTCAATTGGTCCGCCATTTCTTTGTTCCCCGTTATGACTTCCCCTGATTCTGACTGCAGGGGACCTACGTTTGTCTTCACTAACCTTTTTCTCTTTACATATCTATAGAAACTTTTGCAATCCGTCTTAATGTTCCCTGCAAGCTTTTTCTCGTACTCCATTTTCCCTGCCCTAATCAAACCCTTTGTCCTCCTCTGCTGAGTTCTAAATTTCTCCCAGTCCCCGGGTTCGCTGCTATTTCTGGCCAATTTGTATGCCACTTCCTTGGCTTTAATGCTATCCCTGATTTCCCTTGATAGCCACGGTTGAGCCACCTTCCCTTTTTTATTTTTACGCCAGACAGGAATGTACAATTGTTGTAGTTCATCCATGTGGTCTCTAAATGTCTGCCATTGCCCATCCACAGTCAACCCCTTCAGTATCATTTGCCAATCTATCCTAGCCAATTCACGCCTCATACCTTCAAAGTTACCCTTCTTTAAGTTCTGGACCATGGTCTCTGAATTAACTGTTTCATTCTCCATCCTAATGCAGAATTCCACCATATTATGGTCACTCTTCCCCAAGGGGCCTCGCACAACGAGATTGCTAATTAATCCTCTCTCATTACACAACACCCAGTCTAAGATGGCCTCCCCCCTAGTTGGTTCCTCGACATATTCGTCTAAAAAACCATCCCTTATGCACTCCAGGAAATCCTCCTCCACCGTATTGCTTCCAGTTTGGTTAACCCAATCTATGTGCATATTAAAGTCACCCATTATAACTGCTGCACCTTTATTGCACGCACCCCTAATTTCATGTTTGATGCCCTCCCCAACATCACTACTACTGTTTGGAGGTCTGTACACAACTCCCACTAACGTTTTTTGTCCTTTATTATTCTGCAGCTCTACCCATATAGATTCCACATCATCCAAGCTAATGTCCTTCCGAACTATTGCCTTAATTTGATCCTTAACCAGCGATGCTACCCCACCTCCTTTTCCTTTTATTCTATCTTTCCTGAATGTTGAATACCCCTGGATGTTGAGTTCCCAGCCCTGATCATCCTGGAGCCACGTCTCCGTAATCCCAATCACATCATATTTGTTAACATCTATTTGCACAGTTAATTCATCCACCTCATTGCGGATACTCCTTGCATTAAGACACAAAGCCTTCAGGCTTGTTTTTTTAACACCCTTTGTCCTTTTAGAATTTTGCTGTACAGTGGCCCTTTTTGTTCTTTGCCTTGGGTTTCTCTGCCCTCCACTTTTCCTCATCTCCTTTCTGTCTTTTGCTTTTGTCTCCTTTTTGTTTCCCTCTGTCTCCCTGCATTGGTTCCCATCCCCCTGCCATATTAGTTTAAATCCTCCCCAACAGCACTAGCAAACACTCCCCCTAGGACATTGGTTCCGGTCCTGCCCAGGTGCAGACCGTCCGGTTTGTACTGGTCCCACCCCTCCCAGAACCGGTTCCAATGCCCCAGGAATTTGAATCCCTCCCTGCTGCACCACTGCTCAAGCCACGTATTCATCTGCGCTATCCTGCGATTCCTACTCTGACTATCACGTGGCACTGGTAGCAATCCCAAGATTACTACTTTTGAGGTCCTACTTTTTAATTTAGCTCCTAGCTCCTTAAATTTGTTTCGTAGGACCTCATCCCTTTTTTTACCTATGTCGTTGGTACCAATGTGCACCACGACAACTGGCTGTTCTCTCTCCCTTTTTAGAATGTCCTGCACCCGCTCCGAGACATCCTTGACCTTTGCACCAGGGAGGCAACATACCATCCTGGAGTCTCGGTTGCGGCCACAGAAACGCCTATCTATTCCCCTCACCATTGAATCCCCAATCACTATTGCTCTCCCACTCTTTTTCCTGCCCTCCTGTGCAGCAGAGCCAGCCATGGTGCCATGAACTTGGCTGCTGCTGCCCTCCCCTGATGATTCATCCCCCTCAACAGTACCCAAAGCAGTGTATCTGTTTTGCAGGGGGATAACCACAGGGGACTCCTGCACTACCTTCCTTGCACTGCTTTTCCTGTTGGTCTTCCATTCCCTATCTGGATGTGGACCCTTTCCCTGCGGTACGACCAACTCGCTACATGTGCTACTCACGTCATTCTCAGCATCGTGGATGCTCCAGAGTGAATCCACCCTCAGCTCCAACTCCGCAACGCGGACCGTTAGGAGCTTGAGGTGGATACACTTCCTGCAGATATAGTCGTCAGGGACACTGGTGTCGTCCCTGAGTTCCCACATGGTACAGGAGGAGCATAACACCCGACCGAGCTCTCCTGCCATGACTTAAACCTTAGATACACTTAGATTGGCAACAACAATGTTAAAAGTTACTCACTGATATAGAAGAGAAAAAAGAAAAACTACTCACCAATCACCAGCCAATCACTTACCCTCTTGGCTGTGACGTCACCTTTTGATTTCTTTCTACTTCTTTTTTGCCTTCTCCCTGTAGCTGCACAAGTCACGCCTTTTATAGGCCTCTCCACGCACCTCCTCGACGCTGCTCCCGACTGCCGCCGACGCTGGGCCCCGGACTCCCTGCTGTGCCTTTTATAGGCCTCTCCACGCACCTCCTCGACGCTGCTCCAGACTGCCGCCGACGCTGGGCCCGGACTCCCTGCTGTGCCTTTTATAGGCCTCTCCACGCACCTCCTCGACGCTGCTCCAGACTGCCGCCGACGCTGGGCCCCGGACTCCCTGCTGTGCCTTTTATAGGCCTCTCCACGCACCTCCTCGACGCTGCTCCCGACTGCCGCCGACGCTGGGCCCCGGACTCCCTGCTGTGCCTTTTATAGGCCTCTCCACGCACCTCCTCGACGCTGCTCCAGACTGCCGCCGACGCTGGGCCCCGGACTCCCTGCTGTGCCTTTTATAGGCCTCTCCACGCACCTCCTCGACGCTGCTCCAGACTGCCGCCGACGCTGGGCCCCGGACTCCCTGCTGTGCCTTTTATAGGCCTCTCCACGCACCTCCTCGACGCTGCTCCAGACTGCCGCCGACGCTGGGCCCCGGACTCCCTGCTGTGCCTTTTATAGGCCTCTCCACGCACCTCCTCGATGCTGCTCCTGACTGCCGCCGACGCTGGGCCCCGGACTCCCTGCTGTGCCTTTTATAGGTCGCTCCACTCACTCCTCGACGCTGCTCCCGACTGCCGCCGATGCTGGGCCCCGGACTCCCTGCTGCTGGGAGAGAATGTCAGAGGTAGCTAATGCGCTGTCAGTGAGGGAATGTCAGACATTTTGCAAATACTATCACTGACTTGAGGTGTCTACTGTACATGATCCATGTCTCTGAGCCATACAGGAGGGCGGGTATTACTACAGCCCTGTAGACCATGAGCTTGGTGGTAGATTTGAGGGCCTGGTCTTCGAACACTCTTTTCCTCAGGCGGCCGAAAGCTGCAATGGCACACTGGAGGCGGTGTTGAATCTCGTGATCAATGTCTGCTCTTGTAGATAAGAGGTTCCCGAGGTATGGGAAATGGTCCACGTTGTCCAGGGCCGCGCCGTGGATCTTGATGACTGGAGGCAGTGCTGTGCAGCGAGGACAGGCTGGTGGACGACCTTTATCTTATGGATGTTTAGCGTAAGGCCCATGCTTTTGTACGCCTCAGTAAATACATTGACTATGTCCTGGAGTTCAGACCCTGTATGTGCGTAGACCAACGATGTCTCCGCAAGATCCTACAAATCCCCTGGGAGGACAGATGCACCAACATTAGCATCCTTGACTAGGCCAACATCCCCAGCATTGAAGCACTGACCACACTTGATCAGCTCTGCTGGGCAGGCCACCTTGTCTGCATACCAAACACGAGACTCCCAAAGCAAGCTCTCTACTCGGAACTCATTCATGGCAAATGAGCCAAAGGTGGGAAGAGGAAACGTTACAAGGACACCCTCAAAGCCTCCTTGATAAAGTGCAACATCCCCACCGACACCTGGGAGTCCCTGGCCAAAGACCGCTCTAAGTGAAGGAAGTGCATCTGGGAGGGCACTGAGCACCTCAAGTCTCATCACCGAGACCATGCAGAAATCAAGCACAGGCAGCGGAAAGAGCGTGCGGCAAACCAGTCCCACCCACCCCTTCCCTCAACGACTATCTGTCTCACCTGTGACAGAGACTGTGGACTGTTCAGCCACCTAAGAACTCATTTTATGAGTGGCAGCAAGTCTTCCTCGATTCCGAGGGACTGCCTATGATGATGACTATCACTGACCATGAGGGAGGGAATGTTGCAGGTATTTCAGACAGTTTTGCTCAACATAAGGGAGGGAATGTTGCTGGTCGTTGAGACACTGTCAGGGCGCATGAGGGGCGGCATGTTGGAGTTAGCTGCTGCAATAAGGGAACACGTCCAGACCCCGCGCCCATTGTCAGAATCACCTGTCATTCCCACTCCAATCCCCACACCAGTCTCTGAAGAGCCCAAAGCTGGGCCCTCCAACTTGCCACCTGTCACCGACGCCACCCCCGCGCACCCCCCTCAAGAGGTGCGCAGTACCTGAGATCTTAGAAAGAATAAGCCTGGTATCAAGCCCAGAAACACTGAGCCACCGCCTGCGGGCAGGGGTGGTGGAGAGTACAAGACCAAGTGCAGCGGGCGGTGTTAGACTAAGGGGGGGAGAGATGGGTGGGTGCAGCCTGACTTTGCTGCTGTTGTTGTAGTTATTGTTATTATTATTATCGTTACTGTTGTAACTGTTCTCAAATTTAAAGTTTTTTGTAAGTTATGAAAATTTGTAAGTGATCCTAACATTTTTAAGTGATCTTAAAGAGTGATCTTAAAGTAAAGTTTGATACAAGAATAATTTTATTAAAGTTAAGTTAAGTACAAAAGAACTGATTGTTAAACTTTTGAATAAAATATATTTTACATTAATACTGAATCATTTCCATTATTTGTTCCATGAATACAACACAACATTACGGAACAGGTCCAAACAGTAAACATAGTCCATGTGGAATAGTTGCCGCTGAGCCCTCAGGCAGCAGTAAAGGATGAGCTGCTGGCGCAAGGCTCGAGCAATCGTTAAAGGGGCACGACGGCACGCCCTCTGCCGCCGTCTTGCTCCGGGTTCAGGTAGTTGCATGGCTTCCTTGTCCTCTTCGTCATCTGCACCTTCCTCCTCATCATCAGCCACTCTCAACTCAGGTGGATCTTCTACCAGCGCCTGCTGTCTCATGATGGTTAAGTTATGCATCATCATCATAGGCAATCTCTCAGAATCGATGAAGACTTGCTTCCACTCTTAACATGAGTTCTTAAGTGGCAATACAGTCCAATACGAGAACCACAGTCTCTATCACAGGTGGGAGAGATAGTCATTGAGGGAAAGGGGTGGGTGGGACTGGTTTGCCGCACGCTCTTTCCGCAGCCTGCGCTTGATTTCTGCATGCTGTCAGCGATGAGACGCGAGGTGCTTGGCGCCCTCCTGGATGCACTTCCTCCACTTGGGAGTCCCTGGCCAAAGACTATCTAAGTGTCAATGGGGATGTTGCACTTTATCAGGGAGGCTTTGAGGGTGTCCTTGTAATGTTTCCGCTGACCCCTTAGACTGTGGCCCCTGGTTCTGGACTTCCCCAACATCGGGAACATTCTTCCTGCATCTAACCTATCCAGTCACGTCAGAATTTTATATGTTCTATGAGATCCCCTCTCATCCTTCTAAACTCCAGTAAATACAGACCAGGTCGATCCAGTCTCTCCTCATATGTCAGTCCTGCCATCCCAGGAATCAGTCTGGTGAACCTTCGCTGCACTCCCTCAATAGCAAGAACATCCTTCCTCAGATTAGGAGACCAAAACTGAACACAATATTCCAGGTGAGGCCTCACCAAGGCCCTGTACAACTACAGTAAGACCTCCATGCTCCTATACTCAAATCCCCTAGCTATAAAGACCAACATACCATTTGTCTTCTTCACCGCCTGCTGTGCCTGCATGCCAACTTTCAATGACTGATGTACCATGATACCCAGGTCTCGTTGCACCTCCCCTTTTCCTAATCTGCTGCCATTCAGATAATATTCTGCCTTCTTGTTTTTGCCACCAAAGTGGATAACCTCACATTTATCCATATTATATTGCATCTGCCATGCATTTGCCCACTCACCTAACCTGTCCAAATCACCCTGCAGCCTCTTAGCATTCTCCTCACAGCTCACACCGTCACCCAGCTTAGTGTCATCTGCAAACTTGGAGATATTACACTCAATTCCTTCAACTAAATTATTAATGTATATTGTAACTAGCTGGGATCCCAGCACTGAGCCCTGCGGCAGCACACTAGTCACTGCCTGCCATTCTGAAAAGGACCCGTTTATCCCGACTCTCTGCTTCCTGTCTGCCAACCAGTACTCTATCCACATCAGTACATTACCCCCAATACCATGCGCTTTGATTTTGCACACCAATCTCTTGTGTGGGACTTGTCAAAAGCCTTTTGAAAGTCCAAATACACCATATCCACTGGTTCTCCCTTGTCCACTCTACTAGTTACATCCTGAAAAAATTCCAGAAGATTTGTCAAGCATGATTTCCCTTTCATAAATCTATGCTGACTTCGACCGATTCTGTCACTGCTTTCCAAATGCGCTGCTATTTCATCTTTAATAATTGATTCCAACATTTTCCCCACTACTCATGACAGGCTAACCGGTCTATAATTCCCTGTATTCTCTCTCCCTCCTTTTTTAAAAAGTGGTGTTACATTAGCTACCCTCCAGTCCATAGGAACTGATCCAGAGTCGATAGACTGTTGGAAAATGATCACCAATGCATCCATTATTTCTATGGCCACTTCCTTAAGTACTCTGGGATGCAGAATATCAGGCCCCGGGGATTTATCGGCCTACAATCCCATCAATTTCCCTAACACAATTTCCCGCCTAATAAGGATTTCCTTCAGTTCCTCCTTCTCACTAGACCCTCGGTCCCCTAGTATTTCCGGAATGTTATTTGTGTCTTCCTTCGTGAAGACAGAACCAAAGTATTTGTTCAACTGGTCTGCCATTTCTTTGTTCCCCATTATAAATTCACCTGAATCTGACTGCAAGGGACCTACGTTTGTCTTCATTAATCCTTTTCTCTTCATATATCTATAGAAGTTTTTGCAGTCAGTTTTTATGTTCCCAGCAAGCTTCCTCTCATACTCTATTTTCCCGCTCCTAATTAAATCCTTTGTCCTTCTCTGCTGAATTCTAAATTTCTCCCAGTCCTCAGGTTTGCTGCTTTTTCTGGCCAATTTATATGCCTCTTCCTTTGATTTAACACTATCCTTAATTTCCCTTGTTAGCCACGGTTGAGCCACCTTCCCCGTTTTATTTTTATTCCAGACAGGGATGTACAATTGTTGAAGTTCATCCATGTGATCTTTAAATGTTTGCCATTGCCTATCCACCGTCAACCCTTTAAGTATTATTCGCCAGTCTATTCTAGCCAATTCACGTCACATATCATCGAAATTACCTTTCCTTAAGTTCAGGACCCTCGTCTCTGAATTAACTGTGTCACTATCTTAATAACGAATTCTACCATGTTATGATCACTCTTCCCCAAGGGGCCTTGCACAACAAGATTGCTAATTAGTTCTCTCTCATTACACATCACCCAGTCTAGGATGGCCAGCTCTTGAGTTGGTTCCTCGACATATTGGTCTAGAAAACCATCCCTAATACACTTCAGGAAATCCTCCTCCACCGTATTGCTACCAGTTTGGTTAGCCCAATCTATATGTAGATTAAAGTCGCCCATGATAACTGCTGTACCTTTATTGCACGCATCCCTAATTTCTTGTTTGATGCTGTCCCCAATCTCACTACTACTGTTTGGTGGTCTGTACACAACTACCACTTGCGTTTTCTGTCCTTTGGTATACCGCAGCTCCACCCATACAGATTCCACATCATCCAAGCTAATGTCCTTCCTTACTCTTGCATTAATTTCCTCTTTAACCAGCAACACCACCCCGCCTCCTTTTCCTCTCTGCCTATCCTTCCTAAATGTTGAATACCCCTGGATGTTGAGTTCCCAGCCTTGGTCACCCTGGAGCCATGTCTCCGTGATGCCAAGTATATCATATTCATTAATTGCTGCCTGCACAGTTAATTCGTCCACCTTATTACGAATACTCCTCGCATTGAGGCACAGAGCCTTCAGGCTTGTCTTTTTAACACTCTTTGCCCCTTTAGAATTTTGTTGTAATGTGGCCCTTTTTGATTTTTGCCTTTGGTTTCTCTGCCCTCCACTTTTACTTTGCTTCTTTCTATCTTTTGCTTCTGCCCCCATTCTACTTTCCTCTGTCTCCCTACATAGGTTCCCATCCCCCTGCCATATTAGTTAACCCTCTCCCCAACAGCATGTGGCATGTTGAGAGATGGCGCACACTACCCCAGTTGTAGCTTGAAATGATCCGGAGGCATAGAATGAAAGTGCAGCTTTAACTTTCATATCAACTGACAAAGCAATCCTCCTGACGCTTCTCGGTTGCAGGTCTGCTTTGACCAACTCACAGATCTCTTTAACAACTTCTTTGCCGAAACGCAGCCTTCTGACAAAGTCTGCACCACTCAGGTGGAGGTACGAACGTCTATCTTGATATACCCGAGGTGGGTAAGGCCTCCATCCCAGCACCCTACGGGCTCTGATGTTCCTGATGCGATGATATCGAATCAAGTGTCTTCTACGTAGCACCATGATGCAGAAGGCCCGCACAAGGTATGGCATTGTCAGTATTGCCACCATACTTAAATTTAACCCTTGAAAGAAGTTCAAAATGGCAGGAAAGCAGGCAGGACAAGTTCACAGTTCTCTCTCTCCTCAAGGTCTGTATGGATCGACCACACCCAAGGTCTTGTGACTTCTCCTCTCCCTAGCCCCCCTTAACTAATTGCAGTCCTGTGACTTCTCCCCTTCTTTCTCTTCCCCCCCCCCGCCCCCCGCCCCCCACTCATTGCAATCTTCAGAAGCATTCCGCTTGGCACCTTGCTCTCTCTCCCCACCACGGCTTGTTTTATAAGCTTAGCCCCAAGCCCCTGTGTCCGGGTGCGGGGTCTATTCTGCCAGCTAAAGCTACGACCCTCTAACCATGCTTCAAGACTTTCAGTGGTGGCGTGTGAGTAAGTAAAAAAATGAGAAAACTTCTGAAATCCAACAAACTTACATTTGCTACAAAGACAGGTAAAAAAAGTTGAACTTTATTATTGATTTTGACAGTGTTCTTGACTCCCTCCAAAATCTTCGATTTATAAACAATGGCGTTTTTGAGCTCCGATTTCTCAAAGTGCGCTGGTTTTCTTAAGTGCCCAGAAGGTTTTTCGGGAGTGGCCAGATACACCGACCTCGGAGGAAAAAATGTTGGCGAAACTGCGAAAAATTATAAAAACCGGAGCGGACATGAAAAAAAACTGGCTTAGAAAAATCGTAACTAAGTCAGTTTCGCTGGTGCAGATCGCAGGGGGAAACTTGGGGAAAAAATAAATACGCCCAAAAAAGTGGCACGCGCCAAAACAATGGCGCAAATGACGGGGAAAATTGAGCCCATAGAATGGTGCAAATAAGAGAAGAAGGTTCAGAGGATCGACAGCCATTGTAATATTGAGAGAGTTAAATAAGCTGAAACATTATGGCCCTGAAATCCCATTGGGGGTCCCACTTGTCTCCTACAGAACCTCCCCAGGGAAATGGGGTAAATGGCTGGAAACAGCCGGAGTTATGGTGGGAGAGGGTAGAATCCCTGTAAGTTTCAGAGTCTGTATATGCAACAGAATGTTGGAAATGTGACCGTGCTCTACACAACAATCTCAAAAGACTGTTACTGTCTGAGAACTAGGTTACAGTTAATAAGAAGGTTCACCCTATTCAACAAACTTTTAACTGCAGCTTTCTGTGACAGCCAGAGATTCAGGGAAGGAAAAACATGCCCAGTTCCCTTCCATCCTTGTCAGCTGATCATCAGCAAAAAGTTCTACCTTAACGTAACTAAAAGAACCAACTGACTTCTGAATTGTCCCATTGCTGACTTTGGGGGGAATTTTAACCTAAAAGGTGGATTGAGGGTATGGGGGTAGTTAAAGTGTTAAAAATGTGAATCCCAACCTAAACCTTCCTCCAACCTGCTCACTTCTGGTTTTAATGGAGGCAAGACGGGGCGGGTAGCCAATCCACTGCCAGGAGCCGGGCCGCCTATTTAAATATTATAATGAGGCTGCAAGCCTCTGCTGTAACCTCCATTTTGTATTCAACTTTAACTGGTAGGGTTTTGCACGCCTCGTGAAACACGCCTGCTAAAGTAAGTCAAGGACAGCTGCATCCAGGAGCTAAGTGCCTTTATTCTTACCTCCTTGATCCAGGGTCCCTGCCTAACCCACCCTCCATAATTGGAGATTCCCCCCACGAAAACTCCAATCACTCCTCCCAGGCTTCTGATTCCCCCCAGGCCTCCCCTGGCCTCTGATTCCCCCACGAGACCTCCCCCACAGACTCCTCCAGGCCGCCTCCGATCTTTTTGCGATCCCTCCGCTCCTTCAGGCCGCTAATCTTTTCGCGATCACCATCCCTCTAGGCTTCCCCCGATCTATTTGCGATCCCTCCCCACCTCCTCTGGCTGACCCCGGCCCCCACGTGATCCCTCCCCATCTCCTCTGGCTGACCCCGGCCCCCACGTGATCCCTCCCCATCTCCTCTGGCTGACCCCGGCCCCCACGCGATCACTCCCTCCCTCCTCTGTGCAGCCTACTGGTCCAGGTCTACCCCGCCCGCAGCCAGCCAGCCTCTCAATCTGGCTGGCTGTAGGTGGGAAACAGAGGTTTCCTATTCAAATCAGGCCCTGCCGTTCTTCCAGGTTTACCGACAGCCTGGAGACCCATCGCTCCCAACCCGTTCTCCCCATTAAAATCAGCCCTTTGTATCTAAGAACATCACTTCATACATTGTGATTATCTGATCTGAAAAATCTGATACTTTAGAGTGTTAGATCAATGGGACATCAGATGTCAGCAGTCACCATATTAACTTACAGGCTTAAAAATCTAAATCCGTGCCACTTAAAACTTTCTTAGAAAATTGAAACAACTTTGCATCACAGGTACTTTTCTGGGTGGTCTTGAACTAGTAATGCCTAAGGGAAAATTTACCAGTTCATAGAATAATACAAGGTCATTTACAGAAAGAACTATCCAATTAGCCCTACTCCCCTGCTCTTTTTCAGTAGCCCTACAAATGTCTCCTTTTTAAGTATATATCCAATTAGTTTTTGAAAGTTACTATTGAATCTGCTTCCACCACCTTTTCAGGTACTGTGTTCCAAATTATCACAACTCGATGCAACAAAAAAATCTCCTAATTTCCCCCCTGGATTTTTTGCCAATTATCTTAAATCTGTGTCCTCTGGTTACTGATCCTTCCTCCAGTGGAAACAGTTTCTGCTAGTCTACTCTATCAAAACCCCTCAATTTTGAACACCTCTATCAAATCTACCTTGATCTTCTCTGCTCTAAGGAGAACAATCTGAGTTTCTCCAGTCTATCCACATAACTGACGTTCCTCATCGCTGGTACTATTCTAATAAAACTCCTCTGCACCCTCGCCAAGGCCACATTCGTCCTGAAATGTGGTGCCTAGAATTGGATACAATACTCCAGCTGAGGCCTAACAACAATTTGTATTTATAAAGCATCTTTAATGTAGTAAAACATCCTAAGGTGCTTCACAGGAGCGTTATTAAGCAAACTTTAATGCTAAGCCACATAAGGAAATATTACGGCAGATGACCAAAAGAGATAGGTTTTAAGGAGCATCCTAAAGGAGGAAAGAGAGGCAGTGAGGTGGAGAGGTTTAGAGAGGGAATTCCAGAGCTTAGGGCCTTGGCAGCTGAAGGCACAGCCGCCAATGGTGGAACAATTAAAATCAAGGATGCTCAAGAGGCTAGAATTGGACCAATGATTTATAAAGGTTTAGAATAACTTTCTTGCTTTTGCCCTCTGAGCCTCTGTTTATAAAGCCAAGGATCCCGGATGCTTTAATTTTTAACAGCCTTATCAACTTGCTCTGCTACCTTCGAAGATTTGTGTTTGTGAACCCCCAGGTCTCTCTGTTCCTGCACCCCATTTGAAATTGTATCATTAAGTTTATATTGCCTCTCCTAATTTTTCCTTCCAAAATGCATCAATTCACACTTCTCTGCATTAAATTTCATCTGCCATTTGTTTGCCCATTTCACCAGACTGTCTATGTCCTCCTGAAGTCTGCTCCTATCCTCCTCACTGTTTATTACATTTTCAAGCTTTGTGTCTTCTGCAAAGTTTGAAATGATGCCCCCTATAGCCAAATTGAATCATGTTTCATCAAGTAGTCCAACACTCGGACTAGAAACTACTATGAAGTGTCATCAGATTCAGTAATCAGGCCTGTGTTTGCCAAGGATGCCAAGGCTGGGAGTTGAGGACGGGCAGCCAATTGGCAATGGTGAACATGTACCTACCTACTACGAAACACTGTCATGCCACAAAAATATATTCAGCATGTTATTAAAGATGGAAATGATGAACAGTACTTAGTTATCATGACAGCAAAAGATGAGGAAATACCTTATAAAACTTGATGAACAGGGTAAGCTAGAACTAGTTTCATATCTGTGTCTGGGATCTGCATGAATCTCTTGGCAACCATTCTGCTAACCAGAGCAAAGAGTTACAAGTTCATAAGTAAAGTTTTATGAGACTAGGAAACAGCCTTTCAGGGCAATCCATTACAAAAGAGTTCAAAAACATTGAATCAATTACTAATTAAATAAATGGTGTCACTTCATGTTTTATTTTGTGTAATGGCATCTGAAGACTGTCCAGACATCTGGCTGATTTAACTATCAGAGGAAGAGCAAGAAGAGGTAGCACTGGGACATTTGTGCACTAGTGAGGAAATATTGGGGTCATTTTTAATTTTGTCTCTGTGTGCTAACCCGATGGAACGGATTACCTACTCACAATGGAATCCACTCGATTTTCATTCGTTTGAAAAACGAATTCGATAAAGGCACCCCCACTGAATTCTTGATTTTTGAATAATGGATTCATACAGTTTTACAGCGCCTAAGTTCTGTGCCAGCTCTCTGAAAGAGCTATCCATTTTAGACCCATTGTCCCACTCTTTTCTCATTAACTTTTTAAATATTTTCTTTTTCAAATATTAATCCACTTCCCTTTTAAAAGCTAGAATGGATTCTGTTTCTACCACTCTTTCTGGTGGGTCATTTCATGCCCTAAGAGCCCTCTGCATTGAAACAATTCGAGCCTCTCCCTTCATTATTTTGGTGATGATCATCAATTTCTGTCTTCCAGTTACTGACTCACCAACCAGTGGAAATAACTTTGCTCCTATTCACCTCATCAAAATCTCCCATAATTTTGAGCACCTTAATAAGATCTCCTTTTAATTTTCTTTGTTCCAATGAAAAGAACTCCAGTTTTTTTAGTCTCTCCTCATAATTAAAGCCTCTCAAGATGGTATCTTAGTGAATCTCTTGTGCATCCTCTCTCATGGCCTTGACATCCTTCCAAAAAGAAGGCACCATGTTACAAATGGCGGGTCTGCCTTCGATATTTTCATGAGGATAGCATTGGTGTCCACTCCTGTAAGTGATCTCTGCATCCTACGCCCAGGAATGTGCTTGACTGCCCAATATCTAATCAGATAATGGCGTAACCCAGGGCATAACAATAGCACCCCCTTGTGATCTGAACTCGATACTGTGAGGGGTGAAATTAGTCTTCACTAGTAGTGCAAAGTGGGCTCATTGCAAATCAGCAGTTTGCTTTACACCACACCCAATTTCCTTCTCCACTGAAGTCAATGGAGCAGTTTTGCACTACTGGAGATGACAAATTTAACCCCTGTGTTTTTCACACATGCATTGAAAACACTTTAGTGAGACAAGGCCAGATACAAATTGTTAAGAGATTTTGTTATAGACAGCAAGTGAATGTAGTTATAATCAAAATGTAATTACTTCACTTAACTTCAAACTCCGCTTCATGAATAAAAGAAAAAGAAACACGCCACACTGTCCCACGCTAGTGGCCTAACTTACCTTTTCCTGATCATCTTTCTCCTTTAAACTCTCCCAAAGTTTAAGATGAGTATGTTTCCCCTTGCCAGGCCTAGCATCCTTCTCAGACTTCACGTGCGTCTCTTTGTCCTTTTTTACCTTCTTTCCCAGGAAGTGGTTTTCCGCTGACTTCAACTTAATTCATGGATTTACCAGTAGGCATATCAACTAAGCTGGATACCTCATTTCTAAAGGTATATTCTCAACAAACAATGCCCTGCTGAGAATACTGGATGTGAAATTTGTCTTGGGCAGTAGCTCAAGATGGGCGATAGTGCTTCAGTAGCTAATTTTAAACTCCCCCTGATTTTATTTTCCATTGAAGTCAATGGAAAAGGTAAATGATCGGTGTGTAAAGCAGGTTGTCAATGCGATATCACCCATTTTGTGCTGCCGTCCTATTCTTTTAATTGGATGATTCTGGTAGCCTGAAAGAAGATAACAAATCACTTTTTGCTCCTGGTCTTTGTGAAAAACAGTAAAGGTAGTTTAGCACAATGTAATCTCCCCTGTAAAATCCCTACGTGTGCTACTTTAACCAATTTATCTTGAATGAATTCATAGCTGGTAAACTCGGTTTCTGGTGCACTCCCAGTGAACATATGGCAAAAGACTGGGAGCAGCTCCGAGGAAATTCCCAAATGACTTTTTATAATATTTTCTGCGGCCGCAACCGAGACTCCAGGATGGTATGTTGCCTCCCTGGTGCAAGGGTCAAGGATGTCTTGGAGCGGTTGCAGGACATTCTGAAAAGGGAGGGTGAACAGCCAGTTGTCGTGGTGCACATTGGTACCAACGATATAGGTAAAAAAATGGGATGAGGTCCTACGAGACGAATTTAGGGAGCTAGGAGCTAAATTAAAAAGTAGGACCTGAAAAGTAGTAATCTCAGGATTGCTACCAGTGCCGTGTGCTAGTCAGAGTAGGAATTTCAAGATAGCCCAGATGAATATGTGGCTTGAGGAGTGGTGCAAAAGGGAGGGATTCAAATTCCTGGGACATTGGAACCGGTGCTGGGGGAGGTGGGACCAGTACAAACCGGACGGTCTGCACCTGGGCAGGACCGGAACCAATGTCCTAGGGGGAGTGTTTGCTAGTGGTGTTGGGGAGGAGTTAAACTAATATGGCAGGGGGATGGCAACCAATGCAGGGAGACAGAGGGAAATAAAATGGAGGCAGAGGCAAAAGATTGAAAGGAGATGAGGAAAAGTGGAGGGCAGAGAAACCCAAGGAAAAAAACAAAAAGGGCCATATTACAGCAAAATTCTAAAGGGGCAAAGTGTGTTAAAAAGACAAGCCTGAAGGCTCTGTGCCTCAATGTGAGGAGTATTCGGAATAAGGTGGACGAATTAACTGCGCAGACAGCAGTTAATGGATATGTTGTAATTGGCATCATGGAGACATGGCTCCAGGGTGACCGAGGCTGGGAACTCAACATCCAGGGGTATTCAACATTTAGGAAAGATAGGCAGAGAGGAAAAGGAGGCGGGGTGGCGTTGCTGGTTAAAGAGGAAATTAATGCAATAGTAAGGAGGGACATTAGCCTGGATGATGTGGAATCGGTATGGTTGGAGCTGCGGAATACCAAAGGGCAGAAAACGCTTGTGGGAGTTGTGTACAGACTACCAAACAGTAGTAGTGAGGTTGCGGACAGCATCAAACAAGAAATAAGGGATGTGTGCAATAAAGGTACAGCAGTTATCATGGCCGACTTTAATTTACATATTGATTGGTCTAACCAAACTGGTAGCAATGCTGTGGAGGAGGATTTCCTGGAGCGTATTAGGGATGGTTTTCTCGACCAATATGTCGAGGAACCAACTCGAGAGCTGGCCATCCTAGACTGGGTGATGTGTAATGAGAAGGGACTAATTAGCAATCTTGTTGTGCGAGGCCCCTTGGGGAAGAGTGACCATAATATAGTAGAATTCTTTATTAAGATGGAGAGTGATGCAGTTAATTCGGAAACTAGGGTCCTGAACTTAAGGAAAGGTAACTTTGACGGTATGAGACGTGAATTGGCTAAAATAGACTGGCAAAGGATACTTAAAGGGTTGACGGTGGATAAGCAATGGCAAACATTTAAAGATCACATGGATGAACTTCAGCAAATGTACATCGCTGTCTGGAGTAAAAATTAAACAGGGAAGGTGGCTCAACCGTGGCTAACAAGGGAAATTAAGGATAGTGTTAAAACCAAGGAAGAGGCATATAAATTGGCTAGAAAAGGTAACAAACCTGAGGACTGGGAGAAATTTAGAATTCAACAGAGGAGGACAAAGGGTTTAATTAAGAGGGGAACAATAGAATACGAGAGGAAGCTTGTAGGGAACATAAAAACTGACTGCAAAAGCTTCTATAAATATGTGAAGAGAAAAAGATTAATGAAGACAAATGTAGGTCCCTTGCAGTCGGATTCTGGTGAATTTATAATGGGGAACAAAGAAATGGCAGACCAATTGAACAAATACTTTGCTTCTGTCTTCACGAAGGAAGACACAAATAACCTTCCGAATATACTAGGGGACAGTGGGTCTAGTGAGAAGGAAGAACTGAAGGATATCCTTATTAGGCGGGAAATTGTGATAAGGAAATTGATGGGGTTGAAGGCCGATAAATCCCCAGGGCCTGATAGTCTGCATCCCAGAGTACTTAAGGAAGTGGCCCTAGAAATAGTGGATGCATTGGTGATCATTTTCCAACAGTCTATCGACTCTGGATCAGTTCCTATGGACTGGAGAGTAGTTAATGTACCACCACTTCTTAAAAAAGGAGGGAGCAAGAAAACGGGGAATTATAGACTGGTTAGCCTGACATCAGTAGTGGGGAAATGTTGGAATCAATTATTAAGGATGAAATCGCAGCGCATTTGGAAAGCAATGACAGGATCGGTCGAACTCAGCATGGATTTATGAAAGTGAAATCATGCTTGACGAATCTTCTGGAATTTTTTGAGTATGTAACTAGCAGAGTGGACAAAGGAGAATCAGTGGATGTGGTGTATTTGGACTTTCAAAAGGCTTTTGACAAGGTCCCGCACAAGAGATTGGTGTGCAAAATCGAAGTTATGGTATTGGGGGTAATGTACTGACGTGGATAGAGAACTGGTTACAGAGAGTCGGAATAAACGGGTCCTTTTCAGAATGGCAGGCAGTGACTAGTGGGGTGCCGCAGGGCTCAGTGCTGGGACCCCAGCTCTTTACAATATACATTAACGATTTGAATGAAGGAATTGAGTGTAATATCTCCAAGTTTGCAGATGACACTAAACTGGGTGGCGGTGTGAACTGTATGGGGATGCTAAGAGGCTGCAGGGTGACTTGGACAGGTTAGGTGAGTGGGCAAATGCATGGCAGATGCAGTATAATGTGGATAAATGTGAGGTTTTCCATTTTGGGAACAAAAATACGAAGGCAGAATATTATCTGAATGGCAGCAGATTAGGAAAAGGGGAGATGCAACGAGACCTGGGTGTCATGGTTCTTCAGTCATTGAAGGTTGGCATGCAGGTACAGCAGGCGGTGAAGAAGGCAAATGTTATGTTGGCCTTCAAAGCTAGGGGATTTGAGTATAGGAGCAGGGAGGCCTTACTGCAGTTGTACAGGGCCTTAGTGAGGCCTCACCTGAAATAGTGTGTTCAGTTTTGGTCTCCTAATCTGAGGAAGGACATCCTTGCTATTGAGGGAGTGCAGTGAAGGTTCACCAGACTAATTCCAGGGATGGCGAGACTGTTATATGAGGAGGGATTGGATCAACTGGGCCTTTATTCATTAGAGTTTAGCAGGATGAGAGGGGACCTCATAGAAACATATAAGATTCTGACGGGACTGGACAGGTTAGATGCGGGAAGAATGTTCCCGATGTTGGGGAAGTCCAGAACCAGGGGACATAGTCTTAGGATAAGGGGTTGGCCATTTAGGACTGAGATGAGGAGAAACTTCTTCACTCAAAGAGTTGTTAACCTGTGGAATTCTCTGCCGCAGAGAGTTGTTGATGCCAGTTCATTGGATATATTCAAGAGGGAGTTGGATATGACCCTTACGGCTAAAGGGATCAAGGGGTATGGAGAGCAAGCAGGAAAGGGGTACTGAGGGAATGATCAGCCATGATCTTATTGAATGGCGGTGCAGACTCGAAGGGCCGAATGGCCTACTCCTGTACCTATTTTCTATGTTTCTATGTTTCTATGTTTCACAAAGGAATGTTACACAAATGCATTAGCTGGTCCACTACAAATAGTGCTCAGTAGAATTCCATTTTTTTTGCTTAGAATAACTTATGAATATTCATTGTGTGAATCAGTTTATCAAGCATTGTCCTGCCTGAAGTGTAGACACATCAGGTGATGTTTGCATCGTTTACCAATTAGGAAGGGGGCACAAGAGGTGACTGATATTTCTTTCTACTTAACAGCCTGACAGAGCTGAATTAAAAAATGGTTCAAATGAGACCAGCAGCACAATAACTGGGAACTGCAGAGGTGGATTTCCTGAAAACTTGCACAATGAACATAACAAGAAGGAAATTGCAGAATAATTATTAAATCTCAATAAATTTAAAGGATTTCATTTGAGTCCATGACAGCTAACAACCAATTGAGAGAAGGTGAACTTAAAGTTGGAGACAAGCATGGGAAACCAGATTCCGGAAGAGCTTTCTAACAGCAGCTCTTTCCAGATGGCCGTAGATTTTCTTGTCTTTTTCTCAGGTCCTTTTCTGGTTAGGATAAGAAGCTTTACTTGTCAGTCGACTACTTTTATTAATGAAGACAGACAAGAGAAGATAGTGTCAGAAAATGCAAGAACCAAAAAGACAGCACTGGAACATAGAAATAACATAGGAAAATGGGGCCCAATTTTGGCCATGACTTGCTCCAATTTTTTTGGACTAAGTTGGTTTTTCTGGCGTAAATTAAAAAATGCCATTTTCCTCAATAAACTTGCTCCAGAGTAACTCAGTTCGGTACGATTTTTTTAAAGTTAAGTTTTTTTTCAAAAGGGGGCATTCCCAACCACTTACACCAGTTTTGGTCATTTATGCCACTTTGGCCAACTAAAACTTACACGAAATCGACTTAGGTCAGCGTATATAGCCAGCTCTGAAAAACATTGCGGGCAGTTTCGAATTTGGTGCAGGTTAGTACATTTAAAGCACCAAGACTTACAAAGCACTAAACAAAGCACAAAAATAAGCATTCAATAACAAATAAAAAATACAAGGAAGCTGAGAGGACCTGCACCAAGACTTACAAAGCACTAAACAAACCACAAAAAGTAATAAGCAATCAATCAATAACAAATAAAAAATAGAAGTCCTACCTTTATGCCAGAAACAAGTTTTTTTTTTAAGTTCCCCCCCCCATCAAAACACTCCCCCGCCCCCCACCATCAAAACTCTTCTCCCCCCCACCCCAATCAAAACTCTCCTCAATAAACAAAGCACAACCATCAATAAATAAAAAATAAAACTCAAGTCCTACCTTGGCCCGGAAAGTCAGCAGGCCGGCCGGCCGGTGCGGGAGGCCACCCGGCCGGGGATAGGGTGCGGCGAACATCGGGGTGTCCCTTCGGCCGGGGATAGGGACTGCGAGCATCGGGTCCTGCTCACAGCCCACAGGACACGCTGGGAGGGCAGGAGCATGCACGCAGCTGCCGGCAGTGTTTTCTGCGCTGAGCTATTGCTCCGCCCCCCCACTTCACTATCTACGCCACGCTGGGACACCGGAGACTCGGCAGAGCGGGCAGGATGGGGCCACGTTTTTTCGGCGCCGTTTCCAGCGCACAAAGCTGGCGCATTTAAGGTAACTGCACCGAAAAAAGGGTTTGGGGAAAATTGGGCCCCTGGGAATCACAAAAGGCCATGCAGCCCCTCAACCTGTGCTAGCATTCAATTAGCTCATGGCTGATCTGTGCCTCAACTCCAGTTATCCACCTTTGCTCTATATGGGGGTGAGGCGAGTCTAAAGATAAATTGAATGAGTGGGGAAATGGATCCATCTCTGGAGCAATAAGTAAACACATGGTTGCTTTATTAAGCCAAATTCTCATAATCTCAAATTATCTAAATCTCACTTATGTATACATCAGTTACATTGTTTTTCCTGTCAAACATATCACACAACAAGTTCAAAAGTACATGCTTCACAAAGAAGAAAGAAAGATCTTGCATTTATACAGTACCTCTCACATCCTCTAAATATCCCAATGCACTTCACAGCTGGCAAATTACTTTTAAAATGTATTCACTGTTGTTATTTGTTGCTTGGATATTTTAATCCACAAAGAATCAGATTTATATTTAATTTCAAAGCACCAATAATAGTTTCTTGGCTTTTTGCTGCCAGTAATTTTCCAGTCCTGGTCCACGAGGGGACAGGGCTTACGATCAGCAATTCCTGGCACACTCTGTAAATGGTCAGTTCTACTATCAATAAAAACAATGAATTCTGGGAGTTGTAGATATAGATGCATGCTGGGAGATAATGGGTAGAATTCCCGAGGGCTTTTCCTGCTCAGCCATGACATTTTTCCAAATTCCTGCAGTTCTTCTGCGGAAGTTACAAAAGAAGAGTGGGTGAACCGCTGCAGAAATTTCCCCCCATGTTTGTTACCTTGTTGAGTCTCTTCAGTAGACATTGATTGCTCCGGGAAGTTGCAGGAACTAATGCCTCAGGTTTCTCACAGAAGTACAGGCTTCTGATGGAAAACATTAAATATGTTTTAATCACACAAAATATTGCTGTATGGATACATTTAATTGTTCTCTTATAAATGTTGTAATGTTTAATGTCTTTATTAAGTTAACAACCTTATTTTCAGTACTGAGATTCCACTGAAAGAATTTTTAAAGCACATTTGGAGTAATCTTATTCCTTTTTATTGGTACTTTTGCTGACTACTCATTATTGATTATTTATTTTTATATATCCTGAGTAGTTTTTCATTGGGAAATTAAGATACTGCAATAGCTTCTCTTCCCGGTCCCACATCGATACCTCTGGTGTCCCCCAAGGATCTAGTGACCCCCTTCTATTTCTCATCTACATGCTGCCTCTTGGCGACATCATCCGAAAACACACTGTCAGTTTGCAGACGTATGCTGACGACATGTAGAGCTACCTCACTACCACTTCTCTCGACAGTCTCTAAATTGTCAGACTGCTTGTCCGACATCCAGTACTGGATTAGCAGATTGTGATTGGTGCATTTCCTTTCTGACATCCATTAACATCTGTCTGAGGCTGAACCAGACTGTTCACAACCTTGGTGTCATATTTGACCCTGAAATGAGCTTCCGAACACATATCCATGGCATAAATAAGACCGCTTATTTCCACCTCCATAATATCACCTGTCTCTGCCCCTGCCTCAGCTCATCTGCTGCTGAAATCCTCATCCATGCCTTTGTTACCTATAGACTTGACTATTCCAATGCACTCCTGGCTGGCCTTGCACATTCTTCCCTATATAAACTAGAGGTGATCCAAAACTCAGCTGCCCATGTCCCTGTCATCCCTGTGCTCGATGACCTACACTGGCTCCCAGTTAAGCAACGCCTCGATTTCAAAATTCTCATCCTAGTTTTCAAATCGCTCCATGGCCTCGCCCCCTCCCTATCTCTGTAATCTGCGTTCCTCTAATTCTGCCCTCTTGAACATCCCCGATTATAATCACTCAACCATTGGTGGCCATGCCTTCTGTTGCCTCGGCTCTAAGCTCTGGAATTCCCTCCCTAAACTTCTCTGCCTTTCTACCTCTCTTTCCTTCTTTAAGACGCTCCTTAAAATCTACCTATTTGACCAAGCTTTTGGCCATTTGCCCTAATTTCCTTTTTTGTGGCTCGGTGTCAAATTTGTTGTCTTCTAATACTCGTGTGAAGTGCCTTGGGACATTTTACTATGTTAAAAGCGTTATATAAATACAAGTTGTTGTTGTTGCTTGATTGTGATTGGTGCATTTCCTTTCTGACCAGTTGTGATTTATGAATGCAAATTATCAGCTGCCCAAAGTCAAGAATGGTGCAAGATGTGCAAGCAGGAAAGTGTGACAGAAAAAAGACTATGGGCCTGATATTGGTGGCCTTACCACCCACTGCCACCTGCTGCCGCCGACTGCCGCCGAGTTTTGCCTCCACTTTCCTCTCGCTCTCAGTTTCCACTTGGGCTGGAGCGGGCGGGAGGGGAGTACCGGCGGGAACCACCCGCTGGTGGCCAAGTAGCGCAAGTGGCCTCCCGCCCGTGAGATGTCAGATTGGTGCGGGCGGGAGTCAGCGCCAGCAAGGGGAAGGACCGCTGTGTGGAGTTAGGTCTAACCCCGACGGTAAGTATGGAGAATGGAAATAAAAGGTTAATGAACATATTTAAAATTTTATTTTCACAGTGACTTACCTAAATGGGCTCCCCTGAAGGTGTTCCGTTGTTTTTTTCTCGTAATACTTTTTATTTTCAGCTTTTCCAGAAGTCACTGGTGGCAAGAGCCTTTGCCACCCAGATTCAGAGCTCCCGCCCGATGCTGCTCAGATTGACGGTGTAAGCCGTTATTTTGCCGCCGGGCGGTACTGCCACCTCTTTTAGAGGAATCTTCAAGGCAAAGTACCGACGGTAATTTGGAAGGACAGACAGAAAGGAAAAGGAGGTTGGGCAGCGCTGTTAATAAAGGATGAAATCAATGTATTAATGAGAAACAATATTGGCGCAGAGGATCAAGATGTTGAATCAGTTTGGGTGGAGATAAGAAATAATAAGGGGAAGAAGTCACTGGTGGACATAGTCTATAGGCCCCCTAACAGTAGCTACACTGTTGGACGGAGTATAAATCAAGAAATAGTGGAGGCTTGTAATAAAAGAACGGCAATAATCATGGGCGATTTTAACCTTCGTATTGATTGGACAAAGCAAATTGGCCAGGGTAGCCTTGAGGAAGAGTTCATAGAGGATATCTGGGATTGTTTCCGTGAACAGTACATTGCGGAACCAACCAGGGAGCAGGCTATCTTAGATCTGGTACTATGTAATGAGACAGGATTAATAAATGATCTAGCAAAAGATCCTCTAGGAATGAGTGACCATAGCATGGTTGAATTTCAAATTCAGTTGGAGGGTGAGAAAGTTGGATCCTAATAAAGGAGACGACAAAGGTATGAGGGCAGGTTGGCAAAAGTGGACTGGGAAAATAGATTAAAGTATGGGATGGTTGATGAGCAGTGGCAGGCATTTAAGGAGATATTTCTTAACTCGCAACAAAAATATATCCCAATGAGAAGGAAAGACTGTAGGAGAAGGGATAATGATCCATGACTAACTAAGGAAATAAGGGATGGTATCAAATTGAAAACAAGGGGATATAATGTGGCCAAGACCAGCTGGAGGCAAGAAGATTGGGATACTTTTAAAAGCCAGCAAAGAACGACTAAAGAAATGATAAAGAGAGGGAAGATAGATTTTGAAAGTAAACTAGCACGAAATATAAAAACAGATAGTAAGAGTTTCTACAGGTACATAAAAAGGAAAAGAGTGGCTAAAGTAAATGTTGGCCCCTAGAGGATGAGACTGGGGAATTAATAATGGAGATCAGGGAAATGGCAGAGATGTTGAACAAATATTTTGTATTGGTCTTCACGGTAAAAGACACTAAAAACATCCCAATAGTGGATAATCAAAGGGCTATAGGTAGGGAGGAACTTAATACAATCAC
This sequence comes from Pristiophorus japonicus, assembly GCF_044704955.1. Lineage (NCBI taxonomy): Eukaryota > Metazoa > Chordata > Chondrichthyes > Pristiophoridae > Pristiophorus > Pristiophorus japonicus. The sequence continues at coordinate 177,713,974 of NC_091981.1, forward strand.
TATCACTAAAGAAGTAGTACTTGGTAAAATAATGGGACTAAAGGTGGACAAATCCCCTGGACCTGATGGCTTACATCCTAGGGTCTTAAAAATGGCTGCAGAGATAGTGGATACATTGGTTGTAATCTACTAAAATTCCCTGGATTCTGGGGCGGTCTCAGCGCATTGGAAAACCGCAAATGTAACGCCCCTATTTAAAAAAGGAAACAGACAGAAAGCAAGAAACTATAGACCAGTCAGGCTAACATCTGTCGTTGGAAAATGCTGGAGTCTATTATTAAGGAAGCAGTAGCGGGACATTTGGAAAAGCATAATTCAATTAAGCAGAGCCAGCATGGTTTTATGAAAGGGAAATCATGTTTGACAAATTTGCTGGAGTTCTTTGAGGATGTAACGAGCAGGGTGGATAAGGGGAAACCAGTGGATGTGGTGTATTTAGATTTCCAGAAGGCATTCGATAAGGTGCCACATAAAAGGTTACTGCACAAGATAAAAGTTCACGGGGTTGGGGGTAATATAGTAACATAGATAGAGGAATGGCTAACTAATAGAAAATAGAAAGTCGGGATAAATGGGTCAATTTTCCAGTTGGTAAACAGTGACTAGTGAGGTGCTGCAGGGGTCGGTGTTGGGTCCTCAACTATTTACAATCTATATTAATGACTTGGATGAAGGGACCGAGTGTAACATATCCAAGTTTGCTGATGATACAAAGATGGGTGGGAAAGCAAATTGTGAGGAGGACACAAAAAATCTGCAAAGGGATATAGACAGGCTAAGTGAGTGGGCAAAAAATTGGCAGATGGAGTATAATGTGGGAAAATCTGAGGTTATCCACTTTGGTAGAAATAATAGAAAAGCAAATTATAATTTAAATGGAGAAAAATTGCAAAGTGCTGCAGTACAGAGGGACCTGGGGGTCCTTGTGCATGAAACACAAAAAGTTAGTATGCAGGTACAGCAAGTAATCAGGAAGACAAATGGAATGTTGGCCTTTATTGCAAGGGGAATGGAGTATAAAAGCAAATAAGTCCTGCTACAACTGTACAGGGTATTGATGAGGCCACACCTGGAGTACTGCATACAGTTTTGGTCTTCGTATTTAAGGAAGGATATACTTGCATTGGAGGCTGTTCAGAGAAGGTTGTTTGCGGAGATGAGGGGATTGACTTATGAAGATAGATGGGCCTATACACATTGGAGTTCAGAAGAATGAGAGATGATCTTATTGAAACATATAAAATAATAAGGGGGCTCGACAAGGTGGATGCAGAGAGGATATTTCCACTCATAGGGGAAATTAAAACTAGGGGACATAGTCTCAGAAGAAGGGGCCGCCCATTTAAAACTGAGATGAGGAGGAATTTCTTCTCTCAGAGGGTTGTAAATCTATGGAATTCTCTGCCCCAGAGAGCTGTGGAGGCTGGGTCATTGAATATATTTAAGGTGGAGATAGACAGATTTTTGAGCGATAAGAGAATAAAGGGTTATGGGAAGCAAGTGAGGAAGTGGAGCTGAGTCCAGGATCAGATCAGCCATGATCTTATTGAATGGCAGAGCCTGCTCCTATTTCTTATGTTCTTATGTTCTTATGTCTCTCGGCGGCCATCGGCGGTGCTTTGGGAAGCACTTGGGCGGGCCTTGGCCTTCATCAGTTTCGGGTCCTTTGGGCCCAAAATTTATCACCCTATCGTCGGCTGCTGCCATGTTTTCTCGGCGGTCTCCCCGTTTTCTCGGCGCTCTCCCCTCCGTGTGAGTTTGGTGAGGCCCTCACGCAGGCGGTTTGAACAGATCGCTGGAGAGTGTCCGCTGGCGTGCGCTGGCGTGCAATGCTGAAAAATGTCCACCTGCCCACTCCTGCCCGAGATTCATCCGAGCGTCCTCTGCTCCTGCAGAAGAAAAGACCGCTGCGTGGAATCAGGTCTTACCTGGACAGTGGGTATGAAGACCTGTAAGAAAAGGTAAGTGAGATTTTTTTCTTTACTTCTTTTGCAGCAATTTTTTTGAAAGGGTCCTCTGAAGGTTTTGCGATGTTCTGTTTTATATTTTTTGAACTTTTTTTTTTGCTTTCCCCCCTCCCTGGGCCCGACCCCAGCCTCGGCATAACTTTCTCCAGGATTGCATTTGCTGCCCAGAATCCCATCTACTGCCCTTTACCACCCAGAACCGCCATGTAATGCCCATTCTTTTCCACCGGTCGCTTTTTTCCTTCTTTTTTCACTAAACATCCGCCCAAAGTACTGTCAGGATCTTAGTGGTTTTCTCGACAGTAAATGGGCAGAATTGCCTTTGATCAATTTTGGGCCCATTTAATGTGTATATGTATGTGTGCATGTGTGTGTCAGTGTGTGTGTGTCAGTGTGCCAGTGTCAGAGTCTATGTGTTTGTGTATGTGTCTATGTGTGCGTCCGCGTATCAGTGTTTGTGTGTGTCTGTGTGTGTGTGTGTGAGTGTGTGTTTGTATTTGGGTCAGTGTGTGTGTCTGTGTGTGTCTGTGTGTGTGTCTGTGTCAGTGTGTGTGTGCCTGTATATATAGGATATGTTGATACTGGATAATAGAATTTTAGATACCCAATGACAGGAAATGGAGCATGTGTCCACAGGGAGCTGTTGTTGAGTGTTGGAAAAGTTCGGGAGGGTTGGGTCACGCTGAACTCTGCAAAGCATTGCAAGGTTCTGAGAGTAATGGCGATAGTAGTACTGGTCATGCTCGGAGAAAGAAGTGGCTGAAATATCGGTGAGACATATCCCAATCAGAACAAATAATCTTCAGCCTCTGTCTAGAATTGGAGAAATACCGATTGGTCTGGGGCCCATTCTAGAATGTTTACTCAGCACATCCCCGCCCCCCCGTCACCCCCACACTGTTATAAGAAAGTAACCCATCCACTGACAATGAAAGGCCATGACTGCTATCATGCAGGGCCTTCCCCTCATCCAATGTCTCCAGGCTTAACTAATCCTTAGAAACCAGAACAAATAGATGGCTTCAACCCTGTGACCTACATTACTCCCAGTGCAAGCAGTCACAGAAACCTGGGTCTATCAATGCACTCCTCACACAAGCGTCATGCAACCAAAATGTACAGTATCTTCAACAGATATGAGAATGTACAGTTTCATCAAATATATTTGAATGTATCTTTTTTGAGAATTCAATTAACAAGGAAAAAATAAATAACATTTTAACTCATTTTTTGGTAAAATAGATTAATTTTAATAACTAACACATAATAATATATCTGCTAACAGTCCCAAAAATGTAGTACAATTTTGAAAATTCACAGATGTAATACCTTTGTATCTTTTGTGCTTATTTTTCCAGTTTAAAACCAAAATAATGTTTAGTATAGCTTGCATCAGAAAAAAACAAGGCCAGTCTGATTTTATATTTAAACACAAACTGAACAATGTCAACTCAGGACTTTTGTAAGTGATCAGATCCTTCGTTCTGTCATTTGTCCAGGATGCAATCTGCGACACATGCCAGTGATCATGTGGAATGCCCAAGGCTGCGAAGTTCTACTCACTGACTCTCCAGTCTGTGCTACGTTCTAGCGACGATGAAATGCAAAACCATATACAGCAGTTTGCAAGTAGCCGACATTGTGTTTTCGAATCTCTCCACCGCCAATCCTTCATTCCTTCTTCCCCTTCTATTTTGCTGTACTCCCTCTGTATGGCCAAATTCACTCATTCTTACCCCACTGAACAGCTCTTTGTTCGTACAAAAGGTACATTTTTTGGGATCAATTTTCTTTGAGTGAAAGACCAAAGTATTTTTTGATGAATGAAAATTTAATTGAGGGATGTCTTAAAAAAGGTTATTTTTAAAACATTTTCCCAGCACTTGTAGTACTCCAGTTTGTGTATGCACACAGGAAGTGTATTAGGCAGCAGAACAATGGAACACATACAGGACTGAAGATATGAAGCTGCGCGATATTCTCATTGAAGGTTTCTGCAGAATGGTGTGGTGACGTGGCTTTCAATAGGGAAGTCCTACTAGGATGTGTGGTAGAACTGCAACATACAATAAACAAGAGTATGATAAGTTTGTTTATAATAATGGTTCACGTTTCCCTTCTCAATTCCTAAAAACAAAATGCAAATTCATATCACTATTAACCATTTATCATTTCAAATATTAATCAGTACCTTGTCCTTCAAGCCACTTACGATCACTCTCATTCCTCTTGATACAGAACAATCCAGTTTTCAAGTGTCTGCTCTGTTGTGGATTTGGTACTTATCAAGATGAAGGATGTCAGTGGGGAATGGAACATTTTTCATTTTGGCTACCTTGTGTCAGAATCAAGCTATTCAAGTCAGGTACAGCAAAAGTCCAACCTATTGGTGCAGTAGGCCAGATATGTATGTCACAACTAGTGAGTGGGTTGCATGTGATTAAATTGCTACTGAGTCAGGCAGGATCATTGCTAATATCATGTTCAACTCCCTGCCTATTTTGGATTTCTTGACTTCCTTGGATTACATCATTTCTACCTCCTTCATTTCTTTCTTTTGTATTCCCTTTTACTTTCTCCCTCCTTCACTTCTGTTTCTCTGCACCTTCACGTCAGTTTCTCTTGCACTTTCTGCTCCATATTCTGGTTCTCTCTCTCTTTCGCACAGTTCCTTACCCTTTCCATTTTCCCCTACCTCCTTTAACCTTTGTTTTCAACCACTTTCTGCTGTTTCTCTCCAACACAGTGGGTTGGGCGAGGCAACAGCAGTGGAGTTAAAGACAGCAGTATTGGTGGCTACTACACCCAGGGCCTAGTGCTAAAGGACACAAGAGACACTGTGATTTGATTGGAGTGGGACAATCTATGTGTGTGTCTCTTGGCTGCTAAACATCTGCCAGGAGGTGCAATTTGTTGGGGGAGGAAGGCATGCTCAGGTTCAGCAGCAATATGTGAGCCTTTTGTTACTTTTACATTTACAATTACAGCTAATGGCAAGCATGTATTCCTCATGCCGATTCACCTTATTCTGGCAGCAGTGGAAACACACATTTTCGCAAGTGTTATGGGTCATGTATTTCACCATCTTGCAATGACTATAAGTATATAACTGTAACTCATGCATACTGTACCTGTACCCTTGTGATGCACACCCTGACCACAGGGAGTGAGCTCCTCACCTGGGCTTCCAGGTATAAAAGGGGAGGTCCCACCCAGGATCAGCACTCTTCAGTCCTGGAAATAAAGTGAAGGTCACAGAGTGACCGTGTCTGATATATCCATGCCTCGTGTGAGTTTGTAACAAGGTGCTGAGACACTACATCTGGTGACAAGAATCGGGAATCACCGAACCACAAGGATGGCCACCGATGTCACAGAGCAACGCTACTGTGTGGGTAAGGACTGGGACGACTTTGTGGAAAGACTCCAGGAGACCTTTGTCACAAAGGACTGGCTGGAAGAGGCAGCGGCTGACAAGCGGAGGGCGCATCTAGTGACCAGCTGTGGTCCACAGGCGTATGCGCTGATGAAAGACCTGCTCGCACCCCAAAAGCCAGCGGACAAGTGCTTCGAAGAGCTCAGCCAGCTGTTCAGTGAGCATCTCAAGCTGGCAAGTAGCGTACACATGACCCGGCATCGGTTTCACTCTCACCGGCGTCAGGAGGGTCAAAACATCGCGGACTTCGTGGCGGAACTGCAGCGTTTGGCCAGTCTCTGTAAGTTCTCCGATGCCTGCAGGGGGGAGATTTTAAGGGACTTTTTCATCGAGGGCATTAATCATGTCGGCATTTTCAGGAAGCTCATAAAGACTAAGGATTTGACTTTAGAAGGGGCAGCGTTGATAGCTCAGATCTTTATGGCAGGGGAAGAGGAGACCAAGCTAATTTACGCACACAGTCCTGGCTTCAATGTTGCGATGAACCAGAGAGTTAATGTTATAACAAGGACACAGAACCCCACAGGCAGGCAAGGGCAATTCGACATCGTCCAGGCAGGCAGGCAAGGGCAATTCGACACCGTCCATGCAGCAACTAGCCCCAGGATGGGCCTGCAACAGGGACAATGGAAAGGATCGGCAATTCATGCCATCACGAGGAACAATGTATCCTGTGATGGGACAATTAACACCCTCCATCAGAGTGCTTAGAAACAGCCAAACAAGCCATCAGAGAGGAATGCCTGGGAACATTAACAGCAATCTCAGCTCATGCTGGAGATGTGGGGGCAGACACACTGCAAAAATCTGCAGGTTCCAACTTTACACCTGTAGGATTTGTAATGTCAAAGGACACCTGGCCAGGATGTGCAAAAAGGCAGTAGCGAGGCTAGTCTGCGAGACAGAGGAACCAGACAAGGGGTCTGAAATGCAGGATGAGGCCTGGGGAACAACCATGGATGCTGAAGTTCGAAGAGTTCATGTGGCTGACGTCCACAGCTCATACACCAAAACGCCACCCATGATGATGAAAGTCTTACTGAATGACATCCCGGTGCACATGGAGCTGGATACCGGAGCTAGCCAGTCCCTCATGAGCGCCCAACAATTTGAGAGACTATGGCCACACAGAGCTAGCAGGCCCAAATTGGAATGCATTGAGACGCAGCTATGTACGTACACCAAAGAGATCATCCCAGTGCTGGGCAGTGCAAACTTGGTGGTAACGCATAATGGATCACAGAACCGGCTGCCACTCTGGATTGTTCCAGGAAATGGCCCCACGCTCTTGGGGAGGAGTTGGCTAGCTGAGATGAATTGGAAATGGGGGGATGTGCACGCCATTTCATCCGTGGAGTGAAGTTCACGCTCGCAGGTATTGCAAAAATTCGAGTCACTCTTTCAACCCGGTGTCGGAATGTTCAAGGGCAAAGTAGTGATGCACATCACTCCAGACGCCAGACCAGTGCACCACAAAGCCAGAGCGGTGCCGTACGTGATGCATGAAAAAATTGAAAGTGAACTGGACAGGCTGCTCAGAGAGGGCATAATTTCAGCCATTGAATTCAGCGACTGGGCAAGTCCCATTGTTCCCGTCCTCAAAGCAGATGGCTTGGTCAGGATTTGTGGAGACTACAAAGTCACCATCAACCGAGTGTCGCTGCAAGACCAATACACGCTCCCAAGAGCAGAGGACATTTTTGCCACGCTGGCAGGTGGTAAGCTGTTCACGAAGCTGGACCTCACTTCGGCCTACATGACTCAGGAACTGGCTGAAGAATCCAAGTTTCTGACCATCATCACGACACACAAAGGATTATTTGTTTACAATAGGTGCCCATTTGGCATTCATTCGGCAGCAGCTATCTTTCAGCGAAACATGGAAAGCTTGATTAAGTCCATCCCTGGAACGATCGTGTTCCAAGATGATATTCTTATAACGGGCCGAGACACTGAGGAACACCTCCGCAACCTGGAGGAGGTGCTACGTCGATTGGAACAGGTAGGCCTACGGCTGAAAAAGGCCAAGTGCGTGTTTTTGGCCCCAGAGGTCGAGTTCCTGGGCAGGAGGGTTGCCACAGACAGGATCCGGCCCACTGAATCAAAAACTGAGGCAATTCGCCAGGCGCCCAGACCCGGCAACACGTCGGAGTTGCGATCATTCCTGGGACTTTTGAACTATTTTGGGAACTTCCTGCCGAACTTAATCACATTGTTGGAGCCGTTTCACATGCTCCTCCATAAAGGTTATGAATGGTCTTGGGGGGATTGTCAAGAACGGGCTTTCAATAAGGCGAGGAACCTGTTTTGTTCCAACAAACTGTTGACTTTGTATGACCCCTGTAAAAAACTGGTTTTAACATGCGATGCGTCATCCTAAGGGGTTGGGTGTGTTTTGCAGCAGGGTAACGATGACGGCTGACTCCAACCGGTGGCTTATGCCTCCAGGTCGCTCTCCCAGGCAGAGCATGGATACGGCATGGTCGAGAAGGAGGCACTCGCGTGTGTGTACGGTGTGAAAAAGATGCACCAGTACCTTTTCGGTAGACGGTTCGAGCTAGCGAGCGAGCCACAATCTGTTAACATCCCTTTGTCCGACAGCAAGGCTGTCAACGCTAATGCGTCAGCTCGCATACAGCGAAGGGCCCTAATGCTGGCTGCGTATGACTACACCATACGGCACCGACCAGGCACCGAAAATTGCGCTGACGCGCTCAGCAGGCTCCCATTGGCCACCTCCAAGGGGGCGTTGGAGCAGAGCGCCGAGATGGTCATGGCCGTTGAGGCTTTTGACACTGCGGGCTCCCCCATCACAGCCCAACAGATCAAACTCTGGACCAACAGGGACCCCCTCCTATCCATGATAAAGAAATGTGTCCTGACTGGGGACTGGGCGCCTGCACACATGGCGTGCCCCGAGGAAGTCAGGCCATTTCAAAGACGGATGGATGAACTCTCCGTCCAAGCCGACTGCCTGTTATGGGGCAGCCGGGTAGTCATGCCCCAGAAAGGAAGGGAAGCATTCATTAGGGAACTGCACAGTAAGCACCCTGGGATCGTGTTAATGAAGGCCATTGCCCGGTCACATGTATGGTGGCCGGGGATTGACTCAGACCTGGAACACTGGGTTCGCAGGTGCACAACGTGTGCCCAGCTGGGCAATGCCCCCAGGGAGGTCCCACTCAGCCCGTGACCCTGGCCCACCAGGCCATGGTCACGTATTCACGTGGACTATGCGAGCCCGTTCATGGGAAAAATGTTCCTGATTGTTGTCGATGCATACTCGGAGTGGATTGAGTGCATCATATTGAACTCGTGCACGACATCCATCACTGTGGAGAGTCTGCGTACACTTTTCGCGACCCATGGCTTGCCGGACATCCTGGTCAACGATAATGCCCCGTGTTTTACCAGCCATGAATTCCAGGAGTTTATGTCGGGCAATGGGATCAAGCACGTCCGGACAGCGCCGTTCAAGCCGGCCTCCAATGGCCAGGTGGAACGGGCGGTTCAAGTCATAAAACAGGGCATGCTACCCTCAAGTGACAGAAATGCGTGCTGAGGCTCAGCCATCAGAGCCACAACTGCGGCGCTCCACGAGAGAGCGCCGACCACCCGATAGACTTAACCTCTGAAACTAAAAGACCTAAGGGGGGAGGTGATGTCATGTATTTCACCATCTGCAATGTCTATAAATATGTAACTGTAACTCATGCATACTGTACCTGTACCCTTGTAATGCACACCCTGACCACAGGGAGTGAGCTCCTCACCTGGGCTTCCAGGTATAAAAGGGGAGGTCCCACCCAGGATCAGCACTCTTCAGTCCTGGAAATAAAGTGAAGGTCACAGAGTGACCGTGTCTGATATATCCATGCCCCGTGTGAGTTTGTAATAAGGTGCTGAGACACTACATTATGTGCTGGTGCTGGAAGTGTAAATGTGGGGAGGAGAATGCTGCGAAACCCACTGACAGATACAGCTGACCTGGCAGTTGGGGTAATCCCATCGGCGGGTCTCTGTCTTTCTCCTCTAGTGTGTCCTGTTCTAATCCTGCTTGCTTTGAAAGCCTGTTCCCCTATTCAGTTAACCGATAATTTAACACAGGGAGCTGTTGTCAAGGGTTTAATATTTATTTCCAGTTTCGCACCTTGAGTGTTTCCGTAGCTAAAGTTGGATCCTGCTCTTCAGTTTAAGGCAGTAGGTGTTCAAACACTGCTACCTAATCAACCTGGAGACCTGGCTGACTAGAGCAATAGCTTAGCCCCTGTCTCAGCTCATCGGCTGCTGAAACCCTCATCCATGCCTTTGTTACCTCTAGACTCAACTATTCCAACATTCTCCTGGCCGGCCTCCCAGCTTCCACCCTCCGTAAACATGAGCTCATCCAAAACTCTGCTGCCTGTATGCTAATTTGCACCAAGTCCCGTTTGCCCATCACCCTCGTGCTCGCTGATCTATATTGGCTCCCAGTCTGGCAATGCCTTGATTTAAAAATTCTCACTCTTGTTTTCAAATCCTTCCATGGCCTCGCCCAACCATACTTCGGTAACCTCCTCTAGCTCCACAACCCTCTGAGATCTCTGCGCTTCTCCAATTCTGGTCTCTTGCTCATCCCTGATTTTAATTGCTGCACCAGTGGCAGACGTGCCGTCAGCTGTCTAGGTCTTAAGCTCTGGAATTACCTCCCTAAACCTCTCTGACTCTATACCTCTCTCTCCTCCTTTAAGATGCTCCTTAAAACCTACCTCTTTGACCAAGCTTTTGCTCACCTGTCCTATTATCTCTTTATGTGGCTTTGCTTGATAATCTCTCCTGTGAAGCACATTGGGACATTTTAATTTTACTATCAATGCAAGTTGCTGTTGATCAACTTTAAGGGAAAAAAATTTTAATTTTTAATGCAACTATTAGCAATTATTATTTGAAAAATAAAACTGCCAATTTGAATTAAGAAAAGATTAGATAGATAGCTGTGCCAGCTCTCAGCGGGAAAGCAATGAGCTGACATATACCTCTCCCTTCCAGAAATGTTGTTGTTCCCCTCCAGTCATCCCTTACCTCAAGAATCCATGATACCTCAGTTCCCGATTGCAGAGGGACAGCAGTGACGTTGGGAGCTGGAAGCAGGTGTCAGCCCACTGTGCTCCTGCTGTGAGAGCCGTGAGTGCTAGCTGTCTGATTCTTTCACTTCCTACTGACAGATCAACTATTTCTGCCAAGGGGTCTTTTGAAGCAATGTTTGCTTAGTTGGGAAATGCTCAGCAGGCCATTTAAAATCACAAGTAGGCGGAATTCAGTCCATAGACTGGGTTTGGAACCCCCCTGATGTACAGCACAGTTAGATATAGAATATAGCTGGCTGTGCTCATCCCAACAGTGAAACTTAGCCCCAGTCTCAGGCAAGTACCCTACTGCATTAGTGTGGTAGAATTCTATGTCCCAAGACAGCTGTCTTGTGGCTTTAGTTGAGTGCAATTGCCAATTTATTGCCATATTAGGGGCAGTTTTGAGCTATGGGCATGTCATCTAGGCACTGGATTGAGATTGCACATTGAATGCATGTTCTGCAGTACATATGTTTCCGATATGACCAGGGTGCTGGAGTTTACACTGTAGGCTGTTCCAGGAAGTGAGTCTGTCTGAAAAATTCTCCCATCATAAGTCAATAGCCATTACGGAGATGTCTCATCTGTTCAATACTGTAATTACTTTTCACTGTATATCAAATATTCAGTATTGGGGGAAGTTTGCACCCTGCTACTTCCTACTACAATAATAACTCCTTCAGCTCGCAGGGTTAGCTGGTCTGGATCTTTCTACAGCCAGTGTCCACACCATGTCCGAAATAGCTGACAGGAAATGGGCTTCATGTGGGCTAGAGGAAGGTGATGTCCTATCATCTGCTCAACTTGGAGAGATACACTGTCTCACAGCACTCTGAGTGTCTGCTCATCCTATAATGAATCCAGCTGTTGAAGTTCGAATGTCAGTCAAGGCCAGGATTGAGTACTATGAAACTCCAGGCTGAGTTATAGTGCTCAAACGCACGACGTGCGTGACCATCCCAGGACTATCTTTTAAAGGGTTCTACAGGATACAATTTTTGAGCAAATGAGTGATGAAAAACTGTTCTCAGAAACAGGAGAAAAAAAGTACAACAGCTTTAAAAGGATTCGTGCTTATTTTTGATAAATTGTAAAAGACGGTTTAGGATGGAATAAAGAAAAGTGATAACCATCTGTGTAAAAACCTTGCTGTGTATGGAACCAGTTATTAATAACTTGGTGTGCTGTCAGTGGGTAGCTCGGTTTGAGCAGACAAGCGAATACACAGAAGACAGTATTATTTTCTTTAATGAGCGGAAAGTGATGCCCAAACCATGTGATACGCTAATGGTATTTTCCGAGTTCCTCTAAAACCAAGGAATTGGAACCAGTATTGACGACTATAACTTGATGTCATTCTTTAATCTGCCTGGGCTGTGTAAAACCACTTCCTCTTCATGTAGGCTGTGGGTCGTATGACAGGCAAATGCTGTTCAACAGCCAGCGTGATGATGTCAGAGCCCACAGACGGGCTCTCGGCTCGCAGTGCGTTTACTGAATGGGGAACGTTGAGCAACTGTGAGAACCTATTTTCACTGAACATGTCACTGTTCCGTTATGAAAGAAAAAAAGATTGTGACAAGTAGCTTCAAGCTCAAAGTACTGGTACACACAGAGTTACGAAACTCATTCAGTTTGAGGTTACAGTTATATAAGAGGCGTAACAAAATAGAGCAGAGATTTGTTTAAAATATATATATATATATATATATATATATTTGTTCAGAACATATATATATATATATAGAGGAGAGGTATTGTGTAGCAGAAGATGTGCAAAATTTGAATGCTGCAAAAATATGTTATTATCCATAGGATATAACATTATGATTGAATGTTACTGTAACTATTTACTATCATTTAAATTACAAAAATATTTACTATCATTTAAATTACAAAAATAATAGTATTTATGATCATTGTGTAAATCAGATACTGTCAAACCTTTCTGAAAAGCAGAACGAGTTACTCTGTTGGAAAACAGAGGCAAGAGGTTGCAGGCAAATTTTAAACTTTTTCACCTGATGGTTGATAATTATTTATTTTAGTTTGTTTTTCTAATCTTCCCTCTTCTTCCAGCCACTGACTTGCCCTGAGCTTCGATGCCAATGATGCTCGGTATCTTCTAATCCCTCACCCAGGTAAATATTGTTCATGTTATGCCTAGACCATGAGCATCAGCTGGCTATTCAGCCATAGAGGGCATCCCATGATCGTGTCTTCAGTCGGCTGAAAGTCACTAGATAGTAATCAGGCACCCTGGCTGATTATTTCTCTGCCCCTAACCTATTGTGACTAAGCCAACCCTGGCTGAGATCGGCAAAATCAGCACAGACCAGGATTATTGTGGAAATGTTCTGCTCTGTATGGTTCAGTTCCACACTGGGTAGTGCATCCACCCACTTAATCATTGGGGGAGCTGTTGTTTGATATTCCAAATTGACCCAATGAATAGAGCAGTAACTGGAGGCAATGCAGAAAACTGGGCCTAGAAATGTATTGGGGCCAAAACAGGCACGTAATTGTCCAATATGACGATTGGACATTCCGCGCTGGAGGTGCGCCGCTCACTGTATTGGTAAAGGCTCTTGTACAGGCATCCAAGGCCCATGCCTGAACCAGGCATTGAGCCCTTAGCATAGGCAAGTGGGGGCCTAGCATCTGTTTTAGGACTCCTTCCTGAAATTGGGTTTCCCTGAACGCAGCCTACAACGGGAAACCCCGTTCAGGATAACCAAGTATATATGTGGTCTTAAGGGGACTGCTGCAGGCCACCCTCCTATATGGCTGAGAAACATGGACTATATACAGTAGACACCTAAAGTCGCTGGAGAAATACCACTAACGATTTCTCTGCAAGATCCTACAAATCCCCTAGGAGGACAGACGCACCAACATTAGCGTCCTCGACCAGGCCAACATCCTCAGCATTGAAGCACTGACCACACTTGATCAGCTCCACTGGGCAGGCCACATCGTTCGCATGCCAGACACGAGACTCACAAAACAAGCATTTTACTCGGAACTTCTTCACGGCAAACGAGCCAAAGGTGGGCAGAGGAAACATCACAGGGACACCTGTAATGTTTCACGGTGGGGCGGACAATAATCAAGGGAATAATGGAGGCATGTGAAAAAGGAACGGCAGTAGTCATGGGGGATTTTAACCTACATATCGATTGGTCAAATCAAATCGCACGGGGTAGCCTTGAGGAGGAATTCATAGAATGCATACAGGATTGTTTCTTAGAAGAGTATGTTAAAGAACCTACAAGGGTGCAAGCTATCTTAGATCTGGTCCTGTGTAATGAGGCAGGAATAATAAACGATCTCCGAGTAAAAGATCCTCTCGGAATGAGTGCTCACAGTATGGTTGAATTTGTAATACAGATTGAGGGTGAGGAAGTAGTGTCTCAAACGAGCATACTTTGCTTAAACAAAGGGGACTACAGTGGGATGAGGGCAGAGTTGGCTAAAGTAGACTGGGAACACAGACTAAACGGTGGCACAATTGAGGAACAGTGGAGGACTTTTAAGGAGCTCTTTCATAGTGCTCAACAAAAATATATTCTAGTGAAAAAGAAGGACGGTAAGAGAAGGGATAACCAGTCGTGGATAACCAAGGAAATAAAGGAGAGTATCAAATTAAAAACCAATGCGTATAAGGTGGCCAAGGTTCGTGGGAAACTAGAAGATTGGGAAAAGTTTAAACGACAGCAAAGAATGACTAAGAAAGCAATAAAGAAAGGAAAGATAGATTATGAAAGTAAACTTGCGCAAAACATAAAAACAGATAGTAAAAGTTTTTACCGATATATAAAACAGAAAAGAGTGACTAAAGAAAATGTTGGTCCCTTAGAAGATGAGAAGGGGGATTTAATAATGGGAAATGTGGACATGGCTGAGACCTTAAACAATTATTTTGCTTCGGTCTTCACAGTGGAAGACACAAAAACCATGCCAAAAATTGCTGGTCACGGGAATGTGGGAAGGGAGGATCTTGAGACAATCACTATCACTAGGGAGGTAGTGCTGGACAGGCTAATGGGACTCAAGGTAGACAAGTTCCCTGGTCCTGATGAAATGCATCACAGGGTATTAAAAGAGATGGCGGAAGTTATAGCAGATGCATTCGTTATAATCTACCAAAATTCTCTGGACTCTGGGGAGGTACCATCGGATTGGAAAGCAGCTAATGTAACGCCTCTGTTTAAAAAAGGGGGCAGACAAAAGGCAGGTAACTATAGGCCGGTTAGTTTAACATCTGTCGTGGGGAAAATGCTTGAAGCTATCATTAAGGAAGAAATAGCGGGACATCTAGATAGGAATCGTGCAATCAAGCAGATGCAACATGGATTCATGAAGGGGAAATCATGTTTAACTAATTTACTGGAATTCTTTGAGGATATAACGAGCATGGTGGATAGAGGTGTACCGATGGATGTGGTGTATTTAGATTTAGATAGTTGGGCTGAAACAACTGTCCTGTGGCAGTGTCCTGGGGCTGCTATGATTGGCTTCCGACAATCATGACCATTTTCCTGTGTGTTAGATCTGACTCCCGTCACTTGGGTGGTGAGGGGAGGGTGTTTTCCATTGACCCCCATTGATTAAAGTTTGACTAGGGTTCTTTATTGTAATACTTGGTCAAGTGCCACCATGATGTTGAGGAGCGTCGGCGGCAGTCGGGAGCAGCGTCGAGGAGGTCCGTTGGTGAGGCCTATTAAAGGCGTATTTATGCAGCTACAGGGAGAAAGCAAAAAAGAAGTAGAAAGAAACAGAAAGGGGACGTCACAGCCAAGGGGGTAAGTGATTGGCTGGTGATTGGTGAGTAGCTTTTCTTTTTCTTTCTTTTTTATATCAGTCAGTAACTTTTAACATTGTTGTTGCCAATTTAAGTGTATCTAAGGTTGAAGTCATGGCAGGGGAGCTCGGTCACGTGATATGCTCCTCCTGTACCATGTGGGAACTCAGGGACACTTCCGGTGTCCCTGACGACTACGTGTGCGGGAAGTGTATCCGCCTCCAGCTCCTGACAGTCCGCGTTGCGGAATTGGAGCTGAGCGTGGATTCACTCTGGAGCATCCACGATGCTGAGAATGACGTGAGTAGCACGTGTAGCGAGTTGGTTTTACCGCAGGGAAAGGGTCCACAGCCAGCTAGGGAATGGAAGACCAGCAAGAAGAGTAGTGCAAGGAAGGTAGTGCAGGGGTCCCCTGTGGTCATCCCCCTGCAATACAGATACACTGCTTTGAGTACTGTTGAGGGGGATGACTCATGAGGGGAGGGCAGCAGCAGCCAAGTTCATGGCACCGTGGCTGGCTCTGTTGCACAGGAGGGCAGGAAAAAGAGTGGGAGAGCGATAGTGATAGGGGATTCAATTGTAAGGGGAATAGATAGGGGTTTCTGCGGCCGCAACTGAGACTCCAGGATGGTATGTTGCCTCCCTGGTGCAAAGGTCAAGGATGTCTCGGAGCGGGTGCAGGACATTCTAAAAAGGGAGGGAGAACAGCCAGTTGTCGTGGTGCACATTGGTACTAATGACATAGGTAAAAAAAGGGATGAGGTCCTACGAAACGAATTTAAGGAGCTAGGAGCTAAATTAAAACGTAGGACCTCAAGAGTAGTAATCTCTGGATTGCTACCAGTGCCACGTGCTAGTCAGAGTAGGAATCGCAGGATAGCGCAGATGAATACGTGGCTTGAGCAGTGATGCAGCAGGGAGGGATTCAAATTCCTGGGGCATTGGAACTGGTTCTGGGGGAGGTGGGACCAGTACAAACCGGACGGTCTGCACCTGGGCAGGACCGGAACCAATGTCCTAGGGGGAGTGTTTGCTAGTGCTGTTGGGGAGGAGTTAAACTAATATGGCAGGGGGATGGGAACCAATGCAGGGAGACAGAGGGAAACAGAAAGGAGACAAAAGCAAAAGACAGAAAGGAGATGAGGAAAAGTGGAGGGCAGAGAAACCCAAGGCAAAGAACAAAAAGGGCCACTGTACAGCAAAATTCTAAAAGGACAAAGGGTGTTAAAAAAACAAGCCTGAAGGCTTTGTGTTTTAATGCAAGGAGTATCTGTAATAAGGTGGATGAATTAACTGTGCAAATAGATGTTAACAAATATGATGTAATTGGGATTACAGAGACGTGGCTCCAGGATGATCAGGACTGGGAACTCAACATCCAGGGGTATTCAACATTCAGGAAGGATAGAATGAAAGGAAAAGGAGGTGGGGTAGCATTGCTGGTTAAAGAGGAGATTAATGCAATAGTTAGGAAGGACATTAGCTTGGATGATGTGGAATCTATATGGGTAGAGCTGCAGAACACCAAAGGGCAAAAAACGTTAGTGGGAGTTGTGTACAGACCTCCAAACAGTAGTAGTGATGTTGGGGAGGGCATCAAACAGGAAATTAGGGGTGCATGCAATAAAGGTGCAGCAGTTATAATGGGTGACTTTAATATGCACATAGATTGGGCTAGCCAAACTGGAAGCAATACGGTGGAGGAGGATTTCCTGGAGTGCATAAGGGATGGTTTTCTAGACCAATATGTCGAGGAACCAACTAGGGGGGAGGCCATCTTAGACTGGGTGTTGTGTAATGAGAGAGGATTAATTAGCAATCTCATTGTGCGAGGCCCCTTTGGGAAGAGTGACCATAATATGGTGGAATTCTGCATTAGGATGGAGAATGAAACAGTTAATTTAGAGACCATGGTCCAGAACTTAAAGAAGGGTAACTTTGAAGGTATGAGGTGTGAATTGGCACGGATAGATTGGCGAATTATACTTAAGGGGTTGACTGTGGATGGGCAATGGCAGACATTTAGAGACCGCATGGATGAACTACAACAATTGTACATTCCTGTCTGGCGTAAAAATAAAAAAGGGAAGGTGGCTCAACCGTGGCTATCAAGGGAAATCAGGGATAGTATTAAAGCCAAGGAAGTGGCATACAAATTGGCCAGAAATAGCAGCGAACGCGGGGACTGGGAGAAATTTAGAACTCAGCAGAGGAGGACAAAGGGTTTGATTAGGGCAGGGAAAATGGAGTACGAGAAGAAGCTTGCAGGGAACATTAAGACAGATTGCAAAAGTTTCTATAGATATGTAAAGAGAAAAAGGTTAGTAAAGACAAACATAGGTCCCCTGCAGTCAGAATCAGGGGAAGTCATAACGGGGAACAAAGAAATGGCAGACCAATTGAACAAGTACTTTGGTTCGGTATTCACTAAGGAGGACACAAACAACCTTTCGGATATAAAAGGGGTCAGAGGGTCTAGTAAGAAGGAGGAACTGAGGGAAATCTTTATTAGTCGGGAAATTGTGTTGGGGAAATTGATGGGATTGAAGGCCGATAAATTCCCAGGGCCTGATGGACTGCATCCCAGAGTACTTAAGGAGGTGGCCTTGGAAATAGCGGATGCATTGACAGTCATTTTCCAACATTCCATTGACTCTGGATCAGTTCCTATGGAGTGGAGGGTAGCCAATTTAACCCCACTTTTTAAAAAAGGAGGGAGAGAGAAAACAGGAAATTATAGACCGGTCAGCCTGACTTTAGTAGTGGGTAAAATGATGGAATCAATTATTAAGGATGTTATAGCAGCGCATTTGAAAAGAGGTGACATGATAGGTCCAAGTCAGCATGGATTTGTGAAAGGGAAATCATGCTTGACAAATCTTCTGGAATTTTTTGAGGATGTTTCTAGTAGAGTGGACAAGGGAGAACCAGTTGATGTGGTATATTTGGACTTTCAGAAGGCTTTCGACAAGGTCCCACACAAGAGATTAATGTGCAAAGTTAAAGCACATGGGATTGGGGGTAGTGTGCTGACATGGATTGAGAACTGGTTGTCAGACAGGAAGCAAAGAGTAGGAGTAAATGGGTACTTTTCAGAATGTCAGGCAGTGACTAATGGAGTACCGCAAGGTTCTGTGCTGGGGCCCCAGCTGTTTACACTGTACATTAATGATTTAGACGAGGGGATTAAATGTAATATCTCCAAATTTGCGGATGACACTAAGTTGGGTGGCAGTGTGAGCTGCGAGGAGGATGCTATGAGGCTGCAGAGCAACTTGGATAGGTTAGGTGAGTGGGCAAATGCATGGCAGATGAAGTATAATGTGGATAAATGTGAGGTTGTCCACTTTGGTGGTAAAAACAGAGAGACAGACTATTATCTGAATGGTGACAGATTAGGAAAAGGGGAGGTGCAAAGAGACCTGGGTGTCATGGTACATCAGTCATTGAAGGTTGGCATGCAGGTACAGCAGGCGGTTAAGAAAGCAAATGGCATGTTGGCCTTCATAGCGAGGGGATTTGAGTACAGGGGCAGGGAGGTGTTGCTACAGTTGTACAGGGCCTTGGTGAGGCCACACCTGGAGTATTGTGTACAGTTTTGGTCTCCTAACTTGAGGAAGGACATTCTTGCTATTGAGGGAGTGCAGCGAAGGTTCACCAGACTGATTCCCGGGATGGCGGGACTGACCTATCAAGAAAGACTGGATCAACTGGGCTTGTATTCACTGGAGTTCAGAAGAATGAGAGGGGACCTCATAGAGACGTTTAAAATTGTGATGGGTTCAGACAGGTTAGATGCAGGAAGAATGTTCCCAATGTTGGGGAAGTCCAGAACCAGGGGTCACAGTCTAAGGATAAGGGGTAAGCCATTTAGGACCGAGATGAGGAGAAACTTCTTCACCCAGAGAGTGGTGAACCTGTGGAATTCTCTACCACAGAAAGTTGTTGAGGCTAATTCAGTAAATATATTCAAAAAGGAGTTAGATGAAGTCCTTACTACTAGGGGGATCAAGGGGTATGGCGAGAAAGCAGGAATGGGGTACTCTCGCCTTTCCTCTTAACTCTAGTTTCCCTGTCTGGATCACTATTTCTTGTAATCAATATTTTTGTTAATGAAGTCAGCATAGCCATCAAGTTCCCGACAATTTGTTGGAGTTTCTCACATTTATTTATTACCTAACTTATCTGGGGAGTGGTGGTATATTTCTCTGGCCTTTGCTATTTACACTTAACAAATAGATTTTAGTGCTCTGGCAATAATTAAAGAAGTTATCTATTACACTTTTTAAAAAATTCCTAGGAACTTTCATATTTTATTTTTTGTTTATAACTTAAATGCATTTTGCCAGGGACTAAGATGGTGCAATGGATGAGACTCGAACCTTTCACATGCGGGAGCTGAAAATTCTGGGCCCTGCTCCACTGGTGGTGGAGTGGGCACTAGTGACTTTAGCACCTGCCCCAGCCGGCATATCCGAGATTAGGAGGGGGTCACAGCATTTGCCTACCAGCAGTGGGTGCCCGTACCACTATAGGCACATCTTGGGCATCTGCCAGAGGAAATGAATTGGAAATGTGGTGCTGAATGGGCATCTGCTGAAGCCTGTTGGCAGGATGTCACCATGTGAGCTGGCAGACAGGCCGATCAGGCCCATGTCACTCGGCAGTCTGGAAATGGGGCTGAGGAATCTCAGGGCATGGCATTCCCCATTGCCTGGCCTTGCCCCCTCTAACATCAGAGGCCATGTTTGGGGCGAATGGAAGTCCTACCTGCCCTAGGCCTGTGCGCAAACTGCAGTCAGTGGGATTCTGAGCTGAGATCTGGAGTTTCCAGTACCTGCCAGAATTGCCACCTCTATCGGGCCTCCTGCTCCGAACATGTGCTCTAGGACCGATGTTGCGGCTGAGAATTTTCTGGGTTCCAAACCAGTCCAGATTGATTGGATGAAAAATGTCATACTTATGCAGTTCTCTTCTGTGTGCAATAATGAGTAGCATGAAGGGCACTTTACTCTCCCACGAGCCGTGGTTTTCCTGACCCAGGGGTACTAGGGTCTGTGCTAATCATTTTGATGGCTTTTTTTGGTAGCATTGAATTGCTCCCTCCACCCCCAATTTTTTCCTGGAAAGTAGAATAATTTGCTTTCCATGATTTCAGCTGCATCTAAAAATAAAATCAAAAACTGGAAAATTCCTGGGAGATGAAAAACTGAAAATGAAGAGCCCTAAATATATCCTGCTTCCAGCTCTTCTGACTTGTTTAGCTCAATCTCTCAAGCAACATCTTATCTGTCGTCAGTTCTCTTTTGGCCGCAAAGTAAATGTGTGCCCAAATGAGGCTTGCTGCCTGTGTATACTGAGCTTGTTTATTCACAAGTAAAATCCTCCAAATAAAGACTGGTGATATGATCCAGAGTCGAAGCTCAATACAACAGGTGTTTCAACTCCACACTGAAACTTCAGGTCAACAAGGATATCAAGATCCTTTTGGAGTCCTATTTGAACTCAAAGATCTTTCCAGGCAATGGTGGAAGCTAGTTAGAACCTACACTGTAAACCCAATGGAGATATTAATCAGCAATTTTATCTCAAACTTCTGCAATGTAAAGAGACAGCATATCCCTGCAATCAAGTCTGGAGTAAAGGCAATATGAGGCATAAGGTTGGGTAATTCTCAAATATATTTAACATTTAAACAGTGCTTTTCTTAACGTAAATACGGTGTGGCATTTTCAGGAAATGGTGACACATGACATCCTAAACAATCTTTTTATTTGTTTGTAGCATTTCAGAATGTCCATAGGATTTCAGAAAGAAGCATTTTTACAGCCCCAAACTGAGAATACGATTTCATAAAGTTACATCCCAGTGAATCATAAACAGAAGAATACAATATTTATCTTACGACAGTAAAGACATAGACGAGCATCAGAAAATACGGGTGATCCCCAGAACACATGGATGGGCCATTGACAGCTCTGCTACTTTACTGATAATGGGGAGAAATCATTTTTTGAGAGGTTACAGAACAGGGCCCAGAATAGCTATGTGCATGAATACTACCACTGAAACAATGTGATTTAACTGCTATTAAATGATAATTTGCCCAACCTCTATATTTAGAACTCTCTGATCCGCATTATGAAAACATAACAAAAAAAGGATGATGGCAAAACAAGGTGAAGTTATCGACTGGTAAAGAGGCTGGAGATTTTGACTGTGTTGCTCCAAGTTCACAGTTATGTAAAAGTGCTGACATAATCTGTCACATGCTTGGCTTTGCTGTTTATTTTAAAATAATTAATGGGCAAAAAGCCCATGTCTTAATGAAAAAGCACCCTTGCCTCAACAGAGAGCACTGTTCTTTATCACAGATTGTTTTTTTAACAGTACATGTGAATTTAGCCGTGATATTAATGCAATGGAAAATATCACTGATGATTGACGCTGGACGTGTTTTTACATCGTCATTTGCTTTACTATTACCCACTGATGTACAGTCTGTGACAAAGAAAGAGCTTTGGTTCAACCTTTTAAGTAGAGGAGTGGCAGAGGATGCTGCCACTGATGATCTGGATCTGTAGAAAGCACACTTCTTAACCTGAGAAACAAATCACTTCTGAACACAGCATAGTATTGATGGGATTCAGGAAGAATTTTTTTTACCTTATTCTGTCTCCCCTCCCCTCCTGCATGGGAGGTGCACACTGTCTGATCTGAGAGACTTTAAGCAACAAGATGACTGAACAGTGTAAAAGTTCATTAACATAGAAAATAGATGCAGGAGTAGGCAATTCGGCCCTTCGAGCCTGCACCACCATTCAATACGATCATAGCTGATCATGCATTTCAGTATCCCATTCCTGCTTTCTCTCCATACCCCTTGATCCCTTTAGCCGTGAGGGCCATATCTAACTCCCTTTTGAATATATCCAATGAACTGGCCCCAACAACTTTCTGTGGTAGAGAATTCCACAGGTTCACAATTCTCTGAGTGAAGAAGTTTCTCCTCATCTCGGTCCTAAATGGCTTACCCCTTATCCTTAGACTGTGACCCCTGGTCCATGTGAATGGAGCAGATCCTCAAAGCACACCTACACATCTCAAGTTCTAGGTTTTCAATAATAATACTGCATTAAAACAGAAAATGCTGGAAGTGCCCAGTACATCAATCAGTATCTCAATGAAAAATGTAGTTTAATATTTCAGATATGAACCTACATCAGAACTGCAGTCAGTGTAAAGCCCACGGAAATGAAATTAAAAGTAAACACCATGGCACCATTCACACTTTAATGAGGAAAAAGAGCTGCCTATCACATGAGCGCTTTGCTGTAATTAAAATAAATCTCACCAACAGTCAGAAGCCAGTAACTCAAAACTGCGAGCTCTTCATCTCCCTTAGACTTCCTTTCCTCTGACAAACTTCAGGTTTTTAAAACTCATGCTTGATGTCATCTAATCACCTTTTCAACCCCGCTGCTGTTCGACACTATGGGCTTTGTCCCTTTACCTCGGGTTCTTAATATTAAAAATAAGCACCACTTTGGATACGTGTTTTCAGTGTGCAGGAACATCTACTTTCTCCAGCTTCACAGCAATACATGCAGATGGAAAGAAAGAACTTGCACTTATACAGCTCTCACACCCTTAGGATGTCCCAAACTATTTGATAACCAAATGTGTGACTTTTTGAAATGTGTGGCGGGCAATTTGCTACCACAAGGTCCCAGAATCAAGCGGAATATGTGTCCTTCTGGCGGACCTCCTCCTGCAGTTTAGTGGTCTGGGGGGATGAGATTTAGGGAGTGGTGTTTGCGATTTAGGATCTTGAACTGGTAGTGTTGATTGAAGATGAATGTGGCCTAGACACTGAGATGGGATCTAAGCAGGCAGACATGGCTTTAGCTTAACATTTGTGACCTCTAACAATGCAGCACTCACACAGAACTGTGTCAGACTGGATTGGGTGCTCAAGTCCACGTTGGCTTGAACCTACAACCTTCTGATCTGGAGGTGATAGTCCTAACAGCTGAGATTAAACTAACACTAAATACAGTGCCAGGCTTGCATCCACTGTGCCCCAGATATTGCACTGACTAAAAGTATCCTCTCTTTTCTGGCTGTAAAGGGTCATAAATGAAATTAGTTTGAGAGTCTCAATCATAGCACAAAACTGCCCACAATCAGGTGCAAATTGGCATTAGATGAACACTCGCACGCAGAGAAGCACTAAGGTCTACACTACTACTGTGTGTCAAAAGAGGAAAATGGTTTTGTTCTCTAGTACTGATATCTCTCACTTAAAATCAATACAAGAAAAGAAAAAAGCTAATATATTGTCTGCTTTTGTTTATTATTTAAAAATATGTTCTTCCTTTATTATCAGATATCACATTATTTTGACCTAGAGGGCTGCTAGGTGCCCAGTCAGCTCTGCTTTACATTTGCATTTGCCTGCTGTGAGATGCACAAGAGAACTTTTGGGTGATGTGATCTGTCTTCTGATTTATCTTTTCCGTTTGGGGAAACACCTGATCTCACCTCAACATCTGCACCGACCTCATGGAAAGAGTCAAGCCTCCTGGGTTAGTAAACTGAAAATGGTCAGTAATTTTTACATGTATGAACCTATGTTATATTCATTGCATTCACCACATGCTCCAATTTCCTTCCAAACTTAGAGGCCTGTTGCATGGCACAATGGGGTGGAAATTCGGTTGTGTCTCATTTAGGGTGGTAATTTTGTCAGCTTAAAAACGTTTGCGCCCTCCGCCCAAAATTTTGCCAGAATCGGGCGAGGAGCTAAGAGAGGCGCTAAATCTGCCATTGCACACCAGAGCTGGGGGTCGATAACAAAAGTTTTGTCGGTAAATTTGGCGGACCCATTGCGCACGCGTGGTACTCCGAGTCAGACCCCGGGAACAGCCGAGTCTTAAAGGCGTGGCAGCTGAAGTTGGCGCATGCTCAGTTCAAGATCCACAGGGTCTTCAGAGCACGAAAATGGACGAGCAAGGAGCACGCCAGCTTTCTACCCGCTTCTCACCCACCGCCCTTGATGTCTTGCTGGAGGCATTGGAGAGTTGCTGGAGTGCCCTCCAGCCTGGAGGGGGATGAATGCCAGCGCCCCAGGATTTCAGAAAGCTCTGGAGGGAGGTGGCTGAGCACGTTACAGTAGCGCGGTGCCCACAACAGCAACCCAATGTCGCAATACAGTCAATGGCCTTACTATGGTCGTCAAGAGTACCCTTTCCATTCACCTTCCAGTGCGTTCATGTGAACCTCACTCTCCCACACAACTTTGCACTGCCCACTCCTTCCCTATGTCTACCAGGCCATGCTCCTGATTGCTGAAGCCAGTATAAAACCTCTCCATAGCCTCACCTGACATGCCCTGACCATCCAAGCATTTCCCAACTTCTACCTCCTTACTCAGTCTGAGCCCGCCTACCAGCAGCTTTCAACTCTTCATACGTGGTTCCAGTCCTGCGCCTCATATGTACTGGTAGTTGCTTGTGCCCCAGACCCACCGTTCACACATCCACCCTGAGACGCCACGCAGCATGAACTGCAGATATGCACACTTTGCCATCTTACTCATGAGTACCTTACTGCAGACACATCCGGCACACAGCCACTAACAACTTTCTGCCTTTGTCATTGCAGGACAAACCAAATTTCAAAACTGAGATTGATATAATTTTGCTAGGCAAGGCTATTAAGAGTTATGGAACCAAAGCGAGTAGATCAGCCCTGATCTAATAGAATGGTGGAACAGGCTCGAGTCTGAATGACCTACTCCTGTCCCCATGTTCCTTCCTATGTTCATAGATGGAGGAAAGCAAACTGTTATGTATGCATGCTTGTATTGTTATATGATGTCTGTAACACTGAACGTACCTTACACTGTACACACCTTATCTGTATACCAGAGGGTGCTGCTGCTGGAGACCTAAGGGTTACCTGCACACTGCAGATAACCCAGTATAAAGGGAACTCACCTCTAGGTATCCTCACTTGAGGAGCTGCAAATAAAGGACTACAGTCTACACAGTTTGAGTACCATACCCTGCCTCGCGGAGTCATTAACAAGGTGCCTACATACATAATAACTGGCGACGAGATCACAAACTACACGCTCAGCATGTCGAATCTCAGCAACTTTCAACTGATGGGGAAGATTGGACGCTTTTGTAGAAAGATTGGAACATTTCTTCATAGCCAACGACCTGGATGGGGACACACCGACTACACGACCGAAAAAGCGCAGGGACATCCTGTTTAGCAGTTGTGGACCCACCATCCATTATCTCATCAGGGACTTGCTAGCCCCGGAGAAGACAACCTCCAAGAGCTATGAGGAACTTGTAACACTAATACAGGAGCAACTAAAACCAAAAGAAAGCATCCTCACAGCCAGGCACCAGTTCTATACTTACCGGCGACCCGAAGGCCAAGAAATTACTAAGTATGCTGCACATTTAAGAAGACTGGCTGCACCGTGTGATTTTGGCGACCACCTTAATGAAGCACTAAGGGATATATTTGTCATCGGAATCGGCCACGAGGGCCTCCTACACAAATTGCTCTCTGCCGACATCACAGTCACCCTGCAGAAAGCAATTCAAGTGAGCCAGACCTACATGATTTTGGCCACGACTCCATGCGAATACTGACCCAGGACTCTAAACCGGCGAACGCAGTGCACCGCATGGCTACTTCTAAAGGCAGAAATGCT
Organism: Pristiophorus japonicus; assembly: GCF_044704955.1. Lineage (NCBI taxonomy): Eukaryota > Metazoa > Chordata > Chondrichthyes > Pristiophoridae > Pristiophorus > Pristiophorus japonicus. Next base: position 177,740,027 of record NC_091981.1, read on the forward strand.
GCCTCGAGTCCTGCAACCCTGAGTCCGTCACATGGGGCAAACCGGATGGCCCCGTGCTGGCGCTGTGGAGGAAACCACAAGGCCCACTAGTGCCGCTACAAAGACTATACATGCAAAGGCTGCAAAGAGAAAGGGCACCCTCAGAGAATGTGCAGAAAAAGCTGTACTCACCGCATCACCGAAGAGTTGGCTGATCACCGGGGCTCCAACGCAGATGAAGATGAAGCTGCTCAACCCCTGGAAGAAGAGTATGGAATTTATACCTGCTCCACCGAAAGTTCTCCGTGGACGATGGAAGTAGACATCGACGGAGTCCCAGTTTCTATGGAGATCGACACAGGGGCGAGCCAGTCTTTGATTAGCCAAACAACCTTTGAAAAAATTTGGATAAATCCCGCCAATCGACCAAAACTGTCTCCTGTCCAAGTGAAGCTGCTCACCTACACCAAAGGTAAAATCCAAATCATTGGCAGTGTGGACGTCCAGGTCTCCCAGGGCAGCGTGATGAACAAACTTCCCCTGTAGATCATTGCCGGCGATGGTCCCACGCTGCTGGGAAGGAATTGGATGAAGCAGGTCCAAGTTGGTCAAAAGGGTGACGGCCTCCGGGCTCCAGCAATCAACGTCCCACGCAGCCCGAACATAGATTGATCGCTGCATCTAGAGATCCCACCGTCTAGCTCGACTGCGCAGCGACGATTCCACAACACCGTGGCGAGATCTCAGGAACCGAAAGTCCAAACTCCATCTTCTGGGCCGGGGCAGGACTCCAAGAGACGAATACCATCGAGAAAAGTAGATTCCTGACATCTATGGCCGAACCTGAGGAAGAAAAGATCACCACAGCCTACCTGGAGGAGAGCCAGAAGATCGTGGCCGCACCATGAGGAGAAGAATCTAAAATCAAAATGGCCGCGACCAGACCATGAGGGGCAGTGTTGGAGGAGCGACACGTGGTACTGAGCGGCGAATCGGATTGGAAGGCTCCCTTAAAGGAGACCGGTAACAAAAAAAATTTAGAGGGACAGTTTCAACTGAAAAATGACAAGGATATTAAAGCTAAAAATGCAGTTAACAGTTGCAGGTATGATAATGTAATGAGGAATTGTGATGCCGGAGTAACTGATGAGAAAAATGAAATGAATGCTTGTGTAAGTAAGGCAAAGAACAAGTTTATAATGTTTGATGAATATAGTAGTAAGTTCAAAATGACTAATGTAACTATGTATGGTGAGACCATCATAAAAAAAAAGTGATGTAAATGCTGTAATTAACAATGTAAAGGTAGTTAATAATGTAGACTCGACTATGTATGATAGGAGCCAATGTGTCATGTATACAGGTAGGACACTGTTAAAGGACACTGGGTTCTACAGGGACAATGTAAATGCTAGAGGAATACCCCTGTGGGAGACCCCCAGGTCCAGCTGGCTACCAGACCATGTAGCCTGGATCTTTGCAACAAATGTGATGGCCCAGGAAGGACACACACACATCCAGTGGGAGCAGACCCACTACAGGGACAGCGGTCAATGGGCAGCACAGCCACCACCTCTGGCAACCTGCCCCAGACCGGCCCTACACCCCCTGGCCACCAAGGCCACCACCAGGAGTGAGAGGCCAGTACCCTCCAGCTTTCCTGGCGAACCCTGGGATGACCAGACTCTCATCCCAAATGGAGGACCAGGAGCCCACCCAGTTCTGTGGCCCTGCCCACCACCACACTCTTACCCATATCACAGAGTATGCACCCTACCCACTGCTGCACTGGCTATCCCACTGAGGGATCCCACAACAATGGCACCCACATGGTTTGTGTGTGAGGGGGGAAAATGTTTGAGGCCAGCCTCAAGTACAGCGATCACACCTGGCACCCACACAACCCTCATCACTACCTCCCATAACCCATTACCGATTACCTCCCCAGGTCATGACAATAAGGACTTAAAAAATGCTTAGGGGGGAAGTGTTGGTATGTATGTATGCTTGTATTGTTATATGATGTCTGCATCACTGAATGTACCTTACACTGTATACACCTTATCTGTACACCAGAGGGTGCTGCTGCTGGAGACCTAAGGGTTACATGCACACTGCAGGTAACCCAGTATAAAAGGGAGCTCACAGCTTGGTGTCCTCACTCGAGGAGCTGCAAATAAAGGACTACAATCTACACAGTTTGAGTACCATACCCTGCCTCATGGACTCATTAACAAGGTGCCTACATACATAATACAAACCACCTAGTGTGTTTGGCAAGTGCAATCTGAATGGCACATTAGATGTGTGACTATGCAATAACACAGACACTAACTAATAAGTACGTACATTTAACATTTGACAATTCCAATATATAAACTTCCTGTTGAATACTTTGGGCTAGAAATTCATGTTTTAGCGATTTTGTCCGTTTTTGGGTGATAATCACGGTGGAATTTTCCTCATGTCACGCTGTCCTCTCCCCTGCTGCTAACCACTCATCTGTTGTTTTCTATTTCCAGGTGAGGAGGCACCAAATCCGCCAATGGAAGCCTGCACCTCAGCCCAAATGTGGGGGCGAAGGAGGGGAATGACGAAGACACCGAGGATGAGGAATCTCCATGGGAGGAGGAAACTGATGAAGCTATTTCGGAGGGTGGCGGTGGGGGGGGCAGATGCAATCGACACCTCTTTTAGCTGCGGGCAGTAGCTCTGATGAGGAAGTAATATTCTCGGGCTTTGACCAATCCGAGGCCCCAGTACAAGTGGCGTGTAGCCATGCACTCTCAGGGTTGTAACCCGTATGCCGTCTCTCCGGCGGGTGAGTCGGCAAAGCTGGTCTGCTGACAGACAGGCAGACGCACACCAGGACATGGTGGGACTGTCCAGGGAGAGCATCCAGCTCAGCCAACAGCTCCTGGAGGTCTTGGGTGGTTTTCCCGCAAGTATTTTGTGGCACTATCCGTGCACATGAGGGAAGGCATGTCTCAGATTGTCGGCCCGACCCGCGAGGCTGTCAATAACCATGCGCAATTGATGGTCTTGACCTTTGGCACTGCAGTCCCCAGTGTCACACCCAGACCCACATCACCTGTGAGTGGTGAGGCCGAGCAAGAGCCTTGCCACTCAGAAGCTGGGCCTTCCATACCCCGAGCTTCTCCAAGGAATCCATACATGGCGTCTCCATTATCTATCCCCTTTTTACAGCAGGACTCTGGCCGCGTTGTTGCACAACGTCTTGGTGCCACCTTGGGTACGGTCATGGCGTGAGGGAAGAGGTTCAGGATGGGGGGGGGGAGGAGAACGGTGGGAAGGGGGACCGCAAGTAAAGATGTTTGGTGCAGGGATTGTTGCTGTTTTGTTGTTGTAGTTGATATTTTATAAAAGTTTGCCAATTCACAATAATATTTAATAAATTTTGTTCCACTTTTGAGATGTTTAAATTTTATTCAAGTTAAATCTTATTCCAGTTACAATGTTTATCAAGTTACTGTATGTTTAATAAATTCATTTGTTCACCTTAACCATTCCTGTGTAGTGTCTCATTTGCAGAATAAGAGTGGGAATAGTCAACATGGTGAGATAGAGTGGGCAGGCAATGGTGAAACGTGCCGTTCACTCTTCAAGCAAAGCGTTGATTTATGAGCTGTTGACGTAAGGCTTTTGCAGTGGCAAAAGCTCCACGAGGCCTCCCCTGTGGTGATGGTGGGGGTGGTGGCATGGGTTCCTCGCCAGGCTCATCGTCCTCCTCCTCGTCCTCCACATCGTCGTCCTCCTCCTCCTCCCCCTCCTCCCCTCCCTCCGAAGGTTGTCCTGCAATCCCCATTGACAAATCCTGTCCCCTCATGATGGCTAAGTTGTGTATCATGCAGCACACCACAATGAACTCAGAGACCTGCTGAGGGGAGTATTGCAGGCAGCCTCCAGAGTGGTCCAGAAATCGGAAGCGCTGCTTGAGCACTCCAATTGTCTTTTCGACGATGTTGCATGTGGCTACATAGCTTTCATTATAGCGATGCTCGACTTCTGTTTGAGGGTTCCGGAGGAGGGGCATGAGCCAGGTGGCGAGGCCGTAACCTTTGTCCCCCAGCATCCAGCTCTGGTCTTGTGGCTAACGCTCGTACAGGTATGAGACAGTGCTCTCACGCACGATGAAAGCATCATGGATGCTCCCTGGAAATTGTGCATTTACTGCCATGATGCGCGGAGTATGGTCACAGACGATCTGTACATTCGTGGAGTGGAATCCCTTTCGGTTTCAGTAAACCTCTGGATCCTGTAAAGGTGCTCGCAGGGTGATGAGCGTACAGCCAATGGCAGCCTGACTTTGGGGAAACCAGCAATTCGTGCAAAACCTATAGCCCTCTCATTCTGTGCCTCCCTGGTCATTGAGAACTTTATAACGTCCATCCTGCGTGCGTACAATGCAGCAGTCACCTGGCGATGTGTAACATACTGCAAGATGGAGCATATGTCCCAAGTTGATGCCTGAAAGGAGCCGGAGGCATAGAAGGAAAGTTCCGCAGTCACCTTGACCTCAATGAGCAGTGCAGTCCTCCTCCTGCTTCTAAGCTGTTCGTCTGCCTTTATGAGCTGGCATATATCTGCGACCACCTCTTTTCGAAAGGCCAGAATTCTAACGCACCGTGCCTCAGTCAGGTGCAGGTATGAGCACCTCTCGCTGTAAACTCGTTCAGGATAAGGCCTCCTCCCCATAAGTCTGCGACCTCTTTGATTACCCAGATAATGCTGCCAAATAAGCCTTCTTCGATGATAAGATAGGACAGCATAAGCACGCTCCACATATGGCAAAGATAGAATAGCCCCCATTCTTTAAATGTCCTTAACTGTCCTTAAAAACGAATTATAAACTCACACAAAGCTCAATCTGTAAACACAGCCTTCCCTACAAAAGCTTTAACTCAGCTCCGTTTTCCAAGATGGCGCCTTTGACATTTTACAACTTTGAGAAACTTTTCACACAAAACCCATATCAACACCCAACCTGCAAAGGGTGCCGATCTATAGTGACTTTCTGAAGTCACAGTTGTACCTGTTCTTTTTGGAACAGCCCGGTGTTTGAAAAGAGGAACATTGCTGCTTCAAAATTGCAGAGAACTAAAAATAGTTTTGTTGTGTATGTATATCCCCTGTATACTCAATGTATAGTTACATAAGATCACTGAATGTATCTTCACACTGTATACACTATGCCTGTACCACCAGAGGGTGCAACTGGTGGAGACCTAGGGGTCACCTGCACACTGCAGGTAACCAAGTATAAAAGGGAGCTCACCTTACTGTACCCTCAGTCAGGAGCTGCAATAAATTGACTAAGGTCACAACAGTTCAAGTGCAACACCTTACCTCGTGGAGTCATTACTAGAGTGCTTACAGATACAATAACTGGCAACGAGATTATGAATTTCCACGCGAAAAATGGCTAACCTTGGCAACCTTCAACAATTCGCTGATGGTAGGAAGATTGGATGCCTTTGTGGAAGGGCCCGAACACTACTTCATCGCGAATGACCTGGCTGGAAACACCGACCTCGCTGGCTAATAAGCGCAGAGCTATCCTGCTCAACAGTTGTGGACCCACCATTTATGGCCTTGTCAGGGACTTACTAACCCCAGAGAAGACAACAACCAAAACGTTCGCAGAGCTCGTAACGTTGATACAGGAACAGCCCAAGCCTAAAGTGAGCATCCTCACAGCCAGACACCAATTCTACACACACCGGCGGCCCGAAGGTCAAGAAATCGCAAAATATGCTGCAGACCTGAGACGATTGGGTGCACCGTGTGATTTTGGTGACCACCTCACTGAAGCACTGAGGGACATCTTTGTTATTGGAATCGGCCACGAGGGCCTCCTCCACAGGCTGCTCTCTGCGGACACCACGGTCACCCTGCAGAAGGCAATTAACGTCAGCCAGGCGTTCATGGCCTCGTCCTGTGATTCCAAGAGGATGATGACTCAACCCCAGGACTCTAACCCGGCAACTAACGTGAACCGACTGGCGCCTTTTAGAGGCAAGACTGCAACCCCGAGTCCCGCAACCCTGAGTCTACCACATGGGACCAACCAACCAGCCCCATGCTGGCGCTGTGGAGGAAATCACAGGGCCCACCAGTGCTGAGAGAGACTATAGTTGCAAAGGTTGTAACACTAAAGACCCTCTCCAGCAAATGTGTAAAACAAATTTTACTCACCGAGTCGCTGAAGAGTTGGCCAGGCTTCAGCGCTGATGAAGATGAAGAGAGAGTCCAGGAGGCAGCTCAGCCCCAGGAAGAGGAGTACGGAGTGTTTACCTGCTCCACCGAGAGTTCCCCGTTGAAAATGGAAGTCGAAATCAACGGTGTCCCAGTCTCGATGGAGGCAGACACAGGGACGAGCCAATCGCTGATGAATCAGGCAGCCTTCCTGTCCAACGACCTAAAATGCTCCCGATCCAAACGAAGCTGCTCACTTACACAAACAACACCATCCCAGTTGTTGACAGCGTGGATGTCCAGGTGTCCTACGGCGGCGCGATGCACAAGCTACCTTTGTGGATCGTTGCTGGTGATGGTCCAATGCTGCTAGGAAGAAGGTGGATGAAACAAATTCAAATCTGTTGGAGCTGGGAACGCCTCCAGGCCCCAGCGATTGCGTCCTATGCGGCCCCAAATTTGGATCCATCACAGCACCTGAAGATCCTACCATCCAACTCGACTGCGCAGCGACGACGCAGACCGCACTACCTAAGGCGAGATGATCCAACCCAAACGACCAGACCTCATCTTCCGGGCCCCAGTGGCAGGACTCCGAAGGAAGAAAATCGGTGCAGAAGGTAAATTCCTGGCTTCCGTGGCAGAACCTGGGGAGAAAAGGATCACCGCAGCCTACCTTGTGGAGAGAGAGAAGATGGTGCCCGCACGATGAGGTGAAGCGCCTGAAATCAAGATGGCCGCGACCAGACCACGACGGGCAGCGTTAAGGGAGCAACATGTGACGCCGAGCAGCGAACTGGATTGGGGTAAAGATTGCAAGGCCCTCTTAAAGGAGACCGGCAACCCAACACAATTAAAGGGACAGTTCCACTCTTTGTACAGCGATGCTGGTAATACACATGTAAAAGATGTAATTAACAAATGCAAGTATCTAAATGTACCTTTGAACAGCGATGCCGGTAGTATACATGGAAAAGATGTAATTGACGAGTGCAAGTATCTAAATGTAACATTGTACAACGATGTCGGTAGTACACAGGGAAAAGATGTAATTGACAAATGTGAATTTGTAAAGACAACTAACAATGTCGAGCCGGGTGATTGTGGTCGGAGCCAATGTATCATAAATGTAAATAATGGAATAATGTGTGATGCCAGGTTCTACATGTACGCCGACAAAACCAAGGGCAGCCTCCCGTGGGAAGCACCCAGGTCCAGCGGGCTACCCGATTATGTAGCCTGCGCCTCCAGGACCAATGTGATGCCTCAGGGAGTATGGCTACACACAGTGGGACCATTCCCACTGCAGGGCCAGCGATCAGTGGATGGCACAGGCACCACCACTGGCACCCTGTCCCAGATCGGCCCTACCCTTCTGGCCACCAGGGCCAGTACCGGGAGCAAGAGGCTAGCACCCTCCAGCCCTCCCGATGGGACCTGGGACGACCAGGCTCCCACCACCGCTGAAGGGCAGCAAAGAGACACTGCAGACCTCAAAGGAGGACAGGGAGGCCACACATTCCTGTGGCTCTGCCCATCACTAGGCAACGGCAAAGGCCCTGAGACTCAGCCAGGTGAGCGATCCGAGCCCATCCAGCTGACAGGGGGCGCAGGGCCACCATCAGACAACCTGGACACAATCCGGTTACTCTAGAACTAGCGTCCTCACCCACCTGCACCTACACCCCAGGGGCAAGACTGTAATACCAGGTATGTACCTTACCTGTCATATGTACTCGTTCCACTTCTGCTAAACCCAAATAGTGATGTAACTAATCCTATTTTTTATTCTCTGTGCATGTATGCAAATGCAGATGTCGAGCCACACACATGCTCTATGTATGGGGGGCGGGGGTGGGGGGGGGAAATGGATGTATGTAGCCATGGACACACATGGATCACACCCAGAACCTACTCAACCCCCACTGCAATCTCCAACTGTCCACTGCTGACCATTTCTCAATGTCATGGCAATAAGGACTTGGGGGTCTACAGGGAGAGAGCCATTCCCAAGCACAGACAAAGTGCAAGGGCTTTGGGCACTCAGGTCGCGGGCCAGAGCACACAGTGCAAAGGCCAGTGGCACAAGACTCAGGGGGGAGTGATGTTGTTTATGTATAATATAAGTATATACCCTGTACACTCAAAGTACAGTTACATAAGATCACAATGTATATTCACACAGTATACACTATGCCTGTACCACCAAAGGGTGCAACTGGTGGAGACCTAGGGGTCACCTGTACACGGCAGGTAACCAAGTATAAAAGGGAGCTCACCTTACTGTACCCTCATTCAAGAGCTGCAATAAATGGACTAAGGTCACAACAGTTCAAGTGCAATACCTTACCTCGTGGTGTCATTACTAGAGTGCTTACAGACACAATAAGTTTCCCATAAAATAAAGTTATTATTTTCTTCAAAGTGGCAATTAAAAAAAATACCAGCTAATTCAGAGTGTGAGGACGTGAGTTAGCTTTAGCGGGCCCACTGTAAACAAACTAGTGATAGGAGTTATGTTGAAGAGAACCCGAGATGGCGCCGTTATCGCAGATTTCCATCCGATTCTACCAGGTAAGGCAAGCTTTTTAAAAACGGTATTTAGCACCATCCTTAAAAATATCTTATTGGCGAAACTCGCAAAAAATGGCATTATCATTGGGTTTGACCCCTAGTGACATCACAAAATCAGTACTCAAAAAAATTCGGCACTTATTTTTTAAGGACACCATTAAACCACTGGTGAAACTAGCAAAATGGCCCTAAATTTATTTACCTCCAAAAAAAACCTTTTAGCTCCAGAGCTAAATCGTGGCAAATTTCAGGCCCAGCATGAAACCATTCTGTTATGATGTTAACTAAGACTATTTCATAAATACATATTGACACATCACTGATATATTATTTTTAACATTACAGGAGCAGAAGTTTCCTTAGAAATAAATCAGGAGGGGCACTGAGGTGTGACAGTGTTAGGAGTGCACGCCCCTAAGGGGAGTAGCGTGATGTGTTGTGGCTTACTGATATGGTTTTCAACTTACCCCAGTGACCACCAGCTATCACAAGAAGCTGAGCTGTAAACACTGTGCTATGTGATGACAGAACAGTCACAGTACTTAAGAAAAACAACAGTCCTTTGTTCATATTCTTCAACTGAGTATTCAGAGTAAGCTAGTGGGGACTGTGGAAAAAAGAAAATCTCAGGTCTGCTTGAAGCTCAATCTTCCTGCTGCAGCTCCAGCACTTCTGCTCTAAAAGCTTAGTCCTCTTCTCCAATTGCGGATTTGTAGTTTTCCTCTTGGGGCACAGTTTAAAGTGTATTTTAATATGTTTATGTATATAGATGTTATTCTCTTGTAAAACAAGAGTTTTCCTGTCAGCTACAATTCCCATTACAATTCTGGTCAATGGCTTAAGGCTGAAATCCTTCTCCCCTTTCTTGTCTCATGATATGGAACCATGCAGAAAATCTTGGCACTCATAATCTATGATAATGAAAGATGGGAACTCCTTGTAAGGAGCCTAATGCTTGTTTGAGCTTATCCAAAACCCTGCCACCCGTGTCTTAACTCGCACCGTGTCCCGTTCACCTGTCACCCCTGTGCTCGCTGACCTACATTGGCAACAGCTCGATTTTAAAATTCTCATCCTAGTTCTCATCCTTACCCCACCCTATCTCTGTAATCTCCTTCAGCACCACAACCCCCTGAGATATTCTGCACTCCTCCACTTCTGGTCTCTTGGGTATCCATGATTTTAATCACTCCACCATTGGTGACCGTGCCATCAGCTGCCGATCCTAAGCTCTGGAATTCCCTTCCTAAACCTCTCCACGTCTCTACCTTGTCTCCTCCTATAAGACCCTCCCTAATATCTACCTCTTTGACCAAGCTTTTGGTCATCTGTCCTAATATCTCTTTATATGGCTTGGTGTCAAATTTTGTTTGTCCTTGGGACATTTTTCTCAGTTAAAAGTGCTTTATAAATGCAAGTTGTTGTTGTTGAGGTGGCTGCTAGGGTCACCTGAAAAATGCACTCACCCAATATTGGATCGGACATTTTTCTTGCATCCTAGGAACGCAGAATGTTGGCCCCCACTATAAAATGGCCATAACGAGGTCCAATTTCTAGCCCGTTATGTAATAGCAACTGTTGAAAACTGTGTCCCTTCATTTGTGACTTGCATCCCATGGTGATCTTCTGGACATTTGAAAGTTAAATCTTGAATTTATGTTATAACCCTGACATCCATTGCTTGGGAATGTCTTTGGAAATGGAGAGCTCTTATATTTTAGTTAGATAGCCTTGGTTCAATGGTAGCACTCTGGCCTTTGAGTTAGAAGGTTGTGGTTCAAGTCCCACTCCAGAGACTTGAACACATAATCTAGGCTGACACTCCTGATGAGCTACTGCACTGTCAGAGGTGCTGTCTTTCAAATGAGATGTTAAACCGTGGCCCTATCTACCCTCTCAAAGATCCCATGGCATTTTCCAAAGAAGAGCAGAGAAGTTCTCTCTGGTGTCCTGGCCAATAGTTATCATTCAACCAACATCACTAAAACAGATTATCTGGTCATTATCACATTGCTGTGCACAATTTGGTTGCCATGTTTCCTACATTACAAGAGTGAATACATTTCAAAAGTACTTCATTGGCTGTAAACGCTTTGGTTATGAAAAGTGCTATATAAATGCAGGTCTTTCTTTTTTTTCTTAAAGTCTCCAAGTCATTACTATAACTATACATATGTGGCAGATCGTGCAGTCCTATATCAGTACTGCTGTTCGAGTGTAAATTAGCTAGTACCTCACTGAACTGATATTGCTCAATAACGTGAGGTCATCTCATTTAAATATTTTTCACAGTGCTTAGCGCATTGTGAGTTAGGGGCTGGAATTTTGGGTCTTTTCTTTGTTGCAAAAAATTATATAGGGCCCAATGACAACTTTGAAAGATAGTCCTTTGGAGGCCAAAGAGACGAGGTTCAAGAATGAAGTGCATCCATTTTGGAAGCAGAGGCTACCCAAGAGGAACATCGTTGTTCAGTATGTTTCTGTAATCACTGGGGAGAGTCAGAAACTAGCCTATCATTGTTCAGTATATTTCCGTAACCTCTGGGGAGAGTCAGAAACTAGCCTATCATTGTTCAGTATATTTCCGTAACCTCTGGGGAGAGTCAGAAACCAGCCTATGAAAGTGCATCTGATTCCTGATGGTTGAGAGGAGGGAACAGTTCTAGTCCCTGCCGTTCTAGTCGCTGATACGTATCTGTAATTTATTTGCTTCAGGGTTTCTTTGCTTAAAAATTCATAGCAACACATTGCTATTAAGAACTAGTTGATTTATTAGCAAAGGTTTAACAATCACACTACACATTACCAGTTCGTTCACCAGGCTCACAACCGCCTGCCTCACCGTGGATCCCCTGAACCCAACTGGCTGGGGTTTTATTGAGTCTTGTGAACATCATGTGACTGACTAAGCCACTCCCAACTCAGCATCTCTACAACTATTTTGTTGTGTCTGTAAAACAAAACTAATTCAAATGCCCCCTTATTAAAGGGACACTAAAACCGACAAATTAAACAAATGTACTTTTAAATATATGGTGCAAATTAAAATTTGGTTGCCGGGGGTGATGGTGCACTCCAGTCCTTCTGACGCCCACCTCTCGCGGAAGGCCGCGAGCATACCAGTGGACACCGCATGCTCCATGTCCAGGGACACCCTGGCTCGGATGTAACTGCGGAAGAGAGGCAGGCAGTCGGGCTGAACGACCCCCTCGACCACCCGCTACCTGAACCTCAGCATCTCTACAACTATTTTTGTTGTAAAACAATAAATCAAGTGCCCCCTGATTAAAAGGGGCGGGGTGGGGGGGCGAGGAAACGGGACACCAAACATTTTTAAACAAGTGCCCCCTTGTTTTTTTTCTTTTTTTTTGAGGGCACTAAAAAACACAAATTTTACAAGTGTCCCCTGGCTAAAAGGGGTGGTGGAGGAGGGGGAGGGGGCACTAAAAACCGGCAATTAAACAAATTAAACTTTAAACAATAATAATCAAATTAAAATTTGGTTGCTGGGGGTGATGATACACTCCAGTCCCTCCGGTGCCCACCTCTCGCGGAAGGCCGCGAGCGTACCGGTGGACACTGCGTGCTCCATCTCCAGGGACACCCTGGCTCGGATGTAACCGCAGAAGAGAGGCAGGCAGTCGGACTGAACAACCCCCTCGACCGCCCGCTGCCTGAACCTCAGCATCTCTACAAACCTGTGAGCATACTCACAGGTGCATACATTACAGTATCCATTTTCCTTTGTAGTCTAGTAATGTTGGTGGATGTGGCTTATTGGCCGTATGATGGTGTAATGGTGTCTGTATCCAATCCTTTACTGGTGAAGCGATGAATACATCTTTATTGCTTTGGCTATGCAAACACCATCATTTCCATGTTCTAAGAAGAAGATCAAATGCTTAAAATGAGAGTGCTATCTCCACCAGGAGCAGCTCAGGCTGTTTCTAATAGCAGCATGCCTCAGTGACATCGCCTAGCAGCAGTGGAAATGAAAGCATTCAGCCCGCAGCACTGAACCACTTTGGAGACTCAAACATGTCTGATATTTGCAACTCAATGCAACAGCCGTTATCTTTCAGAAGGACTCTTTCACAATCAGCTCATGTTATACTCATGACAGGAGGCCTCTAACAGAACTTGTATGTCTGTTGTAACCTCTGCAAATCTTAACATGCTCAGATCTTTGAGTCATTTATCCTGACATGATGACATAGTATGTTCATCGATGACATCATCATATCACATTAATTCATTTCTTTATTTGCTTGCAAGCAAGATAATAACACTCAAAGAAAACATTACGATTAAGTCAACATTTATTACACGCCTTAGTGTTGATGTGATGAGGGTTCCTTGTCTGGGTATCTATCAACAGCTATCAAACTCTGGAGCTTCTGTCCAGCACTGACTTCAGATTTGTGAGCTATTTACCATGACATATTTCACATGGTGTCTGTCCAAAGTAATCAGTTCATTGCCTCAGCTTTGCTCCTTCCTGTGCCACTGGTGTGTAAATATTTGACAGCTCCCTTCCTAACCCATCAAACAGTAACCACAAGTGAAAACGCACAGGAGCTCAGAGTTCTAATGGAATCATACATACAGTTTAAAATACCTGTTAATAGTTTCATCAACACTCAATCTGTTGGTGTAATCGTACAACAGAAGCAGAGGACTGAAAGAGCTTCAGCCTGCAGTAGGTTTTATACAAAGTGTTAGTATTTTTATTTCCTGAAAGATGACAGGCCACATATATTTGGAATTAATCAAACCTGGTGTTTTTTTATAATCCATATTTTCATAAATCTAACAATTGCCTTCTTTTCTAAAACATTTCATAATGCATTTTGTGCTCATTAAGGTGAGGGTTGCTGTTGTTCATGGAATAATTCCTAGGTTTATACAGTGTCAGAATTAAGGACTCACGGATTATGATTAGCACATATATGCTCCAATAATGAGGAAAACATTCGGTCAACATATCTGTCATGTATGTACTTTTGGGATCACTAGCCACTAGATGGGGTCACTGTTGGAGGCCATTGGGCTGCACGCACATGTGTGTGCAGCCCAAGTATAAAAGGCCAACCATTTTGTATATTAGTCACTTTGGGCCTTAATAAAGCCAAGCCATGGTTATACTTCTTGGAGTTAAACAGTACTCAGTCTAACAGTTATTGCATACACAACATTTGGCGACAAGGCAACAAGAACCTTTGCATGCAAAAATGAGCACAATTGGATTGTTGGAGCGATTTGTGGAAGGAGAAGATTTGTCAGACTTTGTGAGTTGTTTGAGCCAGTTCTTCATGGCCAAAAAAATGGAGGAGGTTGGCGACGCAGATCGGCACCGGGCGGTGTTCCTCACGGTTTGCAGTCCAAAAATTTATGGTCTGATAAAGAATCTACTCCTGCCTGAGTCCAACAGAGAAGATGTATGAAGAATTGTGTACACTGGTACAGGACCACCTTAAGCCAGACGAAGGCATCATCATCTCGAGATACAGATTTTACATGCACATTCGCTCAGAGGGCCATAATGCTGTGGAATTCGTTGCCGATCTGAGACGTCTAGCGGGACCGTTTAAGTTCGGGGCTGTGTTGGCAGATATGCTGCAGGACTTCTTTGTAATCGGCATCAACCATGAGGTGATCCTGCGTAAACTACTGCCGATGGAGACGTTGGACTTGAACAGGGCCATCATGATCGCTCAGTCATGCATGACGATGGATAGAAGTCTAAAGCAGATATCAGTGAAAAATCAAAACTCAGCAAGCACTGTAAATATGATTGATTTGCCGTTTGGCAGAGCAGCACAGAGCAGGGCCTACCGACTGTGTACGCAAAACCTGTGGCTGCCCAAAGTCCGCCAGCGGGAATGCATCCGATTTCTCAGTGTTGGCGGCGTGGGGGAAATCACTGGCACCAGAAGTGCCGATTTAAGCAATATAGTTGCCAACGCTGTCTGAGAATGGGGCATCTCCAGTGCAAGTGTCTGCAGATGAGCAAGTGTGCTGCAACACATCACATGGAGAATGATGGTCAGACTAGCGCAGATCCAGATACGCAATCCGAGATACCAGAGGAGAGAGTGTATGGACTGTACTCGTTCCGAACTAAGAGCAAACCGATAATGATCAACATGAAATTTAATGGGGTGCCGGTATCGATGGAATTGGACACGGGGGCGAGTCAATCGATAATGAGCCAGAGGGCATTTGACAAGCTGTGGGATACTAAGGCTGTGAGGCCCAGGCTGAGTCCAGTCAATGCCAAGTTGCGCACGTACACCAAAAAACTCATAACGGTGACTTGCAGTGCCACAATTAAAGTGTCATATGACGGTGCGGTTCACGAGTTACCGCTATGGATTGTCCCAGACAATGGCCCAATGCTATTTGGCAGGAACTGGCTTGAAAAAAATCAGATGCGATTGGAACGACATCAAGGTGTTGTCGTCGGAGAAAGATACATGTGCCCAAGTACTGAGAAAGTTCCCCTCGCTGTTCGAACCAGGCATCGGCAACTTCACGGGAGCCAAGGTGCAGATCCACGTGGACTTGGATGCAAGACCCGTCCATCATAAAGTTCGGGCAGTGCCGTAAATGATGAGGGAGAAGGTCGAAATCAAACTGGAAGACTCCAGTGTGAAGGGATCATATCACCGGTTGAATTTAATGAATGGGCCAGCCCCATTGTTCCTGTGCTGAAAAGTGATGGCACAGTCAGAATCTGTGGAGACTACAAGGCTACGATCAACAGGATTGCGAAACAGGATCAGTACTCATTATCGAAGGATGATGACTTGTTTGCAATGCTAGCCGGGGGGAAGTCATTCACCAAACTGGACTTGACGTCGGCCTACATGACACAGGAGCTGGTCGAGACGTCGAAGAGACTTACGTGCATTAACACTCATAAAGGACTGTTTATTTATCACAGCTGCCCTTTTGGAATTCACTCGGTTGTAGCAATATTTCAAAGGAACATGGAGAGTCTACTGAAGTCTGTTCCCAGAACCGTCGTGTTCCAAGATGACATCCTGATCACAGGTTGTGACTCCGAGGAACATCTGAACAACCTGGAAGAGATTCTACATCGTCTGGCCAAAGTGGCACTCAGACTGAAATGCTCGAAGTGCATCTTCATGGCACCAGAGTTCGAATTCCTAGGGAGGAAAATTGCTGCTGACGGCATCAGGCCCACGGACGCGAAAGCCAAGGCCAACAAGACTTCACACAAGCCGCAGAATGTGATGGAGCTGCATTCATTCCTGGGTCTACTCAACTACTTCGGTAACTTCCTACCTAAATTGAGCACTTTATTAGAATCACTGCACTTGCTGCTAAGAAAAGGCGACAACTGGGTGTGGGGTACGTCTCAAAACAGAGCTTTTGAGAAAGTCACTAATCTGCTTTGCTCTAACAAGCTGCTGGTACATTATGACCCATGGAAACATTTACTATTGGCCTGTGATGCTTCGTCATACGGAATACTCCAACAAGCTAATGAGTTGGGTAAACTTCAAACAGTCGCGTATGATTCAAAAAGTTTGTCTAAAGTGGAAAGAGCCTACAGCATGGTAGAGAAAGAAGCACTAGCCTGTGTGTATGGGGTTAAAAAGATGCATCAGTACCTGTTTGGTCTTCGGTTTGAACTGGAACAGATCATAAGCTGATCATTTCACTGTTCTCTGAAAACAAAGGTATCAATACCAATGCTTCATCCCACATCCAGAGGTGGGCGCTGACATTATCCGCTGATGATTATGTCATTCGCCATAGACCTGGCACCAAGAATTGTGCCGATGCTTTGAGCCATCTGGCGTTGCCCACACCAGTGGTGGAAACGCCAAAACCGGCGGACCTATTGTTAGTTATGGATGCTTTTGAGAGTGAAGGAACCCCTGTCACGGCTCAACAAGTTAAGACCTGGCCCAGCTAGGACCCGATTTTATCGGTGGCGAAGAGTTGCATCCTCAAAGGTGATTGGTCTGCCATACCTAAGCAAATGTGCGAGGGGACCAAACCTTACATTCGTCGCAAAGACAAACTGGCTATTCAGTCGGATTGTATACTGTGGGGCAATCGTGTTGTTATGCCCAAGAAAGGGAGAGAGGAATTTGTACGTGAGCTACATAGCACACATCCCGGCATTGTAATGATGAAAACCATTGCCAGGTCTCATGTATGGTGGCCAGGAATTGACTCTGAGCTGGAATCATGTGTGCATCAGTGCAACACTTGCATGCAGCTCAGCAAAGCACCAGCGGAATCGCCGCTGAGTCTGTGGTCGTGGCCGTCCAAACCATGGTCCAGGATCCACATAGACTTTGCAGGTCCCTTCCTGGGGAAGATGTTTTTAGTTGTGGTAGATGCATATTCGAAGTGGATAGAGTATATAATCAAGTCATCCAGCACATCCACAGCTACCATTGAGAATCTCAGTGTCATGTTCGCGACACATTGTCTGCCTGACATCATTGTTAGCAACATCGGATCGTGCTTCACCAGTCAGGAGTTTCAAGAGTTCATGAAACTCAATGGTATCAAACATGTAAGGTCAGCACCGTTCAAACCTGTATCCAATGGGCAAGCAGAACGTGCTGTCCAAATCATAAAGCAGAGTATGAAGTGAGTAACCCAGGGGTCACTGCATATCCGCCTGTCATGCATGCTGCTTAGTTACAGGACAAGACCACACACGCTTACCGGGGTCTCGCCTGCTGAACCAATGATGAAGAGAGGTCTTAAGACCAAGCTATCTCTTGTACACCCTGACTTGAATAATCATGTTGAATATAGAAGACAAAGTCAGCAAGGGTATCACGATCGCACAGCTGTGTCACGCGATATTTCGGTAAATGATCCTGTATATGTTCTGAATTATGGTCAGGGTCCCAAGTGGATTGCTGGTACTGTCATGGCCAAGGAGGGCAACAGAGTATTTATTGTCAAGCTCCAAAATGGGCAAACATGCAGGAAACATATGGATCTGACAAAGCTGCGGCACACAGACGAACCGGAACAGTCGGAGGAAGAGACAATCGACGACAAACCAACCTACCCCCAGTCATCAGAAGATTCAGTGGTCATCAGTGAATCGGGACTTTCAATCACTGACATGTTCAATGAAAATGGACTTTCAATCCCTGACATGCCCATTGCCACTCCCACCAGGTCAGCCAGCCAGCCACCAGTCACAACAGACTCTGAACACTCACCCAAGGCTGGAGTTGAACTGAGACGATCAACCCGGGAGCGTAAAACACCGGACCGTCTCAATTTGTAAAAGACTGTGTTAATATCTCAGAGGGGGATGTTGTCATGTATGTACTTTTGGCCACTAGATGGCGTCACTGTTGGCGGCCGTTGGGCTGCATGCACGTGTGTGCAGCCCAAGTATAAAAGGCCAGCCATTTTGTATATTAGTCACTTTGGACCTTAATAAAGCAGAGCCTATACCTCTTGGAGGTTATACCTCTTGGAGTTAAACAGTACTTAGTCTAACAGTTATTGCACACACAACAACATCAAACTGTTAAAGGGCATATCACGGGAGCAAAGCTTCAGTCCAAAATATGCAAAGAATAGTATGTAAAAATGTCATCATAAATCAAGCAAAGCAAACGTGTTCATGTTGTCTTATGTGTTAGATGTCTTAAAATGATGATATTGTATAACGTTCGGGACGTGGGTGTAAGTTTTGTTTATTGTCTTCAGTAAACAGATGATGTGACGTCACACCTGTTTATACTTTGCTTTATAACAACCATCATTTCCTGCCCTCCAGTGATGCACTAGGACCTCAGTGTCTCATGATCTCATGAAAAACTTTGTTTTGCAGTGGCTAATAGGGTCAGAACTAATTTAACTTTTTCCTTTGGGAGATTTTGATGGAACGTCTCTGGTAATGAAATTTGGCTCCCTAGCGACAGTGAAATCCAACACTTCTGTTATCTTTCTGAGGCGTGACTCCTCAGTATATCTTCAGACATCCACATGACCAATTACATGTGTGACAGTATTCTTCTCCTGATCAAATCAGCAGTACATTTCATTTTCAAACATCTTTAGTTATGTGAATCCAAGATTTTGTATTGAATGACCACATAGTGGATCTCCCTGTTAGCACTGTTGCTCCACCTACCGATCCACCTCAATTGCTCAAAGAGACTTGTATTTATATAGCGCCTTTCATAACCTCAGGACATTCCAAAGCTCTTTACAGCCAATGAAGTACTTTTAAAATGTAGACATTCTTGTAATGTAGGAAATGCGGGAGTCAATTTGCGCACAACAAGCTCGCACAAACAGCTATGTGATAATGACCAGTTAATTTGTTTTTAGTGACGTTGATTGAGGGCTAAATATTAGCCAGTATATCAGACATAACTCCCCTGTTCTTTGAGTAGTGTCATGAGATCTTTTACGTCCACCTGAGAAGAGCAGACGAGGCCTCGGTTTAACGTCTCATCTGAAAGACGGCACCCCCGACAGTGCAGCACTCCCTCAGAACTGCACTGGAGTGTGAGCCTAGATTTATGGGCCCAAGTTTCGGGTGGAGTTGCTCCTAGTTTTTTGGAGCAACTAGTTTAGTTTGGAGTATATTAGAAATTGCAATTCTCGGATATTAGTTTGCTCCAGTTCTAGTGAGTTAGTTTAGGTTGGCTTTAGGTAAGGTATTTTTTTTTCAAAAGGGGGTGTGTCCAGCCACTCAGGCCTGTTTTGCAAGTTTCGGCAGTGAAAACTTACTACAAACTAACTTAGGATGGAGTAAGTATCCACTTTTGTAAGTTCTAAAAAACCTTACCTAGAGTTAAGTTTAGTGCAGGCACAGCCAGAGACGGAGGGGGCGGGGAGGTGGGAAGCATTAAACACAAAGGACACATCAACATCACAACAGGGGGGGGAAGAAAGTTAGAGGATTTTCCATAAACACCTTCACAACAACATTAAAGAAGCAAAATACATTTAAAGCAGTAAGCACAAAACAAAACAGTACATTTACAAAGCACAAAAAGTAATAAGCAATTAATTAATAAAAAATAGAAGGCACCCTGCACCTAAAGCACCAAGACCAAAGTAATAAGCAACCAATCAATAAAAAAAAAATAGAAGTCCTACCTTTATGTGAAGGGAAGTTGTTTCTGTCAGTGTCTCTGTCAGTGTCTCTCTCTCTCTCTGTATCTGACAGTGAGGGGTGGGGGTCTGTGCGCATTGGGGGGGGTAGGGTGTGTGTGGGGGGGGGTTGGTGGTGTGGTGGTGAGGGTGTACGCACAATGAAGCCGGCAGTCTTCAGACACGCAGGGGCTTAGCCCCGCCCACCTACAGCTTGCTCCGCCCCTGGAAGACTGTGCTGCACCACGCCACGCCATGCCACGGTCCAGGAGGACCGGAGAATTACAGCAAAATATTCCGGCGCAACTTCGAGCCCAGGCAGGTCACGTAAGTCTCGGAGGTGCGCCGTTTTCACCTGATGCCGAAACTTGAGCCCAATGTGCCCAAATCTCTGAAGTGAGACATGAACCCACAACCTTCTGACTCAGAGGTGAGAGTGCTACCCACTGAACTACGACTGACAAGGAGAATGAGGATCTCCACATTCCTCTCATGTAGATTTAAGCCCAAACATTAGATGAGCTATACATAATTTTTAGAGCCTAAATGGTTCTTAGCAGCGACTACTTAGAAAACTCTTCAGCAGCGGGGTCGATTGAAGATTGCTTTAGCTATGTGCTTCAATTGTTTGCAGGATTTCTTGAAATTGTGAGAAGGTGCATAACTCTATCTCCCAAGAAAAGAGAAAACTAGGGTTGTGTAATGTTCTTTATTATTATAAAAATATTGGAATACATTTGGCTCCAACTCACTCAATACGATACTTCACAGAACAGTTCCAAGGAAATTCTTGCCCATTTCTTATTTTAAATCATTGCTTGTTGTTAGCATTAAACAAGCCTACTGCCTTTTTGCCAGGTTGGGGCCTTTTGTAATGGGATGGAAGTTGAACTTTCCAGTGAGGAAATTATAATGGGCCACAGCTTTCGCTGGCATTTAATTTGCCCTGCTAGCACATGTTCTCAATGTGATTAAGAAATAATAATTTTGCGGCTCCAGTGAAAATCCACTCCCTCCCCCTGGTGATAATTGAACCCAATGCTCATTTTTGTCCAAACACCTAAACTTGCTCTGGGAAGCCTTATTATTATGTAGATCTGTCAGCAATGATTGTATTGTTTGTTAACTGATAGTTAAGTGCCAATTAAATGTGAAAAGCACAAATTTACTGAGAATTTACTTCATTCCCATACCTTATTTATTTATCTTATTGTTTTCAAATCCCTCCATGGCCTCGTCCCTCCCGATCTCTGGAATCTCCTCCAGCCTTACAACCCTTTGAGATCTCTGCACTCCTCCAATTATGGCCTCTTGCGCAACCCTGATTTTAATCACTCCACCATTGGTGGCCGTGCCTTCAGCTGCTGAAGCCCTAAGCCTTGGAATTCCCTCCCTAAACATCTCCACCTCTTTACTTCTCTTTCTTCCTTTAAGATGCTCCTTAAAACCAATATCTTTCACCAAACTTTTGGTCACCTATCCTAATATCTCCTTATGTGGCTCAGAAATGCTCCAATGAAGTACCTTGGGATAAATGCAAGTTACTGTTGAGTGGCAGTAATGAGCAGAGCCAAAAGGATCAGTCTTTAGATGCATTCTACAACATGGATATTGTATTGAGTCATCCGTGTGCTAGACAATTTGGAGCAACAGCAGCACACCATGGTCTCGGAGATTCGAGGCCATAGTGGGTAGAGTCATAGGACCAGTGACGTACCCAATATATCATAAGTGTTATGTTCAGAATAACTGTTATGTTCAGAATAACGCCACAAGAGTGGATGCTGTAAGCTCAAACTGATGTGACCTTGGTCTCTTTAATCAAACTCCAGAGTGCTGAAGCAGCATGGCAGACCTTTTATACTTGCTTGCACGGGGTGTGTAGGTGACCCTTGGGTCTCCAACAGGTGCGCCCCCTGGTGGCAAGTATTACACTATTATAAAGTTTGTATACATAACATCACTCCCGCCCCAAAGTCTTAGATAGAAGTTATTTACAAGTTGAGGCAATCCGGGGCTCTTCGTTCCCAGGTTGATCGCCTGAGTTGAAGTCCTGGCATAGGTGAGTTGGTTGGATCATTGCTGCACTGCAGCGCGGCTGGTCTGATCGGAGTGTCGGGCATGGTGGGTTCATCCTCGTGATTGACACCGAGGTCGATTGCTGGTTGGGTGTGTGTTGGTGGATCAATGATGGTAATGTCCTCTTCAAACTGTTCTTGGTTGTCAGTGAATCGCAGTTTGGTCTGATCCAAATGCTTTCCGTACGTTTGTCCATTCAGAAGTTTGACAACAAACACTCTATTCCCGTCCTTGGCTAAAACACTGCCAGCAACCCATTTGGGACCATGACCATAATTAAGAACAAACACAGGGTCATTAACCTCAATGTCACGCGATACAGCCACGTGATCGTGGTACACGTTATGCCGGTGATGCCAGGTTTCTACATGATCGTTGAGATCCTGGTAGGCTAAGGAGAGCCTGGTTTTGAGTGCTCTCTTCATTAACAATTCTGCCGGGGGAACCCCGGTAAGCGAGTGGGGTCGTGTGCGGTAGCTGAGCAGAACCCGTGATAACCGGGTCTGCAGGGAACCGTTCGTCATGCGTTTCAAGCTCTGCTTGATAGTTTGGACTGCCCGTTCCGCTTGACTGTTGGATGCGGGCTTAAACGGCGCAGACCTGACATATTTGATGCTAAGAGGAGGACAAAGGGTTTGATTAGGGCAGGGAAAATAGAGTACAAGAGGAAGCTTGCAGGGAACATTAAGATGGACTGCAAAAGCTTCTATAGATATGTAAAGAGAAAAAGGTTAGTAAAGACAAACATAGGTCCCCTGCAGTCAGAATTAGGGAAAGTCATAACGGGGAACAAAGAAATGGCAGACCAATTGAACAAGTACTTTGGTTCGGTATTCACTAAGGAGGACACAAACAACCTTCCGGATATAAAAGGGGTCAGAGGATCTAGTAAGAAGGAGGAACTGAGGGAAATCCTTATTAGTCGGGAAATTGTGTTGGGGAAATTGATGGGATTGAAGGCCGATAAATCCCCAGGGCCTGATGGTCTGCATCCCAGAGTACTTAAGGAGGTGGCCTTGGAAATAGTGGATGCATTGACAGTCATTTTCCAACATTCCATAGACTCTGGATCAGTTCCTATGGAGTGGAGGGTAGCCAATGTAACCCCACTTTTTAAAAAAGGAGGGAGAGAGAAAACAGGGAATTATAGACCAGTCAGCCTGACATCGGTAGTGGGTAAAACGATGGAATCAATCATTAAGGATGTCATAGCAGTGCATTTGGAAAGAGGTGAAATGATAGGTCCAAGTCAGCATGGATTTGTGAAAGGGAAATCATGCTTGACAAATCTTCTGGAACTTTTTGAGGAGTAGAGTGGACAAGGGAGAACCAGTTGATGTGGTATATTTGGACTTTCAGAAGGTTTTCGACAAGGTCCCACAAAAGAGATTAATGTGCAAAGTTAAAGCACATGGGATTGGGGGTAGTGTGCTGACGTGGATTGAGAACTGGTTGTCAGACGGGAAGCAAAGAGTAGGAGTAAATGGGTACTTTTCAGAATGGCAGGCAGTGACTAGTGGGGTGCCGCAAGGTTCTATGCTGGGGCCCCAGCTGTTTACATTGTACATTAATGATTTAGACGAGGGGATTAAATGTAGTATCTCCAAATTTGCGGATGACACTAAGTTGGGTGGCAGTGTGAGCTGAGAGGAGGATGCTATGAGGCTGCAGAGCGACTTGGATAGGTTAGGTGAGTGAGCAAATGCATGGCAGATGAAGTTTAATGTGGATAAATGTGAGGTTATCCACTTTAGTGGTAAAAACAGAGAGACAGACTATTATCTGAATGGTGACAGATTAGGAAAAGGGGAGGTGCAACGAGACCTGGGTCATTGAAGGTTGGCATGCAGGTACAGCAGGCGGTTAAGAAAGCAAATGGCATGTTGGCCTTCGTAGTGAGGGGATTTGAGTACAGGGGCAGGGAGGTGTTACTACAGTTGTACAGGGCCTTGGTGAGGCCACACCTGGAGTATTGTGTACAGTTTTGGTCTCCTAACTTGAGGAAGGACATTCTTGCTATTGAGGGAGTGCAGCAAAGGTTCACCAGACTGATTCCCGGGATGGCGGGACTGACATATCAAGAAAGATTGGATCAACTGGGCTTGTATTCACTGGAGTTCAGAAGAATGAGAGGGGATCTCATAGAAACGTTTCAAATTCTGACAGGTTTAGACAGGTTAGATGCAGGAAGAATGTTCCCAATGTTGGGGAAGTCCAGAACCAGGGGTCACAGTCTAAGGATAAGGGGTAAGCCATTTAGGACCGAGATGAGGAGAAACTTCTTCACCCAGAGTGGTGAACCTGTGGAATTCTCTACCACAGAAAGTTATTGAAGCCAATTCACTAAATATATTCAAAAAGGAGTTAGATGTAGTCCTTACTACTAGGGGAACAAGGGGTATGGCGAGAAAGCAGGAATGGGGTACTGAAGTTGCATGTTCAGCCATGAACTCATTGAATGGCGGTGCAGGCTCGAAGGGCTGAATGGCCTACTCCTGCACCTATTTTCTATGTTTCTATGTTTCTATTGCGGGTCATGAACTCGTTGAATTCCGAGCTGGTGAAGCATGGTCCATTGTCACTAACAAGGACGTCAGGCAAACCATGGGTGGCGAACATGGTCCGGGGGCTTTCAATGGTGGCAGTGAACGTACATGTTGACATTATTATACATTCAGTCCATTTAGAGTAAGCATGCACTGCTACTAGGAACATCTTTCCGAGAAAGGGGCCAACGAAATCTCCGTGGATCCTGGACCACAGAGTCATGTGGGGCCTCCCTTGGTGCATTGCTCAACTGTGAGCAAGTGTTACATTTGTGGACACATGACTCCAATTCCGAGTCAATGCCGGGCCACCAAATGTGCGACCTGCCGATAGCCTTCATCATGACTATGCCTGGGTGGGTACTGTGTAGGTTGAGTATAAATGTTTCCCTGCCTTTTTTAGCAAAACCACATAAGAGACAATCCGACTGGATGGACATTTCATCCTTGCGTCGGTGAAACGGCTTAATTTCATCTTGCATTTCCCCGGGAACGGCCGACCAGCTCCCATTGAGGACGGTCCAGGTCCTGATCTGGCGAGCAGTATGGGTGACCCCTCGCTCTCAAAAGCATCCAAGTCTGCAGGTTGCGCCATTTCCACCCCAGTGGTGGGCAATAGTAGCCAACTGAGGGCATCAGCACAGTTCTCAGTGCCTGGTCTGTGGCGGATTGCATATCATACGCAGATAATGTTAGTGCCCATCTTTGGATGCGGGACGAAGCGTTGGTGTTAATACCTTTGCTTTCTGAAAACAGCAGAATGAACTGTTTGTGGTCGGTTTCGAGCTCGAACCGGTGTCCAAATAGGTATTGGTGCATTTTCTTAATCCTGTGTACACATGCTAATGCTTCTTTCTCTACCATACTGTCGGCTCTTTCAGCCTTAGATAAACTTCTGGACGTGTATGCAACCCGTTGCAGTTTGCCTGACACATTGGCTTGCTGTAACACACAACCAACCCTGTACAAAGATGCATCACAAGCTAGTACTAAACGTTTACACGGGTCATACAATACATGTAACTTGTTAGAACATAGCAGGTTTCTGGCCTTATCGAAGGCTGTCTCTTGAGTCGTCACCCTTACGTAGCAATAAATGCAAAGATTCCAGCAAAGTGCTCAACCCGGATAAAAATTTACCAAAATAGTTGAGGAGTCCCAGGAACGAACACAGCTCCATCACATTCTGTGGTCTGGGTTCATTCTTGATGGCCTCTGTCTTAGAGTCTGTGGGTCTGATGCCGTCGGCCGCAATCTTTCTCCCCAAAAATTCGACCTCTGGCACCAGGAAAACACACTTGGAGCATTTCAGCCTGAGTCCCACTCTGTCTAGTCGCTTTAGAACCTCTTCCAGGTTATGCAAGTGTTTAGTGGTGTTGCAACCAGTGATCAGGATGTCGTCTTGAAACATCACAGTGCGCGGAACCGATTTCAGAAGACCCTCCATGTTCCTCTGGAAGATGGCCTCAGCCGAGCAAATACCAAAGGGGCATCTGTGGTATATGAACAGTCCTTTGTGCGTGTTGATACACGTCAATTTTTTCGAAGGTTCAGCCAGCTCCTGTGTCATGTAAGCAGAGGTTAGATCCAGCTTGGTGAATGACTTCCCCCCTGCTAGCGTTGCGAACAGGTCATCCGCTTTGGATAGTGGGTACTGGTCCTGTAACGAGACTCGGTTGATCGTTACCTTGTAGTCCCCGCAGATTCTGACCGTCCCATCGCTTTTCAACACCAGAACAATTGGACTGGCATACTCGTTGAACTCGACTGCCGATATAATTCCCTCTCGTTGAAGTCTGTCCAGCTCGATCTCGACTTTCTCTCGCATCATATATGGAACCGCTCGGGCCTTGTGATGAATGGATCATGCATCAGGGACCAGATGGATTTGCACTTTGGAGCCTGTGAAGTTGCCGATGCCTGGCTCAAATAACGACAGGAATTTGTTTAGCACTTGGGCGCACAAGGTGTCATCCACCAAAGACAGTGCTTTGATGTCGTCCCAGTTCCATCGGATCTTTCCTAGCCAGCTTTTGCCGAACAGTCCATAGTGATAAATCATGCACAGCTCCATCGTATGATACCTTCACTGCCACACTGCCAATGACTGGTATGAGCTCTTTGGTGTAAGTGCACAGAATAAATTGGGCTTAGTTTTGGCCTTTGTGCCTTGTTGCCCCACAGTTTCTCAAAAGCCTTCTGGCTCATAATTGACTGACTCGCCCACGTGTCCAATTCCATGGAAACTGAAATGCCACTTAATTTGACTTTCAAAATTATAGGAGGGCTTTTGGTGGTGAAGGTGTGTACCCCATACACTTCCTCTTCAGCCTTGGGTTGAGTTGCCTCTCTTACTCGTTCAGCATGATCTGCGCCTGATCGGTCATCTTCTGCCGACTCTGCCACGTGGTGAGTCACAGCATGTCTGCACATTCGCTGGAGGTGCCCCATTGTTCCACAGCCTTTGCACACATAATGCTTGAATCGACATTGATGGGCTCGATGATTACCCCCGCAGTGCCAACATGGTGTTAATGGATTCGTATTCACGCCCCATGGCGGACTCGGAGTCATCCTAGGTCTGGCCTCTACAGGCGTGTAGGCCCTGCCATGTACAGTTCTGTCTGCTGAAGACATTATTTTATGCACAGTAATTGCCGGCGAGCTTCAATGCTGAGAAGATATCTGTTTAGTGTTATCGTTCGTGGACATGAAAGCCTGGGCTATCGTGATGGCCTTGCTCAGATCTAGGGATTCGGCAGACAGCAGTTTGCGAAGAATGACCTCGTGGCCGATTCCAAGCACGAAAAAGTCCTGCAACATTTCCCCCAAAATCCAGCAAATGTGCACGGTCCCGCAAGGTGTCTGAGGTCGACGCCACGTCCTGGCCCTCGTAGCGATGGTGCGTATAAAAGCGATACCTGGCCATTCAGATGCTCTCTTTCGGCTTGAGGTGCTCCCGAACCAGCATACACAACTCTGCATATGTCTTGTCCGTTGGTTTCATCGGTGCTAGCAGATTTTTGATAAGGCCATATATCGTGGACTCACAAACGGTGAGGAGAATCGCCCCGCGCTTGACCGTATTACTGTCCGTATCCAGCTCGTTGAGCACGAAGTACTGGTCAAGACACTCAACGAAGGCTTCCCAATCATCACCCTCAACAAATCTCTCAAGAATACCAACAGCAGCCATAACCGTGTGAAAGTTCATGATCTGTTACTCGTAGCAAACTGTTATGTTCAGAATAACTCCACAAGACTGTATGCTGTAAGCTCAAACTGATGTGACCTTAGTGTCTCTTCAATCAAACTCCAGAGTGCTCAAGCAGCATGGCAGACAACCTTTTATACTTGCTTGCACGCGGTTTGCAGGTGACCCTTGGGTGTGCACTCCTGGTGGCAAGTCTTACACTATTATAAAGTTTACATACATGACAATAAGTATCGCTGATGTAATTGGGATATATTCCTACAACATCACTAGGAAACACACCATACAAGATAGCTCCAATACATCATGTGACTAACATGACAGGGGGATGGGAACCTATGCAGGGAGACAGAGGGAAATAAAATGGAGGCAGAAGCAAAAGATAGAAAGGAGAATAGTAAAAATGGAGGGCAGAGAAACCCAGGCCAAAAACAAAAAGGGCCACATTACAGCAAAATTCTAAAAAGACAAGCCTGAAGGCTCTGTGCCTCAATGCAAGGAGTATTTGGAATAAGGTGGACGAATTAACTGCACAGACAGCAGTTAACGGATATGATGTAATTGGCATCTCGGAGACATGGCTCCAGGGTGACCAAGGCTGGGAACTCAACATCCAGGGGTATTCAACATTTAGGAAGGATAGACAGAGAGGAAAAGGAGGTGGGGTGGCTGGTTAAAGAGGAAATTAATGCAATAGTAAGGAGGGACATTAGCCTGGACGATGTAGAATCGGTATGGGTGGAGCTGCGGAATACCAAAGGGCAGAAAACGCTTGTGGGAGTTGTATACAGACCACCAAACAGTAGTAGTGAGGTTGTGGACAGCATCAAACAAGAAATAAGGGATGTGTGCAATAAAGGTACAGCAGTTATCATGGGCGACTTTAATCTACATATTGATTGGGCTAACCAAACTGGTAGCAATGCGGTGCAGGAGGATTTCCTGAAGTGTATTAGGGATGGTTTTCTTGACCAATATGTCGAGGAACCTACTCGAGAGCTGGCCATCCTAGACTGGGTGATGTGTAATGAGAAGGGACTAATTAGCAATCTTGTTGTGCGAGATCCCTTGGGAATGAGTGACCATAATATGGTGGAATTCTTTATTAAGATGGAGAGTGACACAGTTAATTCGGAAACTAGGGTCCTGAACTTAAGGAAAGGTAACTTCGACCGTATGAGACGTGAATTGGCTAGAATAGACTGGCAAAGGATACTTAAAAGGTTGACGGTGGATAGGCAATGGCAAACATTTAAAGATTACATGGATGAACTTCAGCAATTGTACATCCCTGTCTGGAGTAAAAATAAAACGGGGAAGGTGGCTCAACCGTGGCTAACAAGGGAAATTAAGGATAGTGTTAAAACCAAGGAAGAGGCATATAAATTGGCCAGAAAAAGCAACAAACCTGAGGACTGGGAGAAATTTAGAATTCAGCAGAGGAGGACTAAGGGTTTCATTAAGAGGGGGCGGCATGCCACTTCAGGAGCAGCGCGTACTGCTGCAAGAGAGTGACGACTGACTGCAGTGCAGGCAGGTGCAGCAGGAGTGGCGAGGTCGGGGCGAAGGAGCGGCGAGAGATTGTAGATGGAGTTCGGGGCCCAGAAGAGCCGAGGGCCCAGGTGCAACACGGGCCAGCCCACACTGCGATATGTGTGCGCACTAGGTCCGTGCAGCAGAGCTGATCTCCAGTCGTCTTGGTTAATCCTTGCCACTGGACTAAGACCTAGCTCTGTCAAGCCCATGTGGTGGTTGGTGTGCAACAACCACCACACTTTAAAAAATCCATGCACAGGCATCTTTCACCCTTCAAGATTAGTTCGGGACTTGGAATATTAGGTCCTTCATTGAAAGACCTGTGAACTCATCTCTTTTTGGTGTGGAAGCAAGTCATCCTCGTTTCGAGGGACTGCCGATGATGATGATGATGGTTATACACAACAAAAGATATGGACTTATTTTGCCATATTTACAAATCAAACTTAACCACTTGTTTTCTGTTTCAAAGAGGATACCTTTACTCTTGAACAGAACTTTCCAAACCTGGTGTCGAACTTAAACTCATTCTAGGCTGAGCCTGAAGAGAGCACTTCTCCAAGGGTGACCCTTGATCTACATTTGAACTCTTTACAACTTCAGATTGTTTGTCTGCCTGACTCAGATTTAAATTCTGACTTTCTCTTGGACTTGTTTCTAGTACATCTGATGCAGGATTTGCTACTGGTACTCTACTTGTAACAAGAATATCTGACTCATCAGAAATAACCGAATCATTCCAACTTTCAACTCCTTCCACATCTGTCGGTAAAATATGATCAACGTAATCAAACTAACCTTTCCATGATCAAAATATGTGCGAGGGCTACATATCTTCACTACTCTTCCTGGTAACCACTTTAACCATTTATGATGATGGTTCTTCACTCTCACCTTCTGATTTAATATCACACTTCTCTCTCTTGCTCTACCACTATCATGATTCTCTTTCTGTCTTAATTGTTTCTCTTCTGCTGACTGTGGCAAGTTCGGCTTTAACAACAAGAACCTGGTTCATGGCTGTCATTTGAGAAACAACTCCTCTGGTATTCTACCAGTAGTTGCATGAGGAGTATTACAATACGTAATTAGAAATTTGCCAATTTGTGGTCCAATGACAACTGCCGTTTCTTTGGATTTGGATCCAACATTTGCTTGATGAGGGCACATTTTACAATTTGTACTGTGCGCTCTGCTGCACCATTTGAAGCATGGAAGTACGGTGGAACTTTGGTATGTTTCACACTGTTTCTACTTATGAACTGTGCAAATTCTTCTAAACAAAATTGCGGCCCAATATCAGACACAATTTCTCCTGGGAGGCCATATGAAGAAAACAATTTTCGTAAATTGTCTAGTGTTTTACTTGTTATTTTCTGCATCGAAAACACTTCTACCCACTTTGAATGACTATCAATCACGGTGAACAATTGTCCTTCTAGTTCAACAAAATCTATATGTAACCTTTGCCACACCCTGGGAAGCGATTTCCATGGCTGTAATTGCACTGATGGTGGTTTCTTGCTTACCGATTGACACTGTTGTATACTGACTAATGATGTACTCTAGACTTTTGGCACATATTTGCCCATTTAGCGCTCATTTAAACACCGAGATGCTGTTTATCACCCATATTTGATGATAATTGGAAACTTGCGCCCGATTATCGCCCATTTATCGCTGGCGCCACTTTCGGCATACAGGGATGAGCTGAATCGCTCAGCCTATTAAAAAAAAAATCTGATGTCATCACTCGTGCACGACCCAGAATACTGGTTATAATGGAAACCAGTGCCCAAATATTGCCCAGATTATCGTCGAACGCTACTTTCAGCATTTCGCCTATATTGTGCCCAAATGATCGCTTGCCCAAAAAGATGCTCAAGAAAAGCTGCACTCACCTGACCCTAACTCCAGCAGTATGGACGGCATTTTTTAAATTGGAGGAAGTTTAATAAAAGGCTGTTTGAAGTGGATGGGAGCATTGAAGTAATTTGTGAGTGATTTTAAGGGCATTTTAGAATCTTGCCAATCATCTAATCACGTGGTCAATTTCAAGTTTATATTGTATTTGTTGAGGACAATTTAAGAATATTTGAAGACAGATTTGGGCATTTATAGTGATGGGGCCTGTAATTTCTCAACCAGTATTGATGACTATTTACATGCTGCAGAATAGAGATGGGAGAAAGTTCATTGAAGAGCATTATGTGCCCAAAGAGGTGGCAAACTGTTGAGGAGGAGGAGACCTTACACCCAACGTATTTACAGGGATAAGTGATCATACCTGGACTTGTCTGATAACACATGCATTAGAAGGCTGCGTTTCCGAAAGGAGGTCATCGGTGAGATATGGCAGCTCATTAAGGGAGATCTGCAGCCTACCAGCACCATCAGGACCGCACTGCCTGTTGAGGTTAAGGTTACTGCGGCACTTTCCTTCCATGTATCGGGCTCTTTTCAGGCTTCTGCTGGTGACATTTGCTGCATCTCTCAGCATGCCACACATTGCTGAATTTGACAGGTGATTGAAGCCCTTTACGCATGCAGGATGAACTTTATAAACTTCCCTATGGCCAGGGAGGCACAGAGTGAGAGGACTTTGGGGTTCTCAAGAATAGCAAACTTTCCCAAGGTGCAGGGAGCAATAGACTGCGAGCACCTTTACAGGATGCAGAGATGTTTCAGCTCGTTGTCGACCACAAGTAAATAATCATGGCAGTAAATGCAAATTTTCCAGGGAGCATCCATGATGTGCACATTTTGCATGAGATCACTGTCTCTGACCGTTTAAGAGTCAGCCACAAGGTTACGGTTGGATGCTGGGAGATAAAGGATATGGCCTTGCCAGTCGGCTCATGACCCCCCCTACTGCGTAAGCGCAGACAGAAGCCGAGAAGCGCGACAATGAAAGCCATATAGTCACATGCAATATCATCGAAAAGAGAATTGGAGTTCTGAAGCAATGCTTCAGATGCCTGGACCACTCCGGAGGCAACCTATAATACCGCCCTGAGCAGGTCGCTGAGTTCATTGTGGTGTGCTGCATGTTGCATAACCTAACTATTAGGAGAGGACAATAATTGCCAGATGGGACCCACGGTCCACCTCAGGAGAGAGGGGAGGAGGAGGACGAGGGCCTCAGGGAGGACAATCAGCCTGGCGATGAACCCATGCCCCCCTCCCCCGGCCACACCACTGCAAAAGCGCAATGGTAGTTACGCAGCTGTAAGACTGTTGCGTCAGCAGCTAATAAATGAATGCTTTGCATGAAGTTACGTTGGTAACAGTTACAGTTGCGTTACGTTTCATCCTTGCCTGGCCTGGCCATTGTTTGCATCCCTTGTATTGATGTTTTACCTTACGTTATTAGAAGACACTGCACAATAATTGTAAAGTTCAATAAAAAAATTTCATAATTTAACAATTGACGTAAAAAAATTTATAAACAAACTATAACACTCATCTCCCCCCCCCCACCCCCACCTCCAACAGTCAGCAAAATTTTTCCCCTAACAATAAATTTTAAATAACGATAACACTACAAAAACACCCTCCCACCACCCCCAACATTCACAAAATTTTTAATAACAATAAGAACAGGCAACAATTTTAACGAAAATAGATTAGGCGCCCCTCCCTACCTGCGGCCACGCTTCCCTCCTCTACCTTTACCCCTCCTCATCATAACCCCCCTTTCCCATTTAGGCCCCTAGTAACGGGACCAAATCGTCTTGCAGTAGAGCACCTCGAGGGCTGCTGCTGTGGTGGGGGAGCGGGAGGGTGGGTGATGTCGGAGCGGGAGGGGGGGTGATGTCAGACTCAATTCAGGGGGCCAAGGAGAAGACGTTTCCGAAGAAACTTCTTCCGAGTCAGAAGCAACTGATTCCTCCTGACTCACATCTGTTGAAGTTGATGGTGGTACGGCACCTTGGGGTGAAGTGCCGTTTCCCAAAACTATCGCCTGCCGCATGGCATCGACGGAGTCGGCCGTTCACCGCATTGCCACAACCATCTGCCCCATGTCCTCGAGATTCTAGCAGATCGTGTGGCAATGTTGCCGGTCAACCCACCAATTGCTTGGAGGAGCTCTTGACCAGTGTCAGCGCTTGCCCTCAACAGAGACACCATGTCCTTGTTCACATCTGTCTGTCACTGCACGTGCCTACCTCGCTGACCCAACCTCCGCGGGGTTGGCGTGGGCACTGGATGACTCGGCGTGCCCTGCTGCAAGCTGCTTGGCCCCGCTACTTCATCCATTGAGGATGATGCAGGTACTGCCCATGACTCTTGAGGCTCATCCTCCTCCTCGGTCATATCTTCTTCTTCCCCTTGTGGTCAGCGCGACCTGTAGCAATTGTGGTGATGCTCCAGGGGCCTCCCGTTGTGCCTGGGGAGCCTGGGGAGCTGGAAAACATCATTGAGGTTAGTAGAAGAGAAGGGGAGACATGAGAATGCTTGCGCTGTGCAGGCATATGTACAAGGAGCAACACTACTGCAATAAATGTGAACGAGAGACTGTTATGTCTTTAGATGCTCTGATAATGACTCCACGAGGCAATGTGTTGTACTTGAACTGTGGTGACCGTAGTCCTTTATTGATAACTCCAAAGTGAGGATCACATGTGGTGGCCTTCCTTTTATACTAGGCCTGGCACACCTGTACAGGTAACCTACAAGTCTCCCACTGCGGTGCCCTCTGGTGGCATACCTTGTAATAGTACAAGCAGTAACCATGTAGGATACATGACATCACTCTCCCTCAAGCCTTTAGTGCAAATTGCTTTCATGCATTGACTGTGCTCTGGGCTTAGCTCTATCTGGAAGGTCGTTTCCATCTTGGGTGAGTAGGTGGTGTTACGTTGGCAGTAGAGGTGCCGGTGGTTTCTGTTTGTGCATCCACGACCACTCTATTCTCTCTCTCCCCGCCCCCCTCCCCCCCACCCTCCCACATATAGGTTATGCCGGTGGCTCATTACATTCATATACATTCAAGTTCAGAAAAAACATTTGCATTTACATCATCACATTGGTGGTACAGTTGTGAGGCAAGTACATTTGACTGGTGAAGTACATACTTGATATATCCTTGGAATCAGTACTGGGGTCAGCACCGGTGTGTGAGGAAAACTAGTGCCAGGACTGTTGGATGGTGTCCCGGTAGTCTGGTGGCGGCGCGGTGCCCAGTGCTGGCAGTGGGAACCTGATTGGCTCAAGTTGCCTGCTCTCGGGGCCTTTGCCGTTGCTCCTAGCGTCGGGTAGGTTCACAGATGCCTGTGACCTCCCTGTCCTTTCCTTGTGCCCCGGGCCGCTGCTGCTCCCTGAGGAGCAGTCGTCTGGCAGTGCACAGGGAACTGCTGACTCGGTTGTCTGGGCGTTATTTGGTTTTGGATCCTGGCTGGTCCCGGTCCCATTTGGGAGAACCGTTGCGGATGATCCTTCATTCCCGGGTGTAGCCTTGGTGGCGATAGGGTCTGGGGGCTGCGTCTTAGCGCGGTTTGCTCTTTCAGGCCATCGGGTGCCTGAGAGGTGGAGCCGATCAAGGGCAGGGTATCAATACCAGTGCCGTTGCCCTCCTGAGATCGCTTGCTCAGCAGCTTGTATGTATTGGCTGCTTGTGGCCACACTCCATGGTGCATAACTCTGGTCCCAGGGATGCAGGCTACTACATTGGGTGCCTCACTGGACCTGTGTGCTCCCGATGGGTGTTTGCCCGTTGCATTGACTGTATGCAATTGAAATCCTACATTGCACAACGTTTCATTACTCATAGTAAATAACCTGTAGCTCAGATCGCGTTTGCACCACTTTTCTTTGCTTATTGCATGTACACAACTCTGATCATCAATTGCACATTTTAAATCTAACTCACAGTTGCTCTTACATTGATTGAGAGTGTGGAACTGTCCCTTTAAGTGTGGTGGGTTGCAGGCATCCTTTAAGAGAGCCTTGCTATCTTTACCCCGATCCTCTTCTCCGTTTGGTGCCACGTGTTGCTCCATCAGAGCTGCACCTCATGGTCTGGCCACTGCCATCTTTTTCTTCAGCGCTTCACCTCATGGTTCGGGCGCCAGCTTTCTTCCATCCACGATGTCGACTGCGGTGATCCTCTTCTCCCGGGTTCTGTCACCGAAGCTGGGAAGTCCCCTTTGGATCCGATTTTTTTCCTCCGGAGTCCTGCCACTGGAGCCTGGAAGGTGTGTTCGGGTCATCTCAGTTGAATCATCTCCACCCAGTCGTGCTGAGCGGCCTGTGCCTCAGGTGCTGTGCTGGTCTACTCTCTGGTGCCAGGTCCACCCTCGGGTGAGGACTTGCTCTGCATCTGAGCACGGAGGACGTCGATCGCTGGAGGGATGAAGTCTTCCCAACTCCAATGGATCTTCTCCATCCACCTTCTTCCGAGTAGTGTTGGTCCATCGCCTGCAACAATCCACAGAGGTAACTTGTGCACTGCGCCATCATGGAGTACCTTTACATCCGCACTACCAACGACTGGGATAAGTTCATCGGTGTAGGTGCGCAGCTTTGCCTGAACCGGGAGCAACTTGGATCGTTCAGCTTGATTGTCCCATAGCCCCTCAAAGGCTTCTTGATTCATTACTGACTGGCTCGCCCCGTGTCCACTTCCATGAAGACTGGAACGCCATTTATCTTGACTTCCATCCTCAATGGGGAACACTCGGTGGTGCAGGTAAACATGCTATATACCTCATCGTGGTGCTGAGCTGCCTCTCTGCCTATCGTTTCATAATCCGCGCTGGATTCATGGCCATATGTAGACTCTTCATCAACACAGTG
Organism: Pristiophorus japonicus; assembly: GCF_044704955.1. Taxonomy (NCBI): domain Eukaryota; kingdom Metazoa; phylum Chordata; class Chondrichthyes; family Pristiophoridae; genus Pristiophorus; species Pristiophorus japonicus. Next base: position 177,776,093 of record NC_091981.1, read on the forward strand.
AGTCATATTTCTTTTACACATTTGCTGGAGGTGGCCCTTTGTGCTGCAGCCTTTACACACATAGTCTTTAAAGCGGCACTGGTGAGCCCTGTGATTCCCTCCGCAACGCCAGCATGGAGCTACTAGGTTAGCCCCCCTCCGCGGACTCTGAGTTAAGGGACTTGGGGGCCTGTTCTCTCTTCCCTGAGAAGGTTCACATTCTACAGTCCAGCCTCTAAAAGGCGCCACTCACTGCACAGTACTTGCCGGGTTTGAGTCCTGAGGATGAGTCATCTGCCTAGAGCCGCAGGTCGAGGTCAGGAATGCCTGGCTCACGGAGATGGCCTTCTGCAGTGTGACTGTGGTATCCGCAGACAGTAGCTCATGAAGAAGGCCCTCATGGCCGATTCCAATGACAAAGATATCCTGCAGCGCTTTGGTGAGATGGTCGCCGAAATCACACAGTGCCGCCAGCCTCCTGAGGTCTGCAGCATATTTTGCGATTTCCTGGCCTTCGGGCCGTCGGTGGGTGTAAAACCGGCGTCTAGCTGTGAGGATGCTCTCTTTGGGCTTGATTTGTTCTTGGATCAGCGTTACAAGCTCCTCGTATGTCTTGGTCATTGTCTTCGCTGGTGCCAGCAAGTCCCTGCGGGGCCATAGACAGTGGGCCCACAACTGGTTAGCAGGATAGTTCTGTGCTTATCAGCTGGATTGTCGCCTGTCAGGTCGTTTGCTGCGAAGAAATGGTCGAGCCTCTCCACAAAGGCATCCCAATCATCACCATCGGCGAACTGCTGCAACGTACCAAGGATAGCCATTTTCACGTAAAGGTCCGTAATCTCGTCGCCAATTGTTATGTCTTTAGATGCTCTGATAATGACTCTACGAGGCAATGTGTTGTACTTGAACTGTAATGACCTTAGTCCTTTATTGATAACTCCAGAGTGAGGATCACACCTGGTGGCCTGCCTTTTATACTAGGCCTGGCACACCGGTACAGATAACCTACAAGTCTCCCACTGCGGTGCCCTCTGGTGGCACACCTTGTAATAGTACAAGCAGTAATCATGTAGGATACATGACAGAGACGTTACATATAATTAACATGAGAGTACAGAAGAGTACAGAAGCTGCATGCATAACACTATATCATTCATATATTATAATCAAATGGCATTAAATTACTTTAAATTACCACTCGTTTACACATTAATCACGTGGTGCAACAACGGGAGCTGCACCACCATGGGTGGCAGAACGATTATGCACCCCTACAACGGCTGAGGCACGGTCCTCCAGGTTGGTTAACTGAAAAAGATCCACAGGCCCTCTTCTGGTCCGCCTTTGCTCTGCCCGATGCTTAGATATCTTCTTCTGCAAACGTGACAAGAGCATGGCATAAGCTAATTGCCTAGATACTATTAGGGAACCATAGATATTGTAATCCACAATTAGTCATCATACATGCTATTTATCATTAACGTTAAAGCTAATACGGTTTGTATCCAATGGATGCATGGTTATAACATATACGTTCAGAGAAATTATTTAATGAGATCGTGTTTATGAACTAATGCTTGACACCAAACATCTCGAGTACAATCTCCAGGAAAGGCCCCATCCATGGTCCGTGCCATTCCCCACCTGAGGGGAGGGTACTGGGTTATTGCAATCGATGGAGGTCCCCGAGGGGATGGGGGCGGGGGGGGGCGGAAATCTGGACCACTGGTGAGCTCAGCAATGACCGGACCATGAGGGGAGGGGGCACCGTGTCCCTGGGCTGTGCTTGGAGACCTCCATGTGGCCGGAGCTAATGTCCCAAGTGTCCCAGGGCAGACAGTGAACCAGGGCAGCTCTCCCCCAGTCCAGGCTGGGTCACTGTGTTACTGACAGCAGCCAGAGAGATTTACAATCTGGGTGAAGCTGAGCGGCCCCCTCAGTGCTCAGTCGTGCCCCCATCTACCAACCTAACCAAAAAGGAGATGGTGCCCAAGTTGAAGAGTTGCTCACAGCACACAAGCAGTGATATAATTTAATAATTCTCCTTCTAAACTAAAGTGGTAGAAATGCTGAATGTTTGCGGTCTGTCTGTTTCCAGTCATTCCTTTGGCCCAATTTTCCATCAAAGCTTTTAAATACTAATACTATTGATTCAGTTTAAGGCATCTCAGCAAGGTTACGAATGCACATTTGCACAGAATGGTTCCTGGGATACTTGCCCTCCCAGGATTAGAGTCCTGGGGCGCAGGTTCCGACCCCAATCTAAATCTTAACAGGGATGCTACCCAAGATTACCCAGCTTAATTACAATCCGGCAGATTTATATTTTAATTAATGAGTCAGTGCACCATTACAATTATAAATTTAATAATTTAATACTTACTCTTGCAGATGCCACCAGACTGTTCCAGCGCTTGCGACACTGGTTTGCCTCTCTTACATCGTGGACAGCAGAAGTTACCACTTCGGCGATGTTTGCCCATATTCACTAGTATATCCGGGGGTGGGGGGGGCGGGGAGTTTTCCACACCCACCCCAGGTTAATTGGCCCCACCGAGTCTCCACCTCATGGACCAGAGTTTTTTTGGCTTCATCAGAAAAAGCTTTCGCCCTCCTTTTCCCTGCAACCTCCATAGCACTCTCTCCTGACTCCTCATGTTACATCTCCATTGCCTCAACACAATCTTCCTTCTCTCTCTCCCTCCCTGATGACCCCTGACCTTCCGAATCGTGGGAAAAGTTAATTGACTGATAAAAAAGAACACATGCATGCGCAGAATGGCTGTTGCCTTGCATGACTGAATACATCACTAGCGCCCATTTTACATCGCTACGGCTATCGCTCAAATTAAAAAGGTGAAACTAACAGTTTTTAAAATGGGCGATATTCTGGCAATCCAAAAAAATAAAACAACCACTAACACGGAAATATCGCCCATTTTTGGAATAACTACTCTTGCATTCCGCATGGTACAATCTTTATCCACTGATAATTCATTCCTACGAACGAAGTATGGATGAATATCTTCCTCTGATACCTGGCTTGGCCAGCCATTTGCTATGTAATCATACACCTTTGACATAACTGGGTCACATTTGGTTGCTCTACCAATCTCTTCAGCTGTGACTGGCAGTTCATCAATGCATGAAAAATAACATACTTCTTCCCTATTGGGTGTAACTTGTGATGGGGTGGCAACCTAGACATCAACATTACTGTGATCACCTGTACTTAATGTATATGCTGACAAAATTAAAGCCCATCTCTGCATTCGGGCTGCAGCTAAGGTTGGAACTGGGGACTTTGGATGGAGGATTGCTGTCAGGGGCTTATGGTCAGTAGCAATGGTAAACTTATGACCATACATGTACTTGTGGAACTCCTTGACCCCAAAAATCAATGCCAAAGCTTCTCTTTCGATTGTGCTAACTGACACTGAGAGTGCGGGAAGCAAAAGCAATTGGTCTCTCCTCCTCACTAACTAGTACATGAGAGATCACTGCCCCAACTCCATATGGAAAGGCATCACATGCTAGCTTGATCTCCTTAGATACGTCATAGTGAACTAACATGGTGCTCTCTATCAACTGGCTTCTACACTCCTTGAATGCTGCTTCGCATTTTTCTGACCACTTCCAATGGACTTGTTTTTTCAACAGCTCATTCAGTGGATGCAACACTGTAGCCAAATTTGGTAGGAACTTCCCATAATAGTTCAAAAGACCCAAAAATGACAGAAGTTCAGTGACATTCTTAGGAGTGGGTGCATTTCTGGTGGGGGCGGAAGACACTTCGAATGGTAGCCTATTAATCTGATAAAGTTTGTCAGATCTAACTTCGAGAAGATCTGGCCACCTGTCAGTGAACAAATCTTCTACATTTGGCAATACATTGGGTAGATTACCCTCTAGAATCTGGTTTATGGTTACTTTATAATCACTACACAACCTTACCTTATCATCTGACTTAGGTACAACAACAATGGGTGTAGCCCAATTACTTAGATCTACCTTAGAGATAATGTTCTCAGTCTCTAGTCTTTTGAGTTCTTGCTCAACTTTCTCCTTAAGTGCATATGATACGGGATGTGGCTTGCAGTAAACTATTTTTGCATCCTTCTGCACTCTGACACTCGCCTTGAAGTCTTGGATTGGACTGCATGTTTCACGGAACTCCTTTGGATACTGTTTGCTCACGTCCTCTTTTGATGCAAATTTTTTTTCCACATGAAAAATCTCAATTCCAATCCAGTTTCAGTGACTCCAACCAATTTCTACCTATCAAGGCAGGCTTGTCTCCTGCCAGTACTATGAGAGACAAGCTCTGAAACTGATCCTTGTATTTCACCGGTATGGTGATACATCCTACAACAGGGATTTCATCTCCTGAGTAGACTCGCAGCTCTATCTTCGATTTCTCCAGTGGAAAATCACTCAACTTGTCAAGATATAGTGATTCCTGTACTATGCTCACAGATGCACCAGTGTCGATTTCCATGGGTATCTTGGTTCCTACAACATCTATTTGGATGATGATACATAGAAAATCGTTGTTAGAGTCCCTCATGTTCCTGATGACATGTGTCTCCAGAACCTCCTCATCCTGTTGCTTCTCTTCAATGCTACGTAGTCTCTGGTGATTTCTAATTATAGCATTGAACATCGGTTTACTTTTCAGTCGGCATGCCTTTGCAAGATGCCCAGTTTTCTTGCAGTAGAAACACTCTTCTTTCACATATGGACAGCTTTGAGCAAGGTGTTGTCCCAGACACTGATAGCACAACTTTAATGTACTGTTACCTTGGCCAGTTGCTGACCAAACGTGACCCAGTTATGTCAAAGGTGTATGATTACATAGCAAATGGCTGGCCAAGCCAGGTATCAGAGGGAGATATTCATCCATACTTCGTTCATAGGAATGAATTATCAGTGGATAAAGATTGTATCATGCGGAGTGCAAGAGTAGTTATTCCAAATAAGTTCAGGTCCAAATTGTTAGGAGGTCTTCATGACCAGCACCTGGGAATGTGCTTGGGGTCCAACTGCCTTTTACTTTTAACCTGCAGACGATTCACCTCGGTTGTCTGATGACTGGAAATGGTGTGAAATTCCCGGGAGTATTGCTCAACTATATCCATCGACATAGCTGTCTGACAAGCTAAATCAAAAGCCAAGTTTGGGGTTGTCAACAATTTTCTTCAGATTTCTTCATTTTCCATCCCATAAATAAAGCGGTCACGCAATGCTCGGTCCTGAAAATTTCTGAAATGATTGTGAATGGATAGCTTCTTTAAAGCTACAATGTACTCACTGATACCCTGGTCATGTAATTGATCTTGTGATCCAAAACGATAAATTTCAGCAATTTCTAGGGGCTCAGGACTGTAATGCTGATCTAACTTGGTTAGAATGTCCATCAGTGGCGTGTCCTTTGGTTGACAGGAGCAAGCACATTTTTCAGGGTTTCATACACCTCTGGGCCTGCTTCAGTCAAGAAAATAGCCCGCTTCCTTTCTAACATGACCGAGTTACGGTTTTCATCATCGGAGACTTCGACGATACTATTCGCGGTGAAAAAGATTTCTAGCTGCTCCACACATGCTCTCAGTCATGATGGAACTCACCCAAGTGCCCTATTATTCCCATAGACACAGCCATCTGGATTCTGGTAGTTCAGCCGAGTGTGCTTGTAATTTACCTTGGATTTTTAGCTGTCAACAAAACAAAGAACCTCTCAAAGTCTTTTTGTAGGTAGGCAGAAACATCCACCAACAAAAATTTCAGCTAGGGAATCCAGAAATCCCATTCTACGTCGCCAAATGTGATATATTCTTACAACATCACTAAGAAGCACACTATACATGATGGCTCCAATACATCATGTGACTTTGACCCTTTTATTGTTATACCTCAGTAGTTGCATTACCACAGTAGTCCACTAGATGGAGCTCTATTACAGTAATCAGCTACCTAGACATCAGTGAAGAACAGTGTGTGAGAAGACTATGCTTTAGACCAGGAACCAGACCTGTGGCCATGCAACTAATCAGACGGCACTTTCAAAGGAATGAAAAGTGACCAACTTACTCAGCCGTTGCTTATAGACATCAACAGGAGACATCACTCTGATCAGTCAGTATCCTGTTCATTTTTGCATTACTGTGTAACCGATGCCTTTTTCTGCCACGTATTGGTTGACATCAAGTTCAACAATGATGGGAAGCACCAACTGGAGAGGCAGATCCAGTATTACCAGTCATGGGGCATTCCCTGGTTACAAAGTGCCATCGATTATACTCACATCAACATTCAAACAACTGTAGGTGTTGTCCTCCCTTTTGTCAACTGAAAGATTTAAATACACACATATTTCAAGGAAATGAAGGTTCTCCAACTGTTTAAGATGAAGACACGCCTGGAAGGTTTTCTTTTAAACAATTTAAACAGAGAAAGATATAAGACTATGGGGGAAGAGAACAAACAGCACAATGGGATTCATTTTCAATTGCTCTAGTCTGCATAGTGGTGATGGGCTGAATGGTCACCTTCCGTACTATCATTATCATAGGCAGTCCCTCAAAACGAGGATGACTTGCTACTATGCCAAAAAAAAGGGTGAGTTCACAGGTGTTTCGAAAGAAGATCCCGAACTACATCCTCAAGGGTGGAAAATGCCTGTGCTTGGACTTTTTTAACGTGTGGTGGCCGTTGCACACCAGCCACCACACGGTCTTGGTCCAGTGGCAAGGATTACCCAAGACAACTGGTGACCTGCTCTGCTGCACGGACCGAGTGCGCACACATATCGCAGTGTGGGCTGGACCGTGCTACCCCTGAGCCCCTGGCCCCGAACTCACACCTCCCCTGGGCCCCGATCACGTCCCTCCACAGTTCTATAAGGGTCTACCATCATACACATTGTGAGACAGAAATATAGTAAAGACTTTTCGTCCTCCTTAAACGTTTCTGATGTTAACTTTTAAAGTTTTGTTTTGAATACAGTCATTGTTTAACCAAAATTTGTTATCTACTTTGGCCCTGAATTTCTGCAGGGATTGTCTCGATCCACCATGGTAACTTAGGAAATGGGGAAAATGCCTGCGGAAATTCAAGACCAGTATCTATTAAACAAGAACGAAATAAATAACAAAAAAATCCCAAAACAATTTAATAAGCAGAGCTCCACATTAATATGTTTATGGTGCTGTTGTGTGAGGGAAGAATGTTGGCGATAAGTCAGAAGAGTTTCTGGCTGCTTTTCAAATAGTGCTGTGGGATCTGTAATATCCATCTCAATCCCATAAATTTTCATCCAAAGGACAGTACCACCTACAATGCAGCATTTCCTCACTGTCTGTCTCAATTATCTGCTGAAGAGTTGGGCTTGGACCAGAATTTTCCGAATCAGAAGCAAGAATTCATCGACTGACCCAAAGAGCGAAGGCAGCTGTTTGTTCTGGTGAGGCATCATTCTGCTGGCCCTATGGATAAGATGAGACATTCCCTTCGTGCACTGCTGAACTGTGCTTTGGGACATTTTATTATGTTAAAGCGCAATATAAATGCAAATTGTTGTTGTGTCCTAGACACAGATGTATTTTGGCAAAAACTAAGTACCCATAGGTTTAGATATTGAGCTTGTGTGTCACATGCCAAATTTTAAAGAACTTGATCCAAAAATAATCACCAATCACTACAATCATGATGTTGTTGTTCTTTATTTTGTAAAACTTTATTTTGCAAAACTTTAATTGCACAGCTACATGCTCAGAAGGAGGCATTTAGTCAATGTAAAAGTGCTGTTTTCACCCTCTCCAAAGATATAGGAGAAAAATTGTCAGAGCAATCTGAAAGCTTGGATGTGCCCAGAACTGTGACTCCAACTCTCCCACCCTGCACCTTGAACAACCCCGTTTTGATCGGTTGCAGAAACTAAAATCTGTATTTGCCACTTCTCAGCTAGGTCTCATGGAAGGATATCTGGCTTTGGGAAGACTGATGGTGTAATGTATTTGCTTCATGGGTTCTTTGCTTAAGAATTCATAGCAACACATTGCTATTAAGAACTAGTTGGTTTATTAACAAAGGTTTAACAATCACGCTACACAGTACCAGTTCATCCACTAGGCTCACAACTGCATACCTCATCGTGGATGATCTAGACCCAACTGACTGGAGTTTTATTGAGTCTTCTGAACATCACGTGACTGGCTAAGCCACTCACAATGCAACAGCTCTACAATTATTTTAACATAACATTAAATCAAGTGCCCCCTTTTAGCAAGGGCACCAGAACCCACACATTTTCAAATAAACTTTTACGGAAACTTAATTCAAATTCAAATTTGGTTGCCGAGGGTGATGATGCACTCCAATCCCTCCAGTGACCACCTCTCGCGGAAGGCCACGAACGTACCGGTGGACACCGCGTGCTCCATCTCCAGGAACACCCTGGCGCGAAAGTAGCCGCGGAAGAGAGGCAGGCAGTTGAGCTGAACGACCCCCTCGACCGCCCGCTGCCTGGACCGGCTGATGGCACCCTTGGCCGTGCCCAGGAGCAGTCCTATGAGGAGGCCTTCCGATCTGCCCGCTTCCCTCCGCACAGGGTGCCCAAAGATCAGGAGTGTGGGACTGAAGCGTAGCCAGAAATTGAGGAGCAGCCCCTTCAGATATTGGAAGTGCGGCTGCAACCTTGCACACTCAATAAAAACGTGGAACACGGACTCCTCCAGACCGCAGAAATACAACAGCTCCACAACTCTTTTGTTGCAACCAATAAATGAACGTTAAGTCAAGTGCCCCCTTATTAAAGGGGGGGGTGGGGGACACTCCAAGCAGTTTATAGTGCCTTTTTCTTGTTTTTTGGGGGTTTTTGTGGGGTTGTTTTGTGGGTTTTTTTTGGTGGGTTTTTTTGGCACTAAAACCACAAATTCTACAAGTGCCCCCTATAAAAGGGGAGGGGGACACTAAAACCCGGCAATAAAACAAATTAAACCTTAAAACATATAAAATCAAATTAAAATTTGGTTGCCGGGGTGATGATGCACTCCAGTCCCTCCGGCGCCCACCTCTCGCGGAAGGCCGCGAGCGTACCGGTGGACACCACGTGCTCCATCTCTAGGGACACCCTGGCCTGGATGTAACCACGAAGAGAGGCAGGCAGTCGGGCTGAACGACCCCCTCGACCGCCCGCTGCCTGGACCGGCTGATGGCACCCTTGGCCGTGCCCAGGAGCAGTCCTACGAGGAGGCCTTCGGACCTACCCGCTCCCCTCTGCACAGGGTGCCCAAAGATCAGGAGTGTGGGACTGAAGTGCAGCTAGGATTTGAGGAGCAGCCCCTTCAGATATTGGAAGAGGGGCTGCAACCTCGCACATTCAGTAAAAACGTGGAACACGGACACCTCCAGACCGCAGAAATACAACTGCTCTACAACTCTACAAACCTGTGAACATACTCACAGGTGCATACATTACAGATGGCTCCACTTATTTTGGCCATGGTCAGTGCACCTTCTGATGAAACACAGAACAGCCTCGATGTCAGATGTCACTCCAGTTGACATCTGTTTTCAGCTTCCAAAGAGCTATGCCAAGGAATTGGGGAAGGAGGAGAAAAACAGAAATGGTAAAAGCAGCTGGTTATAATATGTGGTCCAATTTTTAGAGAATCTTTAAGTAACCTCAGCTGTATTAAATTTGCAGATAGGTTTTGCTTTCCTTCCCTTTCATGATTCTGATGTTGTTGAGATTCTTTCACTGTTCTTATTCCCAGAACCAGTTCAGGAGTGACCGTAACTACTGAATCAGAAATCTTTTCTGACATGTTCCTTCCAGTGAAATGGAGCTGCAGGATATAATCCAACAGTAGGGATGAAGACATCTCTCCGGAGGCTGCCTGCAGGCAGTACATGGGAGGTCTGTGCGATTGCTGCGGTAGACGGATAGGTTGATGGGCTCTGCGCACAGCAGCCTAACACATCTGCTAAACAAGTCATCTGGAAGTCTGCCCTCTTTCCTGAAAAAGTTTCTGCTGAATTAACACAGAACCTGTAGCTGAAGAGCTTCAGAGAACCCACAGAATAATCAGTGACAGGGATAACAAGATTATAACTGTTAAATCGTCTTTCTCAAATGTACCTTAATAAAGACTGAAGGTTTATATAGGCTTCTCGTGTCCCCACGGCAACATCTTTTCTATCATGTTGCCATAGGGACAGTAGAGGACTTAATAAACCTCCGCTGGTGTTAAAATACATACTCTCCCTTGAAGCAGCAACGATGATCTGTCGAAATAGGCTCTTAAGAATAAAAATTAAGATGCAATCTTCTCCAAAAGAAATGAAAAATAATCAACCAAATAAATAACATAAGTATGATTATAATGTTTTTGTTTTCAGACTGCTTGAACTGACAATGTTTTGCATTGCTGGAGTAGATAAATGTACACAGCTAACAGAGAATGGAGGTGACCAGGCTTTTATTGTTAAGAATTCCACTGTTAGCTATTATTTATTTAGCTTTGTTAGCTTTTCTTCTGCCACAAAAAATGTTCAATTAAATCTATATTTGAAAGGATTTTCAAATTAATGTTTTATATCAGATATATTTTACTTGGAAGGTTGGGAGAGGGAATCTCAAAACTTATCTTAATCGTTTGATGCGCCCTGTCCCTTAGGTTAATAAAAAATATTAAACATAATATATAAAACTTTCCACAATTCAGCTTCTTACAGTTTTTTTCTCCCAAGTGAATGCCCAGCAATGCTGCAAGATCCTAGAAATGACCAGACCAGCTGCATGATCATTGCTCCTATTTGGTTTTTGTTTTCACGTAAGGTATATCTCTATCCTCAGATAGGAACGGCCCTTTGGGAATGTGCTTTTTCGAGGATTTTGATTGCCAAACTCTCGTTCAAGGAGTTTGTTAATAATTAACTCTTTGTTAATCTTTGTCTGCAACAGTAGGGTGCAGATCCTTTCCAATAATTTGGAGGGCCCAACTTTCCTGTACCTCCTTGCTTGAAATTCTCCAATAAGGGCCCAGATTTTGCGGTCAGCAGTGAAAAAATGGCGCTCGCTGTCCACCTTGCTGACAGCTGCCCACAAAGGTTTTGCAGCCTTTAGAGCAGAGACTTGCTCCAATCCAGCGACTGATCTACAGGGCATCTGTGGAAAGAAACAGTGAGGCTCTTCAACCAATCAGATTGAACAATCCTCACTGAGTCACACAGGCCGGAATGTTAATTTGGAGGCGGATAGGGAGTGGGAAGGCTGGAAAGCGGTCGGAAAACCCAGGAGAACGGTTTCCCATGTCGGAGGCCAGAGGGGGGATTGGGGGCCAGAGGGAGGAGGTTGAAAGTTGATCAGGGCCAGGAGGACAGAGGTCGGAAGGCTGGAGGGAGGAGATCGGGGGATGGAAGAGGGAGGTCGGAAGGCTGGAGGGGTGATCAGAGGCCGGAGGCGTTTGGAGGTCAGGGGGGGAGGGGGATGGGTGGGGAATGAGGGCTGAGGATCGAAAGCCGGAGGAGCATTCAGAGATCAGAGGCCTTGTAGTGGGGTGGGGGGGATCGAAGGCCTCGTGGGGGGATTGGAGGCCTTGATGGGGGAGGGGGGGGAGGGGGCGGAGGCCTCGGGGGAGAGGTCGGGTGGAGATTGAAAGGGTGGGGGGTGTTCTCTTGCTGGGTTTGGCAAAGCAGGAATGCTGGGTGCAGCAGGTAAGTGGAAAGGCAGTTACCTCCCGGATCCAGCAATCCTCGCCTCCCTTTAGCTGGCAGGTTTCCCAAGGCCTGGGAAACCCGGCCGACCACAGTTAAGTTAAAAATGGTGGCTCACCATGGGGCTCGCAACCTCATTATAATATTTACAGTGTCAACCCGCCTCCTGCGAGTGGGTTGACTGCCTACCCCCTGCCCTGTCTCCATTTAAACCAGAAGTGGGCATGTTGGAGGCGGGTTGAGGGTCAGGATTCAGATTTTTAACACTTTAACCTCCCATCTGATCCCAACCCACCCATTTTTGGGGGTTAAAATTGTAAAATCCTTACTCAATGGCACAAAACCCACACGACGCACATTCTATGGACAAGGTCACTCTATGACCTGAACCTTTATTCACAGGACCAAGAAGTGATGACCCTGTGTGGGACCTCCCTTTATATACCTGGATGACCAGGTAAGGAGTGTCTCCCACAAGTTCACCCCCTGTGGTCAAGGTGTGTATTGCTTAAGTATATACAGTATTGCAGTGGTGTTACATAGAGGTTACATACATGACAAAAATCCCTCCCCTCCGGCAGAGTCTAAACCAGGAACTATAAAGCAGGAAATATAAATTAGATTTACATCATGTACAGAAAGTGAAATAAAGATTTCACAAACTCCATTCCCTTGCTAGTGATTCCATCCCCCTTCTTGACTACTCTCTCATGCTGAACCAAACTGCTCGCAACCTCGTTGTCTTATTTTACACCGAGCTGATCATTCCACCCTATATCCGCTCTATCACAAAGATCACCAACTTCCCGCACTGTAATATTACCCGTATCTGCCACTTTCTAATTTTATCTGCTGCTGAAACCCTCATCCATGCTTTTGTTACCTCAAGACTTGACTATTCCAATGCTCTCCTGGCCATCCTCCCATTTTCTACTCTCCATAAATATGAGCTCATCCAAAACTCTGCTGTCCGTATCCTTTCCTGCACCAAGCCCTTTTCACCCATCGTCCCTGTGCTCGCTGAACTATATTGGCTCCCAATGCACCAATGCCTCAATTTTAAATTCATATTTAAATTACTCCGTGGCCTTGCACCACTCTACCTGTATAACCTTTGTCAGTCCTTTAACTCTCCGAGAACTCTCCATTCCACCATCTCTGGCCTCTTGTGCAGTCCCACTCCCTTCACCCCACGATTGGTGGCTGTGCCTTCGGCCGTATAGGCCCAAAGCTTCTGAATTCCCTCCCTAAATCTCTCTGCCTCTCCACCTCTCTCTCCTTGTTTAAGAGCCTCCTTAAAATCTACCTCTTTGCCCAAAATTTTAGTCATCCATTCTAATATCTCTTTGCCTCAGTGTCAGATTTTGTCTAATTACATCCCTTTGAAGGGCCTTTGGGTGTTTCCCTACATTACATTTGGCTAATGCAATTTACTTTTGGCGAACAGAATACTGCACTTGGTGCTGAACATAGAGCAAGTCCCAGCCATATAACCTCAAGCAACATTTCTCCATTTTACTAGTATTGAATTAATCCTTTATGGGGCACTCAGAGAGCCATAAATAAGAACCAGTGCAGTGCAGAGTTTATCCTGTGTCTACATAATATGAAAGCTTCCAAATCTCTCTGGTTGCCAGGGAATTCCCACGGGGATCATCACAGTTGGCACCAAACAATTTACAATTCCCAGTTCCATGACTGGATGTGAATCAATTACAAAATCAATTTAGTTGCAACCATGAATACCGTTTCAGTGGAGGGTCAAAGGTCAGGTGACATTACCGGTGGAAAACAACATGAGTTGTAAGTTTCTGCTTCTTGCTTCTGGAAGTTCTAGGGCCATTGCAGTGTTGTCAACCAGTTTATTGGTACTAATGTACTAAAGACAGAGATTATCTGTGGACACCTTTCCCCATTAGGAATGCCAATTCAGTACAACAAGCAAAGATGTGCATTTTCCACTCTCTGCTGGCTTCTCTCCAACACCTGATCTGCTCTCCCTCTCAAGCATTCAGGTATGTTTAAAATGCTTACCTAATTTCAGTATTACTAACCATACTTACAAGTCACTTTACTCACGATCTTCCAAAGATTATGGAATTGACTCCTTGGATTGGAAAATTGCCAATGTCCTTCATTATTTAAGAAGGATGGAAGAGAGAGACCAGCAAACTATTGACTTAATAGTCTAATATCTGTTCTGGGGAAGTTACTAGAATCTGTCATTAGGGAGAGAGAGACTGAACACTCGCACAAATATGAACTGACCAGAATGGGTCAGCATTGTGTTTTGTAAAGGGTAAGTTAAGTCTAACTAACTGAGCTGAAGTTTTTGAGGAGGCAACAATGTGGTAGATCAGGGAGCGTGTATGGAGATGATTATCTGGACTTCCAGAAGGCATTTGATAAGGTGCCACACAAGAGACTGTTAGCAAAGATGAAAGCCCTTGGAATTGGAGGTCACCTATTGACATGGTTAGGGAATTGATTAGCAGGTAGGAGAAAAAGAGTGGGAAATGGATATGTACTCCAATTGGTGGGATGTGATTAGTGATGTCCCCCAAGCATGTGTATTGGGACCTCAACTATTTATCAATGACTCAGATGAACCGTATATCGAAGTTTGCTGACGACACTGAGTTAGGTGACACAATAAGTAGGGAGCAGAAAGTTGCAAAGGGACATTGATAGATTAAGTGTGTAATGTATGTATGCCTGGGTTTACCTGCCACCAGGGGGAGCGACCATCGGAGGTTATTGAACCACAGACACACATGTGCAGCCCTTATCTATAAAGAAAGTCTCCATGTTTAATCCTCACTTTGAGAACTAATAAAGTAGAGTCAGGTTGCACCTGATTGAGTTCATGGTACTAAGCCTATTGAGTTATTGCATACGCAACATTTGGCGACGAGGCTCAATATGAACATTTACACACAAAAAAATGAGCACCGTTGGAATCCTGGAGCGATTCGTGGAGGGAGATGACTGGGAGGATTTTACAGATCGTCTCGATGGCCAACAAGATGGATGAAGACGCTGACACAGTTAGACGCAGGGCGGTTTTCCTCACGGTTTGTGGTCCAAAAATCTATGGCCTCATAAAGAATCTGCTCTCACCTGCATTCCAATGGAAAAGACCTATGAGGAATTGTGTGCTGTGATTCGGGACCATCTCAAACCTAAAAAAGGCATCATTATCTCGAGATATCGCTTTTACAAGCATGTTCGTTCTGAGGGCCAGAACATGGCAGAATTTGTTGCTGACCTGAGACGTCTTGCTGGGCCGTGTAAGTTTGGAACCGCGTTGGAAGACATGCTGCGCAATGTCTTCATAATAGACATAAACCACAAGGTGATCCTGTGGAAGCTGCTGGCTGCGGAGATGTTGGATCTGAGCAGGGCCATCACGATCGCCCAGGCTTGCTTGACCATGGTCAATGGTACAAAGCAGATACCCTCGCAGAGTTGGAACTCCACAGCAAGTACTGTGCACCAGATTGTGTCGTCGGTTGGCAGAGCTGCACCTGGCAGGGCCTACCCGACTGTGTTTGCGAAACCTGTAGCTGCTCGAAGTCCACCATTGGGCACGAATCCGATTTCACCCTGCTGGCATTATGAGGGCAATCATCGGCCTCATCAGTGCCGTTTCAGACAGTATATGTGTAAAGGCTGTGCGAAAATGGGGCACCTTCAGCGGATATGTCCACAGCTCAGCAAGCGTGCTGCGACACACCACGTTGATGATGATGACCGATCCGGAGCAGATCCGGCAATGCAACCCGAGATACCCAAGGAAGAAGTGTATAGTGTACATTCGTTCCTGACAAAGAGTCAACCGATAATGATTGAAGTAAAATTGAACGGTGTGCCGGTATCTATGTAATTAGACACGGGTGCGAGTCAGTCAATTGTGAGCCAGAGGACTTTCAAAAAGCTGTGGGACACCAAGGCTGTGAAACCCAAGCTGAGTCCAGTAAATGCAAAATTGCATATCTACACCAAAGAGCTCATACCAGTGATTGGCAGTGCAGCAGTCAAGATGTCGTACGATGGGGCGGTTCATGATCTATCACTGTGGATTGTTCCAGGTAATGGTCCAATGCTGTTCGGCAGGAGTTGGCTCGAAAAAATAAAGTGGAACTGGAACGATATTAAAGCTTTGTCATCGGTGGATGACGCTTTGTGTGCTCAAGTGCTGAGCAAATTTCCCTCGCTGTTTGAACCGGGCATTGGCAACTTCACGGGAGCCAAGGTGCAGATCCACCTGGACTCGGATGCAAGACCCGTCCATCACAAAGCCCGGGCAGTCCCGTACATGATAAGGGAGAAGGTGAAATCCAACTGGACAGACTCCAACGTGAAGGGGTCATTTCATCGGTCGAATTTAACGAATGGGCTAGTCCCATTGTTTCTGTGCTGAAGAATGATGGCACTGTTAGGATTTGTGGAGACTACAAGGTTACGATCAACCGAGTTTCGAAACAGGATCAGTACCTGTTACCGAAGGCTGCTGACCTGTTTGCGACGCTAGCCGGGGAGAGTCGTTCACTAAATTGGATCTGACGTCGGCCTATATGACACAGGAGCTTGTCGAATCATCGAAGAAACTTACATGCATCAATACACATAATGGGCTGTTCATTTACAACAGGTGCCCTTTTGGAATTTGCTCGGCTGCAGCCATATTTCAGAGAAACATGGAGAGTCTACTGACGTCCGTCCCTAGAAACGTGGTGTGCTAAGACGACATTCTGGTCACAGGTCATGGCTCTGTCGAACACCTGGAAGAGGTTCTATGTCGTCTGGACAAAGTGGGGCTCAGGCTGAAATGTTCAAAGTGTGTCTTTATGGCACTGGAAGTCGAATTCCTGGGAAGGAAGATTGCTGCAGATGGCATCAGGCCTATGGACTCGAAAACAGAGGCCATCAAAAATGCACCCAGACCCCAGAATGCGACGAAGCAGCGTTCGTTCCTTGGTCTTCTCAACTACTTCGGTAATTTCTTACCAAAATTGAACACATTATTAGAGCACATGCTGCTCAGAAAAGGCGACAACTGGGTTTGGGGTATATCACAAGACAGGGCTTTCGAGAAGGCTAGAAATCTGCTTTGTTCCAACAAATTGCTGGTACATTATGACCCGTGCAAGCATTTAGTATTGGCCTGTGACGCTTCATCAAATGAGGATGGTTATGTGCTCCAATAATCCAATGAGTCGGGCAAACTACAACCCGGTGCGTACGTGTCGAGAAGCATGTCTAAAGTGGAAAGAGCCTACGGAATGGTAGAGAACGAAGCTTTAGTATGTGTATATGGGGTTAAAAAGATGCACTAGTATCTGTTTGGGGTTCGTTTCAAGCTTGAAACCGATCACAAGCTGCTCATATCTTTGTTTTCAGAGCATAGAGGTATCAATACCAACGCGTCGTCCCGCATCCAGAGGTGGGCGCTGACATTATCTGCCTCTGATTATGTCATTCACCATAGACCTGGCACCAAGAATTGTGCCGATGCATTGAGCCATTTACCGTTGCCCATGCCAGAGGTGGAAACGCCACAGCCCGCAGACCTACTGTTGGTCATGGATGTCTTTGAGAGTGAAGGGTCGCCTGTCACTGTTCAACAAGTTAGGACCTGGACCAGCCAGGATCCGATCTTATCGGTTGTAAAATGTTGTGTCCTTAGTGGTGATTGGTCAGCCATTCCCAGGGAAGTGTGTGATGAGACCAAACCTTACAACCGTCGCAAAGATGAACTATCCATTCAATCTGATTGGTTGCTATGGAGTTATGCCCAAGAAAGGCAGGGAGAGATTTGTACGGGATTTACACAGTACCCATCTTGGTATTGTGATGGTGAAGGCCATTGCCAGGTCTCACATTTGGTGGTCTGGCATTGACTCTGATTTGGAGTCATGTGTGTATCAGTGCAACACCTGCATGCAGTTAAGCAATGCACCAGTGGAATCTCCGCTAAGTCTGTGGTCGTGGCCATCCAAACCATGGTCGAGGATCCACATCGACTATGCGGGTCCTTTCCTGGGCAAAATGTTTTTGGTGGTGGTGGATGCGTATTCCAAATGGATAGAATGTGTAATCATGTCATCCAGCACATCCACAGCCACCATTGAGAGCCATTGTGCCATGTTTGCCACTCATGGTCTGCCCAACATCGTTGTGAGCGACAATGGATTGTGCTTCATGAGTTTGGAGTTTCAAGAGTTTATGACACTCAATGGTATCAAGCACGTAAGGTCAGCACCATTTAAACGCGCATCCAATGGTCAAGCGGAGAGTGCTGTCCAAACCATCAAGCAGAGCTTGAAATGCGTAACACGCGGTTCTTTGCAGACTTGCTTGTCACGCATACTGCTTATTTACAGGACGAGACCCCACATGCTTACCGGGGTCCCCCCTGCTGAACTGTTGATGAAGAGAGGTCTCAAGACCAGGCTCTTGCTTGCCCATCCTGATCTTAACGACTATGTCAAAAACAGACGTCAACATCAGCATTGGTATCATGATCACACTGCTGTGTCACGTGACATCTCTATTAATGATCCTGTGTATGTGCTAAATTATGGTCAAGGCCCTAAGTGGGTCATTGGCACTGTTACGGCCAAGGAGGGTAACAGGGTGCTTATTGTCAGGCTCACTAATGGGCAAACATGCAGGAGGCACATTGATCAGACAAAATTGCGGCACACAGACGAACCGGAACAGCTTGAAGAAGACACCATCAATGACCAACCGATTCATATTCAGCCATTAGAAGACCCTGCTATTGTCAATGAATCTGAACCTTCAATCCCCAACATGGACACTGCCACTCCCATTAGATCGGCTTCCCAGCCTCAAGTCATGAATGATTTGGAGAGCTCACCCTGGAATTGAACTGAGATGATCAACTAGGGAGCGGAAAGCCCCGGACTGTCTCAATTTGTAAATTGGACTGATACCAAGACCTTGGGGGAATGACAAAATGTTGCATAGGCTTAGTACCGTGAACTCAATCAGGTGTGACCTGACTCTACTTTATTAGCTCTCAAAGTGAGGATTAAACATGGAGGCTTTCTTTATATACAAGGGCTGCACATGTGAATCTGTGGCCCAATGCCCTCTGACAGTCGGTCCCCCTGGTGGCAGGTAAACCCAGGCATACATACATTACAAAGTGAGTGGGCAAAACTGTAGTAGATGGAGTTCAGGTTTGGGAGGTGTGAGGTTGTCCACTTTGGGCCAAAGAAAGATAGATCAGAGTACGTTCTAAATGGTGTGAAGCTAGGAACTGTGGAGGAAGAGAGCGATTTAGGGGTCCATGTACAGAAATCACTAAAAACTAGTGGGCATGTACAAAAAATAATTAAAAAGGCTAATGGAATGTTAGCCTTTATCTCGAGGCAAATGGAATACAAAGGGATGGAATTTTAGCTGCAGTTATATAAAGGTCTGGCTGGACCACATCTGAAGTTCTGGGCACCTCAACTCAGCGAAGATATATTGGCCTTGGAGGAAGTGCAGCGCAGATTCACCAGAATGCTACCAGGACTAAAAGGGTTAAATTATGAGGACAGGTTGCATAGACTAGGCTTTTAATCCCTTGCATACAAAAGATTAAGGAGGGAAAATAGACTAAAGTATTGGATGGTTGATGGGCAGTGGCAGACATTTAAGGAGATATTTCATGACCCTCAACAAAAATATATCCCAATATAAGCAAATGGCATGTTGGCCTTCATAGCGAGGGGATTTGAGTACAGGGGCAGGGAAGTGTTACTACAGTTGTACAGGGCTTTGGTGAGGCCACACCTGGAGTATTGTGTACAGTTTTGGTCTCCTAACTTGAGGAAGAACATTCTTGCTATTGAGGGAGTGCAGCGAAGGTTCACCAGATTGATTCCCGGGATGGCGGGACTGACATATCAAGAAAGACTGGATCAACTGGGCTTGTATTCACTGGAGTTCAGAAGAATGAGAGGGGATCTCATAGAAACGTTTCAAATTCTGACAGGTTTAGACAGGTTAGATGCAGGAAGAATGTTCCCAATGTTGGGGAAGTCCAGAACCAGGGGTCACAGTCTAAGGATAAGGGGTAAGCCATTTAGGACCGAGATGAGGAGAAACTTCTTCACCCAGAGAGTGGTGAACCTGTGGAATTCTCTACCACAGAAAGTTGTTGAGGCCAATTCACTAAATATATTCAAAAAGGAGTTAGATGTAGTCCTTACTACTAGGGGGATCAAGGGGTATGGCGAGAAAGCAGGAATGGGATACTGAAGTTGCATGTTCATTGAATGGCGGTGCAGGCTCGAAGTGCCGAATGGCCCACTCCTGCACCTATTTTCTATGTTTCTATGTTTCTATGTTTCAATGAGAAGGAAAGACTGTAAGAGGAGGGATAGTCATCCGTGGCTAACTAAGAAAATAAGGGAGGGTATCAAATTGAAAACAAGGTCATACAATGTGGCCAGGACTAGTGGGAGGCCAGAGGATTGGGACATTTTTAAAAGCCAGCAGAGAACGACTAAAAAAATGATTGCGAGGGAAGATAGATTATGAAAGTAAACTAGCACGAAATATAAAAACAGATAGTAAGAGTTTCTACAGGTACATAAAAAGGAAAGAGTGGCTAAAGTAAATGTTGGTCTCCTAGAGGATGAGACTGGGGAATTAATAATGGAGAACAGGGAAATGGCAGAGACTTTGAACAAATATTTTGTATCGGTCTTCACAGTAGAAGACACTAAAAACATCCCAATAGTGGATAATCCAGGGGCTATAGGGAGGGAGGAACTTAATACAATCACTATCACTAATGAAGTGGTATTAGGTAAAATAATGGGACTAAAGGCGGACAAGTCGCCTGGACCTGAGGGTCTTAAAAGAGGTGACTGCAGAGATAGTGAATGCATTGGTTGTAATCAACCAAAAATTCCCTGGATTCTGGAGTGATCCCAGCGGATTGGAAAACTGCAAATGTAACGCCCCTATTTAAAAAAGGAGGCAGACAAAAAGCAGAAAACTAAAGACTAGTTAGCCTAACATCTGCTGTTGGGAAAATGCTGGAGTCCATTATTAAGGAAGCAGTAGCGGGACATTTGGAAAAGCATAATTCAATTAAGCAGAGTCAGCATGGTTTTATGAAAGGGAAATCATGTTTGACAAATTTGCTGGAGTTCTTTGAGGATGTAATGAGCAGGGTGGATAAGGGGGAACCAGTAGATGTGGTGTATTTGGATTTCCAGAAGGCATTCGACAAGGTGTCACATAAGAGGTTACTGCACAAGATAAAAGTTCATGGGGTTGGGGGTAATATATTAGCATAGATAGAGGATTGGCTAACTAACAGAAAACAGAGAGTTGGGATAAAAGGGTCATTTTCCAGTTGGCAAACAGTGACTAGTGGGGTGCCGCAGGGATCGGTGCTCAATCATTTACAATTTATATTAATGACTTGGATGAAGGGACCAAGTGTAATGTAACCAAGTTTGCTGATGGTAAAACGATGGGTGGGAAGGCAAATTGTGAGGACATAAAAAATCTGCAAAGCAGTATATACAGGGTAAGTGAGTGGGCAAAAATTTGGCAGATGGAGTATAATGTCAGAAAATGTGAGGTTATCCACTTTGGCAGAAAAAATAGAAAAGCAAATTATAATTTAAATGGAGAAAAATTGCAAACTGCTGCAGTACAGAGAGACCTGGGGGTCCTTGTGCATGAAACCCAAAAAGTTAGTATGCAGGTACAGCAAGTAATCAGGAAGACAAATGGAATGTTGGCCTTTATTGCAAGGGAGAAGAGTATAAAAGCAAAGAAGTCCTGCTACAACTCTACAGGGTATTGGTGAGGCCACACCTGGAGTACTGCGTACAGTTTTTATTGTGTTCCTAACACAGATGAGACTACACACAGGGAGGTAAAAGTAACAGTGACCTCAGTCTTTATTAAGACACTCCAGAGTGAGGAACAGGCCTTAGGGGCTGGCTTATATACAGTGCTCCCAAGGGATGCTGGGATCCATTGGGACCTCAGGGGATGCGCTCCCTGGTGATGAAACATGGGGGTGCATGCTTTATAGATACACAACATCACTCCCCCCAAAGTCAAAGTGAAAACTATTTACAAGGTGAGGCGGTCGGGAGCCTTTCTTTCCCTGGTGGACCGCCTTGGTACAAATGTCTGTTCTGGTATGTTGGCTGGGCTGGCGTGTTGTTGGCCCTGCAGGGCTGCTGGGTGAGCCTGGCCTTACTGGGATGTTGAGCATGATGGGTTCAATTTCCTGGTCCAGGGTGGTGTCGTTGATCCTTCGGGTGTGTGTTGTGGTCTCGAAAAAGGTGGTGTCTGCTGTGGGTTGTTCAGGGCAGTCTGTGAACCGCAGCCTCGTTTGGTCCAGGTGCTTTCTGCAAATTTGTCCATTGTCTAGTTTGACTACAACACTCTACTCCCTTCTTTAGCTATCACCGTGCCCGCGATCCACTTGGGACCATGTCCATAGTTTAGCACATACACAGGGTCATTCAGATCAATTTCCCGTTACACAGTGGCGCGACCAACGTTTACATTTTGTTGCTGCCGCCTGCTCTCTACCTGATCATGCAGGTTGGGGTGAACCAGCGAGAGTCTGGTTTTAAGTGTTCTTTTCATGAGTAGCTCAGCCAGGGGCACCCCTGTGAGCGAGTGGGGTCTCGTGCGGTAGCTGAGCAGTACTCGGGACAGGCGGGTTTGGAGTGAGCCTTCTGTGACTTGTTTAAGGCTCTGTTTGATTGTTTGTACTGCCCGCTCTGCCTGCCCATTGGAGGCTGGTTTAAACGGGGCCAAGGTGACATGTGTCATGTAGTCAACTATCATTGTAACCCATGTGTACGCTGACCTAAGTTGTACACCGTGAGAACATTGACCACAAGGGGGTGAACTTGTGGGAGACACTCCTAACCTGGACTTCCAGGTATAAAAGGGGAAGCTCCACCCACCTTCATCACTTGAGGTCTTGGTAATAAAGGTAACTGGTCACAGAGTGACTTTCTCCCAAGTATGGGCCTTGTGTGCATTGATACCTTATAGTAAGGACATATCATTGGCGATGAGAAACTGGGATTTAAACCACGCGAGCATGGCCACTAGCAGCATAGAAGAGAGGTACTGTGTTGGTGATGATTGGGACGACTTTATTGAGAGATTACAGCAAAGTTTTGTCACTAAGGAATGGTTGGGACAGGATTTGGCTGACAAACGCAGGGCTCATCTCCTGATGGTTTGTGGATCCAGAACGAACTCCCTGATGAAGGTCCTTCTAGCGCCAGAGAAACCGGCGGACAAGACGTTTGAAGAGCTCTGTAAGTTGATCGGGGAGCACCTTAAACCGGCGAGCAGCATGCACATGGTGAGACACTGGTTTTACACACACCGGCGGCGAGAAGGGCAAAGCGTTCCAGACTTCGTGGCAGATCTCCGGTGACTGGCGAGCCTATGTAAGTTCCCAGATGCAGGCAGAGCAGAGATGCTGCGAGACTTTTTTATTGAGGGCATCGGGCACGCTGGGGTTTTCAGGAAATTGATTGAGACCAAAGACTTGACCTTGGAAGCGGCGGCTCTGATAGCCCAGACATTTATCTCAGGGGAGAAAGAGACCAGAATGATGTATGACAAAAATCTTGCCTCAAATGCGGCAAACGACAAGGGAGTCAACATTGTTAACGCGGCACACAGTTCTCTAAGCAGACAAGGGCAATTGGACATGCTCCAGCATGTAGTCGAACCTAAAGGGGGAATTCATCAGAGACAATGGCTAGTTGAACGGCGATTCATGCCATCGCAATGGACAATGCGGCCAGTAATGGGGCCATCAACACCTGTTAATAGTGCGCTTAAGGACAGTTACAGAGACAGTCAGAGACGATCGACTGGTAATGGACCTTGTGTTTCCAACAACGGAGCCTCCAGCTCATGCTGGCAGTGTGGAGGCAAACACCCAACCAGAGCTTGCAGGTATCAGCAATATACCTGCAGAAACTGCAATGTCAGCGGTCACTTGGCGCGTATGTGCAGGAAGTCTGCAGCCAGGTTGATGTACGAGGAGGACGGGCCCGATGTAAGCCCTATGAGGCCAAATGAATACTGGTGTAAATCGCTGGAAGCTGAAGTTCAGCGAGTTCATGTGGAGCACATATACAGTTCATATACCAGGACGCCACCGATAATGATAAAAGTGCTCCTCAATGGCATCCCAGTATTAATGGAGCTAGACACAGGGGCCAGCCAGTCCCTGATGAGTATCAAACAGTTCGAAAGGTTGTGGGTGTCCAAGGCCAGGAGGCCAAAATTATTGCCGATTGACGCACAGCTACGGACATATACAAAGGAAATCATTCCGGTGCTAGGTAGCGCCACGGTAGTCGTGACCCACAAAGATTCGGAGAACAGGTTGCCACTCTGGATTGTCCCGGGGGACGGTCCAGCACTACTGGGAAGGAGTTGGCTTGCTGTCATGAACTGGAAATGGGGCGATGTCAATGCAATTTCTTCTGTGGAGCGAGTATCATGCTCACAGGTCCTGGACAAATTTGACTCATTATTTCAACCCGGCATCGGCACGTTCATGGGGGCCAAGGTAGTGATTCACATAAACCCGGCCGCCAGGCCAGTACACCACAAGGCCAGAGCGGTGCTGTACGTGATGCGGGAAAAGATAGAATGCAAATTGGACCGCCTGCTGGGGGAAGGCATCATCTCGCCAGTCAAATTCAGTGACTGGGCGAGCCCGATCGTGCCGATACTCAAGGCGGATGGGTCGGTCAGGATATGTGGCGATTACAAGGCCACCATCAATCGGGTGTCACTCCAAGACCAGTTCCCGCTACCAAGAGCGGAGGACCTCTTTGCGACGCTATCCGGTGGCAAACTTTTTTCAAAATTGGACCTGACCTCAGCTTACATGACCCAGGAGCTGGCGAGTGAGTCTAAGAAGCTGACCACATCATGACACACAAGGGGTTGTTTGAGTATAACAGATGTCCATTCGGGATTCGTTCGGCCGCCGCGATCTTTCAGTGAAATATGGAAAGCCTCCTCAAGTCGATTCCAAGGACGGTGGTTTTTGAAGACGACATCCTCATCACGGGTCACGATACTGAAGAACACCTTCACATCCTGGAGGAGGTGCTACGCAGACTGGACTGGGTAGGGCTGCGACTGAAAAAGGCGAAGTGCGTATTCTTAGCTCCAGAGGTAGAATTCCTGGGGAGGAGGGTAGCAGCAGACGGGATCAGAACTACTGCGTCCAAAGCGGAAGCGATCCAGAGAGCACCCAGACCCCATAACACCACGGAGCTGTGTTCATTCCTGGGACTCCTGAACTATTTTGGTAACTTTCTTCCCAAATTGAGCACGCTGTTAGAGCCACTACATGTGCTCCTAGGCAAAGGTCGCGATTGGGTCTGGGGGGACAGCCAGGAAAGGGCTTTTGATGGAGCATAACAAATTGCATGCTCTAACAAACTGTTAACGTTATATGACCCGTGTAAGAAACTTGTTTTAACGTGCGACGCGTCGTCCTATGGGGTCGGGTGTGTGTTGCAGCATGTGAATGCCAATGGTCAGTTACAGCCGATAGCTTATGCCTCCAGAAGTCTGTCCCAGGCAGAAAGGGGCTACGGGATGGTAGAAAATGAAGCGCTGGCATGTGTATATGCAGTAAACAAAATGCACCAGTTCCTGCTTGGCAGGAAATTTGAGTTGGAGACAGATCACAAGCCCCTAACGTCCCATTTGGCCGACAACAAGGCCATAAATGCGAATGCATCGGCCCGCATACACAGGTGGGCACTCACTTTAGCCACCTCTGACTACACAATTCGGCACAGACTGGGCACTGAAAACTGACTGATGCACTCAGCAGGCTCCCACTAGCCACCACTGAGGGGGCAACTGAGCATGAGGCTGAGATGGTCATGGCTGTTGAAGCTTTCGAAAGCGAAAGCTCACCTGTGACATCCTGTCTGATTAAAGTCTGGACAAATAAAGACCCACTACTGTCTTTTCTTTAAGAAATGTGTCCTGAATGGGGACTGGGCAGCCGCGTACGGGGCATGCCCTGAGGAAATTAAACCGTTGCATAGGTGCAAGGATGAACTCTCGATTCAGGCCGATTGCCTACTGTGGGAAAACCGAGTAGTCATGCCCCAGATGGGCAGAGAGGTGTTTATTAGAGAACTTCACAATGAGCACCCAGGCATTGTCATGATGTAGGCAATTGTCAGGTCACACGTTTGGTGGCCAGGGATAGATGCAAACCTGGAACTTTGTGTTCGCAGGTGCAACACGTGTGCTCAGCTGGACAACGCACCCAGGGAAGCCCCCCTTAGCCCCTGGTCCTGGCCCGCCAAGCCATGGTCACGCATCCATGTGGACTACGCAGGTCTTTCCATGGGAAAAATGTTTTTGGTTGTAGTAGACGCCTACTCCAAATGGATTGAGTGTGCCATTTTAAATTCAAGCACATCCTCTGCCACGGTAGAAAGTCTACGGGCAATGTTTGCCGGCCATGGTCTACCGGATGTCTTGGTCAGCGACAATGTCCCGTGCTTCACAAGCACTGAATTCCAGGACTTCATGGCAGGAAATGGAATCAACCATGTCAGAACGGCACCATTCAAGCCGGCCTCAAACGGCCAGGTGGAACGAGCAGTGCAGATAGTCAAACAGGGGATGCTCAGAATCCAAGGGGGTTCCCTGCAAAGCCGGTTATCACGCCTCCTGTTGGCCAATAGATCCCGACCACACTCGCTCACAGCGGTTCCACCTGCAGAACTGCTAAATAAAAGGACGTTTAAAACCAGGTTATCCCTTATACACCCTACTATGAAAGAAATTGTTGAGAGCAGGCGTCAGTCACAATGTGACTACCATGACAGGAATGCAAGGGCGCAATGTATTGATGTCAATGGCCCTGTTTTTGTCCTTAATTATGCTGCAGGGCCCAAATGGCTTGCAGGCACTGTGATTGCCAAAGAGGGGAATAGGGTTTTGGTAGTTAAACTTACCAATGGACAAATCTGCCGCAAACATGTGGATCAAACTAAAAGGAGGTTCAGCAACCCCATAGAAGAAGCAGAGGAAGAACACGACATAGAGTTTACTCCACCACAGGTGACCGAACACCGGAACCAAGTGGAGGAGAGCCCATTCACTGTGGGCAGTCCGAACAGGCCTGAGGCACCGCAAACAGCAGACACTCAGGCCAGCGCCCAACTATCGGAGCCCCAACTCTGGCGCTCTAAGAGGGAGCGTAAACCACCAGAGTGACTTAACCTGTGATCCCAATAAGACTTTGGGAGGGAGGTGATGTCATGTCTTCAACTATCATTGTAACCCATGTATAAGCTGACCTAAGTTGTACACCTTGAGAACATTGACCACAAAGGGGTGAACTTGTGGGAGACACACCTAACCTGAACTTTCCGGTATAAAAGGGGAAGCTCCACCCACCTTCATCACTTGAGGTCTTGTTAATGAAGATAACTGGTCACAGAGTGACCTTCTCTCAAGTATGGGCCTCGTGTGCATTCATACTGTATCGTAAGGACATTTCAACATGTTTGATCCCATTGCAGGTCATGAATTCTTTAAATTCGGCACTGGTGAAACATGGCCCGTTGTCACTGACCAGTATGTTAGGCAGGGCGTGAGTGGCAAACATGGCCCTCAGGCTTTCAATGGTGGTGGTGGCGGTGCTTCCCGACATTATTGCACATTCAATCCATTTTGAAAAAGCATCCACCACCACTAGGAACATTTTACCGAGAAACGGGCCCGCATAGTTAACATGGATCCTCAACCATGGTCTGGAGGGCCAGGACCACAAACTAAGTGGTGCCTCTCTGGGCGCGTTGCTCAACTGAGCACACACACGGCATTGCCGTACACAGGACTCTAAGTCAGAGTCGATACCGGGCCACCATACGTGGGATCTGGCTATCGTTTTTATCATTACTATACCCGGGTGTGTGCTGTGGAGATCCGAGATGAACGTCTCCCTGCCCTTTTTATGTAACACTACGCGGTTACCTCACAACAGGCAGTCTGCCTGAATGGACAGCTCATCCTTTCGCCGCTGGAATGGCTTGACTGGCTCTTGCATTTCAACAGGGATGCTGGCCCAGCTCCCAGGCAGTACACAATTTTTTTTACTAGTTACAGCAGAGAATCTTGGCTGGTCCAAGTCCTAATCTGGCGAGCCGTGACAGGTGATTTATAATTTTCAAATGCTTCCATGACCATCAACAAGTCTGAGGGCTGCGCCACCATCAACAAGTTTGCAGGCTGTGTCATTTCCATCTCTGTGGTGGGCAATGGTAGCCGACTGAGAGCATCTGCACAGTTCTCAGTGCCTGGCCTGTGGCGGATGGTATAGTTATACGCTGATAGCGTGAGTGCCACCTTTGTATGCGGGTTGAGGCATTAGTAGTTATCCCCTTGTTTTCAGCAAACAGGGATGTGAGGAGCTTGTGATCGCTTTCCAGCTCAAATTTGAGGCCAAACAGGTACTGATGCATTTTCTTTACCCCGAACACACACGCTAATGCCTCTTTCTCAATCATGCTGTTGGCCCTCTCGGCCTTAGACAAGCTCCTGGAAGCATATTTGCAGGTTGCAACTTCCCCGCAATGTTAGCTTGTTGCAATACACACCCGACTCCCTACGACGATGCATCACATGCTAGCACAAGTCTTTTAAAAGGGTTATACAGCTTGTTGGAGCATAAAATGTTTCTGTCTTTCTCAAAAGCAATTACTTGGTTTTTTTCCCCATACCCAGTTCTCACCTTTATGCAATAACACATGTAGGGGCTCTAAGAGGGTGCTTAACCCCGGTAGGAAGTTACCAAAATAGTTGAGGAGTCCCAGGAACGAGCACAGCTCCGTGACATTCTGTGGCCTGGGTGCGCTCCTGATAGTCTCTGTCTTGGCGTCTGTGGGCCGAATGCCATCTGCCGCGATCTTTCTCCCCAAAAACTCCACTTCTGTTGCCATGAAGACGCATTTCGACCTCTTCAGCCGCAGCTCTACGCGATCCAGTTGCTGGAGGACCTCCTCCAGGTTTTGTAGGTGCTCAACGGTGTCCCGACCCGTGACCAGTATGTCATCCTGAAAAACCACCTTGAGTAGGCTCTCCATGTTTGTCTGGAAGATCGCTGCAGCTGACCGAATTCCAAACGGGCATCTGTTGTAGATGAACAGCCCCTTGTGCGTCTTGATGCAGGTGAGGCCCTTCGAAGACTCCTCCAGCTCCTGCGTCATGTAGGCCGAAGTCAGGTCGAACTTGGTGAACGTCTTGCCTCCTGCCAGCGTCGCAAATAGGTCGTCTGCCTTAGGTAGCGGGTATTGGTCTTGTAGCGAGAAACGATTAATAGTTACTTTATAATCGCCGCAAAGCCTGACCGTGCCATCACTTTTGAGTACTGGAACAATCGAGCTGGCCCACTCGCTGAATTCCACTGGGGAGATGATGCCCTCACGTTGCAGCCTGCTCAGCTCGATTTTCACTCTCTCCCTCATCATGTGAGGTACCGCTCGCGCCTTGTGGTGAATGGGTCGTGCCTCAGGGACCAAGTGGATGCGCACCTTCGCCCCGGAAAAGTTTCCAATGCTTGGCTCAAAAAGGGAAGGAAATTTGTTAAGAACCTGGGTACATGAGGCCTCATCGACATGTGATAGCACTCGGATGTGATCCCAGTTACAGCAGATTTTGCCCAGCCAGCTGCTTCCAAGCAGTGTGGGGCCATCGCCCGGGACAATCCAGAGTGGCAGTTCGTACATTGTGCCCTCGTAGGTGACCTTGACCATGGCGCTGCCCAGGACAGTGATGAGCTTTTTGGTGTATGTTCTCAGTTTTGTGTGGATGGTCTGAGTACCTTGTTGCACCACAGTCTCTCAAACATCTTTTTATTCATGATGGATTGGCTAGCACCAGTGTCCAGTTCCATGGCTACAGGTAAGCCATTCAATTTTATGTTTAGCAATATAGGTGGACATTTCGTCGAAAATGTGTGCATCCCATGTACTTCAGCATCTGCCTCTTCTCTCTGAGGCTCGAAATTGCTTTGATCCACCATGGACCGATCTTCCTCTGCCACATGGTGGTTAGCAGGTTTTGCAGAGCTTGCAGCTCGTCTGCAAGCTCATTGGAGGTGCCCCATTGTTCCACAGCTCTTGAAAACATACCCTTTGAAGCGGCATGAATATGCTGAATGGAAGCCTCCACAACGCCAACAAGGTGTGAATTGCCTTGCATTCATCCTTTGTTGCGAACTCTGAGTCATCTGGGTCACCTGAGGCCTGCTGGCAGTTGCAGACTCGTGGGTTCTGCCCTGTACATTTCTGCTCGCAAACACTGTTCCAGTTAATTTATGAACATTGCTAGCACTTGTGTGCTGAGAGATTTGTTTGGTGTTATCACTGGTGGACATAAACGCCTGTG
This sequence comes from Pristiophorus japonicus, assembly GCF_044704955.1. Classification (NCBI taxonomy): domain Eukaryota; kingdom Metazoa; phylum Chordata; class Chondrichthyes; family Pristiophoridae; genus Pristiophorus; species Pristiophorus japonicus. The sequence goes on from NC_091981.1 coordinate 177,806,264, forward strand.
CTATCGCAATGGCCTTACTGAGGGTCGGTGTCTCTACAGTCAAAAGTTTTCGTAGGATGGTCTCGTGGCCAATGCCCAGTACAAAAGAGTTTCTGAGCATCTGCTCCAGGTAGCCATCAAACTCACATTGTCCTGCAAGTCGCCTTAGCTCGGCGACGTAAATCGCCACTTCCTGACCTTCAGATCACTGGCACACGTAGAACCGATACCTTGCCATCAGCAGGCTCTTCCTCGGGTTAAGATGCTCCTGAACCAGTGTAATCAGCTCTTCATACGACTGATCTGTGGGTTTCACCAGAGCCAGAAGATTCTTCATGAGGCTGTAGGTCGGTGCCCCGCAGACTGTGAGGAGGACCGCTCTCCTTTTTGCAGCGCTTCCTTCTCCGTCCAGCTCGTTTGCTACAAAGTACTGGTCTAACCGTTCGACATAGGCTTCCCAGTCCTCACCATCTGTGAACTTCTCCAGGATGCCCACAGTTTGCTGCATCTTTGCGTTTGATTTGTATACTCGTCGCCAGTTATTATATTCCTAACACAGATGAGACTGCACACAGGGAGGTAAAAGTAACAGTGACTTCAGTCTTTATTAAGACACTCCAGAGTGAGGAACAGGCCTTAGGGGCTGGGTAATATACAGTGCCCCCAAAGGATGCTGGGATCCCTTGGGACTTCAGGGGATGCTTTCCCTGGTGGCGGAACATGGGAATGCATGCTTTACAGATACACAACAGTTTTGGTCTCAGTATTTAAGGAAGGATATACTTGCACTGGAGGCTGTTCAGAGAAGGTTCACTAGGTTGATTCTGGCGATGAGGGGGTTGACTTATGAAGATAGGTTGAGTAGCTTGGGCCTATACTCATTGGAGTTCAGAAGAATGAGAGGTGATCTTATTGAAACATAAAATAATGAGGGGGCTCGACAAGGTGGATGCAGAAAGGATATTTCCACTCATAGGGGAAACTAGATCTAGGGGACAGAGTCTTTGAATAAGGGGCCGCCCATTTAAAACTGAGACGAGAAGAAGTTTCTCCTCTCAGAGGGTTGTAAGTCTATGGAATTCTCTGCACCAGGGAGCTGTGGAGGCTGGGTCATTGGATAGAAACATAGAAACATAGAAAATAGGTGCAGGAGCAGGCCATTCGGCCCTTCTAGCCTGCACCGCCATTCAATATGATCATGGCTGATCATTCAACCTCAGTACCCCACTCCCGCCTTCTCTCCATACCCCCTGATCCCCTTAGCCGTAAGGGCCACATCTAACTCCCTTTGAATATACCCAACAAACTGGATTCAACAAATTTCTGTGGTAGAGAATTCCACAGGTTCACCACTCTCTGGGTGAAAAAGTTTCTCGGCTTCTCGGTCCTAAATAGCTTACCTCTTATCCTTAGATTGTGACCCTGGTTCTGGACTTCCCCAACATCGGGAACATTCTTCCTGCATCTAACCTGTCCAGTCCCATCATAATTTTACATGTTTCTATGAGATCCCCTCTCATTCTTCTAAATTCCAGTGAGTATAAGCCTAGCTGGTCCAGTTTTTCTTCATATGTCACTCATGCCATCCTGGGAATTAGTCTGGTGAACCTTCGCTGCGCTTCCGCAATAGCAAGCACGTCCTTCCTCAGATTTGGGGACTAAAACTGCACACAATACTCAAGGTGTGGTCTCGCCAAGGCCCTGTACAACTGCAGTAAGACCTCCCTGCGCCTATACTCAAATCGTCTCGCTATGAAGTCTAGCATGCCTTTTGCTTTCTTTACTGCGTGCTGTACCTGCATGCCTACCTTCAGTGACTGATGTACCATGACACCCAGGTCTCGTTGCACCTCCCCTTTTACTAATCTATCACCATTCAGATAATAATCTGCCTTCCTGTTTTTGCCACCAAAGTGGATAACCTCACATGTATCTACATTACACTGCAAGTGCCATGCATTTACCCACTCACCTAACCTGTCCAAGTCGCCCTGCAGCCTCTTGGCATCCTACTCACAGCTCACACTGCCACCCAGCTTAGTGTCATCTGCAAACTTGGAGATATTACATTCAATTCCTTTGTCCAATTCATTAATGTATATTGTAAATAGCTGGGTCCCAGCACTGAACCTTGCGGCACCCAACTAGTCACTCCTGACATTCTGAAATGGACCTGTTTATTCCCCACTCATTGGGCCCAAGTTTCGGGCCGCGCCTAGAACGCCGCAGCCCCGACCTGGACGCCCGTTTTTCGCGCCCGAAAGTGCGCCTAAAATATACCTGCAGATTCTCCGGCTCCCTGCAGGTCCTTTGGAGCTCGCGCAGCTGTGGGGGGCGGAGCCAGGTCCCTGCGCTGAAATCAGTGCTGGGACCTCTGCACACACGCGCTACAGTAGGCGCGCATGTGCAGTAGTTCCAGGTGCCCGAAACTGTGTGGGAGGGGCCCGAAGCACGCAACCCCTAGCCCTGGCCGAATGGGCTCACTGGGGCTGCGAGGATCAGGCTGCACCTCCAACACCCAGCTCCTGCTCTGGCTCCAGCTTCCTCCCCTGTTCAGCTGGCTCTCTCAACCCCCCACCACCCCACCCCTAGGCCCCGCTCTGACCCCCCCCCCCCCAGCTCCCGCTCCGCTCCCCCCCGGACTCCCCCCCCAGCTCCGGTTTCCCCCGGCCACCTACCTTTAACTCTGGTCCGCTCCGCTCCCTCTTCCTTCGGCGGGGCCCGCCCGGCATCTTGCTGGGGGCGGGCCTCGCCCACAGTCTTGGGCCCGGCTTCTTCACGTCCGCCGGGCCCATTCAGCCTCCTCGCTCTCCTCACCTCCCCCCTCCCTCCCTCTCCTCTCCCCCCCTCCCTCCCTCTCTCCCCCTCCCTCTCCTCTCCCCCTCCCTCCCTCTTCCTTCCCTCCCTATTCCCACCCCTCCCTCTCCCTCCCTCTCCCCACCCCTCCCTACCCCTCCCTCTCCCTCCTTCTCCCCACCCCTCCCTCCCTCTCCCCACCACTCCTCCTCCTCTCACCACCCCTCCTCCTCACCCCCTCCCCTCCTCCCCCACTCTTCCCCTCTCCCTCCTCCCCCCCCCTCGCTGTCAGAAACACAGACACTGACACTGACAGACAGAGAGTGAGAGAGACACACACAGACAGACAGAGAGAGACACACTGGGGGAGGGGGGCGGGCCCGTCCCAGCACACTGTTGGAGGGCTCCCGGTGCTGCAGTCGGTGAGTAGAAAAAATTTTATTGATTGATTTTTTAAGTTTTAAAATTTTTTATTAATTTTTTTTGATTGATTTATTAGTTGATTTATTGATGTATTTATCATTTAGTTTTGATGATGGCTCTTTATTTGTAAAACTGAAGTGTTTAATGTTTGTAAACTTCCCTTTAAACCCCCCTCCCCCCCCATTCCCTACGCCTGATTTGTAACCTACGCCTGATTTTCTAAGTGTAGGTAAGGTTTTTCTGAGCGTACAAAAATCTACACTTACTCCATTCTAAGTTAGTTTGGAGTAAGTTTTCACTGCCTAAACTTTCAAAACTGGCGTAAGTGGCCAGACACGCCCCCTTTTGAAAAAAAAATCTGTTCCAAACTGAAACTGTTCTAACTGACTAGAACTGGAGCAAAAATTGCAATTTCTAAGATACTCCATTCTAATCCAATTGCTCCAAAAAAACAGGAGCAACTCAGGCCGAAACTTGGCCCCTTTGCTTCCTATCTGCCAACCAGTTCTCTATCCATGTCAATACATTACCCCCAATACCATGTGCCTTAATTTTTCACACTAATCTCTTGTGTGGGACCTTGTCAAAAGCCTTTTGAAAGTCCAAATACCCCACATCCACTGGTTCTGCCTTATCCACCCTACTAGTTACATCCTCAAAATACTCTGGAAGATTTTTAAGGTGGTGATAGACAGATTTTTGAGCGATAAGGGAGTAAAGGGTTATGGGGAGCCGGCAGCGAAGTGGAGCTGAGTCCATGATCAGATCAGCCACGATCTTATTGAATGGCCTACTCAAGCTCCTATTTCTTATGTTCTTATGATCTAATTGAAATGTTTAAGATGTTAAAGGATTTGATAGGGTAAATACAGAGAAATTATTTCCTCTTGTGGGGGAGTTCAGAACAAGGGAGCATAATGTTCAAATTAGAGCTACACCATTCCACAGTGATGTCAGGAAGTACTTCTTCACACAAAGGGGTAGTGGAAATCTGGAACTCTTGACCCCAAAAAGCTGTTGACGCTAGGCCAAATGATAATTTCAAAACTGAGCTTGATATATTTTTGTTAGACAAGCATATTAAGGGGTAAAATGAGTTAAAATACTAATTGAATGGCACAACAGGTTCGAGGACTCAATAGCCTACTCCTGTTTCTATGCTCCGAAAAGAAAAGTTTATGATTTCCATTCCAAACAGTAACTTAAATCATTGAATTGTTAGTTTGCTACTGCCACTATTCCATGTGCTGTCACCACGGTTACACTGAGAGCCAGCCAGGGTGCAGGAGATGAGGATCAAGAAATAAATTATTTTAATAAATTTTTAGAATAGAAGTCAGAACTTTTTCTTTCACAAAGTACCTTGTAAGTAACAATAGTGATGCAGAGTAAGATACTATTTTAAATATACAAGCATTTTAGAAAGAGGGGGATCAGACCTAAGCTAGCGAGAAGCCAACAGGAGAAAATCAGAGATTAGAAAACTTATGCAGTCTCCATGATGGCGTACGCATTGTAAAAGACCCCCCTCCCGGCAATTTCAGGGTTTCTGCATGCGCTGCGCATGCGCGAAAATGCGAAACTTGCGATTGGTCAAAGTTCGCCTGGACAGATTGTCCGCCTGTGACCCAAAAGCACTTTCGCTGGCACAGAGTTGGGCTATTTGTCCAACTTCTTCTGCTGCTTCTCCTTCTTAGGCAGTCCCCCGGAGTCGAGGATGACTTGCTTCCACACTACAATGAGTTCTCAGGTGACTGATGAGTCTAATGCGGGACCTACAGTCTCTGTCACAGCTGGGGCAGACCGTGGTTCGAGGGGCGGGTGGGTGGGGTGCTTGATTTGTCGTACACGCCTTCTACTGTTTGTACTTGGCTTCCATGTGCTCCTGACGAAGAGACTCGAAGTGTTCGCCGCCTTCTCGGATGCTCCTCCTCCACTTTGAGCGATCTTAGGCCAGGGATTCCCAAGAGACGGTGGGGATGTTGCCATTTTTTCAAGGAGGTTTTGAGGGTGTCCTTGAAGTGTTTTCTCTGCCCTCCTGGGACTCGCCTGCCGTGACATAGCTCAGAGTAGAATGCTTCTTTCAGGAGTCTAGCATCAGGCATGCGGATAATCAATTACTGCCCAGCAAATGCCCATGAAACCCTTACGCCTGGTAAAAGCAGAATTAGGGCCTGCTTTCACCAGCATAAGGTTACATATAAATGTTTATTTAAAATTTAAAAAAAGACATACACAAACACTTATAATTAGTTTATGTAAATTTTGGCCTGGATTAAAATGTTTAATATTATTTTTCAAAAAATTAAAATTTATTTTTTATGCTTCATTAAAGGGACTTTTAATTAATTTTGAAAATGGGAACATTTATTTTTATTTCAATTGTGTAATTTATTTATTTATTTGGAAATTCCTCATAAGCTTATGGGGATTCTGTTCGTAAATGAAATCCCCATAAGCATATTCTTTCTGATAGGAGGACCTGGCCCACGTGATCCCAGGACGCTTCTGAACCGCTTGCATCCCTGGGATCCACGGGCCGCTAAGCAGGCGTATGGCTGCAGGCCCAGGATCCGAAGACTCTGAAGCCTGGGTGCCAGCAGGTAGGTTCATTTTTTTTTAGTTTGGAGGTGTATTCTGGAGCCATGCCAACGACCGCAAATTTCGGCCAATTGTCTTTATTTGCGAACCGCTGGCCAGAAGCTCAAGAGAAACCTGAGTTGGAACTAGAGGTGGAGAGGGGAATGGCGGAACAGAGCCAAAGAGAAGAGAGCAGCGGACTGGAAGCAGCAGAGATAAAGCCAAGAGTATCTCTGTAATTTTGAATCTCATTTTAGACAATTCAAGATTTTTTTGGTGCAATTTTAGTCTGGAAGGTAACGTATATATGAATAGATTTATATGTAAATGTAAAAGATAAAAAAAGAAACGTGAATCCAGTTTGAACTTATAGAAGGAAAGGACAGATCTTCAGTCTTCTCCTGAAACCTAAGATAATGTGAACACATTTATTTTTGTTATTAGAATACCTCCGTCATGTGATCGAATACAGGATGACATGCCCGGTTTCTTTCAGTTCCTATTGAAAACCAACAAATCTTCAGTTACACAGAAAAGCAGTTTGAAATTAGTTTTGGTCAAGGTTCCTCTGGAAGTGTTAATCTTCTTATTTCTTTCAGATGCTGACTTATCTCTTCTGTATTTGCAGCACTTTCTGTCAGATTTCAGATTTCCAGCATTACCAGTCGTTTCTTACTTCAACTATCGCAATCCTGATTTAGATTCAGGTTGGGATTAGCATTTAGATCGGGACAAGGATTCGGATTGACTGACCCAGGTTGGTGGGGGGGGAGAGGGCTGCTGGGGTCACATGTTCCACTGAAAGGTAAACAACCAGCTCCAAAGCAGACATTGGGGTTTTAAACAGTTTACTGTGACAAGTTTGTTGGCGTTTTAAACAGATGAGCAATGCTGGGTCCAGGGTCAGTTTGAGCAATGCTGGGTCCAGGGTCAGTTTGAGTAATGCTGGGTCCAGGGTCAGTTTGAGCAATGCTGGGTCCAGGGTCAGTTTGAGTAATGTTGGGTCCAGGGTCAGTTTGAGTAATGCTGGGTCCAGGGTCAGTTTGAGTATGTTGGGTCCAGGGTCAGTTTGAGTAATGTTGGGTCCAGGGTCAGTTTGAGTAATGCTGGGTCCAGGGTCAGTTTGAGTAATGTTGGGTCCAGGGTCAGTTTGAGTAATGCTGGGTCCGGGGTCAGTTTGACTAATGTTGGGTCCAGGGTCAGTTTGAGCAATGCTGGGTCCAGGGTCAGTTTGAGTAATGCTGGGTCCAGGGTCAGTTTGAGTAATGTTGGGTCCAGGATCAGTTTGAGTAATGCTGGGTCCAGGGTCAGTTTGAGAAATGTTGGGTCCAGGGTCAGTTTGAGTAATGTTGGGTCCAGGGTCAGTTTGAGTAATGTTGGGTCCAGGGTCAGTTTGAGCAATGCTGGGTCCAGGGTCAGTTTGAGTAATGTTGGGTCCAGGGTCAGTTTGAGAAATGTTGGGTCCAGGGTCAGTTTGAGTAATGTTGGGTCCAGGGTCAGTTTGAGAAATGTTGGGTCCAGGGTCAGTTTGAGTAATGCTGGGTCCAGGGTCAGTTTGAGTAATGCTGGGTCCAGGGTCAGTTTGAGAAATGTTGGGTCCAGGGTCAGTTTGAGTAATGTTGGGTCCAGGGTCAGTTTGAGTAATGCTGGGTCCAGGGTCAGTTTGAGCAATGCTGGGTCCAGGGTCAGTTTGAGTAATGCTGGGTCCAGGGTCAGTTTGAGTAATGTTGGGTCCAGGGTCAGTTTGAGCAATGCTGGGTCCAGGGTCAGTTTGAGTAATGTTGGGTCCAGGGTCAGTTTGAGTAATGTTGGGTCCAGGGTCAGTTTGAGCAATACTGGGTCCAGGGTCAGTTTGAGTAATGTTGGGTCCAGGGTCAGTTTGAGTAATGCTGGGTCCAGGGTCAGTTTGAGTAATGTTGGGTCCAGGGTCAGTTTGAGCAATACTGGGTCCAGGGTCAGTTTGAGTAATGTTGGGTCCAGGGTCAGTTTGAGTAATGCTGGGTCCAGGGTCAGTTTGAGAAATGATGGGTCCAGGGTCAGTTTGAGTAATGTTGGGTCCAGGGTCAGTTTGAGTAATGTTGGGTCCAGGGTCAGTTTGAGTAATGCTGGGTCCAGGGTCAGTTTGAGAAATGTTGGGTCCAGGGTCAGTTTGAGTAATGTTGGGTCCAGGGTCAGTTTGAGTAATGTTGGGTCCAGGGTCAGTTTGAGTAATGCTGGGTCCAGGGTCAGTTTGAGTAATGTTGGGTCCAGGGTCAGTTTGAGCAATGCTGGGTCCAGGGTCAGTTTGAGTAATGTTGGGTCCAGGGTCAGTTTGAGTAATGCTGGATCCAGGGTCAGTTTGAGTAATGCTGGGTCCAGGGTCAGTTTGAGTAATGTTGGGTCCAGGGTCAGTTTGAGTAATGCTGGGTCCAGGGTCAGTTTGAGCAATGCTGGGTCCAGGGTCAGTTTGAGTATGTTGGGTCCAGGGTCAGTTTGAGCAATGCTGGGTCCAGGGTCAGTTTGAGTAATGTTGGGTCCAGGGTCAGTTTGAGTAATGTTGGGTCCAGGGTCAGTTTGAGCAATACTGGGTCCAGGGTCAGTTTGAGTAATGTTGGGTCCAGGGTCAGTTTGAGTAATGCTGGGTCCAGGGTCAGTTTGAGTAATGTTGGGTCCAGGGTCAGTTTGAGCAATACTGGGTCCAGGGTCAGTTTGAGTAATGTTGGGTCCAGGGTCAGTTTGAGTAATGCTGGGTCCAGGGTCAGTTTGAGAAATGTTGGGTCCAGGGTCAGTTTGATTAATGTTGGGTCCAGGGTCAGTTTGAGTAATGTTGGGTCCAGGGTCAGTTTGAGTAATGCTGGGTCCAGGGTCAGTTTGAGAAATGTTGGGTCCAGGGTCAGTTTGAGTAATGTTGGGTCCAGGGTCAGTTTGAGTAATGTTGGGTCCAGGGTCAGTTTGAGTAATGCTGGGTCCAGGGTCAGTTTGAGTAATGTTGGGTCCAGGGTCAGTTTGAGCAATACTGGGTCCAGGGTCAGTTTGAGTAATGTTGGGTCCAGGGTCAGTTTGAGTAATGCTGGATCCAGGGTCAGTTTGAGTAATGCTGGGTCTAGGGTCAGTTTGAGCAATGCTGGGTCCAGGGTCAGTTTGATCAATGCTGGATCCAGGGTCATTTGAGTAATGCTGGATCCAGGGTCAGTTTGAGTAATGTTGGGTCCAGGGTCAGTTTGAGTAATGCTGGGTCCAGTGTCAGTTTGAGCAATGCTGGGTCCAGGGTCAGTTTGAGTAATGCTGGATCCAGGGTCAGTTTGAGTAATGTTGGGTCCAGGGTCAGTTTGAGTAATGCTGGGTCCAGGGTCAGTTTGAGCAATGCTGGATCCAGGGTCATTTGAGTAATGCTGGATCCAGGGTCAGTTTGAGCAATGCTGGGTCCAGGGTCAGTTTGAGTAATGCTGGGTCCAGGGTCAGTTTGAGTAATGCTGTTTCCAGGGTCAGTTTGAGTAATGCTGGGTCCAGGGTGAGTTTGGTCAAATGAACAGTAATCAGTTAGTAAGTGCCAACTGCAGATTTTTCTTGGTTTGTGCCCAGGCTCACCGGATCACTGTAAATATTGCACAAATTGCTTACAGTGCGCAGATTTCCCATTCATTCCATTCCTACATCGGGCGGGCTTCTTAATGCTTGTGCGCTCTGGCCTGCCCGATTTTCTGATACTTTTCTCAGTGCACTTGGGCCTGGACCCAGAAATATCGCCCCGTGAACTAATCAGCAATATATTTCATTCCACCTCGTGTAAATGAAGATCTTAAAGTTTGATTGTTTAAATAAATCAATAATAAGCAGAAAAAAGGCAAGGAAAAAAAAGACATTGGCCCGGAATTTGCCGTCAGTGGCAAAGCATAGGCGTTTGCCGCTGGCCCCGAAGTAAGCTTCCCACAAAGAAATCGCGATCTCAGAGGCGAAGTTTGGCTTTTCTGACGTGCAGTTGAAATCAGTGTAAGTTACTGCGGAATCCCCAATGCGAGCTGCTGTGATGTCAACAAGCTGTCTGAGCAGCCAATCAAACACAGACCGAGTACCAGGAAGTGGGTAAGCTCCTTAGATTCAAACTTAAAAAAAATATTATAGAGAGGAAAACAAAGATTGGGGCTCTCACATGGGGAAAAAGTAAACCTGAAATAAAGATGAACACACTTAAAAAAATATATATTTTTAACTTAAAAATGTTAATTTTATTGAAATGTACAAGTTTGACACTCCACAAAATTAAAGCGAGTTTTTCAGGGATGCACCGTTTGTTTAGCATTCAATGCACTGTTAAAACCCACTTACACCTAATCCAAAAGTGTCTAACTTTTAATGGGGTATTTAACAACGTATTACTGTGGAAGAGTACAAGGGGCTGAAATTGCCCCTTTTTTTAAGGCCCGTTACTGCCTCTAAGTGCGGGAAGGCCTTTCCGACTGGGGGTAGGCAGATGGTGTGACCTGTTCGGAACTGCCCCTGAGCTGGGAGCGGTGGAAACCCGCCCCATGTTTCTGCCCCATCCGGTGCTCCAACCCGTTGTTAGCCGCGTGCCGATCCCTTACCGACCAGCGGCGACCCCTTTTCCGCCGAATAGGAGAAATTGTCCCACGCGAGTCCAGCTGCCACTGGTCGGTGCCCCCGACAGCTTCGTGCGGACGGCGCTGGACGTCGCGCTGACATGTTCAGCGCGGCGCTGATGACACTGCCCGCCATCCGCCCCGACTCTCTTCCGCCCCTCTGCTGCCACAAACACCACCCCATTCATTTTTGCAGTCAAAATAATCCAATTTCCCTCTAATCCCCGCCTCATCTGCACTGGCGGCAATTCGCCATTTAATTTGAATTGTCCGCCCCAAACGGGCAAAAGGCAATTTCGGTCCCTTTTCTCAGTGCCCCTGATTTCCCTGATTACACTGATTACTGGCTATAGTGAGGGTGGGGGGGAAAGTGTCAGTGCAATGAATGACTGGCCGCAACTTCAGGATTTCCCTGTTAGGATGCGCATGCACTAAATCCTGAAGTTGAGGTCAGTTTCAAAGGGGTAATAACAATGAACGTTGTTCATTCGCAGTTATTACCCACTGTAAATTCCAGGCCAGTAATTTAAATATCATTTTCAATATACAAGCATACAATTTTAAAAACTTGAATCGTAGTTTAATCTTTCTTTCTGATTTCAAAAATCAGAGGTTGATTCCACACCTGAAACACAGCCAGCGAGTTAAAAATCTAGAATTAATTGTGCCAGTGAATCGAGTGATACAGATTTGTTGCTCTGATTAATTCTGTGCAGTTTCCCATTTTCCAGAACTGGATTAAAGTACTTGACCATTACTTCACCAGTTAAGTAGCTGGTAAACCACTTGAGAAGCATGAACTGAGCATTATTGCAAGTGAGTTCTGATTGGGCAAGGTTTTACCAGCAAGGCGAAGCAAAATAATAGAATGCTACAGTCCAGAAACAAGCATTTGGCCCATCAAATGTGCACTAAGGTGTTTCTCGTAGTCTAACCTCACTCTCCCACTTGCTCCCCATATCCATTAAGGTTCCTTTTTTAAGTAACTAATTCCATTTTAAATAAATTTATGAACTTCATAAATTGTAGCAGGGAATTTCATGTTCTAACATCCCCTGGATAAAATCATTGCCTTCAAATTCGTCTCGGGGGCTGGTGCAAAACAAGAGGTGGCAGATCAGCTGCCCGCTTTACGCAAAGCCTGATATTCATTCCATTGTTTTTGTTATTGTTATTAATTTTCTGATCATTCTGGACAGATAGTGTAATGCATATCTAGAGTGGCAAAATAGATGTGCTTTGACTGAGATCAACCTGTTCTCTTAGAGACTCAAATCATTAGAACATAAGAACATAAGAAATAGGAACAGGAGTAGACCATTTGGCCCCTCGAGCCTGCTCCGCCATTCAATATCATGGCTGATCTGATCATGGACTCAACTCCACTTCCCTGCCCGCTCCCCATAACCCTTTACTCCCATATCGCTCAAAAATCTGTCTATTGCCGCCTTAAATATATTCAATGACCCAGCCTCCACAGCTCTCTGGGGCAGAGAATTCCATAGATTTACAACCCTCTGAGAGAAGAAATTTCGCCTCATCTCAGTTTTAAATGGGCGGCCCCTTATTCTAAGACTATGTACCCTAGTTTTAGTTTCCCCTATCTGCAAAATCCTATCTGCATCCACCTTGTCGAACCCCCTCATTATCTTGTTTCAATAAGATCACCTCACATTCTCATGAACTCCAATGAGTATAGGCCCAACCTACTCAACCTATTCTCATAAGTCAACCCTCTCATCTCCAGAATCAATCCAGTGAGCCTTCTCTGAACAGCCTCCAATGCAAGTATATCCTTCCTTAAATATGGAGACCAAAACTGTACGTGGTACTCCAGGTGTGGCCTCACCAATACCCTGCACAGTTGTAGCAGGACTTCTCTGCTTTTATACTCTATCCCCCTTGCAATAAAGGCCAACATTCCATTTGCCTTCCAGATTTTTTGTGTCCTCCTCACAATTTGCTTTCCCACCCATCTTTGTATCATCCGCAAACTTGGCTACATTGCACTCGGTCCCTTCATCCAAGTCATTAATATAGATTGTAAATAGTTGAGGCCCCAGCACCAAATCCTGCGGCACCCCTCTAGTCACTGTTTGCCAACCGGAAAATGATCCATTTATCCCGACTCCCTGTTTTCTGTTAATCAGCCAATCATCTATCTATGCTAATATATTACCCCCAACCCATTCTTTTTCTGAAACCTAGTCAGTGAGACTTGTCTTGGGTGGTAATGCAATATGGGCAGCATCGTATCAGAAGCCTCTTCTGCACTCACCCTGATTTTCTTTCCTATTGACGCCAATGGAAAGGAAAATTGGGACGAGTTTTCGAAGGCTTGCTCCAGTTACCTTTTAGCTAGGAAATAAAGCCACATGTTTTGACATAAAAATTGCTGGTAACTAAAGATTTATATTAGCAAAGGATGCATATGAAATATTTAATGGCTCTCAAGACATATTTAAATGATCTTATGAACTTCAATGTGATATAATTACGGCATAGAAATATACAGTGATGGAACTTCTGACAGTATACTCAGTCCTCAAGTCTGACACAGTCTGTATCATCAATCCCTGTCCTGCTCAATTATCTACAATACAGGGGAAGTTGCACTTTTCCACCTGAAGGGACTGCGCTTTAATCATTGCCAGGTGCAAACACATCTCTAGCTTGCTGTATTAGCTGGTTAGGGGATTTCAGCAGACAACCAGCAGGAAGCGAGCATGTCCCAAGGAAGCTAATGAGCACATTGTGAGAAAGATACCAGCTCTGAACTCAGATACTGTATTATCACTAAGATTTGCCTTGATGCATCAACCTAAAGCCCCAGGATCCCAGTTTTGTCATTGAAGAGCAGGTGGCAGTAGGTATGATGTCATTAAAAAATATATAAATAATAGAAAGTTGCTCAAAAGTTGTATTTGAAACTGAATTGTGATGCACTTGAAAATTCACTATATATTTAAGGATCAATTCTTATAATGAGAAACCTCAGTGAAGGGCTAGGATCCTTAATGTGGGGCCTTACCATAGGAAAGAAGCTGAGTAATGAAAGGCAATAGGGATTAGATGATGCTAAGCTTGAGTTTTTAGCAGTGATTTAATGAGTTTGTGTCTCTCTCCAATGTGACTTTCCTAGCATGTGTGTAAGAGGGACCTTTAGTATTACTGACTTTCTGAAATGAAGAAACCGTGGGGCCAAGTTTCAGCCTGAGTTGCTCCTGTTTTTTTGGAGCAACTGGTTTAGAATGGAGTATCTTAGAAATTGCAATTCTCGGCATTTAGTTTGCTCCAGTTCTAGTCAGTTAGAACAGTTTCAGTTTGGAACAGATTTTTTTTTCAAAAGGGGGCGTGTCCAGCCACTTATGCCCGTTTTGAAAGTTTCGGCAGTGAAAACTTACTCCAAACTAACTTAGAATGGAGTAAGTGTAGATTTTTGTACGCTCAGAAAAACCTTGCCTACACTTAGAAAATCAGGCGTAGGTTACAAATCAGGCATAGAGAAATGGGGGGGGGGGTTTAAAGGGAAGTTTACAAACATTAAACACTTCAGTTTTACTAATAAAGAGCCATCATCAATAATAAATGATAAATACATCAATAAATCAACCAATAAATCAATCAAAAAAAATTAAGCAAAAATTAAAAAAATTAAAAAATCAATAAATAAAACATTTTCTACTTACCGACTGCAGCACCGGGAGTCCTCCAACAACATGCTGGGACGGCCCCTCAGTGTGTCTCTGTCAGTGTCTCTATCTCTCTGTCTGTCTGTGTGTGTGTCTCTCACTCTCTGTCTGTCAGTGTCTGTGTTTCTGACAGCGAGGGGAGGGGGAGGAGGGGGGTGGAGGGGTGGAGGGGTGGAGGGGTGGGAGAGGGAGAGGGAGGGAGGGGGATGGTGGGAAAGGGAGGGGAGAAGGGGGGCAGGGAGGGAGGGGAAGAAGGGGGAAGGGAGGGAGGAAAGAGGGAGGGGAAGAAGGGAGGGAGGGGAGAAGGGAGGGAGGGAGAGGGAGAAGGGAGGGAGGAAAGAGGGAGGGGGAGAAGGGAGAAGGGAGGGAGGGGGAGAAGGGAGTGAGGGAGGGGGAGAAGGGAGAGAGGAAAGAGGGAGGGGGAGAAGGGAGAAGGGAGGGAGGGGGAGAAAGGAGGGAGGGAGGGAGGGGGAGAAGGGAGGTAGAGAACGGAGGGAGGGGGAGGAGGGAGGGAGAGAAGGGAGGGAGGGAGGGGGAGAAGGGAAGGGGAGAAGGGAGGGAGAGAGCAGAGGAGAGGGAGGCTGAACGGGCCCGGCCCAGCCCAAGACTTCGGGTGGGGCCCGCCCCCAGCACTGGAGTTAAAGGTAGGTGGCCGGGGAAGCAGGAGCTGTGCGAGGGAGGTGCAGCCTGATCCACGCAGCCCCAGTGAGGCCATTCGGCCAGGTCTAGGGGCTGCGTGCTTTGGGCCCCTCCCACACAGTTTTGGGCGCCTGGAGCTACTGCACATGCGCACCCACTGTAGCGCGGATGTGCAGAGGTCCCGGCACTGTTTTCAGCGCAGGGACATGGCTGTGCCCCTCACAGCTCGTGCTGCGCCGCACCTGACTCCAGAGGACCTGCAGAGAGCCGGAGAATAGGTAAGTATTTTTTAGGCGCACTTGTGGGCGCGAAAAACGGGCGTCCAGGTCGGGGTTGCGCCGTTCTACGCGCGGCCCTCAACTTGGGCCCATTATGTGAGACTATTGATGACAGTCTGTGCCACCGAAGGAATTCCAAAGACACTTTTAGGATTTTCATTAAAAATCAAAATTACAGCTCGGCCTACCTACCACAACTGTCCACCTGAATGCTCTGCAGAAGGCAGAGAGCGACATTTCCAGTTGGCTAATTTTTCACTATTATCCAAATAATGATTTAAACAGAAAGTTTGAGGTTTGTGACGTACTTCTGCAGTGGGTAAAGAGAATTTGTGATAATCCCTGTAAGTGAGGGAAGACTGGGCTCCAATGTCGGGAGAGGGCGAGGTTTGAACTTTGGTCTCCTGCCCCACAATGCGGTGCACCAAAGTATTGCTAAATTAGCTGTATCACCTGATTGCCGCAAGACCATGAGCCAGAAAACTTACAAGATGATGTATTGCATTATCAAACTGCCCTGAAGTAGTGCAATAGGAGATAACACATTGACACATTAACATGCTGAGTCACCTTGCTGCCCTGAATTTGGGGTGTACTTTACATGTATCTAGTAATTCACTGAACTTCATCTTTGTAGTTAAGGTAGAACAGCTGCTGCCAATTACAATGCACTACTGCATATACAGACAGAGGGATGGGCCATTACAGTGCTTTAGGAAAAAAGCAATCGGTCTCAGCATCCTTGGGTTTGGGAGGGGAAAATCGGCCAGAGATACACGTCCTTATCACTATCCAATGACTCCAGTTAGACGTACACATGTGGGTGTCAGGTGAGGACAGCATCAGGCTCAAGTCGGAGCTCCTCACTGTCAAATAGCTTGCTCATATTCATGGACAAGTACACAAAAATAATAGCCTGTTAACAATACAGGTCTGCCGTAGATGTCTTCTTGGGTTCAGTGGTGTCAGATGCTTCTGAGAAGCTCCCTGAGTATCCTACTTTTGTGATTTTCATGTCTTTCTCCACCGAGGGAACACTTTGGAGATGGGACCTGTACAAGCCGGACGGGTTGCACATCAACAGCACTGAGACCAATATTCTCGTGGGGAATTTTGCTAGTGCTGTTGGGGAGAGTATAAACTAGCTTGGCAGGGGGATGGGAACCTGAGAACAAATTCAATAGGGAAGGAAGTAAAGCTGAAATTTGGATAGCTAGAATATAGAAAGTGAATCTGGAAGACAGAGGAAACAAGGGTTAGTAAGTAGTAAACAAGGTGGTCTTCCTATACTAAATGGTATATACTTTAATGCAAGGAGTATAGCGAAAGTTGGCATGCAGGTACAGCAGGCAGTGAAGAAGGCAAACGGCATGTTGGCCTTCATAGCTGGGGGATTTGAGTATAGGAGCAGGGAGGTCTTACTGCAATTGTACAGGGCCTTGGTGATGCCTCACCTGGAATATTGTGTGCAGTTTTAGTCTCCTAATCTGAGGACGGACGTTCTTGCTATTGAAGGAGTGCAGCGAAGGTTCACCAGACTGATTCCAGGGATGGCTGGACTGACATATGAGGAGAGACTGGATCAAATGGGCCTTTATACACTGGAGTTTAGAAGGATGAGAGGGGATCTCATAGAAATGTATAAGATTCTGACGGGACGGGACAGGTTAGATGCAGGAAGAATGTTCCCGATGTTGGGGAAGTCCAGAACCAGGGGACATAGTCTTAGGATAAGGGGTAGGCCATTTAGGACTGAGATGAGGAGAAACTTCTTCATTCAGAGAGTTGTTAACCTGTGGAATTCCCTGCCGCAGAGAGTCGTTGATGCCAGTTCATTGGACATATTCAAGAGGGAGTTAGATATGACCCTTACGGCTAAAGGGATCAAGGGGTATGGAGAGAAAGCGGGAAAGGAGTAGAAACATAGAAACATAGAAAATAGGTGCAGGAGTAGGCCATTTGGCCCTTCGACCTGCACCACCATTCAATTAGATCATGGCTGATCCTTCATCTCAGTACCCCTTTCCCACTTTCTCTCCAAACCCCTTGATCCCTTTAGCTGTAAGGGCCATATCTAACTCCCTCTTGAATACATCCAATGAACTGGCATCAACAACTCTCTGCGGCAGGGAATTCCACAGGTTAACAACTCTCTGAGTGAAGAAGTTTCTCCTCATCTCAGTCCTAAATGGCCTACCCCTTATCTTAAGACTGTGTCCCCTGGTTCTGGACTTCCCCAACATCGGGAACATTCTTCCCGCATCTAACCTGTCCCATCCCGTCAGAATCTTATACGTTTCTATGAGATCCCCTCTCATCCTTCTAAACTCCAGTGTATAAAGGCCCAGTTGATCCAGTCTCTCCTCATATGTCAGTCCAACCATCCCGGGAATCAGTCTGGTGAACCTTCGCTGCACTCCCTCAATAGCAAGAACGTCCTTCCTCAGATTAGGAGACCAAAACTGCACACAATATTCCAGGTGAGGCATCACCAAGGCCCTGTACAATTGCAGTAAGACCTCCCTGCTCCTATACTCAAATCCCCCAGCTATGAAGGCTAACATGCCATTTGCCATCTTCACCACTTACTGTGCCTGCATGCCAACTTTCAATGACTGATGTACCATGACACCCTGGTCTCGTTGCACCTCTCCTTTTCCTAATCTGCCGCCATTCAGATAATATTCTGCCTTCGTGTTTTTGCCACCAAAGTGGATAACCTCACATTTATCCACATTATACTGCATCTGCCATGCATTTGCCCACTCACCTAACCTGTCCAAGTCACCCTGCAGCCTCTTAGCATCCTCCTCACAGCTCACACCGCCACCCAGTTTAGTGTCATCTGCAAACTTGGAGATATTACACTCAATTCCTTCATCCAAATCGTTGATGTATATTGTAAAGAGCTGGGGTCCCAGCACTGAGCCCTGCGGCACTCCACTAGTCACTGCCTTCCATTCCGAAAAGTACCCGTTTATCCCAACTCTCTGCTTCCTGTCTGCCAACCAATTCTGTATCCACGCCAGTATATTACCCCCAATACAATGTGCTTTGATTTTGCACACCAATCTCTTATGTGGGACTTTGTCAAAGGCCTTTTGAAAGTCCAAATATACCACATCCACTGGTTCTCCTTTGTCCACTCTACTAGTTACATCATCAAAAAATTCCAGAAGATTTGTCAAGCATGATTTCGCTTTCATCAATCCATGCTGACTTGGACCGATCCTGTCACTGGGTACTGAGATGAATGAACAGCCATGATCATATTGAATGGTGGTGCAGGCTCGAAGGGCCAAATGGCCTACTCCTGCACCTATTTTCTATGTTTCTATGTTTCTATGAATATGGCGGATGAACTAAGAGCACAGGTAGACATTGGGAGTATGACATTATAGCCATTACAGATACATGGCTGAAAGAGGAGCAGGTTTGGCAGCTCAATATTCCTGGTTACAGGATTTTTGGATAGGACAGAGAGGGGGGTACAAAGGTGGGGGGGGTCGCAGTATTGATTAAAGAAATTATTACGGCTGTGAGGAGGGATGATATGTTAGAGAGATCATCAAATTAGGCCATATGGGTCGAATTGAAAAATAAAAAAGGGGCGATCACACTGCTGGGCGTATATTATAGATCCCCAAACAGTGGGAGGGAGATAGAAGAGCAAATATGTAGGCAAATTTCTGTGAAATCCAAAATCCATAGGGCAGTAATAGTAGCGGATTTTAACTGTTCTAATATTGATTGGGACAAATATAGTGTGAAGGGTATAGAGGGTGTGGAATTCTTAAAATGTATTCAAGACAACTTTTTTAGTCAGTATGTAACAAGCCCAACACGAGTGGGGGAGGTCTTGGATTCAGTTTTGGGGAATGAAGCTGGGCAGGTTGAAGGGATAGTAGTGGGAGAGCACTTGGGTACTAGCGACCATAATTCAGTCAGATTCAAGGTAGTTATGAATAAGGACAAGGATAGACCAGGAATAAAAGTCCCAAATTGGGGAAAAGCTAACTTTGCTAAGTAGAGAAGTGATTTGGCCACAGTGGACTGGAAACAGCTATTTGTGGGTAAATCAGTGTCGGAACAGTGGAAGGCATTCAAGGAGGAGTTCTGGAAGGCTCAGGCCAAACATGTGCCCTTAAAGAAAAAGGGTGGGAATAACAATTCTACAGCACCTTGGATGTCAAGGGACTTACAAGGAAGGATAAAGAAAAAAAGTGAAGCTTATGTCATATACCGACGGCTAAATATTGTAGAATCTTTGGAGCAATATAGAAAGATCAGAGGTGAAATTAAAAAGGATATTAGGAATGCTAAGAGAGAACATGAAAAATTCTTAGAAAGTAAAATCAAGGAAAACCCAAAGATGTTCTATAAATATATTAAGAGCAAGAGTATAGATAAAGAAAGGGTAGGGCCTATTAGAGACCATGTGTGGAGGCAGAAGATGTTGGTATGGTTGTGTCATGTATGTACTTTTGGAATCACTAGCCACTAGATGGCGTCGCTGTTGGAGGCCATTGGGCTGCACGCAGGTGTGTGCAGCCCAAGTGTAAAAGGCCAGCCATTTTGTATATTAGTCACTTTGGGCCTTAATAAAGCAGAGCCAAGGTCATACCTCTTGGAGTTAAACAATACTCTGTCTAACAGTTATTGCATTCACAACATTTGGCAGTGAGGCAACAAGAACCTTTGCCATGCAAAAATGAGCACAATTGGATTGTTGAAGGTATTTGTGGAAGGAGAAGATTGGGCAGACTTTGTGAGCCATTTGAGCCAGTTCTTTGTGGCCAACAAAATGGAGGAGGTCGGCGACGCAGATCAGCGCCGGGCAGTGTTCCTCACGGTTTGCGGTTCAAAAATTTTGGTCTGATAAAGAATCTGCTCCTGCCTGTGAGTCCAACAGAGAAGACGTATGAAGAATTGTGTACACTGGTACAGGACCACCTTAAGCCAGACGAAGGCATCATCATCTCGAGATACAGATTTTACATGCACGTTCGCTCAGAGGGCCAGAATGCGGTGGAATTTGTTGCCGACCCGAGACGTCTAGCGGGACCATATAAGTTCGGGGCTGTGTTGGCAGACATGCTGCGGGACTTCTTTGTAATCGGCATCGATCACGGGGTGATCCTGCGTAAACTACTGGCGGTGGAGACGTTGGATGTGACCAGGGCCATCACGATCGCTCAGTCATGCATGACGACGGATAGAAGTCTAAAGCAGGTATCAGTGAAAAATTTAAACTTGGCAAGTACTGTAAATATGATTGATTTGGTGTTCGGCAGAGCGGCACATGGCAGGGCCTACCCGACTGCGTACATGAAACCTGCGGCTGCCCAAAGTCTGTCAGTGGCAATGCATCCGATTTCTCCGTGTTGGCGTTGTGGAGGAAATCACCGACACCAGCAGTGCCGATTTAAGCAATATAGTTGCCAACGCTATCTGAGAGTGGGGCATCTCCAGCGCAGGTGTCCGCAGATGAGCAAGTGTGCTGCGACACATCACATGGAGAATGATGGTCAGACTAGCGCAGATCCAGATACGCAATCTGAAATACCAGAGGAGGAAGTGTATGGTCTGTACTCGTTCCTAACTAAGAGAAAACCGATAATGATCAACGTGAAATTTAATGGGGTGCCGGTATCGATGGAACTGGACACGGGGGAGAGTCAATCGATAATGAGCCAGAGGGCATTCGACAAGCTGTGGGATACTAAGGCTGTGAGGCCCAGGCTGAGTCCAGTCAATGCCAATTTGCGCACGTACACCAAAGAACTCATAACGGTGATTGGTAGTGCCACAATTAAAGTGTCGTATGACAGTGCAGTTCCCGAGTTACTGCTATGGATTGTGCCAGGCAATGGCCCAACGCTGTTCGGCAGGAACTGGCTTGAAAAAATCAGATGCAATTGGAACGACATCAAGGCATTGTCATCGGAGAAAAATAAATGTGCCCAAGTACTGAGCAAGTTCCCCTCGCTGTTCGAACCAAGCATCGGCAACTTCATGGGAGACAAGGTGCAGATCCACGTGGATTCGGATGCAAGACCCGTCCATCATAAAGCTCGGGCAGTTCCGTATATGATGAGGGAGAAGGTCGAAATCTAACTGCACAGACTCCAGCGTGAAGGGATCATATCACCGGTTGAATTTAATGAAATGGGCCAGCCCCATTGTTCCTGTGCTGAAAAGTGATGGCACAATCAGAATCTGTGGAGACTACAAGGCTACGATCAACAGGGTTTCGAAACACGATCAGTACCCGTCACCGAAGGATGATGACTTGTTTGCAACGCTAGCCGGGGGGAAGTCGTTCTTTTTCTTTTCTATATCAGTAAGTAACTTTTAGCACTTTTGTTGCCAATTTAAATTTATCGAAGGGTTAAGTCATGGCAGGACAGCTCGGACAGTGTTATGCTCCTTCTGTACTATGTGGGAAGTCAGGGCCGCTTCCGGTGTCCCTGACGACTAAGTGGGCGGGAAGTGCATCCGCCTGCAGCTCCTGACGGACCGCATTGCGACACTAGAGCTGCGGGTGGATGAACTCTGGAGCATCCATGATGCTGAGAATGACGTGAATAGCACATTTAGTGAGTTGGTCTTACCGCAGGTAAAGGGTACACAGCCAGATAGGGAATGGATGACCAACAGGAAGAGCAATGCAAGGAAGGTAGCGCAGGGGTCCCCTGCGGTCATCTCCCTGCAAAACAGATACACCGCTTTGGGTACTGTTGAGGGGGATGACTCATCAGGGGAGGGCAGCAGCAGCCAAGTTCATGGCACCATGGGTGGCTCTGCTGCACAGGAGGGCAGGAAAAAGAGTGGGAGAGCAATAGTGATAGGGGATTCAATTGTAAGGGGAATAGATAGATGTCTCTGCAGCCACAACCAAGACTCCAGGATGATATGCTGCCTCCCTGGTGCAAGGGTCAAGGATGTCTCAGAGCGGGTGCAGGGCATTCTGAAAATGGAGGGTGAACAGCCAGTTGTCGGGGTGCAAATAGGTACCAACGATATAGGTAAAAAACGGGATGAGGTCCTACAAGACGAATTTAGGGAGCGAGGAGCTAAATTAAAAAGTAGGACCTCAAAAGTAGTAATTTCAGGATTGCTACCAGTGCCACGTGCTAGTCAGAGTAGGAATTTCAGGATAGCTCAGATGAATACGTGGCTTGAGGAGTGGCGCACAAAGGAGGGATTCAAATTCCTGGGACATTGGAACCGGTTCTGGGGGAGGTGGGACCAGTACAAACCAGACGGTCTGCACCTGGGCAGGACCAGAACCAATGCCCTACGGGGAGTGTTTGCTAGTGCTGTTGGGGAGGAGTTAAACTAATATGGCAGGGGGATGGGAACCTATGCAGGGAGACAGAGGGAAGTAGAATGGGGGCAGAAACAAAAGATAGAAAGGCAAGCCTGAATGCTCTGTGCCTCAATGCGAGGAGTATTCGGAATAAAGTGGACGAATTAACTGCCCAGATAGCAGTTAACGGGCATGATGTAATTGGCATCACGGAGACATGGCTCCAGGGTGACTAAGGCTGGAAACTCAACATCCAGGGGTATTCAACATTTAGGAAGGATAGACAGAAAGAAAAAGGAGGCAGGGTGACATTGCTGGTTAAAGAGGAAATTAATGCAATAGTAAGAAAGGACATTAGCTTGGATGATGTGGAATCGGTATGGGTGGAGCTACGGAATATCAAGGGGCAGAAAACGCTAGTGGGAATTGTGTACAGACCACCAAACAGTAGTAGTAAGGTTGGGTACAGCAGCAAACAAGAAATTAGGGACGCATGCAATAAAGGTACAGCAGTTATCATGGGCGACTTTAATCTACATATTGATTGGGCTAACCAAACTGGTAGCAATGCGGTGGAGGAGGATTTCCTGGCATGTATTAGGGATGGCTTTCTAGACCAATATGTCGAGGAACCAACTAGGGAGCTGGCCATCCTAGACTGGGTGATATGTAATGAGAGAGGACTAATTAGCAATCTTGTTGTGCGAGGCCCCTTGGGGAAGAGTGATCATAACATGGTAGAATTCTTTATTAAGATGGAGAGTGACACAGTTAATTCAGAAACTAGGGTCCTGAACGAAAGGAAAGGTAACTTCGATGGTTTGAGGCGTGAATTGGCTAGAATAGACTGGCAAATGATACTTAAAGGGTTGACGGTGGATAGGCAATGGCAAACATTTAAAGATCACATGGATGAACTTCAGCAATTGTACATCCCTGTCTGGAATAAAAATAAAATGGGGAAGGTGGCTCAACTGTGGCTAACAAGGGAAATTAAGGATAGTGTTAAATCCAAGGAAGAGGCATATAAATTGGCCAGAAAAAGCAAGAAACCTGAGGACTGGGAGAAATTTAGAATTCGGCAGAGGAGGACAAAGGATTTAATTAAGAGGGGGAAATAGAGTACGAGAAGAAGCTTGCCAGGAACATAAAAACTGACTGCAAAAGCTTCTATAGATATGTGAAGAGAAAAAGATTAGTGAAGACAAACGTAGGTCCCTTGCAGTCAGATTCAGGTGAATTTATAATGGGGAACAAAGAAATGGCAGACCAATTGAACAAATACTTTGGTTCTGACTTCAAGAAGGAAGATACGAATAACCTTCTAGAAGAACTGGGGACCGAATGTCTAGTGAGAAGGAGGAACTGAATCCTCCTTATATCCTTATTAGGCTGGAAATTGTGTTAGGGAAATTGATGGGATTGAAGGCCTATAAATCCCCGGGGCCTGATAGTCTGCATCCCAGAGTACTTTAGGAAGTGGCCCTTGAAATAGTGGATGCATTGATGATCATTTTCTAGCAGTCTATCGACTCTGGATCAGTTCCTATGGACTGGAGGGTAGCTAATGTAACACCACTTTTTAAAAAGGGAGGGAGAGAGAAAGTGCGTAATTATAGACCAGTTAGCCTGACATTGGTAGTGGCGAAAATGTTGGAATCAATTATTAAGAAAGAAATAGCAGCGCATTTGGAAAGCAGTGACAGGATCAGTCCAAGTCAGCATGGATTTATGAAGGGGAAATCATACTTGACAAATCTTCTGGAATTTTTTGAGGATGTAACTAGTAGAGTGGACAAGGGAGAACCAGTGGATGTGGTGTATTTGGACTTTCAAAAGGCGTTTGACAAGGTCCCACATACGAGATTGGTGTGCAAAATCAAAACACATTGTATTGGGGGTAATATACTGAAGTGGATAGAGAACTGGTTGGCAGGCAGGAAGCAGAGAGTCAGGATAAACTGGTCCTTTTGAAAATGGCAGGCAGTGACTAGTGGAGTGCCGCAGGGCTCAGTCCTGGGACCCCAGCTCTTTACAATATATATCAATGATTTGGATGAAGGAATTGAGTGTAATATCTCCAAGTTTGCAGATGGCACTAAACTGGGTGGTGGTGTGAGCTGCGAGGGGGACGCTAGGAGGCTGCAGGGTGACTTGGACAGGTTAGGTGAGTGGGCAAATGCATGGCAGATGCAGTATAATGTGGATAAATGTGAGGTTGTCCACTTTGGGGGCAAAAACACAAAGACAAAATATTATCTGAATGGCAGCAGATTAGGAAAAGGGGAGGTGCAACGAGACCTGGGTGTCATGGTTCATCAGTCATTGAAAGTTGGCATATAGTTACAGCAGGCGGTGAAGAAGGCAAATGGTATTTCAGTCTTCATAGCTAGGGGATTTGAATATACGAGCAGGGAGGTCTTACTGAAGTTGTACAGGGCCTTGGGAGGCCTCATCTGGAATATTGTGTTCAGTTTTGGTCTCCTAATCTGAGAAAGGATGTTCTTGTTATTGCGGGAGTGCAGCGAAGGTTGACCAGACTGATTCCCGGGATGGCAAGAATGACATATGAGGAGAGACTGGATCAACTGGGCCTTTATGCATTGGAGTTTAGAAGGATGAGTGGGGACCTCATAAAAACATATAAGATTCTGACGGGACGGGACAGGTTAGATGCGGGTAGAATGTTCCCGATGTTGGGGAAGTCCAGAACCAGGGGACACAGTCTTAGGATAAGGGGCAGGCCATTTAGGACTGAGATGAGGAGAAACTTCTTCACTCAGAGAGTTGTTAACCTGTGGAATTCCCTACCGCAGAGAGTTGTTGATGCCAGTTCATTGGATATATTCAAGAGGGAGTTAGATATGGTCCTTACGGCTAAGGGGATCAAGGGGTATGGAGAGAAAGCAGGAAAGGGGTACTGAGGTGAAGGATCAGCCATGATCTTATTGAATGGTGTTGCAGGCTCGAAGGGCCCAATGGCCTACTCCTGCACCTATTTTCTATGTTACTATGTTTTACCGAACTGGACTTGATGACGGCCTACATGACAAAGGAGCTGGTCGAGACGTCGAAGAGACTTACGTGCATTAACATGCATAAAGGACCGTTTATTTATCACAGCTGCCCTTTTGGAATTCTCTCGGCTGCAGCAATATTTCAGAGGAACATGGAGAGTCTACTGAAGTCCGTCCCCAGAACTGTCATGTTCCAAATTGACATACTGATCATAGGTCGTGACTCCAAGGAACATCTGAACAACCTGGAAGAGGTTCTACATCGTCTGGACAAAGTGGGACTCAGACTGAAATGCTCGAAGTACGTCTTCATGGCACCAGAGGTCGAATTCCTGGGAAGGAAAATTGCTGCTGACGGCATCAGGTCTATGGACGTGAAAACCAAGCCCATCAAGAATGCACCCAAGCTGCAGAATGTGATGGTGCTGCATTCGTTTCTGGGTCTACTCAACTACTTCAGTAACTTCCTACCTAAATTGAGCACCTTATTAGAACCACTGCACGTGCTGCGAAGAAAAGGTGACAACTGGGTGTGGGGTGCGTCTCAAGACAGAGCTTTTGAGAAAGCCACGAATCTGCTTTGCTCTAACAAGCTGCTGGTACATTATGACCCATGGAAACATTTAGTATTGGCCTGTGATGCTTCGTCATATGGAATTGGTTGCGTACACCAACAAGCTAGTGAGTCGGGTAAACTTCAACTAGTTGCGTACGATTCAAAAAGTTTGTCTAAGGCGGAAAGAGCCTCCAGCATGGTAAAGAAAGAAGCACTAGCCTGTGTGTATGGGGTTAAATAGATGCATCAGTACCTGTTTGGTCTTTGGTTTGAACTGGAGACAGATCACAAGCCACTCATTTCACTGTTCTCTGAAAACAAAGGTATCAATACCAATGCTTCATCCCGCATCCAGAGGTGGGCGCTGACATTATCCGCTTATGATTATGTCATTCGCCATAGACCTGGCACCAAGAATTGTGCCGATGCTTTGAGCCGTCTGCCGTTGCCCACACCAGAGGTGGAAATGCCACAGCTGGCGGACCTATTGTTAGTTATGGATGCTTTTGAGAGTGAAGGAATCCATGTCACGGCTCAACAAGTTAAGACCTGGACCAGCCAGGACCCGATTTTATTGGTGGTGGAGAGTTGCATCCTCAAAGGTGATTGGTCTGCCATACCTAAGCAAATGTGCGAGGGGACCAAGCCTTACATTCGTCGCAAAAACGAACTGTCTATTCAGTCGGATTGTATACTGTAGGGCAATCGTGTTGTTATGCCCAAGAAAGGGAGAGAGGAATTTATACGTGAGCTACATAGCACACATCCCGGCATTGTAATGATGAAAGCCATCGGCAGGTCTCATGTATAGTGGCCAGGAATTGACTCTGAGCTGGAATCATGTGTGCATCAGTGCAACACTTGCATGCAGCTCAGCAAAGCACCAGCGGAATCGCCGCTGAGTCTGTGGTCGTGGCCGTTGAAACCATGGTCCAGGATCCACATAGACTTTGCAGGTCCCTTCCTGGGCAAGATGTTTTTAGTAGTGGTGGATGCATATTCGAAGTGGATAGAGTGTATAATCATGTCATCCAGCACATCCACAGCTACCATTGAGAATCTCAGTGTCATGTTCACGGTACATGGTCTGCCTGACATTGTTGTTATCGACAAGGGATCGTGCTTGACCAGTCAGGAGTTTCAAGAGTTCATGAAACTCAATGGTTGCAAACATGTAAGGTCAGCACCGTTCAAACCTGCATCCAATGGGTAAGCAGAATGTGCTGTCCAAATCATAAAGCAGACAATGAAGCGAGTAACCCAAGGGTCACTGCAGACCCGCCTGTCATGCATAGTGCTTAAGTTACAGGACAAGACCACACACGCTTACCGGGGTCTCGCCTGTTGAACTAATGATGAAGAGAGGTCTTAAGACCAAGCTATCTCTTGTACACCCTGACTTGAATAATCATGTTGAATATAGAAGACAAAGTCAGCAAGGGTATCACGATCGCGCAGCTGTGTCACGCGATATTTCTGTAAATGATCCTGTATATGTTCTGAATTATGACCATCTCAATTTGTAAAAGACTGTGTTAATATCTCAGAAGGGAGTGTTGTCATGTATGTACTTTTGGGATCACTAGCCACTAGATGGCGTCACTGTTGGACGCACGTGTGTCCAGCCCAAGTATAAAAGGCCAGCCATTTTGATTATTAGTCACTTTGGGCCTTAATAAAGCAGAGCCAAGTTCATACCTCTTGGAGTTAAACAGTACTCAGTCTAACAGTTATTGCATTCACAACAGGTTCTTAATGAAGACTTTGCGTCTGTTTTCACAAAAGAAAGGGACAATGCAGGTACTGCTATCGAAAAAGATTGTGAAATTCTGGATGAAATAAACATAGTGAGAGAGGAGGTATCAAGGGGTTTAGCAGCTTTGAAAGTAGACATGTCCCCAGGCCCAGATGAAATGCATCCCAGGCTGTTGAGTGAAGTAAAAGAGGAAATAGCAGAGGTCTTGACCATCATTTTCCAGTCCTCTTTGGATTTGGGCATGGTGCCGGAGGACTGGAGGACTGCTAATGTGGTAAAGGGATAGGCCAAGTAATTACAGGCCTGTCAGACTAACCTCAGTGGTGGGAAAATTATTGGAAAAGATCCTGAAAGACAGGATAAATCTACATTTAGAAAGGCAAGGATTAATTTGGGACAGTCAGCGCAGATTTGTTAAGGGAAGATCTTGTTTGACTAACCTGATTGAATTTATCAAGGAAGTAACCAAGAGGGTCGATGTAGTGTATATGGACTTTAGCAAAGCTTTTGATAAGGTCCCGCATGGTAGACTGGTCACGAAGATAAAAGCCCATGGGATCCAGGGCAAAGTGGCAAGTTGGATCCAAAATTGACTTAGAGGTAGGAGGCAAAGGGTAATGGTTAATGGATGTTTTTGTGACTGGAAGGATGTTTCGAGTGGGGTTCTGCAGGGCTCAGTACTGGGTCCCTTGCTTTTTGTGATATACATCAATGATCTAGATTTGAATATAGGGAGTATGATTAAGAAGTTTGCAGACGACACTAAAATTGGCTGTGTGGTTGATAATGAAGAGGAAAGTCATGGACTGCAGAAGGATATCAATCTACTGGTCTGGTGGGCAGAACAGTGGCAAATGGAATTTAATTCAAAGTGTGAGGTAATGAACTTGGGGAGCACTAATAAGGGTATACACATTAAATAGTAGGCCACAGAAGTGTAGATGAACAAAGGGACCTTGGAGTGCTTGTCCACAGATCCCTGAAAGTAGCAGGCCAGGTGGATAAGGTGGTTAAGAAGGCATATGGAATGTTTGCCTTTATTGGCCAAGGCATAGAATACGAGAGCAGGGAGGTTATGCTTAAATTGTATAATACTCTGGTTAGGCCACAGCTGGAGTACTGCATGCAGTTCTGGTCGCCGTATTATGGGAAGGACATAATTACACTAGAGAGGGTGCAGAGGAGATTTACTAGAATGCTGCTTGGAATGGAGAATCTTAGCTATGAGGACAGATTGGACAGGCTGGGTTTGTTCTCATTGGAACAGAGGAGGCTGAGAGGAGACCTCATTGAGGTGTATAACATTTTGAATTGCCTGGATATAGCGCATAGCAAGGGCCTTGGTGGAGGGGTCAATTACGAGGAGGCATAGTTTTAAGGTGGTTGGTGGAAGGTTCAGAGGGGATTTGAGGGGAATCTTCTTCGCGCAGAAGGTGGTGGGGGTCTGAAACTAACTGCCTGGAAGGGTGGTGGATGCAGAAACCCTCACCACATTTAAAAGGTGTTTGGATGTGCACTTGAAGTGCCGTAACCTGCAGGGTTATGGACCTAGAACTGGTAAGTGGGATTAGACTGGATAACCTCTTGTTGGCTGGTGCAGAGACAATGGTAAGTACTGCGGGGAATCGAATATGGCCAGGGTGATCTCCTGGACTAGTTTTGATTGCCTGGATGAGTGGGAGATGAATTTTCCCAGATTTTTTTCCCCGATTGGCCTAGGTTTTTATCTGGTTTTTGCCTCTCCCAGGAGATCACATGGCTCCAGTTGGGGTGGAGTATAGAATGTTTCAGTGCAAGGGGCGTCGCAGTTGTGTGGGGTGGACTGGTTGGGCCGGATGCTCTTTACCTGTCCGCCATTGTTTATAGGTTTATATGAAACCTTCAGGGCTGCTGACCAAGGGCCGTGCGGCTCTTTGTCGGCCAGCGCGGATACGATGGGCCAAAATGGCCTCCTTCTGCGCTGAAAATTTCTATGTTTCTAAGGCCAGATAGGAATCGATAATCTTAGAAAGAGAGATTAGGAGGGGTGATCAAAAGCTCGCTTATAAAAGGATGATTTTAAGGAGGCTCTTAAAGAAGGAGAGGGAGGTGGAGAGGCAAAGGGGTTTAGGGACATAGTCCCAGAGAGTCAAGCGTTGAAGGCACAGCCGCCAATGTAGGTTCAGATGCACAAGAAGCCAGAGTCAGAAGTCAGAAGAATGGATGATTTGGGGACGTGGAGGTTGCAGGCAGGGGGGGGGTGGGGGTGGGCAGGGTGAGAGGGACTTGGGCAGGGTGAGAGGGACTTGAAGGGCTGTAGAGATTACTGCAATAGAAATGGGTGAGACAATGGAGGGATTTACACACAAGGATGAGAAATTTAAATTTGAGGTGTTGACGGACTGGGAGCCAATGTAGGTCATTGAGGATAGGGGTGATGGACGAGTGTAATGGTGTCAGGTAGGATATGAGTAGCAGAGTTTTGGATGAGCTGAAGTTTACGGAGTGTGAAAGATGAGAATCCGGCATGGAGAGCATTGGAATAGTTGAACCTGGAGGTAAAAAAGGCATGGATGAGAGTTTCAGTGTCAAATGGACTGAGATAGGGCCAGAGGCAGGCACATAGGTGGAAACAGACAGTCATTGTGATGGAAAGCACATGGGGTCAGAAATTCAGCTTGGCACCGAGGTTGTGAACAGAATCAGTCTGCCTGAGATAGTGGCCGAGGAGGTGGATGGAATTGATAGGTATGGCGTTTGTGGAGGGCTGAAGACGATGCCTTTGATCTTCCCAATGTTTAGCAGGAAGAAATGCCTACTCATTCAAGACTGGAAGTCAGACAAGAAGTGGCAGTGGATGTGTCAAGGGAGGTGAAAAGGTGAAGCTCAGTGTCATCAGTGTACATGTGGGAGCGTTTAAACATGAAGAGAAGAGAGTGAAGGGTGGTTCCTAGGGGTACTCGTGAAATGACAGTGCAAGGATAGGAAGAGAAGTCATTGCTAGAGATGCTTTGGCAGATAGGTAAGAGCAGAACCAAGTGAGGGCAGTCCTACTGAGTTGAACAACAGAGGAGTGGCATTGGACGTGTGGTGAACCGTGCCAAGGGCTGCAGAGAGCTTGAGGAGGAATGGAGGGATAGTGCACAATGGTCACAGTCACAGAGGATGCCAATTGGTTAGGGTTGCTTCATTTCTGTGGCAGGAGTGAAAACCTAATTAGAGAGATAAGCATGGATCTGGGAGGCAACAACATGTTTAAGAACTTTGGAGGGAAGAGGGAGACTGCACATAGGGTGCCATATTGCCAAGGACTGAAGGGTTGAGGGTAGGATTGTTTTGAGCAGCAGGGTGATGATGACAGTTTTGAAAGGAAGGAGGGCAGTGCCTGATGAGTGGCGACCAATTTACAATGTCAGCTAGCAAGGGAGCCAAAAAAGTAAGTTGGATGGTCAGTCGTTTGTAGTAGGAATGAAATCAAAGGGAGCATGAGGTGGATCCCATGGACAGAATGAGCTTGGAGAGGGCAAGAGGGGAAATAGGTCAGAAACTAGAGAGGGCCTGGTAGAAATAAAAATGCCAAAAAAATATAGTAGCTAAAATAGGAGTGAGAGAAATAAAGCGAGACTTGAGGGGTGTAGCACGTAATGTTTTTTTAATGTACATGTGCTCATTATATAGCACAAACTAAAATGCAAAGGTATCATCTCCAATTAGCAAGTAATCAACACAATGATCAGCCACTTCTTATCTATTTTTAATGGCTACATTCAATTTGTATCTTGTTAAAGAGAAGTATCAAGAGGTACAAACATTCATTAAAAAAACTGGTGAATGCATTTTTCCTGAAATTCCTCAGGAATAAAAGAGGACTCCAGAGATTGTGTTTTCCAGATGTGCGCTGCTGATAATGGGATAGGCATCATTTTGAAACACCAAAGTAGTCTCAGAACACACTTCTCCATCTATAATCTTGGCCTAATTGTAATAATCTGAGGAGCAAAAAAACGTTAAAAGTACCTGAGCAATTTATACACAATCATTGGAATGCTAAGCATAATTATTCTTTGTACAGAAAGGATATCTAATATTGTCTTAATCGAGTTAGCCAACACTAGTGACTGGTTGAGTTATTTGTGCTCCTTAACACAAAATAAAACATATGTTCTATATAATAGAATATCTCCTGCTACATTTTGGTGGCATTTATATGAACAACAGGCCTGAGCTTCTATAACTTGCTTTGCTTCCTTTTCAAAGTTTTACTGAAGTAGATTGTCTTCTAATTGGTGGCTGTTGAGTTAGAAAATACAGGGCAGTCAGTCAGCAGCTTCGGGCAGGTGAAGATTGAAACTCAGCAAATGTGAATGTATTTCCCCCTGCTCTTCTGAAAACATTGATACTATTTGAAGCTGATACCTTTGGATGATACATTTTAGTGTGTGCTTTGTAAGAGCAAAAGGACATTTAAAAAAAAAATCAAGTGCTACACCCTTTTGTTCTCCCCACGCCTGTCCTATCTACTACATGTTTTGCCAATTTCCCCAGAGGCCCCGCCCCCAGGCTCCCTACCCACTCTGTCTTCTCTCCATGAAGTCAAGTTATAGGCCTTTCCATGAAATCAATGGAAATAAAAGTCAGGAGAGACATAAAACAGGTTGCCGATTCGCTATCACTTGTTTTACACTATCACATAAAGTCAGAGATACTGGATGCATTGGTTGTAATCCACCAAAATTCCATGGATTCTGGGGCGGTCCCAGTGGATTGGAAAACCGCAAATGTAACACCTCTATTTAAAAAAGGAGGCAGACAAAAAGCAGGAAATTATAGACCAGTTAGTCTGTCGTTGGGAAAATGCCCGAGTCCATTATTAAGGAAAAAGTAGCAGGACATTTGGAAAAGCATAATTCAATCAAGCAGAGCCAGCATGGTTTTATGAAAGGGAAATCATGTTTGACAAATTTGCTGGAGTTCTTTGAGGATGTAACGAGCAGGGTGGATAAGGGGGAACCAGTGGATGTGGTGTATTTGGATTTCCAGAAGGCATTCGACAAGGTGCCACAAAAGAAGTTACTGCACAAGGTAAAAGCTCACGGGGTGGGGGTAATATATTAACATGGATAGAGGATTGGCTAACTAACAGAAAACAGAAAGTCGGGATAAATGGGTAATT
Source organism: Pristiophorus japonicus (assembly GCF_044704955.1). NCBI lineage: Eukaryota > Metazoa > Chordata > Chondrichthyes > Pristiophoridae > Pristiophorus > Pristiophorus japonicus. Next base: position 177,839,021 of record NC_091981.1, read on the forward strand.
TTCCGATTGGCAAACAATGACTAGTGGGGTGCCGCATGGATCGGTGCTGGGTGCTCAGCCATTTACAATCTATATTAATGATTTGGATGAAGGGACCGAGTGGAATGTAGCCAAGTTTGCTGATGATACAAAGATGGGTGGGAAAGCAAATTGTGAGGAGAACACAAAAAATCTGCAAAGTGATATAGACAGACTAAGTGAGTGGGCAAAAATTTGGCAGATGGAGTATAATGTCGGAAAATGTGACCCACTTTGGCAGAAAAAAATAGAAAAGCAAATTACAATTTAAATGGAGAAAAATTGCAAAATGTTGCAGTACAGAGGGACCTGAGGGTCCTTGTGTATGAAACACAAAATGTTAGCATGCAGATACTTCAAGTAATCAGGAAGGCAAATGGAATGTTGGCCTTTATTGCAAAGGGGAGAGAGTATAAAAGCAGAGAAGTCCTGCTACAACTGTACAAGGTATTGATTGGTAAGGCCACACCTAGAGTACTGCAATACAGTTTTGGTCTCTGTATTTAAGGAAGGATATACTTGCATTGGAGGCTGTTCAGAGAAGGTTCACTAGGTTGATTCCAGAGATGAGGGGGTTGACTTATGAAGATAGGTTGAGTAGGTTGGGCCTATACACATTGGAGTTCAGAAGAATGAGAGGTGATCTTATCGAAACATATAAGATAATGAGGGGGCTCGACAAGGTGGATGCAGAGAGAATATTATTTCCACTCATAGGTGAAACTAAAACTAGGGGACATAGTCTTAGAATAAGGGGTTGTCCATTTAAAACTGAGATGAGGAGGAATTTCTTCTCTCAGAGGGTTGTAAATCTATGGAATTCTCTGCCCCAGAGAGTTGCGGAGGCTGGCTAAAGACAGATAGGCGGAGATAGACAGATTTGTGAGCGATATGGGAGTAAAGGGTTATGGGGAGCGGACAGGGAAGTGGAGCTGAGTCCATGATCAGATCAACCATGATCTTATTAAATGGCAGAGCAGGCTCGAGAGGCCAAATGACCTAATCCTGGTCCTATTTCTTATGTTCTTACACAGGGCGACTGGAGGAAATCATGCCCAGTGACGTATTATTTTTTAATTGTCTTTTACAGTATCTTGTGAATCACTTTGCCTGGTGTTATTTAATGCGATTACTGCATCAGTAATCAGGTATTTAAAAAAATTGTTTAGTAATTAAGAACAAATTTTTTTTATCCGTTTTCTCTCTTTCTCTCCTGAAGGTGCTGCTACTTGCTGGGATATAGTTTCAGGAGCACAGGCCACCCAGTATTTTTCCCAAGTAACCTTTCTTCACGTGCAAGGCTAGACAGTGAGGCTTGGCAGGAAATTGTACTGTGGCAGAATCACAATGACCTTCTTCCAATGTCTAAACGCATATTTTTTTAAGAAGAAAAAAGTGCCTATTCTCTCTCCATTGTTAAAAATGTTAGATTTTTGATATTGACAGTAGAGGCTTCAAGATTCACCCATTCCTCGACCGCTATTCTGTCTCACTTTGAACCAACAGTAAAGGCAGAAATAGTGGAAGTAGAGCATCCAACAATTTCATTGATAAATTCTCTTCTCTTTGTTGTGAGCAAAACTCTCATTTTATTAAGTAATTTTCTCCAGAGCTATAAGAATATAAGAACATAAGAAATAGGAGCAGGAGTAGGCCATAGGGCCCCTCGAGCCTGCTCCGCCATTTATACAATCATGGCTGATCCGATCATGGACTCGGGTCCACTTCCCTGCCTGCTCCCCATAACCCCTTATTCCCTTATCGGTTAAGAAACTGTCTATTTCTGTTTTAAATTTATTCAATGACCCAGCTTCCACAGCTCTCTGAGGCAACAAATTGCACAGATTTACAACCCTCTGAGAGGAGACATTTCTCCTCATCTCAGTTTTAAATGGGCGGCCCCTTACTATCAACAATAGAAAAATGTGAGAAGAGAGATTTGCATTCAAAATGAGTTATACAGAACAAAAACTTAATTTAAATACATAATAAATTGAAAGAAAAGGTTATGATCATCAGGCTCACTCAAACTGGTCTCTTTTTCATGGATCAGTCCCAACTACCCACCTTCTCACCAAATCCCACAGTCCCTGCTTTCTGCACAAACACATCTGATTGTCTCTTGAACCCATTTATACTTTGCTTCAATGACCTTCCTAGCATAACATTTTTTGACAACTATTAATCTCTGTCTGATAAAAGTTCCACCTGACTTGCCTTCTTACTCCAACCTCCTCATTTCCAACATACGCCCCAGCATTCGAATCCTTTGCCAAAGTGAACAATTTATCGAAATTAATTTGGTCAATTCTTCCATAATCTTGAAAACTTGAGCCTTATCTCAAGACCAAGGTTTCTGATAGCCACAAACAGCATTGTTGCTCCCCTCTATGGGCAATACTAGTCTTCTGAAAATTAGATGGCCAGAACTGCACTCAGACTAATCTAACTTCCTTAGACTTGTACTCCATTTCTCTGCTAATGAAACCCTGTGTTTGCTTTGCTCTGTTTTTACCCAGTAGTGCTCGCTGCACTATTTTTCAGAATATATTAAAATATTTTGCATTAAAACCATTTTAAACTAAAATGAGGGAGTCATACCACAAATGTGTAAGAGCTAAAAACATGACGTTTGTTCTTCTCTCCTTCCCCACTCGTGGTCTCTCTGACACATTTTCCATCAATACTATTGAGACACAGACTGTTAGGAGAGCACAAGGACTCTGGAAATAACTTTCTCCAAAGTCTCCTCTCTTCCTCTGGGAAAAAGCCTAACCTCCACTTAATACTACTCCACAATGGAGTCCGGGAGTTCATCAGATGGCGGAGCGTGGCTGTGAACTCCCCTCCCACTGAATTGCAGTAACTTTGTCGTCTGATGCACTGTGACACAAAATTCGCTGAGTATTACCAGTGTCAAATACAGGTATAACAGTAGTTTTGTTACAGAGTTCAAGAATTCCCATTATTAATTTTAATGCAGTAATGCTACTTACAATTCTACAATTATATTGTAGCAAATTCCACTGTCTGGTTATATAACAATTGCACTGTGAGATGTCGCATGTGTTAACTGACACCTTGAATATGAGTATATTAAACTCTGTTACAACAAATCATCTTCATTGTCTGTGCATGGAAAACATAAATCTTAAAAAAGACAAATGATTAATTTTCATTGAAAGAAATTAAGTGAATAAAATAATTGGATATGTAAAATAATTCAATTCATATTAAAGTGAAAATTATTTGAAAATAAAGAGCCGTTCTTAATATTGAATTCTGCTGTCACTACCATGACAACAGGTGCCTGTTGGTTTATCCTACATTTCCAATTGCTTGTAAATCTATCTTAGCTCTACATTTTTCAGAGACTAAAACACCTAGAGCGAATCTCTTCATGTGATAGAAACACAAAAGTCGTAAAAAAAAAAAATCACCTGTCATAATTCATATATTTTTCAGGAAAGCATAGGCAAGTCAATTAGTCTATCACCGGCATGGTTTCCTGCAAAATTAATGCCCTCTTAACATAGTCTGTGTGATGTGCCCTTAGCATGGATTGTTAATTAAATTATGGGTGAGGATAAAGAAAGGTTCTGATTAGCTGAAAACTGTTATTAAAACCCTCAATGAACTCCCGCTTTGTTTCCCCCTCAGGACCTCCCATTGTTCAGCATCAGAGCTGCTGCTACTGTGAATTCAAGAGAATCCCAGGGAGCAGCTGAAAATAAACTCAAAAATGTCATTAAAAACAAATGGAAATGCATGTGCTGTATCAATAGTCAACTGGCAGCATAACAAACACTAATATATTTGTTTACCTTGGTGGTTTTAGCACACCAGGATCTGCATTACTCTTCAGTGTTTCCTTGTGGAAAACAAAAATTCCCTTAAGTACTAACAGCCATAATAAACACACCTTTGAGTTCATTATTGTCTAATTATCAATCTGTTGCCTACTGATGATTCAGTCTCCCTAGCACCCCCCTCCCTCGCCTTTAGCCATAATGAAACGTCCCAAGGCTGATAATTCATTCAAACCAATCATCCAACCGAGCACCTTGTTGGCATCAGGTGATTCATCGCCGTGGAGACGATTCAATCAATCACTAAAGATAAAGACCAAGTAATGCAGCTTCAGGCCAGCAGTATAATAATGGCTAAATGTCACATGCTATGAATTAATTTCCTGTGTAGGACACCCAGCTCTACCTTTGCACCACCTCTCTTAACCCATTCACTCATCCTCATCATCATCATAGGCAGTCCCTCGAAATCGAGGAAGACTTGCTTCCACTCCAGAAGTGAATTCTCAGGAGGCTGTGCAGTCCAATACGGGAATTACAGTCTCTATCACAGGTGGGACAGACAGTGGTTGAAGGAAAGAGTGGGTGGGGAGTCTGGTTTGCCACACACTCCTTCTGCTGTCTGTGCTTGTTTTCTGCATGCTCTCGGCGATGAGACTCGAGGTGCTCAGCACCCTCCCGGATGCTCTTCCTCCACTTAGGGCGGTCTTGGGCTAGGGATTCCCAGGTGCCGGTGGGGATGTTGCATTTTATCAGGGAGGCTTTGTGGGTGTCCTTGAAATGTTTCCTCTGCCCACCTGGGGCATTCACTGCCTCTGTGCTGTCAGACTATTTGTCCAACATCCAGGCTTGGGTGAACCACAGTTTCTTCCAGTTAAACATTGGGAAGTTCGATGCCATCGCCTTTGGCCCCCGCCACAATCTCCGTACCCTTGCCACTGATTCCAGCCCCCCCCCCCCCCCCCCCCACGACCAATTTTGAACCAGATTGTTCACAACTGTGAAGTGCCTTGAGATGTTTTTCTACATTAGTGCCAATATATAAATGCAGGTTGTTATGTATTGGTGAAATGTTTGCCAGAAAAGTTGTGCATATCAGAAAATATTTCAGTCTTGCTGCTTTCATTGACCCAGGAAAGGTCCACTTGCAGATGTCCAAAGTTTCTCTTGGGCTCTAATACTTCCTTTCAAGCCTGAAATGTCTCTACTGTAAAACGTATTACTTGAGGAATAGTTCATACAGTGCTCAGATCAGAGGATCATTCACGTGCAGAGATCACCAAATCATTCATTGTTGCATGCACCGTTATGCACCTGTGACTTCTTCTGATATTAAAGTATTCAGATGCTACAGCAGAGAATTAGAAGAAATGCTTTCGCAGTGTACAGTGGCAGGAAAGCACTGTACACAACACATGGAGATTAATGGATAACACAATCAGTTCCTGTTAAATGAATTACCTGTTTACCGCAATAGCACATTCACTTAGGAAGAATTTATAAGCTGAAATAATAAAATTCCTTTGCACAATCTCTTGCATATTTTCAATTGTAATGAAAATAGTTCAATACTGCTATGATTAATTCTTTTTTAGTTTATATTCATTCAATAGATTTATTCATTTAGCAGATATTCACAGTGTAGAATTGAGATTATTAATATTAGAATTAGTGATCATTTTATCAGGGCATAATGGTCATTATCATCCTGTGGGTCTCATTATTCTGCTTCACATCGCTAGGGCTACTAATGAGCACCTCAGGGCTGGTCATGACCATGATGTCCCCCAAATAATATGTGATTACTTTATTATACGAAGAAATTAATCTATTTATTCTGTGCCAGTGAGCATCATTTTTACAGCCCAGACAAGTGATAATTCTCTGGAGTGCAAAATAAAATAAAAAACAGGACAATATACTTGAGGGAATTATCACTTACTGGTCCGCACCACACAACACATTGCAGAATGTCTTTAATTCTGATTCAAACAATGCCCCATAGAATAAATGGACCTTCGCACCAGTGGTGATGTGGTTACGGGTGTTCTTTCACTCGTGACCACAAGACACTCATCCGTACTCTAGTGCAGCATTTCCAGTTTTCATCTCCAATGCTTTAATCAGCTGCTTTATACAAGGAATATTAACTCTTGGTTTCATAGGACTAAAGAAAAAGAAAAATGTAAGTTTTAAAAAATGTAAGTAGGAAGATCCCAGGTCTGTGTGAATGAGCTGATGTCAGCTGGGGCATCAGTTGGAATGCTTCCATTGGCCTCAGCGTTCCCTGGGCCAGGAAGGGGGGATATCAATTATTGTTCCTTTTATCCAGGAACTCCGACTAGAATGTGTGTGTGTGCATATCTGAGGAAGATAGGATCAAGTTTGCCCAGGTTTCACCCACAGCCAAAAGGCCTGCTGGTTTCACTGTCTCTGCTCACACATTAAGTATAGCTATATGGGAATGTATTAGAGGATGCCCAGCACCCTTTGAACTGTACTCAAGCAGCAGTCAAAGGTTGGAAAATTATCATCGTTTTCTGGAGGGAAAAGAAGGGCAGAAATGAAAATTTTGCAGGGCTATGTCCTGTACCCCAAGGACTCCTGATAATATGGCTTTGGACTATTTCAGGCATCTGGGACAGCCACCCAAAACAGGCCCCTTGCATTTACTAATAAGAGGCCTAACAACTTTTGTAGGACTTCTTCCTCAAGTTGAGCTGCACTGAGAGGAGCAGGCTTCTCCGCACAGCCTGCAGGAAGTGTATCCAGCTGCAGCTCCTGTCAGACCGCATTGCGGCACTGGAGCTGCGCATGGATTCACTCTGGAGCATCCGCGATGCTGAGCATGTCGTGAATAGCACATTTAGTGAGTTGGTCACACTGCAGGTAAAAGTTACAAAGGTAGATAGGGAATGGGTGACCATCAGGTAGAGCAGGAATAGGAAGGTATTGCAGGGACCCCCTGCGGTCATCTCCCTCGAAAACAGATATACCACTTTGGATACTGTTTGGGAAGATGGTTCATCAGGGGAAGGCAGCAGCAGCCAAGTTCATGGCACCATGGGTGGCTCTGCTGCACAGGAGGGCAGGAAAAAGTGTGGGAGAGCTATAGTGGTAGGGGATTCAATTGTAAGGGGAATAGATAGGCATTTCTGCGACCGCAATCGAGACTCCAGGATATTATGTTGCCTCCCTGGTGCAAGGGTCAAGGATGTCTTGGAGCGGCTGCAGGGCATTCTGGAGGGGGAGGGTGAACAGCCAATTGTCATGGTGCATATATGTACCAACGATATAGGTAAAAAATGGGATGAGATCCTACAAGCTGAATTTAGGGAGCTAGGAGTTAAATTAAAAAGTAGGACCTCAAAAAGGTAGTAATCTCAGGATTGCTACCAGTGCCACGTGCTAGTCAGAATAGAAATAGCAGGATAGTTAAGATGAATACGTGGCTTGAGGAATGGAGCATGAGGGAGGGATTCAAATTCCTGGGACATTGGAACCGGTTCTGGGGGAGGACTGGAACCGATGTCCTAGGGGGAATGTTTGCTAGTGCTGTTGGGGAGGGTTTAAACTTATATGGCAGGGGGATGGGAATCTATGCAGGGAGACAGAGGGAAGTAAAATGGGGGCAGAAGCAAAAGATAGAAAGGAGATAAGGAAAAGTGGAGGGCAGAGAAATCAAGGGCAAAAATCAAAAAGGGCCACATTACAACATAATTCTAAAAAGACAAAGAGTGTTAAAAAAAACAAGCCTGAAGGCTCTGTGTCTCAATGTGAGGAGCATTCATAATGAGGTGGATGAATTAACTGCGCAGATAGCTGTTAACGGATATGATGTAATTGGGATTACAAAGACATGGCTCCAGGGTGACCAAGGCGGGGAACTCAACATGCAGGGGTATTCAATATTCAGGAAGGATAGACAGAAAGGAAAAGGAGGTGGGGTAGCATTACTGGTTAAAGAGGAGATTAACGCAATAGTAAGGAAGGACATTAGCTTGGATGATGTGGAATCTGTATGAGTAGAGCTGCAGAACACCAAAGGGCAGAAAACCCTCGTGGGAATTGTGTACAGACCACGAAACAGTGGTAGTGAGGTTGGGGATGGCATCAAACAGGAATTTAGGGATGCGTGCAATAAAGGTACAGCAGTTATCATGGGTGACCTTAATCTACATATAGATTGATCTAACCAAACTGGTAGCAATACGGTGGAGGAGGATTTCCTGGAGTGTATAAGGGATGGTTCTCTCGACCAATATGTCGAGGAACCAACCAGAGAGCTGGCCATCCTAGACTGGGTGTTGTGTAATGAGAGAGGATTAATTAGCAATCTTATTGTACGAGGCCCCTTGGGGAAGAATGACCATAATATGGTAGAATTCTTCATTAAGATGGAGAGTGATACAATTAATTCAGAGACTAGGGTCCTGAGCTTAAAGAAAGGTAACTTCGATGGTATGAGATGTGAATTAGCTAGAATAGACTGGCGAATGACACTTAAAGGATTGACGGTGGATAGGCAATGGCAGACATTTAAAGATCACATGGATGAACTTCAACAATTGTACATCCCTCTCTGGCGTAAAAATAAAACGGGGAAGGTGGCTCAACCGTGGCTAACAAGGGAAATTAGGGATAATGTTAAATCCAAGGAAGAGGCATACAAATTGGCCAGAAAAAGCAGCAAAGCAGAGGACTGGGAGAAATTTAGAATTCAGCTGAGGAGGACAAAGGCTTTAATTAGGAGGGGGAAATAGAGTATGAGAGTAAGCTTGCAGGGAGCATAAAAACTGACTGCAAAAGCTTCTATAGATATGTGAAGAGAAAAAAATTAGTGAAGACAAACGTAGGTCCCTTACAGTCAGAATCAGGTGAATTTATAATGGGGAACAAAGAAATGGAAGACTTAATTTGGTTCTGTCTTCACTAAGGAAGACACAAATAACCGTCCGGAAATACTAGGGGACCGAGGGTCTAGCGAGAAAGAGGAACTGAAGGAAATCCTTATTAGTCAGGAAATTGTGTTAGGGAAATTGATGGCATTGAAGGCGGATAAATCCCGGGGCCTGATAGTCTGCATCCCAGAGATATTAAGGAAGTGGCCATAGAAATAGTGGATGCATTGGTGATCATTTTCCAACATTCGATTGACTCTGGATCAGTTCCGTTGGACTGGAGGGTAGCTAATGTAACACCACTTTTTAAAAAAGGAGGGAGAGAGAAAACGGTTAATTATAGACCGGTTAGCCTGACATCGGTAGTGGGGAAAATGTTGGAATCAATTATTAAAGATGTAATAGCAGCACATTTGGAAAGCAGTGACAGGATTGGTCCAAGTCAGCATGGATTTATGAAAGGGAAATCATGGTTGACAAATCTTCTAGAATTTTTTGAGGATGTAACTAGTAGAGTGGACAAGGGAGAACCAGTGGATGTGGTGTATTTGGACTTTCAAAAGGCTTTTGACAAGGTCCCACACAAGAGATTGGTGTGCAAAATCAAAGCATAGAAACATAGAAACATAGAAAATAGGTGCAGGAGTAGGCCATTCGGCCCTTCTAGCCTGCACCGCCATTCAATGAGTTCATGGCTGAACATGCAACTTAAGTACCCCATTCCTGCTTTCTCGCCATACCCCTTGATCCCCCTAGTAGTAAGGACTTCATCTAACTCCTTTTTGAATATATTTAGTGAATTGGCCTCAACAACTTTCTGTGGTAGAGAATTCCACAGGTTCACCACTCTCTGGGTGAAGAAGGTTCTCCTCATCTCGGTCCTAAATGGCTTACCCCTTATCCTTAGACTGTGACCCCTGGTTCTGGACTTCCCCAATATTGGGAACATTCTTCCTGCATCTAACCTGTCTAAACCCATCAGAATTTTAAACGTTTCTATGAGGTCCCCTCTCATTCTTCTGAACTCCACTGAATACAAGCCTAGTTGATCCAGTCTTTCTTGATAGGACAGTCCCACCATCCCGGGAATCAGTCTCGTGAACCTTCGCTGCACTCCCTCAAAAGCAAGAATGTCCTTCCTCAGGTTAGGAGACCAAAACTGTACACAATACTCCAGGTGTGGCCTCACCAAGGCCCTGTACAACTGTAGCAACACCTCCCTGCCCCGTACTCAAATCCCCTCGCTATGAAGGCCAACATGCCATTTGCTTTCCTAACCGCCTGCTGTACCTGCATACCAACCTTCAATGACTGATGTACCATGACACCCAGGTCTCGTTGCACCTCCCCTTTTCCTAATCTGTCACCATTCAGATAATAGTCTGTCTCTCTGTTTTTACCACCAAAGTAGATAACCTCACAATTATCCACATTATACTTCATCTGCCATGCATTTGCCCACTCACCTAATCTATCCAAGTCACTTTGCAGCCTCATAGCATCCTCCTCGCAGCTCACACTGCCACCCAACTTAGTGTCATCCGCAAATTTGGAGATACTACATTTAATCCCCTCGTCTAAATCATTAATGTACAGTGTAAACAGCTGGGGCCCCAGCACAGAACCTTGCGGCACCCCACTAGTCACTGCCTGCCATTCTGAAAAGTCCCCATTTACTCCTACTCTTTGCTTCCTGTCTGACAACCAGTTCTCAATCCATGTCAGCACACTACCCCCAATCCCATATGCTTTAACTTTGCACATTAATCTCTTGTGTGGGACCTTGTCGAAAGCCTTCTAAAAGTCCAAATATACCAAATCAACTGGTTCTCCCTTGTCCACTCTACTGGAAACATCCTCAAAAAATTCCAGAAGATTTGTCAAGCATGATTTCCCTTTCACAAATCCATGCTGACTTGGACCTATCATGTCACCTCTTTCCAAATGCGCTGCTATGACATCCTTAATAATTGATTCCATCATTTTACCCACTACTGAGGTCAGGCTGACCGGTCTATAATTCCCTGTTTTCTCTCTCCCTCCTTTTTTAAAAAGTGGGGTTACATTGGCTACCCTCCACTCCATAGGAACTGATCCAGAGTCAATGGAATGTTGGAAAATGACTGTCAATGCATTCGCTATTTCCAAGCCCACCTCCTTAAGTACTCTGGGATGCAGTCCATCAGGCCCTGGAGATTTATCAGCCTTCAATCCCATCAATTTCCCCAACACAATTTCCCGACTAATAAAGATTTCCCTCAGTTCCTCCTCCTTACTAGACCCTCTGACCCCTTTTATATCCGGAAGGTTGTTTGTGTCCTCCTTAGTGAAAGTACTTGTTCAATTGGTCTGCCATTTCTTTGTTCCCCGTTATGACTTCCCTTGATTCTGACTGCAGAGGACCTACGTTTGTCTTTACTAACCTTTTTCTCTTTACATATCTATAGAAACTTTTGCAATCCGTCTTAATGTTCCCTGCAAGTTTCTTCTCGTACTCCATTTTCCCTGCCCTAATCAAACCCTTTGTCCTCCTCTGCTGAGTTCTAAATTTCTCCCAGTCCCCGGGTTCGCTGCTATTTCTGGCCAATTTGTATGCCACTTCCTTGGCTTTAATACTATCCCTGATTTCCCTTGATAGCCACGGTTGAGCCACCTTCCCTTTTTTATTTTTACGCCAGACAGGAATGTACAATTGTTGTAGTTCATCCATGCGGTCTCTAAATGTCTGCCATTGCCCATCCACAGTCAACCCCTTAAGTATCATTCGCCAATCTATCCTAACCAATTCATGCCTCATACCTTCAAAGTTACCCTTCTTTAAGTTCTGGACCATGGTCTCTGAATTAACTGTTTCATTCTCCATCCTAATGCAGAATTCCACCATATTATGGTCACTCTTCCCCAAAGGGCCTCGCACAACGAGATTGCTAATTAATCCTCTCTCATTACACAACACCCAGTCTAAGATGGCCTCCCCCCTAGTTGGTTCCTCGACATATTGGTCTAGAAAACCATCCCTTATGCACTCCAGGAAATCCTCCTCCACCGTATTGCTTCCAGTTTGGCTAGCCCAATCTATGTGCACATTAAAGTCACCCATTATAACTGCTGCACCTTTATTGCATGCACCCCTAATTTCCTGTTTGATGCCCTCCCCAATATCACTACTACTGTTTGGAGGTCTGTACACAACTCCCACTAACGTTTTCTGCCCTTTGGTGTTCTGCAGCTCTACCCATATAGATTCCACATCATCCAAGCTAATGTCCTTCCTAACTATTGCATTAATCTCCTCTTTAACCAGCAATGCTACCCCACCTCCTTTTCCTTTCATTCTATCCTTTCTGAATGTTGAATACCCCTGGATGTTGAGTTCCCAGCCCTGATCATCCTGGAGCCACGTCTCTGTAATCCCAATCACATCATATTTGTTAACATCTATTTGCACAGTTAATTCATCCACCTTATTATGGACACTCCTTGCATTAAGACACAAAGCCTTCAGGCTTGTTTTTTTAACACCCTTTGTCCTTTTAGAATTTTGCTGTACAGTGGCCCTTTTTGTTCTTTGCCTTGGGTTTCTCTGCCCTCCACTTTTCCTCATCTCCTTTCTGTCTTTTGCTTTTGTCTTCTTTTTGTTTCCCTCTGTCTCCCTGCATTGGTTCCCATTCCCCTGCCATATTAGTTTAACTCCTCCCCAACAGCACTAGCAAACACTCCCCCTAGGACATTGGTTCTGGTCCTGCCCAGATGCAGACCGTCCGGTTTGTACTGGTCCCACCTCCCCCAGAACCAGTTCCAATGCCCCAGGAATTTGAATCCCTCCCTGCTGCACCACTGCTCAAGCCACGTATTCATCTGCGCAATCCTGCGATTCCTACTCTGACTAGCACGTGGCACTGGTAGCAATCCCGAGATTACTACTTTTGAGGTCCTACTTTTTAAATTTAGCTCCTAGCTCCTTAAATTCGTTTCTAGGACCTCATCCCTTTTTTTACCTATGTCGTTGGTACCAATGTGCACCACGACAACTGGCTGTTCTCCCTCCCTTTTTAGAACGTCCTGCACCCGCTCCGAGACATCCTTGACCCTTGCACCAGGGAGGCAACATACCATCCTGGAGTCTCGGTTGCAGCCGCAGAAACGCCTGTCTATTCCCCTTACAATTGAATCCCCTATCACTGTCGCTCTCCCACTCTTTTTCCTGCCCTCCTGTGCAACAGAGCCAGCCACGGTGCCATGAACTTGGCTGCTGCTGCCCTCCCCTGATGAGTCATCCCCCTCAACAGTACTCAAAGCAGTGTATCTGTTTTGCAGGGGGATGACCACAGGGGACCCCTGCAATACCTTCCTTGCACTGCTCTTCCTGCTGGTCTTCCATTCCCTATCTGGCTGTGGACCCTTTACCTGCGGTACGACCAACTCGCTACACGTGCTACTCACGTCAATCTCAGCATCGTGGAGGCTCCAGAGTGAATCCATCCTCAGCTCCAACTCCGCAACGCGGTCCGTCAGGAGCCGGAGGCGGATACACTTCCCGCACACGTAGTCGTCAGGGACACTGGAGTCGTCCCTGAGGTCCCACATGGTACAGGAAGAGCATAACACATGACCGAGCTCTCCTGCCATAACTTAACCCTTAGATAGGCAACAACAATGCTAAAGTTTACTCACTGTTATAGAAGAGAAAAAAGAAAAACTACTCACCAATCACCAGCCAATCACTTACCCCCTTGGCTGTGACATCACCTTTCTGTTTCTTTCTACTTCTTTTTTGCCTTCTCCCTGTAGCTGCACAAGTACGCCTCTCCACACACCTCCTCGACGCTGGGCCCCGGACTCCCTGCTGTGCCTTTTATAGGCCTCACCAACGGACCTCCTCGACGCTGCTCCCGACTGCTGCCGACGCTCATGGTATTGGAAGTAATGTATTGACATAGCTAAGAACTGGTTGGCAGACAGGAAGCAAAGAGTAGGAATAAATGGGTCCTTTTCAGAATGGCAGGCAGTGACTAGTGGGGTACCGCAAAGTTCAGTGCTGGGACCCCAGCTATTTACAATATCCATTAATGATTTAGACGAAGGAATTGAATGTAATATGTCCAGGTTTGCAGATGACACTAAGCTGGGTGGCAGTGTGAGCTGTGAGGAGGATGCTAAGAAGCTGCAGGATGGACAAGTTAGGTGAGTGGGCAAATGCATGGCAGATGCAGTATAATGTAGATAAATGTGAGGTTATCCACTTTGGTGGCAAAAACAGGAAGGCAGAATATTATCTGAATGGTGACAGATTAGGAAAAGGGGAGTGCAACAAGACCTGGGTGTCATGGTAGATCAGTCATTGAAAGTTGGCATACAGGTACAGCAGGCAGTGAAGAAGGCAAATGGCATGTTGGCCTTCATAGCGAGATGATTTGTGTATAAGAGCAGGGAGGTCTTACTGCAGTTGTACAGGGCCTTGGTGAGGCCACACCTTGAATACTGTGTACAGTTTTGGTCTCCTAATCTGAGGAAGTACATTCTTGCTATTGAGCGAAGGTTCACCAGACTGATTCCCGGGATGGCAGGACTGACATATGAAGAAAGACTAGATCGACTAGGCTTATATTCAGTGGAATTTAGAAGAAAGAGAGGGGATCTCATAGAAACATATAAAATTCTGACGGGATTGGACAGGTTAGATGCAGGAAGAATGTTCCCGATGTTGGGGAAGTCCAGAACCAGGGGTCACAGTCTAAGGATAAGGGGTAGGCCATTTAGGACCGAGATGAGGAGAAACGTCTTCACCCACAGAGTGGTGAACCTGTGGAATTCTCTACCAGAGAATGTTGTTGAGGCCAGTTCGTTAGATATATTCAAAAGGGAGTTAGATATGGCCCTCACGGCTAAAGGGTTCAAGGGGTTATGGAGAGAAAGCAGGAATGGGGTACTGAGGTGAATGATCAGCTATGATCATATTGAATGGTGGTGCAGGCACCTATTTTCGATGTTTCTATTTTTCCAGCCATGGATGCGGCCTAGTTAGCGGCTGCCACCGAAAAGGTAAGTAAAACATTCTTCTCATTCATGTAGAACCAGGATTTGCAGGAGTGCTTCTTCCGGCTCCACAGCACTCCTGCTGATCTCGATCAGCCCCTGTCCCACCCCATCCCCAGCACTTACCTGAGGGCTGCCGCCGACGATGGAAATGGCCTGAAATTCATTTTCTGAGGTGGGTGAGCTTGCTTTGGAGGTACAACAGGCGCCAACAGCTCAATCATAGTATTTCGATGTGGTTCGAGGCCCAATTTTGAGTGGGCCTCAAGCCTCCCAGCTGAGTCTGGTCCTGAAAATATGCCCAGATGAATTTCTGCCCCATAATCTTTAGGCAAGGAAAGGGATAAAGTGTAAACATACATAAAAAGGAATCTAACTTTGGCTCAATATGATTAAAAAGCAGGAATTGTAAAAATTTAGAATAGAATACAATGCACCGCTTTAAAAGACATAAGCAGGAAAGCAGCTGCAGTATTTTAATCATCAGTAATGGAGAGTTAACGTGAATGTCTGCTTTTGTTTTACAGGCAAGTATATAAATGTCCATGTGTAAATCAAGGGCATTTCCTCTTAAATGCAAAGTCAAGGGTTGGCACCAATCTGCACATTAAGAACAGTGACAATCAGTAAGACAGTTTTGTGTCGATGTTAACACAGAATATCACAATCATAGAGCAAGAAATTCAGAGGGGGAAATGTTGACTTTGTGCGATGATGTGAAACAGGAGATAGCGAATCGACAGCCCATTTTACATCTCTCCTGACTCCTTACTTTCAATGAAGTCAGCTCCCTGGGTACCTTGCACAGCCCCACATGATGCTGTTGCTGTGATCGGCCACTGTCCATACATTTACAGAGTGGTATCCTTTTCTATTTATAAATGTTTTTGGCTGTATTCAGGTGCCCTGATGACCACGGGTATTGTCAATCACGCTCTGCATGCGAGGGAACCCAGGCAATGCGGAAAAGCGACACGCCTCTTCTGTTGCTCCTGAGGTCAGTGGGGATGGTGATCTACTATTTGGCCCTTATGTCGAGGGTGTCAGTCACCTGCTTAATGCAGCTGTGATCAGCAGACTGTGATATGCGACTGATGGTCCCTGTAGCAAAGTGAAAGGATCCAGTGGCGCAAAAATTCAGGCCTGTGGTGACTTTGAGGGTGACTGGCAATGTATGCCCTCCTTGCCCAGGAGGCAGCAGGTCCTGTTGGAGGAGGCTGCAGAAGTTTGCCTGGAGAACTGCTCCTCTGATAGGTCAAAGAAGGCTTCTGCAGACCCTGTGTGCTGGGCATAGCCTCCTGTATGCAGATCCTCTTCACCTGTTGTCTTCTGAGAGGCACAGGTGCTGGTGGTGAGGCTGCTGCTGCTTCTCAGCCATGATCTCATTGAATGGCGCGAAGGCTCGAGGGGCAGAAAGGCCTACTCCAATTTTCCTGTGCTCCTCCTCCTCTATGCCATTTATTTCTGTTTCTGATCCTTTCTTTCCTCTAAAGTGTCACACTACAACCCCTCTTAGAAACATAGAAACATAGAAAATAGGTGCAGGAGTAGGCCATTCAGCCCTTCTAGCCTGCACCGCCATTCAATGAGTTCATGGCTGAACATGAAACTTCAGTACCCCCTTCCTGCTTTCTCGCCATAACCCTTGATCCCCCGAGTAGTAAGGACTTCATCTAACTCCCTTTTGAATATATTTAGTGAATTGGCCTCAACTACTTTCTGTGGTAGAGAATTCCACAGGTTCACCACTCTCTGGGTGAAGAAGTTTCTCCTCATCTCGGTCCTAAATGGCTTACCCCTTATCCTCAGACTGTGACCCCTGGTTCTGGACTTCCCCAACATTGGGAACATTCTTTCTGCATCTAACCTGTCTAAACCCGTCAGAATTTTAAACGTTTCTATGAGGTCCCCTCTCATTCTTCTGAACTCCAGTGAATACAAGCCCAGTTGATCCAATCTTTCTTGATAGGTCAGTCCCGCCATCCCGGGAATCAGTCTGGTGAACCTTCGCTGCACTCCCTCAATAGCAAGAATGTCCTTCCTCAAGTTAGGAGACCAAAACTGTACACAATACTCCAGGTGTGGCCTCACCAAGGCCCTGTACAACTGTAGCAACACCTCCCTGCCCCTGTATTCAAATCCCCTCGCTATGAAGGCCAACATGCCATTTGCTTTCTTAACCGCCTGCTGTACCTGCATGCTAACCTTCAATGACTAATGTACCATGACACCCAGGTCTCGTTGCACCTTCCCTTTTCCTAATCTGTCACCATTCAGATAATAGTCTGTCTCTCTGTTTTTACCACCAAAGTGGATAACCTCACATTTATCCACATTATACTTCATCTGCCATGCATTTGCCCACTCACCTAACCTATCCAAGTCACTCTGCAGCCTAATAGCATCCTCCTCGCAGCTCACACTGCCACCCAACTTAGTATCATCCGCAAATTTGGAGATACTGCATTTAATCCCCTCGTCTAAATCATTAATGTACAATGTAAACAGCTGGGGCCCCAGCACAGAACCTTGCGGCACTCCACTGCCTGCCATTCTGAAAAGTACCCGTTTACTCCTACTCTTTGCTTCCTGTCTGACAACCAGTTCTCAATCCACGTCACCACACTACCCCCAATCCCATGTGCTTTAACTTTGCACATTAATCTCTTGTGTGGGACCTTGTCGAAAGCCTTCTGAAAGTCCAAATATACCACATCAACTGGTTCTCCTTTGTCCACTTTACTGGAAACATCCTCAAAAAATTCCAGAAGATTTGTCAAGCATGATTTCCCTTTCACAAATTCATGCTGACTTGGACCTATCATGTCACCATTTTCCAGATGCACTGCTATGACATCCTTAATAATTGATTCCATCATTTTACCCACTACTGAGGTCAGGCTGACCGGTCTATAATTCCCTGCTTTCTCTCTCCCTCCTTTTTTAAAAAGTGGGGTTACATTGGCTACCCTCCACTCCATAGGAACTGATCCAGAGTCAATGGAATGTTGGAAAATGACTGTCAATGCATCCGCTATTTCCAAGGCCACCTCCTTAAGTACTCTAGGATGCAGTCCATCAGGCCCTGGGGATTTATCGGCCTTCAATCCCATCAATTTCCCCAACACAATTTCCCGACTAATAAAGATTTCCCTCAGTTCCCCCTCCTTACTAGACCCTCTGACCCCTTTTATATCCGGAAGGTTGTTTGTATCCTCCTTAGTGAATACCGAACCAAAGTACTTGTTCAATTGGTCTGCCATTTCTTTGTTCCCCATTATGACTTCCCCTGATTCTGACTGCAGGGGACCTACGTTTGTCTTCACCAACCTTTTTCTCTTTACATACCTATAGAAACTTTTGCAATCCGCCTTAATGTTCCCTGCAAGCTTCTTCTCGTACTCCATTTTCTCTGCCCTAATCAAACCCTTTGTCCTCCTCTGCTGAGTTCTAAATTTCTCCCAGTCCCCAGGTTCGCTGCTATTTCTGGCCAATTTGTATGCCACTTCCTTGGCTTTAATACTATCCCTGATTTCCCTAGATAGCCACGGTTGAGCCACCTTCCCTTTTTTATTTTTACGCCAGACAGGAATGTACAATTGTTGTAATTCATCCATGCGGTCTCTAAATGTCTGCCATTGCCCATCCACAGTCAACCCCCTAAGTATCATTCGCCAATCTATCCTAGCCAATTCACGCCTCATACCTTCAAAGTTACCCTTCTTTAAGTTCTGGACCATGGTCTCTGAAATTACTGTTTCATTCTCCATCCTAATGCAGAATTCCACCATATTATGGTCACTCTTCCCCAAGGGGCCTCGCACAATGAGATTGCTAATTAATCCTCTCTCATTACACAACACCCAGTCTAAGATGGCCTCCCCCCTAGTTGGTTCCTCAACATATTGGTCTAGAAAACCATCCCTTATGCACTCCAGGAAATCCTCCTCCACCGTATTGCTTCCAGTTTGGCTAGCCCAATCTATGTGCATATTAAAGTCACCCATTATAACTGCTACACCTTTATTGCATGCACCCCTAATTTCCTGTTTGATGCCCTCCCCAACATCCCTATTACTGTTTGGAGGTCTGTACACAACTCCTACTAACGTTTTTTGCCCTTTGGTGTTCTGCAGCTCTACCCATATAGATTCCACATCATCCAAGCTAATGTCTTTCCTAACTATTGCATTAATCTCCTCTTTAACCAGCAATGCTACCCCACCTCCTTTTCCTTTTATTCTATCCTTCCTGAATGTTGAATACCCCTGAATGTTGAGTTCCCAGCCCTTGTGACACATTCAAATATTTTGCCCAAAAGTAGACTGGTGCTAATTCTAGTTATAATTTTAGACCTTGAGTGAGTGAGTCCCCTTTCAGCTTTTTAAAGTACTCTTAAAATTTGCGTTATATACAAATTTCCTTAATTTTCTGCTGGTGACTTTTCTAAACTGGAATTAGAAAAATGCATGAACAGAATTCCTGGAACAATCAGAAATGCCACTGTAGCTGAGGTAGGGACGATGTGTTTATACAGCAATATTATATTGTTTTTCTGGTGGCTGCTTCTGTTTAACTTTAAAGATTCAAAAGCCTTGTGTGGAATCTGTGAACAGACATGTGAGGAACAAGTTTTATAAAAATTGCATCACCACTTATCCAATCTGTCAACTCCAGATCATTTAAAACCACGTATCTAAAACCAACTGTGTACAGTTAGAAGAGAGGTGAACAATTTTCTTTGGGAGGGGTTGGATAGTAGCTCTAAGTCTGCCTACAATGAGTAACTTTATCTGCCAAGTAGCACAAATATATCCACCCACACATGACCACCAGGGATCAGATCCATATCCGCTTCATCTACCACCACTGTTCCATCCCACTTCCCCTCTTTCCTTTCCCAGATTGCCAAGTCTGCCTTCACCCAAGTACTGGACTCATTTTGAAGGGGAGCTCTAGCTGTTATTGACTTTCCACCATTTTAAAATAAAAGAATAATGTAAAAGATTACTGGATGATAAATGGAAAACAATGGCCCAAACGTTGCTGGGAAAGTAACGGTGAGTTTAATGCGCTCGCCGTTATTAATGTGTAAGGAACCCAGCAATTTGTGGCAAGGAATAGCTGCGTGAATTGGCCACGAATTGCTGGATGATTATCGCCGTTCCACCTCACGTAGACTGCAACTCACCGTCATCCTCCCCGTCAGTTTCAAGACATTGCTGCATTTGCACGGTAAAAATAAATTAAACTCTCCACAGAAGGTCAGGGCTGGTATTTAACAATGTAAGGACCCTTTTAATGATGAGATTTATGTCCCTGCAATGCCACTCAACCTCTCCTGCCCAGAAAGGAAACAATTAAAACTGTGCAGTTTCACTCCTGCAGCTTCCAAAAGGTTTTTAAATTTAACATTTTAAAATATTTTTCTTACTTTTTCTTTCTGCCTCTTTTTGCTCTCATTCTTTATCCAGTCTTTCTTTCCCTCTCTTTATTTCTCTTTCTGTATCTAATTTGATTTAATTTCACCCTATTTCTTTCTCAGTTATTTGCTCTGCTTCTTTCTCTATCCTTACATTTCATTGGTTAAGACTGTTGGTCCCATCATTCACCAAGATCCCAGGTGCCCCATTGATCTTACACTTCCAGCAATTTGCAATGCAAAATATTTTTGTTGTTGAAGGGTGAGGAAAAAATTCCAACTCACAGGGCATGCCATGAGATGCTCCCCTCCAGCAAATTCTAGCCATGTATCTTGAATGGTACGCAACTATTATATATATTTATATAAAAACGTTTCTGAATATTGCCCTCCTATAAATACTGTCTGGCTAAAATTACAGCCCTCTAATACATTTGTTAATTCCTACAAACTCAAGATCACAGTAAATCAGCCATCTCTCGCACCTCACAATCACCTGTTCACACATCTAGTTACACGCAGTCTCAGCTATCAATATCCCTTCAGCCTCCTTATTAGCTGCAGGGAAATTGGAACGCTCCAATCTTCTGTGAAAAAGATAAAAGAATATAAACAAACCCAAAAAAAGAACAACATATAACACAGCTACGAGTATCTTACACTTAATTTAAAATGTGGATATATATTTATTAATCTATGTACACCCACCCTATTATTTTGATGCTGTTTTCTTAAGGTTAAATTAATTTACATTTTGATTTCAATTGGCATATGAAAAACCTTGGGAAGGAAATAACAGATCTTGTGAATTTAAGTTGAGCAAAAAGAAAACACCTTCCCCTTCAGTGCTTAAAGCTTCTCCAGATAGATGCTAGCAATGATTCATGGGAGGGTGATGTTCCGAGAATCAGACAAGTGAGCAAAAAACACAATTTGACTTTTTGCCACAGGGGCAATGAAGATGGAGATGAATCTTGACAGGCACACACACGACAAGAACTTGGGTAGAGCAGGAACTGGTGACTCATAAATCGCAGTGGCACATTCCCTCTAAGGGCCTTGGTGCATAAAACTGCCTAAAACAATGGTCCAGGACTCATGTGACCAGGAGAGGTCAGGTATTCGCTGACCCAAAACAACCAAGCAGATCATGTACAAGTTCCACAGGTAAACCTTCTATATGATGAAATTTAACAGTGATCCTGATAACAGCAGTTTGATCGTCATTAAAAAAAAGGTGCTAGTTCTTTCCATTTACATGAGATGCTGGTATATCTCCTCTGTTTCCATTCCCCCCACCCCACACCCCAACAATAGTGTGGTTGGACTAGAAAAACGACAAATGTTACTTGTGGCATAATGGGCACGGAGGAGGTTAAATAATATATTCGCAAAATAGAACATTTTAAAGTGGTGGTGTCTTCTTACAACAGTGCCGTTGCCAATGCATTCTCAATGAGCTAACACTTGAATTTAGGTGAGCTTCAAGTTCATTTTTGAACAGGAGCTTTTAGATCACTGAATGACATAAGAACATAAGAAAAAGGAGCAGGAGTAGGCCATTCGGCCCCTCAAGCCTGCTCCACCATTTAATGAGATCATGGCTGATCAATTACAAGAAGAAAATGAAGGAGAAATGTGCACTGATATTATCTGTGTTGATTTAGGTATCCATAAAGCTTGCACAAACATAATGGGCTGGATTTTCGAGAAGTTTGCGATCGGGTTTTTGCTGCAATTTGACCTTGCGCAGCGAAAACCCGGTCGCAAAGCCCAGGCGGGATCCTCGTGTACCTGTTTGCTGCGGCGCTTTCAAGTACCGCCGGGGAGAGGTGCGCCGACGTGTAACGATGCGGATTGCGTTACTGTCATACTTTTGGCACTCTCCCCATCCCTACGCCACGCCCAGAATACCACAGCCCTGCCAGCAGCAGTAAGTATGAAAACCTGCAAAAAAGATAAGCTAAAGCTTTTATTTTAAAATTATTTTTCAGCAATTTGCTAGCTAAGGGTTTTGTGAATGTTTTTGGAATGTTTTTCTCCATCCCCTCCCAAGGCCTCTCTTGCAGAGCAAACGACCACGGTCTAAAGTTGTCGAAACTTGTGTTTTACGCCCTGAATAATCGTGCAACGCCACCTTTACTGATGTAAAGGCCGAACGCTCGGCCTAAAAATGGTAGCAGTACATAAATGTTAATTTTCACATATAGCTACCGTTTTCACAGAAAAACCCCAAAAGCCGAAAAGGAATTGGAAATGGTCAAGATGTGGATACTGGCTGTCTTTATGGTAATAAAAGCTCTTAGTAATCACCCCATTCCTTCATGAAGAAAAACTTATCTACCTATCTAAGGGCCCAACTTTGCCCAATCCCTTTTTTCGGTGTACTGACCTGAAGTGCGACGACTTTGCGCGCTGGAAACGGCGCCGGGAAAAAGTCACCCCATCCTCGCCGCTCTTCAGAGTCCCCGGAGTGGCATTCATTCTGAAGTGGGGGGCAGAGCAACAGGCCAGTGCTGAAAACAGTGCCGGCACCTGTGCGCATGCGCAGTGGTGTCGGCCCGATGTGCGCGCATGCGCAATAGCGGCAAAACTTGGCACTCGGCCATTTTAAAAGTGCATCGCAGCTGCTATTTGTTGCATGCCAGGAGAGCTCTGAATCGAAATAGCTGGTGTGCTGAATGCAAGCAGCAGTACTCTGCCTGAAATTAACTGTTGCATGCCTGGAAAAGTGTTTGGGATCATTGCAAAAGTGCTGTTATGTGTCTCAGAGGATTGTGTGTTTTGAAAAATCACAGTTTGACGAAGTGCAGTGGAAAAGTGTGTCAGAGCATTGCAAAAGTGCTGTTAGTGTCTCCCAGCAGTTGCAACAATAATGCAGCAATGTCCACCAAGAACAAAGAAATTCTTGCATGATGAAGTCGAGGCACTAGTTACTGTCATTGAGATCAGATGGCAGCACCTGGATACCAGCAGAGGTCACACAAAAGTGCCACCCAAAGAGATGAAGAAACGCTGGAACCAAGTTGTAGAAGAATTCTGCGGATTGGTGATCAACAAGAGATCTGGAAGGCAGTGTAAAAAGAAGTGGCAGGACCCTGGTCAAGTAGTTAGTGTAAGTAATATTTCCATTTATTCACTGTAATTTCAATTGTAAATGTGACCAGCTGTATATGTGCCACCCAGCAGAAAGACACTGTCTCTAAAAAGTTGCATTTTCATCTTTGCAGAAGAAACTGGCCCACAACAAAAGGGAAACAACAAGAAAAAGAGGAGGCCCGGCAAATCTGCACTCACTGATACCCTTGGAAGAGAGGGTCGCTGCTTTGATGGGTCCTGTCTGGAGAAGAACCATCAGTACTGCACAAGCTGGGCCCACACATGAGGGAATGGGTAAGTCATGAAAAGTCATCGTGGCCCTTCAAATCAACTTGCTGCCTGGCCTGTTATGTGTGAGCCTACTCATGCCACCCATCTCACTGTTCTGTTATATGTTGCAGAACTTGAGGACAATCCTCCTGATGATCCAAATCAAGATTCAGGCGTGGACGAGCCTGAAGAGGAGAGCAACCCTCCAGAACAACATGGGCGTGAGGGGCACTTTAAGTGGATGTGGGAGAGGTTCGATGACAGGAATGTTCTACTGAATCTTGAGGAGGTCAACATATCTCACTTGCCAGGCTCTTCCGTGATTAGTGGTTCGACATTCTATGGTTTCCCACCGTCTGAGGTTGCAAGTCCCAGTGGTGATGGTGGTGGTGATGTTGTGCCGCAGCATCGCAGACCCATGGCCCCACCTTCCGAGGTTACAGGTCCCAGCAGTGGTGCTGGTGGTGGTGGTGGTGCTGGTGCAAACCAGCAGGGAACACCCAGGGTTCCAAGGTCCCAGCCTGTGCCTCCCAGTGGGATGCCGCGAGCCAGATCCAGGGGGAGGGGAAGGAGACATGGACCACGCTTTCCTGAGATGCAGGATGCAACAGATGTGGTTCAGATGATGGCATTGGGTGAGGAGAGCGTTGAGCTTACCCGATCACTCCTGGACACCATAACTGGGGTGAGTGAGGAGGTAGGGGGACTGTCAGGAGAAGTAACAGTAATGGCATGGGAAATGGGAACCATGTCCACTAACATCAGTGAGGGAATGGTTGCCTTGAGGGATGGAATGTCAGAGGTAGTGGAAAGGTCGACAGTTGCAATGACCAAGGCCTTGAGGGAGGGAATGTCTGAGTTAGATGCTGCAATAAGGGAACACGCCCAGACCCCGCGCCCATTGACAGAATCAACTGCCACTCCCACTCCAATCCCCGCACCAAGCTCTGAACAAGCCGAGACCGCGACCTCCAACTTGCCACGTGACGTTGACACCCCCCACCCTCAAGAGGTGCCCAGTGGCCAAGATGTTAGGAAGAAGAATCTGGGTGTGCACCCCAGAAATACTGCGCCACCACCTGCGGGCAGGGGTTATGGAGAGGCCAAGACCAAGCGCAGCGGGCAGTCTTAGACTAAGGGGGATGAGAGATGGGTGCAGCCTTTCTTTGCTGCTGTTGTTTTTGTTTTTGTTGTTTAGGTCACTTCACTCACTGTTCTAACTGTTCTCACATTGGGTGTTTTTTCTAAGTTATTGTAACGTTACAAGTTTATAAGTGATCTTAACATTTAAGTGATCTTAAAGAGTAAAGTTTGATACAAGACTATTTTTATTACACTAAAGTTAAGTACATTGCAAAGTTTTGAATAAAATATATTTTACATTAAAAATGAATCATGTTCAATTAATACAACACAGGAACAGCTCCAAAAAATAAACCCTCCTCTCCCCACCTCCACTCCTCCCAGCCTCCCCATTGTATAGAGGCCAGCATCTCTCTCTCTCTCTCTCTCTGGCTATCCCCCTCCTGAGATGGCGTCCACCAGCTCCCCCCCCGCCCCCCCCCCCCCCGTGAGACGGCGTCCACCAGCTCGCACTTCTCCGGTTGCTCTGGACTCCCGGTGCGCGTCTTCCCTCTGCTATCCCAGGCTGAATGGCCTCACGCACAGGCCGGCCCGCTGCCTTTCCCGGGCCGACTTCAAAAATTAAGGTAGGATTTACTTCTTTTTATTAGTATTTTAATGGTTTGAGTTTTTCCTTGCAATGTTTGGTGCTTGGTTGTTGAGGTCCTCTCCAGTTCCCTTCCCTCCCCTATCCCTGCCCTAATGTCTGCCGAATGTGCGCTGCTTTTTCTTCACTGCCCGCAAGGTTTTTCCACATACGCTGACCTAAGTCGATTGGAGTAAGTTTTAGCTGGCCAAAGTGGTATAAATGGCCAAAACTGTCATAAGTGTCTGGGAACGCCACCTTTTGAAAAAAAAACGGACCTAAAAAAAATCTGACTGACTTACTCTGGAGCAAATTTTGGGGGGAAAATGGCATTTTTTAACTTACGCCAGAAAAAACAACTTACTCCAAAAAAATTGATGCAAGTCATGGCCAAAGTTGGGCCCTAAATGTTTAGCGGATCAAACAATGTCCCTGGAGAAGAATACCCTGATTAATCTCTTTTCCCTATTAACTAATATTAATGTTACCAGAATTTGATTGCCTCAGATCTTTGTGCAATGTATCACGTGTTTTGGAGTTTCTCTGAGAATATCCTTCCACCCATCAATACGCACAGTGTTCTTCTAAGTGCAACAGTCTATAAATTGCCCCTATGTGATCATTGCTTGACTTTTCTTCTGGGAATTAACCAAGCACTGCTAACTAACCAGCCACTTCACAAAGATTCAAGGTGTTTTTGTAAAACAAAACTATATTTGTACTGTTCTAAAGAAAGTGATCACTAAAGGGCCAGGCAGTACGCAAAGGAAGCACTGCAAGGTTGACCGAATTTAATGAAACATTCATAACTCAAATTCCGTTAAGTGCTATAATGTAGTATTGAAACATAAAAAAAATATTGCTATGTAAATTAAAACATTTTTTTATTTATTCGTTCATGGCATGTGGGCTGTCAAGGCCTGCATTTATTGCCCATCCCTAAATGCCCTCGAGTAGATGGTGGTGAGCCACCTTATTGAATCACCGCAGTCCTTGTGGTGAAGGTACTCCCACAGTGCTGACTTTGTCAAAGCAGTTTGGTACAACTGAATGGCTTGCTAGGCCATTTCAGAGGGCAGTCAACAGTCAATCACATTGCTGTGGATCTGGAGTCGCACATAGGCTAGACCGGGTAAGGACAGTAGGCTTCCTTCCCTGAAGGACATTCGTGAATCAGTTGGGTTTTTATGACAATCCGGTAGTTTCATGGTTACCATTACTGATACTAGCTTTTAAAAAAAAACATCCAGATTTATTTAATTGAATTTAAATTCCCCAGCTACCATGGTGGGATTTGAACTCATGTCTGCAGATCGTTGGTCCAGGCCTCTGGATTACTAGTCCAATAATAGAACCACTGTGCTACCGTAAGTGCATAATATCCATTGGGGCAACGATCTAAGAGGTTATGCCAGGATCGCAGCCACTACTGAATTCCATCGAAGTTCACGGGGTCAAGGCAAGGGACATCCAGATGTGGGTCCAAACCACGTGACACCAGATTGGTGGCGAGATCATCTTTAGAGGATGTCTTGTGGGGTCTTGCGTTTGGCAGTGGGGGAGTTACAGCTCTTGCTCCCCACAAGGAAACTATAAAAACTTACCTCCTCGGGCCTTCTGCTCCCTGCTCTTCTTCACCTGGCAGAAAAGCTACAGTGGTTTCACTGCCCAGTTAAAATTTCAGTCAGGTCCAGATGACATTGTCAGGACCCAACATGCATATGCAATGAAGGACGCTTTGGCCGGGTGTCCTTGCCACCTGCTCAGTAGAGCATGATAAAATTTGAATGGTTAGTTCCCATTGGCTTTCCAGCGTGTAAGTAACCTGGGCTATTATAACTACCTACCTGCCCCTTTCAGCCAGGTGAGAAGGGTTACAATCACCCCATTGTGCAGTGGCACAGATCACTGGCATAGGACACCCTCTGGTACCTCACTATTCATACCGGAGTCTTGACAGTGAGTGTTGAGGAGTTATTCAAAGGCCTCACCAAATGTCCACACAAGCACACATCCAGCAGGAGTCACTGGATAATGATCAGGAGCAAGAACACGCAATGATTTTCTCCTCCTTAGCCCAGGGATGCTTAATTTATTGTTGCACGTGTAACACCCTCCTGGCTGGGTTCAGCTAGTTTAGCACACACTGCAGATTGAACCTCATAACTTTGTGCCTCAAATACTAACTGGATAAAACTCTTGAGCCACAAGGCTGCTTGTCTGAGTTTGGGGCTGAGGTATATTGGTGGACATAATAGATGGAGCTCTCCTCTGTATTTAACAGCGCTGTACTTGACTTGTGAAAACCTGATGCTGCCACAAAGGGCTGTATTTTATTTGAAAGTGGGGAAGAAGTTGGGGGGCTGTATTGAGTTCGGGAAACCTGGAAGAATGGGTTTCCCTCAGGCCCTGCTGAATTTAACGACAGGATCTGATTAACATTTTATTTCTCTGTTTCCCAGTTGTAGCCAGCCAGAATGAGAGGCTGTCGGATGGGTAGGCCTTTGGCACCAGGCCGCAGCCGGGGAGCGGAGAGAAGAGAAGGAGGGAACGGAGGCTGAGTTGGGGGCGGGGACGTTAGAGATTGGAGGCCTGCGGGATCTGAGGCTGAGGTGGGGGGGGGGGGAGGGGTCAGAGGCCGGGAGGGGTGGTTGAAGATCAGAGACCTGAGGGGACGGAGGCCAGAGGGGGATGATGGTGGTGGGATATTGGAGGCCTTGGGGGTGAGATTGGAGGCCTCATGGAGGTGGTCAGGGGAGATTGGAAGGGTTGAGGGAGGTGTCCGATCATAGGGGGTCGGTGAAGCAGGTATGCTGGATCCAGCATGTAAATGGAAAGGCACACCTCCTGGATCCAGCTGCCCTCGCCTCCCTTTGGTTGCCAGGTTTCCCGAGGCCTGGAAACCTGGCCGGCCAGTGTTAAATTTGAACTGGTGGATAAATATGAGACATGCAGCCTCATTATAATATTTAAATTGCCAACTTGTCTCCTGGGAGCAGGTTGGCTGCCCGCCCTCCCGTCTCACCGCCGATTTTTAACACTTTAACCTTCTGACCCTAACCCACTTGGTTTTGGGGGGTAAAATTCCCCCAAAGTGTTCCATTTCGCAGTGCTGATATCGCTCACATTAATCATTTAAAAATGGTAGCACCTTGCAACTATTAAGAAACTTTGGACAGTTTCCTCACTCCTCTGTGAAGCATTATGTGACATTTTCCTACATTATAACAACAACAACTTGCATTTATATAGCACCTTTAACATAGTAAAACATCCCTAGGTGCTTCACAGGAGTGTTTTAAGACAAAACAAATAAATTTGACACCGAGCCACATAAGAAGAAATTACGGCAGATGACCAAAAACTTGGTCAAAGAGATAGGTTTCAATGAGCGTCTTAAAGGAGGAAAGAGAGGTAAAGGGAGGAAGTTCCAGAGCTTAGGGCCGAGGCAGCTGTAGGCACGTCCACCAATGGTTGAGCGATTATAATCAGGGATGCTCAAGAGAAAGGGCGGGGGGAGACCATGGAGAGGTTTGTAAAAAAGGATGAGAATTTTGAAATTGAGGCATTGCTTAACTGGAAGCCAATGTAGGTCAGCGAGCACAGGAGTGATGGGTGAGTGGGTCTTGATGCAAGTTAGGACATGGACAGCCGAGTTTTGGATGACGTTTAAAGACGTTTATGAATGCAACTTGTTGTTGTATTGATTTGTAGTTGGTGTCTTTCTTACTTTTTGAAACTTTTGCTCATCGGTTCCTAAAAGATCATCTGAAAATGTTCCTCGGCGTAGGGGGGCGAGGGGTACTCTTCATCTTGGGTGCAGGTGGATGATGGTGGTAGTGAATCGGCCGCCCGGTATACACCCGGTGGCTTTACTAGAAAAGAAAGTTGGGTGGAGTGGGGGTGTATCACGGGCGGCCCATCTGCAGCTGCTAGTCTCCCACCCACGCTTGTAGTGAAAATTTCCCTCTGTTTCAGGAATGAAATGTAGTGAAATTGTAGTGTACAAGAGAGCAAGTCTAACTCAAGATGACTTCCTCCAGACCTCATCCCACAACACATTTTGAAATGGGAGGTACTCAAAGAGTTGTTTGCATGCTTTGGTCGAGGGTGACCTTTATACAATTTATACTATTCTTAATGGAGAAAATACGTTTGACTGCAATCCTGGAGTTCAAAGCACAATATAGATTTAAATATTCAATGGCTTTCTGGTTATTGGGGTTTTAAAAATATACTCAAAACAGTAAGGCTCAGAACCTTCTGATTGCCTGGTAGGTATGAGTAATGCCCAGCATAGTGCGGAGTCATACAGATCCGAAAGGTCCCAGGTTTGATCTCCGATCTTTGCTGAGTAAGCTGGCCTCCTGTGTAGGACGGTTGATGAACAGTGGCGTACATTTGAGGAGATATTTCATAACTCTCAAGAAAAATATATTCCAGTGAGGAGAAAGGGGTGTTAAAAAAAAAGATAGCCATCCATGGCTAACGAAAGAAATAAAAGACGATATCCAATTAAAACATACAAAGTGGTCAAAACTAGTGGGAGGATAGAAGATTGGGAAGCTTTTAAAAGCCAGCAAAGAATGACGAAAAAAATGATTAATAAAGGGAAGTTCGACTGTGAAAGTAAACTAGCACGAAATATAAAAACAGATAGCAAGAGTTTCTAGAGGTATATAAAAAGGAAAAGAGTGGCTAAAGTAAATGTTGGTCCCTTAGAGGACGAGACTGGGGAATTAATAATGGGGGAACATGGAGATGGCAGAAACTCTGTACAAATATTTTGTATCAGTCTTTACAGTAGAGGACACTAACAATATCGCAACAGTGGATAGTCAAGGGGCTATAGGGGGTGAGGAACTTAACACACTCACAATCACTAAGGAGGTGGTACTCAGTAAGATAATGGGACTAAAGGCGGATAAATCCCCTGGACCTGATGGCTTGCATCCGAGGGTCTTAAGAGAAGTAACGGCAGGGGTTGTGAATGCATTGGTTGTAATTTACCAAAATTCCCTGGATTCTGGGGAGGTCTTAGCAGATTGGAAAACTGCAAATGTAACGCCCCTATTTAAAAAAGGAGGCAGACAAAAAGCAGGAAACTATAGACCAGTTAGCCTAACATCTGTGGTTGGGAAAATGTTGGAGTCCATTATTAAAGAAGCAGTAGCAGGACATTTGGAAAAGCAAAATTCAGTCAGGCAGAGTCAGCGTGGATTTATGAAGGGGAAGTCATGTTTGACAAATTTGCTGGAATTCTTTGAGGATGTATCGAATAGGGTGGATAAAGGGAACCAGTGGATGTGGTGTATTTGGACTTCCAGAAGGCATTTGACAAGGTGCCACATAAAAGATTACTGCACAAGATAAAATTTCACGGTGTTGGGCGTAATATATTAGCATGGATAGAGGATTGGCTAACGAACAGAAAACAGAGAGTCGGGATAAATGGTTCATTCTCGGGTTGGCAATCAGTAACTAGTGGGGTGCCACAGGGATCAGTGCTGGGACCCCAACTATTTACAACCTATATTAACGACTTGGAAGAAAGGACCGAGTGTAACGTAGCCAAGTTTGCTGACGACACAAAGATGGGAGGAAAAGCAAAGTGTGAGGAGTACACAAAAAATGTGCAAAAAGACATAGACAGGCTAAGTGAGTAGGCAAAAATTTGGCAGGTGGAGTATAATGTTGGAAAGTGTGAGATCATGCACTTTGGCAGAAATAATCAAAGAGCAAGTTATTATTTAAATGGAGAATGCGCCGCAGTTATCTGCAAATACCCCGAGCGGAGGACAGCAAACCGCTCACGGCATTCACGACGCATGATGGTCTGTATCAATATCAACGCATGTCCTACGGACTATCTTCTGCACCATTTCAGAAGATGTACAATGGGACCTGGGGGTACTTGTGCTTGAAACACAAAAGGTTAGTATGCAGGTACAGCAAGTGATCAGGAAGGCCAATGGAATCTTGGCCTTTATTGCAAAGGGGATGTAGTATAAAAGCAGGGAAGTCTTGCTATAGTTATACAGGTATTGGTGAGGCCATATCTGGAATACTGCGTGTAGTTTTGGTTTCCATATTTACAAAAGGATATATTTGCTTTGGAGCCAGTTCAGAGAAGGTTCACTAGGTTAATTCTGGAGATGAGGTGGTTGACTTATGAAGAAAGGTTGAGGAGGTTGGGCCTCTACTGATTGGAATTCAGAAGAATGAGAGGTGATCTTATCGAAACGTATAAGATTATGAGGGGGCTTGACAAGGTGGATGCAGAGAGGATGGTTCCACTGATAGGGGAGACTAGAACTAGGGGGCATAATCTTAGAATAAGGAGTCGCCCATTTAAAATAGAGATGAGGAGGAATTTCTTCTCTCAGAGGATTGTAAATCTGTGGAATTAGCTGCCTCAGAGAGCTGTGGAAGTCGGGACATTGAATAAATTTCAGACAGAAATAGACAGTTTCTTAAACGATAAGGGATTAAGGAGTTATGGGGAGCGGGCAGAGAAGTGGACCTGCGTCCATGATCAGATCAGCCATGATTGTATTAAATGGCGGAGCTGGATCGAGGGGCCATATGGCCTTCTCCTGTTCCTATTTCTTATGTTCTCCTTTGGGAATGCGGCATTTAGCCTTAAATGCCTTTGGGTTAGTGAGGGAACACTTCAGCTCGGATTGTCTCACCTGATCGCTGTCTGGTGATTCCTGCATGTCGGGAGAGGTCAGGATCAAGCTTGGTTGAAATCCCTTTCACAGATGAAGGGCCTGCTGAAATTTAATGTCTCGGCTCACAAATGAAGAATGGCCACTTGATTGAAATGCCAGTTAGCAGCCAATGTACCAGAGTACGGGTAAAAGAAACCTTTCATTTATATAGTACCTTTCATGTCCTCAAGCTCTTCACAGCCAACTAATTGCTTATGAAATTTAGGGGCCAAGTTTCGGCCTGAGTTGCTCCTGTTTTTTTGGAGCAACTGGTGTAGAACGGAGTATCTTAGAAATTTGAATTCTCGGCATTTAGTTTGCTCCAGTTCTAGTCAGTTAGAACAGTTTCACTTTGGAACAGAATTTTTATTTTCAAAAGGGGACGTGTCCGGCCACTTACGCCTGATTTCAAAGTTTAGGCAGTGAAAACTTACTCCAAACTAACTTAGAATGGAGTAAGTGAAGATTTTTGTACGTTCGAAAAAACCTTGTCTACACTTTAGAAAATCAGGCGTAGGTTACAAATTAGGTGTAAGGAATGGGGGGGGGGGGTTTAAAGGGAGGTTTACAAACATTAAGCACTTCATTTTTACAAATAAAGAGCCATCATCAATAATAAATGATAAATACATCAATAAATCAACCAATAAATCAATCAAAAAAATTAATAAAAAATTAAAACATTTAAAATATCAATAAATAAAACATTTTCTACTTACCGACTGCAGCACCGGGAGTCCTCCAACAGCGTGCTGGGACGGCCCCCCCAGTGTGTCTCTGTCAGTGTCTCTATCTCTCTGTCTGTCTGTGTGTGTGTCTCTCACTCTCTGTCTGTCAGTGTCTGTGTTTCTGACAGCGAGGGGAGGGGGAGAAGGGGGGTGGGAGGGGGAGGGGGAGAAGGGAGGTGGGGGGGAGGGGGAGAAGGGGGGTGGGAGGGGGAGAAGGAGGAAGGGGGTGGGAGGGGGAGAAGGGGGGGAGGGGGAGAAGGGAGGGGGGGAGAAGGGAGGTGGGGGGAGAGAAGGGAGGAGGGGGAGAAGGGAGGTGGAGGGGAGGGGAAGAAGGGAGGGGGGGAGAAGGGAGGTGGGGGGAGGGGGAGAAGGGAGGTGGGGGGGAGGGGGAGAAGGGAGGTGGGGGAGAGGGGTGGGGTGGGAAGGGGGAGAAGAGGGGTGGGGGGAGGGGGAGAAGGGGGTGGGGGGAAGAAGGGGTGGGGGAAGAGAGGGAGGGGGAGAAGGGGAGAGAGGGGGAGAGGGGGGTAGAGAGGGTGAGGGGGTGTGGGGGGAGGGAGGGAGGGAAGGAGAGACGAGGGAGGGAGGGAGGGAAGGAGAGAGTAGGGAGGGAGGGAGAGAGGGAAGGAGGGAGGGAGGGAAGGAGAGAGTAGGGAGGGAGGGAGAGAGGGAAGGAGGGAGGGAGGGAAGGAGGGAGGGAAGGAGGGAAGGAGAGAGGAGGGGGTGGGGAAGGAGAGAGGGGGGGAAAGGAGTGAAGGAGGCTGAATGGCCGGGCCCAAGACCTCGGCTAGATTTACAGGTAGGTGGCATCGGGTCTCGGGGGGAGGGGGTGCGGGTCACGGTGGTCCAGGAGGGGAAGAGTTGCGGAGGTCGGGGGGGGGGCGGTGGGAGGGAGAAGAGTCGCGGAGGTCGGGGGTGGGAAGAGTCGCAGAGGTCGGAGGGGGGGAGAGTCGCGGAGGTCGGGGGGGGAGAGTCGCGGAGGTCGGGGGGGAGGGGAGCGGAGGTCGGAGGGGAAGAGTCGCGGAGGTCGGAGGGGGGAAGAGTCGTGGAGGTCAGGGGGGGAGGAGAGAGAGTCGCAGAGGTCGGGGGGGGGGAGCGGAGGTCGGGTCGCCGGGGGAGGGGGGAGCGGGGGTCGGGTCGGGTGGGAGGAGCCTTATTCACACAGCCCCAGTGAGGCCATTCGGCCAGGGCTAGGGGCTGCGTGCTTCGGGCCCCTCCCACAGTTTTGGGCGCCTGGAGCTACTGCACTTGCGCGCCCACTGTAGCGCGCATGTGCAGAGGTCCCGGCACTGTTATCAGCGCAGGGACCTGGCTCCGCCCCCTACAGCTTGTGCTGCGCCGCGCCCAGCTCCAGAGGAACTGCAGAGAGCCGGAGAATAGGTAAGTTTATTTTAGGCGTACTTTCTGGCGCGAAAAACGGGCGTCCAAACGGCGCAGCCCGAAACTTGGGCCCATAGTCACTTTTGTTATGTCGGCAAACTTAGCAGCCAATTTGCACACAGCAAGGTCCCACAAACAGTAAATGAGATGATTGATCATAATCTGTTTTATTGGTGCTGGTTCAGGGATGGATGTTGTCCTGGACACCAGGAGAATTCCCTGTCCTTCTTTGAACAATGCAATGGGATCATTTACATCCACCTGAACATGTAGCATCTCATCCAAAAGACAGATCTCAAGTCAAATGCTAGTGTTTAAACCTACTGGGGCAGTGATGTAAAGGAAGATGTGTTTCTGTTACTTTTGGAACTAATTGGTGGTAAAATTAACTAAAACTCAGAGAAATATCCAGCCTTCTTCATTCGTACTGTTAGACTTGAAGTAAATATGTTTATGGATTTTTGGCTGCTGATTTGCACAGATTGTTGATTAGTTTTTATTGATTTGTTTTCAGGCAATGAGCATTCGGGATCACCTGGACGGAGCATGAGGAAGAATATCGGACTGGGAGGATCGCTGCCTGTAATGGAGCCCGTCTGATCTTCAGTTGATTTAAATTAATGAATGAAAACACAGACAGACTCCATTATGGCTGTACAATCCTCCCTGCCTGATTTTCTCCTATGTGCTCTGCCCAGGTGATCCTTTACACACAAATGCTGTAAGAGGACAATCTGCCTTACTGACTTTAAATGTGATCACCTTAAACTAGAAGTAGAGGCAGGAAGAAACAGGACAAACATTAAGCGAATGATTACAAAGAAAATATAACAACGTGTGGTTGTATCAAGAGAGTTGAGATGTCAAGAAACAAAAATAAAGATCAACAAATACGTATCTGATATTCTGTATAATACTAAATAAACTTGTGTTTTATACCAACATAAGAGGTATGGGGATGGGTGCATTGGAGCTTCAAGCTTATGTATGAGAGGAGAAACTTGGTAAGCTCAGCTTAAAGGAGACATAATTAAAACTCACAATGGAATGGGACTGTCAAATAATTGGGTATAAAATATTCAGAAGAATAAGAAAACTAGATTGCACAAGAAGTAAGGAAGCACATAAGAGCCGACCAAACAATAACCAAAGAGCTGGCTTAAGAACAAATAATTTGCATTTAAACCTGTGAGATAATGAG
Source organism: Pristiophorus japonicus (assembly GCF_044704955.1). Lineage (NCBI taxonomy): Eukaryota > Metazoa > Chordata > Chondrichthyes > Pristiophoridae > Pristiophorus > Pristiophorus japonicus. Next base: position 177,874,303 of record NC_091981.1, read on the forward strand.
AATTTTGAAGTGTTACAAAATAAAACGCAGAAGAAAGAAATTCATATGGAATGGTTTGAATAGAACACGAGAAAGAGACAATATTAATTAGGGGGATCATAATGCACTGAGATGAAGTCTAATGTTGGTGGAGATCTTTCAAAAGGAGGAAGTTCCAGAGAGCTATTAATGGACCACTTCTTGTCACGGCTCATTAAAGGTAAGTTCATGACTTTAATTTGCTACCATGGAAAAGCAGAAAGTGGAGGCCAGGTGCTTCCTACAGAGAGAGGCAGAATCAAAGACCCAGTTACTTTGAGTTGCTCTCATAGATTTCCCACTGGGGGATATAGAGCAGAATTGGCAGAGGTCTAGCAGCAGGTCCCCAGCCAGCGCTTTTAGCAGAAGATAATGCAGGATACAAGGAAACTACTCAAAAATGCTTGTTTTTAATGGCTTGGTAGCAATATGTAACCCTCGACTACATTACACAGAATTACATCGAATCATAACATGGAAACTATGGTGTTTATCCTCCACGTGAGCATTGGTCCTAATTCTATGTCACCGCCCTGTTCCCAATCCATTTATTCCCCTTTCCTTCAACCAGCTATCTCACAGAATCCTAAATGATGACACGGTCTCTGCTCCAATCATGAACTCTGGAAGTGAATTCCACAGTCCCACCAGCCTCTGAGTAAAACAGTTTGTCCTGCTCTCTGTCCTAAATCTCTTACATTTCATTTTCATTAGTTTTTTTCTAGACCCCTCAACCACTGGACAACTCTGGGGGTAATTTTAACCCCCACAAACGGGTGCGTTTGGGTCGCATGAGAGTTGAAAATTAAAAACATTTCAAACCCGATTCCAAACTGACTCAAAACTGCCCACTTTCGGTTTTAACGGAGGTGGAAGGAGGGGGAGGGGCGGTTGACTAACCCACTCTCAGGAGGTGGATCAGTCAGCAAAACCTTTTAAGGAGGCTACATGCCTCCATTTTAACAACCTTTTTATTTTTAATCATGTCGGCTAGGTTTCCCTGGCCTCGGGAAACCCGAAAGGGTAAAACAAGGTGAGAAAGGTTGGATCCATGAGGTAAGTACCTTTCCAGCATTGCTTGTGGACCAGGAGGAGCAGGAGTGTTTCCTCCAGACCCAACAAACTTACCTGTAAATCCCTCTACGATCTGGTTGCTCCTGCACCCTCCACCCTGTGATCTGACCTCGCGCCCCCACCACCATCTCCACCCCCCTATCAATCAGGCTGGCTGTCGGGCAGGAAATTTTGAGAAAAAACTTAAAAGACATCCTATAGTTAAAAAGTGCAGGACGTTCGGGAAACCCGTACTTCCTGGTTTGCTGTTAATAACTCCTCCCCCCCCCCCGCCCCGAACATGGTATCGGGGGTCTCTATTTCTCTTGACTCGGTTCCATCCTTTCATAATTTTAAACATATCTACCAGATCACCCCGTAATCTGTTCTAACAAAAACGTCTCCAATTTTTCAAGTCTTTCTTTATACTTTATTTCTTCATACCAGGTACCACCCCAGTGCATTTGTTCTGCCCCCTCTCTATTGCTTCAACATTCTCTTTATAGTCTGGAGCTCAAAACCTACTTACTATGTCTTACTAAAATTTTATGTAGATTCACCATCTCAATGTTTATATTCTATACCTATCACCATAAAATCCAATGTTCCATTCACTTTTTTGTAACGGTCTTATCCACTTGAGATGTGGCTTTTAATGTCTTTGAATCTGAACACCCAAGTTTCTCTGCCCTTCCACATCTTCCAACTTTCCAGCAATTGTGGTGTGGGGTAGGCTTGATGGACTGGCTGGTCTTTTCCTGCCATTATTTTTGTATGTTTGTAAAACTATTTGATTTATCAAGTGCAGTTTTCTTTTCTCAAATCCATGATGGCTGCTTCAAATTACTTTTCCTTCAACTAGATATTATTCCTCCATCACAAGAGAAGCTGCTATTGTTGGTGCCTCCACTGTACTATTCGGACTGCTGCCAGCCTGTGCTAGCTCCCTTCTTGTTCTGCTCCTCCCTCCCGGGACTTACGTGAGGGCTACTCAAGGACCATATTGGTCCCGGTAAGCTGTCTTTGGAGCCATAATAGACACCCAGAAGCTTGCATGATTACCAAGAAGAGGCCCAAGGTCCAATTTTGGGAGATCCTCAGGCCTCTGGCACATGCTGGGAGTGCGACACCCATTGCAGACCTGTAAGAACATAAGAAATAGGAGCAGGAGTAGGCCATTTGGCCCCTCGAGCCTGCTCTGCCATTTAATAAGATCATGGCTGATCTGATCTTGGGCTCAGCTCCACTTCTCTGCCCGCTCCCCATAACCCTCCAGTCCCTTATCGTTCAAAAAAACGATAAATGGGCCAAAAACAAAATTGTTAAATCAGTACAAAGATATGTCTGCTCAGAGCAGCAAAATACCATATCCAGTTGTTGTTCCCGAGAGGATGGGAGCAAGGAGACTCCAGTATTAAGGTACAAGACTAACACCTGACTTGTAGCTAGCCATATTTGTTTGTTTTTTCCTGCCACAGGAGAACATGTTGTTTTATATTGCACTCCAGTTGATGAAGTTGAGAGATTTTCCAGATGGACCCTTTAATGCCACAGTGTTGACATCAATGGCACCCTGCACTGGGTGGAATCCTGCCATTTGGAAAAACTGATTGTTCCCTCTTTCCCTGTCTCTGCCTTGGTGAGTACCTGGGGAAGTACGGAAATCTAAGCCCATCTAAACAGGGCTTCTGTCATCTGCTTGATGCACTGCTGATTGACTTATGTGACTAATGTCACCAGAGGCTGCTTGGAAATATCCAGTTACATCAAATTTGTGAGTGACTGTCACCTTTATGGCCACTGTCAAGGCTGTGCCTTTGGTGGAAATAGGCTCCAGCTGAGGTAATAAAAATCAGCATATCCTCATTTATTGCATCTGAGGGAAATCGTAGGAGGAAAAATCCAGACAGGAGATCTTTGGTCAGTAGATCTTCTAATGTGGACACCTACGGGTTAGGTGTTGCCTGTGTGCATGATGCTGGAATCTCCTGGTTTCCATCCTCCTTCATTCCTCAAAGCTGATGAACAACATAATTGCAAACGGGAAATCCATTACTTCCCTGAAATGTAATTCTCTCATCAAATTGTTTGACGAATTCAGCAACTACCTTTGATTTCTCAGATTACAATAGAATCCTTTACTGATAATTGCTTCCAGGCTTTTCAGTCCTACGGGGCCTCTGACCTTTGCAGTGGAAGCGTTTCCATGGTAAAAACTAAGGGAAATCCCAGGACCAATGAAGTCATGGTTGTAATGTATGCACCTGTGAGTATGCTCACAGGTTGGTTGAGCTGTTGAGTTGTGAGTGGCTTAGCCAGTCACGTGATGTTCACAAGACTCAATAAAACCCCAGCCAGTTGGGTTCAGGGGGTCCATGATGAGGCCGGTGGTTGTGAGCCTGGTGGATGAACTAGTGTACTGTGATTGTTAAATCTTTGCTAATAAACCAACTAGTTCTTAATAGCAAGGTGTTGCTATGAATTCTGAAGCAAAGAGCCCCTGAAGAAAATACATTACAATGGCCTACTGCCTTTATCTACTTGCAGTGACATGGGCTTTGAATACGCAGATACGGTCTACTGCGAGGTCATGATAGAAAAATAACAAACAAGTTTTGGGCTGTGGTTTCAGCTGTAACTCATTATGGGTGGGTTTTGCCAGGAAAATCTCATAACTGTGTGTGCTCCACACCTCTATCCAGGAGCAACACCACAGTAGATGTGCTAATTACCTGTAATATTTACCTGACAAATGGAGCTAATGACTAAAAATATTAACATCAATATTACCTTAATGGCATGTATAAATATTGTGCTCAGAAGGAATTCGCCATGTTTTCTATTTACCCATGTTTCTGGTAATTATTAAAAATAGTTTTCTTGCAATGTTGAATTTGGATGAAGGAATGAAACTAACCTGGGAAAGGAGTGAATCAGTAGAACTGGGGAGATTTTTGTGGGATGAGAGGTGAATTGTTGGCTTATAAAATGTAGGTGAAATTGTTTGAGGAAAAGAGCACTAATTTTGAATGCATCGAGGGACCATTACTGAGGATTATTCAAGTGCTGTCTGTAGCCTGATTCTCAGAGTTTCATGAATATGCATAATTGCACATTAATAATCATGAATTTTGATGACTGGATTTCTACAATGCTTTACTTACTTACTTACTTACCAAGCATACACATTTCCGATTAGATATAGTGTGATTGCATTAAATCAATTTAATTTACAGACTGCTTAGATTGCTGCTCTTATAAAGGCAAGGCTGGGCAGTGCAGGGCAAGGCACATGGCTGTAAAAGATTGCAGAGAGAGAAATATGTGTCTGACATTATGATCTTCAGCCTCTGAGGAGACGTAAAAAAAATGTCATTTTATAGAACCCCACCCAACCCAACCCACACCTGCTACTTGAGGCCCCATTGGCCCTTTTCCAGTCACAAATCGATGCTGCTCGATTATGCTGCTTCATTGTGCTGAATCATGGGAGATTTTATGCTCGGGGTTAGGCAAATGTGTTTTTATGGAGACTTGGATGTCACTTCACATTGGCAAAACCGGCACAATTTCCCGATTGCGCCCCCAGCGGGAACTCCGGGCCCAGATATACAACAATAAAAAGGGTAAATGTTGCTTTATAGTATCTCCATCTTAGGACTGTTGAATTTGTTTTCTTTATGGATGAGTAACTTATTTACCTTTTTATTTTAGTATATTTGGGCCTGGAGTTTCTGCTGGGGGTGCAATCGGGAAAATACGCTCAAAATGCTCTGGAAATTGCGCCAATTTTGCCGATGTAATGTTGCACCCAAGTTTCCACAAAAACACATTAGCCTAAACCCGAGTGTAAAATCTCCCATGATTTTCACTTCTCTGAGTGGAGTATGGAGTGAAAAATTATACATCTGAATGGATCCGGAGGACAATATCAGAAAAGGTTTACGTAACACGAAGTACAAAGGTGGGAAGTTCTTACCGTTACATGAAACAGTCAAACAAAATTATAGAACCGTTGTAAATAATAGAACAAGACATGGGACATTAACCAATTGCTTTATCTGAAAATCTATGTGTGAATAACAAGTTGTGAAGCAGCTACTGACAGAAACTTAGCAATCAAGTTCTTGTAAGATTTTCAAGAGTAAGCTGTGACACAGCAGCTCACTCTCTACTTAGTGCAGAACAGGATAAGCACACTGTCTCATCGCTGCAGAATTCCCATGGCTTTCATGCTCTGTCTTCCCCTTGAGGCTGTGTTCGATTAATCTCCATGGGACTGTTGGGGACAAGAGGAAAAGCATTATGGACAACCTTGCCTCTTTATGTTGTCAGCAGTTTGACCAGCATTTGTGGAGATGTTCCACCCCGGAGCCTATGTAAGGCAGCATGAGTGCAGGACAGGAGAAGAAAGTAAGGGAACAGATTACAAAAATAATTATTTTTTTTAAATCAGAAATTGCACTGGACAGATAAGATTCATGAAAGCAATTGTGGCTCCAACTAAAATTTTCTTTAGGCCTGTAGCCAAATAAAGGATTTCTGAATTCTCTCTTGTTAATCAAGTACAATCCATTGAGCCAAGCTGTTCCTCAGTTCTAAGCCTTCGCTCAGCTTTATGTATTACATTAACACCTGAGCCCTTCTTTGTAAGTCAAACAGGCAGTGCTGGGAATGCCTCAATTAATAGTCCATGTGACAAGTTATGTCTGGCAATGAGGCAGTAGCTAAGCCCAACCACCATAGCGAAAGATTGGCTCACCGATCCTTTATCTCAACGTACATTCAATTGGCTACAATGTGGTTTCATATTTTAAATTTGGAGTCAAAGCTGCCAATTGTTGACTGCAACTATGGTTCCCCCACAAGGGTATAGTGAGTGAATTTGAATGACATCAAGGAAGTCGGAGTGGAGTGAAGTTATTTTACTGGGTCACTCAACAAGCAGTTCTGTTTGGAAGTGTCAAGAACTGAAAGACTTAGCTTCCCTGACTCCTAGCATATGTTCCCACTTTCACAAGGTGAATCACTGAGAACAGCTGGGTTAAGATATCTCTCACACAGATTAGAAACAGAAGACCAGTTGTAGGCTCCTCCAGCAATGAGTATACCTCAGTGACACTGTACCCCGCGGCTCTGCAGCTTTGCATCTCAACTGCTTCAAAGGAGCAGCTAAGTGAAACCAACCTGATTGCAGTGCTTCATGGTAACACAAACCTATGGCAGTGATGAAATGTTCCTCTTCGTTTTTGCATCTGACGTACATGAAGGTTTGTCAGCGTGCTTTTTCACAAATATTGTTTTAAACTGTGTTTATAGTCGAAACAAAAATGGAAACAGTTGGAAGTTCGCAGTAGGTCAGTTGACATTTATGGAGAGATCAGACAGTCAATGATTCGGGCTTGTACCCTTCAGAGCAGTTCTTCAATTCTGAAGAAAGGTATGGGCCCACAATGTTGACTGCCTGTTCTCTCCATAGATGCTGGCTGACCTACGGAGTGTTTCCAGCTTTTTTCTGTTTTTGTTTTTGTTTTCTAGCATTTGCAGCAAGTTGCTTTTTATTTGACTTTATTGTCTATTTTGTGCAGTGAAAATATGAATAGTTGTTTTGATGAAATTTCTTTCAGTATTTACTGCAGTTATAAAGTAACGGAGGCGTTTCTGGCAGGGATTCAATGGTATTTAGCAAGTCTCTAAATAAAAATAAGAAAATTGCAGTCAGTTATTCCAGTAGTCAGTTCTGTTATTCCACACAACTATTTAATTATGCTGTGCGATATTAGAGGAACATAGAAACAGGAGTAGGCCGTTCATCCCCTCAAACCCGTTCCACCATTCACAGATCATGGTCGGCCTGTACCTCAACTCCACTTACCTGCCTTTGTTCCATATTGTTTGATACCCAACAATCTCAGTTGATCTCAATTTTTAATATTTTTATTGACCCAGCATCGACAACCTTTTGGGGAGTGAGTTCCAGATTTCCACTATACTGTTTCCCGATTTCATTCCTAAACGCCTAGCCCTAATTTTAAGAGTATGCCCTCTTATCTTGGATTCCCCACAAGAGGAATTAGTTTCTTTCTTCAATCATCCCTCAACTTGGAAACTATTAAGAGTTCACCTGTAATGTGCACCACACCATTTCCCATTGCATGTTTCCCATCTGTGTTTGCAGTTCTTATACAGAATGTGCAGGAATTTCATTTTATGTGCTTGATGGATGCAAATGAGGGTATTGCAGCTCTCTGCTTCATGCTGAAGTCCTGCACAACTGTAACCAAGGCCCTCAACTTGTACGTTTTGGGACTGACTTGAAGGTAGAGGAGGCCTCCACAGGGTCCTCACAAATTCTATCTCCTGAACCCTGAGGAGCAGAAAAGAAAAATGCATCAGCCTTTATTCTTCAGCCCTACTCAGGTCTCGGGACACTGCTCCAACTTCCACCACTTTGTTGGGCCAGGTGCCTCAGTTTCAACTCTGCAGGCATGGGCCATTCGCTCTGACTATTTAAATGACCTCATCTCTGCGATTTGGCATGGGGAGTCAGCTCCAGGCCACAGTGGTGACTGGAAGTCTGGAACCACCACACTATCAGCAGCGGAGCGGGACTCGGGACTTGGCTGCTATGATTCCAAGATTCTAAATTCAGACTTGATAGACGGCTAAATGCTGCAGACAGTTTTACTCTGGAACTTATGTTCAGCCTAGCAAGATAACAATGAATGGTGAAAGTTGTACATTTCTCTGGATGTTTCTCTGTTAAGGGCTGCTCCTTCTGGTTCTTACTACTTATTATATCAGTGTTTAACCTAGAAAGTCAGAAACCTGTGCAATTACCACCACTGACCTAGCTCCAATTGAGTTATACGCACACAAGTGGCACAGAAGAAAATGGGATCTGCAGGTGTATCAACATCAGGAAAATGTTAGGAGTGAGATTTATTAGAAAGTACTAAACAGACTGTAGAACCATTTAAACATATGTGGCTGTACTCATTTTTCATAGTGAGATACAGCAAACTAAGTCAGATTCTAAATCAAATTGAATGGGTCTCTCTCCAGATGAATGAGACGTGATAGGACAGATCCAGATAATGTCACTGAAGAAATCTGGCCACTTTGACCTTAGAATAATGAAATAAAGACCTATTCTTTCTTTGTGCTTGGGTTATTTACCGTGATGAAAATAGATACAGGTAACAGATCCATTTTAGAATCTAGCTCCAAATCAGTACATTTTGGCCAAATGTAGAATCAAGCAGAATCTTACAGTACAGAAATACAGTAGATCATTCAGTCCATCAGTGTTAGTGTTTTTATCCATATAAACCACCTGGTCAATCTCACACTCCTGCTCAACCACCATACCCTTTAATGTTCCCCTTTTTAAAATAATTATTGAATTCCCTTTTAAAAGAATGTATGGACTCTGCTTCTACAATGATTTGGGGCAGAGAATTCCAGATTCTAATCCCGATCTGTGTAAGTATTTGTTTTTCTAATCTCAATACTTGGACATGGCAGTGCAGTGGTTATGTTATTGGACTAGTAGTCCAGAGGGCTAGACTAATGATCCGGAGAAGGTGAGATTGAATCCCACCATGGCAGTTTGAGAATGGGTATTCAGTTTTAAAAATCTGAAAATAAAAAGCTAGTGTCAGTAAAGTGACCATGAAGCTGTCGGATTGTCGTAAAACCCCTAATGACCTTTAGGGAAGGAAACCTGCCGTCCTTACCCGGTGGGAGCAATAAATGCTGGCTGTGTCAGCAGTGTCCACGTCCCAAGAATGAATTAAAAACGATCCCACCACTGTTCCAATATGCCTATCTATCTACTGCTTCTGAAGGCGGTAGGGTAGGATCAGAAGAGGCAATCTGTACAGCCCAGCCATGCTGTCCAAAGTTATTGATGTCGGATGCGACTTACACAACTTTGCCCTGCAAAGGGGCCTTGTCATGGAGCAAGCAGGAGAAGTCAGACAGCAGCAATTAAAGGCAGAAAGCAACCCCAAATATGAGACTGAAGACTTGTCTGCACAATGAACTGGTCATTCAGCAAAAGGGAATGAAGCTAGTAATGGAGGGCACATTTAGTTGAGTGTCTGAAATTTCCAAGACACAACAGCATATGTGCCCAATACCCTTGCTAAATAAAGTGTCATCTTCAATCGCCCTACTCGTACATCAAACTCTATTATAATTTATCCACAACTTCTTTAATCTATCTCATATCCCAACGTTTATGAACCCTGACAATGTGTGGTTTAGCTATGTCCAGTGTGTTTTGCCCTAGTGCTTTCCAATAGTGAAAGTGTAAGAGTGTGTCTTGCACTTGTATCTAACTGTGCATTCTTTCTAAGAGCTTCCCCAATGAAAGTAGAAAGTAAGGTTAATGGCTGCTGGGTGTCATTGTCTGCCTCAGGTGATGTAGGCAGTTCAGTACCTCCTTCTGCTGGGTCAGTAGATGGTCCTGCAATTACCGACAAGACACCACAGGGATTGATGTGGTTGGTGTCTGGGCCTGTAAGCTACATGACATAACTATAGTTATTTATGGGATGGCTAGGTGCCTTTGTCCTGAGACACAACAGCAACATCATGCAGAAACATAGAAACATAGAAAGTAGGTCATTCGGCCCTTCGAGCCTTAACCACCATTCAATAAGATCATGGCTGATCATTCACCTCAGTAAACCTTTCCTGCTTTCTCTCCATACCCCTTGATCCCTTTAGCTGTAAGGGCCATATCCAATTCCCTCTTGAATATATCCAATGAACTGGCCTCAACAACTCTCTGCGGAAGAGAATTCCACAGGTTAACAACACTCTGAGTGAAGAAGTTTCTCCTCATCTTGTTCTTAAATGGCTTACCCCTTATCCTTAGACCAACCCCTGGTTCTGGACTTCCCCAACATCGGGAACATTCTTCCTGCATCTAACCTGTCCAGTCCCATCAGAATTTTATATGTTTCTATGAGATCCCCTCTCAGTCTTCTAAACTCCAGTGAATACAAGCCCAGTCGATCCAGTCGCTCCTCATATGTCAGTCCTGCCATTCCGGGCATCAGTCTGGTGAACCTTCGCTGCACTCCCTCAATAGCAAGAACGTCCTTCCTCAGATTAGGAGACCAAAACTGAACACAATATTCCAGGTGAGGCCTCACCAAGGCCCTGTACAACTGCAGCAAGACCTCCCTGCTCCTATACGCAAATCCCCTAGCTATGAAGGCCAACATGCCATTTACCTTCTTCACTGCCTGTTGCACCTGCATGCCAAACTTCAATGACTGATGTACCATGACACCCAGGTCTCGTTGCACCTCCCCTTTTCCTAATCTGCCGCCAGTCAGATAATATTCTGCCTTCGTGTTTTTGCCCCCAAAGTGGATAACCTCACATTTATCCACATTATACTGCATCTGCCATGCATTTGCCCACTCACCTAACCTGCCCAAGTCACCCTGCAGCCTCTTAGCATCCTCCTCACAGCTCACACTGCCACCCAGCTTAGTGTCATCTGCAAACTTGGAGATATTACTCTCAATTCCTTCATCTAAATCATTGATGTATATTGTAAATAGCTGGGTCCCAGCACTGAACCCTGTAGCACTCCACTAGTCACTGCCTGCTATTCTGAAAAGGACCCATTTATCCCGACTCTCTGCTTCCTGTCTGCCAACCAGTTCTCTATCCACGTCAATACATTACCCCCAATACCATGTGCTTTAATTTTGCACACCAATCTCTTATGTGGGACCTTGTCAAAAGCCTTTTGAAAGTCAAAATACACCACCTCCACTGGTTCTCCCTTGTCCACTCTCCTAGTTACATCCTCAAAAAATTCTGAAAGATTTGTCAAGCATGATTTCCCTTTCATAAATCCATGCTGACTTGGACCGATCCTGTCACTGCTTTCCAAATGCGCTGCTATTTCATCTTTAATAATTGATTCCAACATTTTCCCCACTACTGATGGCAGGCTAACTGGTCTATAATTTCCTGTTTTCTCTCTCCCTTTTTAAAAAGTGGTGTTACATTAGCTACCCTCCAGTTCATAGGAACTGATCCAGAGTTGATAGACTGTTGGAAAATGATCACCAATACATCCACTATTTCTATGGCCACTTCCTTACGTACTCTGGGATGCAGACTATCAGGCCCTGGGGATTTATCGGCCTTCAATCCCATCAATTTCCCTAACACAATTTCCCTAACACAAGCAGAGCTAAGGGCGAAAGATTGACGGGGGGGAATCAAAGTCCATATTTGGATGACTTGACACAGCACAGCCACAATAACGTGCTCCAATACCGTGTTCCCGCTCACATCAGACTCAAAACAGCAACGTGAGCACGATGGGGAATTAAAAAGTTAAGTGAGTACATTTTTTTGCAGGCAGTTTTGGCCAAGTCCTGACCTACAAAATTGGCTGACCTCAAAGTGATCAAGGGGTGGGTCATGACCCTTCCCATCTCCCCCCGCCCTCCCCCCCACCCTTCCACTGGCTCCGTCACAGTCATCATGCAAGCTCCTGCCCTTCCTCTGCTGCTGGGCATTCCCTCATCATAGTCACAGATCTGTGTGGGAGCAGAGTTTTGGGTAGCAGTGAGTTTGTTGAATCGCTGCCTTAACCAGTTCCCCAACATGGTGAATGCAGAGAAGACTGTAGGTTGGAGCCCAATGTCTGTGGAGTGCTATTTATTATGGAAGTTGTGCAGATGAGCATTATAGAGTTCCCCAGAGGTACACCCAAACTATACAGGTTGCTGGGCGCATTGTTAGACAATTAGATGAGCTGCTGATGATGAGCAATCAAACTGAGTTTATAAGTTGGCCCTGTGAGCTTGAATGCCCACGTTCAGTAGCTGAAGGATCCTTTGAGGTGGTTCCCCAGCCAGCGGGTTGCGACTCCTCCGATCCCATCTGCACCTACTGCTCCTCAATCACACTCTGCTCTTCACTAGGTGCTCCCTCCTGCACCTTGCAAAGTGGATATATATCTGACAGTAGTAGCTGCTGTCGGAGCAGAGGCTGTGAGGCATTGTGAGACTCGGTTGAGGAGACATATTGGACTCTGCAACCTGCTGCACTTGGGAACCTACGGGAGCAGAAGAAGACCAGATTTTTTGAAATATAATTTATGTGGCTAGACATGCCATTGTGTTATGCTGCTGTGCTGCTGTATATGTCTGAAGGAGAGAATATAGAGATGAAAAATGAAAAATAAACAACTATACCAGCTTAGAGTTTTGGGGCGAGCTCCAATCTCCCCCTCCCCCACTCCCTTTGTTGCCTCAGAAACTCCAGACCCCTTAGGTTAGATGGTTCCCCTTTCCTGCTGCCCGTTATGTGCAGCTTTCCTGTTTTTTAGTTCATTCTCAGGATACGGGTGTCGTTGGCAAGGCGGACATTTATGCCCATCCCTAGTTGCCCTTGAGGTGCTGGTGGGTCACTAAGTAGATAGAAATGGAACATAGCACCTGTTTTCTATGTTTCTATGTTTCTATGTTCAGAGAGGAATGTGAGAGAAGTTTCAGCCAAGTACCCAGGCCAGCAGCCATTGTATGTGAATCTATGAACCTGTAGCATGCAGGTACTTTGTGTTGGTAGCATGCTTGGCGTTTGTTACTTGCCTCCTGTAATGGGCCACGGGGAAACACATTTCAATGGCTGCGATACAGTCTGCCTTGGTAAAATGCCTGTGATTTGTAAAAGATAGGAATAGTTCTCAGAGTGCTGTGTGTTCTCCTCCTGTGATGCTGCCTTACACTTAAACAGAAGTGTCTTTAAGATACCTGGTATGAAAAATATATAAACTTCATCTAAAAGTGAGCAGAACTTATTTTGGGAACTTTCCAGAGACCAGTAAATTTCTTCACCACCTGCTCCCAGGTTCAGTGCACAGTGAGATAATTTTTTGACCTTGTGGTCCCAGCAGGGAGTCTCACCTGATGGGAGTTCACACCAGAATTTCAGGTGCGTACTACATATAATTTTCAATCCATTGTTGGATAATCTTACGCAGTCCACAACTGAAATTCCAATATGCCCCTGCACCTCCCCCCCACCCCTCCCCACACCCCTTCTCTATCCCCACAGCATGCAGTCAGAAAATGACCCCTAGCTTGCTCTCATTTAGCCACCTTCTTCCAGGCTGTCCTAATGCTGCCATTCATGGACTCCAAAAATGGTAACTGTTCTCACAGGGCCTCCAGAGCTGCTCATTAAATGGAGCCAATCTGATGCACATGCTTACGGCAGCAATTTTATCTTGTGCTTAGAGCCATATTGTCAGCTCCATTATATAATGGAAAGAGTTCATGTGTCTGTGCAGTAGTGATTTGTTTCTCTCAATTTCCTCCCCTCTTGTGCTGGGTGTGGTGGCTAGTGTGTCTGATTTGTGTCCCACATGATTTCCATCTGACCCTCACACCCACTTTCCTGGTGCATGCTTCCATTATACAAACTCTGTGCCTGGAGCACTAAGTCATAAAATTCAACCCCCTTTTTAGCGCAAATTCTGATAGTGGTCAAAACTGTCATCAAGCAGTATATAAGATGGGTAAACAGCATCATGAATAGTCTGCACTGTGTTCAAGTTCAAAATTGAAATATATCCACAGCAACACATCAGCATTGTGGGACTTGCAACTGGGGAAGAGAAAACTCATTTTTTTATTCCATTTGCAATTTTTGGGGTCATTTACTTTCACACGACCAAGTTTTTCCATTCTCTTAGTTAGGAACAAACTTTCTCAGTTCTCTTCCAAATAGTAATTATTTTTAAAATCTCCCTCAATGCAAATACTTGAGTTATTTCCCAGTGGTTTCCATTGCAGATATCTCATGGCGAATGTTGAGTAAAACTGCATTGACACTGGAGAGAATGCATGTTTTTGCCACTTCACACTTGTGTTCTTTTTTAATCTGGGAAGTGACAACAACAGGGATCTTATGGCACAAAATGACAACACAGAACAGGCAGCTGTGGTCAGGCAGAATACCAGCAGTGCTGAGCAACAGTTACTGAAACAATGTAAGTGCCAGATACAATCTGAGATTCCTTCATTGTGCGGTGACGTGGAGCCCATTTCCTATTACGTCTGACATCTTTATTTCATAATCACATTGGCAGTTACTTTTGAATTTTTCTCACATAGTTTTACACTGTCAGGAGAAGTCAAGTGTAACAAAACATATGCCTGGACTCATTTGAAGAATGCAAAGCCAGAATGTGGGTAGCTTCAGGTTTAATAAAAACATACTAGAAGGAAAAGGGAGGGACAGTTCCGAATTTTTGAAAGGGAATTTGATATGGACTTGAAAAGGAAGAATTTGCAGGTTTATGGGGAAAGAACAGGGGAGTGGGACTATTTGGATAGCTCTTTTAAAGAGCTGGCACAGACATGATGGGCCGAATAGCCTCCCCTGTGCTGTATAATTCTCTAGTTGAGGAAGGGAGATACCTGCACTCATTACAAACAATGTGGGATATGAGAGGACTATTAGGGCTTCAAACACTGTCTACAGGATTCCAGATTGGGGTAGCCATTCCATTCCTATGCTTTTAAGGTAATGAAATATATTTCATGTAGCAATTTCTTGGATTATTTTAACATTGTGAATGGAAGCACCCAACTATTTAAAAATCCTGAATAAATACTATCAAGTTCTTTATTTTCTTCTTTATTACAAAGCAGCAAGTGGTGTCGGGCAGTGCCCCCTGGCCTCATGAACGGCGCAGTAATGGTGTACAGAAAAGGTGTCCTTGGCCTCTTACACTGTTCCAACGAAGCTCAACGTAAGCTCAAGGAACAGCACCTCATCTTTTGATTAGGCACTTTACAGCCTTCTGAATTCAACATCGAGTTCAACAATTTCAGACCATAACCTCTGTTTCTATTCCAGAAAGTTTTGGGTGGCTCTAAAAGTTTCATTTTTAATCTCTGGAAGATGACCTAAGATGTTATAAGGAAAGTTTTGGCTATCCTGTTCCATGCTGGGTGCAGTACTGACTTTAATGAAGATAGTTATATAACTATTTTTAAAATGTTGTGCCAGTTTTCATGCAACTCTGTACTCTGGTGAGAAGGATGCCAATTATGGATGATCCTTGATGGATAAAGCTTTGTACTTTTGCCCTTTGGCATGTCGCCCTTTTATTGCATCATCAACAAAGCAAAGGATTTCCCGCTGATCCCTACATCAAACCAAGTAAAGTTTAATCAATTTTGATCAGATTTAAATATTATTCTGAGTTTACATCAGGCACTTTGCTACCTTTGGCTTTCACCAGCCATCAGGTCCATGCGCCTCTTGCTTTGGATACAAATCAAAGGGGCAGCAGCAATATGATGACTTTCAAAACAGCAAACACAAGATCATATTCTAACTGAATTTATACATTACCCTGAATAGTATAATGAATATATCCCTCAAAATAAATATCAGAAAGCCTTATGTTTTTTGAGTTATTAACACAAATATAAAAAGCTTTTTGCTGAGGCCCCTTCTTTTCCCTCCTCCGCTCATACTTTGCCCTGTTATCCAGACAAAGTCAATTGGAGTTGGCTGGTAGTAACTGGTGCCGTACTGCTGATTATTAGTTTATTATTAAAATTGCTGAGTTAATGGGTGCAGTGAGTTATTGCTGGAAATGACTGGACCAATTACAGTTGAATGATAAGACTTTTATTATGGTGGTTGAGATATTCTAATGTGTTTGTGAATAATGTTATGGTCATTTAATGAGTCACTTTATAACTGCACGGATTGTCCAGTGATGCTGAATGTTGCACTTATGTACCAGAGACCTATAAATAGCCCATTGACACATAGCTAAGTGCTGGGTTAAGAGCAAATTGGCACAGGCCTGGGAACAGGTTGGAGAACAAGTGTTCTGCCTGCTGCCTTACACCTGACACAGTGCATGTTGAGGAAGGGAGATACAAAACAATGGAGAGAAAAAGAACAGAAGAAATAAATGCTTACAGCCACTTTCTAACTGAACAAATAATAATTGTAATCAGTGATGGAAAGATATTTAACTTATTTCAGATTTGCAATCCACAGGTTGTGGACAAGTCCTTAAGATGAGTAGAGCTCCCTCCACTCTATCCCAACATTGTGCCTGAATCCAACCTCAGAAATTCGCACTTTACCGCACTGCTGAGAATTTTTTCATCTCCCGCACCAGCCATTATTTTGTCTCGCGCCAACCCTCTTCTCAATCTTCTTCGCTGCAATGCTCCACCTCACACTCAACAAGCTCCCCGCTGGAGTGGAACTAAACTACAGAACCAGTGGGAACCTGTTCAACCTTTGTTGTCTCCAGGCCAGATCCAATACCATCCCAACCTCTGTCGTCGAACTACAGAACGCGGATGACGATTGTGTCTGCGCACATTCAGAGACTGAACTCCAAGTCATAGTCAACATCTTCACTGAGGCGTACAAAAGCATGGGCCTTACACTAAACATCCGTAAGACAAAGGTCCTCCACCAACCTGACCCCACCACACAGCACTGCCCCCCAGTCATCAAGATCCACGGCGCAGCCCTGGACAACGTGGACCACTTTCCATACCTCAGGAGCCTATTATCAGCAAGGGCAGACATCGACGACGAGATTCAGCACTGCCGCCAGTGTGCCAACGCAGCCTTCGGCCGCCTGAGGAAAAGAGTGTTCGAAGATCAGGCTCTCAAATCTGCCACCAAGCTCATGGTCTACAGGGCTGTAGTGATACCCGCCCTCCTGTATGGCTCAGAGACGTGGACCATATACAGTATCAAATCGCTGGAGAAGTACCACCAATGATGTCTTCGCAAGATCCTGCAAATCCCCTGGGAGGACAGACGCACCAACGTTAGTGTCCTCGATCAGGCCAACATCCCCAGCATCAAAGCACTGACCACACTCAACCAGCTCTGTTGGGCGGGCCACATTGTTCGCATGCCTGACACAAGACTCCCAAAGCAAGCGCTCTACTCGGAACTTCTACACGGCAAACAAGCCCAAGGTAGGCAGAGGAAACGTTTCAAGGACACCCTCAAAGCCTCCTTGATATGATGCAACATCCCCACCGACACCTGGGAGTCCCTGGCCAAAGACAGAAGTGAAGGAAGTGCATCCGGGAGGGCACTGAGCACCTCGAGTCTCGTCGCCGAGAGCATGCAGAAATCAAGCGCAGGCGCGGAAGGAACGTGCGGCAAACCAGTCCCACCCACCCTTTCCTGCAATGACTGTCTGTCCCACCTGTGACAGAGACTGTAATTCCCGTATTAGACTGTTCAGTCACCTGAGAACTCACTTTTAGAGTGGAAGCAAGTCTTCCTCGATTTCGAGGGACTGCCTATGATGATGAACTCTAAGTGAGATTGGCAGTTTTGTGCCATGCTATCATGCCAATGCCAACTCAAATTCCATCTTTTGAACACGATGTGGGTCATTTTCTCCTTCACCGTCTGGGCAATAATCTAGTGATCAATTTGTGCATTTGACCAATACACATTAGAATTTGGTTGAGAGGTTGTGTAAGCTCATTCAACATAGAGAGACTTCTGTCTCTTCATTTTGCGCTGGTTTTATGTCATAGCTCCAGAGATGTAAGGACAATGTGCAGCTCACTCTACCACCTAAGCCCCACATTTTTATTTTCTCCTCTGCAACTCTACACGTACCCATACCCCCACAAGTCTTGATGTAGGATCATAAATTTACGCCATAGAAGGAAGCTATTCGGCCCATCATATCTGTGCTGGTAATGAAACAAACACCTACTTTGGTTGGCCAGTTCTCTAGATCTCACCAGTGACACTGTAACCAACCTTTAAAAGGTGCACTATGGTTGGCTCCCCTCCTTACACTACATACAGGTATGTAAGGGACTGTGGGCAACATACCACACCATTGAGCCCATTGCTGCCGACAATGAGTGGGAGGAATTCAAGGTGCTTGCACCTCCCGTTAGTGCCCCCGCAAACGTCTTTTCACTTCGTGCACGGTGCTGCTACTGACTCCCACGCAATTCCGTACGAGTATAGTGGCGGCCGTAACCGATAGCGCCCCACTGTGCTGGCGATGACAACGTCATCACTGTGCGCAGAGACCCGTTTTCACTCCGAAGCGTAAATTCAGTAGCGCCCCGTGAGGCTGCCTCGGGCGATGCCCCAACAGCTTCATGGGGCGTGTACTGGGCTGTAGGTCCCTCGCAGAATGATAAATAAAAGGGAGGTGCGGCAGCCTTGTTGTTGGTCAATCGCAGGGATTACAGCCTGGCACTCTGCTTGTGTGCCGTGCTGCTGCCACAGCATCCCGCTCCTTGGTGTCCAGCGATGGCCCCGTTTCCTGCCCACAGAGTCGGCAGCTTGGCCCTCCCCTTTAATGAAACTTCGCGTGGCTTTGTGCCCCACTACCGCCCCCGAGTGGAAGTGCAGTGCGATATAGGTTAACCCGAAAATAGGTTGCGGGACAGAGGTTCCGCGCCACACAGGATTATATCGGTATTATTCCACACTAATATTGAGACTACAAGTTGCAATCACCAATCCCGTACTTCAGTGGGATAAAAATCGGATGTGTTCTACAATAGGTGGGTGATCCACTCTGCCAGATTCCTGCCCGGGTGGTGAAGGTGTAAATGACACCATTGACTTCAAAAGTTAGAATTTGGGTCGACATCAGCATGAGAGTATGGCTTTCTCTAAAACCAACAAATGAGCTTATTTTGACAGCCTGAGATCTTTTTCTCACCTTGGTCCTCAGAATCCCACCACGATCAGCCCCAACAACAATATCACTAGGCACACCAGCATCAACAACAACAACACCAACCTTCTCCGCTGTCACCTGATGCTGCACAGGGCAGAGGGCATCAGCACCCGACCACATTGCTGCGCAGGAGGCCAGTGATGGCCTCACCATGGTCAGATTTACTTCACTTAACGCTGTACACCCTGGCTGCCACATGATGTGTCAGGTTGGCACCACCCCACACCAGCACCATAAAGCATCCCTGCAATGCCCAAGCCATTCCTTTCACACTCATCGTCATTGGGGGGAAGGGGCTACCATTATGTCACATCATTCACTACAACTCACTAAGCCATTTCCAAAGGTGCACACAAATCTGTCCAAGAAAGCAAAGTGTTGAAAATAAAGATTTCAATGTAGCCAATGCAGCCTGGTCATCCTGATGACATCTCTGCATGTGCCCTCCTGTGCAATGTGCAACCAGGCTGCGTTGGTGTCCTGGGGAGGTCTCTTCTGCCCATTGGAAGGGAAGAGAACCTCCCTGCATGCTGTGACTCCCTCCATGGAGGGAGTCATGGGAGAGCCTGGGTGCAGCTGTGCACCTTTGTGCAATGCTTGTCAGTGTTTGTAGCACCTCATTGCTGTAGAACACTGACAGCACAAACGTCAAAATCAACATGGACATAGTCCCTTTAAGGAAACCAGCTGATGACGCATCATCAAATTATGTCATCAGCTCCGCTTTCTTTTAATTGGCCGAGAACCTCGCAGGACAGGTTTAACAAACCCCATCAATGTAAAATTATTTTCACAGAGCGGGATGGAGCCACCACCTACCCTGGCCGCACTGGACCCACCTTGGTAGGCAAAATCACGGCCTCACTGTGCACTAAAAACATGATTTAGCTCATTAAGTTCTCGTCTTTGGACTTTAGACGAGTTCGCCATCCTTACATTTGCGTGCCAACACTCACTTTGTAGGCTCAAACATAACAAATGGTCATTTGGGTGAAGTATCAAAGAATTTCTAACACTGATTGAGCTATACCCCAGTATAAGTCAGCACTAACAGGAGAGCATTATCATCATCTGATAACAATCAAGAGGTGAGGTAGTAGTGTGTCAAAATGTTGTGATAAGCCATGGTAGGAGGGAGGTGTACCTGAGAGGAAAAAACTAAAGAGTGGAAGAAAAAAAAAGAAAAAATGACAGGAATACCAACCAGATTTATAGATGAACTCTGCTCAGTAGTGGTTGCCCAATTTCATTGACTTCAAGAGGCTTGGATTCATTACTTCTCAAAATAGCAATAGCCAGAATGTGAAATGTTTCATTCAAACTCACCTTTATGATCCAACAATAGCAGACCTCGTTTTGATTTTATAATATGCAACATCATCGATAACTGCACATAAAGAACAAAATGAATGTAATTTTCAGTGTGATTTCAAATCAATACAGTGTAAATTCATACCCAAAATTAAAGCATAGCCTACCTATTATTATCTGCACAACTTGTGTCCTAGCAACAAAAGAACTGGGGGTGAAGTCAGATGAGTTTGAAGGCCAGAAACATTGTCGGCTTCAAAATGGCATCTGCAGTGGAGCCTCACTTTCATTGTAAACTTCTTTAAAATTGATTGTAAAGTTTAGCATGGATTGCAATTCTACTGAAAGTTGAGATACTCCACCAACACCCATCCATCCACCGCTGACTGGCTCTTCATGCATATACACTAGAGGTTTGTTTTTCCTGATAGAGGCTCAGAAGAATCTAAGAATGCTTGAAAAAGAAAATGTAATTTGGTCATCAAACCTGCCTCTTCTGCAGGTCATGTGAAATCCATTATTTAAATGGAGAAAGATTGCAACGTGCTGCAGTACAGCAGGACCTGGGGGTACTTGTGCATGAAACACTAAAGGATAGTGTTATATATGTAAACCTGTAAATACCTTGTTTAACCACCAGAGGGCTCATCCCCTGGAGTCCCAAGGGATCCCACAATCCCTTGGGAGCATGTGTACTTAAGAAGGCCTCACAGGCTGGAGAGGCACTCTGGAGACTTGCAATAAAAGATTACGGTCACACTTTACTTTGAGCTCACAGTATCTGGTCAGACTTTTTATTCGTACACAATAACTGATGACGAGCTACAGATGATGAACCCCACCGCAACGATGCAGAGAACAGTGGGCATCCTGGAGAAATTTTCGGAGGGAGATGATTGGGAAACCTTCATGGAGCGACTCGACCAATACTTCGTGGCCAACGAGCTAGAAGGAGAAGCGAACGCTGCCAAAAGAAGGGCGATTCTCCTCACCGTTTACGGGGCACCAATGTATGACCTCATGAAAAATCTGCTTGCTCCAGTGAAACCCACAGAGAAATTGTATGATGACTTGTGCACACTAGTCTGGGAGCATCTTAACACAAAGGAAAGCATTCTGATGGCGAGGTACCACTTCTACATGTACAAGAGGTTTGAAGGCCAGCAAGTGGCGAGCTATGTCGCCGAGCTAAGACGCCTTGCAGGACATTGCGAATTTGAAGGACATTTGGAGCACATGCTCAGGGACTTCTTTATACTTGGCATTGGCCATGATGTAATACTTCACAAACTTTTGACTGTAGAGACCCCAATCTTGAGTAAAGCCATAGCGATAGCCCAGGCGTTTCTCACCACCAGTGACAATACCAAGCAAATCTCTCAGCACACGAGTGCTGCTACAAGTACTGTGAACAAAGTAATGTTGTTTTTGAATCGTAATGTACGGGGCAGGCCTCATATACCTGCAGCTGTACATTCGCAGATGTCTCAGAGTCCACCATCAAGGGTGATGAATGCTAGGCCATTAACACCTTGTTGGCGCTGCAGGGGTGAACATCGTTTCCATTCATGCCACTTCAAAGGATACGTTTACAAGGGCAGTGGAACAATGGGACATCTCCAACGTATGTGCAGGCGAGCTGCAAACCCTGCTAATCCTGCAAACCACCATGTTGCAGAGGAGAACAGATCCACAGCGGATCACGATGAACCAGAGCCTCAGACCGAGGAGGCAGAGGTATATGAGGTGCACACATTTACCACAAAGTGTCTCCCGATAATGCTGAAGGTTAAATTAAATGGACTCCCGGTGTCAGTGGAGCTGGACACGGGTGCGAGCCAGTCCATTATGAGCAAAAAGATTTTCGATAAATTGTGATGCAGCAAGGCCTCAAAGCCAATCCTGACTCCCATTTGCACTAAACTGAGAACTTACACAAAGGAACGGATTCCCATAATCGGCAGTGCTACTGTAAAGGTCTCCTATGATGGAGCGGTGCACAAGCTACCACTCTGGGTGGTACCGGGTGATGGCCCCACACTGCTTGGCAGGAGTTGGCTGGGGAAGATACGCTGGAACTGGGACGACGTCCGAGTGCTCTCGGCCGTCGACGACACTTCGTGTACCCAGGTCTTAAACAAGTTCCCCTTGCTGTTCGAACCAGGCATAGGGAAGTTCCAAGGAGCAAAAGAGCAGGTCCACCTAATTCCGGGGGCGCGACCCATCCATCACAAGGTGAGAGCAGTACCGTACATAATGAGTGTGTGGGTGGAGATTGAGCTGGATTGACTGCAACGAGAGGGCATCATTTCGCCGATCAAATTCAACGATTGGGCTAGTCCGATTGTTCCAGTCCTCAAGGGAGATGGCACCGTCAGAATCTGTGGTGATTACAAAGTAACTATCAATCGTTTCTCCCTGCAGAATTAATAACTACGACCAAAGGCAGATGACCTTTTTTGCGACACTGGCGGGAGGAAAGACATTCACGAAGCTGGACTTGACCTCGGCCTACATGACGCAGGAGCTGGAGGAATCATCAAAGGGCCTCACCTGCATCAACACGCACAAAGGTCTCTTCATTTACACAGATGACCGTTTGGAATTCAATCAGCCGTGGTGGTATTCCAGAGGAACATGGAAAGCTTACTGAAGTTGGTCCCGCGCACCGTGGTCTTCCAGGACGATATCTTGGTTACAGGTTGGGACACCGTCGAGCATCTGCAGAACCTGGAGGAGGTTCTTAGTCGGCTTAATCGCGTGGGGCTCAGGTTAAAATGCTTGAAGTGCGTTTTCCTGGTGCCTGAAGTGGAGTTCCTGGGGAGAAGAATCGCGGCGGACAGCATCAGGCCCACCGATTCGAAGACGGAGGCAATCGAGAACGCACCGAGGCCACAGAACATGACGGAGCTGCGGTCGTTTCTCGGACTCCTGAACTACTTTGGTAACTTCTTACCAAGTCTCAGCACACCGTTAGAACCACTGCACGTCTTACTGCATAAAGGAGACAAATGGGTATGGGGTAAAAGCCAAGAAAATGCCTTTGTAAAAGCTAGAAAACTGTTATGCTCAAACAAATTGCTTGTGTTGTATGATCCATGTAAACGTTTGATACTAGCATGTGATGCGTCGTCATACGGTGTCGGGTGTGTATTGCAACGAGCTAATGAATCTGGGAAATTGCAACCAGTTGCTTATGCATCCAAAAGTCTGTCTAAGGCTGAGAGGGCCTACAGCATGATTGAAAAAGAGGCGTTAGCGTGTGTTTATGAGGTAAAGAAAATGCATCAATATTTGTTTGGGCTCAAATTTGAATTGGAAATTGACCATAAGCCACTTATATCCCTCTTTTCTGAAAGTAAGGGGATAAATACGAATGCATCGGCCCGCATCCAGAGATGGCGCTCACGTTGTCCGCATACAACTTCGCCATCCGCCACAGGCCAGGCACAGAAAACTGCACTGATGCTCTCTGTAGGCTGCCATTGCCCACCATGTGGGTGGAAATGGCACAGCCCGCAGATTTAGTCATGGTAATGGAAGCATTCGAGAGTGAGCAATCACCTGTTACTGCCCGACAGATTAGAACCTGGACAAGCCAGGACCCCTTACTGTCCTTAGTAAAAAACTGTGTGCTTCACGGGAGCTGGTCCAGTGTCCCGTTAGAGATACAGGAAGAAATAAAGCCGTACCAGCGGCGCATAGATGAAATGTCTATACAGGCAGACTGCCTTCTATGGGGTAATCGGGTAGTGGTGCCAAAAAAGGGCAGGGACACTTTCATTAGTGATCTCCACAGTACCCACCTAGGCATCGTAATGATGAAAGCGATAACCAGATCCCACGTGTGGTGGCCCGGTATCGATACGGACTTAGAGTCCTGTGTGCACAAATGTAACACCTGTTCACAGTTAAGCAATGCACCCAGGGAGGCACCACTAAGTTTATGGTCCTGGCCCTCTAAACCATGGTCTAGGGTACATGTCGACAATGCAGGCCCGTTCTTGGGCAAAATGTTCCTAGTGGTTGTAGATGTGTACTCCAAATGGATTGAATGTGAGATAATGTCAGCAAGCACGTCCACTGCTACCACTGAAAGCCTGCGGGCCATGTTTGCCACGCACGGCCTGCCTGATGTCCTTGTGAGTGACAACGGGCCGTGTTTCACCAGTGCCGAGTTCAAAGAGTTCATGACCTGCAATGGGATCAAACATGTTACATCTGCCCCGTTCAAACCAGCATCCAATGGTCAGGCAGAGAGAGCAGTGTAAACAATCAAGCAGAGCTTGAAGAGAGTAACTGAAGGCTCACTGCAGACTCACCTATCACGAGTCCTGCTTAATTACCGCACGAGACTCCACTCACTCACTGGGATCCCACCTGCTGAACTGCTTATGAAAAGGGCACTTAAAATAAGGCTCTCGTTAGTACACCCTGATCGACATGAACAGGTAGAGAGCAGGCAGCCTCAACAAAGTGCATACCATGATAGCGCAAATGTGTCATGCGAAATTGAGATTAATGATCCTGTATTTGTGTTGAAGTATGGACAAGGTCCCAAGTGGCTTCCCGGCACTATCGTGGCCAAAGAAGAGAGTAGGTGTTTCCGGTCAAACTTTCAAATGGACTCATCTACAGGAAACACTTGGATCAAACCAAACTCAGATTCATGGACTATCCAGAGCAATCCACATTAGACCCTACCTTTTTTGACCTCCAACACACACATCAGTGGCAATCGACACAGCGGTTGACCACGAAGCAGAACCCATCACCCGCAGCAGCCCAGCAGGACTCACCACACCAGGCAGCCCAGCAAGGCCAGCTGCACAGCAGCCCATCGAGGGCCCAAGAAACAATTCACCAAAACCAGCATTTGCACCGAGACGATCAACCAGGGAAAGGAAGGCCCCAGGTCGACTCACCTTGTAAATAGTTACACTATTGACTTTGGGGGGGGAGTGTTGTTATATATGTAAACCTGTGAATAGCTTGTTTAACCACCAGAGGGCTCATCCCCTGGAGTCCCACAATCCCTTGGGAGCACCTGTACTTAAGGAGGCCTCACAGGCTGGAGAGGCACTCTGGAGACCTGCAATAAAAGACTAAGGTCACACTTTACTTTGAACTCACAATATCTGGTCAGACTCTTTATTCGTACACAAGTGCAGGTACAGCAAGTGATCAGGAAGGCCAATGGTATCTTGGGCTTTATTGCAAAGGGGATGGAGTATAAAAGCAGGGAAGTCTTGCTACAGCTATATAAGGTATTGGTGAGGCCTCACCTGGAATACTGCGTGCAGTTTTGGTTTCCATATTTACGAAATAATATACTTGCTTTGGAGGCAGTTCAGAGAAGGTTCACTAGGTTGATTCCGGGGATGAGGGGGTTGACTTATGAGGAAAGGTTGAGTAGGTTGGGCCTCTACTCCTTGGAGTTCAGAAGAATGAGAGGCGATCTTATCGAAACGTATAAGATTATGAGGGGGCTTGACACAGTGGATGCAGAGAGGATGTTTCCACTGATGGGGGAGACTAGAACTAGAGGGCACAATATTAGAATAAGGGGCTGCCCATTTAAAACAGAGATGAGGAGAAATTTCTTCTCTCAGAGGATTGTAAATCTGTGGAATTCGCTGCCTCAGAGAGCTGTGGAAGCTGGGACATTGAATAAATTTAAGACGTTTCTTAAACGATAAGGGGATAAGGGGTTATGGGGAGCGGGCGGGAAAGTGGAGCTGAGTCCATGATCAGATCAGCCATGATCTTATTGAATGGCGGAGCAGGCTCGAGGGGCCGTATTGCCTACTCCTGTTCCTATTTCTTATGATCTTATGTTCTTATCTGCCCTATCATGAATTCTCCTGACCAACAGTTGTAATAACAGGAGCGGAGAGGAAAAAAAACACAATTTTATAGTGATCTATAATAATTGACTATATATATTATGAGACTTCCCAGCACCTTCAAGATTATCTCTGATAAAACCAGCTCCTTCACCAGATACCTTTGACTGATACAGTCCAATGACATCATCTTATTCTTACTAAAGGAACCTTAGAAGGAAAGTAATCTTAACAGACATTATGGACCATAAGACCTTCAATCTTACTTATAGTAAAGATCTTTTAGTACATTTAATCACCTATAATTTCAATATTAATATTCATATCACTTCTCATAAATTAAAAGAAATCTCAATATACATAGTCAATTATTATAGATCACTATAAAATAGTGTATTTTTCCTCTCAGCCCCTGCTATTACAACTGTGATTGTGTGTCAGAAGCTTATAAATTCCGACCTTCCTTTCAAGGTCTGAAGCTGCACAACAAAACTCAGCAACTATAATGGTGGCAGCTCACGGCAGCAAGGGGAGAATTAGCAGCAGTAATGGAAATTACAAACTTAAATGGGGAAACTCAGTATTGGAAACGAGAAAGAAGAGTTGTGGATATTATAAAGAATAAAAAAATACTTTTGTAGGTCTAAAATCCATTCTTAGTGTATAGAAGACATTCACAACTCATTCGAGTGTGGTCTCTGATGTTATGCAAATCTATCAAGACTATTTTACTCTTGGAACAACACCCAGCCATCTGTTACGCTCTGTATAATGTATATAGGGTTTGCTGTAAAATGCAGCAAAACTGAACCCGATACACTGCAGCTCGAATAAAATAGTACAAAAATACTGGCAAAAAATGATTTGTAGTGTTTGCAGGGTGGGTGACTCATTTGGGGTTCAGATAAAGCTGATAAACTACCTGAGCTTCACTCTCATGTTTTATGATGTCATCTGAACCCCTCTGGCTTCTAACACATTCCATGCTGTGTGTTAGTCTCTGTATTGTAACCTGCTGTGAACCATGTGGCAGGATTCTGTATGTGATGAACTCACAATAGTTCCTGGTTATCAACCAGTGCTACATCATCTCTACTTTTAACTGCATTCTTTTCATTCAATTGACAATGTGGTGCACTTTATTATAAAAGCGATAATGGGTGATAGGCCATGAGTAAAAAGCTATAATTTAATCTTGGCGTTCAGATACTGCTCATGACCCAGACGGTATGGCTTATGATGTTACCGAACTTCTCAACTAAAATGACGGTCCTTATTACTCTCTCTCAGCCAGCAATCTTTGCATAATTGCAGGTTTTTTGGAACACTGAAGCATTTCCTATTCATTTCTATGTACCTTGCACTATCTGATATAAGATTGGAGTCTATTTAAAATGATAGATTTTCTGGGTTCCACTGACTGGTATCCTGGTTAGAGAATAAAGTTGTGGGCTCCTTTAAATAACACCTCAGTATGATGTGAGTGACATTGCCCTTAACAGCAGGAACACACTCGCCTGCAGAGTGCCCTGGGCTGTCTTTGTAAGCAGTTATGCAACCACCGTTCTCAGTTCTTTATTAAACCTACTTGATGCCTTTCTCTGGGTGACAGCCACTGTCAGTCAGATGGCAGCGTTCAACAGTCTGATGGTTTTCTAACAGTCTCTCCTCCTTCTGTTGTTGCTTTCATCCTATTTTAAAGAATTATTTTTAAGGATCCATTTGAACCCTTCATTTGTTTATAAAGGATGAATTTAAAAATGGACATTTGGATATCAGATTCAATCTTGATTGATTCCATTTTGTCATTATTTTTCTGCCCATGGTAAAATGTAGCTGTTTTTGTCGGGTTTTTCTTTCCAATTTTCCTCTCTCTCGTCACTTTTGCAGGGGTATCGTTCCACGGGCAACAACAATCCTCCAAAACATTGTCCAAGTGGCTTAGACTGTGGGTGTTGGCAGGCTATTCAACCACGGTGACGTCACAGTTGAACCTGATCCAAACTCCACACTTATTTTCCAGCGTGAATCAGCGGATGGTGACCAGGATGAGGAGTTTAACTGATTTTTCCACCTCACTAGCTATGGGGCATTGATACAATGTTAATGCTTCCAATTAAAATCAGTGAGAGTTGGGTTGAAATCTGCTCTGTGCGGCTCAGTTGTATTTCTAGATAGTGCGTTTACCCATTGCACCATGGGGAGATGCTCCACATCGAGCTATTCAACTGTAGTGTAAATCTCTTCTTGAGTACACTCTGTTAGAATTTTTTGGAGACTTTTTGAAAGATGCTGACACCAGACAATAAAAAAGATATTTAATAGATATGATTTTTTTTGGTTGTGATTGCTGCTTATAAAAAAGTGTCAATGCAGGACTACAAAAGGGATATTATCTCCTGAAAGGACTTTTAATACTAGAGTAGATCACATCATGTACATTGCTTTCTATCTATAGATCAATGCTTTGAATGCTGTGCTTTCTTTCTAACCCACACAGTTCCTTTTCGCAAATGGGCCGTAACGGTTTTTATACTTCTTGCCTGCACGGAAGCTGTTTGTAAGCAGCCTGACTGCTGGCTAAACTTGTCCTTATCAGTGCTCAGTCTGAGAGTAACTGAAATAATGTTTGCAGCAGTCTGAAGGGAAAGTGGGGGGAGGGGCATAGGGGGTTTCCTATCGACAGATAACCCGCATGAAATTAAAAGCACCATGTTGTTAAGACGAAACAGTATTCGCGCAAGCATTGTTCGTTCTCCCACTGCCACTAACAGAAACCTGACAGACTGACACACCTCGCACAAGACGTGTGGATTTAACATCCCACAACAGCAACAACAACTTGCATTTATATAGTGCCTTTCACGTAGTAAAACATCCCAAGCTGCTTCACAGGAGTATTATAAAGCAA
This sequence comes from Pristiophorus japonicus, assembly GCF_044704955.1. Taxonomy (NCBI): domain Eukaryota; kingdom Metazoa; phylum Chordata; class Chondrichthyes; family Pristiophoridae; genus Pristiophorus; species Pristiophorus japonicus. Next base: position 177,903,215 of record NC_091981.1, read on the forward strand.
AATTTCACACCAAGCCACACAAGGAGATAATAGGACAGGTGAGGTAGGTTTTAAGGAGTATCTTAAAGGAGAAAAGAGAGGTCGAGAGGGGGAAAGGTTGAGGGAGGAAATTACATAGCCTAGGGTTCCCTTTGGAATAATTGAAGACTTTTTCCTATTTTCATTTAACTCGATTTTAGCTTTCCCCATGATTTCATAATTACAGACTATGGCTGTCTAGTCATGTCAAAATCTCCAATTCATAGACATTCAATTGGCAGCTGGTCGAGTAGATGGGGCCAAAATTCAGCTCCCCAAAAAGGCCACTTACCGACAGAAAGCAGCGGCCAGGCGGTGGAGTCGAGTGGCCACCGACTTCCGGTCAAATGGCCGCCGCCAGCGAAATTCAGCTCGGGGATTTTTCTGATGGTTCCCACTTCCACCCCGCTGCTGCCGACCATCCTAAATGCACCACCAAAGCACACACTGCCGATCTCCCGCACCTCCCGCGAAATTTAGCTGCAAAAATCCACAATCCTCCGTGCGGAGCGCCCGACAGCTTTTTCTGATGGTGCACCCTGCTTTCAGTCTGTGAGCCACGGCAGCGCGGCAGCCCTTCAAGGGGAGAGCACATTGCCGCAGCCGCCATGTTTTTTTTGTCAGTCTACTGCCAGGTCGGACTGACAATTATGCCCTGGGTTCGGCCGGGCCACCAACAGGCAGTCTGGCACCCCCTCTTGGGTGCCAGGCTGCTGGCCCGGCCGAAACCCTCCCTGGTGGCCCAGTGGGCTGAAGTTTCAAAGTGCCAAACGCTCCCCCCTTTAAGTGAAGGGGAGAGACATGTGACGCACACGCGTCATGACATCATCTCCGCTCCGCTGCTGACTGACAGTGGCGGAGATTCCGTCCTGCCTCCATTTCCACCCCTCAAGAATACTTACCACCCCACTTCTGCCCTCAATATGACTGACTTCCGGTCCGCTGCTAAAAAAAGGACCAAGAGCTGAATATCAATCAGGAATCGACCTCATTCTACCCGGCGGTGAAAACACTTAAAAAACCATAAGTGCGCCAGTTTCTGGTGGGCCTGAATTTCGGCCCTGATGTGTCCCTCCAATATTACAGATCCATCTCTGGTTCTGCCATGTTTCTGTAGTATTCATATTTTCAAAAATTGGTCTCCAGGGTCAAATGATAAGAGAGAATTCTACATTGCTGCTGACATGCCAAGGGGCATGATTAGCCAATTCCTCGCCATGTGTTAGGGTGCCTTGCGACCATATCCTTAATCAGGCCTGGCTGCTGTTAGCCAAAACTCAAGCATGCAGCATCCAGACAGGTATTTTTGAATGCTCACGTTAAGTGATGTAAAACCGCCAGATAATCAATTATAACTAAAGTCAGCCAGCATGTGACAATCATCTCAGGCCTTCCAATTATTATTGTAGTTTAACTTTGTTACATTGCTTATTGAAAGAGGTTTAATTTGTAAAGGGGAACTTACTGATGAAACATTGATGTCCTGATTCACTGTGCCCATCCCCATAATTCATCGTACAGCAATGACCCATCAGAAAGTTCACCGAATCTAAACTGCTAGTTTGAAAAACAACCTGTTAATCTGCAAGGTATTTACATGGGCTGGTTTCGCCCTGGAGTGGCGTGAAAGGCGTTGTTCAGGTCTCCTGCGCCCCATTGCAATCCTCGGGTCTGTTTTAGTGGCGGCGCTTTGTAGCACCGCCAGGAAGAGCTGTACCCAGTGTGCAAAGCCTCTCATTGCGACACCGGCAGTACTTTGGTCTTTTGCCCGATCCGTCCATCCGGGAGTGCGTCCACAATGACCGTCTGGGAAATCAGTGCAGTCCAGCATAGCCAGCGGCACAGAGTACGCCGAAGGTAAGTGTGAGGGTTTGTTCTTTTAATTTTTTTTAGCGATTTGTTTTGTGGTGATGTGGACAATGTTTTGGGAATACTTTAATGTTTTTTTAAGGTTCCCCTCCGCCCCCGCCCCTCCCCAGGCCTCTCTCGGAACGCACACGACCGGAACTTTAGGTCTCGAGTTTCCAATTTTTGCGCCAGTAAAAGTGTACAATGCCTCCCTCCATGCTGCATCCCCTGACACAGGGTCCAGATGGTGAAACTTCCTTACCAAAGCGCAAACTGTTCCCGGCCGGTAACTTTCCCATCCCGCCTCTGCTTTCGCACTGAAAACAGAAAAGCCTAAAATCCATCCCTCGAAGATTATCTGGATGATATAAACTAAATAAGAACATAAGAAATAGAAGCAGGAGTAGTCCATTTGGCTCCTCAAGCCTGCTCTGCCATTCAATAAGATCATGGCCCATCTTCTACCTCAGCAACCTCTTTCCCGCTCTAAACCTGTTCGATCACTGCACCAAAATACACTTCACCAAAATAGACTGAACGCAAACTGCACAAAGTTCAGTTTAGGCGCTGTGCAAAATTTGAATTCTCTTGCTCACAAAGAATAACCGTGGGCTGTAACATCTGATAACAACTCGACACGCCCGTGGACTCGTTGAATCTTCTCGCCCCTGTCTCTCACTGCTGTTTATCTTCTTCCTCCCTTCCTGCCGGGCTCTCCACTGACTCATGTCACATTCAGGTGCTGTACAGCTTCAGCAGTCTCCTGCAAACAGCAGGCTCCAGTTCTCAAGCATCCTTACATAATCACAAGCAATTCAAAAAACAGCCACACCGCCCCTCTCACTATCTTCTGGAAAATAGAGACGAATTACATTTTCTTTCCCTGTGGATGCTAATTCTAATTTCGGCTCCGATTTCTTTTCCAGCCCTGTGACGCACGTGGCTCTATAAAAAGCTCCAGTTCGGCTTCATGTAAGTGCTCCTGTGGTAAGGTGATACTACTACTATATTTACATCCCTTCCACGTTTAGACAAAGGCTATTTTTAATTGGTTTCTATTTGCAGTAGCTGTCTACGTCACCTAAGATCCACGTGCCCCTCAGACATTATAAGCAGGCTATTTTGATTTACTATGTTCATCAGCCAAGTGGAGGACCTGTTTCAGAGACAGAGTGCATGAACTGCAGAATACTGAGCTTTGAAAATTCGACAACCCACAGCCATTAGCAAGCAATGCTTTTCAGTTTTTTTAACCTGCCCAGTGTGAGCAGTTCTCTGCCCTGACTGGATGTTTTTGGTGTAGCCTTTGTGTATGTCTGGAGTGTTGACAATTGCTGCTTCCACTTTCTGTGTTGTGAAGTTGTTTCCTGGAAAGGTTGAGTCTGTGTAATCTGCATAAATTCTTTAGACTCTCCACGGTGAGCTGAAGCATTACAGCCTCACTAGCATCACCACTGCAATCCCACGAAAATCACCCCCCTCTCACCAAACAGCACTCACAAGCCAATCACTGTTAACAAGCGCTTTCCTCGTCACTTCTTCCAGTGGCACTTATCTGATTGTCCATTTCCATTTTAATGCTGGAACCCTTTCCAGTTCATATCAACCTTTGCTCCTACTCCTGCTGAGGATTGATTCTGCATGTGTTTTTATTTTCTCTCTCTGTTAAATCTCACTGCAACATAACCCATTACCCTCTCGGGAGAAAATATAAATGACTTGTTCCGAAGCCTCTTCAGCAGGCCACTGACAGAAAAGCAGGATGGTAATTCCCTGACTCTTTTCCCTCCAATCCCTACGGGAAAGGTCCTGCTTCCTGCTAGGATCCTCCCTTCACCTTTGTTCCAGATGAGAAATTGCTGGTACATTCAGTACCTGGGCCTATTAGTTCTCACTGGTTCAACAACTTGGTGATATAATGCTCTGCGTCACTGCGCCACCCACTGTTTGAACAGCTTTAGTACTTCATCTCGGTGCATGAAATGGAAACGTTCCCGTCCTTTGTCAGCGCAGTTTCCGCCATTTTTAAAGAACTAGCCAAGGTTTTTCATAGTGCCCATATTTAAAATAAAACTGAATTTCCCAGCATTCCTTGCAGGCTCCACAACCAAAGAAGAAAATGAGTGATAATGAATAAATTCCGAGATAGGGGTAAAGATGACAGGAACACAAGACACGTCAGGGATGAAAAAGGACCATTTGGCTCATTAGGGCTTATGCTGCAGTACATTAAACTATCCTATCATGGCATCTAATTGTATTGTGAATAACCTAATGTTTTCACCTCTTCTATTTTGTTTGAGTGAAGTAGTTTCTCCTGATCTAAATTTACTTTTCCATTAAAGTACTCTTGGCCCTGTTTTCTTGGTGTACTTTGAAGTAATAATCTGGATTTATCTTAGCTATACTATTTAATATTTTATATCCTTCAGTGACGACCTCCTTTAAAAGCTTTATTTCTAGACTGTAAAGACTAATGGTTTTGTGCACCTGTTTCCCTCCTGTAAAATGGGCACAAAGAGGTCCAATTTAGGAGGCCAATTTGCTATCAGGCTCATTCGACGTTTGCGTCATGTGCTGCACCAGGATCATGCTGATTCTGCCGCGATCCAATTTCCAGGCCTAAGCTTCACTAATCAATTTTGGTGCTGTCATGACAAAAACTGAACACAACGCTGTAACTGTGATCTGCCGAGTGCAAAACGTTAGCTGTAGACTTGCATTCTACTGTTCCAGTTATATTTCCTAACATTCTAGTAGCCATTTAAAGTGCTTCGCCACGCTGTCTGGAAACCTGCTGCTTACTGGATCCTTTTTAATTCTCCCTGTATTATTTGATTCCAATTATTGAGCCTGAAATTTCGACGTCCCTGAAGTTTCTACAGACCCGGGAAGGCATCGGAAAAGCCGGTTTTCAGCACGCAATGCGCATGCGCTGAAAACCAGCTTTTCCGATCTATCAAGCTGGAGCTTGACAGATCGTAGCCAGATCGGGAACAAGGACATTTGTACGTGCAAATTTGCGATATCTACGCGTATCTTGCCCAGCAAATGTCCGCAAAAATCTTGCGCCTGAAAAAAGCAGGCGCATAGCCTACTTTTACAAGCGCAAGTGTTTTAAAACACACAAAAACATATAAAAATAAAGTAATGAAAACATATTTTATTGTTAAAAACCCTCCCTACAACGGTAAGTTTATTTTAAGGCATAATTTAAAAAACTTTTTTAAAAATCGGGAAAATATATTTTTTTATGACATTAATAACTTTAATTTAAATGAATCTTAAATATGTAGTGTAAATTATCTATTTTTTATTGGTGTTTTGGGTGTTTGGAGGGGTTTCCCATTAATAGTAATAGGCTTACGAATACCTGATTGGCTGCCCAGAGCCATGTGACTCCAGCTTCAGGCCTGCGCACGTCCCGACGCGCACACGCTGTGATGCGCAGCAAGAGGAGGCCTGTGGATCGGGAAGTCGAGCGGGCACAGCAGCTTCAGGTAGGTGCGTAATTTTTCTCTAAAATCTAGTCGAACGCCCGCGGGAAGGAGAAAGCGGAATTTCTGGGACATTGTATTCTTAGATCCCATATTATCTTGATCAATGTGTATTTACTTACACTTATAGCATTGTCATTTGTCTACGCAGGATGAAGCTTTTAGAAATCCCTCACCCTTACCACTCTCCCTATTTTTATACAAATAGCAAATCTGAAGCGTTGATGGTTTGTTTTGGTATCCAGGTTATCTATATGTAGATGAGAAACAACAGGATTCCAACCGTTGGCCTTTGTAGGACACTGCAACACCTCTCCACGATCTGACACTACACCACACAAAATCTCTCTCTTTGTTACTTTTTTTAAACCAGTTTCATATCCAATCCCATGATTTACTCTATCTGGATTCCTGTGACTATTCATTCAATTAAAAGTATTTCAGGTGGAATTTTGTCGAAAGCTTTCTGAAATTATACATCGATTATTAAAACGTCATGCACAGAAAATAATCAAAAAGGCTAATGGAATGCTGGCCTTTATATCTAGAGGTGTAGAATACAAGGGGATAAAAGTTATGCTGCAGCTATACAAAGCCCTGGTTAGACCATACCTGGAGTACTGTGAGCAGTTCTGCGCACCACACCTTAGGAAAGATATATTGACCTTGGAGGGAGTGCAGCATATTCGAGGAGACGTTACACAAATTAGGGTTGTATTCCCTAGAATTTAGAAGGTTAAGGGGTGATCTGATCGAACAGATAGGGTAGATATAGAGAAACAATTTTCACTGGTTGGCGAGTGCATTACTAGGGGCATAGTCTAAAAATTACAACCAAACATTTCAGGAGTGAAATTAAGAAACACTTCTACACACAAAGAGTAGTAGAAGTTTGGAACTCTCTTCTGCCAACAGCAATTGATGCTGGATCAATTGTTCATTTTAAATCGGAGATTGATAGCTTTTTGTTAACCAAAGATATTAATCAAGGATATGGGCCAAAGGCGGGTAAATGGAGTTAGGTAACAAATCAGCCATGATCTCAGTGAACGGGCTCGAGGGGCTCAATGGCCTACTCCTGTCCCTATGGGCCCAATCCTGGCCAAGACTTGCATCAATTTTTTTAGAGTAAGTTGTTTTTTCTGGCGTAAGTTAAAAAATGCCATTTTCCCCCCAAAATATTCTCCAGAGTAAGTCAGTTAAGATCAGTTTTTTTTTCAAAAGGGGGCGTTCCCAGACACTTATGCCAATTTTGGCCATTTATGCCACTTTGGCCAGCAAAAACTTACTCCAAATCCGCTTAGGTCAGCGTATGTGGCCAGCTCTAAAAAACCTTGCGGGCAATGAAGAAAAAGCAGCGCACATTCGGCAGACATTAGGGCAGGGATAGGGGAGGGAAGGGAACTGGAGAGGACCTCAACAACCAAGCACCAAACATTGCAAGGAAAAGCTCAAACAATTAAAATACTAATAAAAATGAAGTAAATCCTACTGGAGAAATGCGAGCTACTGACCGCGATGTCACGGGGGGGGGGGGGGGGGGGTGGGGGGTAGCCACAGGGACGCTCTTTCTTCCCCCCCGCCCCAACCACTCTTTCTCCCACCCCCCCAAAACTCTCCTCCTCCCCTCCCCCCCAATCAAAATTCTCAAGCACAGCCACACAAACACAGCCACTAAATAAAAAATAAAAGCAAAGTCCTACCTTGCCCGGGAACTCAATGGGCCGGCCGGTCGGTGCGGGAGTCCATTCGGCTGGGGATAGGGTGCGGCGAGATCGGGGTGTCCCTTCAGCCTGGGATAGGGGCTGCGAGCATCGGGTCCTGCTCACAGCCCACAGGATGCGCTGGGAGGGCAGGAGCATGCGCGCAGCTCTCACTGGGCATGCGCGCAGTGCCGGCAGTGCTTTCTGCGCTGGCCTGTTGCACCCGCCCCCCCGCCCTTCAGTCTCCACGCCATGCAGGGACTCCGTGGACTCCAAAGAGCGGCCAGGATGGGGCCCCTTTTTTCTGGTGCCCTTTCCAGCGCGCAAAGTCGGCGCGCTTCAGGTCAGTATGCCGAAAAAACGGCTTGGGCAATGTTGGGCCTAATGTTTCTAAAATCTAGGTAAGCTCGATTGTGGGATTGTCAGTACCTAGTTTATCTGGAACATCCTGAAATAAGTCGAGAAGGTTTTCAGGGAGGATCCTCTTCTAGCTCTTTGTTAGCTGCTTCTTATTCCATGCGCATATATAACTTTCTGTCATTGGTATTGGGCTATTGGCTCTGCAAGCTGCATCAGTTTGCCATCCTTTTTAAATAGAGGTGCGACATTTGCCTGTTTCTGGGTTGTTGAAACCTCACCAGTGTTTACTGATTCTTAGCCAGCATCTGACCACGTTGTCATGGTGATTGCATCACATGTCACATGTATAAGCTAGTTATGCAGTGAAAAGAATTTGTAATACTGGTGAAAATGTAAATAAATGTGTTTAGCTGAGGAGATTTTAAAAGCCCCTGATTGGAGATTTTTCCTTTTGCAAATGAGAGAACCTTCTGCAAATAATATTTGTCTGCAATGATGACAGCCACTGATGGTATCATCATTTTATGTGATGATTTCTCACTGAGCAGTCATTTCAATGCTGACTGCCACCAGGCAGAAAGTAAGCACTAAAATTCGATTAGGCCCAAAAATGGGCGCGGAGATCACGATCCGCGCCTGTTGCAAGTAATCCAGGCAGCACGCAACCTTCCTGCTGCCTGCTCATTTCCATGATTCATGCGTGCAGTCCAGCACTGAGTGGCTGAGCAGTCAGCAGACAGCCGAAGTTCGTGCGAGGCTACTCTATTTAACCCTAGCCTCCACTTTTAAAGACAGTCTGCACCTCTTAAAGGCAAGGTGCATTCTGCATTCAGCAGCTGCTGGATGTGCTTGTCAAGGCAACGGTGACTCAGTAATGGCTCAACAGGGCAGAGAAAAAGCACCAACGTTCTCAGACGCAGCACTACAGGTCTTAGTGCAGGGGGTAAAATGGAGGAGACAGGTCCTCAACCCGCAGGGGGCCAGGTGACCCTCCAGAAACACAATCAGAATGACTCATACCTCACATTCATAGCTCTACCTCACCCTCACACACTTACCACTGCTTCAGGCCTCACACTCACATCCCACACCTTGCACACACTGCCATGACAGGCACACCACCCAAACACATTGCACTGCACTCACTGAGACACTTCACTTTCTCTTGCAGGGCAAGGCAGCTCATATTCACAGGCAGCGGCAGCTAACTGGCAGAGGACAAGCAAGCCTGCATATTCTGAACCAGCTGGAGGAGATGGTGCTCAACATTATTGGAGCAGCCATCACTGAGGTCGTGGCATCGGCGAGGTTGAAACCATGACAATACGCTCGTACCTAATCCTCCCTCTCACATCCCACTTCCCCCTCATCTCACAATCTCTTCTCACTTACCAGCTGCTAATGGTGTAAGTATGCACATCTTGCTTTAAACCCCCTGCCCTCTCCACAACCTGACCCTTGTGCCTTTCTCCTTTCAGATACCCTATAACTCCAACCTGGCTAGCCAGTGCAGGAAGAGAAAGAGGAGAGTGATGGCGAAGCAAAGATACCGTCACTTGATCTCACACTTGCAGGCACCAGCTCAGAAAATGGCATTGCACCTACTTTGGAGGGTAGTGTAGAGGATCTGCACGTGGTGAGTCACCAGGCACAAGTAGCCTACAACCAGGATAGGGGACAGGGTAGCACAGGTGTCAGCAAGTTAAATTGCGCTGGTGGGGGTGCCCTCATGCAGCTGAACACACGGTCAGCTGTGCATGTTTAGGAGAGGGCATTGAATGGAGTGGCGACATCGAAAATCGGAGGTCATGCATCAAATCAGTGTTAAACGCTGACTGATGTCGCGATCTGACTACTCTGCATACCGCCCACACTACTGCCCTCACCAAGATGGCGGATAGCCTGGGCCACGTCGGAAGTGGGCCGAAGCGAGGTGGACGCCATTTTTCTTTTTTAAATGACCAAAACTACCGGCATTACAGGGTTGAATTTCGCAGCGCAACTTAATATTAAAGTACATTTTACCAGAGTTTAGCAGAGCAATAAACCTTTTACAATTGCAGACAACAATGTGAATTTAGTCAATTATTGAGGAACATATTAAATCAACTTTAATAATGTTATTTCCATCTAATTGTGTGGGTTAGTATTGTGTGAATGTACAGATATAAATGATGCTCAAAGTCAATTTTTGTTACCATGCAGAATGTGTCTGTCAGAATGAATAACACATTGGTGCACACTGCTTTATTTGACACAATTTTACTTTGCATCACATTATGGTAGTGGATTATTCTAGACCAAGGTAGTTCATTCTTGGCCTATGCACCTGTCTTTTTGCTCCTCCTCTTTCTATGTCCACAGGTGTGTCGAATCCCATGCTCCATCTCAGAGAGGTTGCAGCACTCTAACCCCGAACAGCATCTTCTTCAAATGCAAGAACTTGGTTACAGCTTCACTGTGGGGCTTTTAAGTCCCGTTTTATTGAGTAAATCTGCTATTGGGTGTTCTCTGCTACCTTAAATGGAGGATTTTAAAACTACTGAAAAATGTTTCCATTGTTTAGCAGAATAAATTGACAACAATTTGAGACAACCTACACTTCTGCCCACATACGAATTGCTCCCTGGGTGGAAAGCTTCTGAGAGGCAGACAAGATTCTCCGGATCCTCCAAAGGTGTAAACTGTGTCATGTAGCATTAGTGAAAAGAGTGAGGTGACGGAGAGGCAGGCTGCAGTCTAAACCCATTAGACTCAGTTGTTCCTTTTTAATTTGTTAATTTTTTTTCTTGAATTTTTATCTCCATTTTTAACTTTCAATTTTACTCCACAAATTCTGATGGTGAATAACGATTTACAGCTGAACTTTTGGGGGAATATAAGTTAACATATGTTTGCTATTAATGAAAGAAGGAAGAAAGAAAGAATTTGCATTAATACAGCACCTTTCACAACCGTGTACTTGTTTAAGTGTGGTTGCCGTTGTAATGTAGCATGCAATGCAGCCGATGTGATTGGCTGCTGGAAGAAAAGCATCTTTTCTGGAAAAGGGGTCTGTTATGTCTTGAATAAAGTAATGTGACTGAGTACTGTAGACATGAGTAAGTGTGACCTTAGTCTCTTTATTCTAACTCCAGAGTGTCGATCGTCTCGGTACAAATGCAGGTGCAGGTGAGTTGGTTAGTTCTTCGCTGGACTGCTGCGCAGCTGGGGATGATGAGATCAGCTTCGTGGTCGACTGTGATGTCAGTTGCCACTTGTGTGTGTGTGTGTGTGTGTGTGTGTGTGTGTGTTGGAGGGTCGAAGTTGGTGGTATCCTCTTCAGGTTGCTCGTGGCTGTCTGTGAATCGCAGTTTGATTTGGTCCAAATGCTCTCTGCAAGTTAGTCCATTTGTGAGATTGACCTGAAACACTACCCCCTTCTTTGGCTATGACAGTGCCAGCAAGCCATTTAGGACCATGTCCATAGTGGAGTATAAATACAGGGTCATTAACTTCAATATCCGGTGACAAATTTGTGCTATCATGGTACATGCTTTGTTGATGCCACCTGCCCTCGACGTGATCATGCAGATCAGAGTGGACGAGAGAAAGCCTTGTTTTGAGCGCCCTTTTCACGAGCAGCTCAGCTGGGGGAACCCAGTGAGCGAGTGGGGTCTTGTGCGGTAGCTGAGCAGGACTCGGGACAGGCTGGTCTGCAGGGAGCCTTCCGACACACGTTTCAAACTTTGCTTGATGGTTTGGACTGCCCGTTCTGCCTGGCCGATGCGGATGTGGCTTGAATGGGGCAGATGTGATGTGCTTGATCCCATTGTGGGTCATGTATTCCTTGAATTCAGTGCTGCTGAAGCACGGCCCATTGTCGCTGACAAGGACATCAGGCAGGCCATGCGTGGCAAACATGGCTCGTAGGTTTTCGACGGTGGCAGTGGACGTGCTTACAGACATTATTATACACTCAATCCACTTTGAATAAGCATCCACAACAAGTAAGAACATTTTGCCTAGAAACGGGCCAGCTAAGTCAACGTGGATCGGTTTGGAGGGCCATGACCACAAACTTAGCGGTGCCTCCCTGGTTGCATTGCTCAGTTGAGAGCAAGTGTTGCATTGGCGCACGCAAGACTCCAAATCTGAGTCGATGCTGGGCCACCACACATGGGATCTGGCTATAGCTTTCATCATTACTATGCCTGGGTGGGTACTGTATAGGTCATGTATGAATGTTTCCCTGGCTATCTTGGGCAAAACCACGCGATTACCCCACAAAAGACAGTCCGCCTGTATGGACATTTCGTCTTTACGCCGGTGGAACGGTTTGATCTCTTCATGCATCTCCGCTGGGACGCTGGACCAGCTTCCATGGAGGACACAGTTTTTTACAAGGGACAGTAAAGGATCCTGGCTGGTCCAGGTCCTGATCTGGTGGGCAGTAATGGGTGACTTTTCGTTTTCAAATGCATCCATCACCAAGAGCAAGTCTGCAGGCTGTGCAATTTCCACCCCGGTGGTGGGCAATGGTAGTCGACTGAGAGCATCAGCGCAGTTCTCTGTGTCTGGCCTGTGGCAAATTACATAGTTATATGCAGACAGCATGAGCGCCCATCTTTGGATGCGAACGGACGCATTAGTACTGATACCTTTGCTCTCTGAGAATAGCGATATGAGCGGCTTATGGTTAGTTTCTAAGTCGAACTTGAGCCCAAACAGATTTGCAAAAAATGCATTTTTTTCACCCCAGAAACGTATGCCAGAGCTTCTTTTTCAATCATGCTGTAGGCCCTTTCAGCCTTGGACAAGCTCCTGGACGCATAAGCGACCGGTTGCAATGTTCCCGATTCGCTTGCTTGTTGTAATACACACCCGACCCTGTACGAAGACACATCGCAAGCTAGCACTAAACGTTTGCAAGGATCATACAGGACAAGAAGTTTGTTGGAACATAACAGATTTCGGGCTTTCTCAAAAGCTGTCTCTTGTGATTTCCTCCATACCCAGTCATCTCCCTTGCGTAGCAACACGTGTAGATGTTCTAGCAAGGTGCTTAACCAGGGTAGGAAATCACCAAAATAATTGAGGAGTCCCAGGAATGACCACAGCTCAGTCATGTTCTGTGGTCTTGGCGCATTCTTGATGGCCTCCGTCTTGGCGTTGGTGGGTTTGATGCAATTTGCCGCAATCCTTCTCCCGAAGAACTTGACCTCTGCTGCCAGGAAAACACACTTCGAGCGTTTCAACCTGAGTCCCACGCGATCTAGCTGACTTAGAACCTCTTCCAGGTTCTAAAAGTGTTCGATGGTGTCCTGACCTGTGACCAGTATGTCGTCCTGGAAAATCATGGTGCGCGGAACTGACTTTAGCAGACTCTCCGTGTTCCTTTGAAAAATAGCTGCGGCCGATCGAATCCCAAATGGGCATCTATTGTAGATGAACAGACCTTTGTGCGTGTTGATGCAGGTGAGGCCTTTCAAAGATTCCGCCAGCTCCTGCGTCATGTAAGCCGAGGTCAGGTCCAACTTGGTGAATGTCTTCACTCCTGCCAGCATCGCAAATAGATCGTCTGCCTTGGGTAGCGGGTACTGGTGCTGCAGCGAAAAAGGTTAATCATTACTTTATAGTCCACGCAAATTCTGACCGTGCCCTTGAGAACTAAAACAATCGGACTGGCCCACTCGTTGAACTCCACTGGCGCGATGATGCCTTCTCGCTGCAGCCGTCTAGCTCGATCTCCACTTTCTCTCGCATCATAAATGGCACCGTCCGTGCCTTGTGGTGGATGGGTTGTGTACCGGGAATCAAGTGGATCTGCACCTTCGCCCCCGAGAAACTTCTGATGCCTGGCTCAAACAAGGACGGAAACTTGCTCAGAACCTGGGCACATGAGCCGTCGTTGACAGACGAAAGCGCTCGGATGTCGTCCAAGTTCCAGCGGATTTTTTCCAGCCAGCTTCTGCCGAACAGTGTGGGGCCATCTCCTGATACTATCCATGGTGAGAGTTCATGCACTGCTCCATCATAAGAGACTTTTATTGCTGCACTGCCGATTACAGGGATCAGCTCTTTAGTGTAAGTTCTCAGCTTGGTGTAATGGGGCTCAGCTTGGGCCTGTGTGCCTTGTTGCACCACAGCCTATTGAAGGCCTTTTTGCTCATGATGGACTAACTCACACCCGTATCCAATTCCATGGATACTGGAATTCCATTCAGTTCAACTTTTAACATGATCGGTGGACATTTCATGATAAAAATGTGTACCCCGTACACTTCTGCCTCCTCGGTTTGAGTCTCTAATTCAGTTTGATCCGCCATGGATCGGTCTTTCTCTGCAAAGTGGTGGTTTGCAGGGTTTGCAGCTCATCTGCATATTCGCTGGAGGTGTCCCATTGTTCCACAGCCTTTGCACGCATAGTGTTTGAAGCGGCATTGATGGGCTCGAGGATCACCTCCACAGCGCCAACAAGGTGTCAATTGCCTCGCATTAACGCTTGATGGCAGACTCTGGGTCATCTGAGATTGTGCAGCTGCAGGCGTGTACATTCTGCCTTATGCATTCCTGCCTGAAAACGACATTACTTTGTGTACAGTACTTGCCGAAACATCTTTATGCTGCAAAATTTGTTTGGTGTTATTGCTGGTGGACATAAATGGTTGGGCTATCGTTATGGCTTTGCTCAGATTCGGTGTTTCAACAGTCGATAGTTTGCGAAGGATAACCTCATGGCCAATGCCAAGCACAAAACAGTCTCTGAGCATTTGCTCCAGGAATCCATCAAATTCGCAATGCCATGCAAGGTGCCTTAGTTCGGCAACGTAGCTCACCACTTCCTGTCCTTCAGACCGTTGACATGTGTAAAATTGATACCTTGCCATCAGAATGCTCTCCTTCGGATTTAGGTGCTCCCGGACCAGCATGCACAGTTCTTCATACGATTTGGTTGTTGGTTTCACCGGAGCAAGAAGATTCTTCATGAGGCCATAGGTTGTTGCCCCGCAGACAGTGAGGAGGATCGCCCTTGGTTTGGCAGCGTTCTCATTCCCTTCCAGCTTGTTGGCCATGAAGTATTGGTCGAATCGCTCCATGAAGGCCTCCCAATCGTCCCCTTCTGAGAATTTCTCCAGGATACCAGCAGTTCTCTGCATTTTTGCATGATGGTTCATTATCTCGTCGCCAGTTGTTATGTCTTGAATAAAGTAATGTGATTGAGTACTGTAGATATGAGTAAGTGTGACCTTAGTCTCTTTATTCTAACTCCAGAGTGTTGGTACAGCATGGGAGGCCTGCTTCTATACAGTGCTCCCAAGAGATGCTGGGATCCCTTGGGACTCCAACAGATTCGCACTCTGGTGGCGGTAGAATGCTGGTTACATAGGGTTGCATACACAACAGGGTCAATCTTTACTTATTCCTTCTTTCTTCTGTTGACCTGCCATACTGCGCCCCAGAAGCTTGCCACTGCTGCAATTTCTGGTCCACCTTCATTCCACCCCCCCCCCCCCCCCAACCTTTCACTGGTGCCCTCACTGTACAAATACTGGTGTGGGGGCCTAATTTATTCAAATAGCCCGAACCTGGGAATTCTCTGAAGTTCAGGTATGTAACTGTGTGGTGCCGAAAGAAGTCCCCCTTCATCACTATTATGGCAGAGGAGTGGGACGGCAGTTTATTCCACCTGTGGGGGAGGGGAGGGGAGCATCACAATGGAGCCCAATCTTGCTCTGACCCGACATTCGTACTGCTCACGTATACTTTCCCAGGGTGCTTGGATGTCAATCGGGGACAGAAACGTGACTGATTTTTCCTCTTCCTCGCCCTGAGGCCAATTATATTACCACCTGCTTCTCTGGCTGAGATTCTTGGGCCTGTTTGTCGATACGGCTTGGTGCTACAACAGAGATAGGGAGGAGTGAGGCCATGAAGGGATTTAAATGCAAGGATGATCATTTTAAATTTGAAGCATTGGAGGATTGGTAGCCAATGAAGGTCAGTGAGGACAGGGATGATAGACATACAGGACTTGGTGTGGGATAGGCTACAGGCAGTAGAGTTTTGGATTGAGCTGACGTTTACAAATGGTGGAGGAAGGGAGGTTGGCCAGGAGAGCATTAGAATAGTCATGTTTGGAGGTCACATAGGTGCAAATGAGGGTTTCAGCAGCAGATGGACTGAAGTAAGGCAGAGGCGAGCAATGTTATCTTAGAGGTGATCTTAGGAGGTCTTTATGATGGAGAAAGTATGGCATCAGAAACTCAGCTCGCAGCTTATGATTAGATAGGATGCCATGGTTGTGAACAGTCGGATTCAGCCCCGACAGTGGCCAGGGACAGCAAAGGCATGAGTTTCTAGCCAGGGCCAAAGACCTTGGCTTCAGTCTTCGCAGTGTTTTGCTGGAGTGAATCACAACTCGTCCAAGACTGGATGTTGAACAAGCAGTTTGACACTGAGGCATTGAGGCCACTGAGAGAAAAATAAGGTTTTTGTTGACTTGGAATGCACTGGTACATTTCAAAATAAGCTAGGTTGATCTTTTTTGCCTTTTTACAACTATCCTGAGTGGGGGGGGGGACACTCACTTGAGGGAGAGAGCAAGAGCAAAGGACAGGAAAGTAGAAGAGGCAAGGAAAATACATTATTGAAGGAACACGTTGAGCAACTCCTTGCTTCACTATAGCCGAGATGGAGACAATGTCAGGAACACTTCAGGAAATCAAGTGTATGGCATCCCAGAATGAGATTGGTATTGTTACGCACCTTTAGAAGCCTCAGAAAATTACCTCAAATATCACCAAACTCAGCAGCTATCCTCCTCATTTTCCCCTTATAGTTGATAATGTTTCTCTCAGGACAAATTTGGCTTTTGTGGTCCGGATTATATTTACACAGCTCCAGGAGTGGAGAATGTAGATTGTAGACAACCATTAATGAGCTGATTTGCTTCAGGGCCTAGCAATGGGCTTAAAGTTTTTACCCTGAATGAGTGGACTGAAATTGAGGATCAATCACGCATCTAAGAAGAGCGGACTATTGAAACACTTGTAGTTATGACATGCTGCAATGCACCACCTCATTGATCAAAAGCTTCCCTGTAAAACCAATCCCATCAAGGCACAGGACAAGAGCCAAATTCATCCTAAATTTGCACTATTTGCCAATCTCACTCAGCCTTACCATCAAGTTGGCTGGTATGGGAAAAGTAAATGTTGCACTGGTTCTGTAGGGGAGTGCTCTTCCAAGGTGAGGGAGTTTTATGCTGCAGCTGCCTTTGCTGTACCTCTCCGGGACTACTGTCCTTGGCTCAAATGAGAAAATGCCCCATTTCTGAACAGTACCATCAAAGATTTTGGATGCCACGGGCAAGCAGGTGCTGGAAATAAGCCAACCTTACATAGGATTATATAGGATGACATAGGATCACACAGGATATACGGTACAGAAACAGGCCATTCGATCCAACCAGTCCGTGCCGGCATTTATGCTCCACTCGAGCCTCCTCCCGTCTTTCCTCATCTAAATCTATCAGCATAACCTTCAATTTCCTTCTCCCTCATTGCTTGCCTAGCCTCCCCTTAAATGCATCTATACTATTCGCTTCAACCACTCCCTGTGGTAGCGAGTTCCACATTCTCACCATTCTTTGGGTAAAGAGGTTTTTTCTGAATTCCCTATTGGATTTCTTGGTGACGATCTTATATTGATGGCCTCTAGTTATGCTCTTCCCCACAAATGGAAACATTCTACATAAAAACATAAGAACAAAAGAAATAGGAGCAGGAGAAGACCATACTGCCCCTTGAGCCAGCTCCGCCATTTAATACGATCATGGTTGATCCGATCATGGACTCAGCTCCATTTCCCTGCCAGCTTTCCATAATCCCTTATTCCCTTATCGTTTAAGAAACTGTCTATTTCTGTCTTAAATTTGTTCAATGTCCCAGCTTCCACAGCTCTCTGAGGCAGCAAATGCCACAGATCCACAACCCTCTGAGAGAAGAAATTTCTCCTCATCCCAGTTTTAAATGGGTGGCCCCTTATTCTAAGATTATGCCCTCTAATTCTAGTCTCCCCCATCAGTGGAAACATCCTCTCTGCATCCACCTTGTCAAGCCCCCTCATAATCTTATATGTTTCAATAAGATCACCTCTCATTCTTCTGAATTCCAATGTGTAGAGGCCCAACCTACTCAACCTTTCCTCATAAGTCAACCCCCTCATCTTTGGAATCAACCTTGTGAACCTTCTCTGAACTGCCTCCAAAGCAAGTATATCCTTTCGTAAATATGGAAAGCAAAACTGCACACAGTATTCCATGTGTGGCCTCACCAATACTCTGTATAATTGTAGCAAGACTTTCCTGCTTTTATACTTCATCCCCTTTGTAATAAAGGCCTTTCTGATCACTTGCTGTACCTGCATACTAACCTTTTGTGTTTCATGCACAAGTACCCCTAGATCCCGCTGTACTGCAGCACTTTGCAATCTTTCTCCGTTTAAATAATAACTTACACTTTGATTTTTTTCTGCCAAAATGCATGACCTCACACTTTCCAACATTATACTCCATCTCCCAAATTTTTGCCCACTCATTTAGCCTGTCTTTATCCCTTTGCAAATTTTGTGTGTCCTCCTCACACATTGCTTTTCCTCTCACCTTTGTATCGTCGGCAAACCTGGCTACGTTACACTCAGTCCCTTCCTCCAAGTCGTTATTCTAAATTGTAAATAGTTGGGGTCCCAGCACTGATCCCTGCGGCAACCCACTGGTTACTGATTGCCAACTCGAGAATGAACCATTTATCATGACTCTCTGTTTTCTGTTCGTTAGCCAATCCTCTATCCATGCTAAGATATTACCCCTAACCCTGTGATCTTTTATCTTGTGCAGTAACCTTTTATGTGGCACTGTATCAAATGCCTTCTGGAAATCCAAATCACTACATCCACTGGTTCCTCTTTATTCACCCTGTTCGTTGCATCCTCAAAGAATTCTAGCAAAATTGTCAAACATGACTTCCCCTTCATGAATCCATGCTGACTCTGCCTGACTGAATTATGCTTTTCCAAATGTCCTTCTACTGCTTCTTTAATAATGGACTCCAACATCTTCCAAACCACAGATGTTAGGCTAACTGGACTATAGTTTCCTGCTTTTTGTCGGCCTCCTTTTTAAATAGGGGCGTTACATTATTATTGAAGCCTCAGGCTATTAAAATTATAGAGTGGATAACCACTTTACCACCTGAGCAAAGTGCTCTAGAAAGCTTTTTCTTGGGCATTTAACCCCTTGCAACCTGCATTACACTACCACCAGAGGGCCTACCTGTTGGAGTCCTAAGGAATCCCAGCATCCCTTGGGAGCACGGTATATAAGCAGGCCACCCACGACGTAACTGCACTCTGGAATCTCATTAAAGGAGCTAAGGTTACACTTGCTCATTGTACACAGTATTCAGTTTCATCCTTTATTACGAACGCATCAATTGGCGACGAGGTAATGAACAACCGCAAGAAAATGCAAAGAACAGTTGGTATCCTGGAGAAGTTCTCAGAAGGGGATGATTGGGAGGCCTTCATGGAGAGACTCGACCAATTCTTTGTGGCCAATGAGCTGGAAGGGGACGAGAATGCTACCAAATGAAGGGCGATCCTCCTAACTGTCTGTGGGGCAACAACCTATGGCCTCATGAAGAATCTCCTAGCTCCGGTAAAACCAACAGCTATATCCTATGAAGAATTGTGTATGCTGGTCCGGGAGCACCTAAATCCTAAGGAAAGCGTTTTGATGGCGAGATATCGGTTCTACACTTGTCAACGGTCGGAGGGCCAAGAAGTGGTGAGCTATGTCGCCGAACTAAGGCGCCTCGCAGGACATTGCAAATTTGAGGGATTCCTAGAACAAATGCTTAAAGACTTTTTTGTACTGGGCATTGGCCATGAGGTAATCCTTCGCAAACTGTTGACTGTTGAAACTCCGAATCTAAGAAAAGCCATAACGATAGCCCAGGCATTTTATGTCCACCAGTGACAACACCAAACAGGTTTCGCAGAGTTAAGAAGTTTCGGCCAGTACTGTGCACAAAATAACGTCGTTTTCGAGCAGGAATATATATGGCAGAACGTACACGCCGGCTGCTTCTGCTTGACCTCAGATGACCCAGAGTCCACCATCAACCGTTAATGTGAGGCAGTTAACACCTTGTTGGCGCTGTGGAGGTTGCCATCTTTCAACTATCATTGTAACCCATGTATAAACTGACCTAAGTTGTACACCTTGAGAACATTGACCACAAGGGGCGAACTTGTGGGAGACACTCCTAACCTAGACTTTCAGGTATAAAAGGGGAAGCTCCACCCACCTTTATCATTTGAGGTCTTGGTAATAAAGGTAACTGGTCACAGAGTGACCTTCTCTCAAGTATGGGCCTCGTGTGCATTTATACTGTAGAGTAAGGACATATCATTGGCAACGAGAAACTGGGATTTAAACCATGCGAGCATGGCCACTAGCAGCACAGAAGAGAGGTACTGTGTTGGTGATGATTGGGACAACTTTATTGAGAGACTACAGCAAAGTTTTGTCGCTAAGGAATGGTTGGGACAGGATTCGGTCGACAAACGCAGGGCTCATCTCCTGACGGTTTGTGGATCCAGAACGTACTCCCTGATGAAGGACCTTCTAGCGCAAGAGAAGCCAGCGGACAAAACATTCGAAGAGCACAGTAAGTTGATCGGGGAACACCTTAAACCAGCGAGCAGCATGCACATGGCGAGACATCGGTTTTACCCCCACCGGCGGTGAGAAGGGCAAAGCGTTCCAGACTTCGTGGCAGATCTCTGGTGATTGGCGAGCCTATGTAAGTTCCCAGATGCATGCAGAGTGGAGATGTTGCGAGACTTTTTTATTGAGGTCATCGGGCACGCTGGGGTTTTCAGGAAACTGATTGAGACCAAAGACTTGACCTTGGAAGCGGCGGCTCTGATAGCCCAGACATTTATCTCAGGGGAGGAAGAGACCAGAATGATGTATGACAAAAATCTTGGTTCAAATGCGGCAACAACCAGGGAGTCAACATTGTTAACACGGCACACAGTTCTCTAGGCAGACAAGGGCAATCGGACATGCTCCAGCATGTAGTCGAACCCAAAGGGGGAATTCAACAGAGAAAAAGGCTAGCTGAACGGTGATTCATGCCATTGCAATGGACAATGCGGCCAGTAATGGGACCATCAACACCTGTTAATGGTGCGCTTAAGGACAGTCACAGAGACAGTCAGAGATGATCGACTGGTAATGGACCTTTTGTTTCCAACAATGGGGCCTCCAGCTCATGCTGGAGATGTGGAGGCAAACACTCAGCCAGAGCTTGCAGGTATCAGCAATATACCTGCAGAAACTGCAACGTCAGCAGTCACTTGGCGCGTATGTGCAGGAAGCCTGCAGCCAGGTTGATGTACGAGGAGGACGGGCCCGATGTAAGACCTACAAGGCCAAATGAATACTGGGGGAAATTGCTGGAAGCTGAAGTTCAGCGAGTTCATGTGGAGCACATATACAGTTCATACACCAGGACGCCACCGATAATGATAAAAGTGCTCCTCAATGGCATCCCAGTATTAATGGAGCTAGACACGGGGGCCAGCCAGTCCCTGATGAATATCAAACAGTTCGAAAGGTTGTGGGTGTCCAAGGCCAGGAGGCCAAAATTATTGCGGATTGACGCACAGCTACGGACATATACAAAGGAGAGCATTCCGGTGCTAGGCAGCGCCACGGTAGTCGTGACCCACAAAGATTCAGAGAACAGGTTGTCATTCTGGATTGTCCTGGGGGATGGTTCCCACTACTGGGGAGGAGTTGGCTTGCTGTCATGAACTGGAAATGGGGCGTTGTCAATGCAATTTCTCCTGTGGAGCGAGTATCATGCTCACAGGTCCTGGACAAATTTGACTCATTATTTCAACCCGGCATTGGCACTTTCATGGGGGCCAAAGTAGTGATCCACAGAAAACCGGACGCCAGGCCAGTACACCACAAGGCCAGAGCGGTGCCGTACGTGATGCGGGAAAAGACAGAATGCGAATTGGACCGCCTGCTGAGGGAAGGCATCATCTCGCCAGTCGAATTCAGTGACTGGGTGAGCCCGATCGTGCCGGTGCTCAAGGCGGATGGGTCGGTCAGGATATGTGGCGATTACAAGGCCACCATCAATCGGGTGTCACTCCAAGATCAGTACCCACTACCGAGAGCGGAGGACCTCCTTGCGATGCTGTCCGGTGGCAAACTTTTTTCAAAATTGGACCTGACCTCAGCTTACATGATCCAGGAGCTGGCGAGTGAGTCGAAGAAGCTGACCACCATCACGACACACAAGGGGTTGTTTGATTATAACTGATGTCCGTTCGGGATTCGTTCGGCCGCCGCGATCTTTCAGCGAAATATGGAAAGCCTCCTCAAGTCGATTCCAAGGACGGTGGTTTTTCAAGACAAAATCCTCATCACGGGTCGCGAAACTGAAGAACACCTCCACAACGCGGAGGAGGTGCTACGCAGACTGGACCGGGTAGGGCTGCGACTGAAAAAGGCGAAGTGCATCTTCCTAGCTCCAGAGGTGGAATTCCTGGGGATAAGGGTAGCAGCAGACTGCGTCCAAAACGGAAGTGATCCAGAGAAGCTGCGTTCGTTCCTGGGGCTCCTGAACTATTTTGGTAACTTTCTTCCCACGTTGAGAATGCTGTTAGAGCCGCATTGGGTCTCGGGGGACAGCCAGGAAAGGGCTTTTGATAGAGCACGCAATTTGTTATGCTCTAACAAACTGTTAACGTTATATGACCCGTGTAAGAAACTTGTGTTAACATGCGATGCGTCGTCCTATGGGGTTGGGTGTGTGTTGCAGCATGTGAATGCCAATGGTCAGTTACAGCCAGTAGCTTATGCCTCCAGAAGTCTGTCCCAGGCAGAAAGGGACTACGGGATGGTAGAAAAGGAAGCGCTAGCATGTGTATATGCAGTAAAACAAATGCACCAGTAACTGTTTGGCAGGAAATCTGAGCTGGAGACAGATCACAAATCCCTAATGTTCCTTTTGGCTGACAAGAAGGTCATAAATGCGAATGCCTCGGCCCGCATACACAGGTGGGCACTTACGTTAGCCGCCTATGACTACACATTTCGGCACAGACTGGGCACTGAAAACTGAGCTGATGCACTCAGCAGGCTACCACTAGCCACCACTGAGGGGGCAACTGAGCATGGTGCTGAGATGGTCATGGCTGTTGAAGCTTTCGAAAGCGAAGGCTCACCTGTGACAGCCCGTCAGATTAAAGTCTGGACGAATAAAGACTGTCTTTAGTTCAGAAATGTGTCCTGAATGACATGCCCTGAGGAATTTAAACCGTTTCATAGACGCAAGGATGAACTCTCGATTCAGGCCGATTGCCTACTGTGGGGAAACCGAGTAGTCATGCCCTAGATGGGCAGAAAGGTGTTTATCAGAGAACTTCACAATGAGCTCCCGGGCATTGTCATGATGAAGGCAATTGCCAGGTCACACGTTTGGTGGCCAGGGATAGATGCAGACCTGGAACTTTGTGTTCGCAGGTGCAACACGTGTGCTCAGCTGGGCAACACACCCAGGGAAGCCCCTCTTAGCCCCTGGTCCTGGCCCGCCAAGCCATGGTCACGCATCCACGTGGACTACGCAGGTCCTTTCATGGGAAAAATGTTTTTGGTTGTAGTAGACGCCTACTCCAAATGGATTGAGTGTGCCATTTTAAATTCAAGCACATCCTCTGCCACGGTAGAAAGTCTACGGGCAATGTTCGCTGCCCATGGTTTACTGCATGTCTTGGTCAGCGACAATGGCCCGTGCTTCACAAGCACTGAATTCCAGGACTTCATGGCAGGCAATGGAATCAACCATGTCAGAACGGCACCGTTCAAGCCGGCCTCAAACGGCCAGGCGGAACGAACAGTGCAGATAATCAAACAGGGGATGCATAGAATCCAAGGGGGTTCCCTACAAAGCCGCTTATCAGGCCTCCTGTTGGCCAATAGATCCCGACCACACTTGCTCACAGGGGTTCCACCCGCAGAGCTGCTAATGAAAAGGACGCTCAAAACCAGGTTATCCCTTATACACCCTACTATGAAAGAAATTGTTGAGAGCAGGCGTCAGTCACAATGTGACTACCATGACAGGAATGCGAGGGCGCGATGTATTGATGTCAATGACCCTGTTTTTGTCTTTAATTACGCTGCAGGGCCCAAATGGCTTCCAGGCACTGTGATTGCCAAAGAGGGGAATAGGGTTTTGGTAGTTAAACTTACCAATGGACAAATCTGCCGCAAACACGTGGATCAAACAAAAAGGAGGTTAAGCAACCCATAGAAGAAGGAGAGGAAGAACACGATGTAGAGTTTACTCCACCACAGGTGACAGAACACCGGAACCAAGTGGAGGAGAGCCCAGTCACTGTGGGCAGTCTGGAAAGGCCTGAGGCAGCGCAAACAGCAGACACTCAGGCCAGCGCCCAACAACTGGAGCCCCAACTCAGGCGCTCTACAAGGGAACATAAACCACCAGAGAGACTTAACCTGTGATCCCAATAAGACTTTGGGGGGAAGGTGATGTCATGTATTCAACTATCATTGTAACCCATGTATAAGCTGACCTAAGTTGTACACCTTGAGAACATTGACCACAAGGGGTGAACTTGTAGGAAACACTCCGAACCTGGACTCTCAGGTATAAAAGGGGAAGCTCCACCCACCTTCATCACTTGAGGTCCTGGTAATAAAGGTAACTGGTCACAGAGTGACCTTTTCTCAAGTATGGGCCTCATGTGCATTTATACTGTATAGTAAGGACATATCAGAGGTGATCATCGGCCCCATCAATGCCGCTTCAAGAACTATGCGTGCAACCGTTCCAGAACAATGGGACACCTCCAGCGAATGTGCAGGCGAGCTGCAAACCCTGAAAACCACCACGTTGCAGAGGAAGATAGATCCACTGTGGATCAGGTTGAATTGGAGACTCATACCGAGGAGGCAGAAATGTATGGGGTACTCACATTTACCACGAAGTGTCCACCAATAATATTGAAAGTTGAACTGAACGGAATTCCAGTATCTATGGAACTGGACATGAGTGCGAGTCAGTCCATAATGAGTAAAAAGGCCTTCGACCGGCTGTGGGGCAACAAGGCACTCAGGCCCAAGCTCAGTCCCATTCACACCAAACTAAGGACTTACACCAAGGAACTAATCCCTGCAATTGGCAGTGCAGAAGTCAAAGTCTCCTATGATGGAGCAGAGCACAAACTCCCGCTGTGGATTGTGCCGGGGATGGCCCCACATTGTTTGGCAGAAGCTGGCTGGGAAAAATCTGCTAGAACTGGGACGACAGCCGAGATCTTTCATCCGTCGATGACGCCTCATGTGCCCAAGTTCTGAGCAGGTTTCCATCGTTGTTCGAGCCAGGCATTGGAAGCCTCTCGGGGGCGAAAGTGCAGATCCATTTGGTTCCCGGTACACGATCTAGCCTCCACAAGGCACGGGCGGTACCATACATGATGCGTGAGAAAGTGGAAATTGAGCTGGGCTGGGCAATTCAACGAGTGGGCCAGTCCAATTGTCTCGGTATTTAAAGAGGATGGCACGGTCAGAATTTGTGGGGACTATAAAGTAACGATTAACCGTTTTTCGCTACAGGACTGGTACCCGCTACCCAAGGCAGACGACCTATTTGCGACCTTGGCTGCAGGGAAGACGTTCACCAAGCTGAACCTGACCTCGGCCTACATGACTCAGGAGCTGGAGGAATCTTCGAAAGGCCTCACCTGCATCAACACACACAAAGGTCTGTTCATCTATAACAGATGCCCATTCGGGATTTGGTCAGCAGCGACAATCTTCCAACGGAACATGGAGAGCCTGTTAAAGTCGGTTCATCGCACCATGGTTTTCCAGGACGACATACTGGTTACAGGTTGGGACACCATTAAGCACTTGAAGAATCTGGAAGAGGTTCTTAGTTGGTTGGATCGCATGGGGCTCAGGTTGAAAAGCTCGAAGTGTGTTTTCCTGGCGCAGGAGATCCAGTTCTTGGGAAGAAGAATCGCAGCAGACGGCATCAGACCCACCGACGCCAAGACGGAGGCCATCAAGAACATGCCAAGACCACAGAACGTGACGGAGCTGTGGTCGTTCCTGGGACTCCTTAACTATTTCGGTAATTTCCTACCTGGGTTAAGCACCCTGCTAGAACCCCTGCCTGCGCTTCTGCGCAAGGGAGATGACTGGGTATGGGGGAATTCACAAGAGGCTGCCTTTAAGAATGCCAGGAATCTGTTGTGTTCTAACAAACTGCTTGTCCTGTATTACCCGTGTAAACGATTAGTGCTAGCTTGCGATGCGTTGTCATACGGGGTCGGGTGTGTGTTACAATAGGCTAACGAATCGGGGATTTTGCAACCGGTCGCTTATGTGTCCAGGAGTTTGTCCAAGGCCGAAAGGGCCTACAGCATGATTGAAAAAGAGGCTCTGGCGTGCGTTTATGGAGTAAAGA
The DNA here is from genome assembly GCF_044704955.1 of Pristiophorus japonicus. Lineage (NCBI taxonomy): Eukaryota > Metazoa > Chordata > Chondrichthyes > Pristiophoridae > Pristiophorus > Pristiophorus japonicus. The sequence goes on from NC_091981.1 coordinate 177,929,204, forward strand.
AAATACACCAGTACTTATTTGGCCTCAAGTTTGAGCTTGAAACTGACAATAAGCCGCTCATATCGCTGTTCTCTGAGAGCAAAAGGATTAACACCAATGCCTCTGCCCACATCCAAAGATGGGTGCTCATGCTGTCGGCATACAACTATGTAATCTGCCACATAAAAACTGTGTTCTCCATGGGAGCTGGTCCAGTGTCCCAGCGGAGATGCAGCAGACAATTAAGCCGTTCCACAGGCGCAAAGACAAGTTGTCCCTGCAGGCGGACTGTCTGTTGTGGGACAATCGCGTGGTCTTGCCCAAGAAAGGCAGAGATACGTTCATTTGTGAACTGCACAACACCCACCCAGGCATTGTAATGATGAAAGCCATAGCCAGATCCCACGTGTGGTGGCCCGGCATCGACTCAGATTTAGAGTCATGTGTGCGCCAGTGCAACACTTGCTCTCAGCTGAGCAATGCACCCAGAGAGGCACCACTAAGTTTGTGGTCGTGGCCCTCCAAACCGTGGTCGAGGATCCATGTAGACTATGTGGCATTCCTAATGCCTGACCCCTAACCAAGCCTCGGGCCATCTACCATCAATGGCGTTACTTGGTGCCGAGCTTGCGGCCAACACTTCGCCGTAGGCAATTAGGCTTATACAGCTGTGCCTGGTCTCCAGTTGTCTTGGACCCCCTTGCCACTGGACCAAGACCTTGTTCAGCTAAGATCTGTAGTTGCCGGTGTGCAGCGGCCACCCTACTTTAAAAGAACTCACGCACAGGCATCTTCCAGTTCGTCAGTATGAAGTTCGGGACCTGGAACGTCAGGATCCTTATGGACAATCCCAACAGCAACAGGCCGGAACGCCGCACCACCATAGTTGCCCGGGAACTCAGTCACTTTGACATTGACATCGTTGCCCTAAGTGAGTCCCGGCGGGCAGGGGAAGGCTAGCTGAAGGAACATGGTGGAGTTTACACCTTCTTCTGGAAAGGGAAACCAGAGGCAGAACGCCGCCTTCATGGAGTCGGCTTTGCCGCCAAGAATGAGCTGGTCGACCGCCTCAAAGACTCCCCTGTGGGGTTAATGAACGCCTCATGACTCTTCGTATTACCCTATCTCAGAACCAATGCGCCACAGTCATCAGCGCGTACGCCCCAACACTCGATGAAACGGATGAGGCTAAAGAGGGTTCCAACCTTGAGACATGTTTGTCCCGCGTCCCCACGGGCGACAAATTGATCCTCCTGGGTGATTTTAATGCCAGGGTTGGCAAAAACACAGCCCTCTGGGGAGGCGTGATTGGCAGAGAGGGAGTAGGGAAAACCAACTCCAGCGGTACCCTACTCCTGACAAAATGTCTAGAACATAAACTCATCATCACCAACACCCTGTTCCGCCAGAGGGACAAATGCAAGGCATCATGACAACACCCTCGCACCTGCTTGACTATGTCATTGTTCGAGCCAGAGATCGCAAGGATGTGCGCATCACCCGTGACATGACAGGAGCTGATGACCACCGCCTAATCCGATCCATCATCAACATTAACATTGCCCCAAAGCAAAGGGGACAGCAGAAGCAGTTCTGCAAAAAGGTTAATGCCGGGGCACTTAGAGACCCAGCTAAGAGACCCCTATGCAGCCAGTGCCTCACTGCCAATCTGGCGTGTCTTGATGACCCTGAGATGCTGAATGCCCATAGCGCTTGGTCTGCCCTCCAGGCCTCTGTAACCAGTGCCTGTGAAGAGACACTTGGTCACTCAACCAGGAAACATCAGGACTGGTTTGATGAAAATGATCAGGAGATCGAAGAACTAATAGATCGCAAGCGCAAAGCATTTCTGAGCCTCAAGATCGGATTAGGCGGTGGTCATCAGCTCCTGCCATGGCACGGGTGATGCGCACATCCTTGCGATCCCTGGCTCGAACAATGACATAGTCAAGCAGGTGCCAACTTGGAAGCTGCAAAACAACATTACAGATGGCTCAAGGCTCAGGTCCAACAAAAACCAGGACCTAAAGAACAGGTGGTGGATGGAGAAAGCACAGGAGATACAACAACTGGCCGACAGCCACGATATGCAAGGATTCTTCACTCCAGTCAAGGCCACCTACGGTCCAAATTCCCAAGGCCCCATCCCACTCCTGGCCAAGAATGGGGAAACTCTCATTAAGGACACCAAGGCTGTCAGGGCCCGATGGAAGGAGCACTTTGAAGATCTCCTCAATCGAGACTCTGCCTTTGACTCGAGTGTTCTCGACTCCATCCCGCAGCATGCGAACCGCCACCAACTCAGTGAAACTCCAACGTTGCACGAGGTTGGCAAAGACATAAAACAGTTCAAGAATAACAAGGCTACAGGTGCAGATAGAATCCCTGCTGAGGCGCTAAAGTATGGCAGAGAGGCGCTGTTGGCATGGATACATGACCTCATCTCTCTCATCTGGAGGGAGGAGAGCACGACGGGAGATCTCAGAAATTTAGTGATCGTGACCATTTTTCAAAAAGGGGACAAGTCCGACTGCGACAACTACAGGTGAATCTCCCTGCTATCAGCCACTGGGAAAGTTGTTGCTAGAGTTCTCCTCAATCGTCTTCTCCCTGTGGCCGAGGAGCTCCTCCCGGAATCACAGTGCGGATTTTGTCCCCTATGGGGCACAACAGACATGATGTTTGCAGCATGACAATTGCAGGAAAAATGCAGGGACCAGCGCTAGCCCTTATACATGGCCTTTTTTGATCTTACAAAGGCCTTTGACACTGTCAACTGTGAGGGTCTATGGAGCGCCCTGCTCCATTTCGGATGCCCCCAAAAGTTTGTCAACATCCTTCACGATGACATGCAGGCCGTGATCCTTACCAACGGATCCATTACAGACCCAATCCACGTCCGGACCGGAGTCAAACAGGGCTGCATCATCGCTCCAATCCTCTTCTCAATCTTCCTCGCCACCATGCTCCACCTCACAATCAACAAGCTCCCCGCTGGAGTGGAACTAAACTACAGAACCAGTGGGAAGCTGTTTAACCGACGCCGCCTCCAGGCCAGGTCCAAGATCACCCCAACCTCTGTCGTTGTGCTGCAGTATGCGGACAATGCCTGCGTCTGTGCACATTCAGAGGCTGAACTCCAGGATATAGTCAATGTATTCACTAAGGCATATGAAAGCATAGGCCTTACACTTAACATCCGTAAGACAAAGGTCCTCCACCAGCCTGTCCCCGCCGCACAGCACTGCCCTCCAATCATCAAGATTCACGGCGCGGCCCTCGACAACGTGGACCATTTCCCATATCTTGGGAGCTGCTTGTCAACAAAGGCAGACGTTGATGCGGAGATTCAACATCGCCTCCAGTGCACCAGTGCAGCCTTCGACCATCTGAGGAAAAATGTGTTTGAAGACCTGGTCCTCAAATCTACCACCAAGCTCATGGTCTACAGGGCTGTAGTAATACTCGCCCTCCTGTATGAATCTGAGGCATGGACAATGTATAGAAGGCACCTCAAGTCGCTGGAGATATATCACCAATGATGTCTCCGCAAGATCCTGCAAATCCCCTGGGAGGACAGGCGCACCAACATCAGTGTCCTCGACCAGGCTAACATCCCCAGTATTGAAGCACTGACCACACTCGATCAGCTTCGCTGGGCAGGCCGCATAGTTCGCATGCCAGATACGAGACTCTCTAAACAAATGCTTTATGCGGAACTCCTTCATGGTAAATGAGCCAAAGGAGGACAGTGGAAACGTAATAAGGACACCCTCAAAGCCTCCCTGGTAAAGTGCGACATCACCACTGACACCTGAGAGACCCTGGCCAAAGACCGCCCGAGGTGGAGAAAGTACATCCGGGAGGGCGTTGAGCTCTTCGAGTCTCAATGCAAAGAGCATGAAGAGGCCAGGCGCAGGCAGCGGAAGGAGCGCCCGACAAACCAGTCCCACCGACCCCTTCCCTCGACGAATGTCTGTCCCACCTGTAACAGGGTCTGTGGCTCTCGTATCGGACTGCTCAGCCATCAAAGGACTCACTTTGGGAGTGGAAGCAAGTTTTCCTCAATTCCGAGGGATTGCCGATGAGACTATGTGGGCCCATTGCCAGGCAAAATGTTCTTGGTTGTCGTGGATGCTTACTCAAAATGGATTGAATGTGGAATAATGTCTGTAAGCACGTCCACTATTGAAAGCCTATGAGCCATGTTTGCCACACACGGCCTGCCTGATGTCCTAGTCAGTGACAATGGGCCATGTTTCATCAGTGCTGTATTCAAGGAATTCATGACCCTCAAGGGATCAAGCACATCTGCCCCGTTCAAGCCCGCATCAAACGGCCAGGCAGAACGGGCAGTTCAGACCATCAAGCAAAGCTTGAAACGCGTGTCGGAAGGCTCCCTGCAGACTCGGCTATCCTGAGTGCTGCTCAGCTACCGCACCAGACCCCACTCACTCACCAGGGTTCCCCCAGCCGAGCTGCTCATGAACAGGGCACTAAAAACAAGGCTCTCTCTTGTCCACCCTGATCTCCATGATCACATGGAGGGCAGGCGGCATCAACAAAGTGTGTACCATGATTGCGCAAATTTGTCACGCGAAATTGAGGTCAAGGACCCTGTGTTTGTGCTCAATTATGGACATGGTCCCAAATGGCTTGCTGGCACGGTCATAGCCAAAGAGGGGAGTCGGGTATTTCAGGTCAAATTGGCCTGTGGACCAACATGCAGAAAGCATTTGGACCAAATCAAATTGCGGTTCACAGACAGCCACGAACAACACGAAGAAGACACCACCAACTTTGACCCTCCAATACACACACAAGTGGCAACTGACATCATGGTTGACCATGAAGCCGAACTCAACATCCCCAGCAGCCCGGCAAGGCCGGCTGCCCAACAGCTCAGCGAAGAACTAACCAACTCACCCACACCCGCATTTGTACCGAGAAGATCGACAAGGGAGCGAAAAGCCCCAGATCGTCTCACCTTGTAAATAAGTATACTGTTGACTTTACGGGGCAGTGATGTTATGTATTTAACCCCTTGCAACCTTTATTACACTACCACCAGAGGGCCTGCCTGTTGGAGTCCCAAGGGATCCCAGTATCCTTTGAGAGCACGGTATATAAGCAAGCCATCCACAAGGTACCTGCACTCTGGAGTCTCATTAAAGGAGCTAAGGTCACATTTGCTTATTGTACACAGTACTTAGTTTCATCCATTATTATGAATGCATCACTTTTTGAGTTCTTGGTTCTTTAAATACCTTGAGGCTGAAATTTGTCCTGTTATAAGTGAACTGGGTCTCTACTGATTCTTCATCCTCAGTCTACAGGGCATCTGACGTAAGAGCAAAACCCTTGATGCTGGAGTCCATCATTAAGGAAGCAGTAGTGGGACATTTAGAAAATCATAATATAGTCAAGCAGAGTCAGCATGGTTTGACAAATTTGCTGGAGTTCTTTGAGGATGTAACGAGCAGGGTGGATCAAGGGGAGCCAGTGGATGTGGTGTATTTGGATTTCCAGAAGGCATTCGATAAGGTGCCACATAAAAGGTTACTGCACAAGATAAAAGTTCACGGGGTTGGGGTTAATATATTAGCATGGATAGAGGATTGGCTAACCAACAGAAAACGGAGAGCTGGGATAAATGGGTCATTTTCCGGTTGGCAAACGGTAACTTGTGGGGTGCCACAGGGATCGGTGCTGGGGCCTCAACTATTTACAATCTATAGTAATGATTTGGATGAATGAACTGAGTGTAATGTAGCCAAGTTTGCTGATGGTACAAAGATGGGTGGGAATGCAAGTTGTGAGGAGGGCACAAAAAATCTGCAAAGGGATATATACAGGCTAAGTGAGTGGGTACAAATTTGGCAGATGGAGTATAATGTTGGAAAGTGTGAGGTCATGCACTTTGGCAGAAAAAAATCAAAGAGCAAGTTATTATTTAAATGGAGAAAGATTGCAAAGTGCTGCAGTACAGCGGGACCTGGGGGGTACTTGTGCATGAAACACAAAAGGATAGTACGCAGGTACAGCAAGTAATCAGGAAGCAAATGGAATGTTGGCCTTTATTGGCCAAAAAGTGATGCATTCATTGCAAGGGGGTTAGAATATAAAAGCAGAGAAGTCCTGGTACAACATTACAGGGTATTGGTAAGGCCACACCTAGAGTACTGCGTACAGTTTTGGTCTCCGTATTTAAGGAAGGATATACTTGCATTGGAGGCTGTTCAGAGAAGGTTCACTAGGTTGATTCTGGAGATAAGGGGGTTGACTTATGAAGAAAGGTTGAGCAGGTTGGGCCTCTACTCATTGGAGTTTAGAAGAATGAGAGGTGATCTTATTGAAACATATAAGATTCTGAGGGGACTTGACAGGGTGGATGCTGAGAGGATGTTTCCCCTCATGGGGGAATCTCGAACTAGGGGGCATAGTTTCAGAATAATGGGTTGCCCATTTAAAATGGAGATGAGGAATTTTTTCTCTCAGAAGGTAGTGAATTTTTGGAATTTTCTACCCCAGAGAGCTGTGGAGGCTGGGTCGCTGAATATATTTAAGGTGGAGATAGACAGATTATTGAACGACATGGATGTCAAGGGTGATGTGGAGCGGGCAGGAAAGTGGAGCTAAGGCCAAGACCAGATCAGCCATGATCTTATTAAATGACAGAGCAGGCTCGAGGGGCCAAATGGCCTACTCCTGCTCCTATTTTTTAAATTCTTATGTTCTTGGTATGCCAAGGGAGGAGACATACTGGCCTTTATTCCTGGCACAAATGGGTCCCACAGGTGGAAAGTGAGGGTGGGGGGAGTGTGTGTGTGGGGGGGGGGGGGGGGGGGCGGGGGCATTGAGCATGCTGAGATTAGCGACTTATCTCCCAAATATGAGGGTTACATTTTTTTAAGTAGGAGTGGTCCTGTTACAATGAGGGCCACAGGAGGTTCCTTCATTATGATTCTAGGAGAGTGGGTGGACTTACCTATGGCCTCTTCTATTAGATTTTGCCTCAGATGCACCCCCCCACCCCCCACAATCTGCCTAAGGCCTGTTTTCATGGCTCTGCCCTCTGAGGCCACGAACTTCAGTAGGCAATCACTTCCCTGCACTTGTGCCAGGATAGGTCGGCTTGCACATTTTCAGTTTCCATTTGTCCAACAAACTGTATGATTTTTAAACTACGGACTATAGCAACAAGTAAGGAAAATAGCTTCCCCCTCAACATGCTGTCACACACAGAATCTGACCAATTGCTTTGAAGACACTTTTGTTTGCCCTGCATAAACTGAAACTCAAGGGGGCCAAATTTGGTCAGGGCCTCCACCCGCCGAAGTGCCGCCCAAAGTGCCGCCAATGGCTGCCGAGGTACCGGATGGTACTTTCGGTGGGGTTTTCATCACCAAGGTCCCTTGAACATCGGCGGGTGGCAACTGAACGACATACGCCGCAAATCTGGGCGGCAGCGGGCAGGAGATCTCTTTCTCGGCTGCAGAGGCACTTGCCGCCCAAGTGTCGCTGAGGATAGAGTCGGGCCCATGGAGGGTCGAACAACTGAAAATAAAAATCATTGGGAAAATATTAAAATACTATCAGAAGACCTTCAGGGAACCCATCCAGCTAAGTCGCTGTGGAAAAAAAAAAGTTCACTCACCTTTTTTTCAGGATCTTCAGACATACCGTTGGGGACAGACCACCTCCAGCCAGAGGTCCACCCCCGTTCTGGCACCGACTCCCGCCGACTCTCGCCCGCATGAATATGGGAGCTCGGCGGGCGGGAAGTCAGTTGCACCACTCGGTCATCCGCTGACGTCAGCAGGTGGTTCCTGCCGGCTCTCTCCTCCCGCCCGCTCCAGGCCATGTCGAAAGTGGCACTGGGCGGATCTTGCAGAGGAATGTCGGCGGCAGTGGGCGGCAGTGAGCGGCAGTGAGCGGCAGTGGGCGGCAGTGGGCGGCAGTGAGCGGCAGTGGGCGGCAGTGGGCGGCAGTGAGCGGCAGTGGGCGGCAGTGGGCGGCAGTGGGCGGCAGTGGGCGGCAGTGAGCGGCAGTGGGCGGCAGTGGGCGGCAGTGGACGGCAGTGGGCGGCAGTGAGCGGCAGCGGGCGGCAGTGGACGGCAGTGGGCGGCAGTGGGCGGCAGTGAGCGGCAGTGAGCGGCAGTGGGCGGCAGTGGGCGGCAGTGAGCGGCAGTGAGCGGCAGTGGGCGGCAGTGGGCGGCAGTGAGCGGCAGTGAGCGGCAGTGGGCGGCAGTGGGCGGCAATGAGCAGCAGTGGGCGGCAGTGGGCGGCAGTGGGCGGCAGTGGGCGGCAGTGAGCGGCAGTGGGCGGCAGTGGGCGGCAGTGGGCGGCAATGAGCGGCAGTGGGCGGCAGTGGGCGGCAGTGGGCGGCAATGGGCGGCAGTGAGCGGCAGTGAGCGGCAGTGGGCGGCAGTGAGCGGCAGTGAGCGGCAGTGGGCGGCAGTGGGCGGCAGTGGGCGGCAGTGAGCGGTAAGTTGATCAATTTCGGCCCCAAGGTTTTACACCATTATTTGCTATCAGGCAATTTTTGTTTAAAACAAGAAAATCAATTTCTCTCTTTGTATAGATTATCTTCTTCTACTGGAAGACTCCTTTAAAATATAAAATAATTTGAGCAAAAGTCTCTTTCTTTTTAGATGACGAAAACTGTAAATTCAAAAATACTCAACAATGCACTGTGGCCCGCACTAGGGGGCCTGAGGCTGGCCCAAAATTGGGCCTCAGCCCTCAACTAAATTATCTGGACAAGCTGCTGATGCCTGCCACCCCTCCACACACACCTTATCTGTGAATGAATTGGTTGGCAGCAGCCTCAGGTAAGGGCTGGAAGGGGGAGGGGGGCCGCGGGAGGGGGGCTGGTCACCACCAACAGCAGCTATCAACGCATCTGCTCCTTCTGGCACCACACCAAATCTTTAAAGAAATATTTTATTGCACTTACCTTTTCGGTGGCGGGCACTTGCTAGGCCACACCTACATCAGCAAAGCTGGAGCGGAGCAGGCTCAGTTCAGGGCAGCCCAATTTCCCAGAGAGGTCCTAAAAGAGATTTTATGCCCACAGTAGCATATGCAAGGGAACTCATGCCTGCTTTAGTGGCTGCCCCAGATGCCTGATAAATGGCCCAGCCCAATATTGGGTCTGACATCTTTCAGGCATCCTTGGGGTGCAGAACATTGATTCACAAATTTGGCCCTCGTTTTTCCTGTTTTGCATCTGCAAAATGAGCACAATGAGGTCCAATTTCTAGATCTGGGTCAAAAATCATTATTTTCTGGGTACCATTCCCCCAGGCATCCCTAGAAAATAAAGCTTGCACCTTCAACACTTATCTCCCTTTTCAAGCTTTTAGGACTTCAAGGAGTGTTGGTCATACCCACAGCTTAAGTTACAAGCCTTCAGTGAAATTACTTGTTTCATATGCCTTTTATTCAGGGCTTTTTTGACTTGTCAACTGTTTTGAAGCTGTTGGCCAACTTTTGCTAGTTTTCTAGGTTGGCATAAATGCATTATGCTTTCTAACATACAAAAAAAAATGAATAATTTACAGTAACAACAAAATGTATTACACCAAACTTCCTTATAGTTCTCTTAGTTTTTATCATTTTCAGAGTTCTTTAGTTCTATTATTGCTGCGTAATCACTTCTGAGTATCTATTATTCTCTCAGAATGTAAATAGACTTGCTCCCTCCATATCCCTGGAAAATATAGCCCTATAAACTTCACATTGTGATGTCAGGATATGCTGATTATTCATTTGTAATTTTGCATCTCTAAATCTATGTGTCCATGATGCTTTTGTATATGTGGCTTCACGCATGTAATGCCCTCTTCCCTTGTATGAGTACTTTGAGGCTCTGCCTTAGAAACCAGGAAAATGCACTAGGTGCATATATTGTCCAAAACAATGTCGCGGTAAGGGACAAATTAGAGATGTGCACCCGATCTTCTGTTCTTCTGAGTCTCAGGCCAAAGGCAGAACAATTTACAATTGCTGTAATGGAATAATACACCTTAGTATACCTTAAATGAAGATGTGTGCTCTTCTCCCCACTAGTAATTTTACATTAATTGACCATCACAGTTTATATTAGAAGAATGTCTGTTATTTATCAATGTATGGCTGCAAAATTGGAGCCTTTGGCGCTGGCCGTTAAGGCTGCTTTGGAAGAAAAATGGTGGCCACTTTGCTTCTGCCTGCTTCTGGCGGGTCCAATGGCGGTCACCATTTTGAGCAGGTTGGCTGCGCTGCCAGTGCCTGCGCTCACTGCAGATATTTAGATGAGGCAGATCTTTGATCAGAAGCAGGCATCCCTTAGTTTGACATCAATGGAAAGAAAATTTGGACGAAGGGTGTAATGGGGGTTCAATCCAGTATCTCCAGTTTTACACTCCAACCAAAGTTGAAAGTTACCCTTAGTGTCCATAAACAGCAGTGCAAGAACAAATGTATCCATATATATTAGGAAATAACATGCCTCCCATTGGAGAACTGTACATGGATAATTAATGTTGTTCTATGAACAGGCAATGGTTTGGTTAATGTGCTTCAGCCCAAAGACTTTAATTTGGTGTGAAGTGTTGTCTGTATGTTCCTTTGGATTACTGGCACCTCAGGCTACTCTCTGAAGCTCAGTAATAACAGGAGCTAATAATGTCATTGCAATTCATACAGATATTTGTAAATATATAACCCAGAATCAGTGGCTATCCTGTGCCCTGTTTTATTGTTGTTTACTTCTGTGTACAGTATTATAAAATTGAAAAAATAATGACTGCAAAGAAAAATAAGCAACATTCACAAATTGTTTCCCAAAATAAGTTACCTCCTTCAGCAGAGATGGGGAATGGGGAAAAATACAAAGGAAAATTAGAAAGGAAAAAGTAGAACCACCACAGAGTGGTTGCATCACTAGGGGAGCATTTGGCTCTAAACGTTATACTTTTTAAAATTATAAAAACACTTGAAATACCATGCAGGAAACATTAAACATAAGCCAGAGAGACAGCTGGTGATCCAATAATAAACAACATTATTACTATTTAGAAAATGGATACTGCGATTCCTATTATGTCAATATTGGGTAGTCATTATCCGATCTATCCCAATGAATTCTCACACATTTCCAGAAATATAAACATAGTCAGTTAACAGAGGTTATCTCTAAGTATTGACAACTTTGAGAAGTTCTACTGAGTCGTGTGGAAAAAAAAATAGTATGAATGGCAGGTCAATATCCTGGAATCCCCCACCTGACATCATTGTGGGGGTATCATCACCGCAAGGACTACAACAGTTCAAGGAGAAAGTCCACTACCACCTTCTCAGTGATGGCGAATAAATGCAGCCTGGCCAAGAAACTCCCACGTCACATCAACATATCCTTCTCTCAAAAAAACAGACTTGCATTTATATAGCGTCTTTCACACCCACCGGACGTCTCAAAGTGCTTTACAGCCAATGAAGTACTCTTTTTGCAATATAGTCACTGTTGTAATGCAAGAAAAACAGATCACTAAAGAGATGTTAAACGTTTTCCTAAACTTATGTTACATAACTAAAAATATGTTAACAGTGCAAAACCTTTTTGCTGTTTGCATTCATTTTGAATGTGCGACAAAATAATATTGGGCAAAAAAGATGAGGTCAACTGCACTAAGGTACAGTTTTACTCTTCTTTTCTGATGGCTGTTCGCTGATCAAACAGGACATTCGCCTATCTTGCTGCACTCGTTCTTCTCACCGCACTCGCCCTACTTGCCCCTCTCACCCCGCTCACCCCACTCACCCCGTTTGGCCCCCCCCACCCCGCTGGCCCCTCACATCCCACTCACCCCTCACGCCCCACTCGTCCCCTCGCCCCGCTCACCCCTCCTGCCACACTCGCCCCGCTCATCCCTCTCACCCCTCCCGCTCCGTTCACCTCTCTGTCCCCTCCCGTCCCTCTTGCCTCTCCTGCCCACTCGCCCCTCTCTCTGCTCCTGCCCCGCTCCCGCCTAGTTCTCCCCTCCCACCCCGCTCTCTCCTCCTGCCCCGCTCGCCCCTCCCGCCCCGCTCGCCCCTCCCGCCCCGTTCTCCCCTCCCGCCCCGCTCGTCCCTCCTGCCCCGCTCGTCCCTCCTGCCCCGCTCGCCCCTCACACCCTGCTCGCCCCTCACACCCTGCTCACCCCTCACACCCTGCTCACCCCTCCCGCCCCGCTCGCCCCTCACACCCTGCTCGCCCCTCCCGCCCCGCTCGCCCCTCACACCCTGCTCGCCCCTCCCGCCCCGCTCGCCCCTCACACCCTGCTCGTCCCTCCCGCCCCGCTCGCCCCTCCCACCCTGCTCGTCCCTCCCGCCCCGCTCGTCCCTCCCGCCCTGCTCGCCCCTCACACCCTGCTCGCCCCTCACACCCTGCTCGCCCCTCACACCCTGCTCGCCCCTCCCGCCCTGCTCACCCTGCTCTCCCCTCCTGCCCCGCTCGCCCCTCCCGCCCCGCTCGCCTCTCCCACCCTGCTCTCCCCTCCCGCCCCGCTCGTCCCTCCCGCCCCGCTCTCCCCTCCCGCCCCGCTCGCCCCTCACACCCTGCTCGCCCCTCACACCCCGCTCGCCCCTCCCACCCTGCTCGTCCCTCCCGCCCCGCTCGTCCCTCCTGCCCCGCTCGTCCCTCCCGCCCTGCTCGCCCCTCACACCCTGCTCGCCCCTCACACCCTGCTCGCCCCTCCCGCCCTGCTCACCCTGCTCTCCCCTCCTGCCCCGCTCGCCCCTCCCGCCCCGCTCGCCCCTCACACCCCGCTCTCCCCTCCCGCCCCGCTCGTCCCTCCCGCCCCGCTCTCCCCTCCCGCCCCGCTCGCCCCTCACACCCTGCTCTCCCCTCCCGCCCCGCTCGTCCCTCCCGCCCCGCTCTCCCCTCCCGCCCCGCTCGCCCCTCACACCCTGCTCTCCCCTCCCGCCCCGCTCGTCCCTCCCGCCCTGCTCTCCCCTCCCGCCCCGCTCGTCCCTCCCGCCCCGCTCGCCCCTCACACCCTGCTCGTCCCTCCCGCCCCGCTCGCCCCTCACACCCTGCTCGCCCCTCACACCCTGCTCGCCCCTCCCACCCTGCTCACCCCTCACACCCTGCTCGCCCCTCACACCCTGCTCGCCCCTCCCGCCCCGCTCACCCCTCACACCCTGCTCGCCCCTCACACCCTGCTCGCCCCTCACACCCTGCTCTCCCCTCCTGCCCCGCTCGTCCCTCCCGCCCTGCTCGTCCCTCCTGCCCCGCTCGCCCCTCACACCCTGCTCGCCCCTCACACCCTGCTCGCCCCTCCCACCCTGCTCACCCCTCACACCCTGCTCGCCCCTCCCGCCCCTCACACCCTGCTCTCCCCTCCTGCCCCGCTCGTCCCTCCCGCCCTGCTCGTCCCTCCTGCCCCGCTCGCCCCTCACACCCTGCTCGCCCCTCACACCCTGCTCGTCCCTCCTGCCCCGCTCGCCCCTCACACCCTGCTCGCCCCTCACACCCCGCTCGTCCCTCCTGCCCCGCTCGCCCCTCACACCCTGCTCGTCCCTCCTGCCCCGCTCGTCCCTCCTGCCCCGCTCGTCCCTCCCGCCCTGCTCGCCCCTCACACCCCGCTCGCCCCTCCCGCCCTGCTCGCCCCTCACACCCCGCTCGCCCCTCCCGCCCCGCTCGCCCCTCACACCCCGCTCGCCCCTCACACCCCGCTCGTCCCTCCTGCCCCGCTCGCCCCTCACACCCTGCTCGTCCCTCCTGCCCCGCTCGCCCCTCACACCCTGCTCGCCCCTCACACCCCGCTCGTCCCTCCTGCCCCGCTCGCCCCTCACACCCCGCTCGTCCCTCCTGCCCCGTTCGTCCCTCCCGCCCCGCTCGCCCCTCACACCCTGCTCGCCCCTCCCGCCCTGCTCACCCTGCTCTCCCCTCCTGCCCCACTCGTCCCTCCCGCCCCGCTCGCCCTGCTCTCCCCTCCTGCCCCGCTCGCCCCTCCCGCTCCGCTCGTCCCTCCCGCCCCGCTCGCCCCTCACACCCTGCTCTCCCCTCACACCCTGCTCACCCCTCACACCCTGCTCACCCCTCACACCCTGCTCGCCCCTCACACCCTGCTCACCCCTCACACCCTGCTCGCCCCTCACACCCTGCTCGCCCCTCACACCCTGCTCGCCCCTCACACCCTGCTCGCCCCTCACGCCGCTCTCGCCCTCACGCCCCACTCGCCCCGCTCACCCCTCCTGCCCCACTCGCCCCGCTCATCCCTCTCACCCCTCCCACCCCGTTCACCTCTCTGTCCCCTCCCGTCCCTCTTGTCTCTCCTGCCCCGCTCGCCCCTCTCTCTGCTCCTGCCCCACTCCCGCCTAGTTCTCCCCTCCCGCCCCGCTCTCTCCTCCTGCCCCGCTCACCCCGCTCGCCCCTCTCTCCCTGTTCACCCCTCCTGTCCCGTTCCCTCCTCCCACCCCGCTTGCCCCTCTCACCCCGCCTGCCCCTCCTGCCCTCCTGCCCCTCTCGATTTAATGGAGGAGAGAGATAGAGAGGTGAGGGAGGGAACTCCAGAGCTTTAGGGGTGGACTTTGGGCTTTTAGTATTTTGAGGCGTTAATCGCAGCGGGGCGTTAAAATTAGCGCCTGAGAATAGTTTGTGCCTTTGACTTCAAGTTTCGGCGAAAATGTAAGTTGGAGGAGCGTTGGTGTTAAGTCAGGTGTTGCACAACGGACTTTGTGCTCCTGAGCCGAAGCTTGCAGTATTAAAGGAGGCGGCCATTTTGCGCATGTGCATTGAAAAAAAAATTTTTCTTGGCACGACAGCTTCCTGCGCGCATGCGCATATAAACCGCTCCACTTCAGCAACTTCCGCCAAGATGGAGGAGCAGGAAGGAAGGCAGCATGCCAGGCGCTTCTCCAACAAGGTGAGTGAGGCCTTTGTCAACGCAGTAAAGAGGAGGTGGTCCTCACTCCATCTTGCTGGGGGAGTCAGATCACTCCCACCTGTATTTAAGAGTCTGTGGAGGGAGAATTGGGACACAATGTCGGAAAAAGTTCAACGACCTTACTAGGTTCATCTGAGCTCATTCACATTTATGTATGCCTCCTTTCCTTCTAACATGAATCTCACACACTATGTGAAGTCTTTCATGCATATGGTCCCTCTCAAAAGTCTTGTTGTCTGTGGGGTGGGTTTCACAATGCATAAGAAGGCTTACTTTTGCACCTATTTCCTTCTAATGATCGATACACATGATCTCACTAATTTACATCCTTCTCACAATACACTCCCACTGCTGATGTGGCTTTCAGAAAGATCATGTACAGCACCTATGTTACATCCCTGTAACCTCCTAACAATCGCTCACGGAGCTCATGCAACACCAAAACAGATTGAAGCCACTGGAACATTCACACAGTATCACCTATTGTACTATGGTAGGCATATGTACCACAACAGTAGAGAAACCCTTTCTGAACCCTTCCTATTTTTCTCTTTGCAGTCGAAGCACTCCCACAACAGGAGGGAGCAGCTGCGCACAGGCGGGGGGCCGTCTCAAATACCATCACTTACTGATGTCGATGAACGAGTGTCGGCCCTCATTGGAGTAGCAATTGCCGGGTGTGATGCTGAGTCCCCTTCGGGTAGTGAGGGTATGTAAATGTCCACAATGCGGGAGGCAGACTCCTCCACGCTCCTGACCACTTGCAACAGCCTGTCAGGCCACCAAGAGCTGGGATTGCATGATGTCCACCCTTTTTTCATAAGCCCCAACATCGATGGGCTCGTCTGAGTCCTCTGCAGCAGAACTCGCATGTGAAATCGCCCCCCAGAGAGGTTCCCTTGGCCCTTGACCATGCTGCAGTCCACTAGGCCCCAGTGCATCACCCAGTGCAGACCCCTCTCTTGAATCTACCTGACTCGACTGTGCGCTCACAGTATCTGAGCTGGAGGGTGTGAGAGTAGGAAGCAGTGGCACGGTGCTGCCAGTACTGTCCCCCTTTTCCTCGGCCTCATCAGACATGCCGGTAATATCTGCCAAGGCCTGAAGGGTGTCCTCCTGACCCTGGCTGCCAGTCGCCTCAAGGGTGTGTCTGTCTCGCTACGGCTCACACTCGGGGTCTCATCTGCAATCATAAATGGGACAAGGGGTGCCGTCAGGGTAAGGTGGTGCAATGCACAATGCAGCAAGCAACTTGCACACAAGCATATGCAATTGCCAGGTAGGTGATTGCACTTTCAGTGAGAGATGGCATTGGACGAAGGACTTCACTTACCCAAGCTGCCCCCAGGGGGATCAGCGCGACTGCCGGCCGCAGGGAAGTTAACATGCATGCCGGGGAGCTGTTGCACCCTGTCCTCCAGATCAGTCAGCTGTTGTGTTTCAGCCTCGCCCCCACCAGTCATCGCTTGCTGGGAACGGTTGTGCGATACCTTGCCCTGCAAAGCAAAGAAGAGTTGCTGAGTAGCAGCGTCATAAAGCCTCGGCAATTAGTGCAAGTGTGGGTCCATCACATGCAGGTGTAACTCTGACATGAAAGGGGAGCCTCCATTGCGCGTTTGCACACATATATATACAGGCCTCAGCAATCAAATGTGCTTCAGTGACTATGTAGTGTTGAAGAGAAAGAAGAGAAGGTGAAGGAGAGGCTCGCAGATGGAAGGTGAGGAGTTGGAGGGACATGTACTCACTTTCGTCACTCGAATGAGGTCATTGAGCCTTTTCTGGCGTCGGGTGGTGATGCGCGGATGAATGGAGGGCCCCGATACCTCCTCAGCGATTTTTCTCCAGGCATTGGTAAATACGCTCCGAGTGGGTCAGCCTCCTTCACGCCACAGCTTCCAGCAGGGTTTCATCGCTGAAGCAGCTGGCCCTCCTCAAAGGTCTCCCATCAGCCATCTCCTCTCAAGCAACAGAGACCAAACTCAGTGCTCAGGGCCGAGCTGAAAAACCTGCACTTTAAGGCGCCCAGGGAGCAGCTGCCTCGTTGTAAGCAATTGGTCAGCAGCTGAATTTCATGGTCCTAAGGCCACTCTGCATCCACACCGCTGCAAACAGCCCATTTCCACCTGCAATACCGCTCCGCTCCTTTTTACCACCAAAAGCACTGAATTTTGCTCTAATTACCGCCACATCCATTGCGGCGGCAGTGAATGCCAAAAAGTGGTCGATGCGCCCCATTTTGGGTGGAGGGCAATTTCGGCCCCTGCCTTTTAGATTTGTTCTTTAGATTCAGTAACTCAAGTCATATTTTGGTTTCATTGTAAATCTTTCATTCAAATATTGTTTGCTCCTTCCCTTTGCTTTAAAGTTTAGAGGCAGATGTAAAATGGTAAAGGGCATTGTGCCATTTGCCTCTTTTTAATATTCATGAATAAATTTAAGTTTAGAAATCTATTAGTTATACAGTTAACACAGTAATACATAATTGTGTCCTAGCTCCTCTTCCCATGGCATGATACGGTGAAAGATGAGATTATGAGCCGAATAGGAAAAGTTAGCACACCTAGCAAGAAAAGAAACAGCTTAACTAGCCAAATAGTTAAACTGCATGTATTACTGCAGTTATTATTTGGATGGTGTCTAATACAAACCTGTAATCCAATCTTGAGATGGATTAAAAACAGCTCAAGTTTAATTTCTGTGGTCTGTGACATTACTGGAAGCAGCTCGATTGTATTACTGTTCAAGCCAGCTATTATCCTATCTACATCAAAATAAAAATAACAATTTGTATTTAGATAGCGCCTTTAACGTCACCAGGCTCTTCACAGGAGTGTTATGAAACACAATTTAATATCGAGCCACATAAGGAGATATTCAGGCAGATGACCAAAAGCTTGGTCAAAAAGGTAGGTTTTTAAGGAGTGTGTTAAAGGAGAAAAGAGAGGTAGAGAGGCGGAGAGGTTTAGGCAGGGAGTCCCAGAGCTTGGCGTCTAGGTAACAGAAGGCACAGCCACCAATGGTGGAGCGATTATAATCAGTGATGCGCAAGAGGCCAGAATTGGAGAAGCGCAGAGATCTTGCAGGGTTGTGGGGCTAAAGGAGATTACAGAGATAGGGAGGGTCAAGGCCATGGAGGGATTTCAAAGCAAGAATGAGAATTTTAAAATTGAGGCATTGCTTAACCGGCAGCCAAGGTAGGTCAGCAAGCACAGGGATAATGTGTGAACGGGACTTGGTGCAAGTTAGGACACAGGCAGCAGAGTTTTGGATGACCTCAAATTTACAGAGTGTGGAAGATGGGCGGCCAGCCAGGAGTGTTTTGGAATAGTCAAGTCTAGAGGTAACAAAGGCATGGATGAGGGTTTCGCAGCAGATGAATTGATGCAAGGGCGGAGACGGGCGATATTGCCGAGGTGTAAATAGGCAGTTTTAGTGATGGCACGGATGCGTGGTCGGAAGCTCATCTCGGAGTCAAATACAACACCAAGATTGCGAACAGTCTGGTTCAATCTCAGACAGTTGCCAGGGAGATGGATGGAGTTGGTGGCTAGGGAACGGAGCTTGTGATGGGGACTGAAGACAATGGCTTCGGTCTTCCCAATTTTTAGTTGGAGGAAATTTTGGCTCATCCAGTACTTGATGTCGGACCGTGGTGGGGTCAGGAGAGGTGGGTGATGTAAAGCTGGGTACATGTGCAACAAACCCCCTTCTGTCACTCTGTAACACCCAGCTGGAATACTGTGTGCAGTTTTGGTTTCCATAGTTACGAAAGGATATACTTGCTTTGGAGGCAGTTCAGAGAAGGTTCACTAGGTTGATTCCGGGGATGAGGCGATTGACTTTTGAGGAACGGTTGAGTAGGTTGGGCCTCTACTCATTGGAATTCAGAAGAATGAGAGGTGATCTTATTGAAACGTATAAGATTATGAGGGGGCTTGACAAGGTGGATGCAGAGAGAATGTTTCCACTGGTGGGGGAGACTAGAACTAGAGGGCATGATCTTAGAATAAGGGGCCGCCCATTTAAAACTGAGATGAGGAGAAATTTCTTCTCTCAGAGGGTTGTGGATCTGTGGAATTCACTGCCTCAGAGAGCTGTGGAAGCTGGGACATTAAATAAATTTAAGACAGAAATAGACAGTTTCTTAAACAATAAGGGGATAAGGGGTTATGGGGAGCGGGTAGGGAAGTGGAGCTGAGTCCATGATCAGATCAGCCATAGAAACATAGGGCCCAAGTTTCCACATGATTTGCGCCTGATTTTTAGGAGCAACTGGTGGAGAACGGACTATCTTAGAAATCGCAATTCTCCACATTTTTTTTTCTGCAGTTCTCGTCAGGTAGAACAGTTCTACTTTGGAACAGAATTTTTTCTGACGCCACTGACGTCTGATTTGAAAGTTTCCACAGTGAAAATGTACTCCAAACTAAAGTAGAATGGAGCCAGTGAAGATTTTTGTAGAACTGAAAAAACCTGTTCTACACATTAAAAAATCAGGCGCAGGTTACAAATTAGGCGTCCAGAACGAGGTGGGGGGGGAAGGGAACTCATTAAATTCTACAATAAATCCTTATTTATACTTCTACAAATATTATACAAATAAATCCAACCTGAATAAACATTTATAAACCAAGAAAAGATTAAATAAACCATCTTCCTATCTGTGTGAAAGTGCTTCAGCCAGGGAGAATTCTGCAGCCGTTCGTGCCGCTGAGTGGGAGGGGGGGGGAGAGAGAGAGAGAGAGGGAGGGAGGGAGAGAGAGAGAGGGGGAGGGAGGGAGAGAGAGAGAGGGGGAGGGAGAGAGAGAGAGGGGGAGGGAGAGAGCGGGGGGGGAGCGGGTGTCGGGTCGGGTCTGGTCGGCGGGGGGGGGGGGGGAGGGAGCGGGTGTCGGGTCGGGTCTGGTCGGCGGGAGGGGGGGCGGGGAGCGGGTGTTGGGTCTGGTCTGGAGGCAGGGGGGAGCGGGTGTCGGGTCGGTCGGGGGCAGGGGGGGTGGGGGGAAGCAGGAGCTGGCCGTGGGAGGAGCCTTATTCACGCAGCCCCAGTGAAGCCATTCAGCCAGGGCTTGGGGCTGCGTGCTTTGGGCCCCTCCCACACAGTTCGGCGCCTGGAGCTACTGCACTTGCGTGCTGAATGTAGCGCGCATGTGCAGAGGTCCCGGCACTGCTTTCAGCGCAGGGACCTGGCTCCGCCCCCCCACAGCTCGTGCTGGCTGCGCCGAGGGCCAGAGGACCTGTAAGTAGGTGGAGAATACCGAGGATTTTTTTAGGCGCCGTTTTAGGCGCGAAAAACGGGCGCCCAGCTCGGAGGGTCGCCCGTTTTTTTTCTTGTGGAAACTTGGGCCCATAGAAATATAGAAAATAGGTGCAGGAGTAGGCCATCCGGCCCTTCGAGCCTGCACCACCATTCAATAAGATCATGGCTGATCATTCCTTCAGCACCCCGTTCCTGCTTTCTCTCCATACGCTTTGATCCCTTTAGCCGTAAGGGCCATATCTAACTCCCTCTTGAATATACCCAGTGAATTGGCATCAACAACTCTCTGCGGTAGGGAATTCCACAGGTTAACAACTCTCTGAGTGAAGAAGTTCCTCCTCATCTCAGTCCTAAATGGCTTACCCTTTATCCTCAGATTGTGTCCCCTGGTTCTGGACTTCCCCAACATTGAGAACATTCTTCCTGCGTCTAACCTGTCCAGTCCAGTCAGAATTTTATATGTTTCTATGAGATCCCATCTCATCCTTCTAAACTCCAGTGAATACCGGCCCAGTCGATCCAGTCTCTCCTCATATGTCAGTCCTGCCATCCCGGGAATCAGTCTGGTGAACCTTCGCTGCACTCCCTCAATAGCAAGAATGTCCTTCCTCAGATTAGGAGACCAAAACTGAACACAATATTACAGGCCCTGTACAACTGCAGTAAGACTTCCCTGCTCCTATACTCAAACCCCCTTGCTATGAAGGCCAACATACCATTTGCCTTCTTCACCGCCTGCTGTACCTGCATGCCAACCTTCAATGACTGATGAACCATGACACCCAGGTCTCATTGCACCTCTCCTTTTCCTAATCTGCCTTCATTCAGATAATATTCTGCCTCCGTGTTTTTGCCCCCAAAGTGGATAACCTCAATTTATCCACATTATACTGCATCTGCTATGTATTTGCCCACTCACCTAACCAGTCCAAATCACCCTGCAGCCTCTTAGCGTCCTCCTCACAGCTCACACCGCCACCCAGTTTAGTGTCATCTGCAAACCTGGAGATATCACTCTCAATTCCTTCATCTAAATCATTAATATATATTGTAAATAGCTGGGGTCCCAGCATTAAGCCCTGCAGCACCCCACTAGTCACTGCCTGCCATTCTGAAAAGGATCCGTTAATCCCAACTCTCTGCTTCCTGTCTGCCAACCAGTTCTCTATCCACGTCAGTATATTACCCCCAATACCATGTGCTTTGATTTTGCGCACCAATTTCTTGTGTGGGACCTTGACAAAAGCCTTTTGAAAGTCCAAATACACCACATCCACTGGTTTTCCCTTGTCCACTCTACTAGTTACATCCTCAAAAAATTCCAGAAGATTTGACAAGCATGATTTCCCTTTCATAAATTCATGCTGACTTGGACCGATCCTGTCACTGCTTTTCAAATGCGCTGCTATTTCATCTTTAATAATTGATTCCAACATTTTCCCCACTACTGATGTCAGGCTAACCGGTCTATAATTACCCGTTTTCTCTTTCCATCCTTTTTTAAAAAGTGGTGTTACATTAGCAACCCTCCAATCCATAGGAACTGATCCAGAGTCAATAGACTGTTGGAAAATTATCACCAATGCATCCACTATTTCTAGGGCCACTTCCTTAAGTACTCTGGGATGTAGACTATCAGGCCCTGGGGATTTATCGGCCTTCAATCCCATCAATTTCCCTAACACAATTTCCCGCCTAATAAGGATATCCTTCAGTTCCTCCTTCTCACTAGACCCTCGGTCCCCTAGTATATCCGGAAGGTTATTTGTGTCCTCCTTTGTGAAGACAGAACCAAAGTACTTATTCAATTGGTCTGCCATTTCTTTGTTCCCCATTATAAATTCACCCGAATCTGACTGCAAGGGACCTACATTTGTCTTCACTAATCTTTTTCTCTTCACATATCTATAGAAGCTTTTGCAGTCATTTTTTTATGTTTCCGGCAAGCTTCCTCTCGTACTCTATTTTCCCCCTCTTAATTAAACCCTTTGTCCTCCTCTGCTGTATTCTAAATTTCTCCCAGTACTCCGGCTTGCTACTTTTTCTGGCTATGATCTTATTGAATGACGGAGCAGGCTTGAGGGGCCGTCTGGCCTACTCCTGCTCCTATTTCTTATGTTCTTATGTTCTTATTAGCACCTCTACGTGTATAAAAGATAGGGTTCAGGAAGGCTAATCCTGTCTACAAACTCCGACAGCAGTCATGTCTCAAGTATCAAAATGGAAGGCACTGATTCAGGCTGAGATCTGTGCCTGTGTGCGCGTTATTTGCGCATGCATCCATGTTCAGAGTGCTGGAAGTGCAGTGGAACATTAGATTTATCTGCATAGCTATCCATCAAAATGGGGAGATGTGGGAGGATGATGTATTGTAAAAAGGGAAAGGAGCCGTTTATTTTTTTTGTATCAGATGATAACATTAAGTGTTCTTAAAAAGCTTCCAGGAATGGTTTCAATCAAGTGCAGTCTTCCCTTACATTTACTGCCACCATAACATACCTCAATCTGCATGCACCCTGAGATGAGCACACTACTATACCAGTGTGACTTCTCCATTTTCACACATTGTCTGTAAACCAGATTGCTGAATTAGTACTAATCAGTATCAAACTCCTTTGGTTTTTCTGACAAAGTGTGTTTCCAGTGAAAATGGAATGATACTATGCTTGAGTATACTTGTCAGCACATTTACATACACATGTGTTGAAGGGGACAGAGAGGGACAGGACATGGCTTGGAGCTCCTGTCATTTTGATAGAAATTGTTTGCTGTGCCAGCTGGTCAATGAGGCACAGGAAGAAGTCAAATAGCCAAAGGCAATTATAATCAAAGTGATTTCTAACTATATTGTGTCCCATGCAAAGTGAAGGAATCCTCCAACAAAATTTGAACTAAGAAATACTCTGATCTCATTTCAAAAGAAAATATTAACTTTAATTGTGAAGTTTAAAGAAATTAGAATCTGCATTAATATAGTGCTGTACCACTTTTCTCTGAAATATCTCCAAGTGCTTCACTTAAAATGAACAACTTTGAAGTGAGGTGATTGGCAGCCATTTTCCAGACAGCAAGCTCCTACAAACAACTTTGCAATTACTGACCAGTTAATAGGTGTTTTTGGTGATATTCATTTATTTTCCATGGCGACAGAAGTATGAGAGTTATAAGAACCAGTGATTGTTGTGGTGTAGACTTAGATGTTTGTTCCCACCCCCAACCATTTATAGTCACCTTAATTTAAGCACCAGAGGGAGACTATACAGGATTAGTTAATTGAAGCCCGGGAGTTAAAATGGCTGGGGCTTGATGCTGAGTTTCCCGTGGGGGAATTCCCTCCCACCCTGCACTCCCGCCGACCCAAAGCACGCACGCAATTAAAATGTTCCTTAGCAAACGACAGTCAGCGCTGCCTGGGAAGAGATGGCTGAGCAGGTGAATGCAGTTCCTGCAATAAAGAGCTCGCTGTCCCAGATGAGGAAAAATCTTAACACCTTGTCTCCACAGGCAGCTCGTGCATTTGAGGAGCACAAATGTGCTGGCAGCTTGTTTCACTCATGCAAATAAGGGGTGGCCCAAAACCTGGGATTGCTCTTGTTCCTCTCACTTCACACCAGATTTCTGCTGGGAGACAAAAATCGACCCATTGTAGTATTGACTAAGTTATTCCTTCCTTATTTCACTGGTGCTGAGGATAATTACTGTTTTAGATTGATGCATTATGGAATTCAAAACTGAAAATGCTGTGTAATAAAAATTCAATGTCATTTATTCAATCACCTTAAATCAGTGGACCTGATAATTTATTGTGTACTACACATGTCCTCTGCAATTAAGAGCAAATACCCCAGAAATCAATTATCTGATTTCTGCTATTTTATTTACTTACTTTTTTCTCCTTTTCTGACAGTGAAAGTCCATGCTTGGATATCTTCTGGAATTTTGCTGAGTGGGGTAATTTTTCATGTATAAGCACATGAGCAATAGTATGAATAACAAGTTCACTGTGCTTATACATGCATTGCCAGGATGGGATGAGTCACCTGGAGGAATATGCTACTGTCGGTTAGGAATCTCCTTCCTAAGCGTATTTTGAATTACCAGTCTACTGGCAAAGCTAATGTGTTAGGGTTTCCCCAATAGCCCAGTAGATGAGCACACCATGTGGTTTGATACTGAGCCACACTGAGGGGTACGGTCTCAAGTTTGATCCCTGGTCTACACTGAGTTAATTGATCTCAGACAGTGGGAGCAATACTCTCGGCATCAGTGGAATATGAAAGGATTAAGTTAGTCAGGATTCTGGATTTGGATCACTGTCCAGTCACCTCTTCCAAACATTGCTGTGTTACTGAAAGGTGAAAATACTGTGTAATAAAAATTCAATGTCATTTATTCATCTTCTTAAATCAGTGGTCCTGATAATTTATTGTGTACTACACATGTCCTCTGCAATTAAGAGCAAATACTCCAGAAATCAATTATCTGATTTCTGTTATTTTAATAACTTAATTTTCTCTCCTTTCTGTGATGCCCCCATATACAAATAGTCCGTCGACAATAACTGCCTGTACTCATACATGAAAAATGACCCCCTCAGCAAAATTCCAGGAGATACCCAAGCATGGTCTTTCACTCTCAGGAAAGGAGAGAAAATTAAGTAAATAAAATAGCAGGAATCAGATAATTGATTTCAGGGGTATTTGCTCTTAAACTCTGGGAAAGTAGTCACCAGTAGTCTTGTGCTGTAATGGGAGAACCTCAGATTCACCCCTGACTTCTAGAAGGTGCTAGGCTTATTTTACACTTTCAGTTCAACCTCATGCCAAGGATTACTAGAGCTATAATTTGCCACAGGCAACTTGTGATAAAGGCAGCTGGTAGAGGAATAGAATATCACCCCCTGCTCCTAAAAATGTCACCTCAGACAGTCACACAGAGTTCTGGCAAGCATTACATCACAAGGCACAAGACTGGAGGGCCATGACCAGCAGACATCCCCTAGTGCGGCCCCCTCCATATTTAGAGTAGGAAAACAAAGCCAGCACTCGTGCTCCCCTTGCCTGTAGCCACATGTTTGTGTTGAATGGCGTCCAAGGCTTGCTTCTGTCCCAATAAGAAAGGGGACACTGTGAACATGATCCTCCCCTGCTTTGAGTTTATACTTAAGAGGAATACCAGAGAGGGGCTCGTCCGTCAGGGAATGCAGGTTGTCCCAGATAAACTTACAAGTGGAAACTTCTACACATGCTTCAAGTGTCTGTTAATAATGAAGCAATGTCTGCAATGATTGTGCAAATACATTAATATTTTACACAGTTAAGAAAAACAGACATCTGATTGGTACGGAAAAATATTTTGATAATATCTAAAAGTTTTGTTATCAAAATCTTTTAAATCTTTACTGCCTGATCAAGTCTCAAAAAACGTCTCACAGAATGCCACTGACAGGGTGGCGTACTGGAAAATTATTCAGGGAAAAGCCTAAATATGTAACGGGCCTGCTTAAATTAATTGATAATGTCAGCTATTTTTCCGGGTACCAGCTACCCTCTGACACCTTGACATTCTTCCTCTGGCAATGAATAGTGGTCTGCTATTTGGCCATGTAAATATCACCGCTGAACCCAATCTCACCCCATTTGGCAACTACACACATGCACACATTTCAGCAAGTGTTACTGAATCAAGATTGGGAGCGGGGTCCCGAGCTGATATTTTGTCCTTTAGTCCGGTAGTGGCCTGTCACTACTGCCCCCGGCTATGATCCGGGTTATGAGGAAACACTAGAGAAACTGAGCTCTTGTTCTTGGAAAGAAGGCTTCTGAAAGGTGATCTTATAGAGGTGTATAAGATAGTTAAGGATATGGAAAAGATAAATCCACTATACGACTTTAAATAAGGCTACAAGTGTAGGACAAGGGGACACGGGTTCAAACTAATAAAAGGTAAATTTAGGATTGACGTCAGAAAATTATTTTTCAGACACCGAGTGCTAAACATGGAATAAAACTTTCAGAAAGAGTTTTGAATGTGAAAACCGTGGAATAATTTAAGAAATAATTGGATAGTGCATGGGGGGTGGGGGCTTTAGGGTCTTTCTGGATGGATGAATTAAGATCAATGACTTTCCTCATCTATAATTATCTTGTAATTTCATGATCAATTGACTCAGCACAGACACAGAATCAAACCTGGGGCCTTCCTGGCCTGTATGAGTCGGTTCCACATTAAGCAGTTCACTTATCAACAATGAATATTCCCACCAATCTTTTCACTGTTCTTTTACACAAGTAAAAGCGAAAGAAAGCTAATCGATAGATGATGGGATTAGTAGAGGTTGCATTCAATTGCATCTTATAGAGTCAGCACCGGGGCTGGACGTTTGGGCAGAGATAGGCAGTGCTGGTCCCTGGCCCATTTTACACTGCCCGATCACTTCTGGTCTGGTGGTGACCCCAATGCATTGCAGTCTTGCTGAAAACTGGTGCGATGCTGAATGAAATATTTTAATGTGGCACAATGAGCTGCTGAGACAGAGCGTGTACTCCTGGCTGCTCCTCCTGGCTCGATCTTAAATCTGCGGCCCACCACTTGCCCCCTCGCCCCCCCGTTCCAGTAGCCTACTTCCCTCAGATTCTGCTGAGGACTTCGGCCTGTGTTTGTACCGGCCGAACTTGCTGCAGCTCAACAGTACTATCCTAATGAGGCCAACAGACCAATTTGCTGTGGCCCTGTCAGCCTCATTGGGAGTGTGCGCTGCCATTCACGCACGATCACATTTCTAGCCCAATGTTTCTGAAAGCATAAAGGGAGTGTGGAATTTCCTTGATGTTGCACTCTGCACTGTGATAGACCAGAACAATCTCATTTGGAAAGTTTTTTTTCTGCAAGTTATACTTCATTCGCTTGTTCTTCAGGCATTAGTGTTCAAGTTTTACATATCATTTTGTTCTTACAATGAAAATGCCAGCCTGGGACTCGCTTTGGGAATCCCACTGTATTTATGTGACCTGGAGGAAAAAGAGGACACGCAAAGGAAGATGCACCACATCATCAACTACTCGCCTAGCCACATATCTCAGCTGAGACAATCATACTTCAATATGTCAGAGGAACAGTAGCTCAGGAGGCTGTGCTTCAGCAGAGAGTCTGCGATAGGCTTGAAGCCGACCAGCAGCCGCACTCCGGCATAGGCTATTTTCTACCTGTCAGGATCCTTCCAGGCTCCCACAGGGGACATCACTCACCTCTACCAGTCTGCTGTCCACAGCAACATACCATAGGGATCATAAAGCAACGCTTCAGACTGTTCAAGGGGGTGGGGGAGGGGGCGCAGTGCTGCAGTGCATCCTATCAAAGACTTTCACATCACTGTGGTGTGATGCATGTTGCACAATTGTGCCCGGCAGAGGGGAATTCACATGGAGCTGTTGTACGAAGAATGGAGCTCATCAAAACTACAAGATCCCCATAATTAGGAAGACACAGAATAAATAGTTGCAGAAGAACCTGTGCAGCCTACGCAAGGCCTGAGGCAAATTCTCATAGATCATACCTTCAGCTAAATATTCCATGGCCTACAATGCAATGTCGTTTTACTCATACAATGGCCAGTTGCATCCGACTCAACATTGTTCAGTGGTGCATCTCAAGTCCCATTTATCTCGTTCCTTCCCTCTGATGAACCCAAGACAATAACAACAACCCCCAGGGCTCATTTTCTGAGTATGAGCTGGCGTTGGAGAAACTCATTTGATGACAAACTCATTTGATGACAGCAAATATCAGTAATCCTGGGGCAGAGCCAAGATCCCTGCCACCATCACACACTCACTGGACACATAATTACTGAATGCTGCCAAATAGTTATTCACCATAAGTGTTTTGTGTGTGTGGCCCTGCTTGCCTTTTCTGAAACAACATGATTATACACATTTGAACCTAGTCTACTCCTTTTACATGCTCCCCCTTGAGTTTGGTCTTCAGATTGTGGCAGGGTCAAGGTGTGGAACAGTCCAGAGAACCACAACACTTATTGGGCCCAAGTTTCGGGCCGCGCCAGACGCCCGTTTTTCGCGCCAGAAAGTGCGCCTAAAAAAAACTTACCTATTCTCTGGCTCCCTGCAGGTCCTCTGGAGCTGGGCGCAGCGCAGCACGAGCTGTAGGGGGCGGAGCCAGGTCCCTGTGCTGAAAACAGTGCTGGGACCTCTGCACATGCATGTGCAGTAGCTCCAGGCGCCCATAGCTGTGGGAGAGGCCCGAAGCACGCAGCCCCTAGCCGCACTGGGGCTGCGTGAATAAGGCTCCTCCCACCCGACCTGACCCCCGCTCCCCCCCCCCCCTCCGGCGATCCGACCTCCGCTCCCCTCCCCCCCCCTCCGGATCTCCGCGACTCTCTCTCCCCCCCGGACCGCCGCGACTCTCTCTCCCCTCCCCCCGCCGGACCTCCGCGACTCTCTTCCCCCTCCCCCCGCCGGACCTCCGCGACTCTCTCTCACTCCCCAGACCTCTGCGACTCTCTCTTTCCCCCCACCCCTCCCGACCTCTGCGATCCCACCGAGACCCGACGCCACCTACCTGTAAATCCAGCCCGAGGTCTTGGGCCCGGCTGTTCAGCCTCCTTCTCTCCCTTCCCCACCTCCTTCCCTCCCTCCCTCCCTCCTTCCCTCCCTCCCCTTCCTCCCTCCCTCCTCTCTCCCTCCCTCCTCTGTCCTTCCCTCCCTCCTTCCCTCCCTCCTCTCTCCTTCCTTTCCTCCCTCCTCTTTCCCTCCTCTCTCCTTCCCTCCCTTCCTCCTCTCTCCTTCCCTCCCTCCCTCCTTCCTTCCCTCCCTTCCTACATCCTCTCTCCTTCTCCCCCTCTCCCTTCCCCCCACTCCCCCCTCTTCTCCCCCCCTTCTCTCCCCATTCCCCTCTCTCCTCCCCTTCTCCCCCTCTCCCCCCCTTCTCCCCCTCTCTCCCCCCCTTCTCCCCCTCTCTCCCCCCTCTTCTCCCCCTCTCCCCGCTTCTCCCCCTCTCCTCCCCTTCTCCCCCTCTCCCCCCTTCTCCTCCTCTCCCCCCCTTCTCCTCTTCTCCCCCCTTCTCCTCCTCTCCTCCCCTTCTCCTTGCCCCTCCTCTCCTCCTCCCACCCCCCACCCCATCTCCTCCCCTCCCACCCCCCTACCCCTCCCACCCCCCTTCTCCCCCTCCCACCCCCTTCTCTCCCCCCACCCCCTTCTCCCCCTCCTCCCCTCCCCCCTTCTCCCCTTCTCCCCCTCCCCCTTCTCCCCCTCCACCCTTCTCCCCCTCCTCCCCCACCCCCCTTCTCCCCCTCCCCCTCCCCCTCCCACCCCCCTTCTCCCCCTCCCCTCACTGTCAGAAACACAGATACTGACAGACAGAGAGTGAGAGACACACACACAGACAGACAGAGAGATAGAGACACTGACAGAGACACACTGGGGGGGCCGTTCCAGCACGCTGTTGGAGGACTCCCGGTGCTGCAGTCGGTAAGTAGAAAATGTTTTATTTATTGATTTTTAAAAAAATATATTTTTTTAATTAATTTTTTTTGATTGATTTATTGGTTGATTTATTGATCTATTTATCATTTATTATTGATGATGGCTCTTTATTTGTAAAACTGAAGTGTTTAATGTTTGTAAACTTCCCTTTAAACCCCCCCCCCCCATTCCCTACACCTAATTTGTAACATACGCCTGATTTTCTAAAGTGTCGACAAGGTTTTTTCCAACGTACAAAAATCTTCAGTTATTCTAAGTTAATTTGGAGTAAGTTTTCACTGCCTAAACTTTGAAAACAGGCGTAAGTGGCCGGACACGCCCCCTTTTGAAAAAAAAATTCTGTTCCAAAGTGAAACTGTTCTAACTGACTAGAACTGAAGCAAACTAAATGCCGAGAATTCAAATTTCTAAGATACTCCGTTCTAAACCAGTTGCTCCAAAAAAACAGGAGCAACTCAGGCCGAAACTTGGCCCCATTGTGTCAGCTAGAGCCATGCTCTCTGCACTTCTGAAACAACATTACAATAGATCTGTGAAGCTCTATAGGGCAATAATAGTAGGGGATTTCAACTACCCTAATATTAACTGGGATAACATTAGTGTGAAAGGTATAGAGGGAGCAAAATTCCTAAAATGCATTCAGGAGAACTTTTTTAGCCAGTGTGTAACAAGCCCAAGGGAAGGGGCAGTTCTGGACTTAATTTTAGGGAATGAAGCTGGGCAGGTGGAAGGGGTATCAGTGGGAGAGCATTTTGGTGCTAGTGATCATAATTCAGCTAGATTTAGGGTAGTTATGGAAAAGGACAAAGATGGACCAGGAATAAAAGTTCTCAATTGGGGAAAAGCCAATTTTGATAAGCTGAGATGTGACTTAGCCAAAGTGGACTGGAAACAGCTACTTGAAGGTAAATCAGTGACTGAGCAGTGGGAGTTATTCAAGGAGGAGATAGTGAGGGTTCAGAGCAAGTATGTTTCCCTAAAGAAAAAGGGGGGACTAACAAATCTAGAGCCACCTCGATTTCAAAGGACATACAGGGTAGGATAAAGAAAATGACAGATACCGAGAGCTCAATACTGCAGAAACTCGACAGGAGTACAGAAAGTGCAGGGGTGCAATTAAAAATGAAATTAGGAAAGCAAAGAGAAACATGAAACAATTTTGTCAAGTAAAATCAAGGAAAACCCAAAGATGTTTTATAAATGCATTAGGAGTAAGAGGATAACTAAAGAAACAGTGGGGCCTATTAGAGACCATGGGCTAGAACCTCCACTTTTGAGCTTATCGCCCAAAAATGGGCGTTATTTCCGGCGTGGGCATTAAAAAAGGGTTTTCAGATCACCGGCTTCTCACTCATTCGCAAAACACCTCGTTTACATTTTTGAAAATGGGCGTTACTGCGAGCGATATCAAATGGGCGGTATCATTAAATTTTTCTGACCTTCTGCCATAAAGTGTGGCCATCCTTAGCAACGGCATGGCAACGCACGATTCACACGATTCAGGAGGTCAAGGGTCATCATGACATGCACAGAAGAGGAGACAGAGAGAGGGAGCTCAGAGGCACTGAAAGCGTGTGTGGCTGTGGTGTGTGCTTGTCTGGCTGTTGTGGGAGGAACAACAGAGATTCACCAGTAGCAAAAAGCCCACTAAGCACCAAGAACATAGTTGGCACCGAGTTTTTGTCCAACGAGTAACATATAAAATGGAAGGGTTGGAGGAGGCCCTGGAGCTGGTAGCCAGAAACAGTGGCTCCCAGTGGACCCAAGGTGCCGCACCCCCATTGCCAACCACACGAGAGCCAGCAGCGACATCTTGCTTATGGCTCGGAGCACGTTCCCATCTTGGAACCGTTCTCTCCCGTATCCATCCAAGCAGCGCTTCGGCCTTCACTGCGCTCCCCCCAATGAAGCATAGCCTGAGGAGCTCCTCGGCCAGGCGGCTTGGAGTCAGGAGGGGAAGGAATAGAGGTGGGGACGAGAAGCGGGTGGGGGGGGGAGGGGGGCGGAGGGAAAAGGGTTGGTTTGTACAGAAATACGAATGATTTCAGACTAATGTTCAGTTTAAATGTTTCTTATTTAACAAAACCTTGCAGCACATTGGCATTGGCTCAGATAGCTGCACTAAAACACACTGGTGATTCCTTAACATCAAAAGGTCTAATCAAACTTAACTTCAATCAACTTAAACTTTAACTGCCCATCCTTGATGTATGACCTGCACACCCAGTAGTGTGTCAGCCTTGTAAATAATACCAATGTTCTTTCAGGCAAAACGATCATTGATGAGCTCCTGATGTAAGGCTCTTGCAGCTATCATACCACCATGGGCCCTTTCATGCGGTCTACAGGGGGCAGGGGCATGGCTTCAGCGTCAGCCTGATTGTCTGGGCTGATGTCAGCGTCCACCTCCTCATCCTCCTCTTCCTCTCTCTGGTGAGGTGGACTGTCAGATTCATCAGGCAATTCTTGTCCCCTGCTGATAGCCAAGTTGTGTAGCATGGAGCAGCCCACCACGAATTGAGCTACCTGCTCAGGGTGGTATTGGAACTCACCTTCTGAATGGTCCAGGCATCTGAAACATAGAAACATAGAAAATAGGTGCAGGAGTAGGCCATTCGGCTCTTCGAGCCTGCACCGCCATTCAATGAGTTCATGGCTGAACATGCAATTTCAGTACCCCATTTCTGCTTTCTCGCCATACCCCTTGATCCCCCTAGTAGTAAGGACTACATCTAACTCCTTTTTGAATATATTTAGTGAATTGGCCTCAACAACTTTCTGTGGTAGAGAATTCCACAGGTTCACCACTCTCTGGGTGAAGAGGTTTCTCCTCATCTCAGTCCTAAATGGCTTACTGCTTATCCTTAGACTGTGACCTCTGGTTCTGGACTTCCCCAACATTGGGAACATTCTTCCTGCGTCTAACCTGTCTAAACCCATCAGAATTTTAAATGTTTCAATGAGATCCCCTCTCATTCTTCTGAACTCCAGTGAATACAAGCCCAGTTGATCCAGTCTTTCTTGATATGTCAGTCCCGCCATCCCGGGAATCAGTCTGGTGAACCTTCGCTGCATTCCCTCAATAGCAAGAATATCCTTCCTCAAGTTAGGAGACCAAAACTGTACACAATACTCCAGGTGTGGCCTCACCAAGGCCCCGTACAACTGTAGTAACACCTCCCTGCCCCTGTACTCAAATCCCCTCGCTATGAAGGCCAACATGCCATTTGCTTTCTTAACCGCCTGCTGTACCTGCATGCCAACCTTCAATGACTGATGTACCATGACACCCAGGTCTCGTTGCACCTCCCCTTTTCCTAATCTGTCACCATTCAGATAATAGTCTGTCTCTCTGTTTTTACCACCAAAGTGGATAACCTCACATTTATCCACATTATACTTCATCTGCCATGCATTTGCCCACTCACCTAACCTATCCAAGTCACTCTGCAGCCTCATAGCATCCTCCTCGCAGCTCACACTGCCACCCAGCTTAGTGTCATCTACAAATTTGGAGATACTTCATTTAATCCCCTCCTCTAAATCATTAATGTACAATGTAAACAGCTGGGGCCCCAGCACAGAACCTTGCGGTATCCCACTAGTCACTGCCTGCCATTCTGAAAAGTACCCATTTACTCCTACTCTTTGCTTCCTGTCTGACAACCAGTTCTCAATCCACGTCAGCACACTACCCCCAATCCCATGTGTTTTAACTTTGTCAAGGCCAAAGAAAGTGTGAAACTTTGTCATATTCCTTCTTTAAGTTCCTTTTTATGTATGAAAATTAAAGTTTGAAGCCACCAAACCATCCTTTAGACACAATAGGTGCAACATTTTCTAAGAATGCAATTGTGGAAGCTTTTCAATTTTCAATGTAACTCATTATGATGCCATAAAGATCCATTCAAAAGTCTAGAACTACAGTGCAGGTTTCAATGGGAAAAAATAAATAAAAGTCACTTCAAAATCACCATAAAGCATTAGAAATATGACTTTGGGTGCTGTTGTTCCTCAAATTTTAGGCGGACATTTGCAGCTTATTCAGAACTGGCAAAAATGCGGGAAACTCGCATTCTCTGGTCTGTTCCACAGGTGACCAAGTGATGTTAATGACCGGTGAAGGTTTTCAGTAGAGATTCTGATAAATTGGTGCAAAAGGTCAAGAACACTGGAGCATGGTGTAAAAATAGGCCTCAGTCACTTACACCCAAATTCTCTCCATTCTCCAAAATCAGCATTTTCAGGAATTTCCAGATGAACAGTAATAAAAACCCACTTAAGTATTAGAAGTGGTTTTATTATGGTAATGTTACCCTACCTAACAAACTTTAGGTTTGAAACATGCAAACACTTTTCACCACCCCACCTTCTCTTTCTTTTTCTTCTCTTTTCTTTTATTCCCCATTCTCTCATCATTCCATTTTTAGTATTTTGACTCAATTTCTAAGCACCGGGCTTTACTTTATTATCCTATAACGTTCCTTCTTTATTTGTTACTTGTTGGTTCACCTGTTTTCCTTTCGCTTTCTGTGTTCCACTATTCTACATTGGGAGAAGCCACTGCCACAAACCAGAATGCTGGCCTAAGAACCTCCAGAGAGGACTCAAGGGAGCTGGGAATGGTATTATTTTGGAGCAATTTGAAGGAGGGCTATTAATTTTGCAACAAGTATGTGGAACAAATTGGCTAGAGAGTCAATTAACTCTGCAAACTGTACCCAGTCCAATTGCATAATATTAAGCAAGATCACCATGTATGTGTACACCTGGGAATTACCAGAGTATATATGGGCATGGACTTTGTCAGTTACTTTATGAAGCAGACACATAACCTCATCCAACAGGCCCTGGGATGATAATGAAATTATGCTTATCGTGAAGCCCAGAAGGTGCCATATAGAGGGCTGTTTCTTGTTGCATGATCTACTTCCAACGAGCCCTTTATTCCCAATGTGGAACCTCATCTGCTAGAATTCACGTACGTGCTTCCCACAAAAAGGTGTGGAAAATAGTTCACGTCCAACGTGGACCATTTTCCATACCTCGGGAGCCTACTACCAGTAAGGGCAGACATCGATGACGGTGTCCAACACCACCTCCAGTGTGCCAGCGCAGCCTTCGGTCGTCTGAGGAAGAGAGTATTTGAAGACCGGGTCCTCAAATCTGGCACCAAGCTTCTGGTCTACAGGGCAGTAGTGATACCCGCCCTTCTATATGGCTAAGAGACGTGGACTATATACACCAGACACCTCAAATCGCTGGAGAAACACCATCAGCGTTGCCTCCATAAGATCCTGCAAATCCACTGGGAGGATAGATGCAGCAACGTCAGCGTTCTCGATCAGGCCAACATCCCCAGCATCGAAGCACTCACCACACTCAAGCAGCTCCGTTGGGTGGGCCACATTGTCTGCATGCCCGACACGAAACTCCCAAAGCAAGCGCTCTACTTGGAACTCTTACACGGCAAGCGAGCCCCAGGTGGGCAGAGGAAACATTTCAAGGACACCCTCAAAGCCTCCTTGATTAGGTCCAACATCCCCACCGGCACCTGGGAATCCCTGGCCAAAGACCGCCCTAAGAGCATCCGGGAGGGCAGTGAGTACCTCGAGTCTCGTTGCTGAGAGCATGCAGAAACCAAGTGCAGACAGCGGAAGGAGCGTGCGGCAAACCAGACTCACCACCCACCCTTTCCTTTAACGACCGTCTGTCCCACCTGTGACAGAGACTGTAATTCCCGTATTGGACCATACAGCCACCTGAGAATTCATTTTTAGAGTGGAAGCAAATCTTCCTCGATTTTGAGGGACTGCCTATGATGATGATAATGGTTCCCACAATCTTCCATCCATGAATCACCCCACGATTTCTAATTATTGATTATTTTTATTCCCTATTGAACTACTTATGCAGTTTTATGCATTCCCTTCTAATAGTGTATATTCCACTATGCTCAAACTCGTTTACTACTCTATCTCCATTACCTCTCTTTACCTGCACCCCACACACTCCACCTACAATTTCAGGACAAAGAATTTAGTATCCCGGAACTCCATTTTTAATCCCTCCGATCAGGTTTCTTCCCCTGCCACAGTAACGAATTAGCTATCATCAAAGTTACAAATGACACCCTTTATGACTGTGACAAAGGTAAACTAACCCTCCTTGTCCCTCACGACTTGTCTGCAGCCTTTGACAAGGTTGACCACTCCATCCTTCTCTAACGCCTCTCCACCGTCATCCAGCTGGATGGGATTGCACTCACCTGGTTCCATCCTTATCTATCTAATCGGCGCCAGAAAATCACCTGCAACGGCTTCTCTTCCCGCTCCCGCATTGTTACCTCTGGTGTCCCCCAAGAATCTATCCTTGGCCCCCTCTTATTTCTCATTTACATTTTGCCCCCGGCGACATCATCCAAAGATACAGCGTCAGTTTCCAGCTGTACACTGACGACACCCAGCTCTACCTCTCCACCACTTCTCTCGACCCCGCCACGGTCTCTAAATTGTCAGACTGCTTGTCCGACATCCAGGACTGGAAGAGCAGAAATTTTCTCCAATTAATTATTGGGAAGACGAAGTCACAAACTCCGTTCCCTAGCCATTGACTCCATCCCTCTCCCTAGTATCTATCTGAGGCTGATCCACACTATTCACAACCTTGGTGTCACACTTGATCCTGAAATGAGCTTCCGACCACATATCCGCGGATTAACTAAGACCATCTATTTTCACCTCCATAACATCACCTGTCTCTACCCCGTCTCAGCTCTTCTGCTGCTGAAACTCTCATCCATGCCTTTGTTACCTCTAGACTTGACTATTCCAATGCATTCCTGGCTGGCCTCCCACATTCTACCCTACGTAAACTTGAGGTCATCCAAACGCGGCTGCCCATATCTTAACTCGCACCAAGTCCTGTTCACCCATCACCCCTGTGCTCACTGACCTACTTTGGCTCCCGGTTAAGCAACACATTGATTTCAAAATTCTCATCCTTATTTTCAAATCCCTCCATGGTCTCGCCCCGCCCGATCTCTGTAATCTCCTCCAGCCCACAACCCCCTCCCTTGCGAGATATCTGCGCTCCTCTAATTCTGCCCTCTTGAGCATCCCCGATTATAATCACTCAACCATTGGTAGCCATGCCTTCAGCTGCCTGGGCCCTAAGCTCTGGCATTCCCTCCGTAAACCTCTCTGCCTCTCTTTCGTCCTTTAAGACACTCCTTAAAACCTAGCTCTTTGACCTCTGTCCTAATTTCTCCTTATGTGGCTCGGTGTCAAATTTTGTTTTATAATGCTCCTGTGAAACACCTTGGGATGTATTACATTAAAGGCAC
This sequence comes from Pristiophorus japonicus, assembly GCF_044704955.1. Classification (NCBI taxonomy): domain Eukaryota; kingdom Metazoa; phylum Chordata; class Chondrichthyes; family Pristiophoridae; genus Pristiophorus; species Pristiophorus japonicus. The sequence continues at coordinate 177,966,200 of NC_091981.1, forward strand.
TATATAAATACAAGTTGTTGTTGTTATCATCCTGTCTTGTTTCTGTTATTGTTTCTGTATATTTGTGAAAGCCTTCCTCAGTCTAGGAGTTTTGAATCAAGAATACCTGGACAATTATAACATCCTAGTGTTAATAACCACTAATACGACAGGTTTATATGTGACAAATATGCAGCCTAAAGGAATATAGATTATCTAAATGTTTTATTTTAGTTACGATAGGCTTCCCATTGAAACTGATAAATATGAGGCTCATTTTACTGGAATTTACCTGTAGGCTACTGAGAACACAAACAGATAAGTGACTAACAGATCTGTTCCATCAGCTCACCTCTTATTACATTACAGAGTTTAAAACTAATAAATATTTCAGATGCCATCAAGCATCATTTGCCTGAGGAACTCTTTACAGCTTTTCTACATTCATCTTTTCAATGCATTGAGTAGAACTGACTGCAGAATCAATGGAAGCCTTCCTCACGATTGTATGGTTTATCAACCACATGATTGGCGAACTGTAGAGACCCGGTTTCTTGCTGCAGGCTTCCAAACATGGTTTGAATTTTTAGGATCGTAGTTTCATCTGAGCGAATGTTACTTCTGGCTCAAACTTTCAGCCTTTCAGCGGTTCCACTCATTGAAACAATTGTTATTTTTCAGTGAGTAACCCACTGGTGTAGCAATTAAACTGCTCATTTTAAACCTCTGTTTGAATGGATTTGAACAATGTTGACGGTTGGCGTGTCGGCTTGGCCACCCTTGGACTTTCAATTGTTTGAGCATGAAACCTGTTAGTGAGGCGGAAAGATTTTTACTACTGGACTGGCTATCTGTCAATCGGTCAGTGCGTGTCTGTCACCGAGACCCTACAAGAGCAGCAATACCCACTTGGACAGAGATTTGTGAATTTAATAGCAAATTCGAGTAAAAATATGTTCATATTCCAATTTCCACAAGAGAGGTCATAGGGTTGATTTTCAGTCCCAGCAGGTCGTCAACAGAAGTGGATGGTAAACGTGTGCGAGAGTCTTTGTCGGAGGCCCAGCGGATTTCTTTTGTCGGGCTTCACTAGAAGCTGTTGGCCTGTTTGGGATGGAATGCTCCTGTTAGTTAGCGGGGGACGAAGAGGTTGGGTGTAAAGTAAGGGATAGGGTGAAGGTTAGTGAAGGGGGGGGGGGGAGGGGAAATGTGGGGCGGCAGCAAGGTTATGTCCAGGCAGAGTATGTTGCTGGGGTCTGGTGGCTGGGGAGGGAGGAGAGGCTGGGGCAGCAGAGGTCTGGACATTCCTGGTGCGGCCTGAGGAGCACTCACAGTCTTGGCCTGCTGTTTAACTTACCTTACAATGCCTCACTGGCTTGGCTGTCTGACAATTTTTTCCCCAAAAAGGAATGTTGGTCCATTTAATAGAATAATCAATATATTATTCATTACAGTATTAGTACTCAATACAATATTATACCACTCGTAGCTTACATACTCATAGCAAGAATCTGAAAAAGGGAAGGCAGGAAGGAGGAAATCATCAGAAAGACAGAACATTGAAAGAAGTTGAACTTAACACAAAAACTATAAAGCAGCAAGAAAAAAAAGTGAGATGGAAAAAGAAGCGAAAACGAAACATCAAAATCACTGGTTCAGATAGATGCAAGATAAAATAATTTTGATGCTTTTGATTGTCTGTAACTATAGCTTTGAAGTAGGCCTCAGACTGGTAGGTTGTTGAGCCAACTGCAGCACTGGAAATACTTTGAAATGGTCTATGGTGAAAATAAAACACAAGCAAAAGCTGGTAATATCCTCCAAAGGTTCTAGGCAGCCTTCTCTCAAATCAGATGGGAACCCCTTTAAATATCACTGGAAATGGCCACCTCCCGACTTGTGCTGCCCATGATTGGTGGGCTGGAGCAAGAAGTGGCAGTAGCAATGCAGGCAGAGATGAAATGGCACTGGGGTCTTAATTGCGTCATTTGACCCCAATTTGCATTGGCCGCCAGGTGCAGATTGGGATGAACACCAATGCAGCAGTAAGCTTGCATGACCACCTACTGCTAAATCACCCCCAGTCTGTTCAAACCTCTTTAAAATTGCAATTTGGAAATTAGTGTCCAGGAAACATTCAATATCCTGTGGTGCAACAGAAACATGAATAACTTGGTCATAATCCATGGTCACCTGGAAAAACTCTCCAGCAAACACATCCTCAACATGGGCACACAGTGATCTTATGCTTCCTGGCCCGGTGTGTGGTAGATTTGGACCTCAGTTTCCTGTTTTGTTCACTCCAACGGGGTAGTGTTGGATGAAGACCGATCTTCCCAACAATTCAAAGTGAAAACCCCCCTCGCATCGGATGGAGAATATCATAATAAAAAAAGACAACCTGTTCAAATTAAAAATGGTGGTGTTCATTTAAGTGACAATTTGGCAGCTTGTGTCAATGAAGCAAGTAACGCTTTGGAAAATTTCAACTGAACTGATGGCCATCTCATAGTCATACTTCATAGTGATCCAGATGTGTATTTAATATCAGAACATGAACAAGCAGTGGGAGTGACCCTCCTTGATGATCTTATACGCACACTTGCTCCTCCTGTACCACATTCAGGAAAGTAAATTTATTTTTATTTACCTTTTTGTGCCAGCCCTTTAAGGATCACTGGTTTGATGGCTTTAGGCCTGAGAAAAGTGTCTGCAGCTCGCACAGTGCATGGTGCCATGAGTCACAATCGAATATGGGAAAGGGGTCTGGATTTGCATAGGAAATGGGCCGAACACTTGTTTCAGGTGTATGCCCTTCTCCCTCATGTATCCATCAAGCCTCCCCTTAAATGTATCAATGCTATCTGCTTTAACCACTCTATGTGTATGGATCACTGTTAAACAAATTGGGCAAAAAATGGAATAGCTTAGCGCCACCTGTTCGCGCTCACGAGGGGCACTACAGGGGCGCTAAATGGTTATCGTCCGCACCAGGGAATGTTGCACCAGTGTGCAACGCCCCGATAGCTCCACAGAAGCCAACTTGAATGTTTTCGCCTGCCTTACCGCCCGGCGCTAATCTTGCTCGAGAAAGCTGGCGTGCAGAGCTGTCCCGGGCACTAATGAAAGGGATGAGTGCATCAGGTAAGTTTTAAAGATTTTACTTAACTTTATTTACAATGCTTTTACTTTATTTGGTGTTCCTGATGTTTAAATAAGTTCATTTGTAATTTTTTTTAAGTTTTAATGTTTTCCAGTGATCCTTCTCTTTGAGCGCTATGATACTGTTTTTTTAGCACCAGAACTTCAGTAGCACTACCGGCTTAGCGCCCCAAGAGAAGTGTGGAACGCTTCCCTTAGCGTTGCACTCCACTCTTAGAGCGCTAAAAATCAATATGGGTATCGCCAGCGCTAAAAACCTCCCGGCGATAAACTTCGTGACCAGGTGATATTAGCACCTCAAAACCGCATATATTACATTTTCTCTCTATTGTTATCAACCACTATTGTTGCCAACAGCAACTTGCATCTGAATTGAACTACTGAGCTTGCCCAAAAGATTAATTTTCTTCAACTGGAAATAAAAGTTCAAACACACTGCAATCATTTAACTAAAATTAAAGTGCACAAAACATGGTTTGAGGAACAGACGGAGGGAACCTAATGTTTTGCTCTCAGGTGGATCCAACTGACTGTCTCCAGTTTGAGGTTTGCAATCTATTTTACTGGTATTGATTTTTAATATCACTCCTCACAATTCCCTGTGGATGCTGACTGCTCTGAAATGGATGGTGCAGGCTCTCTCCAATTTCTGCATGGTAACAGAGGGATTTTTACCTTGTGCGTTTAATAAACAAGCTTGAAACAGCTTTCATAGTAACATCATACATAGCAAGGGACTGCAATTAATACACACACAATGGCCAACTGTCTGCATCACACGTCACAATAGCTCGCGGTGGTAATATCTTAAATATGAGAACCTCAAGTGAAATTATTTTTAATTGAGTGGAACTTACCATCACTCCAGCACATTTATTATTTGCAAATTCTGACAATTCCTCAAATACGGTGACAGGAAAGCTAAATTAAGCCAGTTCTTGATTTCACACGCCAGAACATCAGTCTCATCTCAAAAAAGCAGCTTCAATTTGTTTTGAAGAAAACGAACCTGCACCTCTAACAGCCCTAGATTGTTCCTTTGAGGAAAATAAAATATTTTTTAAAATCTATATTTTAGCAGTTTATTAAGAACCTAGGAACAGGAGTAGGCCATTCAGCCTCTTGAGCCGGTTCTGTCATTCAGTTCGATCATGGCTGATCTGCATCTTAACTCCATCTACCCACATTTTGATTCCGTAACAACAACAACTTGTATTTGTATTACGCGCCTTTAACATAGTAAAACATCCCAGGTATTAAGGATAGTAACCCTTAATACCCTTGCCTTACAAAAATCTATCAATCTCAGTTATGACATTTTCAATTGGCCTAGCTTCAACAGCTTTTTGGTGGAGAAAGTTCCAAATTTCCACTACCGTTTGTGTGATGAATTGTTTCCTGATATCACCCCTGAACAGCCAAACTCTAATTTTACAGCTTCGCCGCTGGAGGAAATAGTTTCTCTCCATCTACCCAATCAAATTATTTAATCATCTTAAACATCTTAATTAGATCACACCTTAACCTTTCTATACTCAAAAGCAATACAAGCCGAGTCTATGCAACCTTGTAAAAGTCAGATAGCCAGATGTTGAAGCAAGAATACTACAGCCTAGACTTTAGTCGCTTGCACCTTTTATGCTGAATTCGGTGATTGACGGCTGGGGCCATCACCAATAAAAAACAAAGCAAGTGCCCCCTTTTAACAGGGCACAACCAATAAACTGCAAATTAAACAGAATTGAAATACTTAAACCAAAATCTGAATTTTGTTTCTGGGGGTGATGAAGCACTCCAGCCAATCCGGTCGCGAAAGGCCTCAAGCATACTGGCATGCTCCATCTCCAAGGACACCTGGGCGCACACAGAACCGTGGAAGAGAGGCAGGCTGTTAGGCCGAATGACCCCCTCGACCTCCTGCTGCCTGGACCTGTTAATGGCCATCTTGGCCAGGCCCAGGAGCAGTCCAACAAGGAGGTTCTCCGAATTGCCCGCTCCCCTCCGCTTCAGGTGCCCAAGGATCAGGAGCGTGGGACTGAAGTGCAACCAAACAGAGGAGCAGCCCCTTCAAAAACTGGATGAGTGGCTGCAACTTCTCACACTCTGTTGTGTATATATGGAATACAGACTCCTTCAAGCCGCAGAAATTGTCTGTTGCCTGCGAGTCTGTAAACCTACTTAAAAATTTGTTGCACTGGACAGCTCCATGCAATGCCCCCCGGCCAGGTCTCCAATAGAAAAAGGGGAGGCCGCCTGCATAGAGAGCCCTCCACTGAGGACCCCCATCTCCTCCGGATCATGGACTTGGGCACGGGATCGTTTGCGGGCACAGGTTCGCGAATGAGCGCAGGTATGGGACCTCCAGGGGACTCGCCCCGAGGTGTTTCGTTTTCCTCCACACCTTCCTTCCATGTGGACGCCCTTCCACCCTTCCTGTCGAGGCCGCCATGACAGTGGCCTCCGACGTCGACCACGTATTTGGTGTTGCTGGCGCGGGGACAGGGGCAGTGGCAGTGCCAGCCTTGGCTGTCTTAGTTGTTTTGGCAGCCTTGCAGTTTTTACTTACATGTCCCATCTTCTGCACATCATCCGACGTCCAGAAGACACGGTAGGGAGACCTCTGGTGGTTAACTCCATGTCCTCCTCCCTCACCAGCTGAAGATAAAGATGTCACCAGAAGGAGAAGACGTGACGAAGGCTGGCCCCCCTGAAGCTGAGCGGGCTCACCTCCCCGACCTCACCTCCAGTTGACGTAGGTGGGTGAGGAGGAGTTCACTGGGGATAAAGGCAGGACATTTGATAAAATTATTCGCTGCGCGGTGACAGAGGATCCACCGGCAGTAAGGCCCTGCCCACTGTGAGCCTCAGACCTCAGGAAGAACACAGCTTTCCCATACATTTCCTAGGCGGCAACAATGGCTGAAGGGCCGACAACCCCATCCATGGCCTAACACACTCCTCAATGGTCATGTTGGGGCGAGTGTAGCTCTTCACCCCATGTTTTTTGGTGATAAGGGTGAAAGGTGACAGGGTAGCAGGAGTGGCTGCAGCTGCTATACCTGCGTATGTCCTTGCTTGCCCCATCACCGGTGAAGATGGAGTCGTTATTGCTGTTAATTAAGGGCTTCACTCACCCTACGTTTCAGGCTTGCGATGGATATCTTAGGGGGATCAAGGGGTATGGCGAGAAAGCAGGAATGGGGTACGGAAGTTGCATGTTCAGCCATGAACTCATTGAATGGTGGTGCAGGCTAGAAGGGCCGAATGGCCTACTCCTGCACCTATTTTCTATGTTTCTATGTTTCTAAATATGACCTTTCCTTCAAACAGGGGAGTTTTAGAAAAAAAAAGGGAAAAAAAAAACACCTCCCCCTGTGGTGTCAGGATGGGAGAGGCATCTTCTCCCCTCTGATCAAAAAAGATAAAGGAGACAATAACAACAAAGAGAGAGGTTGCCTCAAGAGTCACAGAGGGAGAGAGAGAGGGAAGGAAGGAAGGCTGCAGAGGTGAGGTCACCATTCAAAACAGGGCTCAATGGGTGGGTGGGTGTACTGCAGGGGTGCAGTTTCTAGCACGAGATATAAAAACAGATAACATAAACTAGCACAAAATAAAAAAACAGATAGCAAGAGTTTCTAAGGTATATAAAAAGGAAAAGGATGGCTAAAGTAAATGTTGGTCCCTTAGAGGACGAGACGGGGAATTAGTGATGCGGAACATGGAGATTGCAGAAACTCTGAACAGATCTTCAGTCTTTACAGTAGAGGACACTAAAAATATCCCAACAGTGAATAGTCAAGGGGCTATAGAGGGGGAGGAACTTAACACACTCACAATCACTAAGGAGGTGATACTCAGTAAGATAATGGGACTAAAGGCGGATAAATCCCCTGGACCTGATGGCTTGCATCCTAGGGTCTTAAGAGAAGTAGCGGCAGGGATAGTGGATGCATTGGTTGCAATTTACCAAAATTCTCTGGATTCTGGGGAGGTCCCAGCAGATTGGAAAACTGCAAATGTAACACCCCTATTTAAAAAAGGAGGCAGACAAAAAGCAGGAAACTATAAACCAGTTAGCCTAACATCTGTGGTTGGGAAAATATTATTAAAGAAGCAGTAGCAGGACATTTGGAAAAGCAAAATTCGGTCAGGCAGAGTCAGCATGGATTTATGAAGGGGAAGTCATGTTTGACAAATGTGCTGGAGTTCTTTGAGGATGTAACGAACAGGGTGGATAAAGGGGAACTAGTGGATGTGGTGTATTTGGACTTCACGAAGGCATTTGACAAGGTGCCACATAAAAGGTTACTGCACAAGATAAAAGTTCACGGGGTTGGGGGTAATATATTAACATGGACCGAGTGTAACGTAGCCAAGTTTGCTGATGATACAAAGATGGGAGGAAAAGCAATGTGTGAGGAGGACACAAAAACCTGCAAAAGGACATAAACAGGCTGAGTGGGCAAAAATTTGGCAGATGGAGTATAATGTTGGAAAGTGTGAGACTTTGGCAGAAAACAAATCGAAGAGCAAGTTATTATTTAAATGGAGAAAAAGTACAAAGTGCTGCAGTACAGCAGGATCTGGGGGTCCTGGTGCATGAAACACAAAAGGTTAGTATGCAGGTACAGCAAGTGATCAGGAAGGCCAATGGAATCTTGGCCTTTATTGTAAAGGGGATGGATTATAAAAGCAGGGAGGTCTTGCTACAGTTATACAGGGTACTGGTGAGGTCACACCTGGAATACTGCGTAGTCTTGTTTTCCATATTTACGAAAGGATATTCTTGCTTTGGAAGCAGTTCAGAGAAGGTTCACTTGGTTGATTCCGGAGATGAGGGGGTTGACTTATGAGGAAAGGTTGAGTAGGTTGGGCCTCTACTCATTGGAATTCAGTAGAATGAGAGGTGATCTTATCAAAACGTAAAAGATTATGAGGGGGCTTGACAAGGTTGATGCAGAGAGGATGTCTCCACTGATAGGGGAGACTAGAACTAGTGGGTATAATCTTAGAATAAGGGACTGCCCATTTAAAACTGAGATGAGGAGGAATTTCTTCTCTCAGAGGGTTGTAAATCCGTGGAATTTGCTGCCTCAGAGAGCTGTGGAAGCTGGGACATGGAATAAATTTAAGGCAGAGATAGACAGTTTCTTAGCCGATAAGGGAATAAGGGGTTATGGGGAGCGGGCAGGGAAGTGGACCTGAGTCCATGATCAGATCAGCCATGATCGTATTAAATGGTATAGCAGGCTTGAGGGACCAAATGGCCTACTCCTGCTCCTATTTCTTATGTTCTTATATTCTTATGTTCTAGTTGTTAAATATCAATCTTTAAGATCTTCCTGGTTGAGGGTAGGCAATGTCTTCACCCAGGCTACTCCAACTGTCCCGGTCCAGTCAAGAGGGAGGGGTGTTTATAAGTGTGCGCGGCCTAGTTGATTTTGAAAGAGCACACACACCTCTCACAATCTTTCAGCCTTTATCTTTTTTCCTCCCCCCACCTACAGATAATAATCTTGAAGAGAAAGTGCACCAGCACCCAACTATGCAAAGAACTCACTTCAGGAGTGGAAGCAAGTCTTCCTCGATTCCGAGGGACTGCCTACGATGATGGTGATGATATGTTGATCTATGGTTGGTATTAATCTTCCTCCTTCCAAGTTGATGATATTTTCTTCCAGTTGTAGAAGTTGTAGTTGTGGTTCTTCCTCTCCCATTACAGAGAGCCAACAAGCAAGCAAACAACTCTTTTTAGGAGACAAAATAAACCGTAAATCAAGTGCCCCCCGATCTGGGGGACACTTCAAACATTTTTCCAGGCCCTTTTTTTGTTTTTTTTTGTATTTTTTGTAGGTTTTTTTTTGAGGTTCCAGGGTTTGGTGCCGATGAGGAATTCCGTCCGGACGGGGGTCAGTTCGGACGGGATCTCCCCACGTGCTTGAGCCTCCTCGACACACCTAACGGAGTCAGGGCCCAGAGCTGTTTTTAGCGACTCGATGGCATTGGCCGCGCGGCGGACGTCGGCCGAATTTAGGCGCCATCCAGACTGCTCCTCCCCCATCGAGCAGGTCCCTGACCCTGGTCACCTCGCCAGCCACAGCCCTCTCGTCCGCCTGCCACCTAAAACCTCGGTCGTGGAGGTACGGATTCCTGAGCAGCGGCTCCTGCAGGACAGCCGCCACTCCAGCCGATGGAGAGCTGCGCTTGGTGGAGACTTTGTTCCAGACCCTGGTGAGTTCCTTGTAAAAGAAACAAGGACGGCGGTCCTGATGCAAAATTCAGCTTTTACCAAGATTTGAAATCATATCGCTGGATTCAAAGTCCAGAGTGCTCACCATTACACCATTGAACCAATACAAGCAAGCAAACAACTCTTTCCATTGGAAACAAAATTAACCAATTAAGTTAAGTGCCCCCCAATCTGGGGGACACTCCAAACATATTTCAAGGCCCTTTTTTTTGGTTGTTTTTTTTTGTATTTTTTGTAGGTTTTTTTTGGTTTTTTTGGGCACTAAAATCATAATTTTTACAAGTGCCCCCTATAAAAGGGAAGGGGGATACTAAAACCAGCAATTAAAACAAATTAAACTTTAAAACATATAAAATCAAATTAAAATTTGGTTGCTGGGGGTGATAATGCACTCCAGTCCCTCCGGCGCCCACCTGTCGCGGAAGGCCGCGAGCGTACCGGTGGACACCGTGTGCTGCATCTCTAGGGACACCCTGGCCCGGATGTAAGCACGGAAGAGAGGCTGGCAGTCAGGCTGAACGACCCCCTCGACTTTGTTCCAGACCCTGGTGAGTTCCTTGTAAAAGACAGGCAGCTCCCGGAGGCCGGTCATGACACAAAATTCAGCTTTTACCAAGATTTGAAATCATATCGCTGGATTCAAAGTCCAGAGTGCTCACCATTACACCATTGAAACAACACAAGCAAGCAAACAACTCTTTTGGGGGGGAACAAAATAAACATTAGATCAAGTGCCCCCCCGATCTGGGGGACACTCCAGACACTTTTAACTGCCCTCTTTTTTCATGTTTTTTGGGGGTTTTTTTGGTTTTTAAAAAAAAAAATTTTGGGGGGAATTAAAATTATATATTTTACAAGTGCCCCCTATAAAAGGGAAGGGGGACACTAAAACCGGCATTTAAAATAAATGAGACTTTAAAACAAATAAAATCAAATTAAAATTTGGTTGCCGGGGGTGATGATGCACTCCAGTCCCTCCGGTGCCCACCTCTCGCGGAAGGCCGCGAGCGTACCGGTGGACACCGCGTGCTCCATCTCCAGGGACACCCTGGCCCGGATGTAGGCGTGGAAGAGAGGCAGGCAGTCAGGCTGAACGAACCCCTCGACCGCCCGCTGCCTGGACCGGCTGATGGCACCCTTGGCCGTGCCCAGGAGCAGTCCTACGAGGAGGCCCTCGGACCTACCCGCTCCCCTCCGCACAGATCAGGAGTGTGGGACTGAAGTGCAGCCAGAAATTGAGGAGCAGCCCCTTTAAATAATGGAACAGGGGCTGCAACCTCGCACACTCCATAAAAACATGGAACACGGACTCTTCCAGACCGCAGAAATTGCAGGCGGCCTGGGAGCCTGTGAACCGACTTAAAAATTTATTGCACGGGACTGCTCTGTGCACCATCTCCAGGTCAAGTCCCTGATGAATAGTGGGAGGACTCCTGCGTAGAGTGCCCTCCATCGGGGACCCCCGCCTCCTCCGGACGGCAAGATGGTACGCCATGGCGTGTCCGGACGGCAGACGAGGATGGCAAAGTTGAGAGTGTGCAGGAGCAACCCGTACAGGAAACCCCTCCACGCAGAACTGAAAGGTATGGAGGGGATTTCCCCGAGGCGGCTCAAGTTGTGAGGCAGGCAGCCCCTGGACGGCGGTCCTGACACAAAATTCAGCTTTTACCAAGATTTGAAATCATATCGCTGGATTCAAAGTCCAGAGTACTCACCATTACACCATTGAACCAACACAAGCAAGCAAACAAGCCACTTAATACCCACCACCTGAACACAATTAACACCCAACTGAATACAATTAACAAACTGTCCTCATAATTTAACATTTTTAGCATATAAATTACACAAGTTATACATAACCTCTAAACAAACATACCTGATATTTGCAGTTCTCAGAAACCATCAGCTCATCTTCAATTTTTCTCTCCCACAAAAATCTTCCAATTTCCCATTCTTCGATGCTCAGCTCAGGTACAAAAATCACTAGGTTGCCGGGAGGCTTTTTCATGGACACTTGTCAGTGCAGTTGATGGATTCATGCGTGCAACTGTTCATGCTTTAAGCTGCCAGTTAGCTTTTCACCCCATCACCAGTATTTCTGAATATCAGTTAGCTTTTTCACTGGGATTGGGGATTATCAATATGAACCAGTAAATACATTTATTAAATATGGAGGCCTCACTGCATTTTATTTCAAACCTTTATGGTGGAGAACAGAGCTCTTGGCCCTGATATTAATGGGGAGGCGGGGTTGGTGTGGGTGAGGCCAAAATCAGCCAAAGAACCTGGCAAAGCAGAGGATGTGGAGCCCCTGCCGATCTTAATGGTAGGGCCTCATTAACATATTATGGGCCCGAAATTGGGGAACTTACCATTCGCTGCCACCAAGTTTTCTCGGCGGTCTCCCTGGTTTCTGGGTGGTCTCCCCTTCGAGTGAGTTTGGTGGAGGCCTCCCACCGGCAGGGAGAGAAAACCGCTGGGTACCATCCGCTGGCGTGCTCCGGTGTGCAACGCCCAGGAGAGTCCTCCCGCCCACTGAGCTGCCAGTTTGGTCCGAGCGGTCCTCCACTGCAGCAGGAGAAAAGGCCGCCGTGTGGAGGCAGGTCTATCCTCAACGGTAAGATTGAAAACTTGCAAAAAAAGTTTAGTCCACTTCTTTTCTTTATTTTTTTTCCAGGGATTCAGGTGGATGGGGTCCCTTGAAGGATTTTGTTTTGTTTTATGTTTAGAAATTTTTAATCTCATCAGTTTCCCCCCTCCCTGGGCCCGACTCAATCCTCGGCAGTACTTTGCCGAGGATTGCATTTGCTGCCGAGAATGGGAGCTACCGCCTGCTGCCGCCCAGAATCGGCGCATAAGTCCCATTTTTGCCGCCGGGCGGTCTTTCCCAGATTTTTCCCTGAAACTCCTGCCCAAAGTACCGTCAGGATCTCAGCAGTCCTTTGGATGGTACTTGGGCGGAACTTAGCTTCCACCAATTTCGGGCCCTTTAAGTCCGGCTCCCACCTGGCAGCTGACCAAATGGCCAGTCTGGTTGGCCGCGGAGTGGCTTGTGATCGGGAGGTCTGGGGCAGCCGGGAGGGATGGGGTGCAGGAGGTGGGGGGAGGTATTAAAATCAAGACCATTGTCTTTTTTTGAATATTATAAGATTTTAGATTACAAAACCGTTTACTTTTTAAATAATTGCTCAAAATTTGCTGTCAAAATAACAGCGATACTCCTACCACTCGCTGTTATTTATGTGCAAATGCCGCAGCAACTTCAGGCAAGGGCAGATGTAAATTAAATACGGAAATGGAAAAGTTGCTGTTGGAGATGCGCTGCTCTGCCTTTAACTTCACAAAAACGGCATTGCGCTGTCTGGTTCCCCATTCACATGCATTGAGCGACATCAGGTTCCTTGCATGGTAGATATGAAGCAAACTCGCCACAGAAAGTTAATTCAAGTCATTCCAGTCTAAGTACCCTTTCAACAATGTGATCAGTGTTAATTACTGCCAGTCAACCACTCTGGCACTGAGAATTAACTACTACAAATGTGGAGTCTCATGCCTTCAGGTTTTAATTGTTTTTTAGAGTTCTTTTTAATCAAAATGTAATTTATGTTTACTTTTTCTTTCTGTCCCTTTTTTCTTTCTCTTAATCCAGTCTTTCTTCCTCTTTAATACAAAAGCAAAATACTGCGGATGCTGGAAATCTGAAATAAAAACAGAAAATCTGGAAATACTCAGCAGGTCAGGCAGCATCTGTGGAGAGAGAAACAGTTAATGTTTCAGGTCGAGGACCCTTCATCAGAACTGGAAAAAGTTAGAGATTTAACAAGTTTTTAAGCAAGTGTAGAGGCAGGGAAAGGGGGGAGGGGAGGAAAGAACAAAAGGGAAGCTCTGTGATTGGGTGGGAGGTAGAAGAGACTAAGAGACAAAAGGGATAATGGTGCAAAGCAAAAGGAGATGGTAATGGGACAAATTAAGGAACAAAAGATGACTAGATAGGGTTTAAATGGAAATGACAGAATCATCAACAGCTGCCATAGGAAAGAGAAAAAACATAATTTTAAAAAAAATAGGGCCAGGGGTTACGGTCTGAAATTGTTGAACTCAATGTTGAGTCTAAAATATCTCTGATTTTAAGGTTGGAGCTAAAATTTTTCACGATAAAAATAATGGCCGTTCTGCACATGCACAAAAAAAGGGGGGAAAATCGTCCGTTTTTCATGTGACAGGTGTGCCCACGCATGTGCACTACACTTTCTGGTCTGGATCAGCCATTTTTAAAGACCATTGTAACTTGGAGGAGGTTTCTGAATACTTCCACACAGGAGCTCCAAAACAAAAAATGGAGTGCGAATTGGAAAGGAAAAGGGCCAGGAAGTTCACCCAAGATGCCAATGATGCCCTGGTAGCCACTGTGGAAAGTGGATGGCAACAGATTGGCAAGAAAGGTGCTGGTAAACTGAAACCTGCAGCAATAGCTCAATCTTGGGAGCATGTTGCAGAGCAGGTTTCGTCAATGGGGTCCATCCAGAGGGATGGCAAGCAATGCCGGAAGAAATGGCAGAACTTTTGCCAAGTAGTTAGAGTAAGTAATATTTTTATTTATGCACTACCATTACTTGAATTGTAAATGTGATTATCTGTGTGTGCCATGACAGCAGAAGTCCCCTCTTGTTGTGTACATGTAAATAACTGACAAACTGAGCCAGGAGTAAAGTAACTTAACTTAATTGTGCTTTTATACAACCCAAAATGGAGTCCCAAACCAGCATGAACCAGCATGAGTACAGCAACTGTAAATAGCTCCCGCAGGTTCCTAATGCCCGTCCAGTGTGCTGTAACAAATAAATAGAGTATGAACAGAACATATTTCCCCCCTTTTTAAAACCACAGTCTATGTACAGACAAAGTCCTTGAGATAGCCAGGTTGTGTTCTGAAACGCTGAGACCGGTGTGGAGCTTGCGGTGTTTGCTCTAGGTTTTGGTTGGGAAACAGAACGGAGCCTCTGTTCCATCTGCTGGTCTCTTCATGCTAGGTTTGGCTGGGGGTTTGAGAATGTCCAGTAGCCAGCGAAGATTCTGCCCAATCATGAGCTCAGCGGGTGTCTTCCCCGTTACCGAGTGCTTTGTCGAATGGTAAGTGCGGAGAATGGTTTGAACCGCTTCGTCGAATGTTTGGCCTGCTGCGAGGTTGGCTTTCAAACCCACTTTGATGACGCAATTAAAATGCTCAACACTTCCGTTGCTTTGAGGATTGTACCGAGCAGTAAAGCGATGCTCGAAAGTATGACGAATGAGGAAATCCGCGAACTGGTTGAACACAAACTGTGGTCCATTGTCAGTGATGATGACCTCTGGGAGGCCCCACTTCATGAACATACACTGCAGAATAGTGACGTTCGTTGATGAGGTCACTGAACTTGTAGCGATTTCTGGCCATTTGGAATGCAGGTCATGTACTACAACAAGGAAACGCTGGTGTTGTGGAGCTGCTTCAACTGGACCGAAGATATCCAACTGAAGTTGTTGCCATGGTCTTTGTGGCCATGGAATGGGCTTCATTGACACTAATCGGATGTTTGTGGCCTTTTCGCTCAGATTGCATGCTTCACAGTGTGAGAGGAACTCCTCAATGTGAGTGTCAAACCCAGGCCACCATATTGAATCGCGATATCTCTGCTTCATGCGGACAATGCCAGGGTGTCCATCGTGTGCCAATGAGAGAACGCGCTGTTGAAGTGACTTGGGAATTACTGCTCTATCACCACGAGCTAGGCAGCCATCGTTCCAAACGGAAAATTAATCGCGAAGTTTGTGAAACGTTTTCAGCTCTTCTGGAATTTGCTTAGGCCACTCAGTCTGGAGGAAGTGGCTCACGTGTTGGATCGTAGCATCACCTATGATTTGGTTTTGAGTTTGTTGCAGGAGACAAGGTTTCTGATGGACTGAGTGATGATCGATGTGACATATGTGTTGTCATCTGTGAACAAGTCAGCACCAGAGTCCGAAACAGGTGTCGAGCGGCTGAGCATGTCAGCTACGCGGTTGCAACTGCCAGCGATGTACTGTACATCAAAGTTATACTGATGAAGGTGATCTGACCATCGGCTGATTCGTAGTGGTCTGTGCCCAGATCCAGTTCTACCGAGTAGCGTAGTTAGCGCTTGGTGATCCATACGGAGGATAAATTTCCTGCCATAGAGGTAGATGTGCCAGCGTTCACATGCATAGAGGCAAGTGAGAAGCTTTGTGTTCCCCTGTAGAGTATTTACGTTCTGCAGACGAGAGCGGGCGAGAGGCGAAGGCGACTGGGTGTTCCAGGCCATCAATCCATTGCGAGAGCACAGCACCCATGGCGGTGCCTGATGCATCCGTAGTGGCGTACTTAGTGGCATTCGGATCAAAGAGTGCGAGGATAGGAGGGCATGTGATTTTCTCCTTAAGCGTGTTGAATGCCTGAGCCTGGGAATCTGTCCATTCCTTGCGCAGCAACTTGCGAAGTGGTTCGGCAATGTGCGCGTAGTGCGGGACAAACTTCAGATAGAAGTTGCAAGTGCCGAGGAATGATGAAAGTTCTTTGACGTTGGATGCCTCCTTCATTCGCTGGATTTCGTCAATGTTGTCAAGCGTTCCCTTGTGCTGTGACTCTGTAGCCCAGAAAGTTTATTTCTCCAGCAGCGAATGTACACTTATCGGCATTAAGTGTAATGTTATGTATAGCAAGTCTAGCCATAACTGCGTGAAATCGCTGGTCATGTTCTTCCATTGTCCATCCATGGATGACGATATCATCAAGCAGATTGAGGGCTCCCTCTATGCCTGCTAGCATAGTAGTGACAATAAGAACATAAGAAATAGGAACAGGAGTAGGCCATACAGCCCCTCGAGCCTGCTCCGCCATTCAATAAGATCATGGCTGATCTGATCATGGACTCAGCTCCACTTCCCCACCTGCTTCCCATAACCCCTTATCGTTTAATAAACTGTCTATTTCTGCTATAAATTTATTCAATGTCCCAGCTTCCACAGCTCTCTGAGGCAGCGAATTCCACAGATTTACAACCCTCAGAGAGAAGAAATGGGCTGCACCTTATTCTAAGATTATGCCCTCTAGTTCTAGTCTCCCCCATCAGTGGAAACATCCTCTCTGCATCCACCCTGTTAAGCCCCCTCATAATCTTATACGTTTCGATAAGATCACCTCTCATTCTTCTGAATTCCAATGAGTAGAGGCCCAACTTACTCAAGCTTTCCTCATAAGTCAATCCCCTCATCCCCGGAATCAACCACTTCTCTGAACTGCCTCCAAAGCAAGTATATCCTTTCGTAAATATGGAAACCAAAACTGCACGCAGTATTCCAGGTGTGGCCTCACCAATACCTTATATAGCTGTAGCAAGATTTCCCTGCTTTTATACTCCATCCCCTTTGCAATAAAGGCCAAGCTATCATTGGCTTTCCTGATCACTTGCTGTACCTGCATACTATCCTTTTGTGTTTCATGCACAAGTACCCCCAGGTCCGCTGTACATCTTCTGAAATGGTGCAGAAGATAGTCCGTAGGACATGCGCGATATTGATACAGACCATCATGCTTCGTGAATGCCATGAGCGGTTTGCTGTCCTCCGCTAGGGGTATTTGCAGGTAACTGTGGCGCATGCTGAATTTCGTAAAGACTACTGAGCCATAGAATTCTGAAGACAGTTCGTTGATGGTAGGAAGCGGATACTTGCCGGGGATGATGGTCTTGTTGACCTCTTTCAGGTCGATGCATAGACGGATCTCCCCATTTTTACGCCAAGCAATGACTAAGTTCAAGATCCAGGGTGAGGAGTCGATGCTCTCAATAATTCCCTGCGTTCGAGTCGCGTTAATTCTGCGGATACTTGATTGTGAACCGCGAATCGGAATCGGCAAAGTCATTGCGTAACCGGTTTGACGGAAAGGTCAGTGTGGGGACGATGGCAGAATTTTGTTGTCACTCTAAACCCTGTGAAGATTGAGGGATACTGTTTATCAAAGTGCACCGTGTACACAGGTGTTGTAAACTTTGAATCCAAGCTTGTTAAAAAGGTCAACACCCATGAGGCTTCGTCCCTTCGTGACATAAAAGGAAAAGTTCTCCAATGTTATGTCCTTGTAGTATATCGGGACAGATATGACCACCAGTACCTCAATTTTGGAGTCGGAGTACGCATGTAGAACGGAAGTTGCGGGCTGCAGTTGATAGTGCGTAAAATGGGTTTTGTACACAGCCTCGCTCAATATGGAGACTTTGGCTCCAAGGTCAATGAGGAGGCAGCAGGATGTGCCGTCAATGTTTACCTCACAATCCTTCAATTTGCCCGAACCGATGTGCGAAATGTCACTAACGGTGTAAACCATACTGGGTTCATCACTATCAGGGTTGTCTACATGTCGAATATGCTGCGATGAGCGACAGACACTAGCAAAATGGTTCATTTTACCACATGCAGAGCATTTCTTCCCACGTGCAGGGCAGTTAGGACTCTTTGCTGAATGTGATTTGTCCCCACAGTTAAAGCAGTGGACATTAGCCCCGCGATCCGTAGTGGGTGGCATAGTCTAGCCCTGGGTCTCTGCTGTGATTTCCGCTTTGGATGAACGCCTTGCACATGGGCTGTAGCTGCAGTCTGCTACACAGGGGGAGCAGGGGATCTGATCGCTTTTGAATCGGAGAGCACTGATTCGATTTGGATGGCCAAATTAGGGGTCTAATGTCAATTTATCATTCTCCATTAGCAAGCATTCTGAATGCAAGGGATCGTTGTTTTCTCAATCATTTCCTCTGTATGTGCTCCAAAGTTACACATAGCAGCCAGTTCAGTTAATGAAATGATGTACTGTTTGATTGGTTCACCATTCCCTTGCGCACTTTGACGAAATTGGTATTTCTCCATCATGGTACTTTTCTTTGGTCCAAAATAGTTCTCTAGGGCGCTTACCGTTTTGTCATGGGACTCTGTGTCTTCGATTTGGCCAAAGGCAGTGGATAAATATTGCACGGCAGCGAGCTGTTGTTTCGTTGTCGCCATCTAACCCACTCGCCGTGATTTAGGTAGAAAAACTTTTTATTCATCTCGGCCACCGAATTGGAGGGTCCCTGGGTGTGGAGAGGAAAGCCGGGGAGTGTAGGGAGGTTAATTTGATTCATCCTTGTTGCCAAATTATATTGTGTATGCGTAAATAACTGACAAACTGAGCCAGGAGTAAAGTAACTTAACTTAACTGTACTTTTATACAACCCAAAATGGAGTCCCAAACCAACATGAACCAGCATGAGTACAGCAACTGTGAATAGCTCCCGCAGAGTCCTAATGCCCATCTGTAAAGTCTCTTATATTCTTAGCAGTTGACGAGACTCGAGTCCGGTGGTAGTATCCAGGCAAACTTTGTTGGCTCAGTTACATTCAGTTACATCTTGCAGTTACTAAGAATAAAGTGCACTCTACCGCGTGTTACAGCTTCAGTTATAGTCGTGAACGTGGGGTCTTCCCATTCCTGATTGGCCCCCCTGCTGTTACTGGGGTCAGTTTGTCGACTCCGGACTGGCCGCTGGTTATGACCCAGCTGTCCATTGCAGATAGCAATCGCCTTGGTCATGATGTGATTACCACATCATGCCCCTTCCTCCTGCTGTTCATTGTTTCGCAGCATGTTCCTGTTATCTGGTCGGAACAGTCGCTTAACCCTGTGACTGTGCAACCACGCTGCAACCTTTTCCATTGTTAGTGAGCACATACACAGCACACAGTTACTCTATAATTATAAATTAATCAAGTCCCAGTTAATTAGGTCCCACAATAGTTAATCAGGTCCCACAATCCCCCCTTTGATTCCCTCCTTAGCCTGAATCATAACGCCCCGATTATATATATATCTACTTCTTAAGGTGCAGAAGTGGGTGGCGAAAGCTCCCTTCCACATTCCTTATTCCGGGGTTAGTCGTTATTGTCATACGCATAGCCAAACATCTAATCAAAGCAAACAAACAGTATAATGCTACTATTACAGCAAATACAAATATAATTCCTTGTATCAATGAGCTGCCCACGGAGCCTAGCCATCCTGTGGCCCAGCCCCACAGTGTGGTAGCTGAGGGTTGTTTCAGCTGTTCTATTTCCTTTTAAATGTGGTCTGCTAGCTTGGTGATATCCTCGTAACTATCCGGGATTTACGTGCAACATTCGGTGCCGATCAGGGCACATGTCCCCCCCCTCCCCCTCTCCACCAGGATAAAGTCAAAGGCCATTCGGTTTTGTAAGGCCACTGTGCGAATGGCCACCATTTCGGCGTTTATTTTAAGTAGGGCTCCCGCAGTGTCATTAGCCACCTTTTCACCTTTTCCAGGACGGATGCCATGTTAATGGACTCCCTTGCTAATTTACCAGTTCCAAGGAACCAGAAAGGCGAAGAACCTTTCAGTCTCCGTAATCGCCCGTTTACTCTTTTGTGGAGAAAACAACCCTGGAAGGGAAGTGAAGTGGCGAATGTAGGGTATCACATAACCTAAATAACAAGATCCTGTCCAGTTCTGTGGCAGCCAAGAATAAGCCCTGTGGCCGCAAATAAAGTAGGTACCGTTGTATGGGGAATATCGGCCACTTCCTATCACTACCCATCCTTGTGTAAAGTTCTGGCCCGGGGTGGTCTTATTCGGGAAATGCAGGAAGCTCTGCATGCTTCCTTTCGTCACATTCACATTTTGCCTACACGTACTATTCCCCATTCCCTGCCCTCCGGTTTGGTTTCTGATCAGACATACCGACCCTTGTGGCCTTCCTATCCCTGAGGTATTAGTGAGGACCAAGAACGGGGGCTTTAGGGTCTGGTTATAATTGGGCTGATACCACTCCAAAAAGGTGTTTAACCCATAACCCGCCGACCGCCATTCGGCCTGTGGTAATTCTACATCTTCCCCCAGACTATTGGTCCTATTCCCGTTTGTACGGTTCTGGTTAAAAAACCATTCCGCCATCTCAGATTCATTGAGGGGTACTGGTCTCAAAGGGATTCCTCCCTTTGAATGGATCGGTACCTGTGCACATACCCAACAACTGGAGATGTTGGCTTCCTTAGCATAGCTATATGACATGTACATAAAAGTATTTACATGTAGCTCCATGTTACACAGGGGTCGGGTCAGACCCATGAGTACAATCAGTCCAAACATTTTGTTGAGTTCAAAAGTTCAGTTCTTTTAGTCTGTTTCCGATACAGGTGCCCGTTTAACGTGCGAGGCGTGGATCCAAGCCTTCTTCCCTTGAATTTTAACCGCTGATCGGGTCGTCAGTAATACTTGGTACGGTCCTTCCCACTTGGCTCCCAGCGGTTCTTTGTGTATTTTCTTTACGTATACCCAAACTCCTCGGACAATATCGTGTCCTCCCTCCGGGGGTTCCCCCCAAGTTGCTTTGACCTATTGGGAAGCAGAACTGATAGCATTTGTTAAATTCTGGCAATATTCCAACAATGTGTCACTCATCAGGTGACAGTCTGCTTTTCGCAGATCGATGGTCCCCGGGAGAGACATTGGTCTTCCGGTGATCACCTCAAAAGGGCTTAAGCCCGTTGTTCGGTTTGGGGTGGCCCTGATATTACACAAGACCATTGGGAGTGCTTGAGGCCACGGGATCCCCTCTTGGTGGTACTTGGCTAGTCGTTGTTTCAAAGTTCGATTCATACGCTGCACTTGGCCTAATGACTGTGGGTGATCAGGGCAATGTAGATTCCAGGTGATGCTGAGCAATCTGCAGACCTCTCGGCACACGGCTCCAGTAAAATGGGTCCCTGATCAGAGTCAATACTTGCGGGGACTCCCCATCTAGGTATATAGTCTTTACACAGCACCTTAGCCGTGTGCACAGCGGTGCTCCTTCGGGTGGGTACGGCTTCCACCCACCTAGAGAATCGATCCATAATCATAAAGACGTCCGAATATCCCTGACATGGGGGCAATGAGATGTAATCTACTTGTAAATCTCGGAAAGGCCCTGCCGGGGCCGGAGAAGGGGCATTGTAGTGGAGGGTCCGGTGTTATTTTTCTGGCAAGTGACGCACCTGTCCACCGTGGCTTGAGCGTGTTTCCTAAAACCCCAGCCCCACCAGCTTTTCTGGAACTGAGCCGTCATTTGTTGGGGGGCTAAGTGCCCCCAGGAATGTATTTGATGGACCAAAAAGGGCATTAGCACTTGTGGTGCCACTGGTTTTCCTGTCTCGGGCTGCCTCCACATTCCATCCGCCCATAGCTTTATCCCTTCACTTATCCATTCCCATTTTTCCGTCTGGAGACATTCCTCCTGCATTTTTGCCAGATCCTGTGTCAGCGTTCGGGTCCCCAGTTGACATACAAGGATGCCCTTCTCTGGTTCCATTAAGGCGGCTTCCTTAGCTGCCTGGTCAGCCTGTGCGTTTCCTTTAGTCTCATCTGTATTCTCCTTCATATGGGCCTTGCATTTCAGGGTAGATACCTCCTCTGGCAACAATAATGCTTCAAGTAGGTCGTGGACTTCCGCCCCATTCCGTATTGGGGTTCCCACTGCAGTCAAGAATCCTCTCTTCCGCCATAACTGGCCGGAAATCATGTGCCACCTCAAAAGCGTATTTGGAATCTGTGTATATATTAGTTGTTTGTTCCTCGGCTACCCTGCAGGCTTCGGCCAGCACTCTCAATTTGGCCTGCTGAGCGGAGATTCCGGCAGGGAGCACCCCCTTCCTTACTACCTCGTGCAGCGTCGTGACTGCCCAGCCCGCCTTCCATGCTACACAGACGAGGATCCGTCCGTAAATAGGATCAAGTCCAGATTGGGTAACGGCTCTTCGGCTGTCGCAGCGGTTCCTTCTGCTTCTTCTAACATGCCCGCACAGTCGTGCTGGTCTTCATACCCTTCTTCAGGCAGGGGAAGCATGGTGGCCGGATTAACCGGGCTAGCTCATACAATTTGCAGGTTTAGAGCTTCCAGGACTGTTGTCCATCTGGCTGAGGTCATCTGGGTGACCCGGTTCATGGCTAGCATAGCATGTACTGTATGGGGACACTTGATGATCAGTTTCTGGTCTAAGGCTAATCCCGCCGTTACCATTACTGCTCGGCATAGCCCTCAGGCAACTTCCCCATCCGAGAACCACTGTGTCCAGTTTGGCAGAGTAGTATCCGATGGGCCTCTGTTGGTCAGGAAAGCAGTCATGTATCTTCTTTCTCATGCACAAATAGGATGAAGGGCTTCCTGGTGTCTGGGATCCCTAGGGCGGGTGCCGTGCACAGGGCCTGTTTCAGTTTTTCAAACGCCTCCTTTTGCTCCTCAGCCAGGGTGATAGCTTCTTTTGAGGTCCGTTTTCCTTTTAGCAGGTCATTCAATGGTTGTAGCAAGTGTGTAGGAGTCCACCCAGTTCCTATTAAAATTGCACAGACCCAAGGAGGATCGAAGTTCCTGGATCGTGGCGGGCTGTTTAGCCGTGCTAATAGCCTCGGTCCTATCCTGGGTCAGTTCCCGCTCTCCCATTGAGATCTTTTGTCCTAGGTAAATCACTTCTTCCTGGGTGATCTGGGCCTTGGCCATACTGGCCTTGTATCCCTTTTCGACGAGGTCAGCACGTCTTGTTCATGCTGTTCTTCCGTGGTGGACGCCAGTAGGCTATCATCGACATATTGTATCACCGTATATCCCATCGGGGGTAGCTCCCTTAAGTGACTCTGCAGGGCCATGTGGAACAGTGTTGGGCTGTTGTGGAACCCTTGAGGTAGACGGGTCCAGGTGTATTGCTGTCCCTGGATGGTAAAGGCAAACCACGGCTGCACCTCCAGGGCCAGCGGAATTGCCCAGAATCCATTGGCCATATCAATAACGGTGAAGAACTTGTCTTCCGGCGTCAGAGCCTGAAATATAGTGGAGGGGTCTATTGTGTTCCGAACACAGATGAGGCTGCACACAGGGAGGTTAAAGTAACAGTGACCTCAGTCTTTAATAAGACACTCCAGAGTGAGGAACAGGCCTTAGGGGCCGGCTTATATACAGTGCTCCCAAGGGATGCTGGGATCCCTTGGGACTTCAGGGGATGAGCTCCCTGGTAGCGGAACATGGGAGTGCATGCTTTACAGATACACAACATCACTCCCCCTCAAAGTCAAAGTGAAAACTATTTACAAGGTGAGGCGGTCGGGAGCCTTTCTTTCCCTGGTGGACCGCCTTGGTACAAATGTCTGTTCTGGTGTGTTGGCTGTGCCCTCGCTGGGCTGGCATGTTGTTGGCCCTGCAGTGCTGCTGGGTGAGCCTGACCTTGTTGGGCTGTTGGGCGTGATGGGTTTGATTTCCTGGTCCGGTGTGGTGGCATTGATCCTTTGGGTGTGTGTTGTGGGCTCGAAAAAGGTGGTGTCTGCTGTGGATTGTTCAGGACAGTCTGTGAACCGCAGCCTCGTTTGGTCCAGGTGCTTTCTGCAAATTTGTCCATTGTCTAGTTTGACTACAAACACCCTACTCCCTTCTTTAGCTATCACAGTGCCCGCGATCCACTTGGGACCATCTCCATAGTTTAGCACATACACAGGGTCATTCAGATCAATTTCCCGTGACACAATGGCGTGACCATCGTTTACATTTTGTTGCTGCCGCCTGCTCCCTACCTGATCATGCAGGTTGGGGTGAACCAGCGAGAGTCTGGTTTTAAGTGTCCTTTTCATGAGTAGCTCAGCTGGGCGCACCCCTGTGAGCGAGTGGGGTCTCGTGCGGTAGCTGAGCAGTACTCGGGACAGGCGGGTTTGGAGTGAGCCTTCTGTGACTCGTTTAAGGCTCTGTTTGATGGTTTGTACTGCCCGCTCTGCCTGTCCATTGGAGGCTGGTTCAAACGGGGCTGAGGTGACATGTTTGATCCCATTGCAGGTCATGAATTCTTTAAATTCGGCATTGGTGAAACATGGCCCGTTGTCACTGACCAGTATGTCAGGTAGACCGTGGGTGGCAAATATGGCCCTCAGGCCATGGTGGTGGTGGCGGTGCTTCCCAACATTATTTCACATTCAATCCATTTTGAAAAAGCATCCACCACCACCAGGAACATTTTACCGAGAAACGGGCCCGCATAGTCGACATGGATCCTCGACCATGGTCTGGAGGGCTAGGACCACAAACTTAGTGGTGCCTCTCTGGGCGCGTTGCTCAGCTGAGCACATACGCTGCATTGCCGTACACAGGACTCTAAGTCAGAATCGATACAAGGGCCACCATATGTGGAATCTGGCTATCGCTTTCATCATTACTATACCTGGGTGTGTGCTGTGGAGATCCGAGATGAACGTCTCCCTGCCCTTTTTGGGTAGCACTACGCGGTTACCCCACAACAGGCAGCCTGCCTGAATGGACAGCTCATCCTTTCGCCGCTGGAACGGCTTGATTGGCTCTTGCATTTCAACGGGGATGCTGGCCCAGCTCCCATGCAGTACACAGTTTTTTATTAGGGACAGCAGAGGATCTTGGCTGGTCCAAGTCCTAATCTGGCGGGCCGTGACAGGTGATTTATAATTTTCAAACGCTTCCATGATCATCAATAAGTCTGCGGGCTGTGCCACCATCAACAAGTTTGCAGCCTGCGCTATTTCCACCCCCGTGGTGGGCAATGGTAGCCGACTGAGAGCATCCGCACAGTTCTCGGTGCCTGGCCTGTGGCGGATGGTATAGTTATACGCTGATAGCGCAAGTGCCCACCTTTGTATGCGGGCTGAGGCATTAGTATTTATCCCCTTGTTTTCAGCGAACAGGGATGTGAGTGGCTTGTGATCGGTTTCCAGCTCAAATTTGAGGCCAAACAAGTACTGATGCATTTTCTTTACCCCGAACACACAAGCTAATGCCTCTTTCTCAATCATGCTGTAGGCCCTCTCGGCCTTAGACAAGCCGCTGGAAGCATAGGCGACAGGTTGCAACTTCCCCGCAACGTTAGTTTGTTGTAATATACACCCGACTCCGTACGACGACGCATCACATGCTAGCACAAGTCTTTTACACGGGTTATACAATACAAGCAGCTTGTTGGAGCATAAAATGTTTCTGGCTTTTTCAAAAGCAATTACTTGCTTTTTTCCTCATACCCAGTTCTCACCTTTGCGCAATAACACATGTAGGGGCTCTAAAAGGTTGCTTAACCCCGGTAGGAAGTTACCAAAATAGTTGAGGAGTCCCAGGAACGACCGCAGCTCCATAACGTTTTGTGGCCTGGGCACGTTCCTGATAGCCTCTGTCTTGGCATCTGTGGGCCGAATGCCGTCCGTCGCGATCTTTCTCCCCAAAAACTCCACTTCTGTTGCCATGAAGACGCAATTCAACCTCTTCAGCCGCAGCCCTACGTGATCCAGTCGCTGGAGAACCTCCTCCAGGTTTTGTAGGTACTCGACGGTGTCCCGACCAGTGACCAATATGTCGTCCTGAAAGACCACCGTGTGTGGTACCGACTTGAGTAGGCTCTCAATGTTTCTCTGGAAGATCGCTGCAGCTGACCGAATTCCAAACGGGCATCTGTTGTAGATGAACAGTCCCTTGTACGTGTTGATGCAGGTGAGGCCCTTCAAGGACTCCTCCAGCTCCTGCGTCATGTAGGCCGAAGTCAGGTCGAGCTTGGTGAACATCTTGCCTCCTGCCAGCGTCGCAAATAGGTCGTCTTCCTTAGGTAGCGGGTATTGGTCCTGTAGTGAGAAACGATTAATAGTTACTTTATAATTGCCGCAAATCCTGACCGTGCCATCACTTTTGAGTACTGGAACAATCGGGCTGGCTGGCCTACTCGCTGAATTCCACTGGGGAGATGATGCCCTCACGTTGCAGCCTGTCCAGCTCGATTTCAACTCTCTCCCTCATCATGTGAGGTACCGCTCGCGCCTTGTGGTGAATGGGTCGTGCCTCTGGGACCAAGTGGATCCGCACCTTCACCCCGGAAAAGTTTCCAATGCCTGGCTCAAAAAGGGAAGGAAATTTGTTAAGAACTTGAGTACATGAGGCCTCATCGACATGTGATAGCGCTCGGATGTCATCCCAGTTCCAGCAGATTTTGCCCAGCCAGCTCCTTCCAAGCCCGGGACAATCCAGAGTGGCAATTTGTGCACCGTGCCCTCGTAGGTGACCTTGACAATGGCGCTGCCCAGGACAGTGATAAGCTCTTTGGTGTACGTTCTCAGTTTCATGTGGATGGAGCTCAGGGCTGGTCTGAATGCCTTGTTGCATCACAGTCTCTCAAACATCTTTTTACTCATGATGGATTGGCTAGCGCCAGTGTCCAGTTCCATGGCTACGGGTAAGCCATTCAATTTTATGTTTAGCATTATAGCTGGAAATTTCATTGAAAATCTGTGCACCCCCGTGTACTTCAGCATCTTCCTCCTCTCTCTGAGGCTCGAAATTGCTTTGATCCACCATGGACCGATCTTCCTCTGCCACGTGGTGGTTAGCAGGTTTTGCAGAGCTTACAGCTCATTTGCAAGCTCGTTGGAGGTGCCCCATTGTTTCAAAGCTCTTGCAAACATACCGTTTGAAGCGGCGTGAATAGGCTGAATGGAAGCCTCCATGACGCCAACAAGGTGTGAATTGCCTTACACTCATCCTTTGTTGGGGACTCTGAGTCATCTGGGTCACCTGAGGCCTGCTGGCAGTTGCAGACTCGTGGGTTCTGCCCTGTGCATTTCTGCTCGCAAACACAGTTCCAGTTAATTTATGAACATTGCTAGCACTTGTGTGCTGAGAGATTTGTTTGGTGTTATCACTGGTGGACATAAACGCCTGTGCTATCGCAATGGCCTTACTGAGGGGCGGTGTCTCTAAATTCAAAAGTTTTCGTAGGATGCTCTCGTGGCCAGTACAAAAGTATTTGCTCCAGGTAGCCATCAAACTCACATTGTCCTGCAAGTCGCCTTAGCTCGGCGACTTAGCTCGCCACTTCCTGACCTTCAGATCGCTGGCACGTGTAGAACCGATACCTCGCCCTCCCTTGGGTTAAGATGCTCCCGAACCAGTGTACACAGCTCCTCATATGACTTATATGTGGGTTTCACCGGAGCCAGAAGATTCTTCATGAGGCTGTAGGTCGGTGCCCCGCAGACTGTGAGGAGGACCGCTCTCCTTTTTGCAGCGCTTCCTTCTCCGTCCAGCTCGTTGGCTAAAAAGTACTGGTCTAGCCGTTCGACATAGGCTTCCCAGTCCTCACTCTCCGAGAATTTCTCCAGGATGCCCACAGTTTGCTGCATCTTTGCATTGGATTCTTATTCTCGTCGCCAGTTATTGTGTTCCTAACACTGATGAGGCTGCATATAGGGAGATTAAAGTAACAGTGACCTCAGTCTTTAATAAGACACTCCAGAGTGAGGAACAGGCCTTAGGGTCCAGCTTATATACAGTGCTCCCTGGTGGCGGAACATGGGAGTGCATGCTTTACAGATGCACAACCGGGTCCGCTACCAACGGGGCTTTTTGGTCAATGCACTGGTTGGCCTTCCGATAGTCCACCTCATGCGCCAGGCATCTTTACCCTTATGCACTGACCATACGGGATTATTGGATGAGCTGTGGGTCTTAACTAGTACCCCTTGTTCTCTTAACTGCCGGATGATGGGTAATATTCCTTGGATTGATGTCGGGCTGATCGGGTACTGTTTGGTGCAAGGAGGTGGAGTCCCGGTGAAGGTAACCAGGTCCATTTTAAGCAAGCCACAGTCATGTTTGTCATTGGCCCATATCAGGTGGTCCCTTAGCTCTTCCCTCTGCAGGGATCGGATCGACCATGTGACTTGGCCGTCCTCAAAGTCCAGGGAGGAGTCTATTTTCGTCAAGACGTCCATCCCGAGTAGGGGTTGTCCCACCGGTCCCACCCGGACCGATACCGTTACTTCATGTGGTCCCAGAACCAAACACATCGGCTGGGTTCGGTGGAGTATCAGCTTATGGCCTCCGACTCCATGTGCTGCACGGGTTGTCCCGTCGAGGGGGAATTTATAATTTTCGGGCACGCACGTCAATTCTGCCCCTGTGTCCAATAAACAATCAGTCTCTTGGTCGCCCACTCCCATACTGACATATAGTCCGTCCCTGCACTGATGTATTAATGCTAACAGGTATCCTGCCGGGGAGGGGGTGGGCTCTACGAGTTTTTTGCACATTCCAGCAACTGCAGCTGCTGATCGAGGGAAAGTTCTTTAAACCGCTCCATCACTGACCGCCCATCGGCCTGTTTCTGGCCCGTCCCCGAGCTTCCCTGGTTGTTCTGTTCCTTCGCTCGGCACGATCGGGCCCAATGTCCCTCTTTACCGCAATAGTGGCACTTTCCTGGCAGTCTTCCGGACGTCTGCCCCTCCCGGTTCTTTGGTTTCCATCCAGTCTGCATTACTCGGACCTTTGAAGTTAAATCCCGATCTAACTGGCTACACAGGTCTACAAACTGCGCGAAGGAGGTTCCCTGATCATCCCAATCTGCCAGGGTCGCCTTCACTAATTTAAATAGTTTTGGTTTCAACCCCGCCATAAAGGTAGCCTTCAAGGGTCCAACTCTTTTGTCATCCATCTGCTCCGCATCTTGATGCAGACCCCGAATGTTCCAGCCACGTAGACTTGAATCGCTCCTCATACTCGAGTCCCTCCTCTGTGCCTTTTTGCTGGCACACTGCAATCTTACTCCAATCCATCCTTGTCGGCCCATACTTTCTTAACTACCCTTTCACTTCTCCCCTGCGTCAATCCCCTGTCCAGTGTCTCCAAGTGCCTCTTTTACTGCCCTCTGGAGCTTACGTGCCGATCGTCCCGGCACCATGACGATCAGAATCTGGACTCCGTCCAAAGGATGGAGTGTGTAAATACTTCGCAGTCAATCTCATTGTTCCCAAGTTCTCACCCCCCACCTTTTTCGGGTGTTGGAGTTCTTTCGACGATTTATCTATTTTTTCGGGTTCCGTGGCTACGTGAACCATCATATTCTCGTATCTTTGTTTACGTTTCTTAGTTCCGCCTTCCGTCTTAGTCGTCGTCTCTACTTTAACTCTCGTTGTTTTTAGTGGGGCTAATATAGGACTAATATCGCTGCCGTCCGAGTCTTCGTCGGATGACGAGGAGCCTGAATCCGACGTCACTGATCCCGCCAGTTGCCTTTCCAGCTGTCGGTGTTCTTTCCCTAATTGTGACAGACTTGGATAGACGGCTTTATACTCCAGACGCACCCCTGCGTACTGGCTGCGACCAAATCTTTCATCTCACCCTTCAGTTATCCCTTTCTTCCCTATTTCTGAATTTTTCTTGGTCACTTGTTCCCCAAGTGCCTTGATTTGATGTTTAGCAGCTTTCAGATCCTGATCGAATTGGGACTGGGTCATGATTTCTTTTCTCTGTCGAACTTGGCTCATGACGGCCAGGGACCAGCAGGTCCTTTCTTTATCTTTCATGCGCGTGGTTTTCCCCCATACCCTTTTTATATCGTCCAGGGTACACTGACCCTTAGAGGTTCCATACTTTTGTTCAATTTCGGCACATTCTTTCGTAAATCAAACCGCTGTTCGATGTATTCCCAAAGGCTTTCTAACACTTCCTCGTCCGTGACCTCTGGTGGGGCCAGGCCTCCTTTTTCAGTCGTGGGATGGTTTTTGTTTCCGCCTTCAGCCATTGTGCCGATTTAGAACCCTTAGTTATGGCGGGTGCGAGACGTGGACCTTAAGTCCGGGACAGGACGTTATGTTCTGTCGAGTGGAGAGCTCTCTGTTACGGGGGTCTCAACCCAAATACTACCCACAGACGGTTCTTTTAAAGATCGCGTGAATGACGCCTGCCGCGAAAGACTTCGGACGAGGACTTTTATTTAAAGAGATGTCCTTACCCTCGTGTCGACGTGGGTCCTAGGGTCTCCCAGCGGCTGACATTCAGCGATCCTGCCGACTACGCCAGAATGTAGGGTTGCGTATATTTCTAGTAGTTGACAAGACTCGAATCCGGTGGTAGTATCCAGGCAAACTTTATTGGCTCAGTTACATTCAGTTACATCTTGCAGTTACTAAGAATAAAGCGCACTCTACCGCGTGTTACAGCTTCAGTTATAGTCGTGAACGTGGGGTCTTCCCATTCCCTGATTGGTCCCCCTGCTGTTACTGGGGTCAGTTTGTCAACTCCGGACTGGCTGCTGGTTATGACCCAGCTGTCCATTGCAGATAGCAATCGCCTTGGTCATGATGTGATTACCACATCATGCCCCTTCCTCCTGCTGTTCACGGTTTCGCAGCATGTTCCTGTTATCTGGTCGGAACAGCGCTTAACTCGGTGATTGTGCTTTGGCTCCAACCACGCTGCAACCTTTTCCATTGTTAGTGAGCACGTACACAGCACACAGCTAGTCTATAATTATAAATTAATCAGGCCCCAATAAATCAGGTCCCACACCGTCCAGTGAGCTGTAACAAATAAACAGAGTATGAATACAAAACCTCTCTTAAAATTGTTTATTGCCATCTTTGCAGAAAAAGTTGTCCGACAACCACCGAGAGCAGACGAAAACTGGTGGAGGTCCGGCAAGAATGCACCCACTAACACCTTTGGAAATGAGGGTTGGAGGTATTATTGGTGGCACCTGAAGATCGACCACCCATGCAGAAGCTGGGCCAAGGTTGCAGAGAAAGGGCAAGTCCTGCAAAATCCACAATCTGGGTTGGCTCAATGTTAAGTACTGTGTGGGCTACGCTTCAGTTTATGCGATGTACTTTCCGTAGACTACGCTTCAGTTTATGCGATGTACTATCATTCATTATGGTCCTCCAAATGATTCTACACTATGTGAGCCTACTCATGTCACCCTGCCCCCTCCCCTGCTGCTAACCATTTGTCTGTTCTGTTATATTTTGCAGATGTTGCACAGACATCCAATAATGAAGCAGAAGGCCTCGTCACCGTGCCACAACCAGAAGTGGATGAGCCTGCTGACCTCAGCTATACTGAAGAAGTTATAGAAGCCGATCAGGACAAGAACGAGAATAAGGAGAAGCAGGAAAACGACAATATATTTTTTTGGGGGGGTGGGGGAAGGAGGAGGATGAGACGATGACATTACAACTGGAGGTGGTGCAGGCCATGCATGTACCAAGCGCTTTCGGCAGCTCTATGCGCGAGGGGACATTACATGGTTGTACACACTCTGAGGTTGCGGCGGGTCCCAGTGGGTTGCAGGAAAGCACTCCCTGGGCGACGGCAGCAGGCCCATCTGCATGAATGAGGAAGAGGACGAGACCTGAACAGCACTCTCCTGAAATGCAGGCTGCATGGGAGGTGTTAGAGCTCATGGGAATGAGTGGGGAGAGCGTTGAGCTTACCAGATCGCTCTTGGAGGCCATGGGTTGGATCAAAGGAGAAATAGCAGCACTGTCGGGAGGATAGGGAGGGCATGTCGGAAATAGCTGCTGCAATGTGGGAAGATACCCAGGCTGTTATTGCCCAGCGGCATTTGACAGTATCAAGTGATGCCACTCGCACTCCAATCCCCAGACCAGCCTCAACAGTCAGTGTGCAGGTTGTTCTACAGGCTGAAAAGTCCCAAGCCGGGCCTTCCGCAGCCAGAGGTTTTCAAGGGCTTCCATTACCGTCTCCTGGGTCTGTATCCCACCCCAACAAGCGGAGCTCCGTATCCAAGACACTATCAAAAATCTTGGGCTGACCAGGAGTAGGGCGAAGGGCAAGGATAAGGACAAGAAGTGCGGGTGGCGTAGCGGTGTTTAAATAAGGGGGGCGGGTGGGAAGAGATGGCTGCAGCTGAAGTATGTTTGCTGCTGTTGTTGTTCTTTTGTTGTTGTTTTGCTGTTCTTTTGTTCTTCTTTTATTGTTATTTAATGATGTTAATTGAAAAGCTTAAAGTTCACTATTACATTGTTTTATTAAAGTTAAGTACAAGTGTACAAATGTTCAATAAACTGAAAATTATTTTTTCAACTAAACCAAAATTATGTACATTATTTTTTCAACTAAACCAAACTTAGGTGGTGTCTCATTTGCAGAATAACAGGTGGAAATAATCAACATGGTGGGATGCAATGGTCAAACGTGCCGTTCAGCCTTCATGCAAAGCGGTGAAGTATCAACTGCTGACGCAAGGCTCTTGCAATGGCATAACGTCCACGAGGCCTCCTCCGCCGTCGTCCTGCGGGTTGTAGTGGTGGCATGGGTTCCTCTTCCTCCTCATTCTCATCATCAGCCTCCTCCTCCCCACCCCTCCTCCCTCTCGCCTGAGCTGGTTCTGCAATGTCCTCCAGTGGGAATATCTGTTCCCTCATGATAGCTAAGTTGTGTAGCATGCAGCACACCACAGTGAACTCACCGACGTGCTGAAGGGAGTATTGCAGGGAGCCTCCAGAGTGGTCCAGGCATCGGAAACGTTGCTTGAGCACTCCAATTGTCCATTCGACAATGTTGCATGTGGCTGCATGGCTCTCATTATAGCGATGCTCAGCTTCTGTCTGAGGGTTCCAGAGGGGGGGTCATGAGCCAGGTGGCGAGCCTGTAACTTATGTCCCCCAGCATCCAGCTCTGCCCCTCTGGCTGACACTCAAACATCTGTGACACACTGCTCTCACGCAAGATGAAAGCATCATGGATTTTGCATCTACTGCTATGATACGCTGCATATGGTTGCAGACGATCTGCACGTGAGTGGAATCCTTTTGTGTTTCAGTAAACCTCCGGATCATCTAAGGGTGCTCGCAGGGCGATGTGCATATAGTCAATGGCAGCCTGTACCTTGGGGAAGCCAGCAATTCGTGCAAAGCTTAAAGCCCTCTCATTCTGTGCCTCCCTGGTCATTGGGAATTTGATGAAGTCCATCCTGCGTGCAAACAGTGCAACAGTCACCTGGCGAATGCAGCTATGTGTAGCATGCTGCAAGATGCAGCATACGCCCCCAAATGATGTCGGAGGCATAGAAGGAAAGTGCTGCAGTCACCTTGACCTGGGTGGGCAGTGCAGTCCTCCCGCTTCTAGGCTGTATATCTGCCTTTATGAGCTGGCATATCTCTGCGACCACCTCTTTTCGAAAGGCCAGAATTCTAACGCACCGTGCCTCAGTCAGGTGCAGGTATGAGCACCTCTCGCTGTAAACTCGTTCGGGATAAGGCCTCCTCCCCATAAGTCTGCGACCTCTTTGATTACCCAGATAATGCTGCCGAATAAGCCTTCTTCGATGATAAGATAGGACAGCATAAGCACGCTCCACATATGGCAAAGATAGAATAGCCCCCATTCTTTAAATGTCCTTAACTGTCCTTAAAAACTAATTATAACCTCACACAAAGCTCAATCTGTAAACACAGCCTTCCCTACAAAAGCTTTAACTCAGCTCCGTTTTCCAAGATGGCGCCTTTGACATTTTACAACTTTGAAAACCTTTTCACACAAAATCCGTATCAACACCCAACCTGCAAAGGGTGCCGATCTATAGTGACTTTCTGGAGTCACAGTTGTACCTGTTCTTTTCGGATCAGCCTGGTGTTTTAAAAGTGGACATTGCTGCGTCGAAATTGCGGAGAACTAAAAATAGATTCCCATAAAATAAAGTTATTATTTTCTTCAAAGTGGCAATTTAAAAAAATACCAGCTAATTCGGAGTGTGAGAACACGAGTTAGCTTTAGCGGGCCCACTGTAAACAAACCAGTGATTGGATTTATGTTGAAGAGAATCCAACATGGCGCCGTTATCGCGGATTTTCATCCGACTCCACCAGGTAAGGAAAGCTTTTTAAAAACAGTATTTAGCACTGTCCTTAAAAATATTCTTATTGGTGAAACTCGCAAAAAATGGAGCTAAATCGTGGCGAATTTTGGGCCCGAAGTGCTGTTCCTTGAGCTTATGTTGAGTTTCGCTGGAACAGTGTAAGAGGCCAAGGATGGAGAGGTCAGAGTGGGAATATAGTGGAGAATTAAAGTGACAGACAACCGGAAGCTCAGGGTCACACTTATCGACAGAACGGAGGTGTTCTGCAAAGCGGTCACCCAATTTGCGTTTGGTCTCCTCAATGTAGAGGAGACCACATCGTGAGCAACAAATACAATATACGAAATTGAAAGAAATACAAGTAAATCACTGTTTCACCTGGGAGGAGTATTTGGAGCCCTGGACAGTGGAAAGGGACGTGGTAAAAAGGCAGGTTTGCATCTCTTGTGCTTGCACGGAAAGGTGCCATGGGATGGGGAGGCAGTTTTGGGGGTGACTGGGGAATGGGTCAGGATGTCGCGGAGGGAGCAGTCCCTTCGGAATGCTGAGAGGGGAGGGGCGAGGAAGATGTGATTGGTGATGGGATCACGCTGGAGGTGGTGGAAATGGCAGAGGATGTGTTGGAAAGTTTAAGGTTATCTCTGGTCACTTTAATAATCAGGATCAACTGTAAAACCAATCTGGTGGATATATTGTGTTTAATCAGAGTTTAAGACAGAATATAACACATTAGTTATATAGCAAAAACATACAACCATAACAGGTAGTGGATACCAATCCCGATCGGACAAACGGCTGCCGCACGTGAGCAGTTCTCTGGCTCGCAGTCATTTTCTCTGTCTAGAATGGGAACACTCAAAGAGTGTTCGACCAGCTCAACTTCTGTTTTGCCCTCCCCTCACACCATCTGTGAGAGCAACCTTGAGAAGGCTACCTTTATTCTATTTTTAGGGGTGGGCCTGACCTGGGATATTGACAAGACCTTTTGACCTAGAGAGGTTCCCCTAAAAACGTAATATTCAACAAGGTTTCTAGTTCTGTGTCTCGATTCCGGAAACAAAGCCCACTCTAAAGATGTCATTTGATTTGGACCACATGTCATTCTCTGTTTACACTAACCCAGGGTTTCTTCCTGTGGAAATTGTTTCATCCCTCTTGTCCCTATTCTCTCGGGTACAATCAGTACAAAGCCTTAGCTCTACCCTTTGAACTATGAGGCCCAAATCATAAAACTGCTTGCTTCCGAGCATTTCTTTTCAAGTATTTTCAACCACTGAACCCACACAGGGTGCGTCCCTGGCGTTTCAGCACGTACACCACGTCCATGGCCATCACGGTCTTGCGCTTGGCGTGCTCGGTGTAGGTGACTGAGTCCCTGATGACATTCTCCAGGAAGACCTTCAGCACCGCGCACACCTCCTCGTAGATCAGCCCCGAGATGCGTTTGACGCTCCTGCGGTGAGCCAGGCGGCGGATGACCGGCTTGGTGATGCCCTGGATGTTATTGTGCACCACTTTGCAGTGCCGCCTGGCTCCGTCTTTGTCCAGCCCCTTGCCGCCTTTCCCTCTGCCCGACAGTTACCTCCTTTATGACGTAGCAACATGTTTATGTTAACTCTCAACTTCCATCCATTATCTTCGCCAGCAGTTTTGTTAAGCTAACTTCAAATCCTATCCTTAGCATTATACAAAAAATACATAAACAAGGTTCAAGTCTTAACTTAAAAACAACAGATAATCGCTTAGCAACAGGGAGATTGTATATAGTGCAAAGATCTATACCTTCCGTAGGAAACCAAGACATTAGCATTTCTAAGCATTTCTCTGATCCGAAGAGACTTTCCGTCTGCAATTCGAACATCAGAGTTTAAACAGCATTTTTTCCCGTCACAGTTTTAATCGCATAACCATATACATTTTTAGGCATCCCTGATTTCTAACAGATGATCCGTTGAACGTGGAGGCTGGTGGGGTGAAAGGTGAGGACAAGAGGAACCCTATCGTGGTTCTGGATGGGAGGGGAAGGGGTGAGATCAGAAGTGCGGGAAATAGAGCAGGCACGGTCGAGGGCCAAAATCAAACACGGTAGAGGGGAATCCTCGGTTGAGGAAAAAGGAAGACGTATCGGAAGCACTAGTATGGAAGGTGGCATTGTCGGAACTGATACGGTAGAGTTGGAGAAACTGGGAGAATGGAATAGGGTCCTTACAGGAAGCGGTGAGGGGATGTGTAGTCCAGGTAGCTGTGTGAGTCAGTGGGCTTATAGTGGATACTGGTCGATAGCCTATCCCCAGAAATGGAGACGGATAAGTCGAGGAAAGGAAGGGAAGAGTTGGAGATGGACCATGTGAAGGTGAGGGAAGGGTGGAAATTGGAAGCAAAGTAAATGAAATGTTTTAGTTCAAGCCGCGAGCAGGAAAAGGCACCGATACAGTCATCAATGTACTGGAAAAAAAGGTGACGCAGGGGACCTGAGTAGGATTGGAACAAAGAATATTCCACATAGCCCACGAAAAGGTAGGCATAGCTAGGACCCATGCGGGTTCCCATAACAACACCTTTAATTTGAAGGAAGTGAGTGGAGTTGAAGGAGAAGTTGTTCAATGTGAGAACAAGTTCAGCCAGGTGGAGGAGGATGGTGGTGGATGGGGACTGGCTGGGCCTCTGCTCAAGGCTTCTGTTCTTTCTCTCTCTTTATTTCTCCTTCTGTACCTGATTTGATTTTGAATTCCTTGCGCTGTTAATTTCACAATGCTTCAACCTGATTGGTTAAGGAGGTACACATAAGGCCCATCGTGCTGTGCCGGCTCTTTGAAAGAGCTATCATTTTTGGCAGTACAAGTTCCAAAAGACATTCAGGACTAAAAAGGATTAATCTGTGCTATTTCATTTCAGTGATGTGTGGCAGTGGTAAAACACTGGCCTTTCCCTGTTTACTCGGGTCCCAGATACCTTGTAGAGGGTGCCACACCATTTCCATCTGCCACATCCAGCAACAGTGCAGCCCAAAATATTGTTGACATTAAATGGGCCTGGACAAGTCTAACTAACAGTGCCCTGCCACAGGAACGTTTAGGCCAATGTTTGCAAAACTATCTTGCAAGTTTCATATCAAGACATCAATTTTACATGAGGGTCTTGAAGTTCGACATTTTAGATTGTTACATCAGTACTACTGTGACAAACTACAGAGCTTGTGCTAATTGGGAACGCAACTAAAGTTCTCGCAGTCTCTGTTGTGATTAAAGGAAAGATATTGGAAAAGTATTTTTCCAGTTACACGAATTTTAGAATTAATATATAAAATGTTAATGCACATTATATATTACTGCAGTATTTTAATTCCTAAGGATTTATATGCTGTATAACATAATAGTTTCTTAATTGAGCGAATGGATGGGATTTGTAAATTAACTGCATGCTGCAACAAGCTTGAAATGCCTGGCCCCACATATCCCTGGATTTGGAAATGGGGAGTGAGGGTGAACACAAAGTTGGAATTGGAACTATTGATATATTTTAAACCAACGTTAAAAAAACATGTGATTATATTTGATAGGAAGTTTTATGGTCTGCCATGGTGTAGGTGGTTCAGAAATAATGAAAACTATAGGCCCCAGGTTTCTTCAAAACATCTTTCTTTGATATCCAGAATCACATTTTCACCTGCCAGTGCTGAATTCTTTTAAAACACAGTTTCACCTTAATCTCTGTTCAAGCTGAGCTCGCACGAATGACATTGAATCACTAGGATGGTTTCATCAGTGCGATATGTAAAACATTCCAGGGGTATTGTTTAAAACTTTATCAGTTCGCTGGATGTGATAGGTCAATCTAATTTCCATACTGATGCCCTGTGACATGCAAAGCACTCTATGAACCTACATGCTTGCTATTCTTTCCCTAGACAGCCCTGATTGCAGCTACCCTGACACAGTACTGGGGACTAACTATGCAAATTAAGTAGTTCAGTTCATTGAAAAGCTACACGTTGCGCTGAGGTGTTTCCAGTGGAAAATGTGATTGAATGGAGCTTTTTTTTTCAACAGGGAACTTAAGTGTTGGTATATAGTAACGGTAATAAAATCTAGTGGAAGTAACAGCCAAGGGCACTTTCCATGTCGTGTCACCACTGCTGTGGTCACATCCTGCAAGTGCCACAATGTTTTTTTTGCTCTGAACAAGTCTAGCACTGGGCAGACAACAGGAACTTGCAGTTATCTCTCCCTCCTCTTCAAAACCCACCACCCTGCCTACTCACTGTCTACCAGCACGGGGCCCATCCAACGTCTTCCACTATGACTCACCTTTAACCTATTAAGAAAGAATCTAAACCTGTTGGCACGGATG
Organism: Pristiophorus japonicus; assembly: GCF_044704955.1. Taxonomy (NCBI): domain Eukaryota; kingdom Metazoa; phylum Chordata; class Chondrichthyes; family Pristiophoridae; genus Pristiophorus; species Pristiophorus japonicus. The sequence goes on from NC_091981.1 coordinate 178,004,659, forward strand.
AAAAATCCAGACACACACATGTCTAAGTTAGATTGTAAGGTATAATTTCAGTATCTCCATATCTCAGTCACGATTGCAATCTCTGCTGTTAATTAGGGGTCTTCCCCAAAGCTTAGCACTTCTACAGGCTAGTACATTTGAATCCTCTGAGGACTGCTGACAGCTGCAGCACAATTTTTTTTCCAGTCTGACATTTTGTTTTAAATTTATTAAATGATAAGATGGATTAAGGAATCATCATGGCTCCATATTTTCTTCTAATTCTGAAATTAGCATTAAGAATCGTTTTTTGCACACAAGAGACATTTTCAGTCATTTTACTTTGTATTTGACATACTTTAGAAAAGAAAGGTTTATGTTATTTTTGAACTTAATGCATTTTAATTTTTTCCGCTTTTCTCCTGACAGGGCTGACACATGGAAGCTGTATCAGTTCTACTGTCACTCAGGTACCTCAGTAAAGTAGACATTCTTCATGAGTAAACCTAGAGAGTGGTAGACTATCCAACTGTGGAGTGCATCACATGCAGACTACAAATCAAACCTTGACTTTCTTGTTTGTACGGTTCAGTACTGCTTATCCACCGAGCTATCAGCCTTCCTCCCGCCCCCCCTCCCCCCCTTCAAATGAGCTAAACTTATTACATATTTAAATATGGTTCTTATTTTACTTTACATCCTATCTCAAACATTCCTGATTGTTTTTTCTATTAGCATTCTTTTAGGTAAGGGAATGTTTGTGATTGTCACCAGCTTATGATGTTAATTTTCCCCTCCCCCAAGTTTCCCTCTTTGTGTGGCCACCACAGCAAGTCTGGCAACACTGAGGCTGATCGTGGTGACAATACAGCTGCCATAATAAGAAGAATAAGCGGACGGTCTAAGATCCAGACATCTCCATGAATATTGACAATGAGCCTCAAGGGGATGGACAAGAAGGACAGATGGATTTGGTTTTTCCTTATTCAAAGAAGGAACATTCCACACTTGTGGAGAAATAAAAGTAGATCATGGAAAGCTAATTTGATAACAGCAAGGCTGTGGAGAGGTTATTGTATTACCCATACAGATTGCTATATTTGCATTATGTATTTAGAAATTCATAATGATGTAAATCTAAGGCAAAGATGTCTGTCCCTTGCCATTCGTTTCTGACTAGCATAAATTTCGACACCAGTTGCAATCTATAACTGATTATAAAGGGGTTCTTGCTCAATGGACAAATGTCCACACAAAATGCTGCACTAAATTATATAGGCCAAGAAGGTTCCATATTTGAACTCTGTTGTGTACTGAATCAGCTGGAACAGCAATACTGTTGCTCCAATCAGTCTTAGTGTCCCAAAGCTAAGGAAAAGGAATAAAATACAACTTTTTAAAATGCAATATTCTGGCCAATATTTATCCTTCAACCAGCATCTACAAACAGATTATTTGGTCATTATCACAATGCTGTTCGTGGGAGCTTGCTGTGCGCAGATTGGCTGCCACGTTTCCTACATTACAACAGTGGCGACACTTCAAAAGTACTTAATTGGCTGTAAAGTGCTTTGGGACATCCTGAGATCATGAAAAGTGCTATATAAATGCAGGTCTTTCTTTCTTTCTTTACTCCTGATTGCTACCAGTGAACCCTGTAAGAAAGAGCATTGGGCAGGGTCAGGTTCTGGCTGCTTCCGTCTTCCCACAGTCAAAAAGGTTTCAGCACTCAGCTCACACAAAGAATAGCCACTTGAACAAGGTACCAGCTGTCACCCATGGAGCAAACTACAGCCGGAATTTTACCAGCCCCGTGAGTGCGTGTTTGAAGGCGGGCCTGATGTCTAAGTGGCCGTGATTGACAGCTGGGTGGAAGTCCGCTCTAAACCCGCCTCCTTGTGAATTTCTCAAGTGCCGCCTCTGCCTGCGGATTGCAGACCTGGCATGAAGCAACGTCTCGGACAATTGAGGTAGTTAAGAGAGAAACAGAGTTAACATTTCAGGTCGATGGCCCTTCGTCAGAACTGGCAATAGTTCAAAATGTAACAGATTCTTAAGGAAGTGTTGGGGCCCTGAAAGGGGGAAGTAGGTGGAATGAACAAAAGGGAAGGTCTGTGATAGGGTGGAAGGCAGAAGAGATTTGAGAGACAAAAGGGACGATGGGCCAAATTGAGATGGTAATAGCACAAGTTAGGAAACAAAAGATGAGTCTAGATAGGGTGTGAATGGCAGAATAATTACCAGTTGCCATGGGAAACAGAGAGAAACAAAATAAAAATAAAAAAGGTGGGGGGGGGGAAGTTTTTGTAAAAAAAGGGGAGGAAAGGGAACAAAATGTGGGCAGGGGTTATGATCTGAAATTGTTAAATTCGATGTTGATTCCAGAAGGCTCTAAAGTGCCTAAATGAAAGATGAGGTGCTGTTCCTCGAGCTTGCGTTGAGCTTCATTGGAACAGTGTAGGAGGCTGAGGGTTGAGAGATCAGAGTGGGAGTGGAGCGGAGAATTAAAGTGACAGGCGACAGGAAGCTCGGGGTCACGTTTACGGACTGAACGGAGGTGTTCTGCAAAGCAGCCACCCAACCTGCGTTTGGTCTCCCCAATGAAGAGGAGACCACATCGTGAGCAGCGAATACAGTATACTAAATTGAAAGAAGTACAAGTAAATCGCTGTTTCACCTGGACAGAGTGTTTGAGGCCCTGGACAGTGGGAAGGGAGGAGGTAAAAGGGCAGGTGTTGCATCTCCTGCATTTGCACAGGAAGGTGCTGTAGGAAGGGGAGGGGGTGCTGGGGGTGGCTGCGGAATGGACCAGGGTGCCGCGGAGGGAGCGGTTCCTTCAGAAAGCTGAAAGAGGAGTGGTGGGATCACGCTGGAGGTGGCGGAGGATGATCCGTTGAACGTGGAGGCTGGTGGGGTGAAAGGTGAGGACAAGGGGAACCCTGTCATGGTTCTGAGAGGGAGTGGAAGGAGTGAGAGCAGAGGTGCGGGAAATAGAACGGACACGGTAGAGGGCCATGTTAACCACGGCGGAGGGCAATCCTCGGTTGAGGAAAAAGGAAGACATGTCAGAGCACTAGTGTGGAAGGTGGTGTCATCAGAGCAGATGCGACACAGACGGAGAAACTGGGAGAATAGAATGGAGTCCTTGCAGGATGCGGGGTGGGTGGAAGTGTTGTCCAGGTAGCTGTGGGAGTCAGTGGGCTTATAGTGAATGTTTGTCAATAGTCTATCCGCAGAAATGGAGACAGAGAAGTTAAGGGAGAGAAGGGAAGAGTCGGAGATGGACCAGTTAAAGGTGAGGGAAGGGTGGAAATTGGATGCAAAGTGGATTACATTTTCTCGTTCAGGGCGAGAGCAGGAAACGGCACCAATACAGTCATCAATGTACTGGAAAAAGAGGTAAGGGAGGGGCCCCGAGTAGGATTGGAACAAAGAATGTTCCACATATCCCACGAAAAGGCAGGCATAGCTAGGACCCATATGGATTGCCATAGCAACACCTTTAATTTGGAGGAAGTGAGTGGAGCTAAAGGACAAGTTGTTCAATGTGAGAACAAGTTCAGCCACGGAGAGGAGAGTGGTGGTGGATGGGGACTGGTTGGGCCTCTGCTCGAGGAAGAAGCAGAGCGCCCTCAGGCCACCCTGATGGGGGATGGAAGTGTAGAGGGATTGGACGTCCATAGTGCAAATGAGACAGTTGGGGCCAGAAAATTCAAAACTGTTAATGTGGCAGAGGAGTCGTGGATGTAGGTGGGAAGAGAGTGGACAATGAGAGAAAAAATAGAGTCGAGATAGGAAGAAATAAGTTCCGTGGGGCAAGAACTGACTGAAATGATGGGTCTACCTGGGCAGTCCTGTTTGTGGATCTTGGGAAGGAGGTAGAAGCAGACTGTACGGGGTTGGGGAACTATGAGGTTGGTGGCTGTGGAGGGAAGATCTCCAGAGGAGATCAGGTCAGTGACAGTCTTGGAAACGATGGTTTGATGTTCGGTAGTGGGCTCATGTTCCAGGGGGAGGTAGGAGGAGGTGTCAGAGAGTTGACGATCAGCCTCTGCAAGGTAGAGGTCGATTCGCTAAACAACAACAGCGTCACCCTTGTCAGTAGGATTAATGACAAAGTTGGGGTTGGGTCTGAGCGAGCAGTGTGCTGCAAGTTCAGAGAGAGGTCGGTTGGAGTGAGTGAGGGGAGCAGAGAGATTGAGACGGCCGATGTCCCATCGGCAGTTTGCAATGAAGAGGTCTAGAGAGAGTAAGAGGCCAGAGGGAGGGGTCCAGGTAGAGTGAGAATTCTGAAAATGGGAGAAAGGGTCAGCTGTGCAGGGGAAAGACTCCCGGCTGAAGAAATGGGCATGGAGGCGAAGGCAGTGGAAAAAGAGCTCAGCATTGTGCCGAGGTCAAAATTCATTGAGGTGGGGGTGTAAGGGGTTGAAGCTCAGGCCTTTGCTGAGGACTGATCGTTTGGGATCAGAGAGGGGAAGGTCAGAGGGGATAGTGAAAACACGGCAGGGGATGAGATTGGAAGGAATGGGATACAGAGGGAAGTGAAGTGGAAGAAGGTTCCAGAAGGGCGTTGGGGTCCAAGAGTTGTTGGAGCTTACATTCCTTTACACCTGAAAGGAAGGAATAAAGTTTTTGTTAAAGCACCAGATAAGGTGAAGGGTGAAATGGAATTGCAGCTCAGGACAGTTTAGAGATAGAGTGAGTCAGTGCTGCTGAAGAGAGAGGTCGAGAGTGTGCATGTGGCAGCACATAGCATTGAGTGTGGATCCCAGGATGCAGCGAGAGCAGTGGTTTGTGGAACGCTGAATATCACGGATTTACAAAAACTGTCCCCCACCCCCTTTTTTATTTTAATTTTATTTCTCTCTGTTTCCCATGGCAGTTGGTAATTATTCCACCATTCACACTCTATCACACTCATCATTTGTTTCCTAACTTGTGCTATTACCATCTCAATTTGGCCCATCATCTCTTTTGTCTCTCAAATCTCTTCTGCCTTTCACCCTATCACAGACCTTCTCATTTGTTCTATCCATCCCCTACACTGTTACATTTCGAACTATTGCCAGTTCTGACGAAGGGTCATCAATCTGAAATATTAACTCTGTTTCTCTCTCCACAGATGCTGCCTGACCCACTGAGATTTCCAGCATTTTCTGTTTTTATTTCAGATTCCAGTATCTGCAGTATTTTGCTTTTGTTGAGGTAGTTATGAAGCTGCTTAAAGCTATTTAAGCAGCATTTTTCCAGGTTCTAACCATTTTACCAAGTTTTTTACGAGGTTCCCCTTCCTCGGGGAACATGTCAGGTAAGTATGTCAGCTTCTCAACAACTCTGGATTGATTTACTAGTTAACAGCTGCAGAAGTGGTATAAAAGCTACCATTTCACAGCTGTTCAATTTCCATTCTTAGAAGCTGGAACCTTCAGGATTTGGAATACACTTTTCAGCTTTATGGAGGTTTGAAGTGTTTGCAGTGAACTCTCTATCCAGTGTCACCTCCTTGGAACAACCTATCTCACCACTGACAGATCGCTTCTGTCTTCTCAACTTCAGCTGTCATCTATTCCACCAGCATCGGTGCCCTTGAAAAAATCTCACCTTGGTCTTCAGAATCCCTTCACGATCAGCCCCAACACCAACATCACCAGGCACACCATCACCACCAGGCACACCAGCAACATCAACAATAGCAACCTTCTCTGCAATCACAGGACACAGGGCATCAGCACTTGACCACATTGCTTCCAGGGACACCAGGGATGGCCTCACCATGGCCAGATTTACTTCACTTGACGCTTTGCACCCTGGCTGACACATGATGCACCAGGTTGCACCACCCCACACCAGCATCATAAAGCATCCCTACAATGCTCAAGCCATTCCTTTCAGACTCGTCACCTTTGGGGGGAGGGGGTTTACTGTTATGTCTCAACATTCATTGAAACTCACTAAGCCACTTCCAAAGGTGCACACAGATCTGTCCAAGAGGACAAAGTGTTGAAAATAAAGATTTCAATGTTTGACAATGCATTAGCAGAAACTTTACATCAGCATTGGCAATAACATCCACGTGCCTACCCTTGTGTGTTGTTAGTTGGTATGATTGGACAAAGATGAGGGTGAGTATGGGGGTGGCTAGTGAAATGGGGATGTGATAATGTAGATAGAGACAGAGGGATTGGTGAGGTGCAAGGTAAGTTGGTGTGAGTAAGGATGTGCAGGGGTAGGGTAGGGAAGGCAGAGTGATGGGGATGTGATGAGTGACACAGCAGCAACATTTTGTGATCTACTAAGATCATTGAAAGGTTTGCGCCACTACAGCCAGCTCCTCCTGACGACATTCCTGCTTGTGCCCTCCTGTACAATGTGCAACCAGGCTGCGTTGGTGTCCTGGGGAGGTCTCTTCCGCCCATGGGAAGGGAAGAAAACCTCCCTGCATGCTGTGACTCCCTCCATAAGCATATAGAGGGAGTCATGGGAGAGCCTGGATGCAGCCCTACACTATTGTGCAATGCTTGTCGGTGTTTGCAACACCTCAATGCCGCAGATCACTGACAGCACAACTGTCAAAATGTATGTGGTCATGATCCCTTTAAGAAAGCAGACGGATGACATGTCATCAGATGACGTCATCAGACCTGCTTTCTTTTAATTGGCTGGAAACCTTGCAGGGTGGGCTTAACAAGCCCAATCTAGGGAAAGTCATGGGGGAAGCTAACATGGATCCAGGAGCAGGGCTGTGGCCCGCCTCGGACATCACCCGCCTCTCTCCCAGCTCGGTAGAAAAAATCGAACCTGACCTGTGTGAGTCAGCAGCTTGTGGATTCTGGAATAAAAAACTAGTATCAGTAATAGTGACCATGATTCATAAAACCCATTTGGTTCACTAATGTCCTTTAGGGAAAGGAATCTGCACTTCTTACCTGGTCTGGTCTATATGGACTCCAGGCCCACAGCAATGTGGTTGACTCTTAACTGGCCTCTGAAATGGCCTAGCAAGCCATTCAGTTGTATCAAACCGCTACAAAAAACAGTAAGAATAAAACTGGACAGACCACCTGGCATCGACCTAGTACAAGGGAAATGGCTGTGGTTGTTGGAGGCCAATCATCTCAGCCCCAGGACATCGCTGCAGGAGTTCCTCAGGCCCAACCATCTTCAGCTGCATCATCAATGACCTTCCCTCCATTCTGAGGTCAGAAGTGGGGATGTTCGCTGATGATTGCACAGTATTCAGTTCTATTTGCAACACCTCAGATAATGGAGCAGTCCATGCCCGCATGCAGCACGACCTGGACAGCATTCAGGCTTGGGCTGATAAGTGGCAAGTAACATTTGCACCACACAAGTGTCAGTCAAGGACTATCTCCAACAAGATTCTAACCACCACCCCTTGCCATTCAACAGCATTACCATCGCTGAATCCCCGATCATCAACATCCTGATTGATCAGCCACATAAATACTGTAGCTACAAGAGCAGGTCAGAGGCTGGGTATTCTGTGGCAAATGTCTCACCTCCTGACTCCCCGATGCTTTTCCACCATCTACAAGGCACAAGTCATGAGTGTGATGGAATACTCTCCACTTGCCTGGATGAGTGCAGTTCCAACAACACTCAACGCCATTCAGGACAAAACAGCCCACTTGATTGGCACCCCATCCACCACCTTAAGTATTCACTTCCTCCACCACCACCCCACCGTGGCTGCAGTGTGTATCATCTACAAGATGCACTGCAGCAACGAGCCAAGGCTTCTTCGATAGCACCTCCCAAACCCGTGACCTCTACCACCTAGAAGAACAAGGGCAGCAGGGGCCTGGGAACACCATCACCTCCAGGTTGCCCTCCAAGTCACGCCTGTCTTGGAAATATATCGCCATTGCTTCATCGTTGCTTGGGTCAAAATCCTGGAACTCTCTCTCTAACAGCACAATGGGAGTACCTTCACCACACAGACTGCAGCAGTTCAAGAAGGCAGCTCACCACCACCTCCTCAATGGCAATTAAGGATGGGCAATAAATGCTGGCCTTGCCAACAATGCCCACATCCCAGGAATGAATAATTATTTTCTCGTCAGAAGCCTCTTTAACCTTCTCATTTGTTATGAAAAAAGACTTAACTTCTCAAGTCTCTCTCTCTTCGTAACCCCTTACCCCTGGTAACAGCCTAGTGAATCTTTGCTGCCCCTTTTCAATTGATTTTATATCCTTCCTATAACGAATGTGTCCAAAACTGTACACAATAGGTCTTGTATAAATTCCTGGGTTTTAATGCTTAGTTGTTTTTGGATGATAATAGTAGTATCAGTACTAAAACATCTTGAATGAGATGGATGCAGTAATTGTATCAATTAAATATGTGATTAAAACCAAGACTACTGGAGATTTAAAATTTGAATCACAAGACATAGCGAGGGGGGTAAAAAGGGCGGGGGGCTTTGCGGTACTGATTAAAGAAACTATTACAGTGGTGAGGAGGGATGATATGTTAGAGGGATCATCAAATGAGGCCATATGGGTCAAATTAAAAAATAAAAAAGGGGCTATCACACTGCTGGGCATGTATTATAGACCCACAAACAGTGGGAGGGAGATAGAGGAGCAAATATGTAGGCAAATTGCTGCGAAGTCTAAAAACCATAGGGTAGTAATAGTAGGGGATTTTAACTATCCAAATATTGATTGGAACAAATTTAGTGTGAAGGGTATAGAGGGTGTGGAATTCTTGAAATGCATTCAAGAGAATTTTTTTAGTCGGTATGTAGCAAGCCCAACTCAAGAGGGGGCGGTCTTGGATTTAGTTTTGGGGAATGAAACTGGGCAGGTTGAAAGGGTATTAGTGGGAGAGCACTTGGGTGCTAGTGGATTCAGATTCAAGTTGGTTATGGATAAGGACAAGAATAGGCCTGGAATAAAAGTTCTGAATTAGGGAAAAGCTAATTTTGTTAAGTTAAGGAGTGATTTGACCATAGTGGACTGGAAACAGCTACTTGAAGGTAAATCAGTGTTGGAACAGTGGAAGGCATTCAAGGAGGAGATCCGGCAGGCTCAGGCCAAACATGTGCCCTTAAAGAAAAAGGCTGGGAAAAATATTTCTAGAGCCCCCTGGATGTCTAAGGACTTACAGCGGAGGATTAAGAAAAAAAGGGATACTTATGTCATATACCAACGGCTAAATACTTTAGAATCTTTAGAGGAATATAGAAAGTTAAGAGACAAAATTAAAAAGGACATTAAGAATGCTAAGAGAGAGCATGAGAAATTCTTGGCCAGTAAAATTAAGGAAAACCCCAAGATGTTCTATAAATATATTAAGAGTAAGAGGGTAACTAAAGAAAGGGTAGGGCCTATTAGATACCATGAGGGTAATCTTTGTGTGGAGGCGGAAGATGTTGGGAAGGTTCTTTATGAATACTTTGCATCTGTTTTCACAAAGGAAAGGGGCAATGCAGATACTGCTATCGAGGAGGAGTGTGATATTCTGGGTGAAATAAATAAAGTGAGAGAGGAAGTATTAAGGGATTTAGCAGCTTTGAAAGTAGATAACTCCCCAGGCCTGGATGAAATGCATCCCAGGCTGTTGAGCGAAGTAAAGGAGGAAATAATAGAGGCCTTGACCATCATTTTCCAGTCCTCTTTGGATCTGGGCATGGTGCCGGAGGATTGGAGGACTGCTAATGTAGTACCCTTGTTTAAGAAGGGAAAAAGGGATAGGCCGAGTAATTACAGGCCGGTCAGCCTAACCTCAGTGGTGGGAAAATTATTGGAAAAAATCCTGAAAGAAAGGATAAATCTGCATTTGGAAAGCCAAAGATTAATTAGGGGCAGTCAGCACGGATTTGTTAAGGGAAGATCGTGTTTGTCTAATCTGATTGAATATTTTGAGGAGATAACTAAGAGGGTCGATGAGGGTAGTGCGTACGATGTAGTATATATGGACCTTAACAAGGCTTTTGATAAGGTCCCACATGGTAGACTGGTCATGAAGGTTAAAGCCCATGGGATACAGAGCAAAGTAGCAAATTGGATCCAAAATTGGTCTGGAGGTAGGAAGCAAAGGGTAATGATAGATGGATGTTTCTGTGACTGGAAGGATGTTTCCAATGGGGTTCCCACAGGGCTCAGTACTGGGTCCCTTGCTTTTTGTGGTATATATCAACGATTTAGATTTGAATATAGGGAGTATGATTAAGAAGTTTGCAGACGACACTAAAATTGGCTATCTGGTTGATAATAAAGAGGAAGGTCATGAGCTGCAGTAGGATATCAATCTACTGGTCAGATGGGCAGAGTAGTGGCAAATGGAATTTAATTTAGAGAAGTGTGAGGTGATGCACTTTGGGAGGGCTAATAAGGAAAGGCGGTAGGCCATTTAATAGTGTAGATGAACAAAGGGATCTTGGAGTGCTTGCCCCTGAAAGTAGCAAGCCAGGTGGATAAGATGGTTAAGAAGGCATATAGAATGCTTGCCTTTATTGGCCGAGGCATAGAATATAATAACAGGGAGGTTATGCTTAAATTGTATAATACTTTGGTTAGGCCACAGCTGGAGTACTGCATGCAGTTCTGATCACCATATTATAGGAAGGACGTGATTGCACGAGAGAGGGTGCAGAAGAGATTTACTAGGATGCTGCCTGGAATGGAGAATCTTAGTTATGAGGATAGATTGGATAGGCTGGGTTTGTTCTCGTTGGAACAGAGGAGGTTGAGAGGAGACCTCATCGAGGTGTACAAAATAAGGAGGGGCCTGGACATAGTGGATAATAAGTGTCTATTTCCATTGGTGGAGGGGTCTATTACGAGGAGGCATAGTTTTAAGGTGGTTGGTGGAAGGTTTAGAGGAGATTTAAGGGGGGCTTCTTTATGCAGAGGGTTCTGGGGATCTGGAACTCGCTGCCTGGAAGAGTGGTGAATGCAGAAACCCTCATCACTTTTAAGAGATGGTTAGATGAGCACTTAAAGTGCAGTAACCTAGAGCTGGTAATTGGGATTAGACTGGATGACCTTTTGTTGGACGGCACAGATATAATGATAAGTATTGCAGGGAATAGAATACGGCCAGGGTGATTTCCTGGACTAGTGTCGATTGCCTGGATGGGTCGGAGAGGAATTTTCCCAGAATTTTTCTCCCTAAATTGGCCTGGGTTTTTATCTGGTTTTTGCCTCTCCCAGGAGATCACTTGGCTCCAGTAGGGATGGAGTGTAGATGTTTTTCAGTATAAGGAGTGTCGCAGTTGTGTGAGGCGGACTGGTTGGTCTGGGTGCTCTTTGCCTTTCCGTCATTGTTCATAGGTTTATATGTAACCTTTAGGGCTGCTGACCAAGGGCCGTGCGGCTCTTTGTCAGCTGGCGCGGACACAATGGGCCGAAATGGCCTACTTCTGCGCTGTAAATTTCTATGTTTCTATGTTTCTAATTGCGATTATTTTTTTTAATTGGTTGACAGCCCTAATTTATTTCCTGTCTCTATTTTAAGTTCCAAAATGTATTGCATTATATTTTACGGATCAAACTGCACCAGCCATGTATCTGCCCATCCGGCCATCATATCTATATCCTCTTGCAGTCCATCTTAACCCTGGTCACAATTTATCACACCCAATTTTGTGTCAGTGGCAAAATTCATTGTGGGTCAAATGTTATTTTCTTAGGAACTATTTTACCTTTTATTTTATTCAATTTTATTTACTGTGTGAGTTGTTGTCTCTCTACATGTCAGAAGGAGGTAAATAAAATAATGAATGAAAATTCATATCAGTTCAGAAACCTGGATGTTCATTTACTATTGATGTTTCGATCTCAATGGCTCGGGCATAGCTGGAGTACCTGTAATTAATTTTGCGTCTAAAGTGCTTCACCTGAAAATAAATATGAAATGGAAAGCAACAGACGGAAAGACCACAGCCTAATATTATTAATTTTCAGAACTGCCATAAGCTTTCCACATGAGCTCTGTCAAACAAAGGCCAAGTTACCCCAGGCTGGTCTGCTAGCAGTTAGTTAACAGCATTATTGGCAGCAGCCTGGCAAAATGTCACCTCTCCTCCTCATAGTCAGACAAAGAAGGGGGAGAGTGGAAGTACACAAAAAAATTTATTATTGTAAAGTTGCAAACTTTCTGTAAAAAGAAAATATTGCACAATGGAAAACATGAGAGATTTGCTACAGTAATTTTTAACATAATAACCTTCCCATAAATTTGGATTTGCTTGCCACAAACAAACCTAAGTATCATACAGTGGAACCCACTGGTGTTTATATGCTCCAGCTTGTCTATTTTTACTTGTCAAAATTTACAAAAAGCTAATGGGTAAACTCCACTTTATGGACTATTGTATAAAATACAGACAGTTCATGGTTAATTTGATTTCCCATAATGGAACATAAGACTGTGGCTACAAGGAGAAATGATGCATCTCATTTCCACATTTCTGAGATTGGGGGTAAATATTTCCAGATTCTAGAATAATGTGGTGACAGTTAAAGCATTTCCTTTCCATCTTGGAAGTATGTTTTCCCCCATTTTCTAATTTTAGTAAAAAACGATATTCAATTATTAAAGCAAGTTGACATGCTTTATACCCACATCTACTTTTCATTAAAACTGCGAGCATAGGAAAATAGCCATTTATTATAGGTTTGAAACTCAATTCTGGTGCCTTTTATTTTATGGAGGGGAGGTGGGTTTTGTGCTAATTAAAGTGATAGCTGGGGAATGGAATACTTTTTCCAATTTTCTTAACCAGTGTCAGTCAGCCTGAAAAATCTCCCCAGTCAAGAAAACACACTCGGATGCAGAGCTTGCCTGAGATTTGGGATTAAGGTACATGTTGGAGTAGAATACTCCACATCTGGTTACACCATACATAATTGGTTTGAGGGTGCCAAAGCTCATTTTACTTAGGACTCGTACAGCCAGCAAACAGATTTCATCCCATCAGTGTGGGTTAGAATGAAATGTAGGTCACTGAGGTGAAAGGGCATAGTGCTCACCCAGTACATCATGCAGACTCCCAAAGCCTTTTCTTCTTTGCACTGGTTTGTTTTGCATTTTTGAGGAGCAGGAGAAAGGAGAGGAGAGGAAAACAAGAGAAGAGAGAGGTGAAAGAAAGTGATTGGCCAATTCCAAACAGTTCCTAAGCAATTGTTAGTGGCAACCATGATTATAGTCTGTTGTTTTAATTCCTGGTGTGAATGTAGTAGAGCAGTATTTAGTTTGTGGCTATACAGCCTATAGCATCAATATTCCACATGTATAAAATGATTACAGTCTTAAGAGAGCACAATGTTGCAGAATCTGATTTGAGGACATAAATAAACTTCTTACCATGAGTTTCATAGCCTTCTGGAAGAGAAACTAAAAAAGAGCTTCCTGCAAGGAATGTTAAGGAGATGACTACCCTTGTCAAATCAGTTCTTTAAATACGCATAGTCATAACAGGGATTGCACAACTGTAGAATAAAGGAAGATGGTAAGTTCCAAATGCTTGTTTATGAGAAGAAGGGAATGGCAGCTTGGTGGTTATGTTATTGAACTAGTAATCCAGAGACCTAGACTAATGATCTGGAGACATGAGTTCAAATCCCACAGCAGCTGGGGAATTTAAATTCAAATAATTAAATAAATCTGGAATAAAAAGCTTGTTGCAGTAATGTAAAAACCCCATCTGGTTCACTAATGTCCTTTAGGGAAGGAAATCTGCCATCCTTACCCAGTCTGGCCTACATGTGACCCCAGACCCACAACAATGTGCTTGAAATGGCCTATCAGTTGTATTCAAGAAAGGCAGCTCACCACCACTTCTTGAGGGCAATTTGGGATTGGCAATAAAAGTTGGCCTTGCTGGTGATGCCCACATCCTGTGAATGAATAAAAAAAGGATAAACTGGTCAAACTCTAGTTTAAGGGTCTTGATGATTATGAAAAGCTGTTCTAATTCACTCTTTTCTGTGAGATAGCTTACATTTAGCAGGGGACTTGAACATACTTTAATAAATTAACTATCAATCTTTCACACTTGCGCTGATACGAACAATTTAGAAGGCAGCTCTACTGAGATGTTTTAAACTGCTGTTTTTTACAAGATTGGGACAAAATTATTATTTGAATGAGAAAATTTGACCTCGGTGGAAATAATATGTGCATTAAAATGACAAGAGAAGCCACCTCATTAACACTCCCTGTAGGAAATCGGCTATCAGTCTCTCTTCCAGGATGAAATGAAACTCATCAGTTTAATGACCAAGCATTTGAATCCGAGTGAAATGCAATTTGTGCAGGTCTGTTTCATAGCTTTGTATCATTAGAGGCTGATAAAATGGGACTATATATACAAAAACTGTACACAACACATGAAGGATATCACATGGGTTGAAGTCTGACACAGGAGGAACACAGTTTTAATGGGCGAAAACCATGAGACCAAAGGGCAGTTTATAAACCGCATCTGAACCCTAAGGTTGCATCAATGAAACTGTTCAACCTGCATCACTCTTCAAGTGGCATTCGGAAATGATTTTATTTTAGTTTCAGTGATTAATTCTCAAATGAAGGCTGATGGCAGATGCCATGCAAGCAGCAGCAAACTGCAGGTCTGGACATCAAAATCAAGTATTTGAACTGGAGTGAGAATCATGCTTTATTTATAGCAGACCAGCATATCATACACGTTAGATTAAAGCTTTGTAGCCATGTCTTTTTCCAATACAGCCCTAGAATTCGCCAACAAAATAAGCTTTTTTTTATACAAGGGCTCCATAAAGAAGTTGTGGTATTCAAGAGATGTTGGTCATCTGCTACAAAAGGAAGACATTCTAAAACTTACTAACCCCTCTTTTAAAAACCATTTAGAAAATTCTAAACTACCCAAAAACACACCTCAAAATGTCCTAACAATGTAGCTGTTCTTTCCATGGACATCTTGTCCATTTCCAGCATTTTCTGTCTTTACTTATGGGGAAATTTTCCAAGACTCCATTGGTGGCACATAGCCTCAAGGGCAGTGGTCAGGAAATTAGGCCCTCAGCTATACTTCCCACTGTGTCTGATTTCCCAATCATCGATTACTTTGCACTTGCATGAACTCCTTATTACATTTTACTCTATGTATTATGTTTTGCTGGGTCGTCATCAATGTTTGATTCCACCAACAATACACGCATTATTTTTGGTGGCTTTGACTTTGCGGCTTACACTGGGGTAATGATGGGTATTCCTTTGAGGTTCTGATTGCACTGCATAACTTGAGATGAGGAAGATGGGTTTGTGAGCTGCTGTGACAAAAATATACTTCTGTTTGTATGAAGTTTTAATTTCCATTGCTAAAAACAGCATGTAAGGTGTTAATATTCATGATAACACTATGGAGGTGAAATTTGATAAGGCACAAAAACGGGCGCGGGTACCGCAATATGAGATATGCCCACAGCTGCCAATTTGTTGCTGTCTGCTAATTAACATGATAGGAGCGCATAGCCTAGCGATGAACACACTGCAGACTGGCAGTGCACTCAGCAAGGGGCCGAAGTTTGCATAGCTGGAGTGAAGCTAGCTTTATTTAAAGCTAGCCTGCTGCTTTTCAAGGCAGTCTCCAGCTCTTAAAGCTGAATTGCCTTCTGCACATAAAAGATGGGAAAAGTACTTCAGTATTAACACAAGTGGCTCAACAGGCCAGGGAAAGGGCACCCAGGGTCTTAGAATGGTTACAGCACAGAAGGAGACCATTTGGCCCATCAAGCCTGTGCCGGCTCTCTGCAACAGCACTTCAGCTAATCCCACTCACCTGCCCTTCCCCCGTAGCCCTGCAGCACTCCAGCTCTGTGCAGAGAGTCAACACTACATTATCATCATAGGCAGGCCCTCAAAATCGAGGAAGACTTGCTTCCACTCTAAAAGTGAGTTCTCAGGTGGTTGTACAGACCAATGTGCGAATTATAGTCTCTGTCACAGATGGGGCAGACAGTGGTTGAAGGAACCGAGACTTTGCTTCGACGTGAGTGTCCTCAATTCCATCCCACAGCATGCTACCAGCCACCATCTCAGCAAAACCCCAGCCCTGCACGAGGTAGAAAAGGCCACCCATCAACTCAAGAACAACAAGGCATCAGGAGCAGATGGAATCCCTGCCAAGGCACTAAAGTATGATGGAGAAGCACTATTATCATGAATGCATGATCTCAGCTCTCTTATCTGGAAGGAGGAGAGCATGCCAAGAGATCTCAGAGATGCCGTAATCGTGACCATCTTCAAAAAAGGAGACAAGTCCGACTGCGGTAACTACAGAGGAATCTCCCTGCTGTCGGCCACTGGAAAAGTCATTGCAAGAATCCTCCTCAATCATCTTCTCCCTGTGGTTGAAGAGCTCCTCCCAACACCACAAGAGAGGTTCTCTTCCCACGAGGGCCAGAAGGCCCTCCAGAAAGAAGGATATGGGATCAGATCGCCCAGGTGCGGTCATTACCAGCAGTGCCGCCCCCCCCAGGACCTGTCTCCAGTGCCCGAATACATTTCATGGCCTCAGACAAGTGATCAAGTTCAGTGAATACATCTTCAAGATCTGACTCCTATTCACTGCACCACACACTGTCACCGACCCCCCCCCCCCCACTCACCTACCAACAATCTCTACCAAACATGAGGCACACCTCACATTCCTAGCTTCATCTCAGCCGCTTGGAGGAGACAGTGCTGGCCATTCTTGGTAGGGGCATGGCTGAGCCCTTGGCCAGTGGCAGGGCTGAAAGAATACAAGATGTTGGCGTCCTCATGTTATCCTCCTTTTCACATCCCACTTCGCCCTCATCTCACAATTTCTTCTGATTTATAACCTGAACATGTAAGCATGCACCTCTTGCTCCTCCCCTCACCATAACCCTACCCTTGTGCCTTCCTAATTTCAGACACCCAAGAAATCCAGCCTGCTCAGCCAATGATTGGCCACGAAGAGGGAGAGGAGTGATGAAGGAGAAGAAACACCATCACTCGATTTCACACTCGTACTGCCTGCTTATTATAATAATTGTTATGTGCAGCAGGATCTGCACATGGTGAGACACCGGGCACAAATGCGTTGGAGCCAGGACAGGAGGAAAGGTTAGCGCAGGTGCTAGCTTGCTGGAGGGTGAGGTCGCACACTCGTTTTGCTGCAGAGGACTCAGATGAGGACTTCGATGGGCCAGGCCACAGAAGGCAGCTGATGGGTGTACACACCCAGATGTTTGGTGCACTGGAAAGCCTGCCGGAAAGTCCGCGCTGAATATCAAGGAGCATGGAGAAGTCCAGCACCAATTTGGCACAGGGCTTTGCGCAGAGATTGGAGCCCATCCTTTCCAACATGGAATGGGTAGCTACCTCCATCAACACATCTGTTGAGCCAACCATGATGCAGCACCTGATGGCCGTTGTCTCAGCTTCCATTGCAGCAGAAGAGTATCCACCCAATGTCTGAATGCTGCAGTGGAAGCTCAGACTGCTGCCATCATGGCTCTCGATGCCAGTGTGCAAAGGGGCCTCCAGGACATCACAGCACTATAGCAATCTGTGTTCCGGCAGATCTGCTCCTTAATGACCCTCTGCGGATATAGCCTCTGATGAGAGCCCTTACGCACCCCCTCCTTCCTCTTCAAGTAGCTTGTCCTGTTCTGTGTGGCCTCTGCTCATACTTCCAGTCATGCGCATGGCCAAGAGGAAGCCCTACTAGACCACCCATGTCTATAAGCAACTGGTTTGTGCACAAGCCTTTAAGTCACCACTAAAGTACTTCCGCACCAGCCAGACCACTCCCTGCAGACTATTGAAACTTTGAACAAGTATGGAAAAGCACCCAAAATGTGTAAAATTGCAGTAACACCCGGAAGAAATAATCCAGCAACCTATAGTTAATGATCCCTTTACATAGTGTTGGTGGGGGTGGGGGGTCCTTCGTGCCATTGAATGCGTGTTAAGTTGTTGGAGGTTAAGAGAGGGTGTCGGCCAGAGCGTGGATCTCCAAAATGGCAGTGCTGGCGTCAAATCAATGTTGCATGCTGACTGACGTCATGATCTGCCTACTCTGCATACTGCCGGTGGTTGTTGGTGCATGTGCTAACCCCTTTACAAATATGTTGGCCAAAAAACGGTGCTACAGAGCCACATTTCATCACTCCCATCTTGTGAAGCAATGGCCTATTTAGGCTGAAGGCCACACTCCAGTAAATGTACAGGTGCTAGCTGCATGGATGGAGCTTGCTAACCAAGTTAATGCAGTCATCCAGCTCCCTCATACTTGGCTGCAAATGAGAAAGGCATTTGTTGGTATCAGGAGCAAGGAGAAAGTGAATGTACTCCCTGTGTTCAAAGTTCTTGTGGAGCCCATGGCACCAAATTAAATTGTCTATGTTGCACCAACTCTAGTTGAAACTCTCAATCACTCAGTTGAAATTCTCAATCTTTTACTTTTTCCTCTGTTGCCAAATAAGATAACGAATTATTTCTTTAATTCTTTCTGAACTCAGGATTATTTTATCACTCTTTGTTACTGTTCAAATGTTAAACTTTTAAGTTGTCTTCAGTCTATGATTGTTGTCCAGATCCCAGTAAACTTCTCCCACCCTCATGCTTTTTTTTAATACTTTAGATTCAGCGTCACCAGCCATCCATAAGCCACTGGTCAGAAGCAGACCTTGCGTCCCCTTTAATTCAGGCAGCACCCTTTCTGCCCAATATCTAGGTAAATGGTAGCAATACCCTGAAATCAAAACAGTAACCTTTACTCAATATACCAGCTACTGGGCTGTATCACATGCCACTACATGATTCTGCACTCAGAAAGTGGACTGGATCAACTCTCTTACCTGAGGGTCTTTGTCATTCAGGCACGGGACCAACAAGTGGTTTTATTTATTTAAGACAGATGATTGAACAGTAAACTGTATAACACCATGAAACATACCTCATTTTACCCTCATGAATATGTAAAGTAATGCATATACCACTTACTTTCTAAATATAAGCTGTAGGATCCGGTCCTCCTTCCCAACGGCAAAAATTGGACTATTGAATATAAAAACGCAGAACTGCGTTACAGCATGCAAAAAGAGCTGGGCAGGAAAGAGTTAATTCTTACATTTACAGCCAAACCATCAGACATCATGAAGGACAGGATATCTGCCATCGAGCTGAATCACCAGACAATGGCAGCCAAAGAGAGACATTCACACCTTCAATGGTTTCCTGCCTGAAAAGATACAGGAACATTTATATATTCATTTACCATAAGGGGTTACATTGTTTAAAGAACGTACCCTGGACTGTGGCTCCAGAAAGGCTGGTGTCAAGGTAGGCCTAGACAATGGACCGGACCCTGAGCCACGCAGATATGAATACTAATAGAAAACTAACCTTGTAAAGGATCTCATAACTATCATGAACAATGACTCCAGATGGGAAACAATTAGCCATCAAGAGTTCACATTTGATGCGGCCATCATATTCAATCTGTTCCAAGATGCAGCCATCATATTCATTTGATGCGGTCATCATGTTAAATCTGTTCTAAGATTGCAAGTGGGTTTTTGGGATAAAGAAGACCCATTGTCAAAGGCCAGCAGCAGCAGAATACTTTGCTTGAAAGAAAGTGCTATTGCCTGAGGCTTTGCCTGAAAGAAAGTGCTGCCTCTTTTCATGCATTGCTTTCTCGCTTCTCGGCCTTTTGGCTAAGATTGAGTGTAGTATCTGTTGATTGGGCATTTATATGCAAATTGACTGATTTGCAGAAATTTGGTTTTTCTAGTTTTGCTGGCTCTGGCCTTTGGCTTGAGCCAAGCGCCAATTGGAGAGAAGAGGAAAATCTGCATGTTGACCGACCATTCGGCGGGCCTGCAGGCCTGTCAGGGGGCGGGCCTCAAGCCCCGGACTGGCGCAACGACAGATTGAGGACTTTGGCCAAAATACACATCGAAAGGAGGAATCTGCAACCCGGATGGCGGCCAACTGAGCGGCGAACCAGGGTGTCAGAAACACCATCCGAGTGACGGTAAAGAAAGTGGATGGACAGACAACCATCAACCGGGACCTGTTCGTGAAGAAAATCCTGCTGGGAACATGTGGCATGAAAGTCGCCGACATCTTCGCCTTCCGAAGAGAGGTTATTTCGATGTGACCTTCAGAACCGTCGCCCTCTGCCTGAAGTTCCTCAAGGGTTTGAAGGAGGCCAGTGAACCGCTGCATTCAGTGCTAACTTGGGAGCCACTCTTCACCCTCCCATCGCAGAGAAGACGCACTATCACAGTGCAGATGTACAACCCCCACTTCCCGGTCATTGATGTGCTGACTTTCCTCGACAGGTATGTCGATGGGGCAGGAAACAGCAGCGATGTGAAAGACTTGCACGGGATATGGACCAGAAAACGCCAGATCCAGATCACCATGAAGGTGGACGCCAGCGGAACCATCCTGCACCTCCCCTCCAGCTTTGCCATCGGAGGAAGTCGGGGCTACATGGTGTACGCTGGCCAACCCAACGTGTGCCGCACCTGTGGGAAGGCAGGCCATGTGGCAGCAAGCTGCAAAACTCTCATCTGCCGAAACTGCAACAACCAAGGCCACCAGACAAAGGACTGTAAGGAGACCAAGTGCTGCAACCTCTGTGGTCTGGCTGGGCACCTTTACAAAAACTGCCCCAAACGCAACTTCAGCTATGCGCAGGCAGCAAAGAACATTGCACCAGAGGAGGAGGAAGCTGAGGAACACAACGCTCCAGAGGAGAGCCACACCCTCCACCCGACCAACGCCCCCATGAACTCGGAACAAGTCGGCGAGGAAGAGAAGCCTGGCACGGTGAGCTGCGAGACACCAGCAGCCAGCAGCGAACCTCTCCCCCAGCGCAACGAGTCCAGCAACGAGGAGACAGCAGACGATGAAGCGGGATGGAAGACCATCAAGAAAAAGGCCCGCAAGCGTAAGGACAACAGGCGAGCAAGGGCCCCTGCGGAAACAACAGGGAAGAGGCGACTACATACCTCGTCAGACAGCAGCGGCGGCAGCTCGTCTGATGAGGAAAGGCGAGATAAAGCCTCTCACCACCGACACCAAAGCAAGAGGCAACACGCCAACCCACAGCCACAGGCGACCGGGAGCAGTGAAGCGACCAACACAGCCCTGCTCCAGGAACCCGCGAGCAGCGAAGCGCCCAGCGCACATGAGCTCCGGAACACCGAGAGCGAACCAGCGACCAACGCAGACCAGCTCCGGGAGAACGGGAGCAGCGAAGTGCCCAGCACACCCCACCTCCAAAATACCGGGAGCGACACAGCGATCGAAGCACACCAGCTCGAGAACGCTGTGACTTATGAAAAGAGGGAACCACCAACACCAGGCGAGGACAGTGGAGAGGACATATCGGACTTTATCGCAACACTAGAGCATTCCCCTGGTCGAAACACTCCCACGGCAGAGGATGACGAGCACACCAGCCCAGGTGAAGTAGACTTTTATTGTAATCGCCTATATATTCCGGAACCGGCCACTAGGCAGACCTCAGACTTAAAGGACGATTTACTTGAAGTGTAATGTTTGTAACTGTAAACAGTAACGTTAAAATGGATTTAAAAATTGCTACTATTAACGTGCGTAGCGTAAAATCTACTACGCGATGTGTTTCCACCTTGGGGTACCTCGCCAAGGTCAAAGCGGACCTGCTTTTCTTGCAGGAGTGCGGTCTGCCGTACTTTAGCAGTTACCGGCAGTGGTCACGATGGTGGACCTATGGACCATCCATATGGTCAGGAGGCAACGACAGCCGGGCTTCCGGCCTGGGCATTCTGCTGCGGGGAGGCCACTTCACCATCACCGAAGTTAAGGAGGTGGTGGGCGGCCGCCTCCTCGTAGCAGACATAATGTACAAAAACTCCCCTCTCAGGTTAATTAATGTTTACGCCCCAGTTCACAAGAACGAGAGGCTGGCCCTTTTCCAGCAGCTCCCAATGCTACTGGCAACATCCAGGCCGGTCATTCTGTGCGGTGACTTCAACTGCATCATCGATGCGGCTGGACGATCCAGCAGAGCCGACGGCAAACTGGACGCCACGTCCAAACTCCTGATGGATGCGGTAAAAGATGCCAAGCTGTGCGACGTCTTCAGCAACCCTGCAGACGGAGCACCGCTCAGATACACCTGGTCGAGACCAGACGGGTCCGCCCGTCCCAGAATAGACTTCCTGTTTGTGTCCCACACGCTCAAGGTCAGATCCACCGACGTCACGCCGGTGTTCTTCTCTGACCACTGCCTCCTACTGGCCGACTGTCGCCCACAGGAAAACCAGAAAGTTGGCAGAGGGATATGGAAGCTGAACGTGAAACTGTTGACTCTGGAAAACGTTGAGGAACTCAAGAGGGATTACAAAGGTTGGAGAACCGTAAAACCCCTCTGCAATTCCCCGATGCACTGGTGGGAAACAATCAAGACGAACATCAAGAGGTTCTTCATCCTCAAAGGTCTTCAGCAGGCGAGAGGGAGACAGAGGGAATTGTCCCAACTCCAGACGAATATGCAAAACCTGCTCCTGCTTCAGTCGATGGGGGTCGACGTCGGGGAGGAACTCGAAGAGGTGAAGGGCCAGCAAGCCTCGCTCTTTGCCTCAGAGTCCTCCAAGATCACCTTCCGCTCCAGAGTCCGCTCCGTCGAGCAGGACGAGACGTGTTCGCGTTTCTTCTTCCAAAAGGTACACAGGGGGAGCTCTGTGATCACCAGCCTAAAGGAAGAAGACGGTTCTGTGACGTCTTCGCAGCCTGACATGCAGAGGATCAGCAAATCCTTCTATGCCAGGCTGTACAACGTCAAGCCCACAGACCGCGCGGCCTCCCATTCTTTCCTGTCGTCTATTTCGGAGGTCTTAGAAGACAGCAAGCGGGAGAGTCTGGACCACCCGCTAACTCTGACCGAGCTGACAAAGGCCGTCCGGTCCTTCGAGACGAATAAAACTCCCGGAAGCGACAGCTTACCGGTCGAGTTGTACTCGGCTCTGTGGGACTGGATAGGCCCAGACCTGCTGGAAGTATACGGAGGTATGCTTCTGGCCGGCAGCATGTCAGAATCGATGAGGAAAGGCATCATCACCCTCATCTACAAGCAGAAGGGGGAGAGGGAGGAAATCAAAAACTGACGGCCCATTTCGCTGCTCAATGTGGACTACAAGATCCTGTCAAAGGTCATCGCCAACAGGGTCAAGTCTGCTCTTGAGCTGGTGATTCACCCGGACCAGACCTGCGCTGTCCCTGGCAGGAAGATCTCTGATAGCCTCGCGCTACTCAGGGATACGATTGTCTACGTGCGGGACAGGAGGGTGGACACCTGCTTAATCAGCTTAGACCAGGAGAAAGCCTTTGACAGGATATCGCACACGTATCTGATGGACGTGCTCTCCAAAATGGGGTTTGGGGAGGGTATCCGAAATTGGGTCAAACTGCTCTACACAGACATCAGTAGTGCAGTCCTAATCAACGGGTGGGAAACTCAAAGCTTTCCAATCAGATCTGGAGTCAGGCAAGGCTGCCCTCTCTCGGCTGTCTTGTTTGTGTGTTGTATCGAGCCCTTTGCCGAGTCCATCAGGAAGGATGCGGGCACTGGAGGGGTGACGATCCCAGGCAGCGGAGGTGCTCAGGTCAAGACCTCCCTATACATGGACAACGTCGCCGTTTTTTGCTCGGATCCGCAGTCGGTCCGCAGATTGCTCACAATCTGCGACCAGTTTGAACTGGCCTCGGGAGCAAAGGTCAATCGCAGCAAGAGCGAGGCTATGCTCTTTGGCAACTGGACCAACTGAGCCTTCATTCCCTTCACCGTCAAGCCAGATTTCCTGAAGGTGTTGGGAATATGGTTTGGAGTGGATGGGGCGTGCGCCAAAAACTAGGACGAGCGTATCGCCAAGGTCAAACAAAAACTGGGATGGTGGAAGATGCGCTTCCTCTCCATGGCAGGAAAGAACCTGGTCATCAGGAGTGAGGTGCTCTCGGGATTGCTGCACGTGGCACAGGTCTGGCCCATCCCTCGCTCCTGTGCCGCGGCAGTCACTCGGGCTTTCTTCCACTTTGTCTGGAGGTCCAAAATGGACCGTATCCGCAGAGACACAATGTACAAATCTCTGGACAGTGGAGGAAAGGACGCCCCGAACGTGGCCCTCATCCTGATGGCCACCTTTGTGTGCGGCTGCATCAAGCTGTGCACAGACCCCCAGTACGAAAACACCAAGTGTCACTACGTGCTGAGGTTCTACCTGTCCCCGGTGTTGCGAAGGATGGGTCTGGCCACGCTGCCGCGAAACGCCCCCATCAGTTGGACCATGCCTGTCCACCTGTCCTTTGTGGAGAAGTTTTTCACAAAAAACCCCTTTGACCACAAGGCCATAAAACAGTGGTCAGCACGTAAGGTCCTGGACGCCCTACGAAAGGAAAGGGTAGACCCTGTCGGGTGGTTCCCTGAGCGGACTGTCGAACTTATTTGGCAGAACGTCTCATCACCAGAGCTTTCACACAAGCACCAAGACGTAGCTTGGTTGGTGGTGAGGAGGGCCTTACCTGTCAGAGCGTTCATGCACAGCCGACATATCATCAATATGGCACGCTGCCCCCGAGTCGGCTGCGGGGCGGATGAGACTGTCACCCATCTCTTTCAGGATTGCGCCTTCACAAGGCAGGTTTGGAAAGAGGTGCAGTGGTTGCTGTCGAGGTTCATCCCAAGCAGCTCCGTAACACAGGACTCTGTGCTCTACGGGCTGTTCCCAGGGACACACACCGAGACAGACATCACCTGCTGCTGGAGGGCCATCAACTCGGTCAAAGACGCTCTTTGGTCTTGCCGAAACTTGCTGGTTCTCCAGAGCAAGGAGATGTTCACGTCTGCGTGTTGCAGACTGGCGCAATCCAAGATCCAGGATTACGGGCTGAGGGACGCACTTAAAATTGGTGCAGTCGCCGCAAAGGCACGGTGGGGAAGGGCCACAGTTTAAAGCCCTTCTGCCACGGAAAACCCGGGGACAGGAATCAGTACAAAACCCCCCTCGGGCTGTATTTGTAATTTATTTTTTGTGTACATGGAGCACCATGATCTGTAAACACCTATGTAGTGCCATGTACAATGCAAGGTCTGTTGCGAAATGCTTGTTGAAAAGAAAAAAAAAATGGAAATGTACCGTCACCCATTCCGTGTACTGTATAGTGACACATGAAATGTAATTTGTTTGCATGTACTACAAGGTATCCCGCATTGGACCGAGTTGCACTTGAACTGGAAAACAAGGAAATGTAACGAACGGAACTGCCGTCAGCACCCAAATAATAGTGTATGGGAATGCTGACCGCAGCTAAAAGTATTGAAATGCCTTTGAATGTACTGTACAGATTTTTTTTATGAATAAAGTATATTTTGAAATATTTTTTAAAAAGCAGCAGAACACAGCAGTACAGAAGCAGACAGCCAGCCAGTCTTCGGGACACCAGCTGCAACCAAGAAAAGGGCGTATAATCGATTTCAGAATTGGTGATTGTATGTTTGTTCCAGCCAAATCATAGAAGGGTTTTGTGATTGGGTTTGGGTAACTTTATATGTAACAGTCAAGTTGCGTACGAGTTTAATTTTGTCAAGTTGTGCCGATGCAAATTACCTTTTCGTAAGGGTTTGTTAGTCCCACATAGCTCGTAGTGATTTATACTAGGGAGGTAGTGTGTGTACGTTCAATAAAACGTCCAAATCTTGGTTGAGCCAAAACTCTGTGCCATGTGTAATTTTGTTCTTATAAAACCTGATGTCAAGAACTGTGTAACGGGGGACTAGGCATGTCGTAACCCTTACCAGGCTTTAAACAGAAGTTGTATAGCCTCAATTTGGTTTAGCTTCCATACTAGTACAGCTCCAACAGTGCATCTTGTAGATGGCACACACTGCAGCCACGGTGCGCCGCTGGTGGAGGGAGTGAATGTTTAAGGTGATGGATGGGGTGCCAATCAAGCGGGTTGCTTTGGCCTGGATGGTGCCAAGCTTTGAGTGTTGTTGGAGCTGCACACAGAGGCTGGTCGAAGGGGACTATAATCAATTAATCACCCTGTACCTCTCAAAGGTCTCAGACACAGCTGTCGATCAAACCCACTACACCAAGATTTTTCAAATGGAAGGCATCTATGTCAAGGTAGGATTTCTGTCAGCCACTTATGCATCCTGAGCCTGGGAGACTTTACAGGGTCTGTTAAAAGTTGCTGCTGTGACCTGAGCACAGCAACAGTCAGAGCAATCACGCAAGCCCCTTTCAAAAAAAAAGAGGGCTCCTCCAGAGGCACCTGAACATTGGATTTCAGGGCCTAACAGGGAGGCTTGGATCCTGCATTCAGCCTGAGTGGATGGCAGGAAACAAATTGTAATCCCATTTGTATGTGCCATATATGTACTGGCATATTTTATTCCATCAGCCCACTGTCTGTAAAAGGGGAGAGTGGAATCAGGACATGGTGATACGTGTCCGTAAACAAATTTCTAACCCCATCTGTCCCAGATCCATTTGAAGACCAGCAGGATAAGGCCGGAAAGCCTACGGCAACAGGTGCATCCCACGAGGTGGAAAAAAAACAATTTAAAGAAAATCACAGCTTTAATGAAGAGACCCACCCAAAACATTGACCGTCCTCTTCCAGATGCTATGTATTTCCAGTATTTTGTGTTTTTACTTGAATCCCAGTGTTCACATTTCTTTTCATGTGGGAAGCTTCCATTGCAGTAACAGATTAATAATCTCTCATCATCCTGGAATGTCACTGACTGACAATTATATTTTTGATCTTAAAAGGCCAGATCCAAAACGAACTTCCAGTTTTTCAGTCTAACATTCAAAGGAAGAACCAAGCACAAATTAAAACATCATTTAGGATAGTTTGATGACTTTTAAGACAACCCCTAAAGATGGCAATTATTCAATAATGATGTGCCATTTCCCTATGGGTCAGCAGTTCCCACAGGCACCATTAAAGACAGCAATTATTAATACCTCATAAGTTGGAGGTTTCACCTACCCATTGTCAAACCTTTAAAGGCATTTCCATTTTCTGTACATGATCTTTTATAAATAAAAATTAATTTTCTTTTCAGAAAGCCAGTGGCTGTGAACCCATCGACATGGCTGAAAACCCAATGATATAGCAAGTTCTTTCTTGAAGTGGTTTCAGATAAGCATGTTAGGTAGTGAAGTAAAAATCTTGGGAACCAACTGATCAAAAAAGTATTATTGAAAGAAAAGGCAAAGTTAGTGGCACCTCTGGATTATTTATTTTTGAAAAATGTGCAGGAAAAGATATGTTGGTGCAACTATATTTGTAGTTAAATGATTTGAGGCAATTATGCTTAGAACTGGATATATTTGAACTAACAGCAAGCTGCAGGTCTCCAATGTATTAATTTGTTTCAGAAAAATGTAATCTGATTAGTTTTTTTTTTTAAAAAGTGTTTCTACCACAAATTTGCAAGCATCTAGCAAGAAATGTATAGAGCACTAGTGATTTACCAGTGGTAGTGCCAGCTTCTGGTATGTTAGTGGTGAAAATGAAAGGTGCTGGTGTAGACAAAGTATTGGATTCTGCTCAACTGTTTGGTAAAATGCAAACAGCTATTATAGGATTACATACATGAATTAAGGCAGAGCAAATCAGCTAGATCCAATTAAAAATGTGTTTTCAACTGAAGCAGTTGTGTTTTCCAGTGCAGTAGATCTACCACAGTTCTTGTGGGTCCCCTAAAATGGATATTCCTGGCCACTAACCCAAGCAAATCCCAGCAGTCACATGTTTGTTTGCAGGCTGAATTAAAAAAATGGCTTTAAAGCATTTTGTAATGGTTACAGTGTTATTACTAAGTTAGGAGGCATAATGAGCCCAAGTTTCCACAAGAAAAAAAACGGGCGTCCCTCCGAGCTGGGCGTCCGTTTTTCGCGCCTAAAAAAAATCCTTGGTATTCTCCACCTACTTACAGGTCCTCTGGCCCTCGGCGCAGCCAGCACGAGCTGTGGGGGGGGCGGAGCCAGGTCCCTGCGCTGAAAACAGTGCCGGGACCTCTGCACATGCGCGCTACAGTCGGCACGCAAGTGCAGTAGCTCCAGGCGCCGAACTGTGTGGGAGGGGCCCGAAGCACGCAGCCCCTAGCCCTGGCTGAATGGCCTCACTGGGGCTGCATGGATAAGGTTCCTCCCACGGCCAGCTCCCCCCCCCCCCCGGACCCGACTCCCGGACTGGATCCGATCTCTCCCTTCCCCACCCCCCTTCTCTCTCTCTCTCTCTCTCTCTTCCCTTCCCCCCCCCCCTCCCTCTCTTCCCTTCCCCCCCCCGCCCGCCCCCCCCCCCTCCCTCCCTCCCCCCCCCCCCTCCCTCCCTCCCCCCCCCCCCCCCCTCAGCGGCACGAACGGCTGCAGAATTCTCCCTGGCTGAAGCACTTTCACACAGGTAGGAAGATGGTTTATTTAATCTTTTCTTGGCTTATAAATGTTTATTCAGGTTGGATTTATTTGTATAATATTTGTAGAAGTAGAAATAAGGATTTATTGTCAAATTTAATGAGTTCCCTTCCCCCCCTCGTTCTGGACGCCTAATTTGTAACCTGCGCCTGATTTTTTAAATGTGTAGAACAGGTTTTTTCAGTTCTACAAAAATCTTCACTTGCTCCATTCTAAGTTAGTTTGGAGTACATTTTCACTGTGGAAACTTTCAAATCAGGCGTCAGTGGCCGGACACACCCCCTTTTGAAGAAAAAATTCTGTTCCAAAGTAGAACTGTTCTACCTGACTAGAACTGCAGAAAAAAAAGTGGAGAATTGCAATTTCTAAAATAGTCCATTCTCCACCAGTTGCTCCTAAAAATCAGGTGCGAATCATGTAGAAACTTGGGCCCAATAAGTGGTGTAGCAGGCAGTTATAAAGGGACTGAGTGAATGGACAAAACTATGGCAGATGGAGTTCAATGTGGGGAAGTAAGATCATCCACTTTGGATCAAAGACAAATCAACATATTTTTTTAAATGGTGAGAGACTAGGAGCTGTGGAGGTGCAAAGGGTTTTAGGTGTCCATGTACACAAATCACAAAGTTAGTGCACAGGTTCAAAAAGGCTAATGTAAAATTAGCCTTTTACATTAGCCTTTTTCTCAAGGGGGCTGGAATACAAGTGAGCAAGTGATACTTCAGTTTTACATCTGTAGTACTGTGTTCAGTTTTCAGGAAATATATATTGGCCTTGGAAGGGATAGTGCACATTCACCATAATGATTTAAAAGGGTTAAATTATGAGGACAGGGTCCATGAACATAGCCTGTAATCCCTCAAATTTAGACTGTTGAGGGTGATCCAACTGAGGTTTAAAATGATGGGTAGATATAGAAAAACTATTTCCTCTGGTGGGAGTATCCAGAACAGGGGGCATAACCTTAAAATTAGAGTAAGGCCCTTTAAGAGACAAATCAGGAAGCACTTTTTCCCCACAAAACAGTAGTGGAAATCTGGAATCTCTCTCCCACAAAAGGCAGGGTCAATTTAAATTTTTAAGACTAAAATCAATAGATTTGTGTTAGGGAAGTGTAGAGAGACATGGAGGAAAGGCAAGTAAATGGAATTGAGGCACAGATCAGCCATGATCTAGTAAGTGTGGAACAGGCCCGAGGAGCAGTATGGCCTGTTTTTTGTGCTCAACAGGGGGCGGTTAGTACTAGGGAATGGAAAACTTTCCATTTTAGACATCATGTCAGAATTAAGCACTCCCAGGTCAAATACAGGACTTCTAAAAGAGTAAAGTGCTCTCTACACTGCCCCAACAACATGCCTCAGCCTGAAGATTCCTTACTGCCACATAGGAAACCAACAGTCAATAGACAAGGAGATATTTTTCACCCCATCAATATAGACTGAATTTGAACCTAGGTCTCATAGGTGAAGTATCAGTGTCTAGCCCACTGTGTCACCCAGTTCAAAGAGTACTTTTTAAAACAGGAATCTTATCAAAAGGAGGTGCAGTGTGATAATTGAGTTATTCAGCAGTGTTAAAAATGTGCATTTATTTGATGCCTTATAATGTCTCAGAACATTCCAAAGTGCTTCACATACAATGATTTGTAGAGTGAATTATGTAGGTAAAATTGTTTTGTTTATGCTGAAAAAACAACATAGAAATAAGTAATACTTTTATTGCAGAACAATAGTGAGCTGTTTTACAAAAAAAAGGTAGGAAAGAAACTTCCAACAAAGATTTCAGAAATCCAACAGAGACAACACTTCTTATGAAAATTAGGAAAAGGTGCTACACCAAGTCCTATAGAGATGATCTTCGCTTTAATCCATGAGTGGAAAGTGAGGTTTAATGTGTCAGAATTCAGTTCCCATAAAAATAGACATTTGGTCCAGGATGAATGAATACATTAAGTTGAAAGGAGGGAAAGTTGCTGATGTTTGGTCTATGAGCGAGTGTACTTGCCCCAGATGTGCAGCATAAATACTGAAGCGATGAACAGCAGGCTCATAACAAGTACTGGAACAGGTCCACTGAGGAGAGAGGGAAAAAAAAAATCAATAAAAGCACACTTAACAGTACTTACACCACTGCTGGCTTTTATAGTTTCAATGTCAATGCAATGACAGTAATACAAGGAACAAAAGAGACACCTAGTGGTACAGCAAGAGCACCCACTCGATGCTAGTTTTATCAGCACTGTTGGGGGAAAAAAACAACAACAAATATCAAACACACATGCAGAGTTATTCCTGCTTCCTCATCTTGGGCAGGATTGTGTGCCCAGAACTACACAGCACGCACCATTCTGCCCATTAGTCACTTTAAATATCTCTCATTTTAATAGACTTAAAAAATCTACATAATACAACATATCTAAATAATTTCAAACCTAAATGAAGAATATCAGAAAAAAATTGTGCTCCTACAATTATAACCTGGGCACATTTTAGATTGGAAAACTAAATTTCCTCACAGCTTTGCTTTCACTTCTCCCTCCACCAGTGAAGTTAAAGCTAAATGTACCGATCTATGTTGCCCTCAACAGGCACTGACGCCCAGAGCAGTTTTTTATCTTAATCAAATTCTGACGCAAGCTTCAGGCTATCCAGATTCCCACCCCCCCCCCCCCCAAAAAAAAAAAGAGTAGATTCAATTACAACTTAATAATACAGGACAGTTATCACAACATTGCATATTCTGAATTTTGCTCATGAGCAGAAAATCCCATTCACATTCTAACCACAAACAAAATTGTCCACAGCCGATTCTTACTCCGTTTATGGGGAGATTGAATTTAAACAGATATTACATTAATTGTGCAAATCCAGAACATCCCTCTTACTGGATCCTAGTGGTTCCCTAGTTCAGAACCAGCATTTTCCAATATTTACAAGAGTTCTATATGAAGTGCAATTAATTTTTAGAAAATGGGAAAAAGCAGCAACAAACTCGAGGGCATGTACAGCAATTATAAGTAACAAGCTTCTGATTTACAACCTAGCAAAACAAAGCAAAGCAAAACACACACAGCATAACCACGCTTCCGTTTTGTTATTGTCCATTTACTCTGATCTTCCCTTCTAGAGAGGGGCTCAACTCAGGCATAAAATGAACAAACTTCATGCTAAGCTGCCTTTAAAATAGTTGAACACGAAAGCCTCCCTCTGCCCTAAAATATTAAATACTGGTATCTAGAATCCTTGAGCTGGAATTTGGTGAGCATTTCCGCCGGGTTTTTTGGCGGCATTCTTCGTTTCAGCAGAAAACCACCACCCGGCGGGAATTTCATTGAAGTGTTCTGCAGCCGGTTTTGAAATACTGCTGGGGAGTGGACCACCGGCGTGCACCGCCGGAAAATCTGCTACCGCCCAAGTTTTGGTCACAGCGGTGACCCATAGGCGAGGAGAAAAAAAAAACACCCACGAGAAACCAGCCGGAGCTGGATGGTAGGTATGAAATCCTGCAAACGATAAGTAAAGTCTTAAAACAAATTCTTTTGCAGCGATTCAGTGGAAAAGGGTCGTGAGAATAATTTCCAATTTTTAAATTTTGTTTTATTGAAAAATATTGTGTGTTTTCCCCCCTCCCTAGGCCCAACTTGCAGCGTCGGTCGAAATTTAACAAGGCTCGCGTTTCCTGCCGAGAATCCGCGTACAACGCTGATTTTTCCCGCCGGGCGTAATTTTTTCCATTTTATCAATCTCTCGCCGGCGTTAATTTAATAATCTTAGCGGTTTTTTGGGTGACAATCTGGCAGTGGCAGATTATCAAATTCTAGCCCATAGAATCTGACAGCATAGGAGGCCATTTGGCCCATCGTGCCTATGCCAATTCTTTGAAAGAGTTATCAAATTAGTCCCATTCCTCTGCTTTTTCCCCATAGCCCTGCAATTTTTCTCCTTCAAGTATTTATCTAATTCCCAATTTATCCAATCTAATTGGCTATTAATGCCACACACAGTACAAATTGGACTGGGACAGAGAGCAGTGAAACAGAGATCAGACCATCGTCAACACAATATTACTTCTATTGATCTGGGCAAGAAGAATTTGCAGGAGACATTTAAAAACTCTCGTACATGACAGCCAGCTCAGAATTATGAAGATATTATAAAAGAAAATTGATTTATATAAAAAGCTCAGCTATATTAAAACAAATAGCCTGTATACTTACATTTTGGATAAATCAAAGAGAAATAGTTTAATTAAGGTGGAATTCATTGGACTTTTTTTTACTTTCAAACCATTTACTTAAATTGAACTTTCTTTTTAGAGTTAGGGACTAAAAATATTCTGGCTTTTAAAATAAAGGCAGTCACAGTCTTGACTATTGAATTTCCCCCCCCCCAAAATCCTTAAAAGTCTGAGCTCATCTGTCTCATTGCAGTTATTGGATGAAGAATGGACTTTGACATAAAGCTCTGGTTTCATTTCCCATGTGTACAATGAGCACAAGGTATTGAAAGCCCCAGATCAATGTGTGCATATACGTTGAAACACAGTCAAAGCTGATAAACTCATCTACCACTGACATACATAACCAAGGTACTATTTGACCTTCAAAGAAATATGGGTGAAAATACCAGAGTGACACCCTATATTACCCTAAACGGCAATACCCTAACCAAATTTAAAAGATGAAGCATGGAAAGAAAAAGGGTTGAGGATGAACAAATGTTGTTACTCCTTAAAAGAGGAACATTAATGTAGCAGCTGAGTGCATCATTAAAAACATACTTGCAAGATGAAATTCCCACCTTCATTCATTTTAGCCAAAAAGATTGAAGTAAAAAGCAATGAATATCGCATCTACCCCCCGCCCCCCACCAAGTCCTGAAGACAGACAGCTATTTTGAAAAGGTTTATTGTTGAAGAACTTATATTACAATAAGACTTTGAAGATCTTCTCTGTTATAGCCTCAATGTGGGAACATCCCCACTTACTGATGCAGTCTGATGATAGGCAAGGGAGCCTAATGAAGCATGTACACAATCACAGGGTACAACTCCCGTGAGCTGCACAGAAGCCCTTCAATACACGATGCTGATAACACACACATAATGCACCCCTAAACGGTTTCCTTTAACCTACTTCCACATTTGTTATATCACCCGTCTCCATCCCCTGCCTCAGCTCTTCAGCTGCTGACAGCCTCATCCATGCCTTTGTTACCTCTAGACTGGACTACTCCAATGCTCTCCTAGCCGGCCTCCCACCTTCCATCCTCCGTAAACTTAATCTAATCCAAAACAGTACTGCCCGTATCCTAACCTGCACCAAAACCCAATCACCCACTGACCTACAGTGGCTCCCGGTCCAGCAACACCTCAATTAAAATACTCATCCATGTGTTCAAATCCCTCCACCCCAATCTCTATAATCTCCTCCAGCCCTACAACCCGCACGCCACAGTTTTCTAATTCTGGCCTCTTGCGAATCCCCAATTTTTAAAATCGGTAAACCATTGGTGGCCGTACCTTCAGCTGCCTAGGCCCTAAGCTCAGGAATTCTCTCCCTGTTCGCGCCTCTCTCCTTCAAGTCGCTCCTTAAAATCTACTTGTTCAACCAAACTTTGGGTCACCTGTCCTAATATCTCTGGTTCGTGTCAAATTTTGTCTGAGAATGCTCCTGTGAAGCACCTTGGGATGTCTTTACTACATTAAACGCACTATATAAATATAAATTATTGTTGAAGTAGAGTCAGTTATCAGATTTAATCAATTAAAACCTGATAAAAAAGACTATACGCACTCTCCTCGTACCTGTGGTTGCCAAATATAGGCAAGGAAAATAGCTCCGATCACCCTGAGCAGAAAGCTACACATCCTAGTCAAGTTGCTCTAAAGTTACAACATAGTTACAGATAAGTTAGCTACAGAAATCTGGTACGAAGTTAAAATCATCTAAACCCTAGTTATGTGAAACCTTTTCCCTTCTTCTCCCAGTCTCTGCAGCACTGACTAAGTTTCACAGTCAATAACTGGCCTTTAACCACGTCAAGCTTTACTTAAAGCATTGAACTGTTTAACAAGAAAAGAAATTTCACTCAAACTATAAAATTGGGAAAGCCATATTTACCGAGGGCTACTTCTCTCCAATCTAGCCCTCAGTACTTACTGATAACATATGCGAGACGGAGTAGAGAGTTAATGGAGGCCAATAAATAAATACAATACTTCCATCATCAGTTATTATTGTCAAATAAATTTAGTGTAAAGTGCAGTCATGCTTTCTGGTACAAATCAGTAGTGGTGGCCTTGGTTTGGCTCTGTAGAAGTCAGGTGAATTTTGTCCAGTTAACACAGTTGATGTGGACACATGTCATTTAGTTTTCTTGATTGTCTTGAATTCTCATTTATGTAGCCCAACTCCCTAAAGAAATGGCATAGGATGTGATTTAATCAGCTTATCATTGTGCATCTTATCTCACTGTAGAGAACCTAAGGTAGGCATCGCGTAGGAGATAATTTATTTTAAAAAAGAGATAAAAAGACCAAATTTAAAAGGTCACTAAATGTGGGAGTCAAGAGACAGTTATTGTTTTTTCTGTTCATCAAAAAGGCTGTATTCTAAATTTCAGCTTGCACAGCATCCTATTTTTCATCCTTTGAAACTCACGAGACTGCATTTAGGTTACTGCCCCAATCACAACCTGCTGCATGGTTACAAAGTTCAGAATGCAAAATAATAACTCCATTTATTTGTAATTATTCTGCAATTTAGTTGTCAAACTAAAAAAGGTAGATTGCTTACGCAACTCTATTTTACATACATTTCATCCTGCAATGCTGATCATTTAATCATAAATTAATTCAACCTGTATAATATATCCATTCAGTATTGTGTATGGTAAACTTGCAACAATGCACTAGATCAATCAACAGGGCCAACAGGATGTTAAAAGCAGGATCTTGACTGATGCACCTCTAACCAGCAAACTTAAATATTCTGCCACATTGAACCATCTTGAAGAACGAGACATTCAACAAAAATCAATAGAATATTCAGTGCTCAAAATAACTGCTTGGCACTGCTTTACATAAATGTGAAATTTCATTCCTCACAAAGCGAGAGAGGAATTGGTCACCTCGTTTAAAACTGGTTCTACCTTTACTTTCAAACAATTCTTTTTTAAACTAACAATACCAATGGACCCACAAATCTCACCCATTATGTTTTCAAAGGAGAGTATTATTTTACACTAAGCTAGCACCACTGTATAACAAGTTGTATTATGTGATTTGATTTGCTATACGTTTCTACACAAGGGACGCAAGGCAATTATTAAAGATAACAAGTCACCCTGTGCTGCCCTCAACAACATCTCACTCAAAAGGAGCAAAGACTTGAAATGACCAGCTGTTTTTTTTTAAAGTTGGTAATGGCATGGAGGTGTTCAATGCAGGAAAGAACAATTTTAAATTGTAAAGGAATACTTGTGGAATTAGTCAACAAAAGCTGGTACTTGTACTATCCTAGATACACATGAAAACCCAAAATCAACAAGCTACTTGAAGTATCAGAGAAAGAAACAAAAAGAAAAAAACCCTAAAAATTCAAGATAGAAAGAGAGGTCAGTCAACAATTGTAAAGAGAACAGCAAAATCTGAGTATTACAGATAAATGTTTTTTAAAAAGTGTCTCACTCCAAGATTCCTTTCTTTTAAAAAAAAAGTTGCAAGAATTAAATCTAGATTTGTTTGCCTCTCTTTTTAAAAAAAAAGATTGCTTAAACAGTCAAATTTTGAGGATACCAAGGTATTTATTTACCTTGAAAGGTTACGGTTTCTGACTTTGCAAGGGAACTGAAGTAACTTAAACAGCTCCAGAATTGTACATTCTTCCCAGGGAAATAAGGTTACACCACATCACAACATTCTTGTATATTCCTTTATACTGAACTGTATGGTAGGGTATTTTTTTTTAAAGTGTAAACAGAGCAGGTTTACTGTGAATCTTTGTTTTTATTTTCCAGAAGCTGGGGCTTTAATGCTAATGCCATTATAATGTTCCTCCTGTGCTATCCCAAGCTAAAACACCTTGCAATAATTTTAATAATGTATTACAACCAATTAAAATGTGTCTCATCCTTCCCATTTACACCACAGTTACAGTTTCACTCTTTGGTTTACAGAAAGACATCCCGTGCAGTTATGCACTTTGTTTGCAGTAAAAGCTCCCAACTCCAGCAGCCTTTTAATGTCAACCACAAGAACTTCCAATTTGTAAGCCAGAATAAGATTGCTATATACACGAGTCATACCAGGGGATTAAATGGCGAGGGGATGAAGCTTGTTAAGCATGTAACATTTAGTATATAAACAAGGGCGGGCAGGCACAGGGGAAAGAGCGAGCAAGCAAACAAGTGTAAACATTGATAATTAAAATCCAATTAAACAGCAGTGCATTGGCAATTATAAATATAAGAATGCAGAGGAAGGATTATTGGACTAATCAAGAGGAAGCTCAAGGATAATTCATTTGATAACCTAATAAACAGCAGTCAATACTCCTTCAGATATGGATAAGTGAGAGTTATTGCATACGAAACTTATGTATCCTATTGAATGGCACTGAGTTAGACAAAAGTGAAGCTGAAAGAGTTGTAGGAGCTGATATGGCACTTAATAGCGATCGACAAAGCAAATAAAATACTGAATTATACTACTAACTCAGTAAAGTAGGACATCATTTAAAAACTAGTGTGCTTTGGTCAGTCCACATTTTCAGCGCTGTGTCCAGTTTTGGCTGCTGAGACACAACTACGGTCATTGAGAGCTTCCAACATTTTGTTTTCATTTAAAACATTTCAAGTCCAGGAGGTGCTGCGGAGAAGAGACCCAAGATAGATCCATGAAAGAACAGAATTCTAAGAAAAGACTGGAAAAGCTTGGGCTTTTCAACTCTCAAAATAAGCAACTGAGGGGGGACCTTGGGAGGTACAGAATATGATGAACAATATATAAAAAAGGTAAACCTAGTACTACTTCAAGGTAACCCAACAGCAGGACAAGGGGCTACAGATGCCAAGAAGTTGTCCTTCATTTCCAGGTAGGGTAGTGGAAGCACAAACCTGAAGATCACTTACAACAATTGGATTCTGACAGAAGGTTTTCTGATATGGATGAGCCAAGAAGGCAGAATGTTTTCCTCATCCATAATTATCCTGTGATTAGCCGTGTCGGCCATGGTTCAGTTGGTAGCACCCTTGCCCGAGTCAGAAGGTTGTGGGTTCAAGTCCCACTCCAGGAGACTTTAGCACAAAAATCTAGGCTGACACTCCAGTGCAGTATTGAGGGAGTGCTGCACTGCTGCAGATGCTGTCTTTTTGATGAGACATTAAACCGAGGCCCCATTTCCTTTCTCAGGTGGACGTAAAAGATCCCATGGCACTATTTCGAAGAGAGGGGAGTTATCCCCGGTGTCCTGGCCAATATTTATCACAAAGAGATTATTTGGTCATTATCACATTGCTATTTGTTAAGTGCAAATTGGCTGCCACTTTTCCTACATCATCATATGCAGTCCCTCGAAATCGAGGAAGACTTGCTTCCGCTCTAAAAGAGAGTTCTTAGGTGGCTGTACAGTCCAATACAAGAACCACAATCCCCGTCACAGGTGGGACAGATAGTCGTTGAGAAAGGGTGGGCAGGACTGGTTTGCCGCACGCTCTTTCCGCTGCCTGGGCTTGATTTCTGCATGCTCTCGGCGATGAGACTCGAGGTGCTCAGCGCCCTCCCAGATGAACCAGGTGTCGGTGGGGATGCTGCACTTTATCAGGGAGGCTTTGAGGGTGTCCTTGTAATGTTTCCTCTGCCCACCTTTGGCTCGCTTGCCATGCAACAGTGACTACACTTCAAAAGTATTTAATTGGCTGTAAAGCTCTTTGGGACGTCATGAGGTCATGAAAAGCGCTATACACATGCAAGTGTGTGTGTGATTTTTAAAAAAAAGTTGCATTAGCAGTTTGAGAGCACAGGCTCTGCAGTACCAGAGGCAAACCCTTGCAAATTTACTTGCACAGCGAAATCATGAGATAAATGTACAGGGACAATGCACTTCAGATAACAAAGAGTGGGTGGATCTAAAAAGTAACTATTCACTATTGCTTCTCTTTGATCTTGTGCTTGTGTGTTTCTATTCCAATTACAAACTCGAGTATCATTAGATTTTATGCGTTCTAAGCTGACGGTTTAATGCTGTAACTAAGTTGTTTATATATACACAAACAAAATATACTCCTGCAGATTTCGGTTTGATCTGACATTTACTACATTTTAATTATGGCATTCTCTGCAGTCTCCTATTGGAGGCTACTCTAGAGCAGTATGTGCAGATATCAACAGGTCACACTTTTAACTAAGGACCATAAGCCATTATCTCATCAATATATCCAATGGGACTCAAGAACTTCAATTCACCCCCTCTTCGTGCACTGTAAAGTACTATTACATGCAAGAAAGTCAATATATCCCTCTACTTTCTAAATGAAACATTTCACGTAAGTGACTAAACTTCAATTACAGCAACCTCGAGTAGTTCTTCCTCACAAAAAGGGGGAAACAATGGGCACAGGACAGATCTGTTGGGAATAGCATTATCAGAAAGAGTTTTTCTTTATAGCTAGTGACCATGACTACAGGCTACACTGTTCACCATCCTCTTCCAATTATTTAAAGAAAACAAAAATATCAAATCGTTACCAATAAAGACATATCTTGGCTACTTCCCACTGCAAACACTTTTGACTTCACTTTGGAACATCAAGACCGGAATTTGATTTTGCTCAGTAGAAAAACTACCAGGTGGGCCTATTGTGTTTCACTAAAGCACCAGAGATTATCAGAGGTCTTGGACCTACCGAAAAAGCAGCTCAGCTCAGAATGTGTTTGTTTTAAAGAGAAAAAGGAGGGGATCTTCATTTTCTAATGAAGGTAAAATATGCAGAACAAGGCATAAATCTGGTGAGTTACTGTACAATACAGCACTAGCATAAACACAACAGTGAGGGGAATCTGAATGAACACTAGTGAAATTCACTCATTAACCTGAGTGCCTTTAGCATCAATGGGTATATTAATGCAGCTCCGTCATACCATCAGGTTCAGGAATTATTCAAAGCCAGTACACGCAATGATGTCATCAGCAATCACTGTTTAATAAACAATCAAAAAAATGGAGTGTGAAATGTGAAGGATGTTATAGGGATTAGGATATTAATAACACACATTGACCGATTTTACAGTAATGCAATCACACATAGCTAGAAGAATGAAAATTGTGCTGTGATTCAGTGTCCATAGGGTGCACTTACACTTTAAGCCCAGGAGAATCCTCCGTGTAGAAGCGCCACATACCCCCAGTGCCCGTCGAGGTGGTTCGACCAGCACGGCTCACTGCACTACTGGTAGCTTTCCTGTGAGGGAGGGGGAAAACAGACATTAGCTGCATTTCATACTATAAACCCCTTACTATGCACTGCAATCAGGGACAGTATTTTGTTAGCAGGAACCTCCTTTTACCCAAGATTATAATAATTTTAAACAGATCCAATTAAAATCATTTCTGGCAGTAGAAGGTGAATTTCCTTACTGGGTGTTCAGAATCCTTATCTTCACAAACTGTCTTTTTCTTAAAACTTTTCTCCCCAACCCAAATAGTACAGTAGAAAATGTAAAAACACATACATGGAATATTCCTTCACCCCCTAACAAGTAGCCCCCGTTTCTGGATAAAAATAAAGCTCTACTCAAAACACTATTTTAAGAACAGAGGTTGGCACTAAAGCTCAAGACTCTTAAAAGCTAAAAGTTTGCAAGTGCAAGAACAGATGACAATGCTGAACAGCCGTGCTCTCACATGCAGTGCAGTGGAGCCAGATGGGGTATATTTGAATGGGGCTTCATTCTATTCCCATCTTGGACATGGAGAATGTGGCACCTGGGTAGTTTCGTCACTTTCCGTCATGTAGGGTCAAATGGGGCAAGTGCAGTCCCGTCCAGGCCACCCACTCGACTGCAGGTATTTGGCGAAGCTAATGAAGAAATGGGGATTAAAAATATAAAAAGAAACCAGGTTTTGGGGGGGGGGGGGGCACCACCCAAATATCCTCATTAAAACTCAGTTTTATAATGAAAAATAAAAATTTATGGGCAGATCGTGTGACAAGTTTGCTATTTCAAGATGACATTAGGGACCGACATTTTTAGACAAAATGATGTAGCAGGTCAACAATATTAAGCAGTTTAAGACCTAGGAATAGACCGCTGGGTATTGGATAGAAGGCAATATTGAGGGTCCTAGTGGTTTAGAACAATCATCTTAACACAGCCTTGAAAACACTCCCTGTTGTCTTATTTATAATATACCTTTTTAATGTGTGTGAATGTAAATTTTAATCTGTATTTTTCTCTTTTTAAAAACTTGAATTCTCAGCAAGATAGATTCACATATTTTATGAAACTGTATATTTCCACATGCATGTGTGGCAGCCATTGTATACTGTGATTGGCCCAGGGGCAGGACAGGCCAGCCCACATTGCAATATGTGTGCGCACTTGGTCCGTGCAGTAGAGCTGGTCTCCAGTCGTCTTGGGTAATCCTTGCCACTGGACCAAGACCTAGCTCTGTCAAGCCCATGTGGTGGCTGGTGTGCAATGGCCATCACACGTTAAAAAAATCCACGCACCGGCATCTTCCACCCTTCAGGATTTAGTTTGGGACCTGGAATATTTGGTCCTTCACTGAAACACCTGTGAACTCATCCCTTTTTGGCGTGAAAGCAAGTCATCCTCAATACGAGGGACCGCCCATGATGATGATAACATTTTGACTGTATGATGTTTGCAGATGGATGACATTGATAGGTCCAGGTTTCTGTGACTGCTTACTCTGGGAGTAATGTGGGTCACAGGGTTGAGGCAGCTGGTTTTGTCTGGTTTCCAGAGGTCAATTAGGCCTGGGGACCAAGGAGTGGGAAAGACCCTGCATACTGGTGGTCATGTTGGTTGAAGTCATTCCCCTACTACACCCAGATCCAAATAATTGTGGCCTGGTCGCTAGCTTCCAAGTAAAGGTCATGGCGGGAATGGAGATCGGGACCTCCCCATCAACACTGTACAGCTTACCATTCACAACATACCAAAGCAAACCAAAAACACCCCATTGCCACTGCAGCCCTCTCAATCTGGAGGGAGGATTGTGCCTTGGACGATCCCACTGGGTCGAATACCTACCTCCTCAATCCCAGGAAGATTTACTTCAGCGATATTCACAGCCTGGTGTCGCAAAGGGATCACCAGGTTAGTTCAGATCCTCTAGGGAGGGCCTGGTTATCCCTTTCCATCACCTAACAGGCAAATTCCTCCATTCCCAGCATGACAAAGACCACTATCAGCAGATGAAGCACCATCTCCAGAACCCTGCAATACTTTGCAGACATAATGCCTTGAAATTGCCTCCTCTTTTGGTGTGTGCAATGTGCGCACGCATCCAAAGAGGCCCCACAAGTGCCGGTTCTCGGCACGCGATGCGCATGCGCCAAGAACTGGCACTTGCGATCTGTTAAAATGTCTTTTGACAGTTCCAACGCATCCCCAGGAGAAGGACAGTCGTGGGCTTTTTGTCCCAACTCCTGCCCAGCGAATGTCCTTCAAACTCTTGCGCCTGAGAAAAGCAGGCATATAGCCTGCTTTTACCAGCATGAGAGTTTTAAAAGATAGAAAAATAAAATTAATAATTTTATTAAAAATCCTGTCCATTAAGGTAAGTTTATTTTTCCCCCTATTAAAACATTAAAAAAAATACTGTCTAAAACATTTAATTAAATTCAATTGAAATTAATTTAAAATATGTGAAGTGTTTTTC
This sequence comes from Pristiophorus japonicus, assembly GCF_044704955.1. NCBI lineage: Eukaryota > Metazoa > Chordata > Chondrichthyes > Pristiophoridae > Pristiophorus > Pristiophorus japonicus. The sequence continues at coordinate 178,047,017 of NC_091981.1, forward strand.
TTATTTATTTAAAATAGTGTGTTTTTGGGGTTATCCCTATTCATAGAAATAGTGATCAGCAATACAGTGAATGGGAATACTCCATTTTAAATGGTGGTCTGGCCCACGTGATCCCAGGCTGCATATACTCTCCTGGAATACGTGGGCTCCTACGCTAGACTGCGAATGGAGGCCTTGGAGCACAAGTCTACATTCCTCCGGGACCATCGGTACTTTCGTTTAAAAAAAAAAGTTAGTCGGAGGCATCCGCCCGCAGGAAGCCTCTGACTGCAATTTCTGGGCCATTGAGTGTCAACCACCCAGGACTCATCCTCCTTTCTCCAACAGTCACTTGCATCAGGATTTGCTGCTGTTCAGTAATTTACACCAAGAACATGTGGAAGTGCAGTGACTAAATAGCACACAACATATTTAAACTCTGTCTAATGTGGCATGCATTTATCAAGCATATAAAATTTGCACGAATAGCTTGCCAAAATGCTGCTGCATCAATTGATTTGCGCACCTGTGTTTCAGACAACATTGGAAGAAACTAAGAAAAAAAATAGTCTGCACGATGTGAAGCTCCCTGTAATGTGACAGGCATTCCAAGAGTCCTGTGAATCTAAACTAATCTTGTATCACCTGCACACATTCCGCTGGGGTACAATAACGCAATCCCTATTCAAAGTTCGCTACTGATACAAACAGAAAAGTTTGATTACATTGTTGTCATAAGGTGTTCAGGCTTTAGATCAGCAAGTAATAAAAGATGAAGCTCAAATTACCAATTTCCATCAATTTTGTATTTTGGAATTGTTTGCACAGTGCAAAATCTATTATGAGCAATTATTAAACTGAAGAGAGTGACAGACAGCACAGTGCTTTTTCTTGCAGCATAGCATAGTGGAGGGCCACAGATATGATACTAAACTCCCAAGCACAGGCAAGGCATCATTTTTTTGGAAGTGGGGAGGGGGGGGTGAGGAAAGGGTGGTAAAAAAAAGAGATAAAGATAGGAGGCCAAGTTAAGAGGCAAAATTAAAAAGGATATTAGGAATGTTAACAGAGAACACGAGAAATTCTTGGCCAGTAAAATTAAGGAAAACCCCAAGATGTTCGATAAATATATTAAGAGTAAGAGTAACTAAAGAAAGGGTAGGGCCTATTAGAGATCATGAGGGTAATCTTTGCGTGGAGGTAGAAGATGTTGGGAGGGTTCTTAACGAATACTTTGCATCTGTTTTCACAAAGGAAAGGGGCAATGCAGATACTGCTATCGAGGAGGAGTGTGATGTTCTGGATGAAATAAATATAGAGAGAGAGGAAATATTAAGGGATTTAGCAGCTTTGAAAGTAGATAAGTCCCCAGGCCCGGATGAAATGCATCCAAGGCTGTTGAGCGAAGTAAAAGGAAGAAATAGCAGAGGCCTTGACCATTATTTTCCAGTCCTCTTTGGATCTGGGCATGGTGCCGGAGAATTGGAGGACCGCTAATGTAGTACCCTTGTTTAAGGGGGGGGAAGAAAGGGATAGGCCAATTACAGGCCGGTCAGCCTAACCTCAGTGGTGGGAAAATTATTGGAAAAAAATCCTGAAAGACAGGATAAATCTGCATTTGGAAAGGCAAGGATAAATTAGGGATAGTCAGCACAGATTTGTTAAGGGAAGATCGTGTCTGACTAACCTGATCGAATTTTGTGAGGAGGTAACCAAGAGGGTCAATAGATGGACTTTAGTAAAGCTTTTGATAAGGTCCCACATGGTAGACTGGTCATGAAGGTTAAAGCCCATGGGATACAGGGCAAAGTGTCAAGTTGGATTCAAAATTGGCTTGGAGGTAGGAAGCAAAGGGTAATGATTGATGGATGTTTTTGTGACTGGAAGGATGTTTCCAGTGGGGTTCTGCAGGGCTCAGTACTGGGTCCCTTGCTTTTTGTGGTATACATCAATGATCTAGATTTGAATATAGGGAGTATGATTAAGAAGTTTGCAGACAACACTAAAATTGGCTGTGTGGTTGATAATGAAGAGGAAAGTCATGAGCTGCAGAAGGATATCAATCTACTGGTCTGGTGGACAGAGCAGTGACAAATGGAATTTAATTCAGAGAAGTATGAGGTGATGCACTTTGGGAGGGCCAATAAGGAAAGGGTATACACATTAAGTGGTAGGCCACTTAATAGTGTAGATGAACAAAGGGACCTTGGAGTGCTTGTCCACAAATCCCTGAAAGTAGCAGGCCAGGTGGATAAGGTGGTTAAGAAGGCATACGGAATGCTTGCTTTTATTGGCCAAGGCATAGAATACAAGAGCAGGGAGGTTATGCTTAAATTGTATACTATTTTGGTTAGGCCACAGCTGGAGTATTGCGTGCAGGTCTGGTCGCCGTATTATAGGAAGGACGTGATTGCACTAGAGGAGGATGCAGAGGAGATTTACTAGGATACTGCCTGGAATAGAGAATCTTAGTTATGAGGACAGAGTGGGTTTGTTCTCATTGGAACAGAGGAGGTTGAGGGGAGACCTCACTGAAGTGTACAAAATATTGAGGGGCCTGGACATAGTGGATAGTAAGGGTCTATTACAAGGGGGCATAGTTTTAAGGTGGTTGGTTGAAGGTTTAGAGGGGATTAGAGGGGGTGCTTCTTTATGCAGAGGGTTGTGGGGATCTGGAACTCGCTGCCTGGAAGAGTGGTGGATGCAGAAACCCTCACCACTTTTAAGAGATGGTTGGATGGGCACTTAAAGTGCAGTAACCTGCAGGGTTACGGACCTAGAGCTAGTAGCCGGGATTAAACTGGATGACCTTTTGTTGGACGGAGCAGATATAATGGTAAGTACTGCAGGGAATAGAATACATCTAGCGTGATCTCCTGGACTAGTTTCGATCGCCTGGATGGGTCAGAGAGGAATTTTCCCAGATTTTTTCTCCCTAAATTGGCCTGGGTTTTTAAAATCTGATTTTTGCCTCTCCCAGGAGATCACATGGCTCCAGTTGGAGTGGAGTATAGAATGTTTTAGTATAAGGGGTGTCGCAATTTTGGTGAGGCGGATTGGTTGGGCTGGGTGCTCTTTGCCTTTCCGTCATTGTTCATAAGTTTATATGTAACCTTTAGGGCTGCTGACCAAGGGCCGTGTGGTTCTGTGTCAGCCTGCATGGACAGGATGGGCCAGAATGGCCGCCTTCTGCGCTGTAAATTTCTATAATGTTTCTAAGTCACTGCCAAGCAACTCAAACACCTCCTAGTGGCTAAGAGCAGTATTGGTGATGGTGGTGCATCACCTCCCAGCCCAGCCAGCAGTTGGTACATGGCCAAGCAAGGCAGACTGAGGAGGGGGAAGGGTGTTGAGAAAGACTAAATTCCTGAAAGGGATACATATACTTGGAGAAAAAAAAATGCCAGCTTCATATTTCCAGAGTTCAATACAAATTCTAATAGTGTTCACATTGTGCACTAAAATTGAGAATGGATATTCAACTAATTGAAGTCAGTTTTCAGTAGCTCTTTGCTCTTTTCAAGGGAGTGGAAATTGTCTGCAGGTATAAATTGAAGCCTGAGGCTTCTTCCTATTATGAAGCACGTTAACTGAATTAATACGGCCTGTATTGGAGGACCAAACAGCAAACGTAGTGAGTAAATGGTGTCAGAAATGACCAAGAGTTACAATACCCAACATTGCAGGGCTTTATTACATACTATGGGGCATTTCTGTAATTCAAAGTACAATGGCTTGCTTGACTTGTAGCTAGAAATTAATATTTGTTTTATTGAATCTTTGAGCAGATTTTTTTTTAAATAAAAGGACTGACGAGACCAAAATGTGTTTTTTTAAAAAATATAATTATATTTGTGCCAAATTTTGACATTGAAGCCTCTACAAGACAAGGAGTTCACCGAAAAATGCCTGGTTTTCAAAATTAAAATATGTAATTTCTGACAATGCAATTTTGTTAACAGCAATGAAAAAAAAGCTAATCACAATGTACAATATTAATGATCCTTTAACACTTCAAGCAGCTAACTAACCACTTGTTGAAACTTGTTAATCCAACCATTGAGTGAACTACTTGTGGTTAAAACAACTAAAGATCAACAAAGCAAAGCACGACTCAATGATAAGTGCCTATAAATCACTGGAAAACTCTGATGCAGTAACGTAACTGTGTTGTTGGATTCCCAGTGCCTGGGCTAATACAGCTATAACTTGAGTCGTATGCCTCTTATGGCCTCCACATATACAAACAGATAATACATCCATATTCTCAGATCAGAAAACTCCTATGCTCTATTTACTTATGTTCTTATGTTCTAAGAACTAGGAACAGGAGTAGGCCATACGACCCATCGAGCCTACTCCGCCATTCAATATCGGCAGTCCCTCGAAGCGAGGATGACTTGCTTCCACGCCAAAAAGGGATGAGTTCACAGGTGTTTCAATGAAGGACCTAATATTCCAGATCCTGAACTACATCTTATAAGATCATGGCTGATCTGATCATGGATTCAGCTCTACTTCCCTGCCCGCTCCCCATAACCCCTTATCGTTTAAGAAACTGTCTATTTCTGTCTTAAATTTATTCAATGTCTCAGCTTCCACAGCTCTCTGAGGCAGCAAATTCCACAGATTTACAACGCGAAGAAATTTCTCCTCATCTGTGTCTTAAATGGGCGGTCCCTTATTCTAACATCATGCCTTCTGGTTCTAGTCTGCCCATCAGTGGAAACATCCTCTCTGCATCCAGCTTGTCAAGCCCCCTCAATCTTATACGTTTCGATAAGATCACCTCTCATTCTTCTGAATTCCAGTGAGTAGAGGCCCAACCTACTCAACCTTTCCTCATAAGTCAACTCCCTCATCTCCGGAATCAGCTCTATGATCATTAAGTTTCCCCCTCATTAAGCTCATTAAATGCTGGGCTGAGCTGAAGTAAAATAATCACTTTTTGATTTCACTGTGTAGTTCGAAATGCTACACAAGTTCATTGTTAAGGATTTTTAATAAGTATAAATTAGGCCTTTTCTTCTCAGAAATGTGCACGAATCACCAATTAGTATTTTCTCTAGACTACTTTTTACTTGTATGAAAATTTTCATCAAAATTAAGAGGGAGGAAGTTCAGGTCCATCTGCGAGGGATGAGAAACATTGAAAAGATTTGCAAACTTTTCAATGGTTCTAAAGTTTGATTTTACAGACAGACATTCTACAATTTGTATTTTATCCAACTAAATATTAACATATCACAAGTTGCACAATTTCAAACATTTATAAGTATTCCAAAAAAATCATGCACTAATTTCAAAAAAACAATATCGGCATTTATTGATATATCAATGTTTTCTCTATTTCACAGTATCGTCCTCTACAAGTCAACATTTTATATAAATTGATTTTCCTCAAAGCTAAAATGCTTTAACACAACATACTAATGTTCTTACACTTCTATCAAAGAACTGGTTTAGCTATTCAGATCACTTTAATTGTTAAACAGTAATGCATTTAGTTCCAACTGTATAACACACCAGTAAATCAAGTTCCACATAACTGTCACAATTCACTAACTTTTCTATAATATGGACTGGAGGGCAGTAAATGTAACAACACTTTTTTTTTTAAAAAGGAGGGAGAGAAAACAGGGAATTATAGACCGGTTAGCTTGACATCAATAGTGGGGAAAATGTTGGAATCAATTATTAAAGATGAAATAGCAGCGCATTTGGAAAGCAGTGACAGGATCGGTCCAAGTCAGCATGGATTTATGAAAGGGAAATCATGCTTGACAAATCTTCTGGAATTTTTTGAGGATGTAACGAGTAGAGTGGGACAAGGGAGAACCAGTGGATGTGGTGTATTTGGACTTTCAAAAGGCTTTTGACAAGGTCCCACACAAGAGATTGGTGTGCAAAATTAAAGCACATGGTATTGGGGGTAATGTATTGACATGGATAGAGAACTGGTTGGCAGACAGGAAGCAGAGTGTCGGGATAAACGGGTCCTTTTCAGAATGGCAGGCAGTGACTAGTGGGGTGCCGCAGGGACCACAGCTATTTGCAATATACATCAATGATTTTAGATGAAGGAATTGAGTGTAATATCTCCAAGTTTGCAGATGACACTAAACTGGGTGGCGGTGAGATGTGAGGAGGATGCTTAAAGGCTGCAGGATTACTTGGACAGGTTAGGTGAGTGGGCAAATGCATGGCAGATGCAGTATAATGTGGATAAATGTGAGGTTATTCACTCGGGGGCAAAAATACGAAGGCAGAATATTATCTGAATGGCGGCAGATTAGGAAAAGGGGAGGTGCAACGAGACCTGGGTGTCATGGTTCATCAGTCATTGAAAGCGGTCATGCAGGTACAGCAGGCGGTGAAGGTGGTAAATGGCATGTTGGCCTTCATAGCTAGGGGATTTGAGTATAGGAGCAGGGAGGTCTTACTGCAGTTGTACAGAGCCTTGGTGAGGCCTCACCTGGAATATTGTTCAGTTTTGGTCTCCTAATCTGAGGAAGGACATTCTTGCTATGGAGGGAGTGCAGCGAAGGTTCACCAGACTGATTCCCGGGATGGTAGGACTGACATATGAGGAGAGACTGGATCGACTGGGCCTGTATTCACTGGAATTTTGAAGGATGAGAGGGGATCTCATAGAAAAATATAAAATTCTGACGGGACTGGACAGGTTAGATGCAGGAAGAATGTTCCCGATGTTGGGGAAGTCCAGAACCAGGGATCACAGTCTAAGGATAAGGGGTAAGCCATTTAGGACCAAGATGAGGAGAAACTTCTTCACTCAGAGTTGTTAACCTGTGGAATTCTCTACTCCAGAGAGTTGTTGATGCCAGTTCATTGGATATATTTAAAAGGGAGTTAGATATGGCCCTTACGGCTAAAGGGATCAAGAGGTATGGAGAGAAAGCAGGAAATGGGTACTGAGGTGAATGATCAGCCATGATCTTGTTGAATGGTGGTGCAGGCTCGAGGGTCCGAATGGCCTACTCCTGCACCTATTTTCTATGAATCCAACCTGACTCCAACATACACATGATCTTAATAAGTTCAATGCACATCGTTGTGTCCAATAGCCCACCTCATGTATACATACTAAAAAGCTCAAAGTAGCAACTGCTTTCTAAACAGGAAGAGTCCACAAATCTACTTTTTTTGTTTTTCCTAAAAGCGGTGTGGTTCCACAGATGCCAGCAAAACTCCATCACTGAGCGCAAATATACATTCTTCACATGTGAGCCTACATAATGATTTGTCAGCAGACTGTGGTGTGCCATAAGCAAACCCAACCTTTCCTTCATCAGATGTCCACATGCATAATTTCCGCTCGACTTACATGATGGCAATCATAAATGGAACCCCTGATTTTTTACCCACTTCTCTGGCACGCAGGTAGAAGCCAATTGTACCACCCCAACTGCTGAAACTGCTTCACTTAGCACAGCCCAAGACTCAAACCAAAGATCTTCTGCTCTGCGTGGCTTACTACTACGTTGAACAATGTTTTTATACCTTATGCAATTAGGGAACCTAATACTTTCATATAAAAACATTTGGTCTCCTCATTTCACATAACTAGTAAAAGAGAAACATATTCCACACTGCCATCAAGTATATTAATTTTAGCCCCTACTTCTCACTGTCATAAGAGGAAATAGTAATTGCTCATTACAATAATATTTATTCAAACCAAACACTAAACTACATCAGATCGAACGAAGTTACACCCAAAACATTAATTTTGTTCCTTTTTCCAGATGCTGCCTGCCCTGTTCATTTCCCATATTTTTCTGTTGCTACATTGTTGATATCTTTCCGTTAATTTTGTCTTGCAAAAAGGCAATTGCAATCACAACGCAAGAAAAAAAATCTAAATTATCAGTAACATAATTAACAATCACTTGCATGCAAGAGATGACTTTGAAGTTAAACTTTACTTTATAATACTCAACCTAATGATCTCCTAACCCCACATTTGCATTAAAATTAGTAAAATAAAAAAATGGGTGAAATGTACTGCAATTCAAGTACAGTAGATTGTGCAGATTATTTTGTACTTGTTTGGCTCAACCATAACTCTCGACCTTCAAAGGGTTTAAAGGCCATCTTTTAACAGGCATTGCCTTGCTCAGCGAAATGAGCAGTTGTTAATTGCTGAGAATAACCCAAGCTATATTACCAGTAGTAATCATATTATCAATGTAAAGATCTAACTGTATCCAACTTGCAGTCCCGTATCATGTTGGATATTACAAAGAACAAATGCCAGGCAACAATGCCTCCAAGTACTACATCACTTTGATGTGGTGCCTGCTCCAAATTATTTACCTCTGTCTTACTGTGGATCCACCACCAGCAGCTCGGGGTGCCACAGCTTTACTGGGCGATCGGCTAGAGGCACCGACATTTGTTGCACTTGCAGCAGGTCCAGGCTAAAAAGGGCAAAACAAGATATTAGCACAAAGGGAATAAAATGCTCTTTTCATACATTATAAGCAGTAAACATCACAGAAACCCAAAGTATGAAGCACAACCTACCAATACCACAGATAAAAGTGCACATCCAAAGTATTATCAATTGGGACTGATCATTTTGGTTCCAAAAGTACATTGAATTTGAGCAATATATTACACACACAGGACATGATATCAGTACAGGAGTTGTGAATGAAATGGTTTCTTGATTTTGGGTCTTAAAAGAAAACAGTAATGAAACAAAATGGGGTAACTACCATCACCATAAAGTAGGATAAAGAAACAAAGGGGCATAGTTTCAGAATAAGGGGTCACCCATTTAAAATGGAAATTAGGAGAATTGTTTTCTCTCAGGAGGGTCATGAATTTTTGGAATTTTCTACCCCAGGGAGTTGTTGAGGCTGGGTCTTTGAATATATTTAAGGTGGAGATAGACAGATTTTTGAATTATAAGGCAGTCAAGGGTTATGGGGAGCGGGTAGGAAAGTGGAGATGAGGCCAGGATCAGATCAGCCATGATCTTATAGAATGGCGGAGCAGGCTCGAGGAGGGGCCAACTGGCCTACTCCTGCTCAGATTTCTTATGTTATGTAAAAAAAGGGAGGCTTATGACAGATACCGAGGTCTCAATACTGCAGAAAGCCAAGAGGAGTATAGGAAATGCAGGGGTGACATTAAGAAGGAAATTAGGAAAGCAAAGAAAGAGCATGAAAAAAATTTTGGTAAATAAAATCAAGGAAAACCCAAACATGTTTTATAAATACATTAAGAGCAAGAGGATAACTAAAGATAGGGTAGGGCCTATTAGAGACCATAAAGGTAATGTGTGTGTGAAGGCGGAAGATGTGGGTATGGTTCTTAATGAATACTTTGCATCTGTTTTCACAAGAGAGGGGCAATGCAGACACTGCAATCAGGGAGGAGTGTGAAATATTAGTTGAAATAAACAGAGAGAGAGACGAAGTATTAAGGGGTTTAGCAGCTTTGAAAGTGGATAAATCCCCAGAACCAGATAAAATGTATCCCCCAGGCTGTTAAAAGAAGCACAAGAGGAAATAGCAGAGGCCCTGACCATCATTTTCCAATCCTCTCTGGCTACAGGTGTGGTGCCGGAGGATTGCTAACATTGTATCTTTGTTTACAAGGGAAAAAGTTACAGGCCGGTCAGCCGAACCCCGGTGGTGGAAAATTTATTGGAGAAAATTCTGAATGACAGGATAAATCTTAATTTGGAAAGACCTGGATTAATCAAGGACAGTCAGCATGGATTTGTTATGGGGTGGTTGCATCTGACTAACTTGATTAAATTTTGAGGGGAGGTAACAAGGAGGGTCGATGATGCTAGTGCATTTGATGTAGTAAATATGGATTTTTGATACGGTCCCATATGGTCACGAAAGTAAAAGTCCATGGGATCCAAGGCAAAGTGGTAGGTTGGATCCAAAATTGGCTTAGAGGCAAGAAGCAAAGGGTAATGGTTGATGGGCGTTTTTGTGACTAGAAGAACATTTCCATGGGATTCTGGAGGGCTCAGTACTAGATCCCTTGCTTTTTGTGATATATATCAATGATTTAGACTTGAATGTAGGGGATATAATTAAGAAGTTTGCAGATGATACAAAAATTGACTGTGAATTACCAAAAATTGATAATGAAGAAAAAAGCTGTAGAATGCAGGAAGATATCAATAAAATGGTCAGGTGGGCAGAACAGTGGCAAATGGAATTCAATCTGGAGAAGTGTGAGGCAAGGGTCATGGAGAAGTGTAGAGAAACAAAGGGACCTTGCAATGCATGCCCACAGATCCCTGACGGTAACAGGCCAGGTAGATAATTATCATCATCATAGGCAGTCCCTCAAAATCGAGGAAGACTTGCTTCCACTCAAAAAGTGAGCTCTCAGGTGACTGAACAGTCCAATATAAAAATGACAGTCTCTGTCACAAGTGGGACAGTCATTGGAGAAAAGAGCGAGTGTGGAGTTTGGTTTGCCGCACGTTCCATCTGCTGCCTGCGCTTCTGCATGCTCTTGGCAACAAGACTCAAGGTTCTCAGTGCCCTCCCGGATGCTCTTCCTCCAATTAGGGTGGTCTTTGGCCAGGAATTCCCAGGTGTCGATGGGGAAATTGCACTTTATCAAGGAGGTTTTGAGGGTTGATAAAGTGGTTAAGGCGGCATATGGAATATTTGCCTTTATTAGCCGAGGCATAGAATACAAGAGCAAGGAGGTTATGCTTGAACTGTTTAAAACACTAGTTAGGCCACAGCTAGAGTACTGTATGTAGTTCTGGTCACATTACAAGATGTGACTACACTAGAGAGGGTACAGAGGAGATTTACGACTATGTTGTCTGGACTGGAGAATTTTAGTTATGAGGAAAGATTGGATAGGCTGAGTTTGTTTTCTTTGGAACAGAGGAGATTGAAGGGAAACCTTAATGAGGTGTATAAAATTATGAGGGGCCCAAATAGATTGGATAGGAAGGATCTATTTTCCTTAGCAGAGGGGATCAACAATCAGGGGGCATAGATTTAAAGTAATTGGTAGGAAGTTTAGAGAGGATTTGAGGGGAAATGGTTTCACCCAGAGGATGGTGGGGGTCTGGAACTCACTGTCTGAAAGGGTGGTAGAGCAGAAACCGTCACCACATTTAAAAAGTACCTGGATGTGCACTTGAAGTGCTGTAACCTACAAGGCAACAGACTAAACTAATTAATGGGGGCGGTGGGGAGGAGAAAGAGGATTCAGGCGAGCGAAAATTTAAAAAGTCAACTAATAAGGAGAAGGCAATGGAGCAGGGCAGCACTGGGGGAAATGAAAACCAGAGCATGACAGGAAGGAAGGGACACAATGTATAAACATCAAGGTGAATCAGAAAGTAGGATCAACGCAGGAAAAAAAGATGGTTGGAAAAAATAAATTTAAAAGCTATATTAATCTGAATGCACATAGCATTCGTAACAAAATAGATGAGTTGACGTCACAAATAGATGAAAATGGGTATGATCTGATAGCCACTAGAGATGTGGTTGCTAGGTGACCTGGACTGGGAACTAAATATTCAGGGATATTTGACAATTTGGAAGGACAGACAGAAAGGAAAAGGAGGTGGGGCAGCACTGTTAATAAAGGATAAGATCAGTGTGTTAGTGAGAAACGCTATTAGCTCAGAAGATCAAGATGTTGAATCAGTTTGGGTGGAGATAAGGAATAATAAGGGGGAAAAGTCACTGGTGGCTGTAGTCTATAGGCCCCCTAATAGTAGCTACACTGTTGGACAAAGTATAAATCAAGAAATAATGGAGGCTTGTAAAAAAGGGATGGCAATAATCATGGGCAATTTTAACCTTCATATTGATTGGACAAAGCAAGTTGACAAGGGTAGCCTTGAGGAAGAGTTCAGAGTGTATCCAGGATAGTTTCCTTGAACAGTACATTGCGGAACCAACCAGGGAGCAGGCTCTCTTAGATCTGGTACTGTGTAATGAGACAGGATTAATAAACGATCTCCTAGTAAAGGATCCTCTAGGAATGAGTTACCATAACATGGTTGAATTTCAAATTCAGTTGGAGGGTGAGAAAGTTGGATCTCAAACCAGAATCCTAAGCTTAAATAAAAGGAAACTACAAAGGTATGAAGGCAGAGTTGGTTAAAGTGGACTGGGAAAATAGATTAAGGTATGGGACAGTTGATGAGCAGTGGCAGACATTTAAGGAGATATTTCAGAACTCTCAACAAAAATATATCCCAATGGAGAAGGAAAGACTAAGAAGGGATAACCATCCATGGCTAACTAAGGAAATAAGGGATGGTATCAAATTGAAAACAATGGCATACAATGTGGCCAAGACCAGTGAGAGGCCTGAGGATTGGGAAACTTTTAAAGGCCAGCAAAGAACGACTAAAAAAATGATAAAGAGAGGGAAGATAGATTAGGTATGAAATATAAAAACAGATAGTAAGAGTTTCTACAAGTACATAAAAAAGGAAGAGTGGCTAAAGTAAATGTTGGTCCTCTAGAGGATGAGACTGGGGAATTAATAATGGAGAACAGGGAAATGGCAGAGACGTTGAACAAATATTTTGTATCGGTCTTCACAGTAAAAGATACTAAAAAACATTCCAATAGCGGATAATCAAGGGGCTATAGGGAGGAACTTAATACAACCATCACTAAAGTAGTAGTACTCAGTAAAATAATGACTAAAGGCGGACAAGTTTCCTGGACCTGATGGCTTACATCCTAGGGTCTTAAAAGTGGCTGCAGAGATAGTGGATGCATTGGTTGTGATCTACCAAAATTCGCTGGATTCTGGGGCGGTCCCAGCAGATTGGAAAACCGCAAATGTAATGCCCCTATTTAAAAAAAGGAGGCAGACAAAAGGCAGGAAACTATGGACCAGTTAGCCTAATATCTGTCGTGGGAAAATGCTGGAGTCTATTATTAAGGAAGCAGTAGCGGAGCATTTGGAAAAGCATACTTCAATTAAGCAGAGTCAGTATGATTTTATGAAAGGGAAATCTTGTTTGACAAATTTGCTGGAGTTCTTTGAGGATGTAATGAGCAGAGTGGATAAGGAGGAACCAGTGGATGTGGTGTATTTGGATTCCTTAAGGCATTCAATAAGGTTACTGCACAAGATAAAAGTGGACGGGGTTGGGGGTAATATATTGGCATGGATAGAGGATTGGCTAACTAACAGAAAACAGAGTATCGGGATAAATGGGTAATTTTCCGGTTGGCAAACACTAACTAGTGGGGTGCCGCAGGGATCGGTGCTGGGGCCTCAACTATTTACAATCTATATTAATGACTTGGATGAAGGGACTGAGTGTAATGTTGCCAAGTTTGCTGATGATACAAAGATGGGTTGGGAAAGTAAATTGTGAGAACACAAAAAATCTGCAAAGGGCGATCGACAGGCTAAGTGAGTGGGCAAAAATTTGGCAGATAGAGTCATCATCATAGGCAGTCCCTTGAAATCGAGTAAGACTTGCTTCCACTCAAAGTGAGTTCTTAGGTGACTGAACAATCCAATATGGGAATTAGTCTCGGTCACAGGTGGGACAGACAGTCATTGAAGGAAAGGGTGGGTAAAGAGTCTGGTTTGCCACACGCTCCTTCCGCTTGCTTTCTGCATGCTCTCGGCGACGAGACTCGAGGTGCTCAGCGTCGAGACGTCAAGTCTTGGCAGATAGAGGATAATGCGGGAAAATGAGGTTATCCACTTTGGCAGAAAAAATAGAAAAGCAAATTATAATTTAAATGGAGAAAAATTGCAAAGAGCTACAGTACAGAGGGACCTGGGGGTCCCTGTGCATGAAACACAAAAAGTGAGTATGCAGGTACAGCAAGTAATCAAGAAGGCAAATGGAATGTTGGCCTTATTGCAAGGGGAAAGAGAGTGTAAAAGCAGAGAAGTCCTGCTACAACTGTACAGGGTATTGGTAAGGCCATACCTGGAGTACTGCATACAGTTTTGGTCTCCATATTTAAAGGAAGGATATACTTGCATTGGAGGCTGTTAAGAGAAGGTTCACTAGGGTGATTCTGGAGATGAGGGGGTTGACTTATGAAGATAGGTTGAGCCTATACTCATTGGAGTTAAGAAGAATGAGAGGTGATCTTATCGAAACATATAAGATAATGAGGGGGCTCGACAAGGTGGATGCAGAGAGGATATTTCCACTCATCGGGGAAACTAAAATTAGGCGACATAGTCTTCGAATAAGGGGCCACCCATTTAAAATTGAGATAAGGAATTTCTTCTCTGAGGGTTGTAAATCTACAGAATTCTCTGCCCTGGAGCGCAATAGATCATTGAACATATTTAAGGCGGCAATAGACAGATTTTTGAGCGATGAGAATAAAGGGTTGGGGAGAACAGGGAAGTGGAGTTGAGTCTATGATCAGATCAGCCATAATCTTATTAAATGGGCAGGCTCGAGGGGCCAAGTGGCCTACTCCTGTTCCTATTTCTTATGTTGACGAAGAGCTGGAAAGTGGGATTAGGCTGGATAGCTGTCAGCCGGCGTGGATACGATAGGCCAAAATGGCCTCCATCCATGCTGTAAATTTCTAATGATTCTAAGTAGTCACTATTATATGTCAACTAATTTCTGACAAACAATGAACGATAGGACAATCTGTTTATGGTGGTGTTGCGAGTGTAAGGAATGTGGACAATGATGCCCCAGCTCTTCAAATAGTGCTGTGGGGTGTTTGAAGATGTCTCAATGAATCATCTGAAAGATAGCATGTCTAATAATGTAGCACCCCTTCAGTACTGCACTGAAATATCAGCCTAGATTATGTACTCAAGACTATAGTAGAGCAAAACTGAGTCAAGTGTCCCTCTCCTGTATGCTTTCAAATAAATCATCCAATTCATTATTTGGCAAACTTGGGAATCTATCACATGCAAATTATGGAGCTCAAAACAAGATTCAGACTTCTCTCCATCTCACATCTGTCTCTCTCCCTATCCGACCTTTTTATTTCCATAACTCTGTGAAGGTAACAAAAGCAGAGAATTTCACTGTTATAAATAGCTACAAACAAAATAGCATTTTCCAAACACAAAATTCTGATAATTCAAATAACCACAACCACATTTACAATAATAAAATCATACTATATTGTTCAATATGTTGTAAGCCCGTTTCACCTCAAGGAGTATTCAAACAAAAAAAGTCGCACTGCAGAATATATAGTGTACTATAAACAAATATAACCTATTTTGGTTATTGCTGACGTGGCTTTATTGCAACCCCGAAATCTTATGATGAGTTCAAACAAACAAACTGAAATGCCAGCTGGAGCGTGCAGGTTTATCCCATGCATAACAAACGGGGGGGGGGGGGGAATCATTCCATCCTGGAAGATACACAATTAAGTTGAAATATTGAATTTGCAGCAGTCAGACACTGAAGGCCTTGATGCGGCTGCCAGGTCTCCATTGGTTTGTACTAGTCTCTAAATTGCCAGCCGGCCTCGCCCTCCCCTCCCCTCCCTGGAACTGTGTCCCATTGCGAGCGAGTTGTCCCTGGAGGTTCCCGCGCGGTGGAACACCAGGGACAGGGCCGTTACCATGTTAGCGCCGTTGTTCTGTCAAGCCTCAGTCCTTCACTCTCTCACTCCCCAGGTCCGCCGCCCGACAGCTGAACAACGATTGCCTGCTGCTGACCAGCCCTAATGTAGCCACGACACACAACTCAGGACCCCTCCGACAGCGTTGCGCCCTTACGCCGCCTGGCAGAAATCAACAACAAAACACCAAGAAATAGTCAAGCATTGTAAAAAAAAAAATCCGCACCCCGTTAAATTTTTAACGGTGATCGCATATATTTTTCTCAAGCTGCTATCATGCACACAATTAGAGGGATTTTGCACTCAGGCCCCGCTGAGGGCAGCCTGACCGGGTGGCGATGACGCGCCACTGTGTTGGTGCCGGGGCTCCGGTGAGTGTGGGCCGCGCTCTCTAACCGGCCGGGACACGGTCCGTGGTGCGGAGTGGCCTGAGCGCGGCGGCAGCAATAATGGTGAAGGTGGTGTTCCTACACCCGGATTTGGGGATCGGCGGCGCCGAGCGGCTGGTGTTGGACGCGGCGGCAGCGCTGCGCAGGCGCGGTTGCCAGGTGCAGATCTGGACAGCTCACCACGACCCCGCGCGCTGCTTCGCCGAGAGCCGCGAGCCGGGCCTGGGCGTGCGCAGTGTGGGCGGCTGGCTGCCGCGCGCCGTGCTGGGCCGCGGCCTGGCCTTGTGCGCCTACCTGCGCATGTTGTACGTCGCCTGCTACCTGGTCTTCCTCAGCGGCGAGGAGTTCGACGTGGTGTTCTGCGACCAGGTCTCGGCCTGCATCCCCGTGTTCAAGTTGTGCCGCAGAGCCAAGCGGGTGCTGTTCTACTGCCACTTCCCCGACCAGCTGCTCACCCACAGGCTGACGGCCGTCAAGCGGCTGTACCGGCTGCCCATTGACTGGCTGGAGGAGTACACGACCGGCCTGGCCGATCTGGTCGTGGTCAACAGCAAGTTCACGGCCGGCGTCTTCAAGCGGACTTTCAAGTCCTTGTCCCACCTGGAGCCTGATGTTCTTTATCCGTCTCTCAACTTCACCGCCTTCGACAGCGAGCCCGCGGGCGGCAGTGACTCGGTCCCGCCCGGCAAGAAGTTTGTCTTTCTGTCCATCAACCGATTCGAGAGGAAGAAGAATCTGCCCCTGGCGCTGGAGGCTTTGCACGACCTCCGCGGCCGGCTGGCCTGTGCGGACTGGGAGCAGGTCCACCTGGTCATGGCCGGAGGCTACGACGAAAGGGTGGTGGAGAATGTCGAGCATTACAGGGAGCTGGAGGAGATGGCGAGCCGACTGCAGCTGTCCGACACCGTGACTTTTGTCAGGTCATTCACGGACCAGCAGAAGATTTCCCTGCTCCGCCGGAGTGGCTGCGTGTTGTACACACCGAGCAACGAACACTTCGGGATCGTGCCCTTGGAGGCCATGTACACCCGTTGTCCGGTCATCGCCGTGAATTCAGGCGGACCTCTCGAGTCCGTGGTCGACCGAGTCACCGGGTTTCTTAGGCAGCCGTCGCCAGACTCTTTCGGTGAAGCCATGGAGACAATTGTCAGGAATCCCGATTTACGGGCAAAAATGGGAGACGCTGGAAGAAGTCGAGTTCTTCGAACATTTTCTACAGATGCCTTTGAAGAACAGTTATATCAGTATATATGCAAATTAACACAATGAAAATCACTACAGTGTAGAATAACAGCGGGAATGTTAACTGCCGATTTTTTTGTACAATACAACGTGAAATCTGACAACGTGACTGCGGAAAAAACATAGTTTTTAATTGTTTTCTATATTTACGAATATAGATAGGTACATGTAAATTACTGTCTTGCATGGAAGGATGTTGTATGGGAAGGTACCAGGAAAAGGGAAGTTGGGATCAGGAAGAATGAACCAGAGTGTCACAGGAAATGGTCCCTCTGGAAAGTGGAGGTGAGGGAAGGTGGAGATGTGCCTCCTGGTTTACTCGTGTTGTAAGTGGCAAAAATGTTGGCAAATTATCTGGAAAGATGAGAATTCTTAATGCAAACATTTAAGATTTCAATACAAATAGTAAACAAGAAATTTTCTGAGATGTTTTGTAAGCTGAAGAATTCCATGGACATGCAGTAGTGTGATATTTTTGTCAGTACTTGTCTTGAAATGTGTCAACTGTACTGTTATACAAAACCTGTCATTACTTTAAAGCATAGGAACAATCACAAGTGCTTCAATTCTTACTTAAGCTACAATTTCTGTCTTACAATCGTGAACTCACTTTAAAAAAAACATGGATTCAACCAGATGCCACTGTTTATTTTGGCTGAGTTAGAAGCACGCCTGTTGAGAATTCATCCAACTTTAATGAATTTTTCTAGGAATAAGTTGGGTTAGTGCCAGACCATAGCAAAGTCACTCTTCCTTAACCCAGCAGAGGTGCTATTATTGTTTTCCACTCAATGAATCTTTGTGGCTTATTCAATTATATGTTATTCAACACTATTATAATTATCTCATCTAAATTCTTACATTTGTTGAGGTGACTGGCTCCCAGCTGTTCTTGTTGAACATCCTTGACCAACCTTTGCCTTCATTGTTGTCAATCAAGCAAACCTGTTAATTTTAAAGATTCACTTACATTCAATGGTAGGCACCACAGTTCTGTTGGTGTATTAATGCAAGGCCCCCGAAAGGGGCAAAAAATCCCCAGAATGTTGATGGATGTATGGAACCTTCCAACTGTTGGCAAAATAAAACTTCTACTGCCTAAGAAGTAGAGAAGCTTCAATATTTTATTAGTCTTGGCAATAGGAATGTCATTTAAAATTAAACTCAACATAAAACTATCACTATCCTCTCTTGTAAACCTACCTAGCATAATTAAACAGGGTGAAATCTGATTTGTAGCTGCGATCCATCTATATCCCAGTCATTGACACCAATTTGTGCTGGGCTCTTGACTGTAAAGTGCATTATGGGCGGTCAAAGAAATCTTCCTGGATTTTGTGAAAGTTACCCACCTTCTAAGGGTATGCACCCTCATCTTTTCCCTTGGTACATATCTCACCTGGGTTCTGGGCCTTTGTCATTGAAAGGACAGGAACGTGGGCTGTTTACAAAACTCCACCAATATCCACCTTAACTGGCTGCCAGGAGGCATGCAACAGCAACCTGGTGATGCACTCACATCCACATTCCCTTCCCTGGGGCACTCTCCACTCACAATAGCACAGATCAGAAACTGAGTGGAATGAGGGAATCAAACTGAATTCTCCATTCCCTAACAATGAGCATTAATTCTCAAAATCACCTACTTATGTACATATCTGGCAGGCATTTTTGGAATATTGTAGAATTAAAGAAGAACCATAGAAGTTTATAGCACAAAATTAAGCTATTAGCCTCATCATGAATGAGTGCTGGATCTTTTTGAGAGAAATCCAAAACTAATCCCACTGCACCACCCTCTCCTCATAGTCCTGTATTTCATTCTCTAACAAATGTTTATCTAATTTTCCCTGAAAAGATACAATCGTCTCTGCCTCTTGTGGAAAAGCATTCCATACTCCAACAACCCATGTAAAGAAATTTCTCCTAACCTCTATTAGTAACAATTTTGAATTGTTGAACTCTCATCACCGACTCAACCATAGGAAATAATCTCTTTAGTCACTATTAAACCTCTTCACAATTTTAGAAACCTTGATTAAACCTCAGCCTTTATTCCCCAGGAAATTATTCCAATAAGTTTCTTCTTATTGCAAAGGGGATGGAGTATAAAAGCAAGGAAGTCTTGTTACAGCTGTACAGGGTATTGGTGAGGCCACACCTGGAATACTGCGTGCAGTTTTGGTTTCCATATTTACGAAAGGATATACTTGCTTTGGAAGCAATTCAGAGAAGGTTCACTAGGTTGATTCCGGGAATGAGGGGGTTGACTTATGAGGAAAGGTTGAGTAGGTTGGGCCTCTGCTCATTGGAATTAAGAAGAATGAGGGGTGATCTTATCGCAAAGTACAAGATTATGAGGGGGCTTGACAAGGTGGATGCAGAGAGGATGTTTCCACTGATGGAGGAGACTAGAACTAGAGGGCATGATCTTAGAATAAGAGGCCGCCCATTTAAAACTGAGATGAGGAAAAATTTCTTCTCTCAGAGGGTTGCGAATCTGGAATTCACTGCCTCAGAGATCTGTGGAAGCTGGGACATTAAATAAATTTAAGACCGAAATAGACAGTTTCTTGAGCGATGGGGGGATGAGGGGTTATGGAGAACAGGCGGGGAAGTGGAGCTGAGTCCATGATCAGATCAGGCATGATCTTATTGAATGGCGGAGCAGGCTCGAGGGGCCTTATGGCCTACTCCTGTTCCTATTTCTTATGTTCTATGTTTTTATAAATGGCATCAACCTGGTGAATCTACTCCTTTATGATCTATGGCTTTAATGTCCTTTCTATAATGGGGCACCCTAAACTGTACACAGTACGCTTAAGGCACAAGTCAGGAGCGTGATGGAATATTGCACTTGCCTGGGCGGGTTCAGCTCCAACAACACTCGAGAAGCTCTTTACCATCCAGGACAAAGCAGTGTGCTTGATCGGCAGCTCATCCACTACCTTAAGCATCCATTCCTTCGACCATCGGTGCACCATAGCTGAAGTGTGTGCTACCTACAGGTTGCACAACAGCAACTCACCATGGCTTCTTCAACAGTACCCCTAAACCTGCGACCTCCACCACCTAGAAGGACAAGGCAGCAGGCGCATGGAAATGCTATCACTTTCAAGTTACACACCATATCAACTTGGACATACATCACTGTCCCTTTGTTGTCGCTGGGTCAAACTTTTGGAACTCCCTACCGAACAAGCACTGGGAGTCTCTTTACCACATGAACTGCAGCAGTTCAAGCAGGCTGCTCACCACCATCTTCTCAAGGCTAATTAGGGATGTGCAATAAATGCTGGCCTTGCCAGTGAAGCCTATATCCCAAGAATGAATAATAAAATGAATTTTTAAAAACTGCAGCTTAACCAATGGTTTCTACAAAATTATCAATTGGGCGTGTAATTGGAAAATTGGGCGTGTAATTGGAAAATTGGGCATGTAATTGGAAAATGAATTTCAACATAGATAGCGTCAGTAACAAAGGCAAGGATGTAAGTTTTAGGAACAGATGAGCTGAGGCAGGGCTGGAGACAGGCAATGTTATGGAGATGTAAATAGGCAATCTTGGTGATGGAGCGGCTATGGGGTCGGAAACTCATCTCAGGATCAAATAAGACGCCAAGGTTTCGAACGGGCTGGTTCAGCTACAGACAGTGGACAGGGAGAGGGATGGAGTCGGTGGCTAGGGAACAGAGTTTGTGGCGGGGACCAAAGACAGTCGCTTCGGTCTTCCCAATATTTAGTTTATTTCAACCCACAACCCTTACATACTGGCAGCAGTTTGGTACCAATTCTGGAGTACCCTGGGAATCCTGCCAGATTGGCCCAGTAGAACCTATGTCTGCTGAAAGCAGGCATAGATTGCATTCTGGATATCGCAGTCACCAAAACAAACAAAAGGATAGAATGCCATTGGAAGAAGGACCTGTTATTTCTGGATTTAAATGAATAAAATTATTTCTAATGTATCTTCTTCAGCTTGATGGGCCTCTGACTCTCTCAGATGGAGATTCTGATGTCTCTGTGGAGCAGGTGCTTCTGTATGCAGCGATAGGCACCACCAGAGTATCCAGGCTCAGAACTTTAACATTAATTGTACAGACTGCAGTAATGTTATTGTGAATTTCAAACTTGCAATAGAGGTGTTGAACTGATGTCAGCTATCATTAAATAACTACATGTGGATTGACTTTTTTTGATTGTATGCATAAAATTACATAGAATTTACAGCACAGAAACAGGCCATTCAGCCCAACTGGTCCATGCCGGTGTTTATGCTCCACATGTGCCCCCTCCCACCTGACTTCATCTAATCCTATCAGCATAACCCTCATTCCTTTCTCCCTCATGTGTTTATCTAACCTTCCATTACATGGATCTATGCTATTTGCCTCACCGACTCCATCTGGTAGCAAGTTCCACATTCTCACCACTCTATGGGTAAAGACATTGCTCCTAAATTCCCTATTGGATTTATTAGTGACTGTCTCTGCAGTGCAGAGCTGGGGATGCACTCATTGCCGAAGTAGTTCCCCTTCCCCTCAACATTCACTAATGAAAAAGGCAGGCAATTACTCTGCTCCCAGATCGCCACCAATGTTACTCTAGAACT
This sequence comes from Pristiophorus japonicus, assembly GCF_044704955.1. Classification (NCBI taxonomy): domain Eukaryota; kingdom Metazoa; phylum Chordata; class Chondrichthyes; family Pristiophoridae; genus Pristiophorus; species Pristiophorus japonicus. The sequence goes on from NC_091981.1 coordinate 178,068,817, forward strand.
GACTACTGAGCTGGGCAAGAGTAGCACAGATTCAATTGTTCTCTAACTTTCCTCCATTGCCTGGCCGTCACACAGCAATTCTCTGACACTAGATTCAGATTAGAACCTGCTGTGTGAAGAATTGTCGGGCTTAGACTAACTACATTTTTAGAATTGGTTTTGACTTGAGTTTACACCAAAATGTTAAATTTATCATTTGCAAATATGCAACACATATCTCTTCCAAGTCAGTGCACACAGTGAATTTTAAATAGTAAATTACATTAGGATTAGAGAGGTTGTATAACAAAGACCAGAACAGGAATTACTTTTGTTTTATTTAATTCATGCAAATAAGCCCCTTCTTATTCCACTGGTGATATGCTTACTGAACACAACCAGGTTCTTGTGTTTCTAATTCATGTAGATAAGGCAAAATGTATTCAGCAGACAGTGTAGTTTTTTGTTGGCAAAGGAAATACTAGCCAAAATTCTTCATTCATTTACAGCTTGTCTGCTGACTGGAGAAATTGTGTCTCGCAACCTCTGGAGATTGCTTCATTTGGTGTTCTAGTAAAGATTTTTATATGAAAAGTAGATTTTACCTGAGTGCTTTAGAATTTTTTTATTGAGCGTACCATGTGACAGTCGCAATGTTGCAACATGTAAATAAAATAATACCTATCACACATACATTTTTATTAAGTGTTTCTGGATGCCTGAATATATGAATATAAGCCTGGCAATTACCCTGTGGTATATTATCACGCGAATACTTGACTCGGTTATATCAAGTTCCTTTTTCTGCTATTTGAACAAAGGTTTTAATCTGCTTAAAACATTAGACAGATGAATTTTATCCGAATGTGCTAAGCAATTGTATGATAATATCACACTGCAACATTTACAGGCAATAGGATCAATTTAGCAAGATTTTGCTGCTGGTGTGGCGTCTCACTTGATGGAAGTGCCAGTATGGAGAGCCAATCAGGTCTGGATCTCGCTGCATCCTGGGATCCACACTCAATGCTATGTGTCGCCATGTGCACGCTTTCGACCTCTCCCTTCAGCAGCACTGACTCATACATAGAAACATAGAAAATAGGTGCAGGAGTAGGCCATTCGACCCTTCTAGCCTGCACCGCCATTCAATGAGTTCATGGCTGAACATGCAACTTCAGTACCCCATTCCTGCTTTCTCGCCATACCCCTTCATCCCCCTAGTAGTAAGGACTTCATCTAACTCCTTTTTGAATATATCTAGTGAATTGGCCTCAACAACGTTCTGTGGTAGAGAATTCCACAGGTTCACCACTCTCTGGGTGAAGAAGTTCCTCCTCATCTCGGTCCTAAATGGCTTACCCCTTATCCTTAGACTGTGTCCCCTGGTTCTGGACTTCCCCAACATTGGGAACATTCTTCCTGCATCTAACCTGTCTAACCCCGTCAGAATTTTAAATGTTTCTATGAGGTCCCCTCTCATTCTTCTGAACTCCAGTGAATACAAGCCCAGTTGAACCAGTCTTTCTTGATAGGTCAGTCCCGCCACCCCGGGAATCAGTCTGGTGAACCTTCGCTGCACTCCTTCAATAGCAAGAATGTCCTTCCTCAGGTTAGGAGACCAAAACTGTACACAATACTCCAGGTGTGGCCTCACCAAGGCCCTGTACAACTGTAGTAACACCTCCCTGCCCCTGTACTAAATTCCCTTGCTATGAAGGCCAACATGCCATTTGCTTTCTTAACCGCCTGCTGCACCTGCATGCCAACCTTCAATGACTGATGTACCATGACACCCAGGTCTCGTTGCACCTCCCCTTTTCCTAATCTGTCACCATTCAGATAATAGTCTGTCTCTCTGTTTTTACCACCAAAGTGGATAACCTCACATTTATCCACATTATACTTCATCTGCCATGCATTTGCCCGCTCACCTAACCTATCCAAGTCGCTCTGCAGCCTCATAGCATCCTCCTCGCAGCTCACACTGCCACCCAACTTAGTGTCATCCGCAAATTTGGAGATACTACATTTAATCCCCTCGTCTAAATCATTAATATACAGTGTAAACAGCTGGGGCCCCAGCACAGAACCTTGCGGTACCCCACTAGTTGCTGCCTGCCATTCTGAAAAGTCCCCATTTACTCCTACTCTTTGCTTCCTGTCTGCCAACCAGTTCTCAATCCATGTCAGCACACTACCCCCAATCCCATGAGCTTTAACTTTGCACATTAATCTCTTGTGTGGACCTTGTCGAATGCCTTCTGAAAGTCCAAATATACCACATCAACTGGTTCTCCCTTGTCCACTCTACTGGAAACATCCTCAAAAAATTCCAGAAGATTTGTCAAGCATGATTTCCCTTTCACAAATCCATGCTGACTTGGACCTATCATGTCACCTTTTTCCAAATGCACTGCTATGACATCCTTAATAATTGATTCCATTATTTTACCCACTACCGATGTCAGGCTGACTGGTCTATAATTCCCGGTTATCTCTCCCTCCTTTTTTAAAAAGTGGGGTTACATTGGCTACCCTCCACTCCATAGGAACTGATCCAGAGTCAATGGAATGTTGGAAAATGACTGTCAATGCATCCACTATTTCCAAGGCCACTTCCTTAAGTACTCTGGGATGCAGTCCATCAGGCCCTGGGGATTTATCGGCCTTCAATTCCATCAATTTCCCCAACACAATTTCCCGACTAATAAGGATTTCCCTCAGTTCCTCCTCCTTACTAGACCCTCCGACCCCTTTTATATCCGGAAGGTTGTTTGTGTCCTCCTTCGTGAATACCGAACCAAAGTACTTGTTCAATTGGTCCGCCATTTCTTTGTTCCCCGTTATGACTTCCCCTGATTCTGACTACAGGGGACCTACGTTTGTCTTTACTAACCTTTTTCTCTTTACATATCTATAGAAACTTTTGCAATCCGTCTTAATGTTCCCTGCAAGCTTCTTCTCGTACTCCATTTTCCCTGCCCTAATCAAACCGTTTGTCCTCCTCTGCTGAGTTCTAAATTTCTCCCAGTCCCCGGGTTCGCTGCTATTTCTGGCCAATTTGTATGCCACTTCCTTGGCTTTAATACTATCCCTGATTTCCCTTGATAGCCACGGTTGAGCCACCTTCCCTTTTTTATTTTTACGCCAGACAGGAATGTACAATTGTTGTAGTTCATCCATGCGGTCTCTAAATGTCTGCCATTGCCCATTCACAGTCAACCGCTTAAGTATCATTCGCCAATCTATCCTAGCCAATTCACACCTCATACCTTCAAAGTTACCCTTCTTTAAGTTCTGGACCATGGTCTCTGAATTAACTGTTTCATTCTCCATCCTAATGCAGAATTCCACCATATTATGGTCACTCTTCCCCAAGGGGCCTCACACAACGAGATTGCTAATTAATCCTCTCTCATTACAAAACACCCAGTCTAAGATGGCCTCCCCTCTAGTTGGTTCCTCGACATATTGGTCTAAAAAACCATCCCTTATGCACTCCAGGAAATCCTCCTCCACCGTATTGCTTCCAGTTTGGTTAGCCCAATCTATGTGCATATTAAAGTCACCCATTATAACTGCTGCATCTTTATTGCATGCACCCCTAATTTCCTGTTTGATGCCCTCCCCAACATCACTACTACTGTTTGGAGGTCTGTACACAACTCTCACTAACGTTTTTTGCCCTTTGATGTTCTGCAGCTCTACCCATATAGATTTCACATCATCCAAGCTAATGTCCTTCCTAACTATTGCCTTAATCTCCTCCTTAACCAGCAATGCTACCCCACCTCCTTTTCCTTTTATTCTATCCTTCCTGAATGTTGAATACCCCTGGATGTTGAGTTCCCAGCCCTGATCATCCTGGAGCCACATCATATTTGTTAACATCTATTTGCACAGTTAATTCATCCACCTTATTGCAGATACTCCTTGCATTAAGACACAAAGCCTTCAGGCTTGTTTTTTTAACACCCTTTGTCCTTTTAGAATTTTGCTGTACAATGGCCCTTTTTGTTCTTTGCCTTGGGTTTCTCTGCCCTCCACTTTTCCTCATCTCCTTTCTGTCTTGCTTTTGCCTCCTTTTTGTTTCCCTCTGTCTCCCTGCATTGGTTCCCATCCCCCTGCCATATTAGTTTAACTCCTCCCCAACAACACTAGCAAACACTCCCCCTAGGACATTGGTTCCGGTCCTGCCCAGGTGCAGACCGTCCGGTCTGTACGGTCCCACCTCCCCCAGAACTGGTTCCAATGCCCCAGGAATTTGAATCCCTCCCTGCTGCACCACTGCTCAAGCCACGTATTCATCTGCGCTATCCTGCGATTCCTACTCTGACTAGCACGTGGCACTGGTAGCAATCCCGAGATTACTGTTTGAGGTCCTACTTTTTAATTTAGCTCCTAGCTCCTTAAATTTGTTTCGTAGGACCTCATCTCTTTTTTTACCGATGTCGTTGGTACCAATGTGCACCACGACAACTGGCTGATCTCCCTCCATTTTTAGAATGTCCTGCACCAAGACATCCTTGACCCTTGCACAGGGAGGCAACATACCATCCTGGAGTCACGGTTGCGGCCGCAGAAATGCCTATCTATTCCCCTTACAATTGAATCCCCTATCACTATCGCTCTCCCACTCTTTTTCCTGCCCTCCTGTGCAACAGAGCCAGCCACGGTGCCATGAACTTGGCTGCTGCTGCCCTCCCCTGATGAGTCATCCCCCTCAACAGTACCCAAAGCAGTGTATCTGTTTTGCAGGGGGATGACCACAGGGGACCCCTGCACTACCTTCCTTGCACTGCTCTTCCTGTTGGTCTTCCATTCCCTATCTGGCTGTGGACCCTTTCCCTGCGGTACGACCAACTCGCTACACGTGCTACTCACGTCATTCTCAGCATCGTGGATGCTCCAGAGTGAATCCACCCTCAGCTCCAACTCCGCAACGCGGTCCGTCAGGAGCTGGAGGAGGATACACTTCCCGCACACGTAGTCGTCAGGGACACTGGAGTCGTCCCTGAGTTCCCACATGGTGCAGGAGAAGCATAACACCCGACTGAGCTCTCCTGTCATGACTTAACCCTTAGATAGGCAACAACAATGTTAAAGTTTACTCACTGTTATAGAAGAGAAAAAAGAAAAACTACTCACCAATCACCAGCCAATCACTTACCCCCTTGGCTGTGACGTCACCTTTTGATTTCTTTCGACTTCTTTTTTGCCTTCTCTCCCCGCTGCAGCTGCACAGGTACGCCTCTCAGACTGCCGCCGCCTCTCGCTGCCGCTGAGCCTTTATAGGCCTCACCAACGCCAGGAACTCCCACCTCTCGGACTGCCGCCGCCTCTCGCTGCCGCTGAGCCTTTATAGGCCTCACCAACGCCAGGAACTCCCGCCTCTCGGACTGCCGCCACCTCTCGCTGCCGCTGAGCCTTTATAGGCCTCACCAACGCCAGGAACTCCCACCTCTCGGACTGCCGCCGCCTCTCGCTGCCGCTGAGCCTTTATAGGCCTCACCAACGCCAGGAACTCCCGCCTCTCGGACTGCCGCCGCCTCTCGCTGCCGCTGAGCCTTTATAGGCCTCACCAACTCACTCTATCTCTAAGCTGTCCTGACCTGCAGTTCCATTTAATCCTTCGCCTCATCCGACGCTTTAACAAAAACTTTTTTCCTTCCTTTCAGGTGTAAAGGAATGTAAGCTCCAACAACTCTTGGACCCCAACGCCCTTCTGGAACCTTCTTCCCCTTCACTTCCCTCTGATCCCATTCCTTCCAATCTCATCCCCTGCCGTGTTTTCACTATCCCCTCTGACCTTCCCCTCTCTGATCCCAAACAATCAGTCCTCAGCAAAGGCCTGAGCTTCAACCCCTTACACCCCCACCTCAATGAGTTTTGACCTCGGCACGATGCTGAGCTCTTTTTCCACTGCCTTCGCCTCCGTGCCCATTTCTTCAGCCGGGAGTCTTTCCCCTGCACAGCTGACCCTTTCTCCCATTTTCAGAATTCTCACTCTACCTGGACCCCTCCCTCTGGCCTCTTACCCTCTCTAGACCTCTTCATTGCAAATTGCCGATGGGACATCGGCCGTCTCAATTTCTCTGCTTCCCTCACTCACTCCAACCGACCTCTCTCTGAACTTGCAGCACTCCGCTCGCTCAGACCCAACCCCAACTTTCTCATTAATCCTACTGACAAGGGTGACGCTGTTGTTGTTTGGCGAACCGACCTCTACCTTGCAGAGGCTGATCGCCAACTCTCTGACACCTCCTCCTACCTCCCCCTGGACCATGACCCCACTACTGAACATCAAGCCATAATTTCCCAGACCGTCACTGACCTCATCTCCTCTGGAGATCTTCCATCCATAGCCACCAACCTCATAGTTCCCCAACGCTGCACAGTCTTCTTCTATCTCTTTCCCAAGTTCCACAAACAGGACTGCCCAGGTAGATCCATTGTTTCAGCCTGTTCTTGCCCCACGGAACTTATTTCTTCCTATCTTGACTCTATTTTTTTCTCCCCTTGTCCACTCTCTTTCCACCTACATCCGAGACTCTTCCAATGCCCTCCATCACTTTAACAGTTTACAATTTCCTGGCCCCAACCATCTCCTTTTCACTATGGACGTTCAATCCCTCTACACCTCCATCCCCCACCAGGATGGCCTGAGGACGCTCCGCTTCTTCCTTGAGCAGAGGCCCAACCAGTCCCCATCCACCATCTTCCTCTGGGTGGCTGAACTTGTTCTCACATTGAACAACTATTCCTTTAACTTCACTCACTTCCTCCAAATTAAAGGTGTTGCTATGGGAACCCGCATGGGTCGTAGCTATGCCTGCCTTTTCGTGCGATATGTGGAATATTCTTTGTTCCAGTCCTACTTGGGTCCCCTCCCTCACCTCTTTTTCCGGTACATTGATGACTATTGGTGTTGTTTCCTGCTCTCGCCCTGAATTTGAAAATTTCATTCACTTTGTATCCAATTTCCACCCTTCCCTCACCTTCATATGGTCCATCTCCGACTCTTCTCTTCCCTTCCTTGACTTCTCTGTCTCCATTTCTGGGGATAGGCTATTGACCAGTATCCGCTATAAGCCCACTGACTCACACAGCTACCTGGACTGCACTTCTTGTCACCCCATATCTTGTAAGGACACCATTCCATTCTCCCAGTTTCTCTGTCTCCGTCGCATCTGCTCTGGTGATGTCACCTTCTACTTATGTTCTTCCTCTGAGGTGTCTTCCTTTTTCCTCAATCGAGGATTGCCCTCCGCCATGGTTAACATGGCCCATTCTATTTCTCACACCTCTGCTCCCACCCTTTCCCTTCCCTCTTAGAAACACAACAGGGTCCTCACCTTTCACCTCACCAGCCTCCATATTAAACGGATCATCCTCTGCCATTTCCGCCATCTCCAGTGTGATCCCACCACCAATTACATCATCCCCTCCCCTCTCCTCCCCTCTCAGCATTCTGAAGGGACCGCTCCGTCCGCAACATCCTGGTCTATTCCAAAGCCACCCCCAGCACCCCCTCCCCTTCCTACAGCACCTTCCCATGCAAACACAGGAGATGCAACACCTGCCCTTTTAGCTCCTCACTTCCCACTGTCCAGGGCCTCAAATACTCCTTCCAGGTGAAACAGCGATTTACTTGTACTTCTTTCAATTTAGTATACTGTATTCGCTGCTCACGATGTGGTCTCCTCTACATCGGGGAGACTAAACGCAGATTGGGTGACTGCTTTGTGGAACACCTCCATTCAGTCCGTAAGCGTGACCCTGAGCTTCCTGTCGCCTGTCACTTTAATTCCTCACTCCACTCCCACTCTGATCGCTCCGTCCTCGGCCTCCTACACTGTTCCAACGAAGCTCAACGCAAGCTCAAGGAACAGCACCTGATCTTTTGTTTAGGCACTTTACAGCCTTCTGGAATCAACATCAAGTTCAACAATTTCAGACCATAACCTCTGCCCATATTTTGCTCTCTTCCCTCCTTTTTTTTAAAGAACCCCTCCCCCGCCCGCCCCCCCTCCCTCCGATCTTACGTAATTTTTTTCTCTCTGTCTCCCATGATAGCTTGTAATTATTCTGCCATTCAGACCCTATCTAGACTAATCATTTTCTAACTTCTGGCATTACCATCACAAGTCAGCTCATCATCCCCTCTGTCTCTCTAATCTCTCCTGTCTTCCACCCTATCACAGACCTTCCCTTTTGTTCTTTCTTCCTCTCCCCCTTTCAATGCTCCTTAAGAATCTGTTCATTTCAAACATTCACCAGTTCTGACGAAGGGCCATCAACCTGAAACATTGACTCTGTTTTTCTCTCCATAGATGTTGCCTGACTGCTGAGATTTCTAATATGTTCTATTTTTATGTACTGAAGATCAGCATACTGGATTCAGGTATTTCCTATTTCTGGAGTTTTGCACAATGCTAGCAAAGTGGGGAAGTTGGGGCTGTGGTAGGCATGTTAAAATTGATTGAGGTGTCCCTGGGCTCAGAGCCAGTCTTCACTGCATGAGTCTATCCACACCACAAGCAAGCGCAGCCTGATTTTGCTGTGTATACAAAGCTGGAACTTAAGTCTCAGCTTAGCTCAGTGGTGGCACTCTCACATGAGTGAGAAGGCTATGGTTCAAACCCCTCTCCAGGAGTTAAGCACCTAATCTAGACTGACAGTTCAATGCCCTGTTGAGGGATTCCTGCATTGTCAAAGTATTTGGATGACACATCAAACTGAGGCTCTCACCAACATCACCAAAACAGATTATTTGGTAATTCATCTTATTTGGTGTTTGTAAAACCTTGCTGTGCATTAATTGACTTTTGTGTTTGCCTATGTAACAACAATGACGACACTTCAAGTATACTTCATTGGCTATGTGGAGAACATGATAGAGCACCATATAAATGCAGTTCTTTTTCTTTTTACTAATAGGGATGCAACTTAAACTCAATATGAGCTGGCCCTCTGTCACAGATTGAACAGCCTACTACTCCTTTAGAGACAATATTTGTGGGGAGGGTGCGGGGGAGGACGAAAACGGCCGAAGGTGGAGTCTTGCTGAACTTCACATTCTTTTGTTCCATTTCCCACCTGGCCGCTGGCCAAATTGACAGTCTAGCCAGCTGCTGGGCGGGAACACCAACAACATGAAACAATTGTGGACAGTCCAGGCAATCGGGAGGCGGGGAAGAGAATGTGGAGAGGGAGAAAGGCCAAGATTCGGGTGGGGGGAAGAGAGGTCAGCGATTGGCCGTGGGTAGGGCCAAAGGTTTCCTTGAGTGGCCGCAGGAGCACTCCTGCCCTTTCCGGCCCACAAGGGGTGCTGAGGAGGGCGCTTACCTTGGCCTCCCCTTCACTGCCAGGTTTCCAGGGATACTCATTCAGTGATAGTGTTTTTTAAATTGGGCTGCCAATTGCACTATGTGAGCCCAATTTAAATTTGTTAATGCATTTTCCCGCCTGTCCACGACGGGACACTCAGACATCTCGATATCTGCCGCCAGAAAAAAGGTGGGGGGCATGTGTGTGGTGGGATGGGGATACGTTCCCCATATTTATGTCTTGAATCGACCGCCCCTGATCCTCTCCTGCCCATTGTGGGGGTGTTATTATTGAGGCCCATGAATCAGGAGCACAATCAGCTGGGTTGTAGGGTTGGAGGAGAGTACAGTGATAGGGAGGGGCGAGGATATGAAAACAAGGATGAGAATTTTAAAATGAGGCATTGCCAGACCAGGACCTATTGTAAGTCAGCGAGTACAAGGGTGATGGGTGAATGGGACTTGGTGTGAGTTAAGATACAGGCAGCAGAATTTTGGATGAGCTTAAGTATACGTTGACCCAAAATGGATTGGTGTAATATCATACATCAAAATTTTGATCATTATTATAGGAATAATTGATTCAGGGGATGCCAGCATGTTCGTGGTATCCAGCATTGCATTAGCAGGAGAAGTTCGAAAATTTTAAATGCTTGCCAGAAGCTTGCTGTAACAATGATAATTAGATTGACCCATTGATAATTAGACTGACCCTGTAAAATCCACAAGGCTGTTAGTGATAAAGTCAGGTGGATACAAATCAACTTTACACTGAATTTTTTCCAAATTTGAAAATCCTGACCAATATATTGGAAAGATTAGCCTCATTCACACAGTAATCACTGTGGCCTTTAATGATGCAGTCAAACTTCCAACAAGTTGTTATTCTACCTTTTAAGTCATGATTTTATCAAAATAAGATTTTGCTCAGTGATTTCATAAAGTGTACTGACCATATCTTGGTCACGAGGTCAGAAGATGGATACAGATGAGGATGACCACTCAATTATTCTCAGTTTATCCATCTAGGTGTCATCATCAATGTGTCAGCCTTGGCTCAGTTGGTAGAACTCTTGCTTCTGAATCAGAAGGTTGTGGGCACAAACCCAACTCCAGAGATGTGATTATATAAACTAGGCTGACCCTTTGGTGTAGTACTAATGAAATGCAACACTGTCAGAGGTGCTGTAACTGATGAAGGTATCTCAGGAGGGGGGAGTTCAGAGTCAGTAGACTCAAGGGTATAATAACATAGGGCTTAAGGGGCAACAAAGAAAAGAAAAAAAGACTTGCATTTATATAGCGCCTTTCATGACACCAGACGACCCAAAGCGCTTTACGGCCAATGAAGTACTTTTGGAGTGTAGTAATGTGGGAAACACGGCAGCCAACTTGCACACAGTAAACTCCCACACAGCAATTTACAATCTGTTTTTGTTATGTTGATTGAGGGATAAATATTGGCCTGGATACCGGGGTTAACTCCTCTGCTCTTTTTCGAAATAATGCCATGGGATCTTTTACGTCCACCTGAGAGGGCAGGCGGCGCCTCGGTTTTAACGGCTCATCTGAAAGATGGTACCTCTGACAGTGCAACACTCCCTCAGCACTGCACTGGAGTGTCAGCCTAGATTTATGTGCTCAAGACCCTGGAGTGGGACTTGGACCCACAACCTTCTAACTCCGAGGTGAGCGTTCTACCCACTGAACCACAGCCGGTACAATGGGTCAGAAGGTCAGAAGTGGGAATGTTCGCTGTTGATTGCACAGTGTTCAGTGCCATTCGCAACTCCTCAGAAAATGAAGCAGTCCATGCCTGCATGCAGCAAGGCAAGGCTGTCTGCACTGTCTGGCCCACGAACAAAGCAGCCCTCAAGTAGCCTTGCTGTAGGCATTGAGGAGGAGCAGCAGGCATGGGAGGGGTCAAAACTCAGGCCAAGTCCGATTAAGGTGCAGGACAACTATGGAGAGGTGCAGTGATTTTTCTTTATGCCGCCTGTAAATAGTTAAAGTGAATTGATGCACTTCATTGTTGTTGAGTGCGTTGCAACAGAACGTTGTATATTGTATGTTTTCTTGTGGGGGGTGGGGGGGGAGTGTTTGTTAGTTTGTTCCAGTAAAATGTGACTTTGATCCTTTGCCATTGATGTCTTGTGTATCATTACAAAGTTCACCGGAGATGTTCCTTTATGGTGGCACATGGCGTGGCCAAGATTAGCTCCATCCCTCAGTTTCCTCCATTCAAGAGAACCGATCCAACAGCTGCCGACGTGCGGGTCTTGGTCTGAAAAAGATAAAGGTACGCGGAGTCAGAGGAAATGTATTAGCATGGATCGAGAATTGGCTGGCTAACAGAAAGCAGAAAGTCGGGATAAATGGGTCCTTTTCGGGTTGGAAATCGGTGGTTAGTGGTGTGCCACAGGGATCGGTGCAGGGACCACAACTGTTTATAATATACATAGATGACCTGGAAGAGGGGACGGAGTGTAATGTAACAAAATTTGCAGATGACACAAAGATTAATGGGAAAGCGGGTTGTGTAGAGGACACAGAGAGGCTGCAAAGAGATTTAGATAGGTTAAGCGAATGGGCTAAGGTTTGGCAGATGGAATACAATGTCGGAAAATGTGCGGTCATCCACCTTGGGAAAAAAAAAACAGTAAAAGGGAATATTATTTGAATGGGGAGAAATTACAACATTCTGCAGTGCAGAGGGACCTGGGGGTCCTTGTGCATGAAACTCTTTTGAGTTTACCTGAAAAAAAACATAAACATTAAACCGTGCCACCCGCCTGGGTGACACAGCAGACATTTTCAAGGCCCCTTTTTTTTTCTTCCTTTTTTTGTGTTTTTTTTGTTTTTCTTTTTTTGTTTTTTTTTATTTTGGGCGCTAAAATCACATTTTTCCAAGTGCCCCCTATAAAAGGGGAGGGGGACACTAAAAGCACCGGCAATTAAAACAAATTAAACTTTAAAACGTAAAATCAAATTAAAATTTGGTTGCCGGGCGTGATGATGCACTCCAGTCCCTCCGGTGCCCACCTCTCGCGGAAGGCCGCGAGCGTACCGGTGGACACCGCATGCTCCATCTCCAAGGACACCCTGGACTGGATGTAAGAGCGGAAGAGAGGCAGGCAGTCAGGTTGAACGACCCCCTCGACTGCCCGCTGCCTGGACCGGCTGATGGCACCCTTGGCCGTGTCCAGAAGCAGTCCTACGAGGAGGCCTTCGGACCTACCCGCTCCCCTCCGCACAGGGTGCCCAAAGATCAGGAGAGTGGGACTGAAGTGCAGCCAGAATTTCAGGAGCAGCCCCTTCAAATAATAAAACAGGGGCTGCAACCTTGTGCATTCCATAAAAACATGGAACACGGACTCTTCCAGAGCGCAGAAATTGCAGGCGGCCTGGGAGTCCATGAACCGGCTTAAAAATTTGTTGCACGGCACTGCTCCGTGCACCACCCTCCAGGCCAAGTCCCCGATGAATAGTGGGAGGACCCCTGCGTAGAGTGCCCTCCATCAGGGACCCCCGCCTCCTCCGGATGGCAAGATGGTACGCCATGGCGTGTCCGGACGGCCGGCGAGGATGGCAAAGTTGAGAGTGTGCAGGAGCAGCCCGTACAGGAAACCCCTCCGCGCGGAACTGAAAGGCATGGAGGGGATTTCCCCGAGGCGGCTCAAGTTGTGAGGCGCCGGCCCCCGAGGGAGGTTCCGGGGTTTGGCGCCGATGAGGAATTCCGTCCGGACGGGGGTCAGTTCGGACGGGATCTCCCCACGTGCTTGAGCCTCCTCGATGCACCTAACGGGGTCAGGGCCCAGAGCTGTTTTTAGCGACTCGATGGCATCGGCCGTGTGGCGGACGTTGGCAGAATTTAGGCGCCGCGCCAGCGTGTCTGGCACCATGCAGCCCGCTCCTCCGCCATCGAGCAGGTCCCTGACCCTGGTCACCTCACCAGCCACAGCCCTCTCTTCCGACCGCCACATAAAACCTCGGTCGTGGAGGTACGGATTCCCGAGCAGCGGCTCCTGCAGGACGGCCGCCACTCCAGCCGGCGGAGAGCTGCGCTTGGTGGAGACTTTGTTCCAGACCCTGATGAGTTCCTTGTAAAAGACAGGCAGCTCCCGGAGGGCGGTCCTGACACCCCCCAAGTTCACAAACAGGAGCTGCGTGTCGTAATTCAGGTCGCGCTGCTGGCGGAAGAAATACGTCGCCAGAGCACACCACCTAGGAGGGGGCTCGACGTAAAGGTATCTCTGCAGGGTCTGAAGATGGAAAGTCGCGAGCTGGGCGCTGACGCACACCAACGACTGACCGCCCTCCTCAAGCGGGAGACTCAAGACCGCGGCAGAGACCCAGTGCTTCCTGTTGTTCCAGAAGAAGTCCACCAGCTTCTTCTGTATTTTGGCGACAAACGCAGGGGGAGGGGTCAAAGTGACCAGCCGGTACCACAACATTGCGGCCACCAGCTGGTTTATGACTAGCGCTCGACCCCTGTAGGACAGCACTCGGAGCAGTCCTGTCCAGCGCCCTAGGCGAGCGGCGACCTTGGCCTCCAGCTCCTGCCAGTTCGCCGGCCAGGCTCCCTCGTCTGCGCTAAGGTAGACTCCCAGATAGAGGAGATGGGTCGTGCTCCAGGCAAAAGGCCTGAGCTCCTCCGGCAGGGAGTCCACCCGCCACTGATCCACCAGGAGTCCGGAACATTTCTCCCAGTTGATTCTGGCGGAGGATGCGGCCGAGTAAATCTCTTGGCACTCACGCATCCTCCGCAGGTCAGCGGGATCCTCTACCGCGAGGAGCACGTCATCGGCGTAAGCCGAGAGGACGACCTCCACGCCCGGCCCTTGCAGAGCCAGTCCCGTCAACCTCGTCCGCAAGAGGCGCAGGAAAGGCTCCACGCAAACGGCGTATAACTGGCCGGACATGGGGCATCCCTGGCGCACCCCTCTCCTAAAGCGAAGGGGCGCCGTCAAGGACCTGTTAACCTTAATCAGACACTCCGCGGCGGCGTACAAAAGTCGGATCCGGGCGACGAAATGCATCCCGAACCCGAAAGCGCGCAGAGTTCCGAGCAGATAGTCGTGATCCACCCTGTCGAACGCCTTCTCTTGGTCGAGGGATAGGAAGGCGACTGACAGACCAGCCTCCTGGGAACAATGGATGAGGTCCCAGACCAGATGGATGTTGTCGTGGATTGTCCGGCCCGGGACCGTGTAGGACTGGTCGAGGTGGATCATGTGGTCCAGCACGGCACCAAGGCGAGCAGACATCGCCCTGGCGAAGATTTTGTAGTCCGTGCTGAGGAGGGAGACCGGCCGCCAGTTCTTAAGGAGGCGGAGATCGCCCTTCTTAGGCAGCAGGACGATGACTGCCCTGCGCCAAGAGAGGGGCATCTCCCCGGTCGCCAGACTTTCCCCCAGGACCCGTGCGTAGTCGCCCCCCAGGACGTCCCAGAACGCCCTGTGGAACTCCACGGTCAGCCCGTCCAGCCCCGGGGATTTTCCCCTCGATAGCCGGTCGAGGGCACCGGTCAGCTCCGCCAGGCTTAGCGGAGCTTCCAAATTTTCGGCGCCCTCCGGGCTGACCTTCGGCAGGTCCTCCCACAAAACTCTACGCGCTTCCTCGCTGGACGGATCCGGAGAGAACAGAGCCCCGTAATATTCACGGGCCCTGTTGTTGACGCCCTCCGGATCCGAGACGAGAGAGCCGTCGTCGGCCAGCAGCGTCAAGAGCTGCTTACGGACACTCTGCCTTTTTTCCAGCGAGTAGAAGAAGGGGGAGCCGCGGTCCAGATCCCGCAGGAACCGGATCCGCGACCTCACGAACGCGCCTCGGGACCCAACGAGCCGCAGGTCCTTCAGCGCGGCCTTCTTCGCTTCGTACACCGTCCGCAGGGCCGGGTCCTGGACGACTTGACCGAGACGGGATTCCAGGTCGAGCACCTCTTTTTCTAGGCGCCCGACCCTGGCCGCCCGCCTCTTGGTCGACCCCCTCGCGTACTCTTGACAGAAGACGCGGACGTGAGCCTTGCCCACATCCCACCATAGCCTCAAGGAGGGGAAGCCCCCCTGCTTCCTTCTCCAGTCGGACCAGAATCGACGGAACGAGTCCTGGAACCGCACGTCCTCCAGCAGCCGGTTGTTAAAGTGCCAGTACGCGGATCCCGTCCTCGCGCGGAGCGAAGCGAGCTCCGCCCACACCAGGTGGTGGTCCGAACACGGCACTGGCCACATGGAGGCCGCCGGGACGCAGGAAACGTACGCCCGAGACACGTAAAGGCGGTCGACTCTGGACCATCCCACTCCAGGCCTCACCCAAGTAAAGGCGCTGGAGTCGGGGTGGAGATTTCGCCAGACGTCCACCAAGTCGAAGGACCCGACCAGGTCCCTCAACTTCTCCATCGCCGTCATGCACTGCGGGGCACCGGAGCGGTCCCTCGCCTCGAGGGTGCAGTTAAAATCCCCCCCGAGGACAATGCAGTCGCCGACGTCGACGGAGCCAAGAAAAGCGGACACCTCTTCAAAGAAGCGCGTTTGCTGCGGGCCGGGCTGAGGGGCGTACACGTTCACGAGATGAAGCGGCACGTCCCCCAGGCAAACCGTTACGTGCAGCAAGCGGCCTGGCACGGGCTCCTCGACCCCCAAGATCTCCGGCTGAAAATGCGGGCCCAGCAAGATGGCCACCCCACTAGAAATGGCAGTGAGGTGGCTCATGCGGACCTCTCCTTGCCATTCCAGGAGCCACGTGGCTTCGTCTCCCGGAACGGTGTGGGTTTCTTGCAGGAAGCACTCCGCATATTTCCCCTCCCGCAGGAGCGAAAAATTGTCAAATCTACGGCGTGCCCCTCTGCCGCCGTTGATGTTGAGGCTGGCTATGGTTATCTTCATGGCAAAAGCATAGTGCAACCTCTACCTTAACCTATTGTGGGGGAGGGAGCGGAGTCTTTTGTTGAACTCCGCTCCCTCCGCAGCCCAGCGAGGAGTCCCTCGAAAACAAAGGCCTCCGACGATGCCCGCGCACCTACGGCTCCCGGCACGCGGACGCAACTAGGGGGAGGGGTGGCGGCGGCGCCAGCCTTGGCCGCCTTCGGTGGTTTGGCGGCCTTGGAGGCGGGGCAGTTCTTACGAACATGCCCCACCTCCCTGCAGGCATGGCACCGCACGCCGTCCGACGTCCAGAAGACGCGGTAGGCAGTCCCCTCATGCACCACATTAAAATGCCCTTCCGTCGTGTCCTCCCGCGCCAGCCGGACAAAGAGCTGGCGGCGGAAGGAGAACACGTGGCGCAGGCTGTTCTCCCTGAGGCCGAGCGGTATGGGGTTGATCCCCGACCTTACCTCCCCCAGTTGGTGTAGGTGAGGGAGGAGGAGCTCAGCGGGAACAAAGGGCGGGACGTTTGACACGATGACCCTGTGCGCGGTGGCCTCTAGAGGGTCCACCGGCAGGAACGTCCCGCCCACCGTGAGCCCCTTTTCGAGGGCCAGGGACACCGCCCGCTCCGACCCCAGGAAGAACACGGCCTTCCCAGACATCTTGGAGGCTGCGACAATGGCCGAGGGGCCGACTACCCCAGCCATCGCCCACACGCACTCCTCGATGCTCATTGTGGGGTGAGTGTAGCTCTTGACCCCGTGTTTTTTCGTGATAAGTCTGAATGGTGGCAGGGCAGCGGGTGGCGCAGGAGGTGCCGTGGAAGCGGTTGTCACCTGCGCATATGTCTTCGCTGGCCCTGCCACCGGCGTGGATGGGGTCGCCATCACGGGGTCCCTTTAAGGGCTACACCCACCCCAAAGTCACAGGCCTTAATGGTCTTAATTAGGCCTCGTTTGATAAGACTGAGCAGAGGAGCTCTTAATGAGGCACACCCTCCCCTAGTTGGCAATTGGGGAGGGGCCTTGCTCCCTCTGCTCAGTTGTGTTTTTTTTTGTTTGTTTTTTTTTAAATTAGGAGGAAGGGGTCTCAGAGAGAGAGGGGAGAAACAGAGAGCAACAGAGAAAGAGAGAGGTGGGTGGGAAGGGGGGGGAACTGCGAGGGCAGGTCTCCCCTCGCAGCTGTGAGTGGGTGCAATCCCCAGATGGCAAAACACAAATAGTCTTTGGGGTGGTCTTCGGGTGAGGGGAGAAGATGTCTTCACCTGGGGCAGCTAGACCACCAGGCACACACTCCTAACGATGTTAAATAGGTGGTAAATATTCTTCAGCCTGGTAGCTCCAGCTATCCCAGGCTAGGCAATTGCGGGGGAGGTTCAATTGTGTGTGGGGCCTAGTTGTAAGCAAGGCCCCCACACACACTTCCACACACACACACCCCCCGCGATGTTCCGGCCCTCAGTGGTCTTCTTTCCTCCCCCCACCGATACAGCAAAGTCTATTGGGGAATGCACCCACACTCACCTGTCGAATGGTAGAGTCTCCCTCCTTCCACACTGGATGTTGTTGTTGGTCTTTCCCCCTCTCTCCAACTCTTTGCAGAAATGGTAAAAGTTGTTGAAAGTTTTCTGCTTCCCTCCTCTCCCCCTGGGTGAAAGTTGGTGGTGAAGCCCCTTCCTTCCTTCTCTTCCTGGGCTTTCTCAAGGCTCTCCAGGCAGGAGCTAAGGTTGGTAGCTGCTCCTCTCTCAGCAGCTCAGCTCCAACTGTGCAGGACACGCCTCCACTGCTCCACAATTGGTCCTTGTGCATGAAACTCTTTTGAGTTTATCTGTAAAATAAAAAAACATTAAACCATGCCACCCGCCCTGGATGACACAGCAGACATTTACAAGGCCCTTTTTTTTCCTTTTTTGTGTTTTTTTTTGTGTTTTTCTTTTTTTTTGGGTTTTTTTTTGGGCGCTAAAATCACATTTTTCCAAGTGCCCCCTATAAAAGGGGAGGGGGACACTAAAAGCACCGGCAATTAAAACAAATTAAACTTTAAAACGTAAAATCAAATTAAAATTTGGTTGGCGGGCGTGATGATGCACTTCAGTCCCTCCGGTGCCCACCTCTCGCGGAAGGCCGCGAGCGTACCGGTGGACACCTCGTGCTCCATCTCCAAGGACACCCTGGACCGGATGTAAGAGCGGAAGAGAGGCAGGCAGTCAGGTTGAACGACCCCCTCGACCGCCCACTGCCTGGACCGGCTGATGGTCCTTGTGCATGAATCCCCAAAAAAGTTAGTTTGCAGATGCAGCAGGTAATCAGGAAGGCGATTCATTGATGTTGGCCTTCATTGCGAGAGGGATGGAGTACAAAAAGCAGGGAAGTCCTGCTGCAACTGTACAGGGTATTGGTGAGGCCGCACCTGGAGTACTGCATGCAGTTTTGGTCACCTTACTTAAGGAAGGATATACTAGCTTTGGAGGGGGTACAGAGATGATTCACTAGGCTGATTCCGGAGATGAGGGGGTTACCTTATGATGATAGATTGAGTAGACTGGGTCTTTACTCGTTGGAGTTCAGAAGGATGAGGGGTGATCTTATAGAAACATTTAAAATTATGAAAGGGATAGACAAGATAGAGGCAGAGAGGTTGTTTCCACTGGTCGGGGAGACTAGAACTAGGAGACACAGCCTCAAAATATGGGGAGCCAATTTAAAACCAAGTTGTGAAGGAATTTCTTCTCCCAGAGGGTTGTGAATCTGTGGAATTCTCTGCCCAGGGAAGCAGTTGAGGCTAGCTCATTGAATGTATTCAAATCACAGATAGATAGATTTTTAACCAATAAGGGAATTAAGGGTTATGGGGAGCGGGCGTGTAAGTGGAGCTGAGTCCACGGCCAGATCAGCCATGATCTTGTTGAATGGCGGAGCAGGCTCGAGGGGCTAGATGGCCTACTCCTGTTCCTAATTCTTATGTTCTTATGACAGCATCTCTATGCTGCCTCCCATGTGGATGGTGTGGCTATCCAATCGGGGCCTTGCCAGGCTCCTCTTTGTCATCCTCCTCCTCTTGAGGTGGGCCTGCAATCCCCACTGGCAATGCCTGGCCCCTCATGATGGCAACATGCTGCACACCACAAACAATTCAGACACCTGTTGAGGGGAGTATTGAAGGCTGCCTCCAGAGTGGTCCAGGCAGCCGAATCACTGCTTGAGCACCCTAATTGTCTATTTGATTATGTTGCGGGTGGCTGCATGGCTCTCATTGTAGCGCTGCTCGGCTTCTGTGGTGGAGTTGTGGAGAGGGGTCAGGTAGCTAGGCCGTATCCTTTGTCCCAAAGCAGCCAGCCATGCCGTTTCCTTGGTGGCTGAAACAATCGTGAGACAGTGTTCTCACACAAGATAAAAGCATCATGTGCACTCTCTGGATAGCGGGCATTCACTGCGAGGATGCGCTGCATGTTGTCGCACATCAATTGCACGTTTAGGGAGTGGTATCCTTTTCGGTTTCTGAATACCTCTGCATTGTGTAATGTTGCTCACCAGGTCAAATGTGTGCAGTCAGTGGCTCCTTGAACCCTTGGGAAGTCCGCAATTCTGCCAAACCCACACGCCCGCTCATTCTGGCTCTCTCTGCTCATTGGGAACTTTATGAAGTCCATTCTGTGGACATACAGAGCCTTTGTGACATGGCGAATGCAGCAATGTGCAGCGTATTGAGAGATGTTGCATATGTCCCCTGATGCAACTTGGAAGGAGCTGGAGGCATAGAAGAACAGTGCCACAGTCATCTTCACTGCGATGGGCAGCGCAGTCATATTGGCGCTGTAAGGCTGTAGGTCTGTTTGTAGGAGATGGCATATCTGTCAGCACTTCCTTTCAGAAGTGCAGCCTTGTCACACACTGATCCTTAGAGAGCTGGAGGTATGAGCGTTTCTGCCTGTAAACCCATAGGCCTCCTCCCCAAATGTCTTTGGCCTCTCGTCATCCATGAGTTGACATGGCCAAGAGCCCTTCTAGCTTGATGCCGCCTGGCAATAGCATGGAGCATGATACGCTGGTGAACTAGTAATGCCCCCATTAAATTCTTTCATTGAAGTTGTAAGGAAAATGTGATGGCAGATAAAACTACCATTTTAAAATCAGAGCTAACACAGCGTGATGTGCGCAAATGCTGCAGTCAATGTAATCTGCAATTTTGGATCCTCCTCCCTCAATTTAAATACGCAGCAAATACCGCCTACTCGACTGTGGGACTGCCTGGTTTTTCAGGCGTCACTTGGGATGGATGTATAATGTGATGTTAGGGCCTAATTTTGTAGCCGGGGCGCTAGTGAAACGTTGCACGACGATTGACCTCATGATCTCATTGAAACTAGAGGGAGGGGCGGTAAGTTTTTGGGTCGCCGCAAACCCTGAGCCGAATTTTCCGGCCGAAGGTAAAAGCTGCCCACCAGCTGTTATGTCTTCAGACACCCTTTACCGCTTCTCCGCAGCGCTACCAGAGACGCAAGGGAGCCAAATATGCATCCCTGTTTAATGAATTAAATAAATAAAACAAGGTTAGATAGAGATGGCAGTGCAGAAGGTGAGCCACAGTTGCAGCATGTAGGAGTTTGTGGAGAGCACCGCAATCCCGAACAACTACATCTGCAATAAGTGTCTGCATCTTGATGAACTTCAGCTCAGAGTTATTGAGCTGGAGTCTGAGGTGCAGATGCTGCGGGGCATCAGAGAGGGGGAGAGAGTTACCTGGACACTTTGATCCAGGAGGCAGTCTCACCCCTTAGATTAGGTTGCGGTACAGGTCTGGTTAGTGGTCAGGGACAGGAGGGTGTGACTGCAACTCAAGCAGGTAAAGGGACCCCAGGTGCAGTGCTGGAGGAGCTTCAGCCCTTGCCCTTATTCAACAGGTATGAGTTTCTTGCTGTCTGTGTGGATGAGGTCAAAGTCTGCAGGGTGGATGAGCAAGCTGACCACGGTACCATGGCACAAGAGGCCATTCAAGTGGGGGGGAGTGAACAAGAATGTTGTAGTGGTAGGGGACAGAGTAGCCAGGGAGATAGATACTGTTCTCTGCATTCATGGCTGGGAGTTCCAAACAAAATAGATGAATTATTAGAGCAGATAGAAATAAATGGGTTTGATCCAATAGCCATTACAGAGATGTGGTTGCAGAGTGACCAAGGTTGGGAATTAAATATTCCAGGATACTTGACTTTTAGAAGAGATAGGCAAAATGAAAAAGGAGCGGGGGGGGGGTGGGGGGGCGGTGGTAGCCCTACTAATAAAGGATTGATAAGAACAGTAGGGAGAAAGGACATTAGCTAAGAAAATCAAGATGTAGAATCACTTTGGGTGGAGCTAAGAAACAACAAGGGGCAGAAAATTTGGTAAGTTTAATTTATAGTAATAGTAGTTGTGTCGGCGCATGTAACATGGGTAATACAGTAATCACAGAGACTTTAATTTTCATATAGACTGGGCAAACCAAATTTGCAGTAATAGTGCGGAGAACGAGTTCATGGAATGCATTCAAGATAGTTTTTTAGGTCAGTATGTCGGGGAACTAACTAGGTGTAAGGGATATAAATAGGTAGTCAGAACACAATGCTGAAGGTGGTGAACTAATCAGTATTAGGGGGTCTGAGAAATTGCCTATATATGCAACACTTGCTTATGTAGGTATAGCACACTTAGAACATGTTAAAACTGTATCCTTAACCTTAGTAGCACATACAAGTCAGCAGTTACAATTTTCATTAGAAGTCTCTGAGGAAGAGACAAGAAAGCCAGTATTTTGAGGAACAGTTACTTTAGGTGACATGCAGACTGGGGCAGAGGGCAAATAATGGAACAACACAATGATGGGAGATGGATAGTTGCATATACCACTCAGAGCCAGTCTGATAAGAGTCGACAAATCAATATAACTCCGCTGATAGCAATACACCTATCAATGATTTTGGAAGAGGGTAGCTCCTCTCCACAACCTGTATAAATTATACTCGAAACCTCATGTATTTTGAAGGTTCCACGACTGAACCTTCCCTTGCATTGCTCGAAATAAAGCCGGTTAAACCTAAGGTTTCATGTGTTTACCTCCATGGTCGTTATACAGAGGAGAAGGGCGAGGTGTCAATTGTCTATATCAGGTAATCCACCCCGAGGAAGAGAAGCCTTCCTTTTACCCCAACAGAAGGGCGAGGACACGATTATCTATATCAGGTAGTCTTCCCCGAGGGAGAGAAGCCTTTCTTTTACCCCCACACTAGGGAACAGGCTATTTTAGATCTAGTATTGTGCAATTAGACAGAGTTAATTAATTATCTTGTAGTAAAACAGCCCTGGAGAAGAATGATCTTAACATAATAAAATTTTATATTGAGTTTGTGAATGATTTAGTTAAGTCTGAAACTAGGGTCTTAAATGTGAACAAGGCAAACTACGTAGATATGAGAGGCAAGTTAGTTAATGTAGTTGGGAAACTAGATTAAAAGGGCAATAGCAAACATTTAAAGAAACAATTCATAATTTGCAATGAATATACATTTCCTTAAGGAATAAAAAACCCATGGGAAAATTGGTCCAACAAGAGAAGTTAAAGTTAGTATTAGATTTAAGAAAGAGGCTTATAAAGTTGCCAAAAAGAATAGTAAGCCTAAGGAGTGGGAGGATTTTAGATTTCAGCAAAGGATGACCAAGAAATTGATAAAGAGAGTAAAGAGAATATGACAGTAAACTAACAAGTGGCATAAAAACGGATTGTAAAAGCTTCTATAGGTATGTAAAAACGAAGAGATTAGCGAAAGTAAACATGGGTCCTTTACAGGCAGAGAAAGAGGAAATTAGAATGGGGAATAAGGAAATGGAAGAAACATTAAAAAAATACTTTATATCTGTCTTTACAGAAGAAGACAAAAAAAATTCTAGAAGTAGTGGGGGACCAAGGGTCTAATGAGATTGAGGAACTTAAAATAATTAGTATTAGTAAAGAAATAGTACTGGAGAAATTAATAGGGACTAAAAGCCGACAAATCCCCTGGACCTGATGGCCTACATCCTCGGATTGGAAGATAGAAAATGTCACTTAGCTACTCAAGAAAGGAGGGAGAGAGAAAACAAGTAACTATAGACCAGTTAGCCTGACATCAGTAGTAGGGATAATACTAGAATCATTAGGAATGTGGTAACAGGGGACTTCAAAAATCATAATATGATTGGACAGACTCAATACGGATTTATGAAAGGGAAATTGTATTTGACAAATCTGTTAAGAGTTTTTTGTGGTTGTAACTAGGAGGATGTGGTATATTTGGATTTTCAGAAGGATTTCGATAAAAGATGCCACACAAGAGGTTATTACACAAAATTAGGAATCATGGGATTGGGGGTAATACCCGCCCTCCTGTATGGCTCAGAGACATGGATAATGTACAGAAGACACCTCAAGTCGTTGGAGATATATCACCAAAGAATGACTAAGAAAGCGATAAAGAAAGGAAAGATAGATTACGAAAGTAAACTTGCGCAAAACATAAAAACAGATAGTAAAAGCTTTTACCGATATATAAAACGGAAAAGAGTGACTAAAGTAAATGTTGGTCCCTTAGAAGATGAGAAGGGGGATTTAATAATGGGAACTGGCTGAGACCTTAAACAATTATTTTGCTTCGGTCTTCACAGTGGAAGACACAAAAACCATGTCAAAAATTGCTGGTCACGGGAATGTGGGAAGGGAGGACCTTGAGACAATCACTATCACTAGGGGGGTAGTGCCGGACAGGCTAATGGATCTCAAGGTAGACAAGTCCCCTGGTCCTGATGAAATGCATCCCAGGGTATTAAAAAAGATGGCGGAAGTTATAGCAGATGCATTCGTTATAATCTACCAAAATTCTCTGGACTCTGGGGAGGTACCAGCGGATTGGAAAGCAGCTAAAGTAATGCCTCTAAAAAAGGGGGCAGACAAAAGGCAGGTAACTATAGGCCGGTTAGTTTAACATCTGTCGTGGGGAAAATGCTTGAAGCTATCATTAAGGAAGAAATAGCGGGACATCTAGATAGGAATAGTGCAATCAAGCAGACGCAACATGGATTCATGAAGGGGAAATCATGTTTAACTAATTTACTGGAATTCTTTGAGGATATAACGAGCATGGTGGATAGAGGTATACTGATGGATGTGGTGTATTTAGATTTCCAAAAGGCATTCGATAAGGTGCCACACAAAAGGTTACTGCAGAAGATAAAGGTACGCGGAGTCAGAGGAAATGTATTATCATGGATAGAGAATTGGCTGGCTAACAGAAAGCAGAGAGTCGGCATAAATGGGTCCTTTTCGGTTTGGAAATCGGTGGTTAGTGGTGTGCCACAGGGATCGGTGCTGGGACCCCAACTATTTACAATATACATAGATGATCTGGAAGAGGGGACGGAGTGTAGTGTAACAAAATTTGCAGATGACACAAAGATTAGTGGGAAAGCGGGTTGTGTGGAGGACACAGAGAGGCTGCAAAGAGATTTAGATAGGTTAAGCGAATGGGCTAAGGTTTGGCAGATGGAATACAATGTCGGAAAATGTGAGGTCATCCACCTTGGAAAAAAAAACAGAAAAAGGGAATATTATTTGAATGGGGAGAAATTACAACATGCTGCGGTGCAGAGGGACTGGGGGTCCTTGTGCATGAATCCCAAATAGTTAGTTTGCAGGTGCAGCAGATAATCAGGAAGGCGAATGGAATGTTGGCCTTCATTGCGAGAGGGATGGAGTACAAAAGCAGGGAGGTCCTGCTGCAACTGTACAGGGTATTGGTGAGGCTGCACCTGGAGTACTGCGTGCAGTTTTGGTCACCTTACTTAAGGAAGGATATACTAGCTTTGGAGGGGGTACAGAGACGATTCACTAGGCTGATTCCGGAGATGAGGGGGTTACCTTATGATGATAGATTGAGTAGACTGGGTCTTTACTCGTTGGAGTTCAGAAGGGTGAGGGGTGAACTTATAGAAACATTTAAAATAATGAAAGGGATAGACAAGATAGAGGCAGAGAGGTTGTTTCCACTGGTCGGGGAGACTAGAACTAGGGGGCACAGCCTCAAAATACAGGGGAGCCAATTTAAAACCGAGTTGAGAGGGAATTTCTTCTCCCAGAGGGTTGTGAATCTGTAGAATTCTCTGCCCAGGGAAGCAGTTGAGGCTAGCTCATTGAATGTATTCAAATCACAGATAGATAGATTTTTAACCAATAAGGGAATTAAGGGTTACGGGGAGTGGGCGGGTAAGTGGAGCTGAGTCTACGGCCAGATCAGCCATGATCTTGTTGAATGGCGGAGCAGGCTCGAGGGGCTAGATGGCCTACTCCTGTTCCTAATTCTTATGTTCTTATGTTCTTATGTTCACCAACAATGTCTCTGCAAGATCCTATAAATCCCCTGGGAGGACAGGTGCACCAACATCAGTGTTCTCGTCCAGGCTAACATCCCCAGCATTGAAGCACTGACTATAATCGATCAGCTTCGCTGGGCAGGCCACATAGTTCGCATGCCAGACACGAGACTCCCAAAGCAAGTGCTCTATGCGGAGTTCCTTCATGGCAAACGAGCCAAAGGTAGGCACGGAAATGTTACAAGGACACCCTTAAAGCCTCCCTGAAAAAGTATGACATCACCACTGACACCTGGGAGTCCCTGGCCGAATACCGCCCTAAGTGGAGAAAGTGCATCCGGGAGGGCGTTGAGCACCTCGAGTCTCAACGCCGAGAGCGTGCAGAAATCAAGCGCGGGCATCGGAAAGAGCGTGCAGCAGACCAGTCCCACCCACCCCTTCCCTCAACGACTATCTGTCCCACCTGTAACAGAGTCTGTGGCTCTCGTATTGGACTGTTCAGCCACCAAAGAACTCACTTCAGAAGTCTTCCTTGATTCCGAGGGACTACCTATGATGATGATTAGCATGGGTTGATGATTCATTAATGGACAGAAAAGAGAGATTAGGAATAAACAGGACATTTTCAGGTTGGCAGGCTATAAATAGTGGGGTACCGCAAGGATCAATGCTTGGGCCTCAGCTATTTACAATCTATATTAATGACTTAGATAAGGTGACCGAATGTAATGTATCCAAGTTTGCTGATGATACAAAGCCAAGAAGGAAAGTAAGTTGTGAGGAGGAAGCAAAGAGGCTGTAAAAGGATATACACAGGTTAAGTGAGTGGGAGATGAAATATAACGAAAAGAAATGTGAAGTTCTTTTTAAATGGTGAGAGATTGGTATGCAGAGGGATCTGGGTGTGCTTGTACACAAATCACAGACAGTTAACATGAAGGTACAGCAAGCAATTACGAAAGCAAATGGTATGTTAACCTTTATAACAAAAGGATTGAAGTATAAGTGTAAAGTCGTCTTACTGCAATTATATAGGACCTTGGTGAGACCACATCTGGTGTAGTGTGTACAGTTTTGGTCTCCTTACCTAAGGAAGGATACACTTGCCTTAGAGGAACTGCAACGAAGATTCACTAGGCTGATTCCTGGGATGGGGGGATTGTCCTGAATGGTGGCAGATTAGGAAAACGGGAGGTGCAACGAGACCTGGGTGTCATGGTTCATCAGTCATTGAATGTTGGCATACAGGTACAGCAGGCTGTAAAGAAGGCAAATGGTATGTTGGCCTTCATAGCTAGGGATTTGAGTATAGGAGCAGGGAAGTCTTACTGCAGTTGTACAGGGCCTTGGTGAGGCCTCACCTGGAATATTGTGTTCAGTTTTGGTCTCCTAATCTGAGGAAGAACGTTCTTGCTATTGAGGGAGTGCAGCAAAGATTCACCAGACTGATTCCCGGCATGGCTGGACTGACATATGAGGAGAGACTGGATCAACTGGGCCTTTATACATTGGAGTTTAGAAGGATGAGAGGGGATCTCATAGAAACATACAAGATTCTGATGGGACGGGACAGGTTAGATGTGGGTAGATTGTTCCCGATGTTGAGGAAGTCCAGAACCAGAGGACACAGTCTTAGGATAAGGGGTAGGCCATTTAGGGCTGAGAAGAGGAGAAACTTCTTCACTCAGAGAGTTGTTAACCTGTGGAATTCCCTGCCGCAGAGAGTTGTTGATGCCAGTTCATTAGATATATTCAAGAGGGAGTTTTGATATGGCCCTTGCGGCTAAGGGGATCAAGGAGTATGGAGAGAAAGCAGGAAAGGGGTACTGAGGGAATGATCAGCCATGATTTTATCGAATGGTGGTGCAGGCTCGAAGGGCAGAATGGCCTACTTCTGCATCTATTTTCTATGTTTCTATGTCCTATGAGGAGAGATTGAATAAACTAGGCCTATATTCCCTAGAGTTTAGAAGAATGAGAGGTGATCTTATTGAAACATATACAATTCTTAAGGAGCTTTACAGTATGTTTCCTCTGGTTGAGGAGTCTAGAACTAAGGTTTACAGTCACAGAATAAAGGGTCAGTCACTTCGGACTGATGAGATGTTTCTTCATTCAAAGGGTTGTGAACCTTTGGAATTCTCTACCCTAGAGAGCTACCAGCATGTTCCTGGTATCTAGTCATTGAGTATATTCAAGACAGAGATCAATAGATTTTTATATATATTAAAAGAACCAAGGGATATGGGAAAAATGCAGGAAGATGGAATTGAAGTTGAAGATCAACCATGATCTTATTGAATAGCGGAGCAGGCTCGAAGGACCGAATGACCTACTCCTGCTCCTATTTCTTATGTTCTTATGTTCTAATCTTGGGAAACCGACAAGGAGTGCACTGAAGTCAAATCATGAGATAACAAAACTTTGGATTCAGATTTCAGCAGAGATGGCGGCAACGTCGGTACAGTGGGAGGCAATGTTGTGGAGATAGGACTAAGTGGTCTTGGTGATGGATAGGATATGGGGCTTGACGCTCAGCTCAAGGTTGAACAGGTCACCCATGTTGCATTCTGTCTGGTTAATGCTAAGAAAGCAGCCAGGGATGTGGGTGGGGTTGGGGCAAGGTGAGATCTGAATAATTGTTTTCCTTTAGGTACTTATCCAATTCCCTTTTGAAAGTCATGATTGAATCTGCCTCCACCACCCTTTCAGGCAGTGCATTTCAGATTTTAACCACTCACTGCGTTAAATTTTTTTTTCTCAACTTAAATCTGTGTCCTCTGGTTCTCGATCCTTCCACCAATGGGAACAGTTTCTCTCCATCTACTCTGTCTAGACCCCTCATGATTTTGAACATCTCCATCAAATCTTCTCTCAAACTTCTCTGCTCCAAGGAGAACAACCCCAGCTTCTCTAGTCTATCCACATTACTGAAGTTCCTCATCCCTGGAACCATTCTTGTAAATCTTTTCTACCATCTCTAAGGCCTTCACATCCTTCCTAAAGTGTGGTGCCCAGAATTGCAGCTGCTGTTGTTGATGTCTGGCGATGCTGCAGGGGGTGGAAGCGAATTAAGGATCTGTGACGTTTACAGGGCGCTGCGCACTGAATAATATCACGATTCTGGGTGCAGGAGATTGAAGCGTTAAGGTTTACCGCCAGCGCTAACCTGCAAGAGAAATTTGAAGGCGTCGGTACTTGCGTCGCGCCCGGTTGGAAAGCCGTTAGGGCCCCATTATCGCCCCCTGAAGGCGCTAACAGGAGGTGCAAAGGAGGTCAATTTCTCCCCGTAAGAGTCTTAAAACTCGGGCCTACCTTTATCTCTGGCCGCTTCTCCCGCTCTCTTAGTTAAAGTCTTTATTCAAACGATTATTTATAGTTATATTAATTAGTTTATCTCGTTAAGTTTCCAAGTCCGTGCTGTCCTTGGATCCCGCTCAGTTTAAGTACTGCCGCCCCTGATGCCAACTCATTCCAGGGCTGTGCTGTCCTCAGGTCTGGTTCTGTATAAGTGCTGAACACGACCATTTCCACCTTCAGGCTTATCCATGGCTTGATGTCAAATAGGCCGTATGATGGAATAGGGGTGATTGTTGAGTCCAAGGACTAGGTAGGGAGATAAAGTCCAAACTAAACTCTTCTAAAAGATGAAAATGTGCTACCAAGGCAGAAACATACAGTGTGCAAGGTACATCAACACTGAAACAAAACGCAACAGTGGAGAACGAATGCCACTGGGGAGTGTTAAAGAAGGAATAAAATGGATACAAACCTTTGAAAGAAGTATTTATTACAGTAATCATTACTAGTGCCTAGAGAGTTGATGGGAAGTTAAAGAAAATTATTCTGTCACTTATGTTCCCATGTTACTGCTGTTAAACTTGTACTGCAGATCTTTACGTTACCAACCAGCCTTATTACACTGAATAAATGTCACATTTGATGGCAGCTATAAAATACGTTCATTCTTTAGCGTGTTGTTAAACTTTATTATTCCCACAAATAGATGAAACTAGTCACTGAATAACTTGATTATAATTAAGGCAATGTATTAAGTTTTATTTTAATGCGGCAAAAGATCAGATTCAATTTTTTTTTAACTGGATCAATTAATAATAGAAAATGCCAGCAGTGTGTGTTAAAGGGAGAATTTATTGGAGATAGTGCTTTTAAAAGAGTATTTATTACAGTTTGTGATGTGTAGTGTATGCATTTATGTATAAAACAAGTTTCTTCCAGTGACAAAGGCAATGACATGAAATGATCATTTTACACAGTGGGAGTAGACTCAGCTGCAGTGTGATGCTACCACATGAGCATAAAAACAGCAGTACACCATTCAGCCCCTTGAGCCTGTTCTGCCATTCAATTAGATCATGGTCCCTCCCCCTCGCGAAGGTCTATGGAGCGTCCTCCTCCGTTTCGGATGCCCCCAAAAGTTTGTCACCATCCTCCGCTTACTCCTCGACGACATGCAGGCCGTGATCCTTACCAACGGATCCATCACTGACCCAATCCACGTCCGGTCAATCAGGGCTGCGCCATCGCCCCAACCCTCTTCTCAATCTTCCTCACTGCCATACTCCACCTCACAGTCAACAAGCTCCCTGCTGGAGTGGAACTAAACTACAGAACTAGTGGGAACTTGTTCAACAATCGCCATCTCCAGGCCAGTTCTAAGACCACCCCAACCTCTGTCGTCAAGCTACAGTACGTGGACAACAACTGCATCTGAGCACATACAGAGGCTGAACTCGAGGGCATAGTCGACATATTTACTGAGGCGTACGAAAGCATGGGCCTTATGCTAAACATCCATAAGTCAAAGGTCCTCCACCAGCCTATCCTCGTCACACAGCACTGCCCCCCAGTTATAAAGATCCACGGTGCAGCCCTGGACAATGTGGACCACTTCCCATATCTCAGGAGCCTCCTATCAACAAGAACAGGCATTGACGATGAGATCCAACACCACCTCCAGTGCGCCAGTGCAGCCTTCGGCCGCCTGAGGAAAACAGTGTTTGAAGACCAGGCCCTCAAAACTGCTACCAAGCTCATGGTCTACAGGACTGTAGTAATACCCGTGCTCCTGTATGGCTCAGAGACATGGACCATGTACAGTAGACACCTCAAGTCGTTGGAGAAATATCACCAATAATGTCTCCACAAGATCCTACAAATCCTCTGGGAGGACAGATGCACCAACATCAGCCGTCTCGTCCAGGCCAACATCCCCAGCATTGAAGTACTAACCACACTTGATCAGCTCCACTGGGCAGACCACATAGTTCGCATGCCAGACACGAGACTCCCAAAGCAAGTGCTCTACTCGGAACTCCTTCACAGAAAATGAACCAAAGGTGGGCAGAGGAAACATTACAAAGACACCCTCAAAGCCTCCCTGAATAAGTGCAATATCCCCACTGACACCTGAGAGTCCCGGGCCAAAGACCACCCTAAGTGGAGGAAGTGCATCCGGAAGGGTGCTGAGCACCTCGAGTCTCATCGCCAAGAGCATGCAGAAATCAAGCGCAGGCAGCAGAAAGAGCGTGCGGCAAACCAGTCCCACCCACCCCTTCCCGCAATGACTATCTGTCCCACCTGTGACAGAGTCTGTGGCTCTCGTATTGGACTGATCAGCCACCTAAGAACTCATTTTAAGAGTGGATACAAGTCTTCCTCGATTCCGAACGACTGCTTATGATGATGATGATGATGGGTTGATCTGTGACCTAACTCCATAAACCCGCCTTTGCCCCATATCCCTTAATAGCTCTGGTTAACAGAAATCTATCAATCTCAGATTTAAAATTAACAATTGACCCAGCATCAACTGCTATTTTCTAAAGAGAGTTCCAAACTTCTAACACCTTTTGCGTGTGGAAGTGTTTCCTAACTTCACTCTAATTTTTAGGTTATGTACACTCGTCCTAGATTCCCTGACCAGTGGAAATAGTTTCTCTCTATCTACCCTATCAGTTACCCTTAATATCTTGAAAATTTCAATCAAATCACCACTTAATCTTCTAAATTCCAGAGAATACAACTCAAGTTTGCGTAATCTCTCCTCATAATTTAATCCTTGGAATCCAGGTATCATTTTAGTAAACCTACGCTGACTCCTTCCAAGGCCAATATACCCTTCCTAAGGTGCAGTGCTCAGAACTGAACGCAGTACTCCAGGTGTGGTCTAACCAGGGCTTTGTATAGCTGCAGCATAACTTCTCCCCCCTTGTATTCTAGTCCTTTCGATATAAAGGCCAGCATAACCACTGCGGGATCACAAACGCTTGTCAATCATCATCATTAATCTCTCAAATAAACTTAAACATGTAAACATATCATTAAAAGCCTTAAAAACAACAAAATCGAACATGCGTAATCACCGCACTCAATTGCCATATTCCTCCTCAGTGATACACAATGGTACGCCATTACATTGAATTTTCTTTGCATAAACAGAGTGTATTATGTGGCCAGGCTTTCTCGATGTTAAAATGTGGTATTACAAAGGAACCTGTGGTATCTTTACGCCACTATGAAATTCCCACCAATGGATAATCAATGGCCACAGTAATAATAAAATATCAGAAAAAAAAAAGTTTGCTTTTTTCTTCATTAGTACAGACTGTTAACACTGCAGTAATTGGCTTCAATCCTGGAGCATTAAAATATATCCCAATTGGATAAGCATAGACAAATATTCTCACAAATTTATTTTTCCTATGCGATCCCTTTATTTGGCTATGCGGCCCATTCAAATCTTGCGTGGTTTCTTACAAGTAAAAGCTGGTGAGTGACCTGCGTGGGACCTCCAGACCGCTGCGTGGCATAAACCCACGTCTTTTTCTTTTTTCTGCATTGACTTTTATTCTAAACCTCTCCAGTGGTTCCCTCCTTCTCATTAGGAAGTGATAAACTTGTTGACCCGACAAAAAAGACTCCAGTGACCTGCTTGATGCATCAGTGCACGGACGACTGACTAATTTGGCAAGTGTCAAGTGGCTTGAAATGATCCAATGGTATAAATGTAATGTGGAGCTGTGATTTAACCACAGCAGGCAGGGCTGCACCTGTGTTGATCTCGTCTGCAGGTCATGCTTCACACAAAGGGTAGTAGACATTTGGAACTCTCTCCATCAAAAAGCTGTTGACGCTAGGTCAATTGAAAATTTCAGAAATAGATTTTTGTTACGTTAGGCAAGGGATATGGAACCAAGGCAGATAGATGGAGTTAAAATACAGATCAGCCATGGCCTTTTTAAATAATTATTTCCCATCCCTAACTGCACTTGAGAAGGTGGTGGTGAACCACCTTCTTGATTTAATGGAATAACGAAACAGGCTCGAGAGGCTGAATGGCGTACTTCTGTTTCTATGTTCCAGTACATGACACAACTTGGGTGATGGCCTCCCTGCTGAGCTATAGACAGCGAAGGCAGGTCTATTCCAACATGCCCAACTAGCTGTACCTGGATCATATAATGTAATTCCCAGGCAGCCTGCAGGAGTGCACCTGACAGCACCACAGCCTCTTCTTCCTCTTGGGGAGTTCTACTTCCTCCTCCAAATCCAGCACAGCTATTGTCAGGTCCAATGGAATAAGTGCCTGTGGTCTGCACTGCTTGGAGGTGCCGGGGTGAACTGATGGCTACTGTGGGAGGTGTGCACCAAAGGAGTGCTGAACAGAAGCAGAACAGCAGCAGGCGCAATCATTCCATTGGTCAGAGTTCACTTAGTTGAGTCCAAAACAGCACAAAGGATGCAAGTCTCAGTAATATAACAACCTAGCTTAAGTGGTAGAATTCTCCAACGAATGGCTTGCACACCTCCCAGTGCCTGTTTTGTCTATGTGCTGCAATAAAAAAGGAGAATTCATCATGGGACCAATTTACATTCATTAACATAATTTTGTAGTGTGCAAACACGAGAAGAATTGTAAAATTCTTTTACTATGGAAATGGGCATTCAGTATCGAGTGTGCTGAGGCCTATCTTCCTGATGCCCCCGGCCGGGCACGCTGCTGGGTAGGAGCTGATCCCTCAGCCCTACTTAGTACCAATACGGCCCGCAAACAGCATCAGGTAGATGCACAAATGGCAAAAAGATTTTTTATTAACAGAATTTGTGCTGACTGTATGATTACTGCCATGAAGGATTCAGTAGGACGCATCATAGAATCATAGAATCATAGAAATTTACAGCACGGAAGGAGGATATTTCGGCCCATCGTGTTCTTGCCAGCCGACCAAGAACTATCCAGCCTAATCCCACTTTCCAGTTCTTGGTTGGTAGCCCCTGTAGGTTATGGTACTTTAAGTGCACATCCAAGTATCTTTTAAATGTGGTGAGAGTTTCTGCCTCTACCACCCTTTCAGGCAGTGAGTTCCAGACCCCCACCACCCTCTGGGTGAAGAAATTTCCCCTCATATCTCTCTAAACCTCCCCCCAATAACTTTAAATCTATGCCCCCTGGTTGTTGACCCCTCTGCCAACATTCTTGTAAATCTCCTCTGGACCCTTTCCAGTGCAATCACATTTTTCCTGTAATGTGTTGACCATAACTGCACACAGTACTCCAGCTGCGGCCTAACCAGTGTTTTATACAGTTCAAACATAACCTCCTTGCTCTTGTATTCCATGCCTTGACTAATGAAGGCAAGTATTCCATACGCCTTCTTAACCACCTTATCTACCAGGCCTGCTACCTTCAGGGATCTGTGGACCTGCACTCCAAGGTTCCTTTGTTTCTCTATACTTTTCAGTATCATACCATTTAATGTGTATTCTCTTGCCTTGTTAGACCTCCCCAAATGCATTACCTTACACTTCTCCGCATTGAATTCCATTTGCCACTGCTCTGCCCACCTGACCAGTACATTGATATCTTCCTGCAGTCCGCAGCTTTTTGCTTCATTCTCAACCACACAGCCTATTTTAGTGTCATCTGCAAACTTCTTAATCATACCACCAATATTTAAGTCCAAGTCATTTATATATACCACAAAAAGCAAGGGACCCAGCATTGAGCCCTGCGGAAGCCCACTGGATACAGCCTTCCAGTCACAAAAACAACCATCAACCATTACCCTTTGCTTTCTGCCTCTGAGCCAATTTTGGATCCAACTTGCCACTTTGCCCTGGATCCCATGGGCTTTCACTTTTATGACCAGTCTGCCACGTGGGACCTTATCAAAAGCTTTGCTAAAATCCATATACACTGCATCACACGCACTACCCTCATCGACCCTCCTGGTTATCTCCTCAAAAAATTCAATCAAGTTAGTCAGACATGACCTTCCCTTGACAAATCCATGCTGACTGTCCTTGATTAAATATGTCTTTCCAAATGAAGATTTATCCTGTCCCTCAGGATTTTTTCCAATCATTTTCCCACCACCAAAGTTAGGCTGACTGGCCTATAATTATTCAGTCTATTCCTTTCTCCCTTTTTAAACAAAGGTACAACATTAACAGTCCTCCAGTCCTCTGGCACTATACCTGTATCCAGAGAGGATCGAAAAATGATGGTCAGAGCCTCTGATATTTCCTCTTTTGCTTCTCTTAACAACCTGGGATACATTTAATCAGGGCCTGGGGATTTATCCACTTTCAAAGCTGCTAAGCCCCTTAATACTTCCTCTCTCACTATAGTTATCTCATCTAATATCTCCCTCATTGCAAAGTCTGCATCACCCCTCTCTTTTGTGAAAATGGATGCAAAGTATTCATTAAGAATCCACCCACGTCTTCCACCTCCACACACAGATTTCCTTTATGGTCTCTAATAGGCCCTACTCTTTCTCTAGTTATCCTCTTGCTCTTAATATATTTATAAAACATCTTTGGATTTTCCCTGACTTTACTTGCCAACATTCGTTCATGCTCTCTCTTTGCTTTCCTCATATCTTTTTTAATTGCACCCCTGCACTTCTTATACTCCTCCAGAGTTTCTGCAGTGTTGAGTTCCTGGTATCTGTCATAAGCTTCCCTTTTTTTCTTTATCTTACCCTGTATGTCCCTTGACATCCAGGGGGCTCTAGATTTGTTTGTCCCACCCTTATTTTTAAGAGAACGTATTTGCTCTGTACCCTTAGCATCTCCTCCTTGAATGCCTCCCACTGCTCTGACACTGATTTACCATCAAATAGCTGTTTCCAGTCCACTTTGGCCAAATCCCATCTCAGCTCAGCAAAATTGGCTTTACCCAATTAAGAACTTTTATTCCTGGTCCCCCTTTGTCCTTTCCCATAACTACCCTAAATCTTACTGAATTATGATCACTAGCACCAAAATGCTCTGCCACTGATATCCCTTCCACCTGCCCCTCTTCATTCCCCAAAACCAAGTCCAGAACCACCCCCTCCCTTGTTAGGCTTGTTACATACTGACTAAAGAAGTTCTCCTGAATGCATTTTAGGAATTCCGCACCCTCTGTACCATTCACACTATTTTTTTCCCAGTTAATATTAGGTAGTTGAAATCCCCCACGATTACAGCTCTATAGTTTTTGCACTTTGCTGCAATTTGCCCACATATTTATTCTTCTATCTCCCTCTGACTGCTTGGAGGTCTATAGTGCACTCCCAGCAGTGTGATCGCCCCTTTTTTTGTTATTTAATTCAACCCAAATGGCCTTGTTTGATGACACGGGTGGGGTCATTGCCTAAAATCACCAGCTGAAGTTTTAATAATCTGTTTTAATAACTCAACCTGCCAATAACATCAGATAAATAAGGGAGATGGTTTGAATTTACTCATCAGCATATTTGTCTGTTTAGTGAGTGGATATTTTCAGAATAACTTCCTGCTTAGTGTGCCTATAATATTATTCACTGCATGTCACAAAATGTTTACATTCTTCTACAACCTTACATTGTGCGTTGAAGTGCTTCTCAAACTGAATTCAAATGTTTGCACCTTTCCTTTCTCCAGGATCATTACACCAATATAATGATGTGAATTCCTTATTAGATATGGTGACAGGTAATTTACTTTCACAAAGTGCTGTGCGTAAAATTGTCAATCAAGTGCTTAGCTGTATGCTTAGTTGATGCTTAGCTGTATGGAAGAGAATGGGATAGAATTATCAGGCAAACTTTAACCCCTAGTTCCGAAGCTTCCTTTAGATATTGACCATTTCACAAAGTGAGAATTATCCCCCACCCCCAGTCCCTTACTCTCAATTAAAGGGACGGAATTAACCTCAAGCCTTCTAGAATTTATTGCTGAGGTACACAACAATTTTAAATTGACAGAATACCCAGATGCCATCAGTGATGTGAGCTTCTCAAAGGACTAACATGAATGCCTCAACAATGAGCCACAGAATGTTCACAAACACTTCAGTTCTGGGTGGAGCCCTTGATTATCGATCACAATACAACACATCCTTATCTAGGGGGTAAAGAAAAAAAAATTCACATTTATATAATGCCTCTCGCATCCCAAAATGCTTTACAGCCAAAATGTACTTTTGAAGTGTAGCCACCATTGTAATGTAGGAAATATTGCAGCTAATTTGTGTACAGCAAGCTCCCACAAACAGCAATGAAATAAATGACCAGATCATTTGTTTAATTTTGACTTTGGATGATAGTGTAAAACAGATGACTTCAATGGAAATGAAAATCGGGAGAAATGTATAACGGGCGGCTGAATCGATATTGACCATTTTACAAAGTCAGAATTAACCCCCCCCCCCCCCAGTCTCTTACTCTCAATTAAAGGGATGGAATTAACCTCAAGCCTTCTAGAATTTATTGCTGAGGCACACAACTATTTTAAATAATTTTGTTAAAATATTGTTTAACAGAATTCAGACAGAAAAGCACTGCACACTTGCTGGAATAAAGAGCACATGGCAGCAGGCAATGTAACAACACCACGTATGGGAGATTTTCCTAAGTTTGCGGTCAGGAGCACTGGATCACCTGGGCGCAATGAATATCGGAAAATCTTGTGGGTTATAGCGCACTCCCAGGAAAATCTTCCCTTATAACTTGTAATATAGCTCCACCTAGTATACTACTGTTCTATCTCATGGATACTGTGGTAATGCAACTGCTGATGTATAACAATAAAAGGGTCAAGTCACATAATGTGTTGGAGCCATATTGTAGTGTGTGTTAGTGCTGTCGTAAAGAATATATCACATTAGTGATGAGGATAGGATAATCAGATTCCCTAGCTGAAATTTTTGTTGTGGATGATTCAGCCAAACAGAGAGAATTTGAGAGATTCTTTGTTTTGCAGAACAGCTAAAAATCCAAGGTAATTACAAGCACACGTGGCTAAACTGAAGAATCCAGATGGCAACTCCTATGGGAATAATAAGGCGCTTGGGTGAGTTCCATCATGACCAAGAGACTTTTCGAGCATATTTGGAGTGACTAGAAATGTCTTTCACTGCAAATAGTATCATTGAAGTTCCCGATGATGAAAACTAACCGGGAGGTGTTAGAAAGAAAATGTGCTATATAGAAACATAGAAATATAGAAAATCGGTGCAGGAGTAGGCCATACGGCCCTTCGAGCCTGCACCACCATTCAATAAGATCATGGCTGATCATTCACCTCAGTACCCCTTTCCTGCTTTCTCTCCATACCCCTTGATCCCTTTAGCCGTAAGGGCCATATCTAACTCCCTCTTGAATATATCCAATGAACTGGCATCAACAACTCTCTGCGGTAGGGAATTCCACAGGTTAACAACGCTCTGAGTGAAGAAGTTTCTCCTCATCTCAGTCCTAAATGGCTTACCCCTTATCCTTAGACTGTGTCCCCTGGTTCTGGACTGCCCCAACATTGGGAACATTCTTCCTGCATCTAACCTGTCTAGTCCCGTCATTTTATATGTTTCTATGATATTCCTGATTGAAGCAAACCCCTAGGTGTATGAAACCCTGAAAAATTTGATTGTTCCTGACAAGCCAAAGGACACGCCACTGATGGAGATTCTAACCAAGTTAGAACAGCACTTCAGTCCTGAGCCCATGGAAATTGCTGAAAGTTATTGTTTTGGAATGCCTGATCAATCAATTGACGAGGGTATCAGTAAGTACACTGTAGCATTAAAAAAGCTATCCATTCACTGTAATTTGGGAAAATTTCAGGACCAAGCATTGCGTAACCGCTTTGTTTGTGGGATGAAAAATGAAGCAATCAGAAGAAAGTTATTGACAATCCCTAACTTGACTTTTGATTTAGCTTGTCAGACAGCTATGTCAATGGATATGGCCGACCAATAATCCCGAGAATTTAGCATCATTTCCAGTCGTCAGACAACCGAGGTGACTAACCCGAAGGCATGCCGACTGAAGAGTAAACTCTGTTCAATGCTATAAGTAAAAATCGCCAGACATTACATAGCATTGAAGAGAAGCAACAGGACGATGAGGGTTTGGAGGTACATGTCATCAGGAGCACAAAGGTATCTCACAGCAATTCGCGAAGTATCGTCATCCAAGTAGATGTTGCAGGAGCCAGGATACCCATGGAAATTGAAACTAGTGCATCTGTGAGCGTAGTAGCAGAATCACTATATCTCAACAAGTTGAGTGACTTTCCACTGGAGAAGTTGAAGATAGAGCTGCGAGGCTAGTCAGGAGACCAAATCCCTGTGGTAGGACATATCACCGAACCAGTGAAATACAAGGATCAGTTTCAGAGCTTGCCTCTCTTAGTAGTGGCAGGAGACAAGCCTGCCTTAATAGTAGAAATTGGTTGAGATCACTGAAGCTGGATTGGAATTCGATTTTTCATGTTGAAACAAGATTTGCATCGATGGATGATGTCATCAAACAATATCCGATGGTGTTCCGTGAAACAGGCAGCCTGATCCAAGGCTTTGAGGCGAGTGTCAGAGGACAAAAGGACACCAGACGAGTTTACTGCAAGCCACATCCCGTACCATACGCACTCAAGGAGAAAGTTGAACAAGAACTCAAAAGACTAGAAACCTAGAACATTATCTCTAAGGTAGATCTAAGTAATTGGGCTACACCCATTGTTGTTCCTAAGTCGGATGGTAATTCTGATGCTATGGCCAGGTTGACATCCCCATCACAAGTTACACCCAATAGGGAAGAAGTGTTCTATTTTTCATACACTGATGAACTGCCAGTCATAGCTGAAGAGATTGGTAGAGCAGCCAAGCGTGACCCAGTTATGTCAAAGGTATATGATTACATTGCAAATGGCTGGCCAAATCAGGTATCAGAGAAAGATATTCATCCACAGTTGTCAGTGGATAAAGATTGTATCATGTGGGGTGCAAGAGTGGATATTCCAAGTAAATTCAAGTCCAAATTGTTAGGGGAGAAGACAGAGGGGGAGGGGGGGGAGGAGGAGGGGGAGAAGGCAGAGGAGGGGCTCTCATTAAGCAAATGTTGGATCCAAATCCAAAGATACGGCAATTGTCATTGGATCACATACTAGCAAATTTTCTAATTACTTATTGTAAGACTCCTCATACAACTACTGGTAGAACACCAGCAGAGTTGTTTCTCAAACAACAGCCATGAACCAGGTTCTTGTTGTTAAAACCAAACTTGGTACAGTCAGTAGAAGAGAAACACTTAAAACAGAAAGAAAATCATGATAGTTAGAGTAAGAGAGAGAAGTGTGGAATTGAATCAGAAGGTGAGTGTGAAGAACCATCACCATAAATGGTTAAAGTGGTCACCAGGAAGAATAGTGAAAATATGTGGTCCTCGCACATATTTGGTCAAGATGTTTGATCATAGACAAGTTAGGTTTGTTCACATTGATCATATTTTACCTACAGATGTAGAAGGAGTTAAAAGTTGGAATGATTCGATTATTTCTGATGAGTCAGATAGTCTTGTTATAAGTAATGTACCAGTAGCAAATCCTACATCAGATTTACGAGAAACAAATCCAAGAGAAAATCAGAATTTAAGTCTGAGTCCGAGTTAGGCAGAAGTTGTAGAGAGTCAAAATGTAGACCAATGGCTGCGCTTAGAAAAAAACTCTCCTCAGGCTCAGCCTAGAATGTGTTTAAATTCAACTCAAAGTTTGGAAAGTTCTGTTCAAGAGCGAAGCTATCCTCTTTGAAACAGAAAACCAGTGGTTGAGTTTGATTTGTAAATATGGCAAAATAAGTCCATATCTTTTGTTATGTATACCATGAAAGTTATATATGGTAATTATTTTGTTATGATTACTTCTCCATTAAGGAGGGAGAAGTGTAATAGAGCTCCCCTAGTGGACTACTGTGGCAATGTAACTAATAATGATGTAAATAATAAAGGATCATGTGACAAAGTCTGCTGTGTTAGTGATGTAATAAGGATATATCACAGTGTCCTTGCACCCAAAAGACTACAAACAAGCACAATGAGCAGAAAATCCCAATGGTG
Organism: Pristiophorus japonicus; assembly: GCF_044704955.1. NCBI lineage: Eukaryota > Metazoa > Chordata > Chondrichthyes > Pristiophoridae > Pristiophorus > Pristiophorus japonicus. Next base: position 178,109,751 of record NC_091981.1, read on the forward strand.
ATTAATTTGATCTGCAGGCATCTAGCACAATGATTTTTAAACTAGTGCAAAAGTCTGTGATAAACCCATTTGTGATGAACAAGAAGAAGAAGAACAACAACTTGTATTTATATAGCACCTTTAATGTAGTAAAACGTTCCAAGGCACAGGACTGTTTTAAGACAAAACAAAGAAATTTGACATATTTTACCTACAGATGTGGAATGAGTTGAAAGTTGGAATGATTCGATTATTTCTGATGAGTCAGATATTCTTGTTACAAGTAGAGTAACAGTAGTAAATCCTACATCAGTTGTACTAGAAACAAGTCCAAGAGGATGTCAGAATGTAAGTCTGAGCCTGCATCAGGCAGACAAACAGTCTGAAGTTGTAGAGAGTCCAAATGTAGATCAAGGGTTACCCTTGGAGAAAAACTGTCCTCAGGCTCAGCCTAGAATGAGCTCGACACCAAGTTTGGAAAGTTCTGTTCAAAAGTGAAGGTATCCTCTTCAAAACAGAAAACCAGTGGTTTAGTTTGATTTGTAAATATGGCAAAATAAGTCCATATCTTTTGTTATGTATAACCATGCAAGTCATGTATGATGATCTTTTTGTTATGATTACTTCTTCATTAAGGAGGGAGAAGTGTGATATAGCTCCACCTGGTGGACTACTACTCCACCTAGTGGACTACTGTGGTAATGCAACTGCTGATATATAAAATTAAAATGGTCTTGTGACAAGTTACATGTTATGTTGGAGACATGTTGTTGGTGATGTGATGAAGAATATATCATATAACTCATCCCAAACAACAACAGATTGGTTGGTTTTAAGTTTTTTGATGGCCAAATGATAAAGTGCACAGGCCGACCACCCTTTCCAACTGTGAAGAGACTGGAGCCATTTGAGGCCCAAGTCCCATTTCAAGTCCTGCCCCAGCCACTGAATTGGGCTTACCGCTGCCCCTCAAAGGAAGTGCAGTGCAATCTCGTGCGTCCGCTTCCTTTAGGGGTGGGCCCCGGGACAATGCTGGCGCGAGTAGTGCAGCACTATGCAGTGAACCGCACACCTGAAATGATGCAGCTCACCACATTCAAGCTGGTATCAGACAGGCTTTAAAATTGGAACGTCGAATAATCCCTCCACCTAGCACTGTTTACCTGTCTTATCAGAAGAGAGAACAATTGGGGGGAAAAATTGCCCTGCACCCCGATTGGGGGTAGTAACCTGCTGGGGCCGGGACCTCCTGCACCGTCCGCTGAATTGGGCTTACTGCCACCCTCAAAGGAAGTGCAGCGCAATCTCGTGCGCTCCGCTTCCTTTAGGGGTGGGCCCCGGGACAATGCTGGGGCGAGTAGTGCAGCACTACACTGATGCTCCACGTAGTGCTGACACACTTCAACTCCCCTTCGCTTAAAGGGGAGGGCCACTGTGCACTCTGCAAGGCCTTTGATGGCCTCCACTACAGCACTAGGGCAGCTTGGTAACGGGCCTGCAGCCCGGCACTCAAAACGGAGTGTTGGGCTGCACGATGGTGGCTCGCACCACGCGAAAATGCACTTAGGGAAGCCAACCCGAGAGTCGGCAAGAAAGCAAGATGGTGGCGTGGGGCACTGGTGATCTTCGCTTTAAGTTCCATCGCGCGAGCGGATGTCGGTTAGCTTTACAACGTACGAAGCTGGCATCATCTGCTCGCACTAGCCTCACGGGCCACTGGGCAATTTCCCCCGCAGGGTTGGTAAGGGTGCAGCGTGCGAACTCCCAGTCAATTTCCCGGGAGCCGGTAGTGGCCCCCGCCCCTCTCCCCGGGTGAAAAGTGTCTTGTGCCCCGTTAACGCCCCCTGGAGGTGCTAACGGGCCTCTGAAAAAGGGGCAATTTTGCCCCACTGGTGACTTAGCTCTGCTGTGAACACAAACTTTATATTTGTACAACTGAGTGAATGGAGGACAGAGCAGATGAATGTGTAGCTGGTGAAATGGTACAGGAGGGAGGGCTTCAGAATCCTGGGACATTGGGACCGGTTCTGGGGGACGTGGGTCGTGTACAGGCCAGACGGGTTGCACCTTAACAGGGCCGGAATGAAAATTCTCGCGGGAAAGTTTGCGAGTGCTGTTGGGGAGGGTTTAAACTAATTTGACAGGGGGTTGGGCACCAGGATGTAACATTAGAAAGGGGAAATAATGTGCGCAAAGGATTGTGGGAGATAGAAACCACTAGAGTAAGAAATAGTAAGGTATTAGGCGAGGTCAAACTAAGAGAGAATACAGGATGGTCTAAGATGGGTTTGCAGTGTATGTATATGAACACACAAAGCGTAGTAAACAAGGTAAATAAACTGCAGGCACAAATAGCCACATGGGAATACGATGTTGTGGCAATAACTGAGACACAAGAACATAAGAAATAGGAGCAGGAGTAGGCCATACAGCCCCTCGAGCCTGCTCCGCCATTCAATAAGATCATGGCTGATCTGATCATGGACTCAGCTCCACTTCCCTGCCCGCTCCCCATAACCCTTTACTCCCTTATCGCTCAAAAATCTGTCTATCTCCGCCTTAAATATATTCCATGACCAAGCCTCCACAGCTCTCTGGGGCAGAGAATTCCAGATTTACAACCTTCTGAGAGAAGAAATTTCTCCTCATCTCAGTTTTAAAAGACTATGTCACCGAGTTTTAGTTTCCCCTGAGAGTGGAAGTATCCTCTCTGCATCCATCTTGTCGAGCCCCCTCAATAAGATCAACTCTCATTCTTCTGAACTCCAATGTGTATAGGCCCAACCTACACCATCTCATCATAGGCAGTCCCTTGAATCGAGGAAGACTTGCTTCCACTCCCAAAGTGAGTTCTTTGGTGGATGAACAGTCCAATACGAGAGTCACAGTCCCTGTTACAGGTGGGACAGACATTCGCTGAGGGGAGGGATGGGTGGGGCTGGTTTGCCGCGCGCTCCTTCCGCTGCCTGCACTTGACCTCTTCACGCTCTTTGCGTTGAGACTCGAAGAGCTCAACGCCCTCCCGGATGCAGTTTCTCCACCTCGGGTGGTCTTCGGCCAGGGTCTCCCAGGTGTCAGTGGTGATGTCGCACTTTACCAGGGAGGCTTTGAGGGTGTCCTTGTAACGTTTCCGCTGCCCACCTTTGGCTCTTTTGCCATGAAGGAACTCCACATAAAGCATTTGCTTAGGGAGTCTCGTATCTTGCATGTGAACTATGTGGCCTGCCCAGCCACGCTGATTGAGTGTGGTCGGTGCTTCAATACTGGGTACTTTGCAGTGTGACAGCTGCAGGAAAAATGCAGGGAGCAGCACCAGCCCTTATACATGGCCTTTTTCGATCTTACAAAGGCCTTTGACACTGTGAACCATGAGGGTCTATGGAGCGTCCTCCTCCGTTTCGGATGCCTCCAAAAGTTTGTCAACATCCTTCGCCTGCTTCACGACGACAAGCAGGCCGTGATCCTTACACAATCTATCCTGGTAAGTCAACCCCTCCTCTCCGGAATCAACCAAGTGAACCTTCTCTTAACAGCCTCCAATGCAAGTATATCCTTAAATACGGAGACCAAAACTGCACGCAGTACTCCAGGTGTGGCCTCACCAATACCCTGAACAGTTGTAGCAGGACTTCTCTGCTTTTATACTCCATCCCCCTTGCAATAAAGGCGAACATTCCATTTGCCTTTCTGATTATTTGCTGTATCTGCATACTAACTTTTTGTGTTTCATGCAAAAGGACCATCAGTCCCTCTGTACTGCAGCACTTTGCAATTTTTCTCCATTCAAATTATAATTTGCTTTTTTATTTTTTCTGCCAAAGTGGATAACCTCACATATTGCCACATTATACTCCATCTTCCAAATTTTTGCCCACTCATTAGCCTGTCTATATCCCTTTGCAGATTTTTTGTGTCCTCCTCACAATTTGCTTTCCCACCGATCTTTGTATCATCAGCAAACTTGGCTACATTACACTCAGTCCCTTCATCCAAGTAATTAATATAGATTGTAAATAGTTGAAGACCCAGCACCGAATCCTGCGGCACCCCATTAGTCACTGTTTGTCAACCGAAAAATTAACCATTTATCCCGACTCTCTGTTTTCTGTTATTTAGCCAATCCTCTATCCATGCTGATTTATTACCCCCAACCCCGTGAACTTTTATCTTGTGCAGTAACCTCTTATGTGGCACCTTATCAAATGCCTTCTGGAAATCCAAATACACCACATCCACTGGTTCCCCCTTATCCACCCTGCTTGTTACATCCTCAAAGACCTTCAGCAAATTTGTCGAACATGATTTCCCTTTCATAAAACCATGTTGTCTCTTCTTGATTGAATCATGCTTTACCAAATGTCCCGCTACTGCTTCCTTAATAATGGACTACAGCATTTTCCCAACTGGTCTATAGTTTCCTGCTTTTTGTCTGCCTCCCTTTTTAAATAAACTTGGCTCAATAAAGGGCAGGATTGGGTATTAAATATTCCTTGCTATAAGGTGTTCAGGAAAGTTAGGGAAGGAAAGACATGGGGCTAAAACCTCCACTTTTTTTTCCCTGCTTAACGCCCACTTAACGCTCATTTTACCGCTGAAATGACGTATAACACGCATATATCGGCCATATTGGCACAAAATGGAAACTGACAGGCATTTTTCAGAAACATATCGCCGAGCATTACTTTCCCCATGTGTTTAACGCCGAAAAAAAAATTAACGCACGCCCACTTTCTTTGGGCGGAATCGGCAGGATGGGCGACATCTACGCCCAGAATATCGGCCAGCGTTACTTTCCACACGGAATTAATACTGAGATTCAATATTAGCGCCCGGCCACTGTTTTTTGTCGTAAAGAGCATATTTACCCAAACTAACAGCCATGGAGATCGCCCATCGTCAATTTCACCACCTCGCACACATTTCGCCCACAATATCGCTCGTTCAAAAAACCGCCCACAAAAAGTGGAACTAACCGGAACGAATCACAGCGTTATGGACGCCATGTTGTAGATCACATGTCGCGTCCTTTAAAAGGCTGCTGTGCTTCAACCTCGGCGAAGTTCGGATCTACTCTGCAGGTCGTTGGAGTTGATGTGAACATCTCTAAAAACATCTTGACCATACTGTGACCGATTGGAATTGAAGAGGTGTGCTCGTCGGGACATTCCTTGTTTGTGTGCAATTGGTAGAAAACAGAGAACTACTGCAATGGGGCCTGTCCTTTCTCACACTCTCTTGGTGACCAATTACATGCAGCAGACTCGAGAGCGCCAAAAGAACGCTGCACTGCATTATGTGCCCAATGAACAAAGTGACAGACAGATGAGGAGGACCAGACGTTACACCCCCCCGCAAGTACAAGGAGAAGCATTCTTACCTCGACATGCCCGCCACCACCTGCCTTCGGAGAGTGCGCTTCCACAAAGAGGTTATCACTGAGGTATGCCAGCTGATAAGGGCAGATCTGCAGCCTGCCAGCACCATCAGAGCTGCACTGTCTGTCGAGGTCAAAGTCACCACGGCACTGGGGTTCTACGCCTCGGGTTCTTTTCAGACTGTCTCAGCATGCCACACATCGATGCATTAGACAGGTCACTGAAGCCCTGTAAGCATGTAGGAGGGACCAAGGAGGCACAGAGTGAGAGGGCTCTAGGATTCTTGGTTTCTCCAGAATTGTAAGCTTTCCCAAGGTGCAGGGAGCAATAGACTGTATGCACATCGCTATGCGGGCACCTTTTCAGGATGCTGAGGTTTTCAGGAACCGCAAGGGATTCCACTCCCTGAATGTCCAGCTGGTTGTTGACCACCAGCAAATTATACTGGCTGTGAATGCTTAATTTCCGGGCAGCATCCATGATGCGCACATTCTGTGTGAGAGCACTGTATCTGACTTGTTTAACAATGAGCCATAAGGTCAATGCTGGATGCTTGGGGACAAAGGATATGGCCTCGCCACCTGGCTGATGACCCCCCTGCGTGACACCCACACCGAGGCCAAGAGGCGATACAACGAGAGCCACAGAGCAACTCGCAATATCGTGGAGAAAAGCATTGGAGTGCTGAAGCAGCGCTTCAGATGCTGGACCACTCAGGAGGCGAGCTCCAATACCACCCTGAGCAGGTAGCTCAATTCATGGTGGTCTGCTCCATGCTACACAACTTGGCTATCAGGAGGGAACAAGAATTGCCTGATGAGTCTGACAGTCCATTTCACCAGAGAGAGGAAGAGGAGGACAAGGAGGTGGATGCTGACATCGAGCAAGACAATCAGGCTAATGCTGAAGCCATGTCCCCACCCCCTGTAGACTGCATGAAATGGCCCGTGATGGCATGATAGCTGCAAGAGCCTTATGTCAGGAGCTCATCAATGATCGCTTTGCCTGAAAGAACGTTGGTGTTATTTACAAGGCTGACACACTGCTAGGTGTGCAGGTCATACATCAATGGTGGGCATCACCTTGGTGACAGTTAAAGTTTAAGTTGATTGAAGTTAAATGTGATTATATCCTTTGCTGTTAAGTGTGTAATGGTGCAACTATCTGAGCCAATGTGCTGCAAGGTTTTGTTAAATAAAAAACATTTAAACCGAGCATTAGTCTGAAATCATCAGTATTTCTGTACAGACCAACATTCCCCCCCACCCCCCGCTTCTCCTCCCCACCTCTACCCCTTCCTCTTCCCCTCCTGACTCCAAGCCACCTGGCCGAGGAGCTCCTCAGGTGATGCTTCATTGGTGGGGGTGGGGGGGGACAGCCGAAGTGCTGCTTGGAAGGATACGGAAAAGGACGGTCCCGAGGTGGGAGCGTGCTCCGAGCCATGAGCAAGATGTTGCTGCTGGCTCTCTTGTGTGGTTGGCAATGAGGGTGCGTCACCTTGGGGTGCAGTGTCACACTCCGGGACCACTGGGAGCCCTCTGCCATCAGTGTTCCTGGCTACCAGCTCCAGGGCCTCCTCCATCCCTTCCATGTTATATGTTATTGTTGGACAAAAACTCGGTGCCAACTATGTTCTTGGTGCTTAGTGGGATTTTTGCTGCTGGTGAATCTCCGTCGTTTCTCCCACAACAGACAAGTACACACAACAGCCACACACGCTTTCAGTCCCTCTGTGCTCCCTCTCTCTCTGTCTCCTCTTCTGCGCATGTCATGATAACCCTTGACCTCCTGAATCGCGGGAATCGAGCGTTGCCATGTTGTTGCTAAGGATGGCCACATTTTATGGCAGAAGGTCAGAAAAATTTAACACAACCACCCATTTGATATCGCTCGCGGTAACGCCCATTTTCTAAAATGTAAACTAGGTATTTTGAGAATGGGCGAGAAACTGACGATCTGAAAACCCTTTTTTAACGCGCACACTGGAAATAACGTCCAATTTTGGCCGATAAGCTCAAAAGTGGAGGTTCTAGCCTTTTGTGTCTGTCTTCATAGAAGAAGACGCAAAAAACTTGCCAGAAATAGTGGAGAACAAAGGGTCTAGCCAAAATGAGGAACTGAAAGAAATTAGTATTAGTAAAAAAATGGTACTGGGGAAATTAATGGAACTGAAAGCCTATAAATCCTCTGGACCTGATGGCCTACATCCTAGGGTTTTGAAAGAGGTGGCTATATAAATAGTGGATGCATTGGTTGTCATTTTCCAAAATTCCATAGATTCTAGAACGGTTCCTGCAGATTAGAAGATAGCAAATGTAACCCCACTATTTAAGAAAGGAGGGAGAGAAAAAAATGGGGAACTACTGACCAGTTAGCCTGACATCAGTAGTAGGGAAAATGCTAGAATCTATTATTGAGGACATGGTAACAGGGCACTTTGAAAAGAATAATAAGATTGGGCAGAGTCAACATGGATTTATGAAAGGGAAATCATGTTTGACAAATCTGTTAGAGCTTTTTGAGGTTTGTAACTAGCAGAATAGATAAGGGGGAAGCAGTGGATGTGGTGTATTTGGATTTTCAGAAGGCATTCGATATGGTGCCACACAAGAGGTTATTAACCAAAATTAGGGCTCATGGCATTAGGGGTAATATATTAGCACGGATTGAGGATTGGTTAATGGATAGAAAACAGAGAGTAGGAATAAACGGTATGGCAAGCAGTAACTAGTGGGGTACTGCAAGGATCGGTGCTTGGATTTCATTCACAATCTATATCAATGATTTGGATGAGGGGACCAAATGTACTACAGGTTCGACCTCCAGATCCGGCAATGTCGGGACCGAGGCCGAGCTGGTTTTCGGGTTTTTCCGGACTTCAGAACGTACGTTCTGAAGTCCGGAAACACTCGAGCCCAGGTTCGGATATTTCCGGATTTCGGAACGTCAGAGCGCGTCCCGAATCCAGAAATGCCTGGGCCCAGGTTGCGATATTTTCGTTTTTGGATGTCATCTTGTAGTTCTTCTCCTCACAGGCCTTGTAGTCCTCACTTCTTCGCAACGCATGGTAAGTCTCCCTCTCATTTTTGCAACGCAATACGCCTGTACTCTGTAACTGTACTTAATGTGAGCTTCCCGGCCTATATCTTTTGCTACCATCTTCAAATTTGAAAAGGAATGTACAATACTCAAAGCATGAAATATAATAATGTTTTTTATTTGTAAAACAGTTAAGTTATGAAATACAGTATAAAATAGTAAATGAAGGCTTTTATTTGTTAAACAGAGTGAAAATAAACAGGTACAGTTACAATTGGCTGGAGGTTGTGCTTGAGGTAAAGGGCTCAGCTATGATGCCTGGGGCTGATGATGGGCCAGCAATAGGATTATCAAATGTGGAGATTACTGGTGTAGTTGCATGCTGTAGGTCTTGAGCCTTCTGTTGCGACCTCTTTTGAAAGATATTTAATATTGTTGATTGTTTAAATAATTTGGGCTTTTCTTTCACTAATCTTTCCCGAATTCTGTAGACCAGAAGTATTTCTTCTTCACTTATGAAACTTCTTTGCTCTAAGGCGTAAATGAATTCCTAACAAAGATTGATTGCTTCATCAATCGGCACTTTTTCAACTTGATCACAGGCATCATCATCCTCACTGCTTTCATCCTTTTTTTCTGGATGCAAAACCTTTTGCATGATTTCTTCATCTGTTACTGCATGCACAATGGGAGCATCATTGTCTATGTCCATGACTTCTGCGACATCGTCCTCATTCAATTTCTGCGCATCTTCGCAAGTCAGCCCTCTTGCATAATCTAAAAGTTGAGCAATCATTGCTTTCTCCTTGGACACACGAAAGCCTTGAAAGTCCTGAGGAGCATCATCGTCAGCAAACATAGTTGATGGCCAGATGTTATGCCAAGCATTAACCAAAGTGTCTGCAGTTACCAAGTTCCATGCATCCGCAGCTGCCCATATGGCATCCTTGATAGAGAAAGCTTTTGAGAATGCTTTTATTCCCATGCCTGTGTTCACAGCATCAAGCAAACACTTCATAAATACGTTTTTGTTGAGGCACTTCATCGATCTCAAAATTCCTTGGTCCATTGGCTGTATCAGTGATATAACATTTGGAGGTAAGTAGATTCCATGGACATTATCCTTTACCAGAAGCTCAGCATCGGCATGTGCTGAGCAATTGTCTAGCAGCAAGTATATTTGACAGTTTTCCTCAAGGCTAGCTGCTGTGCAATGAGCACGCGCCTAAGGAACAAAATTCTTCTCAAACCAGTTCAGAAAGATTACCCTGGTTACCCAGTCTTTCTTATTGGCATAATAATGCACTGGTAATACTCTCAAACCCTTGAAACATCTTGGACGCTGGCTTCTCTCAATGACCACTTATGTGTCTCAGCCACATTTGCAGCAGCAAGCATAGTCAACTTATCCTTGGCGTCTTTTACACCTGCTGGCTGCGTTTCTTCTGCTGCTGCTAATGTCTTTCGCGGTATGTAGCGCCAAAACAGTGCTGTCTCGTCGGCATTGTACATTTGCTCAGGTGAAATGTTTTCAGCAGCAATTAGTTTGATGAACTCATCAATATAATTTTCAGCTGCCTGCTGAGGCTTTCTCCCCACATACTTTCAGTTGCCTGATGCCATGACGCCTTTTAAATTTGGCTAGCCAACCAGAAGAGTACTCGTATGGAGTTTCAATCCCCAGTTATATATGGAATATTTTAGCTTGTTGCACCACCATTGGGCCAGACAAAAGAACCGTTTCACTTCGCCTCTGTCGCCACCATTCCATCACTGCTCGATTAAAATCATCACATTTCGGCTTATGCATACTTTTTCTCTTACTCAATTCCTTATGAACATCACTTTCCGCATGAAACTTCATGAGCTCTTCTTTCTGTTTTCTAATATCATAGATGGTAGAGAGTCCAACAACATACTCCTCACTCAATCTTCTCACTGAAGCACCTCTATCGAATCTCTGAAGTAACTCAACTTTCTTGGCAGTTGAAAGTGAACTATGCTTCCTCTTTCCTTTATCTGAACCCATTGGGATACAGGTACCTGTATCTGTTGGCCATTTTGACATGTTTGCAATGACAACACAAATTCACAATCTTTACCTGTGCAGATCTTTAATCGGGAAAAACACCACAGCAATGGAGTCAGGTTGGGTGGGGTCTGATCATGGGGTGTAGGTGGGTCAGCTGGGGTTGCCCTATAATGTTTAATGCCACTAATTTTTTATTTAAATGCTGAAATTAAAAGTGCATGTACAGTACAGGTGCAGGTAGTATTTTTTATTACAGGTACATGTACAGGTGTGCAAACTTAAAATCGCGGTGAGGTCGGGTCAGCTCAGGCGAGGTCGGGTCAGCTCCACTCAGAGTCATGGGGCGTGGCGATCTGATCGCGCGGTTGCTGCTTTGGGGAGCTGCAGTGTGCTGTGCAGTTGGTTCTGGCCGTGGACTTGCGCGCGAGCGAGAGGGGGCTTGCACGCAGGAGCATGGTTAATTCTGGCCGAAGGGTCTGTGTGCTGGGCAGAGTTGATTCTGGCCGAAGGGTCTGTGTGCTGTGCAGTTAGTTCTGGCTGAAGGGTCTGTGTGCTGTGCAGAGAAGTTGATTCTGGCCGAAGGGTCTGTGTGCTGTGCAGTTAGTTCTGGCTGAAGGGTGTGTGTACTGTGCAGAGCAGAGTTGATTCTGGCCGAAGGGTCTGCGTGCTTTGCAAAGTTGCTGAGGACCCAGGAGCTGCGATGCGGTAACTGTGAAGACCTGGCCTGGAACAGGTAGGATTGGCGTTTTTATTCTTGCAATGTTATTTACTGTACAGTAGTTGGATTTCATTTTTTTGACTCTTCACTAGGCCTGGCTGGCGGTGGAAATGGTTTGACAGAGTGTCTGGATTCCAGAACATTTAACGGATTCCGGATGACCCTGCCACCAATTGGTCCGGAGTCAGGATTCCGGAACATCTGGATTCCGGAACTCCGGATTTTGGAGGTCAAACCTGTATATCCAAGTTTGCTGATGATACAAAGATAAGTGGGAATGTAAGTTGTGAAGAGGATGCAAAGAGGCTTCAAGGGGATATAGACAGGCTAAGTGAGTGGGCAAGAACATGGCAAATGGAATATAATGTGGAAAAATATGGGGCTCAATTTTCCCCAGTTATCTGCATCGCTTTTTTGGAGCGCGCCGCTTTTTTTGACCTAAATTTAAATATCCAAGTTTCCCCAAAGTTTCCGTGCCAGTGTAACTCAGTTAGGTATGATGTTTTTAGGTTAGTACTTTTTTGTGTCATAGGGAGCATAACCTGATGTCTGCAGCAGTTTTTCAGATTTATGCAAGTTTGGCCAACTTACTAGGACGGCTTCTGAGATCACTCCCAGAAAACCTTCTGAGCGCTTAAGAAAAAGCAGCGCACATCAAAAAAATCGGCGCAGAAAGACGCCAGTGTTTTTATGCGAAGTTTTGGAAGGAGTCAAGAAGACATTAAATATGCATCATGAAGCTTAATTTTTTTCAAACTTAAAATGGAGAAAATAGACGTCTAATGCAATCCTTTCATTTTGGATTTTTTTCAAAGTGCCACGCCACCATCAAACGTCGCCTCACTGGGCTCGAGGGTCGGAGTGTCGGCTGGCAGAATTGCTCCCTCGCCCGGACACAGGGGCTCGGGGATCGGCTTCAAAAGGAGCCCGGGGGGGGGGGGGTGGTTGCGGGGGTAGAAGCCGACCTGAAGGCATGAGAAGCCTTACACTATGCAGCAGCATCAAAAGAAGCCGGGGGGGGGGGGGGGATGTTTGCCGAGCCCCTGTGTCTGGACGAGGGAACAATTCTGCCAGCCGACACTCCGACCCTCGAGCCCAGTGAGGAGACGTTCGGTCGGTGGTGGGGTGGTACTTTGAAAAAAATCTAAAATTAAAGAATTGCATTCGACTTCGTTGCCCCAGATTTCCTCATTTGAATGCCTAGCTTCCTGTGCTGAGCAAGCCTATTGCACCTGCGCAGACCAAGGTGTGATCCATACTAGGGCATCGACCTTGGGGAGAGAGAGAGCAAAGAAGCTTTAACTCCTTGTCCTGCTGTTTTGAGCTTCTTGCAAAGGTATAATCTAATTATGGGGGCAATATTGACAATGCCATACCGCGTGCAAGCCTTCTGCATAATGGTGCTGTGGAGCAGACGATTGATTCGACATCATCGCATGAGGAACCTCAGAGCACCTAGGATGATGGGCAGGAGACCTTACCCACATCGGATATATCGAGACAGACGTTCATACCTGCACCTGAGTGCTGCAAACTGTGTGAGAAGGCTGCGTTTTTGCAAAGAAGTTGTAATGGAGTTCTGCGAGTTTGTAAAAGCAGACCTGCACCCTAGAATCATTAGGAGGACTGCTTTGTCAGTTGAAGTGAAAGTTACAGCTGTACTTTCATTCTATGCATCTGGACCATTCCAGGCCACAACTGGGTATGTGTGCACCATTTATCAACATGCAACACATATCTGCATTTGGCAGGTGACTGCTGCACTATATGCCCCGAGGAATGACTACATAAAGTTCCGCATGACCATCCAGACAATGTGTGAAAGGGCTGTGGGCTTCTCCAGGATTGCTGGCTTCCCAAAGGTACAGGGCTGCATTGATTGTACCCACATTGCCTTGTAAGCACCTGTGGAGGATTCTGAGATGTACAGGAATAGAAAAGGCTTTCACTCTGTTAATGTGCAGCTTGTGTGTGACAACATGGATCGCATCATGTCAGTTGATGCGAGATATCCTGGGAGCACCCAAGATGCGTTCATCATACGCAAGAGTGTTATATCTGCCATGTTTCAGCAGCAGCCAGAAGGGCAGAGCTGGCTACTGGGAGAAAAAGGGCTCTCCTGAGGTGCAGCTCCTACCCGTAACCCGGACAGAAGTTGACCGGAAATACAACATGTCACATAATGCGACACGCAGCCTAATAGAGAGGACCATTGGAATCTTGAAACAGCCTGGTCCATTCTGGAGGCCACTTGCAATACTCCCCTGAGATTGTCGGCCATTTCACTGTTGTGTGCTGCATGCTGCATAACTTAGCTATCATGAGGCAGCAGCAGCTGGTAGTAGTAGAGAGTGGCTGTTGATGAGGAGGAAGATGCAGATGACGAGGAGGAGGAGGAGGAGATGGACGAGGAAGCCATGCAACTACCTGAACCTGGAGCATGATGGCAGAGGAGGGCGGGTTGTCGTGTCCCTTTAACTGTTGCTTGAGCCTTGCGCCAGCAGCTCATCTGTGAATGCTCTGCTGTCTGAAAGCTCAGCGGCAGCTATTCCAAATGGACCATGTTTGTGTTGTGTTAATGGAACAAATAATGGAAATTATTATTCTTCAGTTCAAAAAGTTGTGTTAATAGTGGAACAAATAATGTAAATGACTCAGTTATAATTTAAAATATATTTTATTCAAAAGTTTAACACTTGTTTGTACTTAACTTAACTTTAATAAAAATATTCTGGTATCAAATTTTAATGTTTTCAGTTAAGATCACTTACAAACTTTTAAACTTGTAAATTTACATAACTTGCAAAAAACTTTTAATTTGAGAACAGTTACAACAGTACAACAATAATAATAACAACAACAACAGCAGCAAAGCAAGGCTGCACCCATCTCTCATCCACCTTATTCTAAGACCGCCCGCTGCGCTTAGTGTTGGTGACTTCACCACCCCTGCCCGCAGGCAGTGGCGCAGCGTTTCTCGGGTTGGTACCAAGCTTATTCTTTCGAACATCTCGGGAATGCGCACTTCTTGGTGGGGGGTGGGGGGGGGGGCGGTGTGGTGGGCAGGCAGTAATGTGGAAGCCCGGCTTGGGCCTCTTCAGAGGCTTGTCTGGAGATTGGAGTGGAAGTAACAGTTGATTCTGTCAATGGCTGCGGAGTCTTGGCGTGTTCCCTTATTGCAGCAGCTAACTCAGACATTCCCTCCCTCATGTGTCCTGACAGTGTGTCAACTACCTGCAACATTCCCTCTCTCATGTTCGATGACGTTGTATCAGCTACCTGCGACATTCCCTCCCTCATGTGCCCGGACAGTGTTCCCATTTCTTGTGAGAGTGTTGTTACGTCTCCCGACAGTCCCGATACCTCATCACCCATGCCACTGATGGTGTCCAGGAGTGATTGCGTAAGGTCATTGCTCTCCCCACTCATTGCCATCATCTGAACCACATCTGTTAGAACCTGCACCTCAGGAGAGCGCTGTCAAGCTCTCCTTCCCCTCCTCACCCTGGCTGTGGCTAGCTGCATCCCACTGGGACCAGCTGCCTCGGATGGTGGGGCCCTGGGTGTGCCTCGCTGCATCCCACTGGAATCCCCAGCCTCGGATTGTGAGAAACCATGGAATGTCCCAAAATTCGTACCACTCAGGAAAGGGCCTGGCACCTCCTCCAGAGTGAGTACAACAGTGGGGCCCTCATCCATCACCTTCCCTGCCCCTCCCCCTCCTCCTCACCCCCATGCTCTTGGCCTGGAAGGTGGAATTGGAAAATGTTCTCCTCTTCAAGCCCGTCCGCGTCTGAATCTTCATCTGCATCGGCTTCAGCCTCGTCAGGGTTGGCCTCAAGTTCTGCAAAATATAACAGAACAGACAAATGGTTAGCAGCAGAGGAGGGAGCAGGGTGGCATGAGTAGGCTCACACAGCGCAGGCAGCAGGCTCATTTGAAGGACTACAATGAATGATAGCACATTGCATCAACCAAAGCGTAACCGATGGAGACATCCCCATGAACCGAAGCATGGCTAGCCTGTGCAGTGCTTAACATTTAGGAAAGTCAGACTGTGGAATTTGCAGGACTTACCCTCTCCCTAGAGTGTGGGCCCAGCTTGTGCAGTGGTGGTTGCTTTTCTCCAGGCAGGACCCATCAAAGCAGCAACCCTCTCTTCCAAGTGTGTGAGTGGGTGCAGATTTGCCGGGCCTCCTCCTGTTCGAGTTCTTTCTGTTAAGTATGGAAGAACTCCACAAGACTGAGTACTGTGTGCTAAAACTGATGTGACCTTAGTCTCTTTAATACAACTCCAGAGTGCCTAAGCAGCATGGCAGACAACCTTTTATACTCCCTTGCACGAGGTGTGCAAGTGACCCTTGGGCCTTTAACAGTTGCGCCCTCTGGTGGCAAGTTTTACATAGTTACAATGTTTACATACATAACATCATTCCCCCCCAAAATCTTTGATACAAATTATTTACAAGTTGAGATGATTTGGCGCCCTACGCTCCCTGGTTGATCGTCTGAGTTCAAACTCTGGCATGGGTGAGTTGGTTGGACCATTGCTGCACTGCAACGCGGCTGGTCTGACAGGACGGTTGGGAATGGTGGGTTCATCCTCTTGATTGACAGCGAGGTCAATTGCTGGTTGGGTGTGTGTTGGTGGATTGATGATGGTAATGTCCTCTTCAGGTTGTTCCTGGTTGTTGGTGAACCGCAGTTTGGTCTGAT
The DNA here is from genome assembly GCF_044704955.1 of Pristiophorus japonicus. Taxonomy (NCBI): domain Eukaryota; kingdom Metazoa; phylum Chordata; class Chondrichthyes; family Pristiophoridae; genus Pristiophorus; species Pristiophorus japonicus. The sequence continues at coordinate 178,125,610 of NC_091981.1, forward strand.
CCAAATGCTTTCTGCACCTTTGTCCATTCAATAGTTTGACTATAAACACTCTATTCCCCTCCTTGGCCAAGACAGTGCCAGCAACCCATTTAGGACCATGACCGTAATTCAGGAGAAACACAGGGTCGTTAACATCAATGTCACGCGATACAGCCGCGCGATCGTGGTACGTTTTACCGGTGACACCGGGTTTCCACATGATCATTCAGATCCGGGTGGACTAGGGAGAGCCTGGTTTTGAGTGCTCTCTTCATTAACAATTCTGCGGGGGGAACCCCAGTGAGCGAGTGGGGTCGCGTCCGGTAGCTGAGCAGAACCCGAGATAAGCGGGTCTGCAAAGAGCCTTCCATCAGGCGTTTCAAGCTCTGCTTGATAGTTTGGACTGCCCATTCCGCTTGACCGTTGGATACGGGCTTAAACGGGGCAGACCTGACATGCTTGATGCCATTGCGGGTCATAAACTCGTTGAATTCCGAGCTGGTGAAACATGGTCCATTGTCGCTGACAAGGTCGTCGGGCAAGCCATGGGTGGCGAACATAGCCCGGAGGCTTTCAATGGTGGCAGTGGATGTGCTGGATGACATGATTACGCATTCAATCCATTTAAAGTAAGCGTCCACTGCAACTAAAAACATCTTTCCGAGAAAGGGGCCAGCAAAATCTACGTGGATCCTGGATCATGGTTTGGAGGGCCATGACCACAGACTCAGTGGAGCCTTCCTTGGTGTATTGCTCAAGTGTTGCACTGGTGTATGCATGACTCTAAGTCCGAGTCAATGTTGGGCCATCAAACGTGCGACCTGGTTATAGCCTTCATCATGACTATGCCTGGGTGGGTATTGTGTAAGTCGCGTATGAACGTTCCCTGCCCTTTTTTGACAAAACCACGCGATTACCCCATAAGAGACAATCCGACTGGATGGACATTTCATCCTTGCGTCGGTGAAACGGCATAATTTCATCTTGCATTTCCCTGGGAACAGCCGACCAGCTCCCATTGAGGACGCAACTTTTTACAAGTGATAGCACAGGATCTTGGCTGGTCCAGGTCCTGGCGAGCAATGATGGGTGATCCCTCGCTCTCAAAAGCATCCATGACCAGAAGCAAGTTTACTGGCTGCACCATTTCCACCCCGGTAATGGGCAATGGTAGCTGACTGACAGCATCAGCACAGTTCTCCGTGCCTGGTCTGTGGCGGATAGCATCGTCATAAGCAGATAACGTTAGTGCCCATCTTTGGATGCGGGATGAAGCATTGGTGTTTATACCTTTGCTTTCTGCGAACAGCGAAATGAGTGCTTTGTGGTCGGTTTCAAGCTCAAACCAGTCCAAATAGGTATTGGTGCATTTTCTTAACCCCATATACACATGCTAATGCCTCTTTCTCGACCATACCGTAGGCTCTTTCAGCCTTAGACAGACTTCTAGAAGCGTATGCAACCGGGGTTGAAGTTTGCCCGATACATTGGTTTGCTGTAACACACAGCTGACCCCGTACGAAGATGCATCACAAGCTAGCACTAATCGTTTACACGGGTGATACAGTACAAGTAACTTATTAGAACAAAGTAGGTTTCTGGCCTTCTCAAAGGTTGTCTCTTGAGATTTATACCCAAACCCAGTCATCACCCTTACATAGCAACATGTACAACGGTTCCAGCAAAGTGCTTAAGACGGGTAGAAAGTTACCAAAATAGTTGAGGAGTCCCAGGAACGAATGCAGCTCCGTCACATTCTCTGGTCTGGGTGCATTATTGATGGCCTCTGTCTTTGTCTCCATGGGTCTGATGCCATTTGCCGCAATCTTTCTCCCCCAAAATTCGACCTCTGGCGCCAGGAAAACACACTTGGAGTGTTTCAGCCTGAGTCCCACTCTGTCTAGTCGACTTAGAACCTCTTCCAGGTTGTGCAGGTGTTCGGTGGTGTCATGACCGGTTATCAGGATGTCATCTTGAAACACAACGGTATGTGGAATCGATTTCAGCAGACACTCCATATTCCTCTGGAAGATGGCAGCAGCTGAGCGAATCCCAAAAGGGCACCTGTGGTATATAAACAGTCCTTTGTGCGTGTTGATGCATGTCAATCTTTTCGAAGATTCAGCCAGCTCCTGTGTCATGTAGCCGGAGGTTAGGTCCAACCTGGTGAATGACTTCCCCCTGCTAACGTTGCGAACAGGTCATACGCTTGGGTAGCGGGTACTGGTCCTGTAACGAGACTCTGTTGATCGTTACCTTGTACTCAGCACAGATTCTGACCATGCCATTGCTTTTCAACACCGGAACAATTGGACTGGCCCACTCGTTGAACTCGACTGGCGATATGATTCCCTCTCGTTGAAGTCTGTCCAGTTCGATCTCGACTTTCTCCCTTATCATATATGGAATGCTCGAGCCTTATGATGAACGGGCCTTGCATCGGGGAAAAGATGGATCTGCACATTGGCGCCTGGTTCAAATAGAGATGGAAACTTGCTCAGCACTTGGGCGCATGAGGCATCATTCACTGAAGATAGTGCTTTGATGTTGTCCCAGTTCCATTGAATCTTTCCCAGCCAGCTTCTGCCGAATAGAGTTGGGCCATCGTCTGGTACAATCCACAGTGATAAATCATGCACAGCTCCATCGTACGATACCTTAACTGCTGCACTGCAATTTCTGGTATGAGCTCTTTGGTGTAGGTGCGCAGCTTTGTCTGAATCGGGCTCAGTTTGGGCCTTTGTGCCTTGTTGCCCTACAGTTTCTCAAATGCCTTCTGGCTGATAATTGACTGACTCGCCCCCGTGTTTTTGGTTGTAGTAGATGCCTACTCCAAATGGATCGAATGTGACATTTTAAATTGAAGCACATCCTCTGCCATGGTAGAAAGTCTATGGGCAATGTTCACAAGCACTGAATTCCAGGACTTCATGGCAGGCAATGGAATTAATCATGTCAGAACGGCACCGTTCAAGCCGGCCTCAAACGGCCAGACAGAACGAGCAGTGCAGATAATCAAACAGGGGATGCTCAGAATCCAAGGAGGTTCCCTACAAAGATGCTTATCACACCTCCTGTTGGCTATAGATCCCGACCACACTCGCTCACAGGGGTTCCACTCGCAGAGCTGCTAATGAAAAGGATGCTCAAAACCCGGCTATCCCTTATACACCCCACCATGAAAGAAATTGTGGAGAGCAGGCGCCAGCCACAATATGACTACCATGACAGGAATGTGAAGGCGCGATGTATTGATGTAAATGATCCTGTTTTTGTCCTCAACTATGCTGCAGGGCCCAAATGGCTCGCAGGCACTGTGATTGCCAAAGAGGGAAATAGGATTCTGGTAGTTAAACTTACCAATGGACAAATCTGCCGCAAACAAATCTGGGTCAAACAAAAAGGAGGTTCAGCAACCCCATAGAAGAAGCAGAGGAAGAACACAATGTAGAGTTCACTCCACCACAGGTGACCGAACACTGGAACCAAAGGGAGGAGAGCCCAGTCACTGTGGGCAGTCTGGATAGGCCTGAGACACCGCAAACAGCAGACACTCAGGCCAGCGCCCAACAACTGGAGCCCCAACTCAGGCGCTCTACAAGAGAGTGTAAACCACCAGAGAGACTCAACCTGTGATCTCAATAAGACTTTGGGGGGGAGATGATGTCATGTATTCAACCAGCATTGTAACCCATGTATAATCTGACCTAAGTTGTACACTGTGAGAACAATGACCACTAGGTGGGAGACACTCCTAACCTGGACCTTCAGGTACAAAAGGGGAAGCTCCACCCACCTTCATCACTTGAGTGCGAAGGAAAAAAGGACAGGTCACAGACTGACTTTCTCTCAAGCATGGGCCTCGTGTGCATTTATACTGTATAGTAAGGACCTATCAGTAGGAATATAGCAAAGCAGAGTATTGTTTAAATGGTGAGAGATTGGGAAATGTTGGTGTTGAGGGACCTGGGTGTCCTTGTACATGAATTACTGAAAGTTAACATGCAGGTTAAGAAAGCAAATGTTATGTTGGTCTTTATTACAAGAGGATTTGAGTATAAGAGTAAAGATGCTATTAAATAATGCAATTAAGAAAGCAGCAGTAAAGATGTCTTAGTGCAATTATACAGGGCCCTGGTGAGACCACACCTGGGGCTAGATTTTCCATTTTTGCACTTATCGCCCAAAAATGGGCGTTATTTCCAGCATGGGCGGTAAAAAAGGGTTTCAGATCGCCGGCTTCTCGGCCATTCTCAAAGAGCTAGACTTTCCACTTCACATAACCCATCTAAGGCCCATATATCACCCAAAATGGACCTCTATCGCCCATTTTGAGGAAAAAGTGGAAACTTGGCCAAAAAGATCGGCAGTAAAATAAGCCCCCTAGTTTCAGCTCACTTCGCCAAACTGATCGCTGAGCGGATCGCCCACACAAAGCCCATCCCAACTTTCGGCACATCACCATCACAAGGCCGGGCTGATCGCTCGCTGAGAACAAGGCTTGGTAATAGTTGCTTTTCTCGGGCTTTACAGAAGGAAATGGGCAGGATGGACGCCATTTTGAAGATCGGAGGAAGGGTGGAGGCAGCTAGAAAATCGTGCTTAGATAGTTGTGAGTTATTTAAAGGAGCTGTATAGACAGATCTACTCAGATAATTAATTATATTTAATTTTAATAATAGTAGCCTAGTGGATTAGGTATTTTTTAATGAAAAGTGCATTTATACCAAGTGAAAATAATTATTGAAAGTAATTAAAGGGGCCTAGTGTTAGACTGGGGTTGGAATAGAGAGAGTATTGGACTGAGATTGGTATACAGACTGGGGTTTGTATAAAGAGAGTAGTTTAATAGATTGACATTCTTTAGTGAAAAGTGCATTTATAGCAATTGAAAATAATTATTGAAAGTAATTAAAGGGGCCTAGTGTTAGACTGGGGTTGGAATAGAGAGAGTATTGGACTGAGATTGGTATACAGACTGGGGTTTGTATAAAGAGAGTAGTTTAATAGATTGACATTCTTTAGTGAAAAGTGCATTTATAGCAATTGAAAATAATTATTGATAGTGATGGGGCCTATGCTTTCTGCGCCATTACTCGTAACTGCTCACAAGCTGGATTCTGAAAGGATCAATCGAAGAGGTGGCAGAGAAATGCGTAGACAGAAACAGAGGAGACAGAGGAGGCGAGCATACAGCCAACGAAGGTACAAAGAAACCCAATCTTACCTCAACTTGTCTGAAAACGTGTGTCTTAGGAGACTGCACCTTCGGAAGGTGAGATTTTCCAGCTTATCAAGGGGGATCTGCAGCCTTCCAGCACCATCAGAACCGCACTGCCCATTGAGGTGAAGGTTACTGCTGCTGTTGCCTTCTACGCATCGGGATCCTTTCAGGCTTCCGCTGGCAACATCTGTCATATCTCTCAGCACGCCACACACTGCTGTATTCAGCAGGTGACTGAAGCCCTTTACGCTCACAGGATGGACTTTATAAGCTTCTCTATGACCAGGGAGGCACAGACCGGGAGGGCTTTGGGTTTCTCGAGAATAGCAGACTTCCCCAAGGTGCAGGGAGCAATAGTCTGCAAGCGCATTGCCCTGAAAGCCCCTTCAAAGAACACGGAGATGTTTCGTAACAGAAAGGGATTCCACTCCCTGAATGTGAAGCTTGTTGTTGACCACAAGGAAATAATCATGACAGTAAATGCTACATTTCCTGGCAACAACCATGATGCGCACATCCTACGTGAGAGTGCTATCCCTGACCTGTTTGTCAATCAGCCAGAAGATCACGGTTGGATGCTGGGGGATAAGGGATATGGACTTGCCAGTTGGCTGATGACCCCACTGTGTAATCCCATCACTGCAGCAGAGAAACGTTACAATGAAAGCCACATAGCGACACGCAACATCGTTGAAAAGACAATTGGAGTCCTAAAGCTGCGCTTCAGATGCCTGGACCATTCTGGTGGCAGCCTACAGTACCACCCTGACCAGGTCGCTGAGTTTATTGTGGTGTGTTGCATGCTGCATAACCTAGCTATAAGGAGTGTTGTGTATGTATAATATAAGTATGCTCCCTGTACACGCAATGTACAGTTACATAAGACTACTGGATGTACCTTCACACTGTATATACTATTTTTGTACCACCAGAAGGTGCAACTGATGGAGACCTAGGGGTCACCTGTACATGACAGGTAACCAGGTATAAAAGGAAGCTCACCATACTGTATCCTCACTCAGGAGCTGCAATAAATGGACTAATGTCACAACAGTTCAAGTACAACACCTTACCTCATGAAGTCATTACTAGAGTGCTTACAGACACAATAAGGAGAGGACAACTAATGCCAGATGGGGCTGCAGGTCCATCTCAAGAAGGAGGGGAGACGGAAGAGCCAGCCGGCGAGGAGCAAGAGGAGGAGGAGGAGGAGGAGGAGGAGGAAGAGGAGGCTGGTGAGGATCTCGGGGAGGGCCAGCCTGGCGATGAAGCCATGGTCCTACCACCCCCCCACCCCCGAGAAGAACAGTACCCTGTGGGAGTTACGCGGCCGCAAAGCTGTTGCGTCAGCAGCTGATAAAGGAACGCTTTGCATGAACTTACATTGGGGATCGTCACGTTTACATTTAGATTAACAATTACTTTTATACAAAAGTTGCATTTGGGTTGAGTTACGTTGAGTTACGTTTTAGCCTTGCCTGCACTGGCCTATCCTTTGTAGTGCAGCATTTGCATTAATGCTTAACTTGAGTAATGTTATTACAAGAGAATAAAGATGTTAAATTATTCAAAATGCCTAAGTTAACTAACCTTATCAGAGAATGCACAACAATTGTTAAAATCATTAACAAAATTTATTGCAAACAGAATTCTTTTCAAACACCCTCCTCCCCACCCACCCACCTCACCCCCCCCCCCACCCCCGCAACTATGAACCAACATTTTAAACAATCTAACATACAATGATCTCTCCTCTCTCCTCTCTGTCTCTGCCTTCCTCCACTCTCTCTATTCTCTCTCTCTCTCTTTCTCTCTCTCTCTCTGGCCTTCCCTGTGCCTTCTGCACATGTGTGGATGACTTCTGACCTCCCCCTGACCTCCCACACATGCCCAGAAGCCCGTTGCTAGGGAAGCTTTTGACTTCCTTGTTTGGTGGGCGAACGTGACATCGTCGAAAAATCAGATCGCCCATTCCACATCGCCGGCCTAAGGCTGAGTGGAAAATCGCCAAAGAAAAAATGGTCCGTGTTCCAGCGATCAGTAAGGCTGAGACATCCTACATTGCTGGAACAAAGCCCATTTTTGGGGGCGATGGCCACCTAGTGGAAAGTCTAGCCACATATGGAACCTAGACTCCATGTTTTAAAATGGGCGTTCCGCAAGCGATATGAAATGGCCGGTAGCATTAAATCTCGCTGACCTTCTGCCGCAAAGTGTCACCGTCCTTAGCAACGGCATGGCAACGCTCAATTCCCGTGATTCAGGAGGTCAAGGGTTATCATGACATGTGCAGAAGAGGAGGCAGAGAGAGAGGAAGCTGAGAGGAACTGAAGGCTGTGCTTGTTTGGCTATTGTGGGAGACACAAGGGAGATTCACCAGCAGCAAAAAGCCTACTAAGCACCAAGAACATAGTTGGCACCGAGTTTTTGTCCAACAAATAAGATATAACATGGAAGGGATGGAGGAGGCCCTAGAGCTGGTAGCCAGGAACACTGGTGGCAGAGGGCTCCCAGTGGTCCTGGAGCGCAGCACTGCACCCCAAGGTGCCGCACCCCCATTGCCAACCACACAAGAGAGCCAGGAGCAACATCTTGCTTCTGGCTCGGAGCACGTTCCCACCTCAGGACCGTCCTCTCCCGTATCTGTCCAAGCAGCGGTTCTGCCGTCATCCTCCCGCCGCCCCCCCGCCCCCCAATGAAGCATCGCCTGAGGAGCTCCTCAGCCAGATGGCTTAGAGTCAGGAGGCGAAGGGGTAATGGTGGGGAGGAGAAGCGGGGGTGGGGGGGGGGGGAAGAAGGGTTGATTTTTACAGAAAAACTGATGATTTCGGACAAATGTTCGGTTTAAATGTTTTTTATTTAGCAAAACCTAGCTGCACCGTTACACGCTGGTGATTCCTTAACATCAAAGGGTATAATGACACTTAACTTCAATCAACTTAAACTTTAACTGTCATGAAGGTGATGCCCACCATTGATGTATCACCTGTACACCCAGCAGTGTGTCAGCCTTGTAAATAACACCAATGTTCTTTCAGGCAAAGCGATCATTGATGATCTCCTGACGTAAGGCTCTTGCAGCTATCATGCCATCATGGGCCCTTTCATGCAGTCTACAGGGGGCGGGGGAATGGCTTTAGCATCAGCCTGATTGTCTGGGCCGATGTCAGCGCCCGCCTCCTCATCCTCGTCTTCCTCTCTCTGGTGAGATGGACTGTCAGACTCATCAGGCAATTCTTGTCCCCTCCTGATAGCCAAGTTGTGCAGCATGGAGCATACCACCATGAATTGAGTGACCTGCTCAGAGTGGTAGTGGAGGTCACCTCCTGAGTGGTCCAGACATCTAAAGCACTGCTTAAGCACTCCAATGGTTTGCTCCACGATATTGCAAGTTGCTCTGTGGCTCTCATTATATCGCCTCTCGGCCTCGGTGTGGGTGTCACCCAGGGGGTTCATCAGCCAGGTGGCGAGGCCATATCCTTTGTCCCCAAGCATCCAGCATTGACCTTGTGGCTCATTGTTAAACAAATCAGATACAGTGCTCTCACGCAGGATGTGAGCATCATGGATGCTGCCCGGAAACTGAGCATTCACTGCCAGTATAATTTGCTGATGGTCGACAGCAAGTTGGACATTCAGGGAGTGGAATCCCTTGCCGTTCCTGAAAATCTCTGCATCCTGAAAAGGTGCCCGCATCGCGATGAGCGTACAGTCTATTACTTCCTGCACCTTGGGGAAGTTTGCAATTCTGGAGCATCCTAGAGCCCTCTCACTCTGTGCCTCCCTGGTCATAGGGAAGCTGATCAAGTCCCTCCTGCGTGCGTACAGGGCTTCAGTGACCTGTCTAACGCAGCGATGTGTGGCATGCTGAGAAAGTCCGCAAATGTCGCCAGCTGTGGCCTGAAAAGAACCCAACGTGTAGAACGACAGTGCCGCGGTGACTTTGACCTCGACGGACAGTGCAGTGCTGATGGTGCTGGCAGGCTGCAGATCTGCCCTTATCAGCTGGCATACCTCAGTGATTACCTCTTTGTGGAAGCACAGTCTCCAAAGGCAGGTGGTGTCGGGCAAGTCGAGGTAAAAATGCTTCTCCTTGTACTTGTGGGGGGTGTAACGTCTGGTCCTCCTCATCGGTCTGGCACGTCTTATATTGGGCACATAATGCTGTGGAGCGTACTTTCGGCGATCTTGTGTCTGCTGCATATAATTGGTCATCAAGTGAGGTTGAGAAAGGGCAGGCCCCATTGCAATAGCTCTCTGTTTTCCGCCGATTGGTCACAAACAATGCATGTTCCGACGAAGACACCTATTCAATTCCAATCGGTCACAGTATGGTCACGATGTTGTACAGATGTTCACATCAACTCCAACGACCTCCAGAGTACATCCAAACTCCCCGAGGTTGAAGCACAGCAGCCTTTTAAAGGATGCGACATGTGATGTAGAACATGGCGTCCATAACGCTGTGATTAGTTCCGGTTAGTTTCACTTTTTCCCAGTGTTTTTTTGGCAAGCGATATTGTGGCCGATATGTGTGCGAGGTGGTGAAAGTGACGCTGGGTGATCTCATAGCTGCTAGTTCTGGTAAATATGCTCTTTGCAACAAAAAAAAGTGGGCAGGCGGTATTATTGAATCGCGGTGACAAATCAGGGCGGAAATTAACGCTGGGCGATATTATGGGTGTTGAATTCGCCCATTCTGATGATTCCGCCCCAAAAAAGTGGGCGAGCGGTATTATTTTTTCCCAGCGTTAAGCACATGGGGAAAGTAACACTCGGCGATAATTTTCTGAAAAATGCCCGTCAGTTTCCATTTTGTGGCTAAATGGGCGATATCTGGGCGTTATACGTCATTTCAGCAGTAAAATAGGCATTAAGTGGCCGTTAAGCATGCAAAAAAAGTGGAAGTTCTAGCCCCTGGGGTATGGTGTACAGTTTTGGTCTCTTTACCGAAGGAAGGATATATTTGCCATAGAGGGAGAGCAACAGACTGATTCCTGGGATGGGGGATTGTCCTATGAGGAGAGATTGAGCAGACTAGGCCGATATTCTCTAGAGTTTGGAAGAGTAAGACATGATCTCATTGAAACATACAACATTTTTACAGGGTGTGTTAGGGTAGATGCAGGGAGGATGTTTCCCCTGGCTGGGAAGTCTAGAACCAGAGGTCACAGTCTCAGAATAAGGGGCCATTTAGGACTGAGATGAGATGACATTTCTTCACACAGAGGATTGTGAATCTTTGGAATTCTCAATCCCAGAGTACTGTGGAAGTTCAGTTGTTGAGTATATTCGAGACAGAGGTCGATAGATTTTTGGATATTAAGGGAATCAAAGGATATGGGGTATTGTGTTCCCAACACAGATGAGGCTGCACACAGGGAGGTTAAAGTAACAGTGACCTCAATCTTTAATAAGATACTCCAGAGTGAGGAACAGGCCTTAGGGGCCGGCTTATATACAGTGCTCCCAAGGGATGCTGGGATCCCTTGGGACTTCAGGGGATGAGCTCCCTGGTGGCGGAACATGGGAGTGCATGCTTTACAGATACACAACATCACTCGCCCACCAAAATCAAAGTGAAAACTATTTACAAGGTGAGGCGGTCGGGAGCCTTTCTTTCCCTGGTGGACCGCCTCGGTACAAAAGTCTGTTCTGGTGTGTTGGCTGTACCCTCGCTGTGCTGGTGTGTTGTTAGCCCTGCAGGGCTGCGAGGTGAGCCTGGCCTTGCTGGGCTGTTGGGCATGATGGGTTTGATTTCCTGGTCCGGCGTGGTGTCGTTGATCCTTTGGGTGTGTGTTGTGGGCTCGAAAAAGGTGGTGTCTGCTGTGGGTTGTTCAGGGCAGTCTGTGAACCGCAGCCTTGTTTGGTCCAGGTGCTTTCTGCAAATTTGTCCATTGTCTAGTTTGACGACAAACACCCTATTCCCTTCTTTAGCTATCACCGTGCCCGCGATCCACTTGGGACCATGTCCATAGTTTAGCACATACACAGGGTCATTCAGATCAATTACCTGTGACACGGTGGCGCGACCATCGTTTACATTTTGTTGCTGCCGCTTGCTCTCTACCTGATCATGCAGGTTAGGGTGAACCTGCGAGAGTCTGGTTTTAAGTGTCCTTTTCATGAGTAGCTCAGCCGGGGGCACCCCTGTGAGTGAGTGGGGTCTCGTGCGGGAGCTGAGCAGTACTCAGGGCAGGCGGGTTTGGGAGCCTTCTGTGACTCATTTAAGGCTCTGTTTGATGGTTTGTACTGCCCGCTCTGCCTGCCCATTGGAGGCTGCCGAGGTGCCGAGGTGACATGTTTGATCCCATCGTGGGTCATGAATTCTGTAAATTCGGCACTGGTGAAACATGCCCCGTTATCACTGACCAGTATGTCAGGCAGGCCGTGGGTGGCAAACATGGCCCTCAAGCTTTCAATGATGGCGGTGGCAGTGCTTCCCGACATTATTTCACATTCAATCCATTTTGAAAAAGCATCCATCACCACCAGGAACATTTTACCGAGAAACGGGCCTACATAGTTGACATGGATCCAGGACCATGGTCTGGAGGGCCAGGACCACAAACCTCTCTGGGCGCATTGCTCAACTGAGCACACACGCTGCATTGCCATACAGAGGACTCTAAGTCAGAGTCGATACCGGGCCACCACACGTGGGATCTAGCTATCGCTTTCATCATTACTATACCCGGGTGTGTGCTGTGAAGATCCGAGATGAACGTCTCCCTGCCCTTTTTGGGTAGCACTACGTGGTTACCCCACCTCAGGCAGTCTGCCTGAATGGACAGCTCGTCCTTTCGCCACTGGAACGGCTTGATTGGCTCTTGCATTTCAACGGGGATGCTGGCCCAGCTCCCATGCAGTACACAGTTTTTTACTAGGGACAGCAGAGGATCTTGGCTGTTCCAAGTCCTAATCTGGCGGGCCGTGACAGGTGATTTATCATTTTCAAATGCTTCCATGACCATCAACAAGTCTGCGGGCTGCGCCACGATCAACAAGTTTGCAGGCTGCGCCTTTTCCACCCCCGTGGTGGGCAATGGTAGCCAACTGAGAGCATCCGCACAGTTCTCGGTGCCTGGCCTGTGGCGGATGGTATAGTTATACGCTGATAGCGCGAGTGCCCACCTTTGTATGCGGGCTGAGGCATTGTATTTATCCCATTGTTTTCAGCGAACAGGGATGTGAGAGGCTTGTGATCGATTTCCAGCTCAAATTTGAGGCCAAACAGGTACTGATGCATTTTCTTTATCCCGAACACACACGCTAATGCCTCTTTCTCAATCATGCTGTAGGCCTTCTCGGCCTTAGACAAGCTCCTGGAAACATAGGCGACAGGTTGCAACTTCCCCGCAACGTTAGCTTGTTGTGATATACACCCGACTCCGTACGACGACGCATCACATGCTAGCACAAGTCTTTTACATGTGTTATACAATACAAGCAGCTTGTTGGAGCATAAAATGTTTCTGGCTTTTTCAAAAGCAATTACTTGGTTTTTTTCCCATACCCAGTTCTCACCTTTGCGCAATAACACATGTAGGGGCTCTAAAAGGGTGCTTAACCCCAGTAGGAAGTTACCAAAATATTTGAGGAGTCCCAGGAACGACCGCAGCTCTGTGATGTTCTGTGGCCTGGGCGCGTTCCTGATAGCTTCTGTCTTGGCGTCTGTGGACCAAATGCCGTCCGCCGTGATCTTTCTCCCCAAAAACTCCATTTCTGTTGCCAGGAAGACACATTTCGACCTCTTCAGCCGCAGCCCTACGCGATCCAGTCGCTGGAGGACCTCCTCCAGGCTTTGTAGGTGCTTGGCGGTGTCCCGACCCGTGACCAATATGTCGTCCTGAAAGACCACCGTGTGTGGTACCGACTCCATGTTTCTCTGGAAGATTGCTGCAGCTGACCGAATTCCAAACGGGCATTTGTTGTAGATGAACAGTCCCTTGTGCGTGTTGATGCAGGTGAGGCCCTTCGAAGACTCCTCCAGCTCCTGCGTCATGTAGGCCGAAGTCAGGTCAAGCTTGGTGGACGTCTTGCCTCCTGCCAGCGTCGCAAACAGGTCATCTGCCTTAGGTAGCGGGTATTGGTCCTGTACCGAGAAACGATTAATAGCTACTTTATAATCACCGCAAATCCTGACCGTGCCATCACTTTTGAGTACTGGAATAATCGGGCTGGCCCACTCACTGAATTCCACTGGGGAGATGATGCCCTCGCGTTGCAGCCTGTCCAGCTCGATTTCCACTCTCTCCCTCATCATGTGAGGTACCGCTCGCGCCTTGTGGTGGATGAGTCGTGCCTCTGGGCCCAAGTGGGTCTGCATCTTCACCCCGGAAAAGTTTCCAATGCCTGGCTCAAAAAGGGAAGGAAATTTGTTCAGAACCTGGGTACATGAGGCCTCATCGACATGTGATAGCGCTCAGATGTCATCCCAGTTCCAGCGGATTTTGCCCAGCCAACTCTTTCCAAGCAGTGTGGGGCCATCGTCCGGGACAATCCAGAGTGGCAGTTCGTGCATCATGCTCTCATAGGTAACCTTGACCATGGCACTGCCCAGGACAGTGATAAGTTCTTTGGTGTACGTTCTCAGTTCCGTGTGGATGGGGCTCAGGACTGGTCTGAGTGCCTTGTTGCACCACAGTGTCTCAAACATCTTTTTACTCATGATGGATTGGCTAGCGCCAGTGTCCAGTTCCATGGCTACGGGTAAGCCATTCAATTTTATGTTTAGCATTATAGGTGGACATTTCGTCGAAAATGTGTGTACCCCGTGTACTTCAGCATCTGCCTCCTCTCTCTGAGGCTCGAAATTGCTTTGATCCACCATAGACCGATCTTCCTCTGCCACGTGGTGGTTAGCAGGTTTTGCAGAGCTTGCAGCTCATTTGCAAGCTCGTTGGAGGTGCCCCATTGTTCCACAGCTCTTGCAAACATACCCTTTGAAGCAGCAGGATAGCTCAGATGAATACGTGGCTTGAGCAGTGGTGCAGCAGGGAGGGATTCAAATTCCTGGGGCATTGGAACCAGTTCTGGGGGAGGTGGGACCAGTACAAACCGGACGGTCTGCACCTAGGCAGGACCAGAACCAATGTCCTAGGGGGAGTGTTTGCTAGTGCTGTTGGGGAGGAGTTAAACTAATATGGCAGGGGGATGGGAACCAATGCAGGGAGACAGAGGGAAACAAAAAGGAGACAAAAGCAAAAGACAGAAAGGAGATGAGTAAAAATGGAGGGCAGAGAAACCCAAGGCAAAAAACAAAAAGGGCCACTGAATATAAAGGGGCTGCAGGAAGGGTCAAAACTAAAAATCATGGATTAAAAACTAGTATTAAAACACTCTACCTAAACGCACGCAGCATTCGAAATAAAGTAAATGAGTTGACGGCACAAATCATTACAAATGGGTATGATTTGGTGGCCATTACAGAAACATAGAAACATAGAAACATAAAAAATAGGTGCTGGAGCAGGCCATTCAGCCCTTCTAGCCTGCACCGCCATTCAATGAGTTCATGGCTGAACATGCAACTTCAGTACCCCCTTCCTGCTTTCTCGCCATACCCCTTGATCCCCCGAGTAGTAAGGACTTCATCTAACTCCCTTTTGAATATATTTAGTGAATTGGCCTCAACTACTTTCTGTGGTAGAGAATTACATAGGTTCACCACTCTCTGGGTGAAGAAGTTTCTCCTCATCTTGGTCCTAGATGGCTTACCCCTTATCCTTAGACTGTGACCCCTGGTTCTGGACTTCCCCAACATTGGGAACATTCTTCCTGCATCTAACCTGTCTAAACCCGTCAGAATTTTAAACGTTTCTATGAGGTCCCCTCTCATTCTTCTGAACTCCAGTGAATACAAGCCCAGTTGATCCAGTCTTTCTTGATAGGTCAGTCCCACCATCCCAGGAATCAGTCTGGTGAATCTTCGCTGCACTCCCTCAATAGCAAGAATGTCCTTCCTCAAGTTAGGAGACCAAAACTGTACACAATACACAAAACGTGGTTGCAGGGTGGCCAAGACTGGGAATTAAACATACAGGGGTATCTGACAATTCGGAAAGATAGACAGGAAGGGAAAGGAGGTGGGGTAGCTCTGTTAATAAAGGATGATATCAGGGCAGTTGTGAGAAACGATATTGGCTCGAATGAACAAAATGTTGAATCATTATGGGTGGAGATTAGAGATAGTAAGGGGAAAAAGTCACTGATGGGCATAGTTTATAGGCCACCAAATAATAACTTCACAGTGGGGCGGGCAATAATCAAGGGAATAATGGAGGCATGTGAAAAAGGAACGGCAGTAATCATGGGGGATTTTAACCTACATATCGATTGGTCAAATCAAATCGCACGGGGTAGCCTGGAGGAGGAATTCATAGAATGCATACGGGATTGTTTCTTCAACCAGTATGTTACAGAACCTACAAGGGAGCAAGCTATCTTAGATCTAGTCCTGTGTAATGAGACAGGAACAATAAACGATCTCCTAGTAAAAGGTCCTCTCAGAATGAGTGATCACAGTATGGTTGAATTTGTAATACAGATTGAGGGTGAGGAAGTAGTGTCTCAAACGAGCGTACTATGCTTAAACAAAGGGGACTACAGTGGGATGAGGGCAGAGTTGGCTAAAGTAGACTGGAAACACAGACTAAACGGTGGCACAATTGAGGAACAGTGGAGGACTTTTAAGGAGCTCTTTCATAGTGCGCAACAAAAATATATTCCAGTGAAAAAGAAGGGCGGTAAGAGAAGGGATAACCAGCCGTGGATAACCAAGGAAATAAAGGAGAGTATCAAATTAAAAACCAATGCGTATAAGGTGGCCAAGGTTAGTGGGAAACTAGAAGATTGGGAAAATTTTAAACGACAGCAAAGAATGACTAAGAAAGCAATAAAGAAAGGAAAGATAGATTACGAAAGTAAACTTGCGCAAAACATAAAAACAGATAGTAAAAGCTTTTACAGATATATAAAACGGAAAAGAGTGACTAAAGTAAATGTTGGTCCCTTAGAAGATGAGAAGGGGGATTTAATAATGGGAAATGTGGAAATGGCTGAGACCTTAAACAATTATTTTGCTTCGGTCTTCACAGTGGAAGACACAAAAACCTTGCCAAAAATTGCTGGTCACAGGAATGTGGGAAGGGAGGACCTAGAGACAATCACTATCACTAGGGAGGTAGTGCTGGACAGGCTAATGGGACTCAAGGTAGACAAGTCCCCTGGTCCTGATGAAATGCATCCCAGGGTATTAAAAGAGATGGCGGAAGTTATAGCAGATGCATTCGTTATAATCTACCAAAATTCTCTGGACTCTGGGGAGGGACCAGCAGATTGGAAAGCAGCTAATGTAACGCCTCTGTTTAAAAAAGGGGGCAGACAAAAGGCAGGTAACTATAGGCCGGTTAGTTTAACATCTGTCGTGGGGAAAATGCTTGAAGCTATCATTAAGGAAGAAATAGCGGGACATCTAGATAGGAATAGTGCAATCAAGCAGATGCAACATGGATTCATGAAGGGGAAATCATGTTTAACTAATTTACTGGAATTCTTTGAGGATATAACGAGCATGGTGGATAGAGGTGTACCGATGGATGTGGTGTATTTAGATTTCCAAAAGGCATTCGATAAGGTGCCACACAAAAGGTTACTGCAGAAGATAAAGGTACGCGGAGTCAGAGGAAATGTATTAGCATGGATAGAGAATTGGCTGGCTAACAGAAAGCAGAGAGTCGGGATAAATGGGTCCTTTTCAGGTTGGAAATCGGTGGTTAGTGGTGTGCCACAGGGATTGGTGCTGGGACCACAACTGTTTACAATATACATAGATGACCTGGAAGAGGGGACAGAGTGTAGTGTAACAAAATTTGCAGATGACACAAAGATTAGTGGGAAAGCGGGTTGTGTAGAGGACTCAGAGAGGCTGCAAAGAGATTTAGATAGGTTAAGCGAATGGGCTAAGGTTTGGCAGATGGAATACAATGTCGGAAAGTGTGAGGTCATCCACCTTGGGAAAAAAAACAGTAAAAGGGAATATTATTTGAATGGGGAGAAATTACAACATGCTGCGGTGCAGAGGGACCTGGGTGTCCTTGTGCATGAATCCCAAAAAGTTAGTTTGCAGGTGTAGCAGGTAATCAGAAAGGCGAATGGAATGTTGGCCTTCATTGCGAGAGGGATGGAGTACAAAAGCAGGGAGGTCCTGCCGCAACTGTATAGGGTATTGGTGAGGCCGCACCTGGAGTACTGCGTGCAGTTTTGGTCACCTTACTTAAGGAAGGATATACTGGCTTTGGAGGGGGTACAGAGACGATTAACTAGGCTGATTCTGGAGATGAGGGGGTTACCTCATGATGATAGATTGAGTAGACTGGGTCTTTACTCGTTGGAGTTCAGAAGGATGAGGGGTGATCTTATAGAAACATTTAAAATAATGAAAGGGATAGACAAGATAGAGGCAGAGAGGTTGTTTCCACTGGTCAGGGAGACTAGAACTAGGGGGCACAGCCTCAAAATACGGGGGAGCCAATTTAGAACCGAGTTGAGAAGGAATTTCTTCTTCCAGAGGGTTGTGAATCTGTGGAATTCTCTGCCCAAGGAAGAAGTTGAGGCTAGCTCATTGAATGTATTCAAGTCACAGATAGATAGATTTTTAACCAATAAGGGAATTAAGGGTTACGGGGAGCGAGCGGGTAAGTGGAGCTGAGTCCACGGCCAGATCAGCCATGATCTTTTTGAATGGCGGAGCAGGCTCGAGGGGCTAGATGGCCTACTCCTGTTCCTAATTCTTGTGTTCTTATGTTATGTTCTTATGTTATGTTCTTATGATTAGGCTGAATGGAAGCCTCCATAACGCCAACAAGGTGTGAATTGCCTTGCATTCATCCTTTGTTGGGGACTCAGTCATCTGGGCCACCTGAGGCCTTCTGGCAGTTGCAAACTCGTGGGTTCTGCCCTGTACATTTCTGCTCGCAAACAAGTTCCAGTTAATTGATGAACATTGCTAGCACTTGTGTGCTGAGAGATTTGTTTGATGTTATCACTGGTGGACATAAACGCCTGTGCTATTGCAATGGCCTTACTGAGGGTCGGTGTCTCTACAGTCAAAAGTTTTCGGCGGATGGTCTTGTGGCCAATGCCCAGTACAAAAAACTGCATTTGCTCCAGGTAGCCATCAAACTCACATTGTCCTGCAAGTCGCCTTAGCTCGGCGACATAGCTCGCCACTTCCTGATCTTCAGATCGTTGGCACGTGTAGAACCGATACCTCGCCATCAGCACGCTTTCCCTCGGGTTAAGATGCTCCCGAACCAGTGTACACAGCTCCTCATACGACTTATCTATCGGTATCACCGGAGCCAGAAGATTCTTCATGAGGCTGTAGGTCATTGCCCCGCAGACTGTGAGGAGGACCGCTCTCCTTTTTGCAGCGCTTCCTTCTCCCTCCAGCTCATTGGCTACAAAGTACTGGTCTAGCCGTTCGACGTAGGCTTCCCAGTCCTCACCCTCTGAGAACTTCTCCAGGATGCCCACAGTTTGTTGCATCTTTGCATTGGATTCGTATTCTCGTCGACAATTATTGTGTTCCTAACACAGATGAGGCTGCCTAACACAGGGAGGTTAAAGAAACAGTGACCTCAGTCTTTAATAAGACACTCCAGAGTGAGGAACAGGCCTTAAGGGCCGGCTTATACACAGTGCTCCCAAGGGATGATGGGATCCCTTAGGACTTCAGGGGATGAGTTCCCTGGTGGCGGAACATGGGAGTGCATGCTTTACAGATACACAACACGGGGATAGTGCAGGCAAGTGGTAGTTGAGGTAGAAGAACAGCCATGATCTTATTGAATGGTGGAGCAGGCACGAGGGGCCAATTGGCCTACTCCTGCTACTATTTCTTATGTTCATATGTAACACAAGCGGAAATGGATGCAATCCAAAGTTCCTTCCCTCTGCTCCATGTTCACTGGAGTTATGACCATTAAAAGCATAGATTTTGAAGGTCAATGTAGATTTGCTAATTCATTTTTTTGTGTACGTACTCTATTTGTTACAGTTTACTGGACGGGCATTAGGACCCTGCAGGAGCTATTCACAGTTGCTCTACTCATGCTGGTTCATGCCGGTTTGAGGACACCATTTTGGGTTGTTGTTATAAAGCACATGGTTTAAGTAACATTTCTCCTGGCTCAGTTTGTCAGTTATTTACGCGTAAGCAACATCATTTGGTGACAAGGATGACTCAAATTAATCTCCCTACCCCCCCGCACCTCCCCGTCCCGCCTTTCCTCTCCACACCCGGGGACCCTCCAATTCCATGGCCAAGATGGATAAAACATTTTTCTACCTACGTCATGGCGAGTGGGTTAGACGGTGACAACGTAACACCAGCTTGCCGCAGTGCAATACTTATCCACTGCCTTGGCACCGAAGACCAACGAATCTTTGGCCAAAGTGAAGACGCAGAGTCCTACGACAAAATGGTAAGTGTCTTAGAGAACTATTTGGGGCCAAAGAAAAGTATTGTGATGGAGAGATACCAATTTCGTAAAAGGGGGCAAGGCAACAGTGAACCAATTCAAACAGTACATCATTTGATTAACTGAACTGGCCGCTACATGTAACTTTGGAGCATTTACAGAGGAAATGATCAGGGATCAAATTATTGAGAAAACAACGATCCCCGCATTCAGGAATGCTGGCTAATGGAAGATGATAAATTGACATTAGACAAAGCAACTAATTTGGCCATCCAAATCGAATCAGCGCTTTCCGATTCAAAAGCAATCGGATCCCCTGCTCCCCCTGTGCAGCAGACTGCAGCTACAGCCCATGTGCAAGGCATTCGTCCAAAGAGGAAATCACAGCAGAGACCCAGGGCTAGTATAAGCCACCCAGTACGGATCGCGGAGTTAACTTCCACTGCTTTAACTGTGGGGACAAATCACACTCAGCAAAGAGTCCTAACTGCCCTGCACATGGGAAGAAATGCTCTGCATGTGGTAAAATGAACTATTTTGCTAGTGTCTGTCGCTCATTGCAGCACATTTGACATGTGGACAACCTAGATAGTGATGAACCCAGTATGATTTACACCGTTAGTGACATTTTGCATGTCGGTTTAGGCAAATTCAAGGACCATGAGGTAAACATTGATGGCATGCCCTGCTGCCTCCTCATTGACCTCAGACGGTGACAACCAGCTTGCCGCAGTGCAATACTTATCCACTGCCTTGGCACCGAAGGCCAACGAATCTTTGGCCAAAGCGAAGACGCAGAGTCCTGCGACAAAATGGTAAGTGCCCTAGAGAACTATTTTGGGCCAAAGAAAAGTATTGTGATGGAGAGTCTCCATTTTGAATGAGGGTGTGTACAAAACCCATTACACGCACTGTCAACTGTAGCCCGCAACTTCCACTCTACATGCGTACTCCAACTCCAAAATTGAGGTACTTGGGGTCATATCTGTCCCGATATACTACAAGGAAATAACCTTGGAGAACTTTTCCTTTTATATCACGAAGGGACGAAGCCTCATGGGTTTGACCTTTTTGACAAGCTTGGGTTCAAAGTTTACGACCCAACGGGCACACCTGTGTACACGGTGGACTTTAACAAGCAGTATTCCTCAATCTTCACAGGGTTTGGAGTGGCAACAAAATTCTGCCACCGTCCCCGCGTTGACCCTTCTGTCAAACCAGTCACACAGCGACTTTGCCGTCTCCCATTCGCGGTTCATGACCAAGTATCTGCAGAATTAACGTGGCTCGAATCCCAGGGATCATTGAGAGCATTGACTCCTCACCCTGGATCTTGAACGTAGTCATTGCTTGGCATAAAAATTGGGAGATCTGCCTATGCATCGACCTGAAAGGTCAACAAGGCCATCATCCCCAACAAGTACCCTCTTCCTACCATTGACAACTGTCTTCAGAATACCACGGCTCAATAGTCCTTACGAAACTTGACATGCGCCACAGTTACCTGTAAATACCTCTAGCGGAGGATAGCAAACCGCTCACGGCATTCACGACGCATGATGGTTTGTATCCCTGCAGGAGCTATTCACAGTTGTTGCACTCATGCTGGTTCATGCCGGTTTGGGGATACCATTTTAGGTTGTTGTTATAAAGCACACGGGGTAAGTTACATTTCTCCTGGCTTAGTTTGTCAGTTATTTACACGTACAGAACAATTTTCCAAAAAAAAAAGCACAAATTGAATTTTGAAGCAAATAGGCAGCCTATAATTATCTCCCCTTTGCTTTGCTGACAGTTAGACACAGCACCATACTCCCCCACCCAAAAAGAAAGAAGAAAAAGACCAAGAGAAGCAGGCACATTCTCCCAGACCTGAGTTGTGACACAAAAAGAGCTGAACACTTGCAGCTCTATGTCAAAAATAATTTTCTTTTTCTGGAACTTGAACTTTGAAAAGCTAGCTATCCCGCCTTATAAAACTCATCATGATATGTGCTTTTTTGTAGATTTTTAATAACGAAATAATAATCTGTTCTTTACATTGCATTCCACATAATCCTTTGTAGACCATATTTTTCAGATAATGATTGGACACCTCTGCCACCACATGGCAGTGTGAGATCAGCCAGCTCGCAGGCTGCAGAGTAACATCCATTTATGCGTTTGTGCAGCTCCATGATTAACAGACAGGAGATTAAGATTCAAAAAGGGCCAACAATGGCAGCTTTGTCCTTCCCTTCCCTGCTGTTCCCCACACTTTGTGAGCTGAAACATCGAGTACCATGTAACTTGCACCAACCTAGCTAAAATCTGACATACTTGCAAGACGGGGGTTTAAGCAGTCCCCTCCCCCACTCCCACTCCCCCTTCTATCCCAGCCTCTCCTGTTGCCATAAGAATCCAGTAACTTCTCTTTGGACCTCATGCTGTCGATATCTGAGATTCTGAAGAATAAGTGCGTTGAGGAATACAAAATGCACAGACACTTCGGAGGGAAATACTGCAGGATGCAAAGCAGCATAAGGTCTTCAGTCCATCAAATGGTGACAGATGTGACAGAGGCAATGTCATGCTTTTAAACGAATGAGGTGGGGGTCATAAACAATATAATGGGTCAAAAAACAATATAATAGGAGGTCCAGAACACCAGTGTATAGTGGTTTGATCAAATATCAACTCTGACAGCAAGTCAGACTTATCTGCACATGCAGCTTGCTTGTCACAAATGATCGATGCTACAAGTAAATTTAACTCCTTAGTTTCCAGAGGGACCATTCTTATTTTAAGAACATGTTTACATTGCAATCACATTTTGTGCGCACACCCAATCAGCTTTGAAGTATTCTCGTCTTGAATAAAGCACAACTTACTACTGTGTTTCTAATCAGGCCTGGCTTATGAGCAGCAATGATTTGACTATCCCGAGGATGTATAACCAGTCATAGAGTGCTACCAATGTTACATGAGCTACAAGGAAAGATTCACAGAGTATTGTCAGTGAGTTCATGATCATTTTGCACAAGTGGAAAAGTCTAACTGATCCTGTAACCAGTGTGACTTTTTTTCTAATTTTCTCCACTCTTCTCCTGAAATACCACCTCATCCCAACACTACTCTGCTCAAGTGTGAGTCGAGACAATGAGTATTGTTGACTATTCACCTGTAGGAGAGGACTGATCCTCACAGTAAAGCCTAATCCTCTCTAACATCCATATAGACTTTCAGAAAAGATCATTGAGTAATGATAAGGAGCAGGAACCCATGCTAATTTTACTTCTTCCTAGCCTGAAAACTATCGCATCTGCAGCATACCTCAGCTGAGATCAGCAAACTCAATGTAGAGTAGTGATTGACACTGAAATCTTCCTGGCCTGCATGCCTCAGTATCAGACCAGGCCATGTATTTACCCATTGGGCTATCAATGGGATTCTAGTGAGAAATTCTGAGCATAATCTTTAGAAAGTATGTTGTTTATGTTTTTACTCAAAGAGAGATATCGAAAAGGGATTTATATGCCATTAGTTACAGATTAAAATGGAGGGAACAATTATGGAAAAGATAAAAATAGGCAAAAGATAGCAAGATAAAACTTAATGCCTTACTGGTCTTGCAGGTAACATTTACATGTGAACAAAAATGACCACGGTAAGCTATTAAATAACTGCAATTAAGAACAGCTAAAACCAAAGCAGGTGCAATGGACCACAAATTAACAAAATCCCTAAATTATCACCTGCAATCACAGGCAGCTAGCTATCACTAACTATGAGTTAACAAATGGTCCAAACTCGCGGCCAAGATAGAATCCATTGAAGGGTTACACTCAAATCTATCTTTTATTTTCAAATGCTGATCTTTCTGCTGTACATTTCCATTCTTTAAAACTGGAGTACTTAACTGGTTTCAGGCTTGTACATGAACTTGTGACTTTGCCACTCTGGAATTTACTGGCCCAAAACTTACTCAGTGCCACAACCATGACAATAATTAGCCCTGACTACACATTTTTTGGTAGATACCTTGTGGCTGTTATTAATTTCAGAGCTCAGGAGCATGGTAATGAATTGCAGACTGAGTGCAGTCCATTAACATTTAATGGTCTGTGATATGCAAAACATGTCTAAAGGGTTGACCTGTAAGGTTGGAAGAATATTTTATTGGTGAGGCTGCACTGCACATGTTCTATCAGTCTGGCAAACGACGGCCATCAGTTTATTATGCCTGCAGTAATTAGGTAAGAACTCTCAAATAAAGTGTTACCGCTGTTGATGTTCGTGTATTTTCTCTGAAAGTGAACAATCCCGGGAAAAGTATCATAATCGCAACCTTGCAATTAATTATAGAAAAAAAGAAAGAACTGGCAATTATTTTGTGCCTTTCACAACCTCAGGACGTCTCAAATCACTTTACAGCTAATGAAGTACTTTTGAAGTGTAGTCACTGTTGCAATGTAGGAAACATGGCTGCCAATTTGTGCACAGCAAGGTCCCACAAACAGCAATGCGATAATGACTGGATAATTTGTTTTTAGATGTTGTTTGAGGGATAAATGTAGATTATATATATATCGATAACAGTTAAAAAGTGATAATCATTGTAGGTGTTTCTATTTTATATTTCTTTCTACTGTGCAGTGAGTGAAAATATCATCCATTCCAGTGTAGTAATTTTATATCATTTGCATTCATTGGCAAAAAAATTGGTTTTAGTGCATTTGCCATTCCAAGTGCAGAATTCATGAGAACTGGATGGCACATTGGAGTAGATTTTCAACTTAACACCTCTAAGCAAAATTGATGTTATGGATTGGCTGTCCTTCAGAAACAGCCCAGTCATGCTCTACATGGCACTGCATGAAAGAAGGCATGCCAGGATGATCACCAGCCAGTATAGGCTTACTTGTACTTTCCAAGGTGCTACCAGCCATTTTTACAGGCATTGTTATGCCTATCTGGCAATGATTGTGGGGAAATGTTTTCACAGGTTCTGGATCAGCAGAAAGCCAGATGCAGAGCTATTCCATCTGTTGTAAGGATGCCTGTTTCGAACATAGGACTGACCCAGCTAGTGAGAGAACCAATCAGCTTCAACCTCAAGCCTGCATCCACCTTCATCAGGCAGACTACTATGAGGTTGGTGCAATGGAATAATTAGCTTAAGATAAAGGTAATAAAATCAGAAAATGCTGGAAATACTCAGCAGGTCAGGCAGTATCTTTGGAGCGTGAAATAATATGTCAGGTCGGTGACCTTTCATCAGAACTGGAAAATGATTAAAAGACCTCTCTGCCCTTGGTTTCCTACACTGTTCCAATGAAGCTCAACAGAAGCTGGAGGAACAGCACCTCATCTTTCGATTAGACACTTTACAACCTTCTGGACTCAACATCGAGTTCAACAAGTTCAGATCATAGCCACTGCTCCTATTTTTTCAGACAGCAGGTACTGGTAGTGATCCTGCTGCTGCCATTTACAACCCCTCTACACCCATCTCTTGTTTCTTTATTTGTCCCATTATCATTCCCTTTTGCCTTGCACCATCATCCCTTCTGTCATTTCATCACTCCTCTCACAGACCATCCCTTTTGTTCTTTCCTCCCCTCCCCGCTTTCCCTGCCTCTGTTTTTGCTTAAAAACTGTAACATCTGTAACATTTTCTGGTTCTGAAGAAACGTAATTGACCAGAAACATTAACTCTGTTTCTCTCTCCACAGATGCTGCCTGACCTGCTGAGTATTTCCAGCATTTTCTGTTTTCATTTCAGATTCTCAGCATCTGCAGTATTTTGCTTTTGTATTAAGATAAAGGTATCACTGCAGTGCCAGGAAAGTGGGCAATGATCTGCACTATCTTGTGCAGGTGGCCACAACATAGATAGAGTGTGAGCCTTTGCAAGTCACTGGATAGAAGCATGCAGGGCAATGTGTGTGCAATCTCTGATCTCCTGGACGTTGAAAAATTCTGGAACCTGTACAAAGTCCTGAGCCCATTCCTGCTGATTGTGGGGAAGTGATGAAGGAATATGATTTTTGTTATATCTGTAATGCACTTCTGAATGACTCCACAAGGCAATGTTTTGTACTCAAACTGTAGTGACCTTGGTCCTTTATTCATAACTCCAGAGTGAGGCACAAGCACGGTGGGCAGCCTTTTATACTGGGCCCTGCACACCTATGCAGGTAACCCTCAGGTCTCCCACCACAGTGCCCTCAGGTGGACAATCTCTGCCACAGGGGCAGGAATCCCTGGTCTCCATCAGTTTCACCCTCTAGTGGTGCCAGCATAGTATATACACAGTGTAAACCTTATTGACAGTACATCAGGAAACAAGTCTCCATCTTATGCAACTATACAATGATTACACAGAGCGTATATCTATAGTCTGCATATATAACTGTTATATATGTGGACTTGTATTTACTCTGTACAGCCACCAGAAGGCCATCCTCTGGAGTCCCAAGGGATCCCATAATCCCTTGGGAGCACAGGTATTGAAGGAGGCTTCACAGGTTGGAGAGGCACTCTGGAGACCTGAAATAAAAGACTCAGGTCACACTTTACTTTGAGCTCACAGTGTTCAGTCTGACTCTTTCTCCATACACAACAACTGGCGACGAGATACAGATAGCGAACCTAAAGATGCAGAGAACAGTGGGCATCCTGGAGAAACTTTTGGAGGGAGATGATTGGGAAACTTTTGTGGAGCGACTTGACCAATACTTCGTGGCCAATGAGCTAGATGGGGAAGAGAATGCTGCCAAATGAAGGGCGTTCCTCCTCACCATCTGTGGGGCACCAACGTATGGCCTCATGAAGAATCTGCTCACTCCAGCGAAACCCACGGAGAAATTGTACGACGATTTGTGCACGCTGGTCTGAGAGCATTTGAACCCGAAGGAAAGCATTCCGATGGCGAGGTACCAGTTCTACACCTACAAAAGGTCTGAAATCCAGGAAGTGGCAAGTTATGTCACCAAGCTAAGATGCCTTGCATGACATTGCGAATTTGAAGGACATTTGGAGCACATGCTCAGAGACTTTTTCATACTTGGCATTGGCCACGAAACCATACTTCGCAAACTTTTGACTGTAGAGACCCCAACCTTGAGTAAGGCCATAGCGATAGCCCAGGCG
The DNA here is from genome assembly GCF_044704955.1 of Pristiophorus japonicus. Taxonomy (NCBI): domain Eukaryota; kingdom Metazoa; phylum Chordata; class Chondrichthyes; family Pristiophoridae; genus Pristiophorus; species Pristiophorus japonicus. The sequence continues at coordinate 178,152,433 of NC_091981.1, forward strand.
TTCATTGCCACCAGTGACAATATGAAGCAAATCTCTCAGCACACAAGTGCTGCTACAAGCACTGTGAACAAAGTGATGTTGTTTTCGAATTGTAATGTACAGGGCAGGTCACACATATCTGCAGCTGCACGTCTGCAGATGACTCAGAGTCCACCATCAAGGGTGATGAATGCAAAGCCATTAACACCTTGTTGGCGCTGCGGAGGTGATCACCGTTTCCATTCATGCCGATTCAAAGAGTACGTTTGCAAGGGCTGTGGAACAATGGGACACCTCCAACGAGTGTGCAGGCAAGCTGCAAAGCCTGTTAAACCTGCAAACCACCATGTTGCAGAGGAGGATAGATCCACGGAGGATCACGACAAACCAGAGCCTCAGATAGAGGAGGCAGAGGTACATGGGGTGCACACATTCACCATGAATTGTCCCCCGATAACGCTGAATGTTGAACGAAATGGACTCCCGGTGCCAATGGAGCTGGACGGGGGCATGAGCAAGTCCATCAGGGGCAAAAAGACGTTCGAAAGGTTGTGGTGCAACAAGGCCTCAAGACCAGTCTTAACTCCAGTTCGCACGAAACTAAGCACTTACATGAAAGAACTGATTCCTGTTATTGGCAGTGCTACTGTAAAGGTCTCTTACGATGGAGCGGTGCACAAGCTACCACTCTGGTCCCACGCTGCTCGGCAGGAGCTGGCTGGGAAAGATACGCTGGAACTGGGGCGACATCCAAGCGTTGTCGCCTGCCAACGACACTTCATGTGCTCAGGTCTTAAACAAATTTCCTTCGCTGTTCGAACCAGGCATCGGGAAATTCCAAGGAGCAAAAGTGCAGATCCACCTAATTCCGGGGGCGCGACCCATCCATCACAAGGCGAGAGCAGTACTGTACATGATGAGAGAAAGGGTAGAGATCGAGCTAGACCGGCTGCAACGAGAGGGCATCATTTCACCGATCGAGTTCAGCAAGTGGGCCAGTCCTATTGTCCCTGTCCTCAAGGGAGACGACACCGTCAGAATCTGTGGCGATTACAAAGTAACTATCAATTGTTTCTCCCTGCAGGACCAATACCCACTACTAAAGGCCGACGACCTCTTTGCAACGCTGGCAGGAGGAAAGACGTTCATGAAGCTGGATCTGACTTCAGCCTACATGACGCAGGAACTGGAGGAATCATCGAAGGCCCTCACCTGCATCAACATGCACAAAGGTATTTTTGTTTATAACAGATGTCCGTTTGGAATCCGATCAGCGGAGGCAATATTCCAGCGAAACATGGAAAGTTTACTGAAGTCGGTCCCGCACACCGTGGTCTTCCAGGACGACATCTTGGTCACAGGTCAAAACACAGCCGAGCATCTTCAGAACCTGAAGGAGGTTCGACTCAACCGCGTGGGGCTCAAGTTAAAACCCTCGAAGTGTGTTTTTCTGGCACCTGAAGTGGAGTTCTGGGGAAGGAGGATTGCGACGGACGGCATCAAGCCCACCAACGCGAAGACGGAGGCAATCGAGAACGCACCGAGGCCACAGAACGTGACGGAGCTGCGGTCGTTTCTGAGACTCTTGAACTACTTTGGTAACTTCTTACCAGGTCTCAGCACACTGCTAGAACCACTGCATGTCTTACTACGAAAAGGGGGCGAATGAGTTTGGGGCAAAAGCCAAGAAAATGCCTTTGTAAAAGCGAGAACATTGTTATGCTCAAACAAATTGCTTGTGTTGTATGATCCATGTAAGCGTTTGGTACTAGCATGTGATGCGTCGTCATAAGGCATCAGGTATGTATTGCAACAAGCTAATGATTTCGGGAAACTGCAACCAGTTGCTTATGCATTCAGGAGTCTGTCTAAGGCTGAGAGAGCCTACAGCATGATTGAGAAAGAAGTGTTAGCGTGTGTCTATGGGGTAAAGAAAATGCATCAATACCTCTTTGGGCTAAAATTCGAATTGGAAACTGACCATAAGCCACTTATATTCCTGTTTTCCGAGAGTAAAGGGATAAATACCAATGCATTGGCCCGCATCCAGAGATGGTCGCTCACATTGTCCACATACAACTACACCACCCGCCACAGGCCAGGCACAGAAAACTGTGCCGATGCTCTCAGTAGGCTGCCATTGCCCACCACGGGGATGGAAATGGCGCAGCCCGCAGATCTAGCCATGCTTATGGAAGCATTTAAGAGTGAGCAATCACCCGTCACTGCCCGGCAGATCAAAATCTGGACGAGCCAGGTTCCTTATTATCTCTAGTCAAAAGCTGTGTGCTTTACGGGAGCTGGTCCAGTGTCCCAGTGGAAATGCAGCAAGAGATAAAGTCGTTCCAGCGGCGCAAAGATGAAATGTATATACAGGCAGACAGCCTTCTATAGAGCAATCGAGTAGTGGTCCCCAAGTAGGGCAGAGACACCTTCATCAATGACCTCCACAGTACCCACCCAGGCATCGTAATGATGAAAGCGATAGCCAGATCCCACGTGTGGTGGCCCAGTATCGATGCGGACTTAGAGAACTGTGTTCATAGATGTAATACATACTCACAGTTAAGTAATGCACCCAGGGAGGCGTCGCTAAGTTTATGGTCTTGGCCCTCCAAACCGTGGTCTAGGGTACACGTCGACGATGCAGGCCCATTCTTGGGTAAAATGTTCCTTGTGGTTGTAGACGCGTACTCCAAGTGGATTGAATGTGAGATAATGTCGGCTAGCACGTCCGTTGCCACTACTGAAAGCCTGCGGGCCATGTTTGCCACTCACGGCTTACCCGATGTCCTGGTGAGCGACAACGGGCCATGTTTTACCAGTGCTGAGTTCAAAGAATACATGACCCGTAACAGGATCAAACATGTCACATCTGCCCCGTTTAAACCAGTGACCAATGGTCAGGCAGTGAGAGCAGTGCAAACCATCAAGCAAGGCTTGAAGAGAGGCTCACTGCAGACTCACCTATCCCGAGTCCTGCTTAGCTACCGCACGAGACCCCACTCACTCACTGGGATCCCACCTGCTGAACTGCTCATGAAAATAGCACTTAAGACAAGGCTCTCGTTAGTTCATCCTGATCTACATGAACAGGTAGAGAGCAGGCAGCTTCAACAAAGTGCATACCATGATAGCGCAAATGTGTCACGCGAGATTGAAATCAATGATCCTGAATTTGTATTCAAAAATGGACAAGGTCCCAAGTGGCTTCCCGGCACTGTCGTGGCCAAAGAGGGGAGCAGAATGTTTCGGGTCAAACTTTCAAATGGATTAATTCACCGGAAACACTTGGATCAAATGAAACTCAGATTCACGGATTATCCTGAGCAACCCACCTTGGACCCAACTTTTTTGATCCCCCAACATACACAACCAACACCACGGTTGACCATGAAGCAGAACCCATGATCCACAGCAGCCCTCGGTGCCCAACACACCAGGCAGGCCAGCTGCACAGCAGCCCAGCGAGGGCCCAACAAATGATTCAACAACACCAGCTTTCACACAGAGATGATCAACCAGGGCAAGAAGGGCTCCAGATCGACTCACATTGTAAATATTTACACTATTGACTTTGGGGGAGAATGTTGTTATATATGTGGACTTGTATTTACTCTGTACAGCAGAGGGCTCATCCCCTGGAGTCCCAAGGGATCCCATAAGCCCTTGGGAGCACAGGTATTTAAGGAGGCTTCACAAGTTGGAGAGGCACTCTGGAGACCTGCAATAAAAGACTAAGGTCACACTTTACTTTGAGCTCACAGTGTTCAGTCTGACTCTTTCTCCATACACAACAATAACATCACTCTCCCCCAAGTCCTTTGTGCCGATTACCTTTGCACTATGTGCTCTGGCTTAGCTCTCCCCAGACTTAAGTGGCAATAGCCCTTGCACCTTGGCTGTGCTTTGGCTTGGCTCTCTCCCTGTTAACCCCCAAGTCCTTTTGCCACAATGTTGGGTAGTGGTTACCAGTTTGGATGGTTCGATGGAGGTTCCAGTGAGTTTTGGGTGTGATCAATGTCTGTGTCCATGACTACATACATCCATTTCACCACCCGCCCCCCCCCACAGCGAGATCATGTAGCAGGCCCGTTACATTAACATACAAGACCAGACAGAGTGCAAGTACAAAGAAAGGAAGTTACAGTTTGTATCGTGACACCTTGGTTCAGTGACTTACATTCGTTACGTTTTGCCGTCGTGCACCAGGATTGGGTAGATTGCATTCATGGTTCAGTCATGGTAAGTACTGAGGTAGCAGTACAGGTATGCGAGGACGCAGGTTCCAGAGCAACCGGACAGGGTCCGAGTCATCTGATGGTGGCGCTGCGCCCCCTGCTAGCAGAGTGAGATTAGTTCGCTCACCTAGCCAGGACTCAGGGCCTTTGCTGTTGCCTAGTGGTGGGCAGAGCCACAGATGGGTGTGGCCTCCCTGTCCTCCTTTGAGGACTGCAGAATCTTCTGACTGATCTCTAACAGTGTTGGGAACCTGGCTGTTCCAGGTCCCGTTTGGGGAACTCGGTTGTGACCTTTCGCTCCCGGACATGGCTGAGGTAGTGACTGGGTCTGGGGGCTGCGCTGTCTCTACCCGGGTCGTGGGCAACAGCGGCCGACTGCGCGTATTGGCGCCATTTTTGTTTCCAGGTCCGTGGCGAAATAGTGCCATTGGGTGCCTGCAGCGTGGGATAGACCTGGGGCACGGTATCAGGACCAGTGCCTTCACCTTCCTGAGGTTGCTGGCCTATAACTTTTGGGGACACCTGGGGCAGGGCAGCAGGATCAGCACCTTTACCCTCCCGAATTCGCTCGTTTGCTACTTTTGGGGACACTCTATTCCCGACATCTCACAACAACATTTTGTTCTTTACATTAGGACTGGTACCGACACCTCGCAACAACATTTTGTTCACAAACATAATCGGTTCTTTACATTGATTGCCATGCATACAATGTCTCTTTAAGTTCAGTTGGTTGCAGTCTCCTTTAAGAGAACTCTGCTGGCTTTACCCCAATCGAAACCTTTGTTTGACACCTCGTGTTGGTCCCTCAGTGATATGGCCAATGCCATCTTTTTTTTCAGCCACGCTGCACCTCGCTGCAGCAGGGACGCCATCTTGCTTCTCTCCTTGAGGTCGACTGCCTTGATCCTTCTCACCCGCGATTCTGCCACAAAAGCCGGAAGAGTGCCTGTGAGTTTGATCTTCCTCCCCAGGAGTCCTGCCACTGGAGCTGGGAAGGTACTTTTAGGTCGTTCCGGTTGGATCATTGCCACGCAGTCATGATGGACGGTCTGTGCCTCAGGTGCTGCACTGGTCTGTTCTCTGGTGCCTGGCCCAAGTGAAGGTGAGGTTTTGCTCTGCCTCTGAGCACGGGGGACATCGATTGCTGGAGTGAAGAGGTCTTCCCATTTCCACTGGATCTTCCCCATTCATCTGCTTCCGAGTAGCATTGGATCATCACCTGCAACAATCCACAGAGGTAACTTGTGCACCACACCATTATGGACTGGGACCTTGGTGTAGGTGTGCAACTTTTCCTGTACTGGAATTAGCTCGGGTCGTTTCTCGTTCCAACCTGTGGAATTCCCTACCGCAGAGAGTGGCTGACGCCTGTTCATTGGATATATTCAAGAGGGAGTTAGATATGGCTCTTACGGCTAAAGGGATCAAAAGGTATGGAGAGAAAGCAGGAAAGGGGTACTGAGGTGAATGATCAGCCATGATCTTATTGAATGGTGGTGCAGGCTCAAAGTGCCGAATGGACTACTCCTGCACCTATTTTCTATGTTTCTATGTTTCTATAGCCTCTCAAAGGCATCCTGGCTCATCGCTGACTGGCTCGTCCCGTGTCCACTCCCATGAAGACTGGAACGCCGTTTATCTCGACTTCCATCTTCATTGGAGGACAATCGGTGGTGCAGGTATACACTCCATACACTTATTCTTGGGGCTGAGCTACCTCTCTGGCCAAATCATCATACTCCCCGCTGGATTCAAAGTCATCTACCAACTCCTCTGCTAGACGGTGAGTTGTATTTCTTTTACACATACCCTGGAGGTGACCCTTCGTGTTACAGGCTTTGCATATGTACTAGCAAACCGACACTGGTGAGCCCTATGGTTTCCTCCGCAACACCAGCATGGTGCTACACAATTAGCATCCCTCGGCGGACTCTGAGTTCTGTAACCCTGAGGTCTGTGCTCTCTGCCCTGGGCAGAGCCACATTCTACAGTCTTGCCTGTGAAAGGAACCATTCTGTGTACAGTACTTGCTGGGTTTGAGTCCACAGGATGAATAATTTGCTTGGTGCTGCAGGTTGAGGTCATGAATGTCTGACTGATGCTGATGGTCTTCTGTAGGTTGACTGTGGTGTCGGCAGATAATAGCTTGTGAAGGAGGCCCTCGTGGCCAATTCCCATAACGAAGATGTCTCGCAATGCTTCGTTGAGGTGCGTGCTGAAATCACACGGTGCCGCAAGTCTCCTGAGGTCGGCAGCATATTTTGCAATCTCCTGGCCCTCAGGTCTGCGGTGAGTGTAGAATATGTGCCTGGCCGTGAGGATGCTCTGTTTTGGTTTTAGTTGGTCGCGAATTAGTTCAGTCAGCTCATCGTATGTCTTATCCTTGGCCTTCGTGGGTGCCAACAAGTCCCTGACGAGGTGGTAGACCTCGGGCCCACAACTGGTCAGCAGTATAGCCTTGCACTTCTCCGCCAATGTGTCCGTCTCCCCTGCCAGGTCGTTTACCACGAAATATTGCTCAAGCCTTTCCATGAAGGCATCTCAATCATCACCCTCTGCGAAGTCTTTTAGTGTGCCAAAGGTAGCCATAATCGCGTGAAAGTCCATATTCTTGTCGCCAATTGTTTTGTCTGTAATACACTTATGAATGACTCCAAAAGGCAATGTGTTATACTCAAACTGTAGTGACCTTGGTAATTTATTCCTAACTCCAGAGTGAGGCACAAGCATGGTGGGAAACCTTTTATACTAGGCCCTGCACACCTATATAGGTAACGCTCAGCTCTCCCACCGCAGTGGCCTCTGGTGGACAGCCTCAGCCACAGGGGCAGAAAATCCCAGTCTCCACCAGTTGCACCCTCTAGTGGTGCCAGCATAGTATATACACAGTGTAAACCTTGGGGAAGAGTGACCATAATATGGTGGAATTCTGCATTAGGATGGAGAATGAAACAGTTAATTCAGAGACCATGGTCCAGAACTTAAAGAAGGGTAACTTTGAAGGTATGAGGCGTGAATTGGCTAGGATAGATTGGCGAATGATACTTAAGGGGTTGACAGTGGATGGGCAATGGCAGACCTTTAGAGACCGCATGGATGAACTACAACAATTGTACATCCCTGTCTGGCGTAGAAATAAAAAAGGGAAGGTGGCTCAACCGTGGCTATCAAGGGAAATCAGGGATAATATTAAAGCCAAGGAAGTGGCATACAAATTGGCCAGAAATAGCAGCGAACCAGGGGACTGGGAGAAATTTAGAACTCTGCAGAGGAGGACAAAGCGTTTGATTAGGGCAGGGAAAATAGAGTATGAGAGGAAGCTTGCAGGGAACACTGCAAAAGCTTCTATAGATATGTAAAGAGAAAAAGGTTAGTAAAGACAAACGTAGGTCCCCTGCAGTCAGAATCAGGGGAAGTCATAACTGGGAACAAAGAAATGGCAGACCAATTGAACAAGTACTTTGGTTCGGTATTCACTAAGGAGGACACAAACAACCTTCCGGATATAAAAGGGATCAGAGGGTCTAGTAAGAAGGAGGAACTGAGGGAAATCCTTATTAGTCGGGAAATTGTGTTGGGGAAATTGATGGGATTGAAGGCCGATAAATCCCCAGGGCCTGATGGACTGCATCCCAGAGTACTTAAGGAGGTGGCTTTGGAAATAGTGGATGCATTGACAGTCATTTTCCAACATTCCATTGACTCTGGATCAGTTCCTATGGAGTGGAGGGTAGCCAATGTAACCCCACTTTTTAAAAAAGGAGGGAGAGAGAAAACAGGGAATTACAGACCGGTCAGCCTGACATCGGTAGTGGGTAAAATGATGGAATCAATTATTAAGGATGTCATAGCAGCGCATTTGGAAAGAGGTGACATGATAGGTCCAAGTCAGCATGGATTTGTGAAAGGGAAATCATGTTTGACAAATCTTCTGGAATTTTTTGAGGATGTTTCCAGTAGAGTGGACAAGGGAGAACCAGTGGATGTGGTGTATTTGGACTTTCAGAAGTCTTTCGACAAGGTCCCACACAAGAGATTAATGTGCAAAGTTAAAGCACATGGGATTGGGGGTAGTGTGCTGACGTGGATTGAGAACTGGTTGGCAGACAGGAAGCAAAGAGTAGGAGTAAATGGGTACTTTTCAGAATGGCAGGCAGTGACTAGTGGGGTACCGCAAGGCTCTGTGCTGGGGACCCAGCTGTTTACACTGTACATTAATGATTTAGACGAGGGGATTAAATGTAGTATCTCCAAATTTGCGGATAACACTAAGTTGGGTGATAGTGTGAGCTGCGAGGAGGATGCTATGAGGCTGCAGAGTGACTTGGATAGAATAGGTGAGTGGGCAAATGCAAGGCAGATGAAGTATAATGTGGATAAATGTGAGGTTATCCACTTTGGTGGTAAAAACAGAGAGACAGACTATTATCTGAATGGTGACAGATTAGGAAAAGGGGAGGTGCAACGAGACCTGGGTGTCATGGTACATCAGTCATTGAAGGTTGGCATGCAGATACAGCAGGCGTTTAAGAAAGCAAATGGCATGTTGGCCTTCATAGCAAGGGGATTTGAGTACAGGGGCAGGGAGGTGTTACTACAGTTGTACAGGGCCTTGGTGAGGCCACACCTGGAGTATTGTGTACAGTTTTGGTCTCCTAACTTGAGGAAGGACATTCTTGCTATTGAGGGAGTGCAGCGAAGGTTCACCAGACTGATTCCCGGGATGGCGGGACTGACCTATCAAGAAAGACTGGATCAACTGGGCTTGTATTTACTGGAGTTCAGAAGAATGAGGGGGGATCTCATAGAAACGTTTAAAATTCTGATGGGTTTAGACAGGTTAGATGCAGGAAGAATGTTCCCAATGTTGGGGAAGTCCAGAACCAGGGGTCACAGTCTAAGGATAAGGGGTAAGCCATTTAGGACCGAGATGAGGAGAAACTTCTTCACCCAGAGAGTGGTGAACCTGTGGAATTCTCTACCACAGAAAGTTGTTGAGGCCAATTCACTAAATATATTCAAAAAGGAGTTAGATGTAGTCCTTACTACTAGGGGGATCAAGGGGTATGGCGAGAAAGCAGGAATGGGGTACTGAAGTTGCATGTTCAGCCATGAACTCATTGAATGGCGGTGCAGGCTCGAAGGACCGAATGGCCTACTCCTGCACCTATTTTCTATGTTTCTATGATAGTACATCAGGTAACAAGTCTCCATCTTATGCAACTATACAGTGACTACACAGCGAGTATATCTATAGTCTGCATATATAACAATTTTACTAACAAGACACCATTCACCTGCTTGATACTTGTATGGACCGCAGATTAGTAGATGTTACTAATGTTCCCTGTGGCAGCCTGCATGAAGCTGAAGGCAAAAAAACCATCAGACTGAAGTGGTTTCTCCCCTTGGCCTCCGATCTCTTCCCTCGGCCACCAATCACTCCCCCCGGCCACCGATCTCGCCCCTCGGCCACCGATCTCTCCTCTCGGCCACCGATCTCTTCCCTTGGCCACCAATCACTCCCCTCGGCCACCGATCTCGCCCCTCGGCCACCGATCGTTCCCTCGGCTTCCGATCTCTCCCCTCGGCCACCGATCGTTCCCTCGGCTTCCGATCTCTCCCCCCGGCCACCGATCTCGCCCCTCGGCCACCGATCTCTCCCCTCGGCCACCAATCACTCTCCTGGGCCACTGATCATTCCCACGGCCACCGATCTCGCCCCTCGGCCACCGATCTCGCCCCTCGGCCACCGATCGTTCCCTCGGCTTCCGATCTCTCCCCTCGGCCACCGATCTCTCCCCTTGGCCACCGATCGTTCCCTCGGCTTCCGATCTCTCCCCTTGGCCACCGATCTCTCCCCTCGGCCACCGATCTCTCCCCTTGGCCACCGATCTCTCCCCTCGGCCACCGATCTCTCCCCTTGGCCACCGATCGTTCCCTCGGCCACCGATCTCTCCCCTTGGCCACCGATCTCTCCCCTCGGCCACCGATCTCTCCCCTTGGCCACCGATCGTTCCCTCGGCCACCGATCTCTCCCCTTGGCCACCGATCGTTCCCTCGGCTTCCGATCTCTCCCCTCGGCCACCGATCTCTCCCCTTGGCCACCGATCTCTCCCCTCGGCCACCGATCTCTCCCCTTGGCCACCGATCTCTCCCCTCGGCCACCGATCTCTCCCCTTGGCCACCGATCGTTCCCTCGGCCACCGATCTCTCCCCTCGGCCACCGATCTCTCCCCTCGGCCACCGATCTCTCCCCTTGGCCACCGATCTCTCCCCTCGGCCACCGATCTCTCCCCTTGGCCACCGATCGTTCCCTCGGCCACCGATCGCTCCCCTCGGCCACCGATCTCTCCCCTCGGCCACCGATCGTTCCCTCGGCCACCGATCTCGCCCCTCGGCCACCGATCTCTCCCCTCGGCCACCGATCTCTCCCCTCGGTCACCGATCGCTCCCCTCGGCAACCGATCTCTCCCCTCGGCCACCGATCACTTCCCTCGGCCACCGATCGTTCCCTCGGCCACCGATCGTTCCCTCGGCCACCGATCGTTCCCTCGGCCACCGATCGTTCCCTCGGCTTCCGATCTCTCCCCTCGGCCACCGATCTCTCCCCTCGGCCACCGATCGTTCCCTCGGCCACCGATCACTTCCCTCGGCCACCGATCGTTCCCTCGGCCACCGATCTCTCCCCTCGGCCACCGATCTCTCCCCTCGGCTACCGATCTCTCCCCTCGGCCACCGATCTCTCCCCTCGGCCACCGATCTCTCCCCTCGGCCACCGATCTCTCCCCTCGGCTACCGATCTCTCCCCTCGGCAACCGATCTCTCCCCTCGGCCACCGATCACTTCCCTCGGCTTCCGATCGTTCCCTTGGCCACTGATCGCTCCCCTCGGCCACCGATCACTTCCCTCGGCCACCGATCGTTCCCTCGGCCACCGATCTCTCCCCTCGGCCACCGATCTCTCCCCTCGGCCACCGATCACTTCCCTCGGCCACCGATCGTTCCCTCGGCCACCGATCTCTCCCCTCGGCCACCGATCTCTCCCCTCGGCCACCGATCTCTCCCCTTGGCCACCGATCGTTCCCTCGGCCACCGATCGTTCCCTCGGCCACCGATCTCTCCCCTCGGCCACCAATCGCTCCCCTTGGCCACCGATCGTTCCCTCGGCTTCCGATCTCTCCCCTCGGCCACCGATCTCTCCCCTTGGCCACCGATCGTTCCCTCGGCCACCGATCTCTCCCCTCGGCTACCGATCGCTCCCCTCGGCCACCGATCTCTCCCCTCGGCCACCGATCGTTCCCTCGGCCACCGATCTCTCCCCTCGGCCACCGATCGTTCCCTCGGCCACCGATCTCTCCCCTCGGCCACCGATCTCTCCCCTCGGCTACCGATCGCTCCCCTCGGCCACCGATCTCTCCCCTCGGCCACCGATCGTTCCCTCGGCCACCGATCTCTCCCCTCGGCCACCGATCTCTCCCCTCGGCTACCGATCGCTCCCCTCGGCCACTGATCTCTCTCCTTGGCCACCGATCTCTCCCCTCGGCCACCGATCTCTCCCCTCGGCTACCGATCGTTCCCTCGGCCACCGATCTCTCCCCTCGGCCACCGATCGTTCCCTCGGCCACCGATCTCTCCCCTCGGCCACCGATCTCTCCCCTTGGCTACCGATCGCTCCCCTCGGCCACCGATCTCTCCCCTCGGCCACCGATCGTTCCCTCGGCCACTGATCGCTCCCCTCGGCCACCGATCTCTCCCCTCGGCCACCGATCGTTCCCTCGGCCACCGATCTCTCCCCTCGGCCACCGATCTCTCCCCTCGGCCACCGATCTCTCCCCTCGGCTACCGATCGCTCCCCTCGGCCACCGATCTCTCCCCTCGGCCACCGATCGTTCCCTCGGCCACCGATCGCTCCCCTCGGCCACCGATCTCTCCCCTCGGCCACCGATCTCTCCCCTCGGCCACCGATCTCTCCCCTCGGCCATCGATCTCTCCCCTCGGCCACCGATCTCTCCCCTCGGCTACCGATCGCTCCCCTCGGCCACCGATCTCTCCCCTCGGCCACCGATAATTCCCTCGGCCACCGATCTCTCCCCTCGGCCACCGATCTCTCCCCTCGGCTACCGATCGCTCCCGTCGGCCACCGATCTCTCCCCTCGGCCACCGATCGTTCCCTCGGCCACCGATCTCTCGCCTCGGCCATCGATCGTTCCCTCGGCCACCGATCTCTCCCTTCGGCTACCGATCGTTCCCTCGGCCACCGATCTCTCCCCTCGGCCACCGATCGTTCCCTCGGCCACCGATCTCTCCCCTCGGCCACCGATCTCTCCCCTTGGCTACCGATCGCTCCCCTCGGCCACCGATCTCTCCCCTCGGCCACCGATCGTTCCCTCGGCCACTGATCGTTCCCTCGGCCACCGATCTCTCCCCTCGGCCACCGATCGTTCCCTCGGCCACCGATCTCTCCCCTCGGCCACCGATCTCTCCCCTTGGCTACCGATCGCTCCCCTCGGCCACCGATCTCTCCCCTCGGCCACCGATCGTTCCCTCGGCCACTGATCGCTCCCCTCGGCCACCGATCTCTCCCCTCGGCCACCGATCGTTCCCTCGGCCACCGATCTCTCCCCTCGGCCACCGATCTCTCCCCTCGGCCACCGATCTCTCCCCTCGGCTACCGATCGCTCCCCTCGGCCACCGATCTCTCCCCTCGGCCACCGATCGTTCCCTCGGCCACCGATCGCTCCCCTCGGCCACCGATCTCTCCCCTCGGCCACCGATCTCTCCCCTCGGCCACCGATCTCTCCCCTCGGCCATCGATCTCTCCCCTCGGCCACCGATCTCTCCCCTCGGCTACCGATCGCTCCCCTCGGCCACCGATCTCTCCCCTCGGCCACCGATAATTCCCTCGGCCACCGATCTCTCCCCTCGGCCACCGATCTCTCCCCTCGGCTACCGATCGCTCCCGTCGGCCACCGATCTCTCCCCTCGGCCACCGATCGTTCCCTCGGCCACCGATCTCTCGCCTCGGCCATCGATCGTTCCCTCGGCCACCGATCTCTCCCTTCGGCCACCGATCGCTCCCCTCGGCCACCAATCGCTCCCCTCGGCCACCGATCTCTCCCCTCGGCCACCGATCACTTCCCTCGGCCACCGATCTCTCCCCTCGGCCACCGATCGCTCCCCTCAGCAACCGATCTCTCCCCTCGGCAACCGATCTCTCCCCTCGGCCACCGATCTCTCCCCTCGGCCACCGATCACTTCCCTCGGCCACCGATCTCTCCCCTCGGCCACCGATCGCTCCCCTCGGCAACCGATCGCTCCCCTCGGCAACCGATCTCTCCCCTCGGCCACCGATCTCTCCCCTCGGCCACCGATCGTTCCCTCAGCCACCGATCTCTCCCCTCGGCCACCGATCTCTCCCCTTAGCCACCGATCGTTCCCTCGGCCACCGATCTCTCCCCTTAGCCACCGATCGTTCCCTTGGCCACCGATCTCTCCCCTCGGCCACCGATCGTTCCCTCGGCTTCCGATCGTTCCCTTGGCCACTGATCGCTCCCCTCGGCCACCGATCACTTCCCTCGGCCACCGATCGTTCCCTCGGCCACCGATCTCTCCCCTCGGCCACCAATCGTTCCCTCGGCCACCGATCACTTCCCTCGGCCACCGATCTCTCCCCTCGGCCACCGATCACTTCCCTCGGCCACCGATCTCTCCCCTCGGCCACCGATCGCTCCCCTCGGCAACCGATCTCTCCCCTCGGCCACCGATCGTTCCCTCGGCTTCCGATCGTTCCCTTGGCCACTGATCGCTCCCCTCGGCCACCGATCTCTCCCCTCGGCCACCGATCTCTCCCCTCGGCCACCGATCACTTCCCTCGGCCACCGATCGTTCCCTCGGCCACCGATCTCTCCCCTCGGCCACCGCTCTCTCCCCTTGGCCACCGATCGTTCCCTCGGCCACTGATCTCTCCCCTCGGCCACCGATCTCTCCCCTCGGCCACCGATCGTTCCCTCGGCTTCCGATCTCTCCCCTCGGCCACCGATCGTTCCCTCGGCTTCCGATCTCTCCCCTCGGCCACCGATCGTTCCCTCGGCTTCCGATCTCTCCCCTTGGCCACCGATCGTTCCCTCGGCCACCGATCTCTCCCCTCGGCCACCAATCGCTCCCCTTGGCCACCGATCGTTCCCTCGGCTTCCGATCTCTCCCCTCGGCCACCGATCTCTCCCCTTGGCCACCGATCGTTCCCTCGGCTTCCGATCTCTCCCCTCGGCCACCGATCTCTCCCCTTGGCCACCGATCGTTCCCTCGGCTTCTGATCTCTCCCCTCGGCCACCGATCGCTCCCCTCGGCCACCGATCTCTCCCCTCGGCCACCGATCGTTCCCTCGGCCACCGATCTCTCCCCTCGGCCACCGATCGTTCCCTCGGCCACCGATCTCTCCCCTCGGCCACCGATCTCTCCCCTCGGCTACCGATCGCTCCCCTCGGCCACCGATCTCTCCCCTCGGCCACCGATCGTTCCCTCGGCCACCGATCTCTCCCCTCGGCCACCGATCTCTCCCCTCGGCTACCGATCGCTCCCCTCGGCCACCGATCTCTCCCCTCGGCCACCGATCGTTCCCTCGGCCACCGATCTCTCCCCTCGGCCACCGATCTCTCCCCTCGGCCACCGATCTCTCCCCTCGGCTACCGATCGCTCCCCTCGGCCACCGATCTCTCCCCTCGGCCACCGATCGTTCCCTCGGCCACCGATCGCTCCCCTCGGCCACCGATCTCTCCCCTCGGCCACCGATCGTTCCCTCGGCCACCGATCTCTCCCCTCGGCCATCGATCTCTCCCCTCGGCTACCGATCTCTCCCCTCGGCTACCGATCGCTCCCCTCGGCCACCGATCTCTCCCCTCGGCCACCGATCGTTCCCTCGGCCACCGATCTCTCCCCTCGGCCACCGATCTCTCCCCTCGGCTACCGATCGCTCCCCTCGGCCACCGATCTCTCCCCTCGGCCACCGATCATTCCCTCGGCCACCGATCGTTCCCTCGGCCACCGATCTCTCCCCTCGGCCATCGATCACTTCCCTCGGCCACCGATCTCTCCCTTCGGCCACCGATCGCTCCCCTCGGCCACCGATCTCTCCCCTCGGCCACCGATCGCTCCCCTCGGCCACCGATCGCTCCCGTCGGCCACCGATCTCTCCCCTCGGCCACCAATCACTTCCCTCGGCCACCGATCGCTCCCCTCGGCCACCGATCTCTCCCCTCGGCCACCGATCGCTCCCCTCGGCAACCGATCTCTCCCCTCGGCAACCGATCTCTCCCCTCGGCCACCGATCTCTCCCCTCGGCCACCGATCTCTCCCCTCGGCAACCGATCTCTCCCCTCGGCCACCGATCTCTCCCCTCGGCCACCGATCACTTCCCTCGGCCACCGATCTCTCCCCTCGGCCACCGATCGTTCCCTCGGCCACCGATCTCTCCCCTCGGCCACTGATCGCTCCCCTCGGCAACCGATCGCTCCCCTCGGCAACCGATCTCTCCCCTCGGCCACCGATCGTTCCCTCGGCTTCCAATCGTTCCCTTGGCCACTGATCGCTCCCCTCGGCCACCGATCACTTCCCTCGGCCACCGATCGTTCCCTCGGCCACCGATCTCTCCCCTCGGCCACCGATCTCTCCCCTTAGCCACCGATCGTTCCCTCGGCCACCGATCTCTCCCCTCGGCCACCGATCGTTCCCTTGGCCACCGATCTCTCCCCTCGGCCACCGATTGCTCCCCTCGGCCACCGATCTCTCCCCTCGGCTACCGATCTCTCCCCTCGGCCACCGATCTCTCCCCTCGGCCACCGATCGCTCCCCTCGGCAACCGATCTCTCCCCTCGGCCACCGATCGTTCCCTCGGCTTCCGATCGTTCCCTTGGCCACTGATCGCTCCCCTCGGCCACCGATCACTTCCCTCAGCCACCGATCGTTCCCTCGGCCACCGATCTCTCCCCTCGGCCACCGATCGCTCCCCTTGGCCACCGATCGTTCCCTCGGCTTCCGATCTCTCCCCTCGGCCACCGATCGCTCCCCTTGGCCACCGATCGTTCCCTCGGCTTCTGATCTCTCCCCTCGGCCACCGATCTCTTCCCTCGGCTTCCGATCGCTCCCCTCGGCCACCGATCGCTCCCCTTGGCCACCGATCGTTCCCTCGGCTTCCGATCGCTCCCCTCGGCTACCGATCGTTCCCTTGGCCACTAATCGCTCCCCTCGGCCACCGATCACTTCCCTCGGCCACCGATCACTTCCCTCGGCCACCGATCTCTCCCCTCGGCCACTGATCTCTCCCCTCGGCCACCGATTGTTCCCTCGGCCACTGATTGTTCCCTCGGCCACCGATCACTGCCCTTGGCCTGGGGCTCGATTGCCCAGCCTTCCCCGCCCGAGGTCCGATCGCTCCCCTCGGCCCGAGACCCAATCGCTCCCCTTGGCCCAAGACCTGATCGTCCACCTTTACCCGCCTGAGGCCCGATCGCCCACCCTTCCTCATTTACCAGACACAGTGACGCTTCATCGGCATCTCTGTGCAGCTCACTGGCTCCATGGAAATGAGGCCCAAGCCCCAGCATTGGGTCCATCTTGGACTTTTTCATTCAGGTGCAGGGATTGTTAAGGTTAAGAGGAAAGAAGGCTAAGAGAAGATTTGACAGAGGAGTTCAAAATAATGAATGGTGCTGATAGAATAAATAAGGAGCAATTGTTTCCAGTGGCAAAAGAGTCAGTAACGAGAGGACACAGATTTAAGGTGATTGACAAAAGAACCAGAGGCAACATGAGGAAACAATTTTTTACACAGCAAGTTGGTGTGATTTGGAATGCACTGCCTGAAAGCATTGTGGAAATGGATTCAATAGTAACATTTAAAAAGGAATTGGATAAATACTTGAAGGAAAAAAAACTGCAGGGCTGTGGGGAAGGAGTAGGGGAATGAGATTAATTGAATAGCTCTACCAAAGAACCGGCACAGGCATGATGGGCCGAATGGCCTCCTTCTGTGCTGTATCATTTATGATTCTATGATCCACTGCTTGAGAGAAAATGCCATGACATGTTCTGACCATTTCAGCTCATGGGCCCTAAGGACTTGTGAATATTACAGTCGACACCTTAGTCAAGGAGACAGGAAGAAAGGCTAATATAGTCACTCCATGTTATTGTATATTCTGACACATTCCATCATGTAACAAGTGTAAAGGACAATCTGAAAATTTATCAGCAGCAACTCAAGCATTGCTGATAATATCTGGAAAGCCAGGAGAACCTCAAAAACCTACTGCACAGATGTTTTCATTCGGCCAGCAAATTATCTCTGTGCCAAAATATATCACAGAGAGAAAAAAATTATAGACAGAAGAGATTTATCAACTCTAATCTTTCTCATCAGTGCATGTGCCAACTATTTATGTGTCATGCCAAACAACAGAAGATGAATGTTTTTCAACAATTTAGTAAGCGCAGCAGTGTTTTATTGTTCCTGCCAAGTACCACGAGATACTCAGTTTATTGAATCCATGACAGTGGCCATTCAGCTCAATGGTGATAATAGCTCAGGTGAATAATGAAAGTCTCACAAATGGAACAAATTTAATGTTTATATTATGTGCAAAAGTATGGGGAAATAGATTCTGGAGGGGGTTGGGGTGAAATTGGGCCTCATTGCACCAGTAATCAGGATGGAAAATGGGGGGCACATAGGTCCAATTTAGGGGGCCAACCTCCCAAATTGCATCGAAAATGCATCCAATGCCATATTGGCTTGGGCGCTAAAATGGGTGTTTGGCTCCTTACACATGTAAATGAGGGCCCCAATGCCTGTTTTGGACCACTCTCATAAGTTGGTCAGCACTAAGCCAATATTGTAAGACTTTCACTATTTTCCTACTCCGGGCCTGCTCCACTCAGGAATTTTCAGCAGTCCCTGCAGCTGAGCACCGATGCCTACTAAAAAGAAAGTTCATTTCTTTTAAAGTTTGATGTGCAGGAGTGTTCCTCCCAGCTCTACAGCACCCTTGCAGGTCCCTGCCGGCCCATGATCGTCTCTTCTTCTGTTGGCCTTTACCCCCCCAGACTGAACTGAGGGTTGCTGCTTGCGAGGCAAACGGCTCGAAATTCATCCTTCTGAAATAGGTGAGCTGCCTCTGAACTGAGACCGGAGGCCCAATTCCGGGTGAGCCTCAGACCTCCCGGTTGGGGAACATATTATCTGCCATTGTTTAAGTGTCCAAAAATGGGCTGTAATCAATTTTCACTCCCAGTACTTTTACAATTATTCTCTAGTTGCTATTGATACTTTTGTGTCTTAGGCATGTGGCAACAATTCACTACAGAAAAGTAAAGACAGTAACTAACTACAGCTAATTATCATTGCAGCCCAATACATTTCAGAAACAGATGTCAAATTCACCCACCCCTCCCAATAAATAGAACTGTGAACCATTAATTGTATGTTATGGACATAACTCAAGACCCAAAAGGACTTGCATTTATGGGCCACCCTTTCATGTACCTATTAAGACCTGCTTAAACAGCAGCTTTCGTAGACATTTGGGAGCTGGAAACATTTCATTGAAGCAAACAAATAAATGGACATGAGGCAGCCAGAGCCTGGAAATGACTGATGGGGATATCAATGGATTAACATGCAGCAAATTTGTATAACATTTCTCAGTTAGCCATTTTAACACAGGCTAATATTAACTGGTTAATTTTAAATGAGTTTACACCTCCACTAAAATCATTGAGACAGGAATGTCCTACAATGCAGTAAGTATTCATCTGCTAATATCACCAATGGTAATTTGTAGGGTCAGATGTCTTACTGGAGAGAGAACGAATTGAAGGATATGTTGAGAAGGTGGGTAGCTGAGGTTGATATAAATCAAAAAATGATAGTATGTTGGGCCTAATTGTCTTTTTCTGTTTCTAAAATTTCCTGCCCTGGAGTTTCCGCTCAGTTGCACTGTTTTTTTCAGCACAATTCACCCGAAATCGGCTAAACCTGTGCAAAAGAACACAAAGTTTTAAGCACCAATTATGTCTAGCGCAAACCGAGTTTCCACGATATTATTTCATTCGTAACTGGGATGTGGGCGTCGCTGGCAAGGCATTGAGAAGTGGTGCTGAGTCTCCTTTGTGAACTGCTGCAGTCCTTGTGGTGAAGGTACTCCCACAGTGCTGTTGGCGAGGCAGTTCTAGGATTTGGCCCAGCGACGACGAAGGAACTGTGATATATTTCCAAGTCAGGATGGTGTGCAACTTGGAAGGGAACCTTCAGGTGATGGTGTTCCCACTTGCCACTTATCAGCCCAAGCTTGAAAGTTATCAATTTCTTGCCGCATGCGGGCACAGACTGCTTCATTATCTGAGTTGCTACAAATGGAACTGAACACTGTTTAATCATCAGCGACCATCCCCACTTCTGACCTTATGATGGAGGGAAGGTCATTGATGAAGCAGCTGAAGATGGTTAGGCCTAGGGCACTGCCCTGAGGAACTCCTGCAGCAATGTCATGGGGCTGAGATGTTTGACCAACCACCACAGCCATCTTCCTTTATGCTAGGTATTACTCCAGCCAGTGGAGCGTTTTCCCCCTGATTCCCATTGACTTCAATTTTACTCGGGCCCCTTGATGCCACACTTGGTCAAATGCTGCCTTGATGTCAAGGGCAGTCACTCTCACCTCACCTCTGGAATTCAGCTCTTCCGTCCATGTTTCGACCAAGGCTGTAATGAAATCTGGAGCTGAGTGTCCTGGTGGAACACAAACTGGGCATCAGTGAGCAGGTTATTGGTGAGTAAGTGTCGTTTGGTAGCACTGTTGATGACACCTTCCATCACTCTGCTGATTGAAGTAAACTGATGGGGTAGTAATTGGCCAGATTGGATTTGTCCTGCCTTTTGTGGACAGGACATACCTGGGCAGTTTTCCACATTGTCAAGTAGATGCCAATGTTGTAGCTGTACTGAAACAGTTTGGCTAGAGGCACGGCCAGTTCTTCAGCTCGACAGCCGGGATGTTGTCGGGGCCCATAGGTTATGCTCTATTCAATCTGCTCAACTGTTACTTGCTATCAAGTGGAGTGAATTGAATTGGCTGAAGACTGGCTTCTGTGATGGTTGGAACTTCAGAAGGAGGCCAATATGGATCTTCCACTCGGCACTTCTGGCTGCAGATGGTTGCGAATGCTTCAGCCTTGCCTTATTGAAACAGGGTTGGTCCTCTGGCTTGATGGTAATGGTAGAGTGAGGGATATGCCAGGCCATGAGGTTCCAGATTGTGGTGGAATATAATTCTGCTGCTGCTGATGGCCCACAGCACCTCATGGATACCCAGTTTTAAGCTGCCGGATCTGTTCTGAATCTATCTAATTTCACACGGTGGTAGTGCCACACAACTCGATGGATGATGTCCTCAATGTGAAGATGGGACTTCATCTCCACAAGGACTGTGCGGTGGTCACTGCTAGCAATACTGTCATGGACAGATGCATCTGCGACGGGTAATTTGGTGAGGGCGAGGTCAAGTAGGTTTTTCCCTAGTCTGTGGGACAGCGCTCCCAATTTTGGCACAAGTCCCCAGATGTTAGTGAGGAGGATTTTGCAGGATCGACTGGGCTGTGTGTGCCGTTGTCGTCTCTGAAGCCGGTGCCGAGGTCTATGCTGAGTGTGCATCCAGTTTTATTCTTATTATTGTTTCTTGTAGTAGCTTGCTAAGCCATTTCAGAGAGCAATTAAGAGTCAACAACTTTGCTGTGGGTCTGGAGTCATATATAGACCAGACCAGGTAAGGGCGGCAGATTTCCTTCCCTAAAGGACATTAGTGAACTAGATGGCTTTTTATGACAATCCAATAGTTTCAAGGTCACTATTACTGATACTAGCTTTCTATTTCAGATTTATTTAATTAACTGAATTTAAATTCCCCAGCTGCCATGGTAGGATTTGAACTCACGTCTCTGGGTCATTAATTCAGTAATATAGCATTATGTTATCGATCTCGTAGTTTAAAATGGGTCCGGCTGCATGGGACTGCACTCGCCTGGTTCCATTCTTATCTATCTAATTGTAGCCAAAAAATCACCTGCAATGGCTTCTCTTCCTACTCCCGCATCGTTACCTCTGGTGTCCCCCAAGGATCTATCCTTGGCTCCCTCCTATTTCTTATCTATACGCTGGCCCTTGGCAACATCATCCGAAAACACGGTGTCAGTTTCCACACGTACGCTGACGACATCCAGCTCTATCTCACCACCACTTCTCTTGATCCCTTCACGGTCTCTAAATTGTCAGACTGCTTGTCCGACATCCAGTACTAGATCAGCAGACATTTTCTCCAATTTCCGAAGCCATTGTCTTTGGTTCCCGCCACGAACTGCGTTCCTTAGCCACTAACTCCATCACTCTTCCTAGCATCTGTCTGGGGCTGAACCAGACTGTTCGCAACCTAGGTGTCATATTTGATCCTGAAATGAGCTTTCGGCCAAATATTCGCGGCATAACTAAAACCGCCTATTTCCACCTCCGTAACATTGCCAGTCTCTGCCTCTGTCTCAACTTATCTGTTGCTGAAACCCTCATCCATGCTTTTGTTACCTCTAGACTTGACTACTCTAAAGCACTCCTGGCTGGCCTCCCACATTCTACCCTACGTAAACTTGAGGTCATCCAAAACTCGGCAGCCCGTGTCCTAACTCGCACCAAGTCCCGTTCACCCATCACCCCTGTGCTCGCTGACCTACATTGGCTCCCGGTTAAACAATGCCTCAATTTCAAAGTTCTCATCTTTGCTTACAAAGCCCTCCATGGCCTCGCCCCTCTCTATTTCTGTAATCTCCTTCAGCCTCACAACCCCCCGAGATGTCTGCACTCTTTAAATTCTGCCCTCTTGAGCAGCCCTGATTATGACTGCCCAACCATCGGTGGCTGTGCCTACCGCTGCCTGGGCCCTACGCTCAGGAACTCCCTCCCTAAACTTCTCTGCATCTCTACCTCTCTTTCCTCTTTTAAGACGCTCCTTAAAACCTACCTCTTTGAGCAAGTTTTTGATCATCTGCCATAATTTCTTCTTATGTGATTCGGTGTCAAATTTTTTTGTTTTGTCTTAAAACACTCCTGTGCAGTGCCTTGGGACATTTTACTACATTAAAGACGCTGTATAAATACAAGTTGTTGTTGTTGTTCTTGTTCAACACAAATAGGTTTTCATAGACTTTTACACTAGTTTAAAAATCATCGTGCTGAACTGACTGTGCCCGCAGATCAAATTAATCACCATTGGGATTTTCTGCTAATTGTGCTCGTTTGTAGTCTTTTGGATGCAAGGACACTGTGATATATCCTTACTACATCACTAACAAACAAACTCTACAAGATGGCTCCAATACAGAAAACATTTCATCATTATTATTTACATCATCATTAGTTGCATTACCAGAGTAGTCCACTAGGCGGAGCAGTTGTCCACTAGGGGGAGCTCTATTACACTTCTCCCTCCTTAATGAAGAAGTAATCATAACAAAATAATAATCATACATAACGTTCATGGTATACACAACAAAAGATATGGGGCTAGATTTTACACTTTTGTGCTTATCGCCCCAAAATGGACATTATTTCTGGCATGGGCAGTAAAAATGGGTTTTCAGATCGCCGGCTTCTCGCCCATTCTCAAAGCACCTAGTCTCCATTTTTGAAAATGGGCGTTAAATCTCGCTGACTTTCTGCCGTAAAGTGTCGCCGTCCTTAGCAACGGCATGGCAACACTCGATTCCTACGATTCAGAAGGTCAAGGGTCATCATGACGTGTGCAGAAGGGGAAACAGAGAGAGAGGGAGTTGAGAGGGACTGAAGGTGTGTCTGGGTGTGGTGTGGCTGCTTTCGGAGGAAGGAGGGAGAATTTAGAGCTTCACAGCAAATAGGGAAACAAAAATTAGCTGTTACCAGCCACATAAGGTGTTGGTGATAAGGAGTTAATGATCCAGACATTTTGTCAGGAGTAAGGTATCGCTGGAGTTGGCTTTCCCTACCCCTCTCTGCCAATCACGCCTCCCCAGAGGGCTGTGCCTTTGCCGACCCTGGCATTAAAGATACCTAGGAGGATCAATTTGTCGCCCGTGGGGACGTGAGACAGGGATGTCTCGAGGTTGGAATAAAAACCCTCTTTAGCCTCATCCGTTGCATCGAGTGTTGGGGCGTACACACTGTTGACTGTGGCACATTGGTTCGGGATAGGGTAAGACGAAGAGTCATGAGGCATTCATTAACCCCGCAGGGGGAGTCTTTGAGGCGGTCAACCAGCTCTTTTTGGACGGCGAAGCCGACTCCGTGAAGGCGACATTCTTCCTCTGGTTTCCCTTTCCAGAAAAAGGTGTAACCTCCACCTTGTTCCTTGAGCTGGCCTTCCCCTACCCGGCGGGTTTCACTTAGGGCGGCGACGTCGATGTCAAAATGTCTAAGTTCACGGGCAACTATGGCGGTGCGGCGTTCCGGCCTGTTGCTGTTGGAATTGTCCATGAGAGTCCTGATGTTACAGGTCCCGAACTTCATATTAATGAAGTGAAGATGCCTGTGCGTGAGTTCTTTTAACATGGGGTGGCCGCTGCACACCGACAACCACCAACACCCTATTCCGCCAGAAGGACAAATGCAAGACATTGTGGCAACACCCCCGCTCCAAACACTGGCACCTGCTCGACTATATCATCGTCTGAGCCAGGGATCGCAAGGATGTGCGCATCACCCGCGCCATGACTGCTGGATGGACCATCGCCTAATCCGATCCATCATTGACATTAATATAGCCCCAAAGCAGAGGGGACAGCAGAAGCAGTGCCGCAAAAAAGTTAATGCCGGGGCACTTAGAGACCCAGCTAAGAGAGCCCTATACAGCCAGCGCCTCACAGCTAATCTGGCGTGTCTTGATGACCCTGAGATGCTGAATGCCCACAGTGCTTGGTCTGCCCTCCAGGCCTCTGTAACCAGTGCCTGTGAAGAGACACTTGGTCACTCAACCAAGTTTGATGAAAATGATCAGGAGATCCAAGAACTAATAGATCGCAAGCGCAAAGCATTTCTGAGCCTCAGGCAACAATCCAACTCAGGAGCAACAAAGCAACATTACAGACGGCTCAAGGCTGAGGTCCAACAAAAAATCCAGGACCTAAAGAAGAAGAGGTGGTGGATGGAGAAAGTACAGGAGATACAACAACTGGCCGACAGCCATGATATGCGAAAATTCTTCATTGCAGTCAAGGCCACCTATGGTCCAAACTCCCAAGGCCCCACCCCACTCCTGGCCAAGAACGGGGAAACACTCATTAAGGACACCGAGGCTGACAGGGCCCGCTGGAAGGAGCACTTTGAAGATCTTCTCAATCGAGACTCTGCCTTTGACTCAAGTGTTCTCGACTCCATCCCGCAGCATGCGACCCGGCACCAACTCAGTGAAACTCCAACGTTGCATGAGGTAGGCAAAGCCATAAAACAGCTCAAGAATAACAAGGCTACGGGTGCGGAGGGAATCCCTGCTGAGGCGCCAAAGTATGGCGGAGAGGCGCTGTTGGCACGGATACATGCTCTCATCTCTCTCATTTGGAGGGAGGAGAGCATGCCGGGAGATCTCAGAGATGCAGTGATCGTGACCATCTTTAAAAAAGGGCACAAGTCCGACTGTGGCAACTACAGAGGAATCTCCCTGCTATCAGCCACTGGGAAGGTTGTCACTGAGTCCTCCTCAACCGTCTTCTCCCTGTGGCTCATCCCGGAATCATAGTGCGGATTTCGTCACCTACGGGGCACAACGGACATGATCTTTGCAGCCCGACAGCTGCAGGAAAAATGCAAGGCCCTTATACATAGCCTTTTTTGATCTTACAAAGGCCTTTGACACTGACAACCGTGAGGGTCTATGGAGCGTTCTCCTCTGTTTCGGATGCTCCCAAAAGTTTGTCAACATCCCCCGCCTGCTCCACAATGACATGCAGGCTGTGATCCTTACCAATGGATCCATTACAGACCCAATTCACGTCCGGACCGGGGTCAAACAGGGCTGCGTCATCGCCCCAACTCTCTTCTCAATCTTCCTTGCTGCCATGCTCCACCTCACAGGCAACAAGCTCCCCGCTGGAGTGGAACTAAACTACAGAACCAGTGGGAAGCTGGTTAACCTATGCCGCCTCCAGGCCAGGTCCAAGATCACCACAACCTCTGTCGTTGAGCTGCAGTATGCAGACGATGCCTGTGTCTGCGCACATTCTGAGGCTGAACTCCAGAATATAGTCAATGTATTCACCGAGGCATATGAAAGCATGGGCCTTACGCTTAACATCCGTAAGACAAAGGTCCTCCACCAGCCTGTCCTCACTGCACAGCATTGCCCCCCCAGTCATCAAGATCCATGGCGCGGCCCTCGACAATGTGAACCATTTCCCATACCTCGGGAGCCTCTTATCAACAAGAGCAGACATTGATGCGTAGATTCAACATCGCCTCCGGTGCGCCAGTGCAACTTTTGGCTACCTGAAGAAAAGAGTATTTGAAGACCAGGCCCTCAAAACTGCCACCAAGCTCATGGTCTACAGGGCTGTAGAAATACCTGCCCTCCTGTATGGATCAGAGGCATGGACGATGTACAGAAGGCACCTCAAGTCACTGGAGATATATCACCAACGATGTCTCCGCAAGATCCTGCAAATCCCCTGGGAGAACAGGCGCATTAATATCAGTGTCCTCGTCCAGGCTAACATCCACAGCATTGAAGCACTGACCACACTCGATCAGCTTCGCTGGGCAGGCCACATAGTTCGCATGCCAGACACGAGACTCCCTAAGCCAATGCTCTATGTGGAGTTCCTTCATGGCAAGCGAGCCAAAGGTGGGCATCGGAAACATTACAAGGACATCCTCAAAGCCTCCCTGATAAAGTGCAACATCACCTGTCCCTGGCTGAAGACCGTCCTAGGTGGAGAAAGTGCATCCGGGAGGGCGTTGTGCTCTTCGAATCTCAACGCCGAGAGCGTGAAGAGGTCAAGCGCAGGCAGCGGAAAGTGCATGCGGCAATCCAGCCCCACCTATCCCTTCCCTCGACAAATGTCTGTCCCACCTGTGACAGGGTCTGTGGCTCTCATATTGGACTGTTCAGCCACCAAAGAACTCACTTCAGGAGTGGAAGCAAGTCTTCCTCGATTCCGAGGGACTGCCTATGATGATGATGATGATTTGCCCGAATTTGGCCTTTAATGGAGGGAGAGGAGGAGGCATCACAGCACGCTGTGGAGACTGACGCTGGAAAGAGCAGTGAGGTGGGAGAGGAGCACATTGGAGAACGCAAAAGAGCGAGGAGGTTCTCGGACGAGGCAAATCCTCCCTCCTGCAGAAGGTCGAGCTACGCTGGGGTCATTAGACACAGGGAGTGCTTGGGAAGTCCACCCCAAAGGCCTACCAGAAGATATGGACCGTGAGGGCAACCAGTGCCACAAACGATGGAACGACCTTGTGGGATCTGCAAGAGTAAGTATTACGTTGATTTACATGTACTTATGTATTTATATAATTTGATTTGTAACAGTCATGAGTGACCATCAGCAGATGTGAGGCCTTTCATTTTTACCGGGAATGTTTTACTCAAAGCCTGCGGTCACGGTGCGCGTCTTTAGGTAAAGAATGTTAATTATCATATTAATGATGATTACATCTGTCGGTTATGTGTTGCATCAGTCTCTGTCACAGTACCTAGCAATGATATCACGCAACAATCTCATGCCATGTCGTCCTGTCACCTTTTACAGAAGAAGCTATCGACGATGAGGTCCGTGCAGAGGTGGACGGGTGGGGGACGTCACAGAGATGGAGGAGTGGGTGCTCTCACTCGTGGGGAAGCACACCCGGACAGCCAAGGAAGCATCTGCAGACTCTGAAGTGATGCCACGTGAGTAAAGCTTACACCACTGCGTGATGTAAAGTCAATAGATGCCACACCCACTCATATCCAAACAACCATATATGATAGATGATTTCTAAAATTGTCATAAAAATAATACTGGCCGAATGATAATCATTGTAATGCAAATGTGTTGATGGTCATGAAATGTGATGCTTGTGATGATTTTGAGAGCGGTGGTGCTTTTGTCGTGCATATACTGTGTGTAGTGCTGGACTCAACTTGTGACCCTAGCACCCCCTTCTCCTCTAATAACCTCATTTGTGTTTTGCAGCTCAGCCAGCAGCGCGGCCCAAGGCAAGACCACAGAGGCCAGGAGGTGGGGGCGCGGGACCCGGCTCTCCGGACAATCAACATCTGGTGCTGAGGAGTTCTGATTCTCGGCCGTCAATCCGCTGGGTCAGTTCTCCACCGATGAGAGCGCGGACTTCGAGGAACCTGCATCGCCACACTCCAGAAACCATTCCACCCCAAAGCCATCTAGTGCTCCTCCGGTCATTCCCTCCTCCCTCGCCACAGGGCACCCCATTTGTCCTCAGGATGGCGCCGACCCCGCGGAGGCCTCGCGGATGCAGCAGATCTGTGGCACGAGCGCCACATGAGAGTGGAGAGATAGTACAGTTGTCCAGGAGGACTGAAGACATTGGTGACCAGCTCATCGAAGCATTGGGGGGGGGCATATCCCAACAGCTGACCACCATGACCAAGTACATTCCGTGGATGGTGGAGGACCTGGATGCGATAGCCAGGAACACTGCTGGCACAGGCCTCCCAGTGGTCCCCGAGCGCGGCACTCCACCCCTAGGTTCCACACCATCACTGCGAACAACAGATGAGAGCAAGGACCAAGATCCTGCTTCTGCATCAGAGAATGTTGCCCCCTCGACAGCCCCCGCTCTCGTACCCATGCAACCAACGCATCTGCCTTCAACCCCCCCCATTGAGGCACCGCCTGAGGAGCTCCGCGGCCAGGCGCCATGGAGCGAGGAGGGGAAGGGGTAGAGGTGGGGAGAAGAAGGGGAGGAGGGAAGGAAAGTGAGGTGCATGTCCGCAGGTCATGGCTGTGTTATATCTCCATCTGGGTGTATGCAATTTGTTGTAGTGTATATGGGAAGGGGACCACGCTCCTGCTTTGCCTTTGTATTCTGTGTTACTGGACATGTTGAACATTTGATTGATGTCAATGGTGGAAAAAGTAGGGTGTGGGCGGGGGTTGGGTGTTATTGCCCATGATACTTACGATTTCAGACCAATGTTGTTATAAAAAATGTTTTATTGAATATAACCTTGTTGCGCATTGTCTCAGATAGCTGGACCGTTACAGACTTGTGATTCCTTAACATGAAAGGGTTAAATACAACTTATCTTCAATCAACATAAACTTTAACTGCCACCAAAGTGATGGGCACAATTGATGTCTGAGCTGCACACACACAGCAGTGTGTCAGTGGTGTCACTCACAGCAACGTTCTTTCAGGCAAATCGTTAAGATATCAGCTCCTCACGTAAGAGTCTTGCAGCTATGTAGCCATCACGAGCCCTTTCCTGTGGTCTGGAGGGGGTCGTGGGCATGGTTGCATAGCCAGCCTGATTGTCTGGCCCTAGGTCAGCGTCCAGCCCCTCGTCGTCCCCTTCCTCTCTCTCCTGAGGTGGAGTATCAGTCCCTTCTGGCAATTCTTGGCCCCTCCTGATAGCCAGGTTATGCAGCATGGAGCACACGACCACAAATTTACCTACTTGCTCAGGGTTGTATTGTAGCTCCACTCCTGAGTGGTCCAGACATCTGAAGCGCTGCTTAAGCACAGTTATTGTTTTCTGGACCACATTGCGTGTGTCTCTGTGGCTTCGGTTGTATCGCTTCTCGGCCTCGATGTGGGTGTCACGCAGCGGGGGTCATCAGCCAGGTGGCTAGGTCATATCGATTATCACCAAGCATCCAGCATTGTCCTTGTGGCTGACTCTTAAAAATGTCAGAGATAGCGCTCTCACACAGGATGTGAGCCTCATCGAAGGTGCCCAGACATTTGGCATTCAGTGCCAGTATGATCTGGTTGTGGTCGACAACTAGTTGGACCTTCAGGGAGTGAAATCCTTTTCTGTTACGAAAATGCTCCGGGTCCTGAGAAGGTGGCCGCATGGCGATATGAGTGCACTGTATAGCTCCCTGCGCCCTGGGGAACTTAGCAATGTGGTAGAATGCTCCAGCCCTGCCAGTCTGAGCCTCCATGGTCATGGGAAAGCTGATAAAGTCCATCATTCTCACATACAGGGCCCCCGTGACCTGTCTAATGCAGCGATGATTTGCATGGTGAGACAGAGGGCAAATCTCGACCGCGGAGGCCCGAAAGGAACCGAACACGTAGAAAGACAGTGCTGCGGTGACCTTGACCTCGACCGACACTGATGTCCTGAAGGCAGATTGCATATGTGGCCTGATGAGCTCACATATTTCATTTATCACCACCTTGTGGAAGCGCAGTCTCCGAAGGCAGGTGTAGTCGGAGACACCGAGGTAAGACCTCTTTTCCCCGTACGTGTGAGGTGTGTATGGTCTGGCCCTCCTCCTCATTCTTGCACCTCTTAAATTGGGGACATAATGATGTGCATCACACATTGAACCTTCTGCACTCTACAGCATCTGTGTATTAATTGATGCAGGCTGAGAAATGGCTGGCCCAATTGCAATGAAAGTATAATAGTGATTGATCAGAAGCAATAATTTCCTCACTAAAATACACTAATTTACTAGAGTAAACCCCCAATAGTCCAGAGTCTGAAAATATGTCTGTTGAGATGGTCACTGCACCTGAGAAGAACTCCAGAGTCAATGCAATCTCCCCCGAAGTTGAAGCAGCCTTTTGAATGAAGCGACCTGCGATTTTAAAAATGGCAGCCACACCGGTGGCTTTAGTTCAGAACAGTTCCAATTTTTCCGGGCGTTTTTTTGGGCGGGCAATATTATGGGCGATATATGTGCGAGGTGGTGAAAGTGATGGTGGGCGATCTCCTGGGTGTTAGTTTCGCCAAATGTGGTCTTTATGACAAAAAAAAATGGGCGGGCGGTATTATTGATTCTCAGCGTTATTTCCATGTGGAAAGTAACGCTGGCCGATATTATGGGCGTTTATTTCGCCCATTCTGATGATTCCGCCCAAAGAAAATGGGCAGGCGGTATTATTTTTCCCCGGCATTAAGCACATGGGGATAAGTTTCCAAAAAATGCCTGTCAGTTTCCATTTTGTGGCTATATGGGCGTTATACGTCATTTCAGCAGTAAAATGGACATTAACTGGGCATTAAGCATGCAAAAAATGTGGAAAATCTAGCCCATGGACTTATTTTGCCAATTTACAAATCAAATTTAACCACTGATTTTCTGTTTTAAAGCTCTTGAACAGAACTTTCCAAACGTGCTGTCGAACTTAGACTCATTCTAGGCTGAACCTGAGAAGATTTATTTTCCAAGCGCAGCTCTTGATCTACATTTTGACTCTCTACAACTTCCAACTGTTTGTCTGCCTGACTCGGACTCAGACTTAAATTCTGACTTACTCTTGGACTTGTTTCTAGTAGGATTTGCTACTGGTACTCTACTTGTAACAAGACTATCTGACTCATCAAAAATAATCGAATCATTCCAACTTTCAACTCTTTCCATATCTGTAGGTAAAATATGATCAATGTGAACAAACTAACTTTTCCATGATCATAACATTTTGATCAAATATGTGCATGGGACACATATCTTCACTACTCTTCCTGGTTACCACTGTAACCATTTATGGTGATGGTTCTTCACTCTAACCTTCTGATTCAATTTCACACTTCTCTCTCTTACTCTACCTTTATCGTGGCTCTCTTTCTGTCTTGATTGTTAAAGCTAAACCAGTAGAAGAGAAACAATGACAATCTGGTTTGTGGTTGTCATTTGAGAAATAACTCTTCTGGTGTTCTAACAGTAGTGGTATGAGGAGTATTACGATAAGTATTAGAACATTTGCCAATTTGTGGTCCAACGACAACTGCCGATTCCTTGGATTTGAATCCAACATTTGCTTGATGAGGGCCCATTTTACAATTTGTACTGTGTGCTCTGCTGCACCATTTGAAGCAGGATGGTACGGTGGAACTTTGGTATGCCATTTCTGCTCATGAACTGTGGAAATTCTTCTGAACAAAATTGCAGCCCATTATCAGACACAATTTCCTCTGGGAGGCCATATGAAGAAAACAATCTTTGCAAATTGTCTAGTGTTTTACTTGTTACTTTCCGCATCGGAAACACCTCCACCCACTTCAAATGACCATCAATCACAATGAACAATTATTGTCCTTCTAGCTCAGCAAAATCTATATGTAGCACTTGTCACACTCTGGAAGGCCATTTCTATGGCTGTAATGGTACTGATGGTGTTTTCTTGCTTATCGATTGACATGTTGTGCACTGATTAACGATGTACTTTATGGCCCTGAATTTGGTGGAAACTAAGTTCCACCCAATGCCGCCCAAAGGACTTCTGAGATACCTGATGATACTTTAGGCGGGAGTGTCATGGAAAAGTCCTAGAAAGACCGCCCGGTGGCAAAAAAGCGACTTACACCCTGGATCTGGGCGGTAGCAGGTTTGAGCTGCCAATCTCAGCGGCAAATACAATCCTTGGCAAAGTACCGCCGAGGATTGAGTCGGGCCCAGGGAGGGGGAACTTCTAAAATTTAAAATTTTCAAAAAATAAAAAAAAACATTGGAAAACCTTCAGGGGACCCCATCCACCTGAATCACTAGAAAAAAAAAGAAAAGTTTACTAACCTTTTTTTTTAGGTCCTCTTACTTACCGTTGAGGTTAGACCTGCCTCCATGTGACGGTCCTTTCCCCTTCTGCAGCGGACCAAACTGGCAGCTTGGCGGGCGGGAGGACACTTACGTGCATTGCATGCCAGTGGACGTCAGAGGGTGGTTCCCAGCGGTCTTCCCTCCCCGCCGGTGGGAGGCCTCCACTAAACTCGCTCAGAGGTGAGACCACCCAGAAAGCTCAGCGGCAGTGGGCGGCAGCGGGTGGTAAGTCCACCAAGTTCGGGGCCTATGTTCTAGACTTTCCACTTTTTTTGCATCGATATCGCCCACTTAATGTCCATTTTAACGCTGAGATGAGGTATAACACCTAGATATCGCCCATTTAGCTACAAAGTAGAAACTAATGTCCATTTATCGTCCAGCGTTACTTTCATCATTTACTGAACATCGAGAATTAATAATACTGCCCACCCACATCTTTCTGCTGTAAAGATCAGAGTGGGTGAAACTAACGCCCATAATATCGCCGAGCGTTACTTTCGGCACCTTGCCCACATAACACCGAAAATATCGCTCGCCGAAAAAAACGCTGAGAGAAAGTTGCTCTCACCTGAACTAAACCCAGCCATTTGTAAATCGGTGGTCGGCTCATATAAAAGGCTGCTTCAACTTCTGGGGAGTTTTGATACACTGGAGTTCTTTTAAGGTGATTTGAACATCTGATCAAACATCTTATCATACTGTGGACGATTGGAATTTATTTTAGGTGTCTTAGTAGGTAAATTTAAAGTTTGTGAACAATAGGTATAATACTGATTGTTATTGTAATGAGGCCTGTAATTTCTCAGCCTGTCTTGATGACTACGCACATGCTGCAGATGGCAGAAGGTATATTCAAGAGCATTATGTGCCCAATCAAAGAGGTGGCAGACTGCTGAGGAGGACAAGAACTTATACCCCCTGCACTTACAGGGAGAAGCGGTCTTATCTGAACTTGTCCGATAACACGTGCCTTAGGAGACTGCGCTTCTGGAAAGAGGTTATCAGTGAGATATGTCAGCTCATCAGGGGAGATGTGCAGCCTGCCAGCACCATCAGGACCGCACTGGCCATTAAGGTCAAGGTCACTGCGGCACTTTCCTTCTACGCATCGGGTTCCTTTCAGGCCTCAGCTGGCGACATTTGCGCTATATCTCAACATACCACACATTGCTGCATTCGACAGGTGACTGAAGCCCTTTACACACACAGGATGGACTTTATCAGCTTCCCTATGATCAGGGAAGCACAGACTGAGAGGGCTCTAGGATTCTCCAGGATTGCAAACTTCTCCAAGGTGCAGGGAGCAATAGACTGTACACACATCACCATGCGGTCACCTTTTCAGAATGCAGAGATTTTTCGGAACCGCAAGAGATTCCACTCCCTGAATGTGCAACTCGTTGTCGACCACCAGCAAATTATAATGGCAGTAAATGCAAAATTTCCGGGCAGCATCCATGATACTCACATCCTGCGTGAATGTGCTGTATCTGACATGTTTACCAGTCAGCCACAAGGTCAATGCTGGATGCTTGGTGACAAAGGATATGGCCTCGTCACCTGGCTGTGACCGCCCCCCCTGCGTAACACCCAGACAGAAGCTGAGAAGCGATACAATGAGAGCCACAGAGCCACATGCAATATCGTCGAGAATACCATTGGAGTGCTTAAGCAGCGCTTTAGATGCCTGAACCACTCAGGAGGTGAGTTACAATACCACCCCTGAGCAGGTAGCTCAATTCGTGGTGGTGTGCTGCATGCTGCACAACTTGGCTATCAGGAGGGATAAGAATTGCCAGGAGGGACTGCTGGTCTACCTCAGGAGAGGGAGGAAGAGGCAGACAAGGAGGTGGACGTTGACCTCAAGGCAGACAAGCAGGCTGACGATGAACCCATGTCCCCGCCCCCCTCTACACCGCAGGAAAGGGCCTGTGGTGGCTGCATAGCTGCAAGACTCTTACATCAGCAGCTCATAAATGAATGCTTTGCTTGAAATAACTTTGGTAATATTTATAAAGCTGCAAGACTGCTGTGTCTGCAGCTCATAAATGAATGGTGTGCATTACCTTGGTGACAGTTAAAATTTAAGTTGATTCAAGTGACGTTGACAATGCGCAACAAGGTTATATGAAATAAAACACATTTAATGAGAACATTTGTACAAACTCATAATTATAACTGTAAAAAAACACCCCACCCAACCCCACCCCACCCCCACCCCACAACAAATGTATAACATTTATATTATTCATAAAATTTTTCCCATTTCCAACAACACTTCATAAACATAGAACACAAATGCAAAACAACAAGGTACTCCTCCCCCACTTCCCCCAAACCTCCCAACAAAATAACAACAACTACATAAAAATACTGTGACCAAGACAACTCCTGTGGCCATGCACCTCACTTTCCTTCCCCCTCCCCGCTTCTCCTCCCTACCTCTACCCCTTCCCCTTCCCCTCCCGACTCCAAGCCGACTTGCCGAACTGCTCCTCAGGCGCTGCTTTATTGGGGGGATAACGGCAGAACCGGTGGTTGGCTGGATACGGGAGAGGACGGTCCCGAGGAGGGAATGTTCTCCGAGCCAGAAGCAAGAACTTCCTCCTGGATCGCATGTGTCGTTGGCAATGGGGGTGCGGCACCTTGGGGTGCAGTGCCACGCTCCGGGACCACTGGTAGCCCTTTGGCACCAGTGTTTCTGGCTATCACCTCCAGGGCCTCCGCCATCCGTGGCACGTACTTGGTCATGGTGGCGGACATGCTGGCCAGCTGTTGGGATATGCCCCCCATTGTCTGTTGGATCTGCTGACCTATGTCAACACTCCTCCTGGACAAGTGTACCATGTCCCCACTCTGATCTGCCGCTCGTGGAGCAGTCCTGCTGCATCGAACCAACATCCACGGGGTCTGCGCTGTCATGGAGACACTTGGAGTGCCCTGCGGCAAGGTGCTTGGGCCTGCTACCTCCACGGTGGAGGAAGGCATGGCTGCAGGAGCACTAGATGTCATCGGTGTTGCATAGATTATGGAGCTTGTCGATGCAAGCTCCTCAAAGTCGGCACTATCATCAGTGGAGAAGGCACGCTGCAGTTCGACGGGCGAGATTCAGGGCTCCTCAGCACCAGATTGACGATCCCCAGCGAGTCCGGTGCCAGACCCGCAGCTTCTTGGCTCCATGGTGTTGCATGGGGCCCACTGCTGGCTGAGCTACAAAACATAAATGAGGTCATTAGAGGAGAAGAGGGTGCTGGGGGCACAAGGTGATTCAAATGCTACACACAGCATATGCACGACAAAAGCACTGCCACTATCAAAATCATCACAGACATCACATTTCATGACATGACCAAATTCTGCATTACAATGATTTTCATGAGGCCATCATGTTTAGAGAACACTTTTATCAATCATCTATCATATATAATTGTTCGGATATGACTGGATGTGGCATCTATTGACTTTACATCACGCAATGGTGTATACTTTACTCACGTGGCATCACATTAGGTTCTGCTGCTGCTTCTGTGGCCGACTGGGGGTGGCTCCCCACCAGTGCCAGCACCCGCTCCTCGATGTCTGTCAGCTCACTGATGACTAGTGGCCCGCCACCCATGCGCGTTGTTCAGCCCTATTCTTTGAAAGCTTCTTCTGCAAAAGGTAACAACAGCACGACATGCATGAGATCATTGCATGAGATCATTGCTAGGTACTATCACAGAGACTAATACAACACATAACCGACAGATGTAATCATGATTATTATGATAATTATCATTATTTACCTTAAGACATACACCGTAAACACAGGCTTTGAGTAAAACATTCCTGGTATAAGTGCAAGACATCACATCTGATTTTAATCACTCATTACATTTACAACTCAAACTATATAAATATATAAGTAAATGTAAATAAATGTAATACTTACTTTGGCGGAACCGACAAGGTCATTCCAGCGTTTGCGGCACTGGTTGCCCTCACAAACTTCGTTCATTGCCGACGAGACCACCTCGGCTATGTCGGCCCATGTCTTCTGGTAAAACTTTGGGGTGGGCTTCCCACGCCCATCACAGGTCAATTGATCCCAGTGTGACTGCACCTCCTGCAAGAGGAAGGCATTTGCCTCTTCGGAGAATCTCCGAGCTCGCTTTCGTCCTCCCACTTCTCGCTCCTCTCCCACCTCACTGCTTTCGCTAGCGTCCTCCACCTCCACATCGTGGTGTGTGGCCTCCTCCATGCCTTCCATTTTAATTATTTTTTTTGCCAAAATCTCCGTGCAAACAACTTTATTTGTGCTTTCAATTCTTTTTACTGCTGCTCAATCTCTTTCCTACCTCCCACAACAGCCAAACAACCACACAACTCACCCACACAAGCTTTCAGTTCCTCTTTGCTCCCTCTCTCTCTCTCTCTTCTCTTCTGCGCATGTATTGATGACTCCTGACCTCCTGAAACGCGGGAAACAATCATTGCCATGGTGTTGCTATGGACGCCGACAGTTTACGGCAGAAGGTCAAAAAATGTAACGCTAATGCCTATTTCACATTGCTCACGGTAATGCCCATTCTATAAAATGGAAAGCTGGGGTTTTGAAAATGGGTGATAATCCAGCGATCTCAAAACCCATAATAAACGCCAACGCTGGAAATAATGCCCATTTTTGGGCGATCTGCACAATACTGGAAAGTCTAGCCCTATATCTTTATCTAAACCTGGCCACCATAAGTAACAACGTGCAAAACTCTTGATCAATCAAGCACATTCCCAAGTGCTGGTTATGAAGATCTAACAATTTGGACCTGAACTTATTTTGAATAACTACTCTTGCACCCCACATGATACAATCTTTATCTACTGATAATTCATTCCTACGAACAAAGTCCGGATGAATATCTTCCTCTGATACCTGGTTTAGCCAGCCATTTGCTATGTAAGCATACACCTTTGTCATAACTGGGTCACGCTTGGTTGTTCTACCAATCTCTTCAATTGTGACTGGCAGCTCATCAATGTATGAACAATAGAATACTTCTTCCCTCTTGGGTGTGATGGGGATGGCAACCTGGACATAGCATCAGCATTACAGTGATCAGCTGATCATCTGTATTCAATATCATATGTATACGCTGACAAAATTAAAGCCCATCTCTGCATTCGGGCTGCAGCTATGGTTGGAACGGGGGACTTTGGATGGAGGATTGCTGGCAGGGGATTATGGTCAGTAACAATGATAAACTTCTGACCATACAAGTATGTCTGAAACTTCTTGACCCCAAAAATCAATGCCAAAGCTGCGCATAATTATGTTCACTGGCACTGAGAGTGCGTGAAGCAAAAGCAATTGGTCTCTCCTCCCCACTAACTAGTACATGAGAGATCACTGCCCCAACTCCATACGGACAGGCGTCACATGCTAGCTTGATCTCCTTAGATACGTCATAGTAAACTAACATGGTGCTCTCTACTAATTGGCTTTTACACGCCTTGAATGCTGCGGTACATTCTTCTGATCACTTTCAATGGACCTGTTTTTTTAACAGCTCATTCAGTGGATGTAACACTGTAGCCAAGTTTGGTAGGAACTTCCCATAATAGCTCAAAAGACCCAAAAATGATCGAAGTTCTGTGACATTCTTGGGAGTGGATACATTTCTGATAGCATCCAGCTTTCCCTTGGTTGGATGTAAACTATCTTTGTCCACTCTGTGCCCTAAGTACGCCCCTCCACTGAGTTTTGAAATAACTCACACTTGTGAGCAGTCACGTACTCTGTGCATCTCTAGTCATTTGAGTAATTCATTCAACACTTTATTATGGATTTGCCTGTTTGGTGCTGAAATGAGTATGTCATCTAAATAACATACTACCCATTCAAGGCCTTGTAAAATCTAGTCCATCACCTCTTGGAATATGGTGGGGGGCGGATTCCGCCCCCACCATAATGGTAGCCAATTAAATTGATATAGGCCTAGATGAGTATTTATAGTCAAGCATGATTTGCACTCCTCATCTAGCTCAAGTTGTAAGTAGGCATTTGTTAGATCTAACTTCGAGAAGATCTGCCCACCTGTCAGTGTTGTGAATAAATCTTCGACATTTGGCAATGTATTGGGTAGATTAGCCTCTAGAACTTGGTTTACGGTTACTTTATAGTTACCTCACAACCTTACCTTATCACCTGACTTAGGTACAACAACAATGGGTGTAGCCCAATAACTTAGATCTACCTTAGAGATAAGGTTCTCATTCTCTAGTCTTTTGAGTTCTTGCTCAAATTTTTCCTTGAGTGCATATAGTATGGGGCATGGCTTGTAGTAAACTGGCCTAGCGTCCTTCTGCACTCTGACACTTGCCTTGAAGTCTTGGATGGACTGCCTGTTTCGCGGAACACCTTCGGATACTGCTTGATGATGTCATCTTTTGATGCAAATTTAGTTTTCACACGAAAAATCTCATTCCAATCCAGCTTCAGTGATCATAATCAATTTCTACCTATCAAGACAGGCTTGCCTCCTGCCACTATTATGAGAGGCAAGCTCTGAAACTGATCCTTGTATTTCACCGGTATGGTGATACGTCCTAACACAGGGATTTGCTCTCCTGAGTAGCCTCACAGCTCTATCTTCGATTTCTCCAGTGGAAGAATCACTCAACTTGTCAAGATATAGCGATTCCGGTACTACATTCACAGTTGCACCAGTGTCGATTTCCATGGGTATCCTGGTTCCTGCAACATCTACTGGGATGACGATATATCGCGAATCATTGCAAGATACCTTCATGCTCCTTATGACATGTGTCTCCAGAATCTCCTTGTCCCATTTCTTCTCTTCAATGCTATGTAGCCTCTGGTGATTTCTACTTCTAGCATTGAACATCGGTTTACTCTTCAGTCGGCATGCCTTTGCAAGATGCCCAGTTTTCTTGCAGAAGAAACACTCTGCCTTTGCAAATGGACAGTTTTGAGTGACGTGTTGTCCCAGTCACCGAAAGCACGACTTCAGTGTACTGTTACCATGGCCAGTTGCTGAGGCCTTGGGGCCCAACTGCCTTTTACTTTTAACCTGCAGGCGATTCACCTCAGTTGTCTGATGACTGGAAATGGTGCTAAATTCTCAGGAATATTGGTCAGCCATATCCATTGACATAGCTGTCTGACAAGCTAAATCAAATGTCAAGTTAGGGGTTGTCAACAATTTTCTTCTGATTGTTAAATTTTTCATCCCACAAACAAAGCGATCACGCAATACTCGGTCCTGAAAGTTTCCAAAATGACAGTGAATGGATAGCTTTTTTAAAGCTACAATGTACTCACTGATACCCCCATCAGTTAATTGATTTCATATTCCAAAATGATAACTTTCGGCATTTTCCAGGGGCTCGGGACTGTAATGCTGTTAGTTCGAATCTCCGCCAGTGGCGTGGCCTTTGGCTTGATAGGAACAAGCACATTTTTCACAGTTTCATACACCTCAGGCCTGGCTTCAGTCAAGGAAATAACCTGTTTTCTTTCTAAAACCACCCAGTTACGGTTTTCATCCTCGGGGTCTTCAATGATACTATTCGCAGTGAAAAACATGTCTAACTTCTCCACATACGCTCTGAAAGTTTCTTGGTCATGATGGAACTCACCCATGCACCCTATTATTCCCATCGGCGCAGCCATCTGGACTCTGACAGTTCAGCCAAGTGTGCTTGTAACTTACCTTGGATTTTTGGCTGTTCTGCAAAACAAAGAACCTCTCAAAGTCTCTCTGTCAGTTGGCAGGATTATCCACCAACAAATATTTCAGCTAGGGAATCCGATTATCCCATCCTCGTGGCCAATGTGATATATCCTTACTACATCACAAACAAACACACTTTACAAGATGGCTCCAGTACAAAGAACCTTTCATCATGTGACTTTGTCACATGATCCTTTATTATTTACTTCAAGTAGTTGCACTAGCGGGAGCTCTATTATAGACACTAATAGGTACGTTTTACAAGCTTTTGAATATATATTTTTTTAAATTTACTGTCATAAACTGACTACTGTAAAGGAAAAACATGCATTTATTCAGTGCCTTTCACAACCTCAAGACGTCCCAAAGTGCTTTTCAGCCAATAAAGTACTTTCTGAATTGCAGTCACTATTGTAATGTAGGAAACACGCAGCCACTATGCACACAGAAAGCTCCTACACACTGATTTTTTTTTAGTGATGTTGATTGAGGGATAAATATTGGCCAGGAAGGTTATGACTC
Organism: Pristiophorus japonicus; assembly: GCF_044704955.1. NCBI lineage: Eukaryota > Metazoa > Chordata > Chondrichthyes > Pristiophoridae > Pristiophorus > Pristiophorus japonicus. The sequence continues at coordinate 178,192,711 of NC_091981.1, forward strand.
CCCTATTCTTCAAATAAGTGCCATGGGATCTTTTATGTCCACCCGAGAGAGCAGACAGGGCTTCGGTTTAATGCCTTATCCAAAAGATGGCACCTCCGACAGTGCAGAATTCCCTCAGCACTGCATTGGATAGTACTGTACCCCAATATAACTAGCAAGTGCTTCTGTATATTTTTAAAAAATGTTTTTCAGTTATCTAAAATTGGGTTACTCATAGGTTGTGGACTAGACCCTCTGATTACAATGCTTCTATTTTGTGACAAACCAATTTTCAGCTGTATTAATAAAGCTACACCATGGTACCACTCTTAAATATTTCAAGGAATATTTTTTAAAGCAAAAAGGCAATTTAAAAAGTAATTATATTCTGAAATACTGCCCAATTGGGCTCATTCATGGCAGATTTTACATTCGGCTATATGCAAATTAGTACGAGTGGAAACTTGAGGAAAAAAACACTTCTCAAATCTAGTGTAACTTTGTGCACAATTTGCACCCAGATCGCCGATTGCGCACAAAGTGGAAACTCTATCCCAGGTGTATCAATGGTGTGATATCCTTTATTTATCGTAACATTACTTTTAAATATGAGGATAGTTTTTTTTATAACAGACCAGCAAGAGGAAATGTTGTGTACTTTGCTGGGTCTCTAATGTGTCGCACCATGGAGTGGTCGGATATTGATTGCACCCATGATTACACATAGTGGGAATTACCAATCTCGGTTATACTATCAAGAGATGGTACACGGTGGATGGCAGGCATTTTTCCCTCGGGCGGGAGAGGAATATCGAGAGCTGTTACTCTGAATCTTCTCATCCATAAGTTAAGAGCAACTGAGAAACTGGAAGAAGCCTCAAAGCAACTCACCTCGCCCATCTTAAATATATTCAATTACCCAGCCTCCACAGCTCTCTGGGGCAGAGAATTCAATAGATTTACAACCCTCAGAGAAGAAATTCCTCTTCATCTCAGTTTTAAATATTCTGAGACTATGTCCCCTAGTTTTAGTTTCCCCTATGAGTTTCAATAAGATCCCCTCTCATTCTTCTAAACTCCAATGAGTATAAACCCAACCTACTCAACCTTTCTTCATATGACAACCCCTTCATCTCAGGAATCAACCGAGTGAACCTTCTCTGAACTGCCTCCAATGCAAGTATATCCTTTCTTAAATACGGAGACCAAAACTGTACGCAGTACTCCAGGTGTGGCCTCACCAATACCCTGTACAGTTGTAGCAGGACTTCTCTGCTTTTATACTCCATCCCCCTTGCAATAAAGGCCAACATTCCATTTGCCGTCCTGATTACTTGCTGTACCTGCATACTAACTTTTTGTGTTTCATGTACAAAGACCCCCAGGTCCCTCTGTACTGCAGCACTTTGTAATGGTCAAATCTCCTCTCCCAGGAGATCACATGGCTCCGGTTGGGGTGGAGTGTAGAATGTTTCGATACAAGGGATGTCGCAGTTGTGTGCAGCGGACTGGTTGGGTAGGGTGCTCTTTACCTTTCCGCCATTGTTCATTGTTCATAGGTTTACATGTAACCTTCAGGGCTACTGACCAAGGGCCGTGTGGCTCTTTGTCGGCCGGCGCGGACACAATAGGCCGAAATGGCCTCCTTCTGCGCTGTAGATTTCTATGTTTCTATCTTCTTTAGCACAAAATAATGGCAAGTGGAGACAAAATAATGGCAAGTGGAGACAAAATAAGGGATGGAACAAAAAAATAGAACTGAAAAAAAAATTCACAAGAAAAATATTACGACCTTAGAAAAGCCATTGAGACATCATAGAGGTTTTATTCAATGGCTGTTATCAGTCCTTTAGTGAATTAGCAATAATGTTAGTCAACTATTTGTATGACCATATCTGCGGTATGAACAATTTGTCAACTTCACTAAAGGGGTATTAATGAGACATTTTTAGTATGTGGAATGGCAGAATCAGCCTGCTCTGAAAACCCGTCATGATGGAAGCAGTAACCAGTTCTCCCTGTAGCAGGAACTCGATCTGCTGCACTGCATTACGATATGATTTTCTTATTTTAAATCTTAGATTTTATTAAATCCAAGATGAAATTAAGAAAATTACAACATCAGATACTATGAAGGGCAACACTGTTTCGAAGAAAGACATCATAACCTAGCAATTGTTGCGGCTGATTTTAATGGGGGCACACTTAACATGTTTGTATGAAATTCCTCTATTGGCCATTTTAGCAGGGCTGTTAACCCATATAAAATAAACATGTTAACATCTGCAACAAATAGTGCGCAGAGGAATGTCATGTGATTGCATCAGTGAGCATCCACTAATAGACCAGTAAATTCTAGAAGGGAAGAGAAGATAAATAAAACTGACTACCCTGGTGTATCACACATTATTGTTAACCAATCATGGAGCTGCATTAAGAGTGATCTTGGAGAAATTCAAAAGCACAAACATTGGATCTTCCCAGGCAGTGGTAGATATGATGTGGCAAGAGTCCTAAAAATGGAAAGGAAAACATGTTAAAAACATTATTTACAAAATCTCTTCTAACTAGATCTGTTAATGTACCAAGCTAAATAGATAATCAACCTCCTCTGATGTTACAATAATCCCACTTGAAATAAAATCTCAGTTCCCTATGTCTCAGCAGCACGTAAAAAGTGAAAATGTATTTCTACTTTGCGATTCATAGCATCTTTCTTTTGAGTGCCAGTCTCAGTAATTGAAAGGAAGTCTCCATTGATTCCTGATAGGAGCTGTCACTGGCCCCTGGGATGAGCATCCAGGAACTCATCTGATTTCAGTCCAATAAACGGCTCAGTCCACCGCTGGCCATTGTCCAATTGCCATCGCTTAATAATCACCACATCTTCATTTAGCCCTAGACTGACATGCACGAAAGTCCTCAGAATATTCATCACACATCTGTGCAGACCAGATTACACATTAGCAAGTCAAATCTGCTCAAAATGCATGGCAGCGTCTGCAAAGGCGTCTGTTTGGGTGAGCTGTATTGTTGGCTGTGATGGATAATAATGTAACTGAGCCCAATCAGGGAGAACAATCAGCTCATCTCGGGGAAGGTGAGGGAAAAACCGCACCATTGCCCTGGCAGCACTAGAACAATGGGGCTGTAATACACTTGACACAGCTGGTAATGAAATCCACTTTTGATTAGCAGGATTGCTTTGTGCCAATCACTGTGTGCTCTTCTATTATCCCTGGTCCCCAACACCGTTTATTTACAGGAAACAATGGCTTCCCTTGATATGAATACTACATAGAGATTGCAAATAGATTGAGCTGTCAGCTCCACAAAGTAGACGAAGATTAATGAGCAGCGCAGACAATAAATATAAAGTAACAATCATAAATATGCTAATGAGTCTTATCAATATACAGTATAATTGGTACCCAAAATTAGAGCGTGGCGTGAAGATGAAAGGCCGGTGAGGTGACAGATTGATTATCTAAGTTGTCTGAGATACATAGCTGAGCAAGGTTCACAACAGGTTTAGACAGCAATTAAATACTAAACAGCTAATTGCTTAGAATTCACTTTCTGGGTCTGCCTATTTTTTCAAATAGGGAGTTTATCACTAAAAAATGTTTATGGAGATTATATTATGGTAATTTTAATTGATTAGTGATGAGCTGGAATAAAAATATGTAACCATTATGCAGTGAAGTGAATATGATACTAAGCGTGATCAAACAAAATGCCTCCAGGTTCATTGTAGAGTTAAACAAAAAAGCAAAGCCTGCAGCTGCTGGAAATCTAAAATGGAAACAGAAAATGCTGGAAACACTCAGCAGGTCAGGCAGCACCCGTGGAGAGAGGAAGGTAAGGTTAACGTTTCAGATTAATGACCTTTCGTCAGTCTTTCTTCATCTCCCACCAGAATAAGACTTCAGGCCCTCCGCTTCTTCTTGAACAGCGGCGTAACTAGTCTCCGTCCACCAACACCTGGCTGAACTTGCTCTCTCATTGAACAACTTTTCCTTTAACTCCACTCACTTCCTCGAAATAAAAGTGGTCGCTATGGAAGCCTGCATGGGTCATACCCATGTCTGCCTTTCTGTAGGATATGTTGAGTATTCTTTATTCCAGTTCTACTCAGGCCCCCTCCCTGACCTCTTCTTCTGATACATAGATAACTGTTGGTGCTGCTTCCTGTTCTTTTCCTGAGCTGGAAAATTTCATTAATTTTGCTTAGTTCAAGGGTTCGGATAAAAGATTATCGACCTGAAACCCTCCTTTCTCCATAGATGCTCCCTGACCTGCTGAGTGTCTCCAACGCCTACCGTTTATTAAAGATTGGCAGAATCAATTTTTGTGAACAGCAGCAATATGACACAAGAAGCTGAAAAACACCTCAGTCACTCACAGCATATACTATTGCCAGCTATACCCACCTTTCTGGTTACAAACCTCCTCTTACCGGCTTGACTTTAATACCTTTTTTAATGGAGATCATGGACTATGGCTTTGTTGGCCTCTGTGTTAATCTGCCTAGAAGTAATGAAATTAACCCATCCATCACACATCTTAGACCACTGAGACTAACGATTAATTAAAATGTGATTTAGGATTCTGATATGTTAACATTGTGTTTTGTATTTTGTGCTTGTATTTTGGCAGACTTGCAACGAATGATCGGGGCGGAGGAGTGGTGAGGGATCGTGGCTGAGATTTGGTGGGTGATTGTGACGGAGGTTCTGCGAATGTTTGGTGCGGAGGTGTGGCGGGAGATCGTGGCAGAGATGTGGCGAGTGTTTTGTGGCGGAGGAGCGGTGAGGGATCGTGGCGGAGTTGCATTGAATGTTTGTGGCGGAGGAGCAGCGAGAGATCGTGGCGGAGGTGCGGTGAATGAGGGTACAGGGCCCAGAAGAAACGAGAGCCCAGGGGCAGCACGGGCCTGCCCACACTGCGATGTGTGTGTGCACTAGATCCGTGCAGCAGAGCAGGTCTCCAGTTATCCTGGTTAACCCTTGCCACTGGATAAAGGCCTAGCTTTGTCAAGCCTGTGTGGTGGCTGGTGTGCAACGGTCACCACACGTTAAAAAAATCCACGCACAGGCATCTTCCACCCCCTCAGTTGGAGTTCAGGACTGAAATATCAGGTCCTTCATTGAAACATCTGTGAACTCTTGTGGAAGCAAGTCATCCTCGTTCGAGGGACGACCTATGATGGTGATGATGAGAGTTAAACAGTCAATTCCAATTCAGCGAGTACATGAAAAGTGAATATTTTGGTGGCAAGAACTGAAAGGTAGGACCATTTCATGCCACGTTTTAATTCCTCGTGAGGAATGCTTTTAGCAGTTAGTTACTATTGATTGAAAACTCATTCTATGTAGCGTGCTTTAGAAAGCACACTCATGATCTGCAATGTGTGTACATTGTTACCGGGTTAAAAAACCTTCTAACCTTCCACCAAATCCAGCCAGTAAATATGAGGGCTGATCGGATCTTAAAGGTACTCGCCGCGGCCTAGAAGAGTATGTGCTTGTTCAGCTGCTGTTTTGTGTCTTCTCTGTCAGTACGCCATGAAGAATCACACAATTTCCTCAGCAACAGCATCTTTATGGTATCACCTGCAGCACTGGTAAGATGGGCACACAGCCAGCAGCTCAATACTGACCAGCCTTCCATACAAACTAGACAGCATGGCGGGAAAAGAACTGCAGGAGATTGTTTACAAATGCAATTGTCTAAAAACAGGACAGCGCATTTCCGTTGAAACTCCGCATTCTGGTTTTCAGCCCTTCTTCATCCATTCTGGACTGCTGTTGTCAACTACAATGAGCATTTTAAGCACAAAATAATCAGTCCTGGAATTATTACAAGGTCGTAATTGAATCAAGGACTTCAGATGACATCATAAACCGTAGAAGTCAATCTGGAGCGGTTTAGAAGCATCATCTTGAACCTTGAGGCCAGATTACAGCCTTGATGTCTCTCCCTAGTCTTGTTTTTTAATGTGTGTGAGGGAAGGGAGATATTCAGTCTCGCTCATTTCTTGTGCCTGCAGCAGCTGTCAGTAGCAATGCCAACTGTCAGCACTCTGTAATCATGGTGATATCCACACATGGAGACAGAATGACTGTGGTGAAGGCACTGCAGGCTTAATGGGAAATAATAAGCAGTTGAATACTAGAACATTCCATCTCTGGGATATATTCTAAATCCTTCACAGTAGGTACATTATTGCTTTATCTTGATTTAATTGATTTATACAGATAACAATATTTGATTATATGTGGATGAGTAGAGCAGAAGCAGCAGTTTGTAATTTTAAATGCTTCTTGGAATTCATGATATATGTGGACTGGAGTTTCCCATTCAATTCCAGGTTTGAAAGTAAGAAAGACTTGCATTTAGTGCCATAGGTCTCAAAGTGCCTCAAATGTAAGGAATTACTTTGGAGTGCGTTGACTGTTGTTATGTGGAATAGCAAGATCCAACAAACAGAATTAAATTAAATAATCACTTAACCTTTTCTGTTGTGGTGTTGGTTGAGAGAGGACACCAGAACTTATTTTTCTTTGAAAAAGTGGCACGGGATCTGCAATGATCCACCTCTAAAAACAGACAGGGCTTCTTTTTAAATTTTCATTCGAAGGACAGCACCTCCAACAGTGCTTCATTGGAGTGTCAGCCAAGATTATGGCCCAGAACATCCGACGTCCCAGGTCCGTACGAAGTGTCTACGGACCCGGGAAGACATCAGAAAATTGGTTTTCAGTGCGCAATGCACATGCGCTGAAAACAGGCTTTTCCGATCTATCAAGCTGGTGCTTGACAGATGATCCGCAGATCGGATGCGAGGACATTTGTACGTGGAAGTTTGGGCTATTTACCCATATCTTGCACGGCAAATGTCCTCAAAACTCTTGCACCTGAAAAAGGCATAAAAGTTTAAAAACATGATTAAAATAAAAATTTAAAAAGCACATTTATGTTAAAACCCTGTCTACTCAGATAATGTTATTTTAAACCCTAACCCTAACTTATTTTTAAAATCGGGAATTTTTTTTTCTTTAAAATACATGTGTAACATTTTTAATTTCTATTAGTTTATTGTGTGAGGTGTTTATAAAATGTTTTATGGAGTGTTTGTGCATTTTGGGGTTTTTCTCATTCATAATAATAGGAGATTCATAACTTACGAATCTCCTATTACTATGAATGAGAAAATACTTACCTGTAATTGGGTGTCCAGGCCCATGTGACTCCTGTGGACGTCCCAATGTGCACGCTTTGCGCATAGCAGGGAGAGGAGGCCTGTGAATCGGGAGTTCCAGCGGGCGCAGCAGCTTCAGGTAAGTGCGCATTTTTCTTGATTTGCCCGTGGGAAGCCCTGCTCGAAATTTCTGCCCCATTATGCCCAATGGAGCTTGACCCAAACTGTCTTTACATTTTATATGATGAGAAATACAACATGTGCAAAATATAGGTATAAAATGGGCATAGTGGCTGCTATGCGTGTCCGATGACATTGGCAAGAGGCATGAGCCAAACTGGGTGATTATAATCGGTGAGCTGCCAGTGCTACTCGCACGGTTTATTGGCAGCTTGCCAATTGAGGGGGTAGGAAATTGGGCAGCAGAGACCCATTAAAAGGCAACTTGCACTTCTTAAACGGGAGGTGCATACTGACTGTTTTGAATCATTACTTTGAGTCATTGCTGTAAAGCAAAGTTGGTGGCCAGAATAAGTTCCACAGGCTACCCTAATTTTCAGGGCGTGACCAGGAAGAAAGAGTTGCTCTTTTTAGCCAACAGGAGAAGTGTGCCAAGGCAAATAGCCTGGCAGCAGTGGTCAGAGGTAGCAGAACAGGTTAACAAGAGGAGCTTTTTATTTCCAGGCTTGGAGAGTATCCTCAAGTATACAGTTAACATTATCTTTCTCATATTCTTTCTTCTCAACCAACTTACTCATTCTCTCATTCCCTGGTATCAAAGGATACAGTGGAACTCAATATCATGTGACACATTATTATGCAAGCTACAACTGAACATAGGCACATTGGTACATAGGAAATGCTAGATGAGCAAAACACCAAGGTCCATCTTGTTCGCCTTCCACCATCCTGGCAGTCGTATGATACAACAATAATGGAGTTGTTGACTAATCATAGCAATCAATCTCTATCTGGGAGAAAGGAACCTGTTTTCCAGAGGAACATCTCCTGTTCATTCTCAGCTAATGACCCCATGGATCCCAGCCTCAAGGAGCCACCATTTAAATGAAGGAGGCTTTTTGAGCACAGATCATTGATATTGTCATTGATGCAACTTAACTGCAATAGATAAGTGTTAATGTGAAGGAATCCACTACCATACATTGTGTGGTAGACAAGCATGTATTTGCAGCACTGCAAACCTCCAGGAAGTGTGTGGCAAATTCAGTGACATTTGTAGCAAAACCTACCCAATGTGGCATTGCCCGTGAATGTTCAGACTGCTGCCCTCACTTTATGCCACATCTGTAGTCAATGGAGTGGGTCAGTGGGAATGTTCAGATGTTTGGTCATCCTGAGAGACAGCATCATGATCAGATTCAGCTATGGCCCTGCTGCTGGGCACTGCCTCATGTTTCCCTCTATCTGACCCCAAGCACGTCCAATATGGAAATCTGTCGACGTGCTTGGGATCAGATAGAGAGAAACATGAGGCAGTGCCCAGCAGCAGGGCCATAGCTGAATCTGATCATGGTGCTGTCTCTCAGGATGACCAAACATCTGAACATTCCCACTGACCCACTCCATTGACTACAGATGTGGCATAAAGTGAGGGGGGCCAGGCAGCTCCCTGGCAGCTGTGGAAAGGATGGAGCCAGTAACTGGGCCATCTCATGCAAAAACAGGAACAGTAGCCAGAATTTTTTTTAAATAAAGAAAAGTAAATTAAAGAAATCAGCTAAAGCCACGGGAAACGCTGCTTTCTTCACTTTCACAGCAGTGAACATAATGCGCTGATCATCCAGGCCAAGTGCTTCCAGAGTGAAACCAAATTAGATGTGGTTTCAAAAGAGAGATGGAGAGAGAAATAAGAAGTGCAAATGACTTTATTGGGCTTTAGCACAATGATCACCCATTGTCTATAAGCACAACACCCACAATTTGCAGTTAGGGGAATATTTATGGGAAGCTTTGATGCAACCTTCGGAGATTGTTGCTGCCATCAGTCAGTAAACTATCGACCAGTTAGCCTAACATCTGTCATTGGAAAAATGCTGGAGTCCATTGTTAAGGAAGCAGTAGAGGGACATTTGAAAAGCATAATTCAATCAAGCAGAGTCAGCATGGTTTTATGAGAGTGAAATCATGTTTGACAAATTTGCTGCCATTCTTTGAGGATGTAATGAGCAAGATGAATAAGGGGGAACCAGTGGATGTGGTGTATTTGGATTTCCAGAAGGCGTTTGATAAGGTGCCACATAAAAGGTTACTGCACAAGATAAAAGTTCACGGGGTTGGGGGTAATATATTAGCATGGATAGACAATTGGTTGACTAACAGAAAACAGGGAGTCGGGATAAATGAGTCATTTTCCGGTTAGCAAACAGTGGCTAATGGGGTGCCACAGGGTTCAGTGCTGGGTCCTCAGCTATTTACACTCTATATTAATGACTTGGATGAAGGAACCAAGTGTAATGTACCAAGTTTGCGGATGATACAAAGATGGGAGGAAAGCAAATTGCGAGAAGGACACAAAAAAGCTGCAAAGGGATATAGACAGGCTAAGTGAGTGGGCAAAAATTTGGCAGATGGAGTATAATGTGGGAAAATGTGAGGTTATCTACTTTGGCAGGAAAAATAGAAAAGCAAATTATAATTTAAATGGAGAAAAATTGCAAAGTGCTGCAGTACAGAGGGACCTGGGAGTCCTTGTGCATGAAACACAAAAAGTGAGTATGCAGGTACAGCAAGTAATCAGGAAGGCAAATGGAATGTTGACCTTTATTGCAAGGGGGATAGAGTATAAAAGCAGAGAAGTCCTGCTACAACTGTACAGGGTATTGGTGAGGCCACAGCTGGAGTACAACGTACAATTTTGGTCTCCGTATTCAAGGAAGGATATACTTGCGTTGGAGGCTGTTCAGAGAAGGTTCACTAGGTTGATTCCAGAGATGAGGGGTTGACTTATGAAGATAGGTTGAGTAAAGGCCTATACTCATTGGAGTTCAGAAGAATTAGTGGTGATCTTATCGAAACATATAAAATAATGAGGGGGCTCGACAAGATGGATGCAGAGAGAATATTTCCACTCACAGGTGAAACTAAAACTAGGGGACATAGTCTCAGAATAAGGGGCTGCCCATTTAAAACTGAGATGAGGAGGAATTTCTTCTCTCAGTGGGTTGTAAATCTATGCAATTTTCTGCCCCAGAGAGCTACGAAGGCTGGGTCATTGAACATATTTAAGGCAGAGATAGACAGATTTTTGAGTGATGAGGGAATAAAGGGTTATGGAGAGCGGGCAGGAAAGTGGAGTTGAGTCCATGATCAGATCAGCCATGATCTTATTAAATGGCGGAGCAGGCTCGAGGGGTCACTCCTACTCCTGCTCCTATTTCTTATGTTCTTATGTTTTTATGTAAGCCAGACACAATCACCTGTTCAAATGCTGGTCATTGGAGATTCAACAGGGTGGGGGAACCTCCAATTCTACACCAATGACAGATTCAGCAAGGACCAAAAATCTCTGGATGTCCTTCCAGAAACCCAGTCATGGGAGAAGGTGATTGAAAGCTGCAGCACCAGTCCACCACCACAGACCTGGATGTGGAGAATTCATTCGCAATTCATGGGCTCAGGAGGCTGAGGGCCACCAGAATCCCAACAGGCTGTAAGTGAAAGCCTACAGCCAGTCAGCACAGTTACTCCTTCCGCAAAGGAATCCTCGGAGCTGCCCCCACTCTGCCACCATAACTTTGCTGGACGTGTGGCAAATACTTGTTTGACGCATGTGGTAGAAGTGAATGAATAGAAGTGGGAGTGTGAGGGTGTTAAAGTGGAGGAAGGTACTCTGGGGGGTAGTATCAGGCAGTTGCTGTGTGTTCAAGGAGCTGTATAGCCACAGTGAAGGATAGGGACACAGAGGCGACCTTGACTAGAGTGCAGAGTGAAGTGTCATCTGTTCAAGTGATGATTTAAGACGGTGAAGATTGTGTTGATGGGTGTGGATGGAAGAAAAGAGAAAGATGTGCAGCGTGTTAACTTCTCTCCCTGCTGAGGATGTGGGTATTTTCATGGCACTGTAAAATGGGCGTAATGAGGAGCAATGTCCACCTCTGCATTACTGCACCTAGGGAGCACCTCAGCCCTTTCCTAACTATCATCACAATTCCATTTACCTCCTCCTCTGTTTTTCTGGTCTATCAAAGAGCAGATATCCAAATTAGTATAAAATGAAGTGTGGCTTAGTGTTGTGGAGTCACATTCCACTGGGAACCAGATGTACGTGTGACCTATACAAGCTTTCAGGGAGAATGCTGCTTTCTGTCTGGGCAAGATTCAGGTCAGGGCTGGTCCCAGAAGAGAGGGGACACACCATGCCACTGCATACTCTGTTATTTTAATGCATTTTAAAAAAAAGTTTATTATGGTCTTACTTGATCTAATGGCTTTGCATTCACTGATCTAACTACATAGGCAAGTGAAATTAAATATTCCATGAACAAGCAATTGCACTACCTTTCTGTAGGTATGTCCTCGATCTAATAAACTAATAATGTTTGCTATTTTTTCAGAATGGTTGCCAGCTGATCTCCCAGTGTAGGATAATTTTTTAAAAGTGTACATTAACCTCTTTGGACCAGAAACGCACAAGTAGCAAGTCCATCCAAATGAGCAGGTATACATTCTGCCCCTCGAGTCTGCTCCGCCATTCAATAAGATCATGGCTGATCATCGGCCTCAACTCCATTTTCCTGCCCTATCCCCATATGTTGGAATCCTGAAATAAATAGAATTCTGATTCCAGCATTTTCCATTTTATATATTAATAACTTAATGGTTCCAAGTCATGGCTGATTTTTTTTTGGATAGCTATTGACTGAATCAATACCAATCGTGTTTTTTATTTCATGAAAGTAACTAATAATAATAAAGATATGCAAAGGTACAAATTTTTCTGACGTGTGAGTTTTTAGACAATACGAGCAAATTAAATGGCGACAGAAAAGATGTCTGATATGTTTTAAATAGCCAGGGTATGGGTCTGAACCATTCAGTTAGGTGGATCCTCAATCCACTACAGGCAGTTTCCCACAACCTGCAGAACAGACTGGAGACTGTGACAGCATGGGAGATTTCTGCAGCATCAAGATGCCAGGAACAGATTATAAGGACATTGATAGCTTCCAGAATAGCAACTAATAGTGTTGCCACAGCTATTTTGAATAGTACACTATCACAGGGCTTCCGAGACCTGGTTGGAACTATTTAGTCAGTGATGACACCAAACAGTAGCTTCTCTGAGCCTGTGCCCAGCACCAGTGGGCTGCAAGGAGTGAGTGGTAGTGTGCCTGCTGCTTTAATACCCGTGGCTGGAATGCCTAGAATAAGGGGGGGGGACAGTTTCAGGATAAGGAGTGAGCTATTTAAGACAGAGATGAGGAGAAAGTTCTTCACACAGAGGGTTGTGAATCTTTGGAATTCTCTGCCCCAGAAAACTGTGGATGCTCAGTCATTGAATATATTCAAGGCTGAGACAGATAGGTTTTTGGAGCCTAGGGGAATCAAGGGATATGGAGATCGGGCAGGAAAGTGGAGTTGAGGTCGATGATCAGTCATGATCTTATTGAATGGTGGAGCAGGCTCGAGGAGCCGTATGGTTTATTTCTGTTCTTATTTCTTATGTTCTTATGTTCTTAATGCCCCTTCCAATGCCTTCACATGAGGGACATGGACCTGACATGCCTTACCACTGCAAAGGAAAGGCTCCCAGAAGCTGGTACCTCTGGGATAGCTGCTTCCATGAAACAACAGTCACCTCAGGCCTCTAAATCTCCAAGTTGACCATCCCAGTCACCCACTGCTCAACTTCGTTTCCCTGAGGGAGTACCCTGTAGGAATAGTAGGCTACGGCCACAAACAAGTAAGGCTGAAAGGGTAAATGTAGTTGCAGAAGGAATCTTTTGACACTTTTTGGAGAAGATGTGGTTGTGTACATTGTGGCAGCTAGGGTGCACAGCACCAAGTGAAGTAAATCTGGCTATGGTGAAACCATCCCTGGTGTCCCAGGCCGCAATGTGGTCGGTGCTGATGCCCTGTGTCCTGTGCAGCAACAGTTGATTGCGGAGAAGGCTGGTGTTCTTGTTGGTGCTGCTAGTGTGCCTGGTGATGCTGGAGTTGGGGCTGATCATAGTCAGATTCTGAGGACCAAGGTGAGATAGTTTTAAGGGTATGCTGATGGAATAGATAGCAGGTGAACTTGAGATGACAGAAGCGATCTGTCAATGGTGAAAAAGGTTTTTCTAATGAGGTGACACTGAAAAGAGTGTTTGCTCCAAATACTTGCAATCTGTATAAGCTCAATCCGTCTTCCAAATGCAGTAAGCAACAGCTTCTGAGCTTGGAAAATGAACAGCTGTGAGATGGGAGCTTTTATAGCTCATTTGCAACTGTCAAATAATGAGATGATTCCATTGCCATTCAACTCCCGACCTGCTTATCTGACGTGATCCCCGAGCAACTTTGGAAGTGGCTCAGTAAGTTGCAGTGAATGGTGAGACATAACAGTACCCCCACAATGGTGATGAGTGTGAAAGGAATGGCTTGGGCATTGTAGGAATGCCCCGTGGGCGACCTGGTAAACTCTTAAGGTGAGCTCAAAATAGTTCTTAATGGTCTGTTAACAAGGTCACAATGACCTGAATTACCTCCCCTGCCGCTGCGTGTCTGCTCAGTGTTGCCACACCCGACATTTGGGAAAGGCGGGTGGCGGCGGGCTGACAGTGGGGTCCTGACCCATTGTCAAAATAATACATTTTCCCACCTGATCCACCACCGATCGTGCCCGCTGACCCCCCCGAACAAGTACCCCCCCCCAACCCCATAAATATTTTTGCGGACCAATAGAAGCTGCAGAGGCATATTGATAAGGTGGTGGAATGGGTGACAAAGTGGCAGATGGAATTAAATGCAAGTATCAGGTGGTACATTTTGGAAAAAAAATGTAATAATTACATTTTGAATGGGAAAATGCTGGGAGATGTGGAAGAGCAGAGAGATTTGGGGGTTCAGGTTCAAAGACATTAAAAGCAGTACCTCAAGTGGATAAGGCCATTAAAAATGAATGGCATTCTGGGTTTTATGGCAAGAGGTATGGAATATAAAAGTTGAGATGTAATGTACAGGGCTAGATTTTCGTTTTGATTGCACCTCTGTTAGCGCCCCGGAAGGGCGGTAATGTGTCGCGAAATGCTTAGCGCCCGGGCAGCCAGCTTCCAGCACCCTGCCGTGAAATTTGGTGCCAGTTTTGCGGCAGTGCTGGGCAGTACCGCCCGGGAGCATCGCACCAGTGTGCAACATCCCTGATTTCAACAGCGATGCGATATTTGCTTGGACCACCACATGTAACGCCCTGTTATGAGACTGCCAGAGAAAACTAGTGGTCAGAGCTGTCCCGGGGCACCAAGGGCAGGAATGATTGAAAAAGGTAATTGAAATTGATATTTCTTCGGGGTTTTTTTGCGATTCAGCTTTATTTAGGGGGAGTACTTTAGCGGGAATGTCTTTTGTGTTTTTTGTCACGATTTTTTTTTTGTTGCAGGGAGGCCACTCTGAAACCGGCTCTTTAGCAACGGATTTTCAGTTGCTCACCTGGCCTAGCGCCCTAAGAGAGGTGTGGAATGCCTCCCTTAGCACTCCACTCCAGTCTCAGGGAGCAACAACCGGATTTTTTGGCTGCCATCACAAACCACCTTCCGGCGCAAAACTTACCGACCCGTCGCCATTAGCATCCTAAGAAGCCTCCAACCGCAAATCCAGCCCTGAATCTATATAAAACCTCAGTAAAACCACAGTTGAAGAGTTTTTAGCTCTACACTATAAGGAGGATCTCACGCAGGTTGGGGCCGCTACACTGTCCAGGGGTCGCTCGCCGCTCGCCACTCGCCTTTTATAGCCCCGACCTACCGGTGTTCTCAAGCAGAGGCGAGCGGTGAGCGGCCCCTTGACAGCATAGCGGCATGCCCCTGCAAGGTACAGCACAAGCTGGTGCAGGACGAGGGCGACTGGATTGGATGTCGCCATAACCCAGGTCGGTGATTGGAGCGTGGGCAGGTACAGCAGGAGCAGCGAGGTCGGGGCGAAGGAGCGGTGAGAGATTGCAGAGCGACATGATCGGGGCCTAGCAGAGGTGTGAGTTCGGGGCCCAGCTGAGGCTAGGACCCTGGGGCAGGACAGGCCAGCCTACACTGCGATATGTGTGCGCACTGGGTCCGTGCAGCAGAGCTGGTCTCCAGTCGTCTTGGTTAATCCTTGCCACTGGATAAAGACCTAGCTCTGTCAAGCCCGTGTGGTGGCTGGTGTGCAACGGCCACCACATGTTAAAAAAATTCCACGCACAGGTATCTTCCACCCTTCAACATGTAGTTTGGGACCTGGAATATTAGGTCCTTCATTGAAACACCTGTGAACTCATCCCTTTTTGGTGTGGAAGCAAGTCATCCTCGATACGAGGGACTGCGTAAGAAGAAGATAAGGAGGATATTGATGCAATAGAGAGGGGGCAACACACATTTACTGGGGTAGTGCCTGACGTAATATCTGTAAGCACTCTAGTAATTACTCCACGAGGTAAAGTATTGCATTTGAATTGTTGTGACCTTAGTCCATTTATTGCAACCCCTGAATATGGTTACAGTAAGGTGAACTCGCTTTTATACCTGGTTACCTGCGGTGCGCAGGTGACCTCTAGGTCTCCACCAGTTGCACCCTCTGGTGGTACAGGCATATTGTATACAGTATACATTCATTGGGCTTATGTAACTGTACATTGAGTGTACAGGGTATATAACATACACAACATCACTCCCCCCTAAGTCTTGCGCCACTGGCCTTTGCACTGGGTGTTCTGGCCCTCAACTTGAGTGCCCAAAGCCCTTGCACCTTGTCTGTGCTTGGGAATGGCTCTCTCCCTGTAGACCCCCAAGTCCTTATTGCCACGACATTGGGAAATGGTCAGCCGTAGACGGTTGGAGGTTGAAGTGGGGATTTGAGTGGGTTCTGGATGTGATCCATGTGTCCATAGCTACAAACCCCCATTTACCCCCCACCCCGCCCCCCATACATAGACCATGTGTGGCGCGACAGTTGCATTTACATACATGTATAAAAAATGGGATTGGTTACATGACTGTTTGGGTTTAGCAGTAGTGGAACAAGTACATTTTACAGGTAAGGTACACACCTGGTATTACAGTCTTGCCCCTGGGGTGGTAGGTGCAGGTGGGTGAGGACGCTAGTTCCAGAGTAACCGGACTGTGTCCAGGTTGTCTGATGGTGGCCCTGCGCCCCCTGCCAGCTGGGTGGGCTCAAATCTCTCCCTTGGCTGGGTCTCAGGGCCTTTGCCGTTGCCTAGTGGTGGGCAGAGCCACAGGAATGTGTGGCCTCCCTGTCCTCCTTTGAGGGCTGCAGGGTCTCCCTGCTGTCCTTCAGCGGTAGTGGGAGCCTGGTCATCCCAGGTCCCATTGGGAGGGCTGGAGGGTGCTGGCCTCTTGCTCCCGGTGCTGGTCCTGGTGGCCAGAGGGGTAGGGTGCTAGTAGTGGTGCCTGTGCTGTCCGCTGATCGCTGGCCCTGCAGTGGGTAAACTTCCACTGTGTGTGGCCACGCTCCCTAGGGCACCACCTTGGTTCCGGAGGCACAGGCTACATGATTGGGTAGCCCGCTTGACCTGGATGCTTCAAATGGGCGATTGCCCTTGGTTTTGTCGGCGGCATCTTGAACCCAGCATCACATATTATTCCATCGTTTACATTCATGATACATTGGCTCCGATCGCACTCAGGTACTCGTTCACATTTGTCAATTACATCTTTTCTCTCAATTATATATTTTCCCTGTATATTACCAGCATCGCTGTACAATGTTACATTTAGATACTTGTGTTCATCAATTACATCTTTTCCACGTATCCTACCGGCATCACTGTTCAACGGTACATTTAAATACTTGCATTTGTTAGTTACACGTCTCACATTAGTATCACCGGCATAGCTGTACAAAAAGTGGAACTGTCCCTTTAATTGTTCTGGGTTGCCGGTCTCCTTTAAGAGGGCCTTGCAACCTTTACCACAATCCGGTTCGCTGCTTGACATCACGTGTTGCTCCCTCAACGCTGCCCCTCGTGGTCTGGTCATGGCCATCTTGATTTCAGGCACTTCACCTCGTGGTGCGGGCGCCATCTTTTCCTTCTCCTCGAGATAGGCTGCGGTGATCCTTCTCTCCCCAGGTTCTGCCACTGAAGCCGGGGATTTACCTTCTGCTCCACTCTTCTTCCTTCGGAGTCCTGCCACGGCCCGGAATGTGAGTTCTGCTCATTCAGGTTGGGTAGTGCGGTCTGTGTCGTCGCTGTGCAGTCGAGTTGGACGGTAGGATCTTCAGGTGCTGTGATGGATCCAAATTTGGGGCCGCATAGGATGTCGATCATTGGGGCCAGGAGGCTTTCCCAGCTCCAACAGATTTGGATTTGCTTTATCCAACTTCTTCCTAGCAGTGTTGGACCATCACCAGCAACAATCCACAAAGGTAGCTTGTGCATCGCGCCACCGTAGGACACCTGGACATCCACGCTGTCAACAACTGGGATGGTGTCGTTTGTGTAAGTGAGCAGCTTCGCTTGGATTGGTAGCATTTTAGGTTGTTCGATAAGGTTGTCCCAGAGTCTCTCGAAGGCTGCCTGGTTCATCAGCGATTGGCTCGCCCCTGTGTCGACCTCCATCGAGACTAGAATACCGTTGATTTTCAACTTCTATCTTCAACGGGGAACTCTCGGTGGAGCAGGTAAACACTCCGTACTCCTCTTCCTGGGGCTGAGCTGCCTCCTGGACTCTCTCTTCATCTTCATCAGCGCTGGAGCCTGGGTGATCGGCCAACTCTTCAGCGACTCGGTGAGTAAAATTTCTTTTACACATCTGCTGTGGATGGCCTTTAGTGTTACAGCCTTTGCAAGTATAATCTCTGTATCAGCACTGGTGGGCCCTGTGATTTCCTCCACAGCGCCAGCATGGGGCTGGCCGGTTGGCCCCTTGCGGCGGACTCAGGGTTGCGGGGCTCGGGGTCACAGTCTTGCCTCTGAAAGGCGCCATTCGGTTCACAGTACTTGCCGGGTTAGAGTCCTGGGGGTGAGTCATCATCCTGTTGGAATCGCAGGCCGAGGCCATGAATGCTTGGCTGACGTTGATTGCTTTCTGCAGGGTGACCGTGGTGTCCACAGAGAGCAGCCTATGGAGGAGGCCCTTGTGGCAGATTCCAATAACAAAGATGTCCCTCAGTGCTTCGGTGAGATGGTTGCCAAAATCACACATTCGTCTCAGGTCTGCAGCATATTTTGTGATTTCTTGGCCTTCGGGCTGCCGGTGTGTGTAGAACCGGTGTCTGGCTGTTAGGATGCTCTCTTTTGGCTTAAGCTGTTCCTGTATCAGCGTTACGAGCTCCGCGAATGTTTTCATTGTCGGCTTCTCTGGGGCTAGCAAGTCCCTGACAAGGCCATGAACGGTGGGCCCACAACTGCTGAGCAGGATAGCTCGGCGCTTATCAGCCAGCGAGATCGGCGTGTCTCCAGCCAGGTCGTTCGCGATGAAGTAGTATTCGAGCCTTTCCACAAAGGCATCCCAATCTTCCCCATCAGCAAATTGTTGAAAGTTGCCACGGTTAGCCATTTTTCGCGTGGAATTCGTATTCTCGTCGCCAATTGTAGTATCTGTAAGCACTCTAGTAATGACTCCATGAGGTAAAGTATTGCACTTGAACTGTTGTGACCTTAGTCCATTTATTGCAGCTCCTGAATGAGGTTACAGTAAGGTGAGCTCCCTTTTATACCTGGTTACCTGCGGTGTACAGGTGATCTCTCGGTCTCCACCAGTTGCACCCTCTGGTGGTACAGGCATATTGTATACAGTGTGAAGATATATTCATTGGTCTTATGTAACTGTACATTGAGTATACAGGGTATATACATACACAACACTTGATATGAAGAAATACAAATACAACGGAATTCTTGAAAAATTGAGAATATTTTCATTGGAACAGAGTGGGTGATTTGATAGAGGTGTTTAAAATTATGAAAGTTTGGGAGAGAGTAGATAGAAAAAGACTACTTTCAGTGCATGAGGGGTCCAGAACAACATGATATAGATATAAAATTAGATGCAAGGGATTAAGGATAGAAAGCAGGAGAAACTTTTTTACAGAGAAGGTTATCAGGCTTTGGAGTTCACTACTAGAGCTAGTGATTGAAGGAGAGACATTTAAGAGTAAGTTAAATAGGTGGTTGAAGATAAGAAGCTATGAGATCGAGGTAGGCGCAAGGGATTGGGACAACTGCTCGTGTGGAGGATAAACACCAACACAGAGTGGTTGGGCCAAATGGCCTATCTCCGTGTTGTAATTTCTATGTCATTTCTCGCACATTTAGCTGTGCTACGGTCACAGTAGTTGACATGTATGTGGTACTGTCAGTGTTATGCACAATACCACTTCCTAAATGTCTGCCTCCTGTACGTTTGGATCTCCTTAGCCATTGTTTTCTGTTCCTACTGTTCCTCTTTCCACATGCCCAGCAATAGACAATGCTGGAGGCTTGTTTAAGTCTCCAGTCAATAACCATCATCTATGCATAACTCTGCTGACCAGGCAATTTCTGCCTGCTCCCTCAGCTGCCTTAACTCTTGGTTGAAATGGGAGTAGTCAATGCAATGTGAGAAAGGAGAAAATCTCTTGGAAATTTGCACATTTCCCTTTTATTGATGTTTAGCAAACAGCTAACATGAAAAACCAGCAACACTGGGTGTGTGTACACATATTATTGTGACTTATACCACTTTGTTCTAAGTAGCTATTTTTGGAGCGCACACTATAGCTAACATACAATATTTTAACGCAAAATCATAAATTTATTCTTCAACACATAGTAGCACAAGTCCTACTGTTAACTCTCAAAATAAATGAAACCCCAAATTTAGAGGTCCTCTGTAAATATGTGCAGTTAGCACTGTAAAAGTATCTTAAGTACCATTGTGCCAAGCATTCCTAATATCTCCCTCTATAGTAGGGAGAACTGGCAAATCCATTTCCATTGCAGCATTCCCGGGTCCAGTTATAAAAATTTCCTCTCCACCCGTCCAAATTTACTGTCCGTAACAAAGCTCCTGTGTATTTTAAAATGGGGAAAAAATTATTTTTAGAAGAGCTGTGTTTATATTATTTTAAAAATGCTTTGAACATTCTACTTTAAAGGTTACATTCTACAAACCAACAAACGCCAGTCACTGAAATAAAATTGGTGGCACAAAAACAACACGTTAGCTACCATTGGACAAGTCAACAAACATTTCGAGATTAAAAATATTTGCAGTAGTATCCGGAGATAACCATGTTATCATGTGTTCATTTTTGCTTCACAAGGTACACGATAGAAGGAAAATATTTGTTTTGTTTTTTCTATTGCATACTTTCAATATTATCTCAGTTCCATAATTCATGTTGTAAATCCATTACCAAATCTCCCCCCACAGCAGTCTCCTGGTTAATCTACGAGGCCTCCTACTGGTTGCAAAGGAAATCATGACAGTGGACTTATTAAAAAAAAATTCAACTACTTAATTATTGAAACACTGCAATTAGTCAGCGGGGAATGAAGACTGATATGTCCCAGGTGGTGATCAATAACCTTCTCCAATCAATCGTCACCCAGTGGCTGTACTGGAGCTTCATTATCTTCATAGAATGTTAAGAAAACAACTACTGATAGATGCATAGGAGCCTCTCTGTCGAGTACAATATTTAGATATGCCATAACACTGAAAATTATAGCCAAGGTCTGCAGATTGCTGCAATAACTACCTGCAGTCTGTCCACAGGAAATATTTCAGCAACAGAGATCACTGGAGAATACTTCCTGATTCTGTCCTCTCTGGTTGGCTGGCGACCGACAGACGTTATTTGATCTATAATCGTGGCTGGCAATTAAATGTCATTTAACCATGCTAAGTATAGCTTTTTCAAAAATAAAGTAAAAAAAGAATTACTTCCTGTTCTTTGTCGTTCCAGCCTGTCCCCAGTTTAGAAAGCCTATTTATTCCCAGGTAAATAATGTGAGCAGCTCACACAATTGCTCATTAACCTCTTTTACACTACATTCTGGGATAAAATAAGCCATCAGACTCAATGTGGGATATTTAATTGACAGCGGCGCTTTGGGAATGAACCTATGAATCCTATTAGAGACAAATTCATTATTTTAAGACCACCCTTAGGATGCAAAGCTCATAATATGAACCTCAGGAGGATGCAGCTTAGGGGCTTCATAACATCTCAGGCTCTAAATCATCAGATTTGCTGTAATTAACCTGAACTAATTGTGTCAGGCATTAGGTCGGTCATCCAGGCCTGGTCTCCAGCTCTACTCCGGTCTTTGTGGTGGTATTAACTGGAAATACTAATCACAATGTAGAACTTGACATTCCAGATGCTTTTCTCCATCTCAATAAGGCCGAATCTTTCTCAATGCACAATTGTTTTGCCAAAAAAATGTAAACCTGAATCAGGATTTTCTTAGATTGAGTATCAACAAAAATATTCAGGCATCAAAATAAAGCCCAGAAAAGAAATCAATAATAGTGATTTATTATAGGTCTAATGGGTTGGCAGACATGGACAGTAATCTCAGCCTGGATTCACCACTTAGAATCATAGAATGGTTACAGCATGGAAGAAAGCCATTCGGCCTATCGAGCCCATGCCGGCTCTCTGCTAGTCCCACTCCCCTGCCCTTTCCCTAGCCCTGCAATTATTTTTCCTTCAGATACTTATCCAGCTCCCCTTTCAAAGATAAAATTCAGTCTGTCTCCACCATGTTTTCAGGCAGTGCATTCCAGATCTTAACCACTCGCAGCGTAAAAATATTTTCTCTTCCGTCGCCTTTGGTTCTTTTGCCAATCACCTTAAATCTGTGTCCTCTGGTTCTCGAGCCTTCTGCCAATGGGAACAGTTTCTCCCCATCTACCCTGTCCAGACCCCTCATGATTTTGAACACCTCTATCAAATTGCTTCTCAAATTTATCAGCTCCAAGGAGAACAATCCCAGCTTCTCCAGTCTATCAACGTAACTGAAGTCCATCATCCCTGGAATCATAAATCTTTTCTGCACCTTCTCTAAGGCCTTCACATCCTTCCTAAAGTGTGATGCCAGAATGTGAGACGGTACTCTAGTTGGGGCTGAACCAGTGTTTTATACAGGTTCATCATAATTTCCACACTTTTGTACTCTATACATTTATTTATGAAGCCCAGGATCCCAGAAGCCTTTTTAACTGCTTTCTCAACCTGCCCTGCCAATTCAACGATTTATGCACACATCGCCCAGGTCTCTCTGTTCGTGCACCTCCTTTAGGATTGTACCATTTAGTTTATACGTCCACTCCTCATTTTTTCTACCAAAATCCATCACCTCACACTTTCCTGTGTTAAATGTCATCTGTCACGTGTCTGCCCATTTCACCAGCCTGTCTATGTCTTCCTGAAGTCTATCACTCTCCTCTTAACTGTTCACTATACTTCCAATTTTTGTGTCATCTCCAAATTTTGAAATTGTGCCCTGTACACCCAGGTCCAAGTCATTAATATATATCAAAAAAAGCAGTGGTCCGAGAACCAATGCCTGGGGAACACCATTGTATACCTTAATCCAGTTCAAAAAAACAACTGTTCACCACGACTCTGTTTCCTATCACTTAGCCAATTGCATATCCAGGCTGCCACTGTCCCTTTTATTCCATGGGCTTCAATTTTGCTGACAAGCCTATTATGTGGCACTTTGTCGAACGTTTTTTGTAAATCCATGTACATTATGTCAACCGCATTACCCTCATCATCCATCTCTGTTACCTCATCAAAAAACTCGATCAAGTTGATTCAACACGATTTGCCTTTAACAAATCCGTGCTGGCTTCCCTTAATTAATCCACCCTTATCCAAGTGACTGTTAATTTTGTCCCTGATTATTGTTTCTTAATGCTTCCCCACTACCCAGGTTAAATTGACTGGCCTGTAGTTGCTGGGTTTATCTTTACATCTTTTTTGAACAATGGTGTAACATTTGCAATTCTCCAGTCCTCTGGCACCACTCCCATATCTATGGAGGATTGGAGCATTATGGCCAGTACCTCTGCACTTTCCTCCCTCAATTCCCCATCCGCTCCTGGTGATTTATCTACTTTAAGTACAGCCAGCCTTTCTAATACCTCTTCTTCATCAATTTTTATCCGATCAAGTGTCTTCGCTACCTCCTCCTTCACTATGTCTATGGCAGCATCCTCTTCCTTGTTGAAGACAAATGCAAAGTACTCATTTAGTACCTCAGCCATACCCTCTGCCTCCATGCGTAGGTCTCCATTTTGGTCTCTAATCGGCCCCACCCCTCCTCTTACTACCCTTTTACTATTCATTTCCTTCATCCCTGGTGATTGCATTCTCGGCCAGGCCAACTCTTATTTAGCTGCACCTTCTAGCAGCTAAATAAAGGGAATGAGTAATTTTATGTGTTTGTGCTGGTCGGATTATCATGGGCAATGTAGACCCGAAGTTTCAATTTGCCTGGCAGCAGGCAGGATTCCTCGCCAGTATCAGGGACTTGGAATATTACCCTGTACTCCCAGTACCTTTGAACAAGAGGAAGGCCCAATTCATTATCTTGTCTGAAAGGATCTCCTGAACGTAGGAGGCACACTTGGATGGAATTGGGGCAAAGAACAAAGCAGCAAAAAATAAATTACTCAAACAAAAATAATTGTACAGACAATATACTTCATGAATCTGAAAAGTAGATTTGAATGGGAAGTGACGATAGCTTTGATTACAACTGATGCACTAAAATCTCTTGTCTATATTAGTTGTAAGGGTCTTATATTAACTGAGATAGAAACAGCTCCAAACTGGCACCCCAGCATGGCATTGAGCACAATGCAATGTAAATTGGCAATGTTACTCAGAGAGTCCTCATAGCTTTGTGAAAAGATTTTTACTGGTGCAGTGGACACCAATAAATTTAATAATAAAAGGCAGGCCAGAAAATCGTGAGCAGTGGGCACCCAAAAATCCAATTTGCAATTCGAGCAAATGAGGCTCCACAGTCCCACCCCCAGTTGCATGGACTTATAAATTTACCCCCAAAAAAGTACATGCCAACTACACAATAACTCCCAAGACAAAGAAAGAGGTCCAAATTTTAAATTTTACACTTTGTATTAATAAGTTTGGATTGACATTAAAAATGGATTTGTACACCCTCTGATGAAAGGTAATCGACCTGTTTCTCTCTCCACAGATGCTGCCTGACCGGCTGAGTATTTCCAGCATTTTCTATTTTTATTTCTGATTTCCAGCATCCGCTTTAGTACACTCTCTACGTTTGATTCTAAATGAACCTATAAAGTTAACAATCTCTCTGACTATAACATTCATTTCACTGAGGAGACAGCAGCAGCGATGAAGTGTGCACAATTGTGCTTTGCTGCCTCCTATTTCTCGGCAGTACCAACTCTGACTGCTGAATCTGGAATTCGGATTTGGAAATCAGTAACAACTTGACACAGGAGACTAACTCCCCTTCTGTTTAATAACAAGCTCTTCTCAATCTTCCTCGATGCCATGCTCCACCTCACAGTCAACAAGCACTCCGCTGGAGTGGAACTAAACTACAGAACCAGTGGGAAGCTGTTCAACCTTCTCCACCTCCAGGCCAAGTCCAAGACCACCCCAACCTCTGTCGTCGAGCTATAGTACGCGGACGACGCCTGCGTCTGCGCACATTCTGAGGCTGAACTCCAGGACATAGTCGACGTATTTACTGAGGCATACAAAAGGATGGGCCTTACGCTAAACATCCGTAAGACAAAGGTCCTCCACCAGCCTGTACAGCACTGCCCCCCAGTCATCAAGATCCATGGTGCGGCCCTGGACAATGTGGACCATTTCCCATACCTCGGGAACCTTTTATCAACAAAAGCAGACATTGATGAGGAGATTCAACACCGCCTCCAATGCACCAGCGCAGCCTTCAGCTGCCTGATAAACAGAGTGTTCAAAGACCAGGCCCTCAAATCTACCACCAAGCTCATAGTCTACAGGGCTGTAGTAATACCCGCCCTCCTGTATGGCTCAGAGACATGGACTACGTACAATAGACACCTCAAGTCACTGTAGAAATACCACCAACGATGTCTCCGCAAGATCCTACAAATCCCCTGGGAGGACAGGCGCACCAACATTAGCGAGCTCGAATAGGCCAACACCCCGGCATTGAAGCACTGACCACACTTGATCAGCTCCACTGGGCAGGCCACATTGTCCGCATGCCAGACACGAGACTCTCAAAGCAAGCGCTCTACTCGGAACTCCTTCACGGCAAACGAGCCAAAGGTGGACAGAAGAAACGTTACAAGGACACCCTCAAAGCCTCCCTGATAAAGTGCAACATCCCCACCGACACCAGGGTATCCCTGGCCAAAGATCGCCCTGAGTGGAAGAAGTGCATCCAGGAGGGCGCTGAGCGCCTCGAGTCTCCCTTACGCTCAATGGCTGTCTGTCCCACCTGTGGCAGGGACTTGGCTATCGTATTGGACTGTTCAGCCACTTAGGGACACATTCTAAGAGTGGAAGCAAGTCTTCCTCGATTCCGATGATGATGAATAACAAGCAAAAACATAAATGACTTTTTCTAATTGAACTTCATTTTAAAAGCCCTTACATGGTGATGTTTCGTGTTTGCCTGTGTATTTTCTCCTGTGTTATCAGTGTGACATCCTCACTTGGCGATGAAAGGCTTTTAAAGATCGTGCCACTGTAGCAAATGACTGGTCTTAGTTAGAAGAAATCATTCACTTTAAAATAAGGGTTTCTCATGGAGATTAAATAAAAAGTGAATAACAATGAACTGCTTGAAACCAGCTATTCATGAGCATCCTTTGTATTAAATAAAAGTTGACAAGAGCCTGGTTTTGCTTTATAGTGAAGTCATACCCATCAATTCTTCAAGAGAAAACCACTGATATTGAAAGGACAATGCAGTAAGAGGAAGCTATTGAATAACAGTAAATTATTGCCAGAATCTGGCGATGATCAATTTGACTAGAGAACACACTATAGTAGGAAAAAGTTACAATATTAAATTTAATTGAAATGTTTAGCAACAGTTCTTTATCTGTAAAAACATCTGTTAATGTTGGGGTCCATGGATAACTGCAAGCCACCTCTGCTTGTCTTCACAGTAATCTTACAGTCTGAATTGAACTCATGAATTGCAGAGATTGAATTCATATGATGAGTGGTCAGTCTCATTTATTGTGCTTAAATCCACAAGCTGTGTACAGACCACTATTAGATTCAGTGTTTGACCAATCTGACTGCTCCATCTTAGGCCCCACCTTTAACTGGCTACAGAATAAGGCAACATCATACAGATCGATAACCATCCAGCACTTTCATTGAAACTAATCCCTCAAGCAAACATTTCATCACAATCTGCCATTTGTTCAGATTGCAGTCACATGAAGATTTAGATAAGCTTTACTATATGAGCTTGGAAAGCTGCTAAATGAAAGGGCACCGAAAGAGACAAAGGGAATTAGAGATCATCACACATAGTAACACCAGTAACAAATGTTCACTTGCCCACCCTTCCTGTTTTACTTAGTAGTTTTCTGGATTTTTCTCTGTTTGATCTCAGCATATTATAACCATTGAGCTTCCTGAAGCTGCTGTTCAGCCAGGAGATGGGGAGAATCCATTATTCTGGATAGTGTAGCAGTCTGTGGTCAAATTTAAGCAGGTGAGAGGCTTTCTCCCTAAAGCAGGAAAACCAAGCTATCTGTTTCAGAATGAAGAAGCATCCTCAGAAACTGGCAAGCTCTAGAACCAGCCACTCTAGGATTGAACGTGTGAAGAAAGCATCAGAATCATTGGCCTTGATATTAACCCCCAAAGACGGGGTCAGGTGAGGTTAAAAAGTGGAATGCGCGCGACCCGCCACACATGCGCCCACAGCTATTTTATCGGCGACGGATATCAGGGCGAATGATGTCCTACCATGGAGAGGTGGGATGCTTCATTAACATATTTAAATCAGGCTCCTACAGTGCAATTGGGAGCCCAATTTAAAATTCACTGCTGCTGCACAGGTTTCCCAGCGTAGGGAATCCCGTGAAATGGAGGCAGGAGTTGCCGACTCTCCAATGTAAGTGGTTGATTCGGCACTCCTTGTGGGCCAGGAGGAGCCAAAGTGCTTCCATCCAGGACCCTCAAAGAAGCCACAGGCCTCCGCCCGCCAGCCTTGATCGCAAGCCTCTCCCCCGTGCAATTGCAGGATTACACCCCCCTCCCAATCATTGGATTACAACCCCTTCCCAATCACAGGATTACATCCCCCTCCCCTCCCAATCACAGGATTACGCCCCACTCCCAATCATAGGATTACACCCCCCTCCCAATCACAGGATTACACCCCCCTCCCAATCACAGGATTACACCCCCCTCCCAATCACAGGATTACACCCCCCTCCCAATCACAGGATTACACCCCCTCCCAATCATAGGATTACACCCCCCTCCCAATCACAGGATTACACCCCCCTCCCAATCATAGGATTACACCACCCTCCCAATCACAGGATTACGCCCCACTCCCAATCATAGGATTACACCCCCCTCCCAATCACAGGATTACACCCCCCTCCCAATCACAGGATTACACCCCCCTCCCAATCACAGGATTACACCCCCCTCCCAATCACAGGATTACACCCCCCTCCCAATCATAGGATTACACCACCCTCCCAATCACAGGATTACACCCCACTCCCAATCATAGGATTACACCCCCCTCCCAATCACAGGATTACAACCCCCTCCCAATCACAGGATTACACCCCCCTCCCAATCACAGAATTACAACCCCCTCCCAATCACAGGATTACAACCCCCTCCAAATCACAGGATTACACCCCCCTCCCAATCATAGGATTACACCCCCCTTCCCAATCACAGGATTACACCCGCCTCCCAATCATAGGATTACACCCCCCTCCCATTTGCAGGATTACACCCCCCTCCCATTCGCAGGATTACACCCCACTCCTAATCACAGGCTTACACCCCCCTCCCATTTGCAGGATTACACCCCCCTCCCATTCGCAGGATTACACCCCACTCCTAATCACAGGCTTGCACCCCCCTCCCAATCACAGGATTACACCCCCCTCCCAATCATAGGATTACACCCCCCTCCCAATCACAGGATTACACCCCCTCCTCCCAATCACAGGATTACAACCCCCTCCCAATCGCAGGATTACAACCCCCTCCCAATCGCAGGATTACAACCCCCTCCCAATCGCAGGATTACAACACCCTCCCAATCGCAGGATTGCACCCCCTTCACAATCGCAGGATTACACCCCCCTCCCATTCGCAGGATTACACCCCCCTCCCAATCACAGGCTTACACCCCCCTCCCAATCACAGGATTACACCCCCTTCACAATCACAGGATTACACCCCCTTCACAATCACAGGATTACACCCCCCTCCCAATCATAGGATTACACCCCCCTCCCAATCACAGGATTACACCCCCCCCCTCCCAATCACAGGATTACACCCCCCTCCCAATCACAGGCTTACACCCCCCTCCCAATCATAGGATTACACCCCCCTCCCAATCACAGGATTACACCCCCCCCCTCCCAATCACAGGATTACACCCCCCTCCCAATCACAGGATTACACCCCCCCCCCTCCCAATCACAGGATTACAACCCCCTCCCAATCGCAGGATTACAACCCCCTCCCAATCGCAGGATTACAACCCCCTCCCAATCGCAGGATTACACCCCCTTCACAATCGCAGGATTACACCCCCTTCACAATCGCAGGATTACACCCCCCTCCTAATCGCAGGATTACAGCCCCCTCGCAATCACAGGCTTACACCCCTCTCCCAATTACAGGCTGTCACTCCTCCCAATCGCAGGCTTACACCCCCCTCACAATCGTAGGCCTCCCCCCATCCCAATTGCAACTCGTCACCCTCTCCCAATCGCAGGTTTACACCCCTCCCAATCGCAGACCTGCCCCCCTCCTAATCGCAGACTTCCTCGACTCCCACAATCGCAGCCCCCCCCCCCCCCCACAATCACAGGCCTTGCTTCCCCCCTCCCAATCGCAGGCCAATTGCCTCGCCCCGATCTCCAGGCTCCTCCCACAGCCCTCGGTGGGACCTCTCCATCCCCAGCCTTGCCTGCACCCTCTCCATCTCCCCATAAGTATTGGTGCCATAGTATTATTGTTAAATTGTTCTAACTATAGCTTAAAGATCTATAGTTAGAGGGAGAAGAGGGAGATAGCATATAACATCGCATTGGTCTATTGGTCAGACTGATTCTACCTGTCCCATCTAGTTGAATACCTTTCTCACAACAGCCTACCACTTTACTGATGCAATTCCCTAAACAACAATCATTTGGGTCACATGGGAGCAGGGATATAGAGAGGAGGCCAAGCACCTCACAACAAAGAGGGATTCCAAATTGAATGGAAAGACAACCAAGAGATGGCTGAGGTGCTGATCTTTGCCTCTGTTTTGATTGGTGAAGATGATTCTGCATTGCCTGAACTGACAGATAGATGCAGTGCTAAAACTAAATCCAAGGCAGTCAATACAGAGTTAGCCCTGGCTAGTATTAGGGCCCATAAGGAAGATCTGGCTGCTGTCCCTGGTACTGTTCATCGCAGAGTATTAAAGAAATGGGGACTGTGGTTTGACAGTTGCTGGCTCACATATTTAGCAGTTCATTGAGGACTGGAGCTAATCCTATGGACTGGAGGGAGGCCCATGTGGTGCCCACATTTAAGGAGGGAAGCAAGTCACAACCGGGGAACTACAGACCAGTTAGTTTGCTATAGGCAAACTGCTGGAAATGATTATTAGAAATGTGCAGTACAATCATATCAAAAGAGCAGAAGTTATTAGAGAATCTGAACGTGGCTTTTGTACATGGAGATTCTGGGGGAGAAATTGGGGTCAATTGCCCCTGGGGGCACTAACAGGACGCAAATGACTTTTCACTCGGGCGCGGTGCCCCGAACGACTCGCACTAAATTTCGTGGGAGTTTAGCGGCGGTGGTAACCGGTCGTGCCCTGCTCCACTGATGATGATGACGTCATCATCATTCGCAGCAACCTGTTTTCACCCCAGAGCAAAAATTCGGGAGTGCCTCCTGAAGGTGCGCTGGGCGATGACAGCTTCAGGGGATGCGTACCCCGAGACAGCAGACTGCTCACGGGGCGCTAGTTACAGGGGAGGTGGCGTGCACAGAAAAAAAAATAGCCGACTTACTGGTCGCGGATCATTGTATCCTTTAACGCAGGGTCCTTGTCGTGATCTGGCAGCTCAGCACACTGCTGATTGCAAGACACCCCGCTCCCCGGTGGTCCACATAGGGACCTGCAGAGTCTGCAGCTGGGCCCTCCCCTTTAATGGTGGGGAAGGCCCCTTCTACGCAGCAGCATTATGCGTCCCAGTGTGTAGCGCTGTGTGCCTCTCCCTGTGCTTCCGCCCTGCTCACGCCCCACAGAGGAAATGGAGTGCATTATAAGAACATAAAACATAAGAAATAGGAACATGTGTAGGCCATACGGCCCCTCGAGCCTGCTCCGCCATTCAATAAGATCAAGACCATAACATGGTAGAATTCTTTATTAAGGTGGAAAGTGACACAGTTAATTCAGAGACTAGGGTCTTGAACTTAAGGAAAGGTAACTTCGATGGTTTGAGGCGTGAATTGGCTAGAATAGACTGACGAGTGATACTTAAAGGGTTGACGGTGGATAGGCAATGGCAAACATTTAAAGATCGCATGGATGAACTTCAACAATTGTACATCCCAGTCTGGAGTAAAAATAAAATGGGGAAGGTGGCTCAACCGTGGCTAACAAGGGAAATTAAGGATAGTGTTAAATCCAAGGAAGAGGCATATAAATTGGCCAGAAAAAGCAGCAAACCTGAGGACTGGGAGAAATTTAGAATTCAACAGAGGAGGACAAAGGGTTTAATTAGGAGGGGGAAAATAGAGTATGAGAGTAAGCTTGCAGGAAATATAAAAACTGACTGCAAAAGCTTCCATAGATATGGGAAGAGAAAAAGATTAGTGAAGACAAACATAGGACCCTTGCAGTCAGATTCAGGTGAATTTATAATGGGGAACAAAGAAATGGCAGACCAATTGAACAAATACTTTGGTTCTGTCTTCACGAAGGAAGACACAAATAACTTTCTGGAAATACTAGGGGACCGAAGGTCTAGTGAGAAGAAGGAACGAAAGGAAATCCTTATTAGGAGGGAAATTGTGTTAGGGAACTTGATGGCATTGAAGGCCAATAAATCCCGGGGGCCTGATAGTCTGCATCCCAGAGTACTTAAGGAAGTGGCCCTAGAAATAATGGATGCATTGGTGATCATTTTCCAACATTTTTTCGATTCTGGATCAGTTCCTATGGACTGGAGGGTAGCTACTGTAACACCACTTTTTAAAAAGGAGGGAGAGAGAAAATGGGTAATTATAGACCGGTTAGCCTGACATCAGTAGTGGGGAAAATTGTGGAATCAATTATTAAAGATGAAATAGCAGCGCATTTGGAAAGCAGTGACAGGATCGGTCCAAGTCAACATGGATTTATGAAAGGGAAATCATGCTTGACAAATCTTCTGGAATTTTTTGAGGATGTAGCTAGTAGAGTGGACAAGGGCGAACCAGTGGATGTGGTGTATTTGGACTTTCAAAAGGCTTTTGATAAGGTCCCACACAAGAGATTGGTGTGCAAAATTAAAGCACATGGTATTGGGGGTAATGTACTGACGTGGATAGAGAACTGGTTGGCAGACAGGAAGCAGAGAGTCAGGATAAATGGTCCTTTTCAGAATGGCAGGCAGTGACTAGTGGGGTGCCGCAGGGCTCAGTGCTGGGACCCCAGCTAGTTACAATATACATTAATAATTTAGTTGAAGGATTTGAGTGTAATATCTCCAAATTTGCAGATGACACTAAGCTGGGTGGCGGTGTGAGCAGTGAGGAGGATGCTAAGAGGCTGCAGGATGACTTGGACAGGTTAGGTGAGTGGACAAATGCATGGCAGATGCAGTATAATGTGGATAAATGTGAGGTTGTCAACTTTGGTGGCAAAAACACGAAGGCAGATTATTATCTGAATGGTGATAGATTAGTAAAAGGGGAGGTGCAACGAGACCTGGGTGTCATGGTACATCAGTCATTGAAAGTTGGCATGCAGTTACAGCAGGTGGTGAAGAAGGCAAATGGTATGTTGGCCTTCATAGCTAGTGGATTTGAGTATAGGAGCAGAGAGGTCTTATTGCAGTTGTACAGGGCCTTGGTGAGGCCTCACCTGGAACATTGTGTTCAGTTTTGGTCTCCTAATCTGAGGAAGGATGTTCTTGCTATTGAGGGAATGCAGCGAATGTTCACCAGACTGATTCCCGGGATGGCAGGACTGACATATGAGGAGAGACTGGATTGACTCGGCTTGTATTCACTGGAGTTTAGAAGGATGAGAGGGGATCTCATAGAAACATATAAAATTCTGACAGGACTGGACAGGTTAGATGCAGGAAGAATGTTCCTGATGTTGGGGAAGTCCAGAACCAGGGGACACAGTCTAAGGATAAGGGGTAAGCCATCTGTGACTGAGATGAGGAGAAACTCCTTTACTCAGAGAGTTGCTAGCCTGTGGAATTCCCGACCGCAGAGAGTTGTTGATGCCAGTTCATTGGATATATTCAAGAGGGAGTTAGATATGGCCCTTATGGCTAAAGGGATCAAGGGGTATGGAGAGAAAGCAGGAAAGGGGTACTGAGGTGAATGATCAGCCATGATCTTATTGAATGGTGGTGCAAGCTCGAAGGGCCGAATGGCCTACTCCTGCACCTATTTTATGTGTTTCTATGTTTCTACGGCTGATCTGATCATGGACACTCAGCTTCACTTCCCCGTCCGCAGCCCATAACCCCTTATCTCCTTATCATTTAAGAAACTGTCTATTTCTGTCTTAAATTTATTCAGTGTCCCAGCTTCCACAGCTCTCTGAGGCAGCGAATTTCACAGATTTACAACCCTTTGACAGAAGAAATTTCTCCTCATCTCAGTTTTAAATGGGCGGCCCTTTATTTTAAGATTATGCCCTCTAGTTCTAGTCTCCCCCATCAGTGGAAACATCCTCTCTGCATCCACCTCGTCAAGCCCCATCATAATCTTGTACGTTTCGATAAGATCACCTCTTATTCTTCTGAATTTCAATGAGTAGAGGTCTAACCTACTCAATCTTTTCTCATAAGTTAACACCCTCATCTCCGGAATCAACCTAGTGAACCTTCTCTGAACTGCCTCCAAAGCAATATATCCTTTTGTAAATATGGAAATTAAAACTGCGCGCAGTATTCCAGGTGTGGCCTCACCAATACTCTGTATAGCTGTAGCAAGACTTCCCTGGTTTTTCCCCTTTGCAATAAAGGCCAAGATACCATTGGCCTTCCTGATCACTTACTGTACCTGCATACTAAACTTTTGTGTTTCATGCACAAGTACCCCCAGGTCCCGCTGTACTGCAGCACTTTGCAATCTTTCTCCTTTTAAATAATAACTTGCTCTGTGATTTTTTCTGCCAAAGACCTCACACTTTCCAACATTATACTCCATCAGCCAAATTTTTGCCCACTCACTTAGCCTGTCTATGTCTTTTTACAGATTTTTTGTGTCCTCCTCACACATTGCTTTTCCTCCCATCTTTGTAACGTCAGCAAACTTGGCTACGTTACACTCAGTCCCTTCTTCCTAGTCGTTAAGAACATAAGAACATAAGAACATAAGAATTAGGAACAGGAGTAGGCCATCTAACCCCTCAAGCCTGCTCCGCCATTCAACAAGAACATTGCTGATCTGGCCGTGGACTCAGCTCCACTTACCCACCCGCTCCCCGTAACCCTTAATTCCCTTATTGGTTAAAAATCTATATATCTGTGATTTGAATACATTCAATGAGCTAGCTTCAACTGCTTCCTTGGGCAGAGAATTCCATAGATTCACAACCCTCTGGGAGAAGAAATTCCCTCTCAACTCGGTTTTAAATTGGCTTCCCCGTATTTTGAGGCTGTGACCCCTAGTTCTGGTCTCCCCGACCAGTGGAAACAACCTCTCTGCCTCTATCTTGTCTATCCCTTTCATTATCTTAAATGTTTCTATAAGATCACCCCTCATCCTTCTGAACTCCAATGAGTAAAGACCCAGTCTACTCAATCTATCATCATAAGGTAACCCCCTCATCTCCGGAATCAGCCTAGTGAATCGTCTCTGTACCCCCTCCAAAGCTAGTATATCCTTCCTTAAGTAAGGTGACCAAAACTACACGCAGTACTCCAGGTGCAGCCTCACCAATACCCTATATAGTTGCAGCAGGACCTCCCTGCTTTTGTACTCCATCCCTCTCGCAATGAAGGCCAACATTCCATTCGCCTTCCTGATTACCTGCTGCACCTGCAAACTAATTTTTTGGGATTCATGCACAAGGACAGAAGAAGCTGGTGGACTTCTTCTGGAACAACAGGAAGCACTGGGTCTCTGTCGCGGTCTTGAGTCTCCCGCTTGAGGAGGGCGGTCAGTCGTTGGTGTGCGTCAGCGCCCAGCTCGCGACTTTCCGTCTTCAGACCCTGCAGAGATACCTTTACGTCGAGCCCCCTCCTAGGTGGTGCGCTCTGGCGAGGTATTTCTTCCGCCAGCAGCTCGACCTCAATTATGACACGCAGCTCCTGTTTGTGAACTTGGGGGGTGCCAGGACCGCCCTCCGGGAGCTGCCTGTCTTTTACAGGGAACTCATCAGGGTCTGGAACAAAGTCTCCACCAAGCGCAGCTCTCCGCCGGCTGGAGTGGCGGCCGTCCTGCAGGAACCGCTGCTCGGGAATCCGTACCTCCACGGCCGAGGCTTCATGTGGCGGTCGGAAGAGAGGGCTGTGGCTGGTGAGGTGACCAGGGTCAGGGACCTGCTCGATGGCGGAGGAGCGGGCTGGATGGCACCAGTCACGCTGGCGCGGCGCCTAAATTCTGCCAACGTCCGCCGCGCGGCCGATGCCATCGAGTCGCTAAAAACAGCTCTGGGCCCTGACTCCGTTAGGTGTATCGAGGAGGCTCAAGCACGTGGGGAGATCCCGTCCGAACTGACCCCCGTCCGGACGGAATTCCTCATCGGTGCCAAACCCCGGAACCTCCCTCGGGGGCCGGCGCCTCACAACTTGAGCCGCCTCGGGGAAATCCCCTCCGTGCCTTTCAGTTCCGCGCGGAGGGGTTTCCTGTACGGGCTGCTCCTGCACACCCTCAACTTTGCCATCCTCGCCGGCCGTCCGGACACGCCATGGCGTACCATCTTGCCGTCCGGAGGAGGCGGGGGTCCCCGATGGAGGGCACTCTACGCAGGGGTCCTCCCACTATTCATCGGGGACTTGGCCTGGAGGGTGGTGCACGGAGCAGTGCCGTGCAACAAATTTTTAAGCCGGTTCACGGACTCCCAGGCCGCCTGCAATTTCTGCGGTCTGGAGGAGTCCGTGTTCCATGTTTTTATTGAATGCACAAGGTTGCAGCCCCTGTTCCACTATTTGAAGGGGCTGCTCCTGAAATTCTGGCTGCACTTCAGTCCCACTCTCCTGATCTTTGGGCACCCTGTGCGGAGGGGAGCGGGTAGGTCCGAGGGCCTCCTCGTAGGACTGCTCCTGGGCACGGCCAAGGGTGCCATCAGCCGGTCCAGGCAGCGGGCGGTCGAGGGGGTCGTTCAACCTGACTGCCTGCCTCTCTTCCGCTCTTACATCCGATCCAGGGTGTCCTTGGAGATGGAGCACGCGGTGTCCACCGGTACGCTCGCGGCCTTCCGCGAGAGGTGGGCACCGGAGGGACTGGAGTGCATCATCACGCCCGGCAACCAAATTTTAATTTGATTTTACGTTTTAAAGTTTAATTTGTTTTAATTGCCGGTGCTTTTAGTGTCCCCCTCTCCTTTTATAGGGGGCACTGGAAAAAGGAAAAATTTGATTTTAGTGCCCCAAAAAAAAAAACACAAAAAAATAAATAAAAAAGGGGCCTTGTAAATGTCTTGTGTGTGTCATCCAGGTCGGGTGGCACGGATACATGTTTTATGTTTTTGCAGGTGAACTCCAAAAAGAGTTTCATGCACAAGGACCAATCGTAGAGCAGTGGAGGCGTGTCCTGCTCAGTTGGAGCTGTGAGCAGTGAGGGAAGCAGCAAGCAACTTGAGCTCCTGCCTGGAGAGCCCTGAGACCAGCCCAGGAAGAGAAGGAAGGAAGGGGCTTCACCTTCAACTTTTATCCAGAGGGAGAGGAGGAAAAAGCAGAAAACTTTGAACATCTTTATCATTTCTGCAAGGAGTTGGAGAGAGGGGGAAAAGACAACAACATCCAGTGTGGAAGGAGGGAGACTCTACTATCTCTACAGGTGGGTGTGGGTGCATTTCCCCAAACAGACTTTGTTGTATCGGTGGGGGGAGGAAAGAAGACCACTGAGGGCCGGAACATCGCGGGGGGTGTGTGTGTGTGTGGTAGTGTGCGTGGGGGCTGTGCTTACAACTAGGCCCCCCCCACAATTGGAACCCCCCCCACCCCCCCCCACATTTGCCTAGCCTGGGATAGCTGGAGCTACCAGGCTGAAGATTGTTATTAATCACCCAATTAAAGATCGTTAGGAGTGCCTGGTGGCTCCAGCTACCCCAGGTGAAGACATCTTCTCCCCCCACCTGAAGACCACCTCAAAGACTTTTGTGTTTTGCCATCTGGGGAGTGCACCCACCCACAGCTGCGAGGAGAGACCTGCCCTCGCAGCCCCCCCCCTTCCCACCCCCCTCTCTCTTTTCTCTGCTACTCTGTTTCTCCCCTCTCTCTCTGAGAACCCTTTCCTTCCAAATTTAAAAAAAAAACAATTAAGACAACTGAGCAGAGGGAGCAAGGCCTCTCCCCAATTGTCAACGAGGGGAGAGGTGCCTCGTTAAGGGCTCCTCTGCTCAGTTAAATACACGAGGCCATTAAAGACCATTAAGGCCTGTGACTTTGGGGTGGGTGTAGCCCTTAAAGGGACCCCGTGATGGCGACCCCATCCACGCCGGTGGCAGGGCCAGCAAGGACGTATGCGCAGGTGGCAACCGCTTCCACAGCACCTCCTGCGCCACCCGCTGCCCTGCCACCATTTACACTTATAACAAAAAAACACGGGGTCAAGAGCTACACTCACCCCACAATGAGCATCGAGGAGTGCGTGCGGGCGATGGCTGGGGTAGTCGGCCCCTCGGCCATTGTCGCAGCCTCCAAGATGTCTGGGAAGGCTGTTTTCTTCCTGGGGTCGGAGCGGGCGGTGTCCCTGGCCCTCGAAAAGGGGCTCACGGTGGGCGGGACGTTCCTGCCGGTGGATCCTCTCGAAGCCACCGCGCAGAGGGTCATCGTGTCGAACGTCCCGCCCTTTGTTCCCGCTGGGCTCCTCCTCCCTCACCTACAACAACTGGGGGAGGTAAGGTCAGGGATCAACCCCATACCGCTCGGCCTCAGGGAGAGCAGCCTGCGCCACGTGTTCTCCTTCCGCCGCCAGCTCTTTGTCCGGCTGGCGCGGGAGGACATGACAGAAGGGCACTTTAATGTGGTGCACGAGGGGACTGCCTACCGCGTCTTCTGGACGTCGGACGGCGTGCGGTGCCATGCCTGCAGGGAGGTGGGGCATGTTCGCAAGAACTGCCCCGCCTCCAAGGCCGCCAAACCACCAAAGGCGGCCAAGGCTGGCGCTGCCGCCACCCCTCCCCCTAGTTGCGTCCGCGTGCCGGGAGCCATGGGTGCGCGGGCATCGTCGGAGGCCTTTGTTTTCAGGGCCTCCGGCGGGGGGGAGGGAGAGCGTCCGACCGGAAAGAAGGTGCGGAAGAAGACAAAACATCAAGAGGCGGGTCCTCTCGGTGCGCCGGATAATTTGACCACCGCGCTCAGCCCAACCCCGTCACCGGCGAGCGCGGGGTGCCCCGAGCCCGTGCCCGAGCCCTTGAACAACACCACAGAGGGGCCCGGGCGCGGGCAAGAAAAGGAAAAGGGGGGGGCGGAGCGGGAGGCCTCGGCAGACATGGAGGTCTCCCTGACTCCGCGCGCCCCCAGGAACAAAAAGAGGCACCGCCCCAATGACGCGGAGGGGGAACAACATCCCTCCGCGGAGGAGTCGGTGCCCGCCGCGTGTCCCGCGTCCCCCACCAGCGCCCCCAAATTGCGCTGCAGGCGCGAGGAGTCTTTCCCCGGGGAGGGTGAGACAGTTGAGGCTGCCCAGCCTCTGCCTCCCGGGGATGGAGTGGAAGATCTGCCTGTCGTGGGGGGCGTGGGGACCGCGGAGGAATGCGTAGCCGCCGGGCCGGGCGTCCCGGGGACTGAGGCGGGCGAGGCCGAAAAGGCCGAATCTGAGCCCGCCCAGCTATTACCCAACTTCCCCCGGGAGTTGCTCGACCCGGCAGAAACAAAATATATTGATTTTAATGAAACTGTAGATGCTGGGCCGGGGGGTGGCAGCGGGGAGGGGGAGGAACACCCACCCTCGCCCCTTACTTTGGAGCTGGAGCACTTGGAGGGCCTGGGGATTTCCTATGGCCGGGTCTCTCCTTGTTCTCCGGTTCCTGGGGCGGAGGGGGAACCCCTTCCGCTGTCATTTCCCGACCCAGCACCATTTTTAAAAGAGCCCAGTGGGGACTCCTCTGCCGACGATCCTGGGGGTGGGATCGGGGCAGTGCCAGGGCCGGTTGGAGCGGCCGGTTCATTTGCCGTACCTTGTGCGGTCGATGGGCCGGCTGCTGGCGGCCACCTCCCGGAGGAGGACGGGGACTCGGTGGGGGACGCGGGTGAAGACCTAGAGACCACCGCCAGTGAGGCGGTGGATCTGCTCGCGGCCGCCGCTGAGGCCCTCCTCGTTCCTGCAAAGGAACTCCGGGACTTTTTGGCCCAGAGCCGGGGTCGCCGCGACCAAGCCCGACTGGCCCTGGAAAAATGGTCCGAGCCGGAGCTGATCAAGGGGTCCGTCCGCGCCGCCGTTAAAACCTTGGCCGCGGGCGGGCCCTTGACAAAGGAGCAGCACCTTGAGCTGCGCGAGCTCGAGGGACTCCTCGCTGGGCTGCGGAGGGAGCGGAGTTCAACAAAAGACTCCGCTCCCTCCCCCACAATAGGTTAAGGTAGAGGTTGCACTATGCTTTTGCCATGAAGATAACCATAGCCAGCCTCAACATCAACGGCGGCAGAGGGGCACGCCGTAGATTTGACAATTTTTCGCTCCTGCGGGAGGGGAAATATGCGGTGTGCTTCCTGCAAGAAACCCACACCGTTCCGGGAGACGAAGCCACGTGGCTCCTGGAATGGCAAGGAGAGGTCCGCATGAGCCACCTCACCGCCATTTCTAGTGGGGTGGCCATCTTGCTGGGCCCGCATTTTCAGCCGGAGATCTTGGGGGTCGAGGAGCCCGTGCCAGGCCGCTTGCTGCACGTAACGGTTCGCCTGGGGGACGTGCCGCTCCATCTCGTGAACGTGTACGCCCCTCATCCCGGCCCGCAGCAAACGCGCTTCTTTGAAGAGGTGTCCGCTCTTCTTGGCTCCGTCGACGTCGGCGACTGCATTGTCCTCGGGGGGGATTTTAACTGCACCCTCGAGGCGAGGGACCGCTCCGGTGCCCCGCAGTGCATGACGGCGATGGAGAAGTTGAGGGACCTGGTCGGGTCCTTCGACTTGGTGGACGTCTGGCGAAATCTCCACCCCGACTCCAGCGCCTTTACTTGGGTGAGGCCTGGAGTTGGATGGTCTAGAGTCGACCGCCTTTACGTGTCTCGGGCGTACGTTTCCTGCGTCCCGGCGGCCTCCATGCGGCCGGTGCCGTGTTCGGACCACCACCTGGTGTGGGCGGAGCTCGCTTCGCTCCGCGCGAGGACGGGGTCCGCGTACTGGCACTTTAACAACCGGCTGCTGGAGGACGTGCGGTTCCAGGACTCGTTCCGTCGATTCTGGTCCGACTGGAGAAGGAAGCAGGGGGGCTTCCCCTCCTTGAGGCTATGGTGGGACGTGGGCAAGGCTCACGTCCGCGTCTTCTGTCAAGAGTACGCGAGGGGGTCGACCAAGAGGCGGGCGGCCAGAGTCGGGCGCCTAGAAAAAGAGGTGCTCGACCTGGAAGCCCGTCTCGGTCAAGTCGTCCAGGACCCGGCCCTGCGGACGGTGTACGAAGCGAAGAAGGCCGCGCTGAAGGACCTGCAGCTCGTCGGGTCCCGAGGCGCGTTCGTGAGGTCGCGGATCCGGTTCCTGCGGGATCTGGACTGCGGCTCCCCCTTCTTCTACTCGCTGGAAAAAAGGCAGAGTGTCCGTAAGCAGCTCTTGACGCTGCTGGCCGACGACGGCTCTCTCGTCTCGGATCCGGAGGGCGTCAACAACAGGGTCCGTGAATATTACGGGGCTCTGTTCTCTCCGGATCCGTCCAGCGAGGAAGCGCGTAGAGTTTTGTGGGAGGACCTGCCGAAGGTCGGCCCGGAGGGCGCCGAAAATCTGGAAGCTCCGCTAAGCCTGGCGGAGCTGACCGGTGCCCTCGCCCGGCTCTCGAGGGGAAAATCCCCGGGGCTGGACGGGCTGACCGTGGAGTTCCACAGGGCGTTCTGGGACGTCCTGGGGAGCGACTACGCGCGGGTCCTGGGGGAAAGTCTGGCGACCGGGGAGATGCCCCTCTCTTGGCGCAGGGCAGTCATCGTCCTGCTGCCTAAGAAGGGCGATCTCCGCCTCCTTAAGAACTGGCGCCCGGTCTCCCTCCTCAGCACGGACTACAAAATTTTCGCCAGGGCGATGTCTGCTCGCCTTGGTGCCGTGCTGGACCACATGATCCACCCCGACCAGTCATACACGGTCCCGGGCCGGACGATCCACGACAACATCCATCTGGTCCGGGACCTCATCCATTGCTCCCAGGAGGCTGGTCTGTCGGTCGCCTTCCTATCCCTCGACCAAGAGAAGGCGTTCGACAGGGTGGATCACGACTATCTGCTCGGAACTCTGCGCGCTTTCGGGTTCGGGACGCATTTGGTCGCCCGGATCCGACTTTTGTACGCCGCCGCGGAGTGTCTGATTAAGGTTAACGGGTCCTTGACGGCGCCCCTTCGCTTTAGGAGAGGGGTGCGCCAGGGATGCCCCATGTCCGGCCAGTTATACGCCGTTTGCGTGGAGCCTTTCCTGCGCCTCTTGCGGACGAGGTTGACGGGACTGGCTCTGCAAGGGCCGGGCGTGGAGGTCGTCCTCTCGGCTTACGCCGATGACGTGCTCCTCGCGGTAGAGGATCCCGCTGACCTGCGGAGGATGCGTGAGTGCCAGGAGATTTACTCGGCCGCGTCCTCCGCCAGGATCAACTGGGAGAAATGTTCCGGACTCCTGGTGGGTCAGTGGCGGGTGGACTCCCTGCCGGAGGAGCTCAGGCCTTTTGCCTGGAGCACGACCCATCTCCTCTATCTGGGAGTCTACCTTAGCCCCGACGAGGGAACCTGGCCGGCGAACTGGCAGGAGCTGGAGGCCAAGGTCGCCGCTCGCCTAGGGCGCTGGACAGGACTGCTCCGAGTGCTGTCCTACAGGGGTCGAGCGCTAGTCATAAACCAGCTGGTGGCCGCAATGCTGTGGTACCGGCTGGTCACTTTGACCCCTCCCCCTGCGTTTGTCGCCAAGATACAGAAGAAGCTGGTGGACTTCTTCTGGAACAACAGGAAGCACTGGGTCTCTGCCGCGGTCTTGAGTCTCCCGCTTGAGGAGGGCGGTCAGTCGTTGGTGTGCGTCAGCGCCCAGCTCGCGACTTTCCGTCTTCAGACCCTGCAGAGATACCTTTACGTCGAGCCCCCTCCTAGGTGGTGTGCTCTGGCGAGGTATTTCTTCCGCCAGCAGCTCGACCTCAATTATGACACGCAGCTCCTGTTTGTGAACTTGGGGGGTGCCAGGACCGCCCTCCGGGAGCTGCCTGTCTTTTACAGGGAACTCATCAGGGTCTGGAACAAAGTCTCCACCAAGCGCAGCTCTCCACCGGCTGGAGTGGCGGCCGTCCTGCAGGAGCCGCTGCTCGGGAATCCGTACCTCCACGGCCGAGGTTTTATGTGGCGGTCGGAAGAGAGGGCTGTGGCTGGTGAGGTGACCAGGGTCAGGGACCTGCTCGATGGCGGAGGAGCGGGCTGGATGGCGCCAGTCACGCTGGCGCGGCGCCTAAATTCTGCCAACGTCCGCCGCGCGGCCGATGCCATCGAGTCGCTAAAAACAGCTCTGGGCCCTGACTCCGTTAGGTGTATCGAGGAGGCTCAAGCACGTGGGGAGATCCCGTCCGAACTGACCCCCGTCCGGACGGAATTCCTCATCGGCGCCAAACCCCGGAACCTCCCTCGGGGGCCGGCGCCTCACAACTTGAGCCGCCTCGGGGAAATCCCCTCCGTGCCTTTCAGTTCCGCGCGGAGGGGTTTCCTGTACGGGCTGCTCCTGCACACCCTCAACTTTGCCATCCTCGCCGGCCGTCCGGACACGCCATGGCGTACCATCTTGCCGTCCGGAGGAGGCGGGGGTCCCCGATGGAGGGCACTCTACGCAGGGGTCCTCCCACTATTCATCGGGGACTTGGCCTGGAGGGTGGTGCATGGAGCAGTGCCGTGCAATAAATTTTTAAGCCGGTTCACGGACTCCCAGGCCGCCTGCAATTTCTGCGGTCTGGAGGAGTCCGTGTTCCATGTTTTTATTGAGTGCACGAGGTTGCAGCCCCTGTTCCACTATTTGAAGGGGCTGCTCCTGAAATTCTGGCTGCACTTCAGTCCCACTCTCCTGATCTTTGGGCACCCTGTGCGGAGGGGAGCGGGTAGGTCCGAAGGCCTCCTCGTAGGACTGCTCCTGGGCACGGCCAAGGGTGCCATCAGCCGGTCCAGGCAGCGGGCGGTCGAGGGGGTCGTTCAACCTGACTGCCTGCCTCTCTTCCGCTCTTACATCCGGTCCAGGGTGTCCTTGGAGATGGAGCACGCGGTGTCCACCGGTACGCTCGCGGCCTTCCGCGAGAGGTGGGCACCGGAGGGACTGGAGTGCATCATCACGCCCGGCAACCAAATTTTAATTTGATTTTACGTTTTAAAGTTTAATTTGTTTTAATTGCCGGTGCTTTTAGTGTCCCCCTTCCCTTTTATAGGGGGCACTGGGGAAAATTGTGATTTTAGTGCCCAAAAAAAAAAAACCAAAAAAAAAGAAAAACACAAAAAAAAAAACAAAAAAAAAAAAGGGGGGGAAAAAAAGGGCCTTGAAAATGTCTGGAGTGTCACCCAGGTCGGGTGGCACCGTTTATTGTTTTTATGTTTTCACAGGTGAACTCAAAAGAGTTTCATGCACAAGGACCCCAAAAAAAAAACCAAAAAACAAACAAAAAAAAAGGGGCCTTGAAAATGTCTGGAGTGTCACCCAGGTCGGGTGGCACCGTTTAATGTTTTTATGTTTTGCAGGTAAACTCAAAAGAGTTTCATGCACAAGGAGCACGACCCATCTCCTCTATCTGGGAGTCTACCTTAGCCCCGACGAGGAAGCCTGGCCGGCGAACTGGCAGGAGCTGGAGGCCAAGTTTGCCGCTCGCCTAGGGCGCTGGACAGGACTGCTCCGAG
Organism: Pristiophorus japonicus; assembly: GCF_044704955.1. Taxonomy (NCBI): domain Eukaryota; kingdom Metazoa; phylum Chordata; class Chondrichthyes; family Pristiophoridae; genus Pristiophorus; species Pristiophorus japonicus. Next base: position 178,236,702 of record NC_091981.1, read on the forward strand.
TGCTGTCCTACAGGGACCGAGCGCTAGTCATAAACCAGCTGGTGGCCGCCATGTTGTGGTACCGGCTGGTCACTTTGACCCCTCCCCCTGCGTTTGTCGCCAAGATACAGAAGAAGCTGGTGGACTTCTTCTGGAACAACAGGAAGCACTGGGTCTCTGCAGCGGTATTGAGGCTCCCGCTTGGGGAGGGCGGTCAGTCGTTGGTGTGCGTCAGCACCCAGCTCGCAACTTTCCATCTTCAGACCCTGCAGAGATACCTTTACGTCGAGCCCCCTCCTAGGTGGCGTGCTCTGGCGACGTATTTCTTCCGCCAGTAGCACGGCCTCAACTACGACACGCAGCTCCTGTTTGTGAGTGTGGGGGGCGTCAGGACCGCCCTCCGGGAGCTGCCTGTCTTTTACAAGGAACTCATCAGGGTCTGGAACAAAGTCTCCACCAAGCGTAGCTCTCCGCCGGCTGGAGTGGCGGCCGTCCTGCAGGAGCCGCTGCTCGGGAATCCGTACCTCCACGACCGAGGTTTTTTGTGGCGGTCGGAAGAGAGGGCTGTGGCTGGTGAGGTGACCAGGGTCAGGGACCTGCTCGATGGCGGAGGAGCGGGCTGGATGGCGCCAGACATGCTGGCGCGGCGCCTAAACTCTGCCAACGTCCGCCACGCGGCCGATGCCATCGAGTCGCTAAAAACAGCTCTGGGCCCTGACTCCGTTAGGTGCATCGAGGAGGCTCAAGCACGTGGGGAGATCCCGTCCGAACTGACCCCCGTCCGGACGGAATTCCTCATCGGCGCCAAACCCCGGAACCTCCCTCGGGGGCCGGCGCCTCACAACTTGAGCCGCCTCGGGGAAATCCCCTCCGTGCCTTTCAGTTCCGCGCGGAGGGGTTTCCTGTACGGGCTGCTCCTGCACACCCTCAACTTTGCCATCCTCGCCGGCCGTCCGGACACGCCATGGCGTACCATCTTGCCGTCCGGAGGAGGCGGGGGTCCCCGATGGAGGGCACTCTACGCAGGGGTCCTCCCACTATTCATCGGGGACTTGGCCTGGAGGGTGGTGCACGGAGCAGTGCCGTGCAACAAATTTTTAAGCCGGTTCACGGACTCCCAGGCCGCCTGCAATTTCTGCGGTCTGGAGGAGTCCGTGTTCCATGTTTTTATTGAGTGCACAAGGTTGCAGCCCCTGTTCCATTATTTGAAGGGGCTGCTCCTGAAATTCTGGCTGCACTTCAGTCCCACTCTCCTGATCTTTGGGCACCCTGTGCGGAGGGGAGCGGGTAGGTCCGAAGGCCTCCTCGTAGGACTGCTCCTGGGCACGGCCAAGGGTGCCATCAGCCGGTCCAGGCAGCGGGCGGTCGAGGGGGTCGTTCAACCTGACTGCCTGCCTCTCTTCCGCTCTTACATCCGGTCCAGGGTGTCCTTGGAGATGGAGCACGCGGTGTCCACCGGTACGCTCGCGGCCTTCCGCGAGAGGTGGGCACCGGAGGGACTGGAGTGCATCATCACGCCCGGCAACCAAATTTTAATTTGATTTTACGTTTTAAAGTTAATTTGTTTTAATTGCCGGTGCTTTTAGTGTCCCCTTCCCTTTTATAGGGGGCACTGGGGAAAAATTGTGATTTTAGTGCCCAAAAAAAAAAACAAAAAAAAAAAAGAAAAAACACAAAAAAAAAAAGGAGGGAAAAAAAAGGGCCTTGTAAATGTCTGGAGTGTCACCCAGGTCGGGTGGCACCGTTTAATGTTTTATGTTTTGCAGGTGAACTCCAAAAAGAGTTTCATGCACAAGGAGCACGACCCATCTCCTCTATCTGGGAGTCTACCTTAGCCCCGACGAGGAAGCCTGGCCGGCGAACTGGCAGGAGCTGGAGGCCAAGTTTGCCGCTCGCCTAGGGCGCTGGACAGGACTGCTCCGAGTGCTGTCCTACAGGGACCGAGCGCTAGTCATAAACCAGCTGGTGGCCGCCATGTTGTGGTACCGGCTGGTCACTTTGACCCCTCCCCCTGCGTTTGTCGCCAAGATACAGAAGAAGCTGGTGGACTTCTTCTGGAACAACAGGAAGCACTGGGTCTCTGCAGCGGTATTGAGGCTCCCGCTTGGGGAGGGCGGTCAGTCGTTGGTGTGCGTCAGCACCCAGCTCGCAACTTTCCATCTTCAGACCCTGCAGAGATACCTTTACGTCGAGCCCCCTCCTAGGTGGCGTGCTCTGGCGACGTATTTCTTCCGCCAGTAGCACGGCCTCAACTACGACACGCAGCTCCTGTTTGTGAGTGTGGGGGGCGTCAGGACCGCCCTCCGGGAGCTGCCTGTCTTTTACAAGGAACTCATCAGGGTCTGGAACAAAGTCTCCACCAAGCGTAGCTCTCCGCCGGCTGGAGTGGCGGCCGTCCTGCAGGAGCCGCTGCTCGGGAATCCGTACCTCCACGACCGAGGTTTTTTGTGGCGGTCGGACGAGAGGGCTGTGGCTGGTGAGGTGACCAGGGTCAGGGACCTGCTCGATGACGGAGGAGCGGGCTGGATGGCGCCAGACACGCTGGCGCGGCGCCTAAATTCTGCCAACGTCCGCCACGCGGCCGATGCCGTCGAGTCGCTAAAAACAGCTCTGGGCCCCGACTCCGTTAGGTGCATCGAGGAGGCTCAAGCACGTGGGGAGATCCCATCCGAACTGACCCCCGTCCGGACGGAATTCCTCATCGGCGCCAAACCCCGGAACCTCCCTCGGGGGCTGGCGCCTCACAACTTGAGCCACCTCGGGGAAATCCCCTCCGTGCCTTTCAGTTCCGCGCGGAGGGGTTTCCTGTACGGGCTGCTCCTGCACACTCTCAACTTTGCCATCCTCGCCTGCCGTCCGGACACGCCATGGCGTACCATCTTGCCGTCCGGAGGAGGCGGGGGTCCCCGATGGAGGGCACTCTACGCAGGGGTCCTCCCACTATTTGTCGGGGACTTGGCCTGGAGGGTGGTGCACGGAGCAGTGCCGTGCAATAAATTTTTAAGCCGGTTCACGGGCTCCCAGGCCGCCTGCAATTTCTGCGGTCTGGAAGAGTCCGTGTTCCATGTTTTTATTGAGTGCATGAGGTTGCAGCCCCTGTTTTGTTATTTAAAGGGGCTGCTCCTGAAATTCTGGCTGCACTTCAGTCCCACACTCCTGATCTTCGGGCACCTGTGCGGAGGGGAGCGGGTAGGTCCGAGGGCCTCCTCGTAGGACTGCTCCTGGGCACGGCTAAGGGGGCCATCAGCCGGTCCAGGCAGCGGACGGTCGAGGGGGTCGTTCAGCCAGACTGCCTGCCTCTCTTCCGCGCATACATCCGGTCCAGGGTGTCCTTGGAGATGGAGCACGCGGTGTCCACCGATACGCTCGCGGCCTTCCGCGAGAGGTGGGCACCGGAGGGACTGGAGTGCATCATCACGCCCGGCAACCAAATTTTAATTTGATTTTATGTTTTTGTTAATTTGTTTTAATTGCCAGTGCTTTTAGTGTCCCCCTCCCCTTTTATAGGGGGCACTTGGGGAAAAAAAAGGAAAAGGAAAAAAAAAGCCTTGTAAATCGTTGGTGTTTCCCCCAGATCGGGGGGGCACAGTTTAATGTTTTTTGTTTACTCCCAAAAAGAGTTTCATGCACAAGGACCCCCAGGTCCCTCTGCACCGCAGCATGTTGTAATTTCTCCCCATTCAAATAATATTCCCTTTTACTGTTTTTTTTTCCAAGGTGGATGACCTCACACTTTCCGACATTGGGTATTCCATCTGCCAAACGTTAGCCCATTCGCTTAACCAATCTAAATCTCTTTGCAGCCTCTCTGTGTCCTTTTCACAACCCGCTTTCCCACTAATCTTTGTGTCATTTGCAAATTTTGTTACACTACACTCTGTCCCCTCTTCCAGGTCATCTATGTATATTGTAAACAGTTGTGGTCCTAGCACTGATTCCTGTGGCACACCACTAACCACTGATTTCCAACCCGAAAAGGACCCATTTATCCCGACTTTCTGCTTTCTGTTCGCCAGCCAATTCTCTATCCATGCTAATACATTTCCTCTGACTCCGCGTACCTTTATCTTCTGCAGTAATCTTTTGTGTGGCACCTTATCGAATGCCTTTTGGAAATCTAAATCCACCACATCCATCAGTACACCTCTATCCACCATGCTCGTTATATATAGATTGTAAATAGTTGCGTCCCAGCACTGATCCCTGAGGCACTCCACTGGTTACTAGGTTGCGCTCCACTTTCTCTCAGGAGCAGTAACCACAATATCGTGAGCGGGGCTGGACTTCCGTGCCTGGCACAGGAACTCCCGCCTTGCACTTGTTACCGCCACCAATCGGGACGCGACACAATTTCCCTCCCTATGTCTTACCAGCTTCGTCAACCATTTTTGAAGAGGTCACAATGTTAGTCAATGATGGATACTTTTATCTTGATTTTCAAAAAAACCTTCGATAAAGTACCGTATCAAAGACTATTAAGCTAGGTTGCATCCAGCTGGCCATGCCCTCTTTAAATATATAAATCAAGTTCAATTATGTCATTGGCCCCAGTCTGCTATTTATGAATATTGAAAGACAATCAAATTTTTAGCTGAATATTATTTGTAGGCAAAGTGTAGTGACTTGGATGAAGGCATCAGGGAAACAATCCTTAACTTTTGCTGACGATATGGAGGGGTGTATTGGAGCTATGTGAGGATGAAATAGATTTCTGGCTGATAATTCCAGGCATGTGTATATCATGCAGGGTTACTCTATTAAGGCTGAAGTTCATGAGAAGGGCTTGAAGGTCATAGCTCATGAAGCACTTATGGTCCATGATAAGTGCACAAGATCTTAGAGAAAGCAAATAGGGTGCTAGGATGAATTGTAAAGGCAGTTAAATACAAGGCTAAAAATACAGCATTAGAAATATGATATTGCTTTATAAAAGATCCCGATATGGCTGCAACTAGAAAATTGTGCTCAGTTTTGGCCCACCTCACACAATGGAGGATATCGGGGCTCTGAAAAGATTCAGAGAAGAGTCACCAGAATGATACCAAGTCTTTGGGCTCTTAGTCATCAGGACAGGCTCAGGGAACTGGAAGGTTTTCAGAAACAAACACAGAAGGGTTATGACTGAGATTTTTAAAATGAAGGGAATAGATTCTGTTGGAGAGGATAGGCTAATTGGAATTAAACAGGGAAGAGAGGACTAGGCAATTTCAGTACAATGTACAAAAACATAAGAAGATAGCAGGAAGTATTTCTTTTTGCAGTTCACCTGTGCAGTCAATATGGATTCACAGCAGGCCTTCAAAAGGGTGCTGGCTACGTTCCTGGGAGTGGACCTCATCTCAAGTTATAGAAGGTAGTTGGGATCATCAGGTATTGCAACCTCCTGGAGTTTGCTTGATAGCCTTGCGGGGGGGTCAGAGGAATATTTCCTAGAGTTTGTTTCCTAAACTGGCCTAAGGTTTTTTCTCGCAGCATCAGAAAGTCCTTGGAAACTTGGAGTTATTCCCAAAATATTTTTTCGGAAACATAACTAGAGAAATGATATTTCAATAGAATTGAGCTACATACACAGACCACCGTCAAAAGAACTTTAATGATTTTCATGAGACTGGTACCATTTGATGATTTCCTTGGAGAGTTTCAAGTTGCCAAGCTCCCGCCATCCTGTTGAGTACCATCTGCAATGAAGTCTTCAGGTACCTGCATTGATATCTTTCTGATTTACTTCACTGAGTAAGCATTCCACATCAGATTCCCAAGTGAAAGACAGCAACCCTGCAGTGACTTTGGACAACAATAGACACTGAGGTTGCCTTTGGGCATCTGGGGTTTTTCTGTTCCCTGATGTGACGTTCCACAGGCAATGCTGCATTATTCTTCTGGTACCACAGAGACTTCATATTCCAACACTTTTCCGCACACCACCATCTCCAGCTCATTGTGTCGAACTGTTCCATTGTAATAAGAAATTGGGACAAGAATTGTCTCTGTACATGTTTCTCTTCTCTGGGCATGTGGCTTCTAAATATTTCTACATTTTGTTCTTGAAGTCTCCTGCAGCTAATGGTCTAGAAAATCGATCGCACTTCACAATGGGTGAGCAGGAGGTGCCCACTCGCTGTATGCACCTGCTCACATGAGCGCAGAGACCATGTGAAATTCGTGCTGGCTGCTCATTATCGCATGTCAGGCATACATGTAGCCGGTGCATCCCACGCTGCTTATTGGCTGCGTGCCTGTTTGGGGGAGAGTGGGGAATCGGGCATCTCTAACGCCACTTAAAGTCAGTCAATACCTCTTAAAGGGGAGGTGCACTGTGGCTGTAGATAATAGGGAAACATTAAAGATCAAAATGGCATCAAGGCCCAGAGAGGGCACCTAGGTTTCCTGATGCAGCATTGGAGGCCCTAGCCCAGATGGTGGGCAGGAGAAAGGAGATCATGTGCCCCACCCGGGGGAAGAAGCCCTCCAGACAACACTTCCGCTGCCAGTGGGAAGAGGTCACTAGGGAGGTTTAATGAGGTGATGAGCCCCCAGGTCATTGCTGCAATGGTGAAAAAAATGTAATGGCCTCACTAGCAGTGTTCTCTTTCATTTTCTTTTGGAGGCTCAACCCCTTAAACGGGCTGCACGGCCCATTCACATTTCTGTGCATGCGCGTTTTTTTCTGTTGTAAAGCCGGCAAGCGGCATGCATGGGAGTCCGGTCAATGGGAACATTGCTCGCTGGAGTTGTCGAGGTAAGAATCTATCTCTCATCTCAACTACGCTCTCCTCACACTTGCACCATTGTCAGTCACACTACTCACAACATTCTCCTCCTCCCTGACTCCCTTCACTCTTCTCGAGTCATGACTATGACCACTGGCAATACTGGAGACGGGTCTCTGGTAGTAGGATTGTCAGCTGTGGCTCAGTGAGTAGCACACTTGCCTCTGAGTCCAAAGGTTGTGGGTTCAAGTCCCACTCCAGAGACATGAGTACAAAATAAATCTAGGCTGACACTCCAGTGCAGTGCTGACGTAGTGCTGCACTGTCAGAGGTGTCTTCTTTTGGATGAGACGTTAAACCAAGGCCCCATCTGCTCTCGCAAGTGGATGTAAAAGATCCCATGGTACTATTTCGAAGAAGTGCAATGGAGTTATCCCCGGTGTCCTGGCCAATATTTATCCCACAATCAACATAACAAAAAAACAGATTATCTGGTCATTATCACATTGCTATTTATGGGAGCTTGCTTGTGCACAAATTGGCTGCTGCATTTCCTACATTACAACAGTGATTACACTCCACAAGTACTTAATTGGCTGTAAAGTGCTTTGAGATATCCAGTGGTCATGAAAGGTGCTATATTAATGCAAGTCTTTCTTTTCTTGCCCATTTTTTGCCTTCTCATTCTCCCACCCTACACACTCTGACAAAATGCAACACCCGTTCATCTTCCTCTGCTCGTCATTCACACTACAAACTAACCCTTCTCTCCCTTTTTCATTTCAGTTGCTAAAAATGTCAAGGACCCTGTGTCATTTCAGGAAGAAGGGGGCAGCCTTCCTGAAGTTGCAGTGTTACTCAATCTGACGCCATTAAGCATCAGCTCAGAGACATGTACTTTCGAGCGTAGGCTAGAGAAGGGGTCTTCACGTGGGAATCACTGGACACAAGTATGCAGAAGCTAGGGTAGAACATGGGGTGTCACAAGTGGCAGCATGCCAGAGGGCGAGATCACTCACTTTAGCTCTGCTGCAGAGGACTTGGATGATGATTTTGAGATCCCAGGCTACCAAATAAGGCTGATGGACATATACCAGGAAATGCTAGGTGCACTGGGCAGCCTGCCAGTGAGCTTGCGCACAATGTCTGAGAGCAGAGAGGAATCCAGCTCCAACTTGTGTCGGGGCTTTGCGCAGAGCATGGAGACTATTCTGTTGAACATGGAGCGAGTGGTCAGCTCCATGAACCGGACAGTGGTGCCTAACATGAAAAAGCCTCTGCTAACAGCTCTCAAAGCTGCCACGGAAGCTCAGATGGCTACCATCTTGGCTTTGGTAGCCACTGTTGACAGGGGCTTCAAGAGCATCATATCATTCCTGCACTGTTCTTGTGCAGAGTAGAAGGAGTGCCGGGGCGCAATCCCACTAGTGTGGTATTGGCTCAATGGGAGAGGCACCTATTGTCCTCTTTCAGGATGACAGCATGCCTGCTACCCTATTACCCACTCCACCACTGCCCTTGTAAGTGCCACATTGCCAGCTGGGCCAGACTGCCCCAGCCCACGTTAAGATGCTGCAGTCTGTAGCCACGCCCTCAAAACTCAGAGCTGCTCAAGGCCCCTTGATAAACATGTTTAAAATCATAAAGGAATGAAACAGGAGATAAAGGCCTAGAAATTTGAGTCGGCCAGAAACCTGCCAGTGCCACCATGGACCAAAGTTAATGGCCGTCTGCAATAAGAGCGTAGGCAGCACCGGTATTTTGGTGATGCCTGCTGATTTACATTAGCGCAGCACAAATCCTGCAGTGTAACGCACTGTTTTGTAGCATGGCTGTAGCATCCCTGGAGCAAGGCAGCTTTCTCTTAAAGGTAGTCTGTCATTCTACAAAGCAGTGTTGATACATTAAAAGGGAACTGCCTTCTAAACTGAAAAAAAATCATTTAAAAATAGGCAGTTTTTAGCCCTTAGAGCTCAATTGCCGTCTGAAAGAAATAAACATTAAAAGAGTTTTCAGCTCTGAAAGCTAAACGGCCTTCCAGATGTAAAAAATGGTAAAAGTGCTTCAGTACTAACACAAATAGTTCAACAAGCCAAGGAAGGGGCACCCAGGGTCTCGCACGCAGCACTCCAGCTTTGGGCAGGGGTCAACACTGCAAGAGAGGTCCACCAGAAAGAAGGATGTGGGACCACATCACCGAGGTGATCACTGCCAGCAATGGCATGGGGCATGGCTGAGTCCTTGACCAGTGGCGGGGCTGAAAGGATACAAGATGCTGGTATCCTCATATGTTATTCTCCTTCTCACATCCCACTTTCTCCTCATCCCACAATCTCTTCTGATTTACAAGATGCACATGGTGTAAGCATGCAGCTCTTGCTTTCCTGTTCTCCCCTCACCATAACTCTACCCTTGTGTCTTCCTCATTTCACACACCCAAGAAATGCAGCCTGCCCAGCCAGTGGTTGACCAAGAAGAGAGGGAGGAGAGAAGAAGAGAGGGAGAAGAAGAGAGGGAGAAGAAGAGAGGGAGAAGAAGAGAGGGAGAAGAAGAGAGGGAGAAGAAGAAACAACAACAATGTCACTTGATCTGAGACTCCCAGCCACCAGCTCCTTGAGGCCATCCACCAAGGCCATCTGCTGCATCTGCCACTGAAAGTCAGCAACCTTCCACTAGCCATGCTGCAGCCACTGACATTGGGTAGGATAGGCAAAGGCAGACACAAGATAATCACTAGGGGAATGCACAAGGGTGTTGTTTTGATTTCTTGATGTCATATTGGATGGATCGATATATAAAGTTGGATTGGAAAGTTTGGTTTGTGGTGGCTTTTATTTCAGCATCATGGCCAAAAGGAGGCTGTGATGGCCAGCAGCAGGCGGATGATTCCATGCCGGATATCCCAGCCAGAAAAGGGCTGTCTGTGTTGCATCCTTCCTTCTAGTTCCTCTTCTTCTACTTCTTCCTCTCCTGCATCTTTCTCTTCCCTCTGTGAGCGGATGCTGTAAATCTGATACAGAAACATAGAAACATTGAAACATAGAAAATAGGTGCAGGAGTAGACCATTCGGCCCTTCGAGCCTACACCGCCATTCAATATGATCATTGTTGATCATGCACTTCAGTACCCCATTCCTGCCTTCTCTCCATATCCTCTGATCCCTTTAGCCGTAAGGGCCACATCTAACTCACTTTTGAATATATCCAACAAACTGCACTCAACAACTTTCTGTGGTAGAGAATTCCACAGGTTCACAATTCTCCGGATGAGAAAGTTTCTCCTCATCTCAGACTTAAATGGCTTACCCCTTATCCTTAGACTGTGACCCTTGGTTCTGGACTTCCCCAACATTGGGAACATTCTTCCTGCATCTAACCTGTCTAAACCCGTCAGAATTTTATATGTTTCTATGAGATCCCCTCTCATTCTTCTAAATTCCAGTGAATATAAGCCTAGTCGATCCAGTCTTTCTTCATATGGCAGTCCTGCCATCCCGGGAATCAGTCTGGTGAACCTTCGCTGCACTCCCTCAATAGCAAGAATGTCCTTCCTCAGATTAGACCAAAACTGTACACAATACTCAAGGTGTGGTCTCACCAAAGCCCTGTACAACTGCAGCAAGACCTCCCTGCTTCTATACTCAAATCCTCTCGCTATGAAGGCCAACATGCCATTTGCTTTCTTTACTGCCTGCTGTGCCTGCATGCCTACTTTCAATGACTGATGTACCATGACACCCAGGTCTCCTAGCACTTCCCCTTTTACTAATCTGTTAACCATTCAGATAATAATCTGCCTTCCTGTTTTTGCCACCAAAGTGGATAACCTCACACTTATCCACATTATACTGCATCTGCCATGTATTTTCCCACTCACCTAACCTGTTCAAGTCACCCTGCAGCCTCTTAGCATCCTCCTCACAGCTCACACTGCCACACAGTTTAGTGTCATCTGCAAACTTGGAGATATTACATTCAATTCCTTCGTCTAAATCATTAATATATATTGTAAATAGCCGGAGTCCCAGCACTGAACCTTGTGGTACCCCACTAGTCACCGCCTGCCATTCTGAAATGGACCCGTTTATTCCCACTCTTTGCTTCCTGTCTGCCAACCAGTTCTCTATCCACGTCAATATATTACCCCCAATACCATGTGCTTTAATTTTGAACACTAATCAGCAGCACTCCCTGCACACTTTAAAAGCAGAAAATGCTGGAAATACTCAGCAGGTCAAGCAGCATCTCCACCTGGGATGTGAACTCTCTTTCTCACTCTACGGATGCTGCCTGATCTGCTGAGTATTTCCAACATTTTCTGTCTTCTCAGAGGCCTTCTTTTAACATCCAAAGCCTTGCAAGCATTCAGCAGAACTCCCTGCACACTTTAAAAACGTTTACATATATTGCTCCAAGCCACTACTTCAATAAAATATTAAAAATCCAGTCCAAAAACTTAAAACCAAGCTTATCTGAAAGATGTTTGTCCCTTTATGAAGCGCTAACAGCGTATCAGCAGGACTGCTTCACACAGTTTGTTTGTGCGTGTTTAGGACTTAGTTTAATGATGAGCGAAAACGGCCACATTAACAGTCGTGGTGTCAAGTCACGCAGATTGACATCATGATTTGCTAATTTACATTTCAGAGGCTGTCAACGGCAGCGCTATGGCCCTTACCAAAATGGCGGCTACCGAGTGCCGTGCCGGAAGTGAGGTGGCCGCCATTTCTTTCAAGAAAACCAGCGTTAACGGCCAGTGTTAAAGTAAGTAATTTCTCGGCCAAATAACCTGATTGCTTTCAGTGGTTGAGGGGTTTAGACAAGGCTAACAAGGCAAGAGATTTAGAACAGAGAGCAGGAGAAACCTTTTTGCACAGAGGATTGTGAGTCTGTGGAAAGCAATACCAGAAAAAGCGATTGAAGCAGAAACCATATCAATGTTAGATAGGTAGTTGAAGGAAAGGAGAATAAAGAGATATGAGAATGAGGCAGGTATATATGATAAGGACTACTGTGGAGGATAAATGCCAGCATGTGCTAGTTGGACCAAATGGTCTGTTTCTGTGGTGTAATTTTTATGTTGCAATTTCTATGTAATACTATCTAATACTGTACCATTTTGTCTGTCGGGGTTTCAGGAGCTTGGGTGACTTGTGCCAAAAGCTCAAAAAGGTCGGTGTATATCAATATTCATTTTGCACTCTTGCTGAAGGAGAACTACCTA